>NC_133432.1:5379166-6682916 GCF_011762505.2 Arvicanthis niloticus
GAGGTGGTACACTGGGGTTCCCTGTTGCTCTGAGCCTCAGTTTCCCCATCTGAACAGTAACTGGACAAAGTCTCTAACATGGTAGACTGTACCCCCTTCACCCTGATGAGTCACACTCTTGCTCACGTGTCTCCCCCTGCCTTGGGATGGCCCCCAATCATGTGGTCGCCCTGCCTGGGTGCCACCTTCTCGAGAAGTCTTCCAGAGCCACGGCTCCTGGCCCCTATTCCCTGCCTGGCATTAGCCCAATCCAGAATCACAGGTCCTAGCCTGTCATTGTCTCATTCACCCCAAAACTGAAGGTGCTTCTGAGATAGGAACTGAACCTGGCGTGGTTCACTGCAGGACCCTTGGGGCCAATCAACCCCACCTCCAGGGAGCTGTTCCCTGTAGCAGCCAGGACATACGATGAGTCCATGGACACTAAAGAGCCAGCTCTCGGCTGTGCAAGCCTGGGGAAGGCTGCCCTCTGACTGGAAGTCTTTGGTCAACAAGGGCCTAGAAGACGCCACAGCTTCAGGTATCCCTGGACTTCAGGGTGCTACACTAGGATGCATGTGGGAGGCCCCGTGGCACGTGGGGTGGTTAGGGAGAAAAAGGGCTGATGTCCAAATCTGAGTCATTTCAGGACATATTACAGACAGCAGAAGGGACCTAGGAAGAATATAACCACCTATTCAACCAGATCAGAGGCGGCTCACCGCAGGAGGAGCCTGGGGAAGTGTCAGCAAAGTGCTTACGGCCAGAGATCATAGAAAGAGGGCTCCCACACATGACAGACACCGTATTGTGACAATCTGCTTAGCAGAGCCCATGGAGAAGACAGGCCCAGATCATGGTGTCTGGAACTGAAGGCTCCTGTCTGCAACTGGGCTGGTGGAGACTCCATCCTGAGGAGCCTGGACCATCATCACCCATGGGGGTTTCTCTCTATACCTCTACTTTCCAGCCAGGTCTCCTTCACGGGAGAGAAAGGGTTAACACCTGAGGCTTCCAGTGGGAAATGAATGGAGAGGTGAGTGTATGAATGAGTGGATGATCTGTGGCCAGGAAAACAGAGCTGGGTGGATGAACCTGAGGCTAGAACCGAGAACAGAGGAGGAGAGGAAAGGCAGCAGGCAGCCATCACGCATGGATGAGTGTGGTGCGGTGCCACACACTACAACCCCAGGACTCAGGGCCTGTGAGATAAGAGGATCACAGGCTAAGGCCAGTCTCAAGCAGGATCAAGTCCTGTCTCAAACAGGAAAGAGAGAGAAAGAGAGAGAGAGAGAGAGAGAGAGAGACAGACAGACAGACAGACAGACAGACAGATGGGTAGTTATATAAAGGAGTAGATATATGTATGTACTGTACATATGAGTAGGTGGATGGACAGATGGTGGACAGGAGGAGATGGATGGATAGATGAAGAATGGGTGGGTAGGTGGATGGTGGATGGATGGGTGGATGGGTGGGTGGGTGGATAGATGGGTGGATGGCTAGGTGGATGGATGGGTGGATAGGTGGGTGGGTGGATGGGTGGATGGATGGATGGATAGATGGGTGGGTGGGTAGATGGATGGATGGATGGATAGATAGATGGGTGGATGGATGGATGGGTGGGTAGGTGGGTAGGTGGGTAGATGGCTGGGTGGATGGATGGGTGGATGGGTGGGTAAGTGGGTGGGTGGGTAGATGGATGGATGGATGGATGGATGGATGGATGGATGGATAGATGGGTGGGTGGATGGATGGATGGATGGATGGGTGGGTGGATGGATGGATGGATGGATGGATGGATGGATGGGTGGATGGATGGATGGGTGGGTGGGTGGGTGGATGGATGGGTGGGTAGGTGTATGTATGGGTGGGTAGGTAGATGGATGGGTGGATGAATGGATGGATGGATGGGTAGGTGGATAAATGAATGGGTGGGTGGATGATGGTTGGGTGAGTCGGTGGACGTGTGATGGATTCAGTATAGGAGACTGCCAACCAGACAGCCATGAATACTCACTCCACGACCTTCCTCCTCCATCTCTTGTTGTCACTAGGGTGGTGACGGTAAGTGCCGTAGTCGAACAAGGAATCCATGGGTGCTTTCTTGGGCCCAGGCACTACTGAGGACTCATACAGGGTGGACTCCAGCAGGTCAATGGGGTTGGGAACCCCCTTGCGGAAAGCGCCCTGGAACTTCATACGCAGGTTTGGACGTCCATCCCCAGGGCCAGCAGGGCGGCTAGCATCGGCTGGTGAAAGAGAGGAAGAGCCTTCCTCCCCCTCAAACAGATTGGCCAGGGAGGAGAGGGGGAAGGCCTCCCCAGCAGAGGTACCACTCTCGTCTCCAGGGGGCTCAGCCACCTCCCCAGGGGCCACACGGAGGCCATCACCAGGATCTGCCATGCCGGACCCAGATCTGTTTGTACTGCTCGGCCTGCTGGGAAGTAAGGGGGGGCAGTCAGCACGCTGGGGACTAAGGGGGGTCAGGCCGAGCCTGGCCAGTGGTAGAGATTTCAGGAAGCCCCCTCCCACGTGGGCAAACAGCACTGCTGCCAGCTGCTTCAAAGCCACCGTTGTAATGACAGGGGCCGAGATGGCCACTCCCAGATGTGGTCGGACGCCAGCCCCAGGCAGGAGCCACAACAGGGGCCTCTTTCAGGAACCGGGAGACATAGGTCTGCCTCCAGCCCCGCTACCCTGGACAGACACTAGCTGCATGAGAAGGTCTGGGAGCCAGCCCTAAGCCTGGATACTGACCCGTCTGACCCGGTTTCACAGCCGGGCTCCACACAGCCAGTGTGACGTTGAGCCAATCAGCACGTCCCGGCCTCAGTCTCCTCATCTATGAGATGGGGAGACAAGGCTTCATGGGGAAAGCAACTAAGACACAAGTGCCCCCTTGACCAATGGGTGTTCTGAGGAGCCACAGGACCCTAGCGTACAGGGCGGCGGTCCCCACAGCTTCTCCAGCATTGTCATTACCCGTCTTCCGGGTCCGTAACCATGGCTCCCAGATTTAAATTGATGTCGGAGCTAAGTACTGCTCTCCCCTCAGCCTAGCTCCTGTCCCCTGTGTTCCCAACTGTCCCCTGCTCTGAGAATCCTCCTCTGTCCCTTAGCTCTCTCTTTCCTAGATTAACTGCCAGGCAGGGAACACATTCATCCTAAGTCCCCATGGGATGGAAGAGCAGAGACAACAGTGTTCTTTGTACCCATTTCTCAAATGAGGAAACTGAGGTTTCCAGGGGCAGACACACACCTTGCGAAGACAAAGTCTTTCAGTTTTCAAGCCCAATGTGCGTTCACTTAGAGCCAGCAGGGCGGGGCCCTGGGCAGCTAGGCCCTGGGTGTCCTAGAATTCTTTCTTTTGTCAGGAGGTCCAGGAGTCTGTGGGTGCCTCCTGCTTAGGCCCCACACAAAGAAAATCAACAAACTGATGCCCACCGTGTTTGCTTTGAAACTCCCAGGAAAGGTTTGCCCGGGTGGGAACTGGCAAGGGGCCTCCCTTATGGGCAGAGCCAGGCAGGCAGAGGGGGAGAAATGGCTGCCAGGGGTGGCTTCTCTCTTGACACCAGCAAGGAGAGAGAGCTGGATTTTGGAGTCACTCAACTTCCAGTTCTAATTGAAGTTTTGTTGTTTACACAGAGAGTATGCCTAAGGGCAAGACACTAGAGGGCCAGAGCCTCTGTGTTCCCCTCTAGAAAATGGGCACAACAGTAGCACCTTCAGACCTGTAGCAGGAAGAATGAAGCTGAGTCTAGTCAGATTTCCCTCTCTGGGCCTTGGTTTTCTCACCTGTAAAACTGGGGTGGCCACACCTCCTCTTGAGGTCTCCCTTATCTCATCCCCAAACTGGACAAGATCCAGGTACCTGGGGACCCCAAGTCAGGACACCTGGAGTGAGCTAGCCCTGGTCATGCCACATGACCTTGGCACATCCACAATAATCATGATTAATTCCCGTCATGTTGAAATAATTACAGACTCAACCATCATTGTTGGGAATAGACGGTATTTACTGTAGCTGTCCCTAAGTGTCACGTCACACACACACACACACACACACACACACACACACAGAGTCAGCCGATCCTCCTGAAATGATGGACCAGGGCACAGCTATGTTCAGTGACACATGTAGCCCTACTGTTGAAGGGAGTAAGCCAGTGACATCTAGGGTGTCCAGGCGGGGGGGGGGGGGGGGGGGCGGTGAACCCCTCCTCATTCACCACCCAGGGCAAAATGCAAAGAGCCCGCCAATAGGGCGGAGGCGGATAAACCCTGCCCTGCAGGTAGGCGCTGCTAGCCTGTTAGGGAGGAGGAAACATCCGAGGTTCAGAGTCCTGAAATAAGTTGCCTGAGGCCACACAGGTTGGTGGCAAAGCCAAGGCTCAAACTTGTGTGAGTTGGGGAGCCCTGGTTTCCCCTGGCCCCTGAGCTTGCTGGGCAGGACCTGGAGAGCAGAGGCAAGCTGGGCCGAACAGCATGGCCCCCGGAGAGGGGGAGCTTAGCACCACCAAAGCCTCTGATCCCAGAGCCTCACATTCTCTCCCTGTGGAGAGGGAGGTAGCAACAGCATCCTTCAGTGCAGGGCTGTTGTGATACAGCCTCAGATTGTGGTCCTCACTCCCTCCCCCCCAAGTGTAGTATGGCCACGCCCCTCCAGCCTCAGTCTCACTCAAATCCTCCGGAACAAAACTGTAGCCACTTCACAGCAGGAGGAGAATAAGACCACCCATGGTGCATGTGACTTTGAAAAGGGTCCCTGAGAAGATCGTTCTCCCATGGGTCCCCTCGCACCCGCTCACATAGTCTTCCTTCCCCCTCGTGCCTGTTCTTTCTCTGTGGCCAGGAAGAGTTCACTCCCTGTTCTAATTTGCCCTGAAGGCTGTTATTACACATTCCGAGCCTGTGCCAGCCAAGCAGGGAGGCGGGGGAGGGGGGGGCGGGCGGTGTCTCCTCTACTGTGTTCCGTTTCTTTCTCCATGTTCACACACGTGCTCGGAGCAATCATGGACCCTTCGTCCCTTCATGCCAGCATGGTTTGCGGATGCCCCTAAGGGAGGGGGTCTGGCATAGGGTGGGTGTGAGTGAGGGACAACCGCCCTCAAAAAACACTCTCACAGGGGAGCTCATTTAAAGCAACAGTTGCCAAATATTTTAGTCTCCAGCATCCTTACCCTGTTAAAAAACAGACAAAAAGAAAAACAAAAACTATGTATCAGTTAGACATGATGATACATGCCTATAATCCTAGCATTTGGAAGACAGAGGCAGGGAGCTCAAACTTTCAGGGTCATCCTCGGCTACATGGTGACTTTACGGAGATCAGTCTCAGAAAATTGTAAGGGAAACAAAACCTACACATTGAAACCAGGTGTGGGCCACATGCCCTCAGTCTAAGAACTAAGTAGGAAAAGAATTCAAGCTCAGGGCCAGCCTGGGCTACATAGTAAAACCTGTCCTTCTCAAATCTATGTGGCAAAAGGGCATCCACACAGGTAGCAGCCTCAACAGAATGGATTCAGGGAGGGTACAAATCTCAAGGCCTGTCCAGTCACCTACTCTTAAAAAACTCTCCTGAACACCTACTGTGTGCCAGGGCTGTGTCTGACCAGGGATACTGGCATAGTGACCTTGCAGGCAAGGTCTCCCTGCCTTCCTCTCTGCCTACAGAGACCCAGACTACTGGACGGCTACTTGGACAGCCCAAGATCATACACTCTGCAGTCATGACCCCTTGGCCAGTGGGGCGTGGCAAGAGGGTGCGTGCTGACGTCACACATTCTGGGGATCGGATTCCAGGCCCTCTTAATAACTGCAAAGTTCACCAGCCTCTGGGAGGCTTTGTTTCTGGGCCTGCTCGAGGGCAGAAGTTACCAGGTAAGCAGGCGCCAGACTAAGGACGCCTCAGTAAACAGCAGGCTGCAAAGGATGCCCAGAATGCAATGCGGCCAGAGGGCTCCCTCACCATTGTCCGCTTTGCCCGAACAGGGAGGAAGGGGGAGGGGGCATCCTCTTCACTCGCAGGGCTTTGCCAGGCCTCGTGGAAAGCCTGGCACAAATCTATCAGATGCCGACCTCATTACGTGAACAAGGAAAGCTGCTTAAAGTCAGGGACAGGTTTGGGCAAGCAAGACATCGCTACTCCTGGGGAGGGCGGCAGGGGGCTGGTTTTCCTCAGGTCCTTCCTTCTGGGTCGACACATTCTAAATGGGCCATTATTAGCTGCCACATGTATGCACTGCCCCAGGGTAGACAAAAAATAACGAAGAACAGGAAACCCTAGTGTGGGTGGACAGGCTGGTGGCCTCCACCGTCCAGCCTTTGCCTCGCCATCTGCTTCAGTCCCGTTACTCAGGAGGAAGAGGTAGGAAGACATCTTTGGGAGTTTGATGCCAGTCTGGTCTATGCAGTGAGTTCTGCTGCTGACAGAACTACCTAAGTGAGACGCTGCCTCAAAACGGGGTGGAGAGGCTGGAGAAATGGATGCTCTTCCAGGGGATCCAGGTTCAAGTCCCAGCATCTACGCGGCAGCTCACAACTGTCCGTGACTCCGGCCCCGGGGGATCCGACACCCTCTTCTGGCCTCCGTGAGCACCAGGCACACATGTGGCACACAGACATGCGTGCAGGTGAAATACCCATAAATGTTAAAATAAATGAATTTTTAAAATAAGTAAAAACTACTTTGATTTTTTTTTTCTGGTCTAAACCAACTCTGTATGTCACAATGAGTGTGGCAGGTGACACATTTCACATCAGCAAACGCCGTCTCCTCTTTCCCTTCCAGAGCCTATGCCCCTGAGGAAGGTATTCATTCAGAGTCACTGTTCCCCCAGGACTGAACACCATGTGGGCGCGCCAGGGACCCCTGAGGTTCCTGCAGGTGCAGGGTAGGGGAGCACCAGCTCTGGGGCTGGGGGGTGGAGGACCAGGGTGGAGGACCAGAGCTTATACCTAGAAAGAGATAAAAAAGGCAGAATGTGGAGGGTGTAGGTCACACTGAGGACCACCATGGCCTGGGTCACTGGCGAGTAAGGGTAAGGACCAGGGGTGCCTGGGGGCTGGGTGGGGGCTGTATGACAGGAGACAGACCCTGGACCCTCAGTCAGACTTTGTAGGTTTCTTCATCATCCTGGGGTTCCTTCATTTACCAACGGGAAGCCTGAAGCCTATGGGAACCTCAAATAAACATGACCATGAATGCCAGCTACCTGGTTCACTCCTGAGGGAAGGATGGATGGGTAGGATGGAAGTCAGCTAGCGGGTACCACACAAGGCAGCAGCCGTGTGGCCCCGCCTTCTGGATGAGGAAGCTAAGGCTAAGAAGAAAACACCTGTAGCCGGGATGCAGGGCAACACACAGTCGCAGGAGCTGGGCTTTCCTTTTGAGACAGAGATTCATTCGTCTCAAACTGGCCGTGGCCTTTGCGTATCCAAGGATAGCTTTCAACTTCTGGTCCTCCTGTCTCTACACCTTCTCCCACCCCCCCGGGTGCTGGAGTAACAGGCTTGTTTCACTCTGTCCAGTGTAGGCAGTGTTGGGGATTAAACTCGGGGCTTCACGTGACCAAGCAAGGCAAGCACTTGATCGGCTAAGCCACCTCCCCAGCCAGGACTGGGCCTTTGACAGGGCTATTTTACAAGAATAAGGGGACTCAGGAAGGGAGGGACAAGAGGAAGCATGGAGGAGGGGCCAAGGGACTATATGACTCTGGATCAGAAATGCCCAGGCCTGGGTTGTTAGCTAAATGGCATCCTTCCCAGGACACTGTCACAGGAGTTAGGTGAGACAGACTTAAGCACAGCCGGTAGATGCTGGGTAAGGCCAGGCTGGCATCTGAGCCCTCAATGCCACCCTCGGGTTATTATTACTACTAGGACAAACATGGAGAGCTGGGAAACTGAGCCTGTGAGGGAGGCTGAGTGGTTAGATCCCTCTTGGGAGGTGGACTCTGGCAGAGCAACTAACAGGAGCCGAGTCCCTTGGCAGAGTGGGACCCGCTGCCTGCCAGGTTGTGGCTGCCCACAGCCCCCAAGCCCCTGGCAGGAGGCGGCAGGATGCATCACGCCATGAAGGGCCCTCCCTGCTGGTATTTACCTAGTCTGTCTCGGCCCAGCCCACTTCCTGGTTGCTGCACAGTGGCCGTCTGTCCAGAGCAGACAGAGCTCCAGTGTCCTGCCGGGTCCCTCCACCTGGAGAGTGTCCCCTTCGATGCTCACACCATCCAAGCGGGACACGGCTGGGGTGACTCACTAGCACCAGGGAGGGCACGGCCAACGTGGCCACTTCAGTCACTTGGTTTTTCATAAGCCTTGAGGGCTGGCCCATGTCACAGAAGTACCCCTAGGAACTCTCACTGGGATGGGGGCATCCGCAGAAGACCATAGGTCCGGAGAGCTGGCCTGACCAGAAGCCAAGTGGCTCAGTGGAAAGACATGGCTGTTGAGACGCTCAAAGTCACATCCTGTGAGACTCCATTTCCTTATGGGTGGGAACACACTCTGGAGTTTCTGGGGACGTTCATTCAGCTGCCACTACTAAAAACCCACCGAGCTGCTTATTTTGAAAGGCCCAGTGGGGGCTGCATGATTACAGCTAAGTGACCCTTCCCAGCTCAGTGATCCTGATAGTTCCAGCCATCCCCCAGCCTCAGCACAGGACCTGGCACACAGAGATGGGAGGTCTCTACTCCAGAAGGTTCTGTGTTATCCACGTCCCACCAAAGCCAATGTCTAGCTTTGGAAAGGTGGGGGTGGAGGCATGTCTCAAATCCTGGGGACTCTTTTTCCTAGCCAGTCGCTGTCCTGGGAATAGTCTCAGGCTACAGAGAACTCTAGAAAGAGTTTTATAGCCTCAAGGCATCTCCCAATCTATCCTGCCTAGCTCTCTCCTGCCACTGTCAGTCATACCTCCCATCTGGGCCTCTGTTTTCTCATCTGTAAAATGGGGATAAAACTTTCTACCTTCTAGGAACAACTGTTCCTGCCTTGTTCTATGATTACTTGATGTGTCATGTTCCTGCTTTAAATCATACAGTGGGATGTGGTAACATTCACCTGTAATCCCAGCACTTGGGAGCGAGGCAGGCAGATCTTTAGTCTAAAGCCAAACTGAGGAAGACCCTATCTCAAGAAACCAAGAGCCGGGGATGTGTCAGTGGCACAGAACAATTGATTGGCGTGTGCAAGGCCCCGGGTTATACCCCCAGCACTGTAAAAGTAGCTCCTCTCTCAAGGGCTGCTGTAAAGATTAAATGTTATCATTTGAGTCCGGCATTGTGTCTGGCACGTAGTAAATGCTCAATAAACAGTGGTGGTTTTTACATGTATTTAACCTTTGTTCAATCTACAGCGGGGGAGGGGAGTCCGGAGTGGTGAGGACCGGGTGGACACTGGAACCCACACTTTCCAGCTCCACAGCCAGCCACGACTCCTTTGAGCAGGGAGCTGGCCTTTGGAAAGGATTTTCTCGCTGCCCAGTCCACTCTTCTGAAAAGTGGTGAGAATAGAGACTCCCCAGCTCTGGGCTGGGAGATGGGGCTCACCCCCCAATTCCTTACGACAGCCTAAGCAACCCCATGGCAATGGAGATCGACAGGAAAGAACGCTGAGGCACAAATGTGAAGTCCTGCCTGTCACTCACAGCGTGCCCCAGGGATTCCGCCTGGAATCATGGCAGAGGCTGGGCCGGGAACCCTGTCCGCAGTACGGGCGCTAAATGCCTCACACCGGTTCGCCACACACATCCTTACCTCAGTCCTGACTCCTCAAGCTATGAACTGATGTCTCCTTCCCGGGGGAGTAAACTGAGTCACAGGAGAAAGAAAGGAAGGGCCTGATATCTATCCAAACTGACAGGTGATGGGGACTTCCACGTCTCCCTTTATCAGGCAGGCAGCGACCAGATTCCCATGTCTGTCACAGCAGAGGCCTGGAGACACCCAGACACACGCAGCTGAGCACAGAGTGCGCCCGACAGAAGTGGCACGGACTGAGATTGTCTAGGGTTGTCCCCTGGGAATGCCTGGGCAGCTGGCATCATGGGTAGTGAGGGGCTGACAGGCTTGGAGCCTACATAACTGTGACCCCCAGCTAGACGGCTCCATGCCTCTGAGCTTCAGCCTTGTCTCTATGAGGGAAGTGACCCTCTACACCTGCTGTGGGATCCTTGGTCACTGTGGGTGTCATAATGACAGAGTCAGAGACACACGTAGTCATTCTCCTCAGGGACGCTGGTCTCCAAAGGAGAGTCTCCACCCGAGTGACTACCTACCCAACTTCTGCCCTCCTACCCACGAATGGATAGTTTATTGAGGTCAGGGCTGTCTGACCTATGAGATCCAGCATCCCCACAGGGTCATACTTATCCTGAGTCCCTCTGCAGATAAGGAAACTGAGGCTCAGTTAGGCCTACCTACACCCACTGGCTGTCAGTCAGAACTTGTATCCAAGTGGGGTTCTGATGACCCTCACATGCTGACGTGTCTGTCCTTCTGTCCTTCCTTCCTTTTCTCCCTCCCTCCCTTTCCCAGTTCATAAGCATTCTCACACCCTATCTGTGTCAAGGTGACACAGGAGGCAGCCAGGCCAATGGGTCCCCACCGGCAGCCAGCTCCACCGTCAGTTTCCATTCACCTCCTGGGGTCCTCCCAGAGCCCCTTGGCTCATCCCATTCACACACACACACACACACACACACACACACACACACACACATGCACAAGCACAGGAAGACCTGCCCACAGGCAGTCATCGGTTCCGTCACCCGGGTGGACCCCTGGCTACTCCACCCTCAGGAAAAACAGTCACCCAGGGGACTGAGGAGCCCTTTGTGCCGGGGGAGGAGAACAGTGGGGGGGGGGGGGGGAGGCAGCCGTACTCACTACCCAAAGCAAAACACCGATTCCCGCTGCCTGGCCTGGCCGCCCCCTCCCCACTCCACCTCCTGGGGCCGCTCCAACACCCTGACCTCATCTGGAGCAGATCTGAGAAGATTTCCTGTGTGTCTGGCCTGGACCCTCCCTTACCAATGAGAGAACAAGACCAGAGACGTGAGGTGACTTGCCAGGGCTCACACAGCTAGGAGTGGCCAGGGTCTGGGACAGAAAGGGGAAGCCACGCTCAGAAATGGGCTCGAGGGAAGGACGGAAGTGAGAGTCTCTGCCAAAGGGAGCGTCCGGCTTTCCTGCCTGGCCAGCTTACAAGACCTAGTGGCCCAGTGCACAGGACCCATGGGCACCCAAGGCAAAGGGGCCTAGGCCAGGGCAGGGGTAGCAGCCAGAGTGACATGAAATGCTGGCAGAACTCTGATCTACAGCAAGTCCTGGGTGGCAAGCCTTGGGCACAGAGAGGTAAAGACACTTCCTGTAGTCACACAGCAGCTGATGACAGAGCTGGAGAGTAGTTTAGACTCAGAAATGTGACTTCAAGATGGCTTTCATAACAATACTGAGCCAGTCGCTGGCTTTTCTGGGACTCGAGGGGACCAACAGTTACCTGATGCTGGCTTTCGGCACCACCAGGAGGAAGTGGGGCCTCTAGACCAGCGGTTCTCAACCCGTGGGTCGAGACCCCACAACAGATATTTACATTACAACTCATAACTAGCAAAATGTTATAAAGTAGCAACGAAATAATTATATGCTTGGGGGCTCCCACATGGTGAGGAACTGTATTAAATGGTTACAGAGTTAGGAAGGTTGGGAACCACGGCTCTAACTTTCTCCCTTCCCGTGACTCGATATCCTCAGATGTCAAGTGTCCCCCCCGTGGGAATGAAGCTGTCACACATGACCAGGTGACAGAAGCTGGCTGAACTGGTGTACATCCACAGTGACTCCACAAAGCAAGCTCTCTTATGCCCCACCAGGGAGTACTTGCTCCGAGGTGCAGATGGGGAAACCGAGGCTGGAGGAACACTTCCACTACCTGGGAGCTGGGGCTCGAACCAGGACAGCTGGCTTCTAGGTGTTTAGCCAGGAGATTGGAGAGGGTGAGGGTTCCTGGCACTCAGCCACCGTGCAGCGCTGTCGTGTGGCAGGAAGGCTCCATCCTCCCTTCAGTGCAAGTCTAGCTTTGCCCGTGCCTTGGCATGGAGGACTCCCAGGATGCTGGGAAACATGCCCTGGACCAGGCTGCAAGAGGCTGGGTGAGGAAGGAGGCCCAGGCTTCGGGGCCTGTCCGAGGGCCTTAGGCTGGCAGAACGAACCTGAGAGCCCCTTTGACAGATAAGGAAACTGAGGCTTGGACACACCTAGCAACCATCCTAAACTCCCAGCAGAAGGCAGCGGGTTTAGGGGTTCAGAAGCAGTCTGGCTTCCCTCTAAGGTTGTAGGACCTCTGCCTCAAGTCTCAGGTCATCCCCAGAGAAAGTCACAACAAATGGGGACAGGCCACCTCAGAGATTAAGGACATGGATTTGGGAATAAAACCATTAAGGCTTGGGTGGCCCATTCAGAGCTGAGTGAAATGACTTCACCCTGCAGACCTCAGTCCCTCCCTCTGAATAATGGGTACAAGTTTTGTTACCCGAATGTACTGAGCGTATTTGCCCTAGCACCTAGGACATAAAAAGGTCTCAGTCCATTCTCGTACCCTAGGAACTGGTAATGCAGCCCAGGCTGGACTAAGGCAGACTGAGTTTGTACCCAGAGTTCATTGTACCAGCTACGGGGCCCAGGACCACAAGAATCTCCAGAGATCAGAATTAATCTTTAACAGGTGCTCCCAATCAGTGGTGTGGAACATTCTAGAGGCCCGGTGGCATGAAACAAATGTTCTCTCAGATCTCCAGATCCTGTTACAGATAGGAACCCATCTCCCAGGTCCTGTTGGAGAAAGAATGGACTGTCTCCCCTCAAAGTCAAACAGGGAGAAACTGAGGCAGAAAGCCAGGCCAAGGTCTGTGAGAGATAAAGATGCCTACTGTCACAGGCTCCCGTCTCTAGGTATACAAAGACACTATGACCCTTTTGAAAGCATTTGCTCAAGGGTTAGGGTGTAGCTCAGTGAGACTCTGGGTTTCTGGATAGTACAGGGTCTCCCCCACCCGAGGACCCGAGCTTCCCAAGCCATCCCCTGCAATTGTCTCCATTCTACAGGTAAAAAGACTTTGCTATACCACACAAATAACGGTGGCCCTCTCACCCCCACCAACTTTCAGGGTCTCTGCATTGGCCTTGGCCTGGCTCACACGCTCTGGACAAACAGAAGTTTCTCTGCTCCCCACACCCTGCATCCCCCAGCAAGGAACAGGCAAGACATGTCTCAGCTAGTGCCAGTCCCTCCTAACGCCCTCTCCCCCAGTTCTGCATTTATTCTTCAAGGTGCGGCCCAGTCACCACCTGGATCAAAGGCACCCTGATGCCTTCTGGGTCTGTCCTCCTCCTCAGGCCTTCTCTTCTGCATTTAACGACACCAACCATCTGTGTGCATCCTGCCGGCTCTTCCTTCGTGTGAGATGGTGCTGACCACCAGGAAGCTACAGGTGTGGAAGGGACACCCCCCAGGCTGTAACTAGGCCAATCTGAGGAACCAACAACCTGTGGTACTGAGCTTCCAAAGAACTCCTCCTGGGGACAGGGAAGCAGGTGAGGCCCAGGAGGGGAGCATCCCTTCCTTCTTGGACAGAAGGCATCTGGATTTCCTCGGAAGTCCAGGCACTTCTTCATGGCCCAGAGGACTCCTCCACCCCAATACACCTCAGACCCTTCTCTCCAGCGAATCCCATGTAAACGCCCTCTGATGCCACCATCCCTTATGGCTTCAAAGTGAGTCAGAGCAAAGCCAAAGAAGGAAGTTGCCAATTGTGGGGAGCCCCCACTCCCAGAGACTTCCAAAAAAAATCAAGAAGAAGGGGGTCTCCCCTGGTCTTCTCTACAGCATACAGGAGGAAGGTATTAAAACAGTCTTTTCCTATTCTTTGTCAAGACAGTGGAGACCAAATAGGCAGCTCAAACTGCTGAGGCAAACCCCTCCAGGGGTCCCCAACAACCCCAGAGTGTATTCCCATAACAATATCAAAGAGGATGTACTGAGGGTCAGGCAGCTAGGCGACCAGGCCAAGGTCACACCGCAGAGGAGGGTAGAGCATGCCCAGGGCCCACCCAGACTGCCCTCCTAACCTGGTGGTGACTGACAGCACCCGGGCCTGACAGGCACCTCACCTTGGGCAGCCCTAGGCCTGAGCTGTCCCCACATGGCTAACAGCCAAGGCAGCCAGGCTCAGCTCTGCCAGGGTTTCTTACCTCCCTGAACAAAGATCGCATGTGACATGTGCTTAGAAGTTCAAGGTTCATGCCACCCCCTCCCCAGCCCCGGCTGAGGAGCCAGACTTATCCCTCAGCACTTCCTAACCCGGGCTGCGTGCAGAGTTTGGGGAGCGCTTGGCCTATGGGGAGCGTTTTTTTGAAAGCACCCAGTCAGCGCCCAGGTTTCAACCCACCAGACTCCATCCTAACCCTGAGCCTGGGTTTCATCTACACAGGGGACAGGGAATGGCTGGGCTGGGCCCTTCTGGAATGGAAGCCAGCCCCAAGGGAGTCTGAGGGTGGGTTGTTCAGTCAGGTGGGGAGTGTGGAAATCTCTCCCTGTCCTAGGAGGCCACCTCGAGTCTCCAGGGTGAGGCTAAGGTTAAAGATTTGCATCCTCTCCGGCAGAGCCATCTCTCAGCAACTCTAAGAAGCGCGCCCTGGAAGCCACAGGCTCGAAGTTCCCTCCCCTGGCGCCCATCCTTGCCACGCGCCCTAGATGGGGCTGGTCCGGGGCAAGTGGCCGCCCCTGGCCTTCGGTTTCGGGACTCAGGTCTAGGTGACCTAGATCTGCAACCCCCACCCCCAGGCGCGGGTCGGCGCCCAATCCACAGGTGACTTTCGTGGTGGCGGCGCCTCCCGCTATCCCGCGCGCGGCGGGGACGGCGAGCCTCGAACCCCGTCTTTGGGAGGGGTCGCGGGGACCTCGCGGACCCCTTCCCCGGAGCGGCCCCACTCACCTCGGGACGCGGGCGCAGCGCCGCCGCTTCCTGATCCCGCCGCGTCCTCCTCCCGCTGCGCTTCGGCCGCGCCGCCCCGCGGGGTCCCGCCCACCCGCGCCCGCCCACCCCAGGGTCCTCCCCGGCCCGCGCGCCGCCACCTGGCTCGGTGCCTCGCTCTTCCATTCATCCCTGGTTCCTGCGCCCAGGCCGTCGCCTGCCCAGCCCGGGAGCCCGCTTGCCCGGCAGCTCACACCCATCAAGGGTGGTTAGAAAAGCCCGCGAGGCACACCCCGCGCTGGAGAGGACACACACACACACACACACACACACACACACACACACACACACACACTACCGGCCAAGCCGCGGCTCTCCTCCTGTCTGAACCTCAGAGTCTCCATTCTGAAGTTCCACCTAGCCATCATCCGGAAGATCCAAGGGGCACCAGGTCTTCACAGGGTCCCCTAACATCATGGTTCCTTTTCCTATACTGGGGGGACTGCCATGTGAGTCTAGGGAGGTCCTTGCGGTTCCCAGCATGGTCAGTCCGGGAGAGTTGGGGGGGAAGGCGGGGGGGGGTGGAGAAAGAAGGATTAAAGGGGGCAAGGCCTTCAAGGCAACATGGCGACCAACTTAAATCTTAATAGCTAACTCACTAATTAAGCTGTGTGTTTGCAGCGGGGTGGCATCGTCAGGTAAACCTCGTTTAGCTGAGCCTGAGGTGAGCGGGGGCCCACTTACAGATGGGAAACAGGCCCCGAGAAGAGGGTGGGCCTCCACAAGCTGCTGCCTCGGGGTGGGGAGAGAACATCGCTATTTGGGTGGCCATGGTCTCCAGCAGAGTGAGCTGGCAGCTGTCTGGTTTTAGCGAGGGGTGTGCACTCTGCCCCCTTACCTCCCTGACGGGAAAGCCTGCTGCTGAGGCCTTTCACACCTAAAGCTGGGGCTGAACAGAGGCATCTATCCAAGAGGCTGACTTGTTCCTCAGGGTCAGAGGGAAAAGCCTTCAGCAGCCTTTGTGCCTTGCTCACCCAGCCCCATCTCACAGATTGGGAAACTGAGGCTCCCATGCAAAAGATGCTGTGGTTTGGACTAAGAGGCTGATGACTGACAGCTACATGGACACCAGGATAAGAATCCTGCCCTGCCACGGATTAGGTAAGAACCCCCACATGGGTGCTCCCGGTTCTTCATCAAGAGGACCCAGAATCTAGTCTACAGAGCCAACACCTGGTACTTAGTAGATGCTTTTACAAGCTCAGGTTGAGAGGCCTGGCCTGGGAGATGGCTCGTTTTGGTAAAGTGCCTGCTGGGAAACCAGAGGCCCTGAGTTCAGGCACCAGAATTCAGTTTTTTGGGTTGTTTTTTTTTAAATCCCCGATGTGAGCCAAGCACTGGTGGTGCACGCCTTTAATCCCAGCACTTGGGAGGCAGAGGCAGGCAAATCTCTGAGTTCAAGGCCATCCTGGTCTACAGAGTGAGTTCCAGGACAGCCAGGGCTACACAGAGAAACACTGTCTCAAAAAACCAACCAACCAAACAAACAAAAATTTCCGATGTGGTTCCACACATTCACATCTCATTCCTGAGGAACTAGTCAGGCAGATTCTTGGGGCTCACTAGCCAGCTAGCCTAGTCTACTTGGTGAGCTCCTGGCTAGTGAGAGACCCTGCCTTAAAACAAGGTGGGTGACCCTGAGAAACTCCTGAGGTCGACCTCTGGCTTCTGCATCCCACACACACAGGGCTGGCTGAACAAGGTGTGCAATCCCAGCCCTGGGATGGTTGAGGCCAACCTGGGCTACACACCAAGAGCCTGATGGATGGAGCCTGGGTTTGTAGAACCGGGGTCTGTGAAGTTCTTGTTCATAGGGTAGAGTTTTAGCTTCACAAGAGGCAGAAAATAGAGGCTGTGGACGGGGTGGTGGCTGCACAATCTGAATGTCCTCAATGCCACTCAGATCTGTGTTCTTAGAAGCAAGACAGGCTGGCGTAGAGGGCTCGCCTAGTGTGTGGGAGTCTTTGTGTTCCATCCCCAACAAGACACACATAGGCACAGATACGCACACAGAGCAAGATACACACAGATGTACACACACACACATACACACACACACACACACACACACACACACCCCACATATACATTCAAAGTGGTAATCCTGAGGCTGGAGAGATGGCTCAGTGGTTAAGAGCACTGACTGCTCTTCCAGAGGCCCTGAGTTCAATTCCCAGCAACCACATGGTGGCTCACAACCATCTGTAATGGGAATTGATGCCCTCTGTTGGCACGCAGGTGTACATGCAGATACAGCACTCAAATACATAAGTACAACCATTTTTAAAAATGGTGACCTTGGTAAACACAGGGTGTACTTAAGCATGGGAAGTGGAAACTCAGGAGAACAGGGTTCGTTTGTAGCATCAAGATCTTCCGAGGCAGAAGGGGGAACAGAGAGAACAGTGTGGTGAGAGAACAGTTTGTGCAAATACAAGCTGGGGTCACTGAATACCTCGGGACCCCTGTTGGACTGGTGACCCTCCTGCCCCTACCTTGAAAGACAAGAGGCTGTTGACAGCAGGCAGCGACACCTTCTGCTGGGAAGGAAGAAACATATAGAAGCCATTAGTGTCAAGGAGTCCCACGGAGCCTCAGGGGGAGGTGTCAGTCCTGAATCCTACACAGCTCCTGAATGGGACTGACCCCTCCTCCCACGGGGGCTCCTGGACAGCAGCAGAAGGCCTGTGCCCTGTGCTTATGGGGTGCCTCGTATGTGTCATGTGCTACAGAGATCTAAGAGCTGTGGGACTTAGGACCAGGTTACAGAACAAGATAATTGTACCTCACGTGACAGCTGTCACAATGAAGATCTGACTCCTCACCAGCCCAAGACACCTCCTGCCAACCTAGGAGGGAAAGAGCTGATGGGCACTTATGGAAGATGCCATCACTGGGAGGATTTGAACACAAGCTGCAGACCCTTAGGCAGAGCATAGCCAGCAGGAACACGGTCCCTACAGAGAGGGCTGCAGAGCGAGGCTTTGGATATCCAGATCATGTGGAAAACCGGCAGCTAGTTCCTCAAATGTTAAGAACACAGTGACACATGACACAGCAATTCCCTTTCCAAAGGACACAGCTGAGGGAACCGAAAGTTTGTGTCTGGTAAAAACACTAGAGAGTGTCCAGAGCACTGTCATTCAAAACAGCTTAAAAGTAACCCAGATGCTAAACAGATGAATTGGGGGGTGGGGTGGGGTGGGGAAGTGTGCATCTGTTCAAGGGGGTAGCAGTAAGCAGCACCACCAATTCATCTTTCCATAAAGCTGAACCTCAGAAAGTGAAGATGGCCCTTGAGCTGACTCAGTGGGTGTCAAGTAACAGTTTTCTCTGAGATTGAAACATTCCATGCAGCAGGGAAGCTCCTTAGTCAGGAAGGTAAACAACTCAAATAGCTTCAGGAAGTTCCTGAAGCTGAAAAGATTCACTAGGCACCTCCCTGCCAGAGTAAGCCTGGCCAAGTTGCAAAGACAACTCAGAACAACCTAACTGCAAAGAAAGAGATGGACCAGCTGTCTGGCAGAAGCAGAAACCACCAGAGCTGCCTGCCAGCTGTGCAGTGTGATCCCAGCTGTGCAGTGTGATCCCAGCTGTGCAGTGTGATCTCAGCTGTGCAGTGTGATCCCAGCTTTGTGGGCTGTCACCCATGCTGGGGTGGGCTTTGGTGATACAGTTGTCTTTGAAACAGCTCTTGTAAGTAACTCCAATCAAAGTCATTGGTTCACCAAGTTGGACTTTGGTGGGTCATGGGATCCCTGTCTGGGAAAAGTGTCATGCCTCCCCAGGAAAAGTCTTGTCATACACCAGTGGGCAAAGGTGCTTGCCACCAAGCCTGACAACCTGAGCCCAATCCTGCAGATCCACACAGCAGAAAGAGAGAACCAATCCATGCAAGTTGTCTCCCGACCCCCACATGTGTGCTGGCATGTGTGAGAACACATAAATAAACAAATGTTTGGTTGGGTTTGTTTTTTTTTTTTAAGTGAAAAAGCCGGACCTGAAAGACCATATGTTGTATGGTTAAATGTTTGGGAAGTGACGGACTCAGTAGAGACATAAGTCAGAAGTCACTGTACTTACTCAGTTGGAGGGAAAGCAAGAAATGGAGCCAGAAACGGTGGTACTGGGGATTGGGGTTTGTTATTAGAGCAACAAAATCCTGTAGAGTCGACTGTGAGGTGTCCTCGTATGTATGAATATATGAAGATGGCTGTACCACCTGACTCACATAGGAAGAAGCAATTGTGTCCTAGGTCGTCAGGAAGAGATCAGAAGAAAAAGCTGTTCTCTAGTGTCAAACAGTACCTGGTCTGGCTCCTCCATACTTCTTAGCTGTGTGACTCTGGGCAGTGGTGAGCCTGCCTCACCCAGCCTGGCTTCCCTCTTCTGTATAATAGGATAGTAACCTCTCTACCTGGTGGTTTGGTGGGACTGAATATAACAGTACCCATGACGCTTGGGTAGTGCCTGTGTGTTCTGTAACTGCTCAGTAAAGACAGTCACGCTCAGTGGTGGGCTATGGGACTGAGAAAAGTTGTCATCAGGCAAATTTACTTTTGTAGGGATATCTCAGAGGATGCTCACACGGACTGAGTTGGGCAGTATAGTGCTGTAGTCTATCATGGTGGTTCTGGTGTATGTTCTTGGAAAACATACCATTATTTTGTGAGAGAATCTCAGGATGAAGCCATACTGCCCAACCTGACCAATTTCAAGGTTTTCCAGGGCCGTGTGTAGTTCTGTGACCCTGTGAGTTGGCTTTAGTGTCCCTACTTTACAGATGATGACAGATGTTGCTGACAAGGTTTCTTCCCCCTCCTCCCCACACTTCTCCACCCTGTGTCTCTCTCCATGCCCAATCCCAGTCTCTTCTTTGGAACCCCTCAGTCCTGCCCTGCCCTGGGCCCAGGGCTAGTGACTAGGTCCCTGGGGGCCTCGAGTAAGTTCCCTGTATTATGGGCAAAGCCAGACCTGAATGGAACAGGGAAATTGGGCTGGGGAGATGGCTCAGCAGTTAAGAGCACTGGCTGCTCTTACAAGAGGACCTAGGTTCAGTTCCCAGCACCCACATAGCAGCTCACAACTGCCTGTAACTCCAGTTTCAGGGCCTCCATCCAATACGCTTTTCTGGTCTCTGAGAACATCTGCCTGGATGTGGTACAGAGTTACACACACATACACATACACACACACACACACACAGAGAGAGAGAGAGAGAGAGAGAGAGAGAGAGAAATAAAGAAAAACCTGAACTAGGAAGCCATGAAATACATGGGGAAAAGGCTGTCCCGGGCTTTGTCCTGCCTTCCTTGCTGACTGGACAAACTTCATCAGAACGGATAAAACCAAAATTGCCAGCGGAGAGATGTTTTCCTCAAACAAGGATGTTAAATGCAGCCAATGAGCGGTTGCTCACTTAGGGACAGAATGTCTGTGACACTGAGTTTGACCACAGAAGTGATCCTTAGTCGCCTCCAAATCTAAACGAACAGTGGACCTCATCGAAATGCACCGTAGACGTTTCATTTACAAAAGGAAGTTTGCTTTCTTTCTTGCTTGCTTGCTTTCTTTCTTTCTTTCTTTTTTTCTTTCTTTCTTTCTTTCTGTCTTTTTGTTATTTTTAATTTTTTTTGACAGTTTCTAATTCAGGCTGGCCTCAAATTCACAACGAGGCCGAAGATGACCTTGAACTTCTGAGCTTCTGACTCTCCCGGGTGCTAGGGTGGCAGATCTACTGCCCAGCCTGCCTTATGTGGTGCTGGGAATGGAAGCCAGGGCTTCCAGAGAACTGCATCCCAGTTCACTGAAGGCATCCCTTTAAGGGGAGCAAGGAGACCACACATTTCCGCTTCGTTCTTAAACTGAAAATTTAAGCTTTGCTTAGATTTAAGTGTTGTTATAAATTACCTCCTTTCAGCAATGTAAACATAGTATATATATATTCACATATGCGCGCACACACACATGGTCTGGGAAATGTGCATTTATGTAGTAGCATTTGCTGTGAGCCAGGTACCATGTAGACCTTTGTCCTCTTGGACGCCTCATGAATACGGGAAAGGAAGCATATATACCCAGAGAGGCAAAGACATCTACCCAGAGCTACCCAGCCTAGGCCAGGATCAGATGGGCTCCCTGTGAAGTCACACCCCATCCCTTTCCAGAAGCCATAGAGACACAGGGTACATGGAGACTGGGGACAATGGAGCGGCTTGTATACCTTGGTCCTGAAGAGAGCTGGCTTCCTTCCCGGAGACTGGAGGCTCCACCCTGCCTAAGACCCAGCTTCAATCAGGCTCCTCTGGAATTCTCCCTGGGGCAGAAACCTGAGGCCAGGTGGGGTGGAAGCCCGTCTCCTCAAATGACCGTTACCATGGGCACAGCCACTTGCAAGGCTTAGCCGCTGGGTGTGTGATGCCATTCCACTGGGCAGCTGGCCTGGCAGCCTGCGGGTGTGGCCTAGCCACAGCTGGCCAGGGAACACTTCAGAGATGGCGCAGGGAAAGACTTTTGGGGTTCTTAACTGGGGTCCCTGGGTTGGCTGCTGGTGTGGATGAAGGTTTGTGAGATGTGAATGGGGGTGTCGAAACAAGGACTATGGTGGTTTTCTGGAGAAGAGGCCTGAGGTATTCTGCTTTGAATTGGCTATGCAGCTGAGGATGACCTCGAACTTCTGGTCCTCCAGCTTCCACCCTGCAAGTCTGGGATAATAGTCATGTGCTGGCCACCACATCCAGACAATAGGATGCTGGCTGGGGCTTTGCCTGCCAGGAGAGCGCTCTAGTGATTAAGCTTAAAGTCCTAGCACAGGACCGTGACTTGAAACACATCCCACCCCCACCCACCAGGTCCGACCACAAAGGCAGGCGATGCTGTTACCCATACCAGTCAGGAGGAGCCAGGTGCTTGTTGTGACAGGGAATATCACAGCTTCTCCAGAGTCCGTAGCAGGGGCCTCCTTGGGCACCTGGAAAACAGCTGCTTACAGTGTAAACTTTGTCACTGTCTTCTCACTGAAACAGTTCTCTGTTGTTAGAACAGAAGCCAAGCCCTCCTGGTAAACGCAGCACCTATGGGTGACATCTTCCCCAGACCATCAGGGTCTGGCTACATGGGCCTCTTTCTGTCCTTGGTACATACCAACTTCTAGTTCAACCATGTAGTAGAGCTTGCCCAATGTGTAAGAGCATTAGACCTGGGGTCTGTCCCTTGTGCTACCAGAAAAGACAGGTGTTCCTTCTTTTCCAACTCCAGGGCCTTTGCACTAGCTATTGCCAGCCTCTCGCTGTCACCTGCTCAGGTTTCAGCTCTAAGCACACATCTTCAGAGAGTTCTGAGCCAACCAGTTCCTAGGTTAAATCAGGACTCCAAAAATAATCCCCATGACACCGTCCAGTCTGCCATTCACCCTAGAGCCTTGTGACTCTCTCTGCTCGGTGTCCGTCTCTGGGCACCTCTGTGCCTTGTTGCAGGATTCCCTGAGCCTGTGTCAGGATCTCTCGCAGATAGATGCTCAGTAAACAGGAGCTGAAGGAGTCCTTTCAGGCAATCAGTGTAGACCAAGAAGTGACCTAGGGTTAGTTCCCAAGCAGCCATGACTGTCAGCCTTCTCTGGGGCTTAGGACTGCACTGAGCCCCTTGCATGTGTGGTCCCCTCCCAGGACACAGGCTGAGGACTGATGTCTCTACATAGCTAGGACAAGCCAGACACTGCTTTCTGGGCTTAGGTGACCATTCAGATGAACAGAACTAAGAAGCCAGAGCTTTGAAACATTTAACCAACAACCCCTCCCCCAACCCCATTTAAAGATGACAAAAGAGAGGTCCCAGAGAAAGAAGTGACTTACCCAGAATCATACAACACATTGAAGAGAGGGAGAAATAGCAGTCAGATTGCAGGACACTTTTTAGGATGTCTGTCTGTCTGTCTGTCTGTCTGTCTGTCTGTTTTGAGATAGTCTCACTATATAGCTCTGGCTGTCCTGGAACTCACTTTGTAGACCAGGCTGGCTTCAGACTCCCCAGTGCCTGGGCCACCAGCATCCTAAACTGATGTGTTGGCATAAACTCTGCTGTGTGGTTAAGAACAAGAAGTGAACGGGTTGAGGTTTAGCTAATTACAGTGTGTGTGTGTGTGGGGGGGGACTAGGTTGTCCTTTCAGGTGCTCCAGCCAGGTGTCAAAATCACAATAAATAAAAAAGTATCAGCAAAAGTAGTGTTGACCATTTTCTATGCATCAGACATTTTGTAATTTTTGTAAAAAAAAAATTATCTTACTGTATGAGTGTTTTGTTTCCCGTGTGTGTGTGTGTGTGTGTGTGTGTGTGTGTGTGTGTGTGCGCGCGCGCGCGCGTGCATCACGTACCCTGCAGTGCCCAAAGAGTTCAAAAGAGGGCGTAAGATCCCATGGAACTGGAACTACAGCCGGCTGTCACTCTCAGTGTGGGTACTGGGAATAGAACCAGCCCTATTTATTTATTGATTTACTTACTTTTTTTTTTTTTTTTTTGCGTCAAGCATTTCCACGCTGTATTTTACATAATCCTGAAAAGTAAAGCTGCTTCTGTAGCGTACACGTGGGGAAACTGGGGCACAGAGAGGCGCGCAGACAGACCAACAAAAGAACTCTCAGTTGCTGGTGGTGCA
Source organism: Arvicanthis niloticus (assembly GCF_011762505.2). Classification (NCBI taxonomy): domain Eukaryota; kingdom Metazoa; phylum Chordata; class Mammalia; order Rodentia; family Muridae; genus Arvicanthis; species Arvicanthis niloticus. Next base: position 5,402,833 of record NC_133432.1, read on the forward strand.
GCAGCGACGAACAGTTAAGAGACAGGACATTCCTAAGCCTTAAAGCAGACTATGGAAGCTGACTGTGTCCGCCCACTGTGGGCGTGGCCTGCCGGGCGCGGAGGCGGGGCTGGCAGACCCCGCCCCTGGTTCCCCTGCAGAGGCGTGCGGAGAGCGCCACCTACCGGATATCGGGGACCTGCGGGCGAGCTAGGATCTGTTGGTACCAGAACAGGGGGGAGGGGAGCTTTATACTTCACAGCTTGTTGGGCCCGAGGGTCTCAACTCCGGGGCACGCAGTGCACAGAGACAAGGAGGCTGAGATTGATGCAAGCAGCAAGAGCTTTATTGTTCCGGCATGTCAGGGTCACCCCTCAACCAGGGAAGAGAGAGAGACCCCCTGCCCAAAAAGCACACACCTTATATACCCATTTTTTTGGGTGGACTTTAGCAACAGTTATTTTATTGGTTAGTTGCGGTAGTTTCTAAATCTATTGGTTAAACACACTCAAGCATATATAGTCAGCTATTTCGGATGGGGAAATACATATTATGGGTTATGTATTTTTACATGTGGCATACAGCCAGTACATTTTTCGTTTTTTTTCTCGGAATTTTTTTTTCTTTTTAATTTTTTTCCTATAACTTGAGGCTTGTCCTCATTTTACCCTTTTGGTTTTACAGGTGGCTATTTTAAGTTAACCAAAGTCTCACAAGCTCACATGCCCTCCACATGGGGGTGCAGTTTTAACACACTAAGCAGCTCCAAAACCGCTGCAGTCGCCTTGCAGATACCAAGGTAACATTTAAGCGTAAGCCTGGTAAGACCTCGGCATTACAGATAAGGAAACTGAGGCCTGAAGTGTGGAGGGAGCTTCGGTCTGACGTCAGGTACCCGTTAGAAAAAGTTTGAGAGTAGGCATTTTAAGTGAGTGACTCGACAAGCAAATAGATCAAGCCAGCTCAGGGCTGTTGAAGTTTCTTGGCATAAGAGGTTACTTGAGGGATACCTAAGGGGCTACTTGGGGGTTATGGGGACCCTGGACTTACTATTAGGGGCCTGGAGTGAGATGGGAGTCCCCTGGGGGACGGGGGCTGTTTTCTCCTCTGATAAATGGGGCTCCTGACATCCCAGGTGAACTGATATTTGTTGTTTCTCTCCCTGCTCCAGGAAGAATTCAGTGCCCCAATGACAAAGATTAGTTAGACACATGTCTCTGGGCTCAAAATCTCCCAGCAGGTGCCCGGAGTGAAGGAGGCTGGCCCTGGGCAAATCCCTCCTGTCTAAGAGCCTGCCTTCCTGATCTCACTGCAGTCCACTGGAGCTAGAAGGAAGACACAGAAGTCTCTTATTGGCAGAGTGTTCCGTTTGTAGGAAGCCCAACCTCTGAAAGCAATTAGAACGTAGAGAGCAGCGGCATCCTGAGTTTCAGTGATTAGGACACAACCTGAAGTAGGAGACGGTGAATAGCCTCACACATCCCTTGGCCAAGTCTGAGGCCAGCCTTCCAAACTAGGTACCTGCATCTCCCTCGGGCACTGACCCACCTTGCACAACTAAGACTATCCAGAGGTCAAGGACAGCATCTCCTCCTTGTAATTCCCTCTCCTTGTAATTGTAGTATCAGAAAAAGAATCAGCTTTTGTTCGGAGAGCTGGGGGAAACCGAGGCAAACAAAGAAAGCACTCTCGGTTTTTTTTTCAGCTCCCATTAAGAATCATGGTTCTCTCCCCCCTCATTTCTTGCTATGTAGCCCAGGCTAGCCTTGAATTCCCAATTCTCCTACCTCCGCTTCTAAAGTGCTGGGATTGCAGCTACATGCCAGCAGGTCTGGTTCTGGGTGTTTCAAAGGAGCCACATGGGTGATATTTTTTTCTGTGAAACCTCTCCTTATCTGGCCACCAGTTATGTTTTTGAGTCTGACCAGTCGAACTTCTAACCAAAAACAACTGGAGGGTGTACGGATGTGTGTGTGTGGATTTGGCTTACAGGCCAGTTCATTCCAGAGTGAAGTCAAGGCAGGAACCTGAGACAGAACTGAAGCAGAGACCAGAGAGGAACACCCCTTACTCCTAGCTTTCATTAGCCCAGGCCCTCCTGTCCGGGGATGGCAGCACCCAGGGTGAGCAGGACCTTCTGCATCAGTCAGCAGTCAGAAACCTGCAACACAGATGCACCCACAAGCCTATCAGGAGGAGACAATTCCTCAGCTGGGGTTTCCTCTTCCCAGAAGTGCCGAGTTAACTACCGTGACCCCAGGTTATAACCTTTGATACAGAAAGTAATACAAGAAGCAAGAGCCAACAGAGACATGCAGATGTGATTTCAAAATATAGATTTATTTATTAAAGATTATTTAGTTTCTGCATAAAAATCACCAATTGTTCCTCATTGGGTTTGTTTTTCTTTTCTTTTCTTTTTTAACATACATCAATTCTTTCAGGGTGTGTTTACCCTGATACTTGAAAAAATATAGCTCTTTTAGCTCCAGAAGGACGGGTGGTTAAGGCAGCAGGGCAGTTTCTTGGGTCTCCGCAGCTGGAGGACTCCCAGGTCAGGCAGTTTCTTAGGCTGGAAGAGCCCGACCCTGAAGAAAGTCATTATGCAGAAGAATGCAAACACAGTCACGTATGGTCGCCTGTGTGTGCCGTGTCAGTCGTTGGAAAAGGCTTGCTGGTACATTTCAGGAAAAAAAAAAAAACCAGAAACCTGTCTGACAAGAGACAGAGGGAGAGAAAAAGAGAGAGAACAGGGCTGGTTATGCCAGCCATGCGGCCCTGTGTGGCCCCTGCTGAACTTCCAGTCAGATTTCACTGTCCTTCAAACATCCAAGACACCCTTGGGCCAGATGGACCAGGCTTCTTTCCTGGGTGAGGTGTATGTCTCCCCTGAGCCGGGTTCCTCCTGAGCTAGGGAGGGGAGGAAAAGACAAAACCCTAGGAATTCATCGTTAGCAAGTTAATCGGTTTAAACCACACTGGAAGGCCTGGCTCAGCCTGAGCTGCTGGCAAAGCCTTTGAGTGAGTGGAACGTGTTTATTGCTCTGTTAGGATAGGCCAAGACAACAAAACCAAGAAAACAAAAGACCTCTAACAAGCTAAGGCCGCCCCTGCAGACCCAGGCTGGCCAGCCGAGCTGAGCTGGGGATCCCAGCTTGATTCACAGTGATGGGGTTGCTTGTGCCCATGTGGGGCTGTGTGTCCCGGAGTCTACACCGTGTAGTCCAGCTCTGCATTCATCTTGGTGTACATGTCGTAGATGGCGTCTATGGTGGCCGTGTAGTTGACCAGGAAGAGACGGACCTTCTCCAGGCACTCCTCCTCCGTCACGTTCTGCCCCTTGGAGAGCGCCTTTAGGAAGTCAGACTTGTATGGTGCTGCATACAGGGCAGCCTTGAGGGGCAGGAGGCAAGGAAGGCACTGCGTTAGTGGGGAAGGACCAGGCTCACACACTGGGCAAAGGGCCATCCCTGACCAGTGCTGGGCAAGTCTCTCTGCTCATGTTGTTGGAAGAGGAAAGGGAATGCGTCTCTCCTCAGCTGTGAGGGGCAGCAGGACACCAGCCTGGGGCATGGGCAGGCCTGAGTGCAGACCACAGCATGGCCCTGAGAGATTTACTTAGCTATATCCAATGGTTGCTTATATTAAGATTAGGGAGGTGTAGCTAGGCAAGGTGGCACACGCCTTCAATCCCAGCACACAGGAGGCAGAGCCAGGAGGATCTCTGTGAGTTTGAGACCAGCCTGGTTTACAAAGTGAGTTCTGGTTCAGCCAGGGCTATACAGTGAACACAAAACGGTTGGGGAAGGTTAGGTGACACACTCCACGCTGCACAGAGTACCAGATGCTCAGCCCAACCTCAGGCACACATGTGTCTGTCCTTAAAGGTGACACCTGGCTAAATTTAGGGAAGTCCCTCAATTCTTCAGAGGGCAGAGAACCAGAAATTCACAGACCCTTAGAGCCAGAGGAAAAGGACACAGCCGAGTAAAACACCCAGGCCTGCTATGATCCATCAGGATCCGGGATCCACGGTGAAAGGACTAAATGCTCTGGGCCCCCAGCCTGAGCCATGTGCTGCATAGGGCGCAGACCCCAGGGTAGGGTCAGATTCGCACTCATGCAAGCCGTAAGGCCACTGAGACTCAGAGGCAGGCTCCCAGGCGCTCACTGTTTCTTTTTGACATGGGATCTGACTATGTTGCCCAGGCTGGCTCAGATAACCTGTGCTCTATGAACATTCTGGGAAGAGGTGTAGCCAGCCAGCCAGGCCCACTGCTGAATCTTAGGCCTTTGAGATCATCAGAGGGCGGAGTGTGAAACAGGGCCCACTAGTGGTGCACGTGCAGGCAGCTGGGGCGGTACTCGGACTCAAGTGCTTATAAGGGCTTTTGAAGAAAGACACTTGCAGGAATACTGGGATGCTCAAGATGACCTCTGGCCCCAGACATGCACAGGTAGGAGGCCCAGAGGGGCCCACTATACTTCCTGTCCCATGACCCAGCCTGACTTGGGACCCTTCCTGTCAGAGCCTGGGCTTCCTGGGGAAGGAGGGACAGTCTGAGCACATGATGACAGGCGGGGTAGCCATGGACATCTGGAAGGCCTTTTGCTATCTCTTCCTTAAGCCTTCCAGCCTGACAAACCTGCTGCCCAGGCTGGCTCTAGAGCCCTTTTCAGGATCTGTGGTCAGCAAACTCAACACAGGCGGCAGTAACCGTGGGGCAGCTGCCTCCTTGGGGGCAGGGCCCTTCTTCCCTCCGTGCCTAGTGTGAGAGCCCAGGGTAGCCTGCCATCACCCTGTAGTTCTGGAGCCTGGAGTTGTGTCTCTTCTCGCAGCCATGGACTCACAGGCTGAGGTACCCGCAGGACCACTAGGAACCACAAACAGGGCTAGCCATGGCTGCACAGGGGACTCAGTGCACCAGCCCCACCCTCTGAAGCACAGGTGAGCCCTTCCCGGGGTCAGGAGGGCAGTGGAGGGAACCTGAGTCCTCCAGTCCCGCCCGCGGTGCTCACCTTGAAGATCTTCTGCACCAGCCAGCCATGGTACTTCTTTAGGGCCATCTCATAGGCCTTGTTGGCGTTGACTCGGATGAGGTTGGGGTGGTTCTCATCCCGCTCCCCATCGCAGATGCTCTGCAGGAACACCTGGATGAAGCGCAGGCCCCTGCGGTCAAGGGGGACAGACATTTAGGACCATGGTCCACTGCACTTGGTGTACGGGGAGTACCCTCCTTAGGCAACCTAGGCCCCCAAGAATGGGATGACCCAGCTCCACTCGGGTCTGTGGCAGCGTGCCTCTAAGCAGAGCCTTTTCTGGGTCCTCGCAGCCTCTCATGGCTTAAAGGATGAAGCCAGAGTGGCCCCTGGAGGGGATACGTCAGGCATCCTGCTTGTCCATTCACCTCTGCAGGACCTTTCTGAATCTGTCCACTGAGCTGCCTGACTGTAATGACCCCTGCCTGGGCTTCACGGGACACAGCAGGAAACCTGAATTGGAAACAGGACCACTGCCAGCCCTGTGGTGCAGCTAAGACAACGGGAAAGGAGCCCAGAGGCTCCTGTGTAGAAGGCTTGGGCGTGGCTGTGGGAGGCGGGGCCTAGCTGAAGAAAGTCCCTAGTGACTTCCGGCTTCATGTCAGCCATGAAGTGAGTGACTTCTTCTACACGAGTCTGTTACTAAGACGTCTTGCCTCGCAGTGAAGCTGACCAAGGGAGGGCTGAGCCCTCAGAGACTCTGGGCTAACAGGACCACTTCCTCTCCATCTGGAACATTCCGCCAGGGCGACGAAAGTGCCAAGCACACAGGGCCTGTGTCCTACACCCTTCAAATACATGGGGCCAAACCGGGCGCCATCAGCCACTCTACAGGCATGTGCCCTTTCAGCCTCACCCCAGCCTCCTGCCTTCTCTGCCCATCACAATCTGACTAGAACCCAAACAAATGTCTCTGCTCCCTTCCTGCAGGGGGCTGGCGGCGGCCATGGGAGTGCTTCTGGAGCAGAAGAGCTGCACCCCGGCTTGTCTTAGCTAGAGGCTTCTCCACGTGACAAAGGCTGCTCACACTCCAGAGCCAACACCACCTTCCTGCTCACCCACAGCCCGCATGTCACTCAGATACGAAGAGCATCGTCTCCTGCTGCTACTGCTGGGTAAGTGAACTGGGGGTGTCCCTTAGCCCAGGCCTTCAAGGCCACATGACAAAGTCAGGCAGTGTGCGTGGGACAGCTCCTGAGCAACCCTACCCTGATGACCGCCCAGCCTCGCCCTCTGGGAAGCCAACGTCCCCTGGTCCAGTTCACCAGAGACAAGCATGTGTTGGGGGCTCAGATGCTGAGCTGCCCTGTCCTCCTGGGTCCTGGCCCAGAGCCCTGAGATGTCAACACTGGGAAGCGCCGTGGGGCAGGGCAGGGTCCCTGGCTTCTCCATGGCAGTTGGCATCACACAGCTAGAGAATCCTGGACCACTGAAAAGATTCAAAGCAGGGACACGCCAATCTGTGCAAACTCACTAGAACGCCGACAGTATTTCTGTCAAGAGGCTCACAAAAGTCAAGTGTGGTGGCGTACGCCTTTAATCCCAACACTCAGGAGACAGAGGCAGGCTGACCTCTTTAAGGTTGACACCAGCCTGGTCTACAAAGCAAGTTTAAGGACAGCCAGGGCTACACAGAAAAACTCTGCCTCAAAACAAAACAAAAACAAAAACAAAAACAACCCAAAAACAACAACAACAAAAACAAAACAAAAATGAGAGGGGGGAGAAACTGCTAATACACAAATTCACCTGTGTTCAGCATGGCTACCTCTGTGCAGTACCCAGCCTGCACCACTGTGCTCAGACAACCTGAATTGTGACTTGGCCTCCAGATGCCCCTGTGGGTTCCTCCATGAGACAAGGAGATGCCACACCTGACTCACAATCTATGAAACTGTCAGGGGCGTAAGGAACTGAGCAGGGGCCTAAGGCCCTTTCTCTGCCAGCTCTGGGGTTAGCACAAGGAAGTGGCAGCAGGAATCTCACCTCAGGGTCAGCACGCCCCGCCCAATGCAGCCCAGCCACGCCCCCAAGTCCCTCACCTTTTCAGCCACAGCAGCGCCAGGGTGGCCCCCACTTTGGGCCACTCTGCCCCATACATCCCTTTCTCCACCTCCAGGATGTTCTGCAGGGTCTTGAACTTGGCTGGGTCGGTGTCATATACGGCTTTGATTTTCTAGAACAGAGCAGAGAGGTTCCCAGATCACGGCCTGCCCGGCAGACACTGGGCACTGTCCCATCCTATGTGTACAGCATCCCGGGTACTGGCACCGCCCAGGTCCCTGACACTACTCTCAATGCCCAATCCATGGATTAGAACACAGAGGCTCCAGGTAGTGACATAACAAGTCAAAGGTCATGGGTAGTAGTCACGTGCCAAAGGTCACAGGTTCGGGCTCCAGCCCGGCTGGCTGACACGGTCTCAGACAGCAGAGACACAGAGTCCCTCAGTGAAGAGGGACGGACACAGGCAAAAGGGTTCAAAACTCTGTACTCCCGCCTCTGTACTTTTTTGCTGTGTGACTTTAAGTGAGTGACTGACCACTCTGAGCTTCAAGCTCCTCCTCTGTGCATGTGAAGACAGAACAGCAACACCAGGCTCAAAGGTCTCTGGGGATGGAGACCTGAGACCACACAGCGAGACCTGTGCACACTCAGTGTGCATGGAGAAGCCATGCTGATGCCGCCATGGATCTGATTTCTTATTCTTTCCTTGGGGGTGGGTGGGATGTCTCATTAGATAGCCCAGGCTAGCATGGGTCCAGCCTGAGTGCTGGAATTACAGGATTGCCTGCATGATGATGTCTAACCAGAGTTACCCCGCCACCTTTCTCTTTCTGCTGTTGTGTATGTATGTGTGACTGACTTATTAGGATATGGGGATTCACACACGCGCGCGTATGTGTGTGTGTGTGTGTGTGTGTGTGTGTGTGTGTGTACACATGTGAGTGCCCATGGAGGCCAGACGAGGGCACTAGATCCCCAGAACTGGAGTTATGAGCAACAGAGAGCTGGGTGGTATGGGTGCTGGGAACCAAACACCAGGCTTCTGAAAGAGCAGCAAGCATCCTTGACCACTGAGCCATCTTGCCAGCCCTCCATCTTTATATATTAAGCTTCTCTCATTGGCTGTCGGATGACCGTCAGGATCCACCTCTCTCACTTCCCCAGCACCACCTAGCCCTGGTTCTTACACGGGTTTGTCGCCCTAACCCAGGTCTACATTTTCTAGGACTTAAACCATTACCTCATCTCGTTCTCTCTCTCCTTTGTAAATGTCTGAGCACTCTGTCTGCATGTACACCTGCATGCCAGAAGAGGGCGTCAGATCCCTTTATAGATGGCCGTGACCCACCATGTGGTGCTGGGGATTGAACTTAGGACCTTTGGGAGAGCAGCCAGTGTTCTTAACCACTGAGCCACCCCACTAGCCTTGTCAGCCGACCCTGGACTGCATGCTTGCTTGCAATGGGGCCTGAGAGGGCTAGGACTCCACTGCCTCCTGCCCTCTGCCCTGTCCTCGGGCTGGGAACTGGGCAGAGATGGTTTAGATGCCCCATTGGGTACTTACGGTGATGTTACCGCTTATGTCCGCCTTGATGGGCGTGAACACCGGCGACCCAAGGCAATCTGGGAATAGAATGAGAAGAGATTTAGATTCCTAACCAAGGTGGCATTCAGGACACTGCAGGCTGTGGAGGACCTTCACCTGTGTGTTTTGGGAAGAACTATTTATAGGTATTTAGAAGGCTCTGTGGCCACATGAATTCAGGGAGTTCTGGGGTCTGGATGACGGCAGACTGTCGCTCCAGAATTGGTCAGAGCCTTTGAGGGCTGGTGGAGTTGCTTCTCCCCAGCACAGCACCACCCAGGAGAGCGCTCTGCTTTTCGGCAGGGTAGGCTCAGGCATTTGCTCTTCATGAGTTCAGGTTTCCCATCCTGAGCACGGGACAACGGGACCCACCACAGGCGTGTGACGAGTGAACACACACTCTGTTCACCCTGGAGCTCCAGTGTTCCCGTGTGGAGGTGGGAACCTTCTTGGCAGGTCCCAGTGAAATGGGGCTTTGTATAAGAAGTGGTCCCTTCGAGCAGATGACATGTAGACCAGCACATGGCTGTACTGTGCTTGGCACGGGAGGCATGCTCCTGCCTCTCTCCCCGACTTTGATCCTCTTGGCAGGCTATCGCCACAACCAGAATATCGCAGGGCCAAAGCTGCTTGCTGAGGAGAGGTATAGGCCTGCAGAGTCACTCCAGTGTGAGCCTCACCTTTGGGGCCTGTGATCCTCCAACCCTCAGCTTCTCCCTGCTGGGAAGTGGGCTTGCTAAGTGACTCAGGGTCAAGGACACAAAGACACCACAGCAGGTCAGAAGTGGTTCAGGGCCCACAGAAGGGAGATGCCTCTGCCCAGGAGGTAGACCAGGGCCTTGCCTTAAGGACTTCACAAATGGCCCCGAGGAAGAACTTCTGCAGGTAAACTCCAGTGAAGGTGACCAGCACATTTGGCTGGCCATCTGGAATATTCTTGCACTGCAGATGTGAAGAGGTGTGTGGTGGAGCCACCTTTGATGACACATCCCTGACATAATCCTTGGTGGGATTATGGAGGAGGAACCAGGCAGGTGGTAGTGAGGCTGGCCTGACATTCCTCAGCGGGGCGAGTCTCCCTGACCACACGCCTGTTTCCTCCTGTGTCAGCTGCACGTTTAGCAAGGTTGGCACAGAAGTCAGAAATCAGGATTTAAGGTGCGCCAGCCATGCTCGGGGCACACACCTGTATTGCCTACACTTAGGAGGTAGAGGCGAGACCACCAAGGGTTTGAGGCTAGCCTGGGCTACAAAGCAGAACCTCTTGAAAGAAAACAAGACACCATGATGCTTCTGAGCTGGGGGTGAGGCGGAGGCAGAATGCCGGTCTAGCACGCGTGAGGTCCTTGGTGTGACCCTTGCATCAAAAGCATTAAATTAAGGGCCGGAGAGTTGGCTCACTGTGATCCCAGTGTCACGCCTGGTGACCTGACTTCAGTCCCTGGGACACACACGGCAGGAGGGAACCGATCCTCACAAGTTGTTCTTTGACCCCTGACTTGGGTGCCATGGCTCACACACGCATGCTCATACAAATGAACGCAAAAATCAATTTAAAAGAAAAATACTTCGATGTACTTAGCCGGATGCCCAGGGTGGGGTAACTGCTGGCACATGGGCTTCAGGTACTCCACGATGTCTTACTTCTAGAGTCAGGCCCCACGACCCAGATGTCTCTCTGAGTCTCTGTGAGGTGCTCACCCCGTGGTACACCCACATTTCACTTTTTCTTTCTGAGACATCTTGCTGAGTAGCCGCCCACGGTCCTCCTGCCTCCGCCTCCAAATGGTGGGATGGCAGGTGTGCGCCCACATCTAGCCCACTCAAGTCCCTCATGGGGCCTCAGTTGCTGGCCCTTGGAACAGCAGGCTCCTGGTAATATTGAACTGTCTCCATGGGTGAGCGGACTGTAGGAAGCTGGTCTCCCTGATAGGCTCTTGTCCCACAAGCTCCTGGGATCCTACTGTCTCCACCCCTCTCTCTCTACTCGGGTCTAGCCCCAGTTTTGTTTTGCCCACCTGGGTATCAGGCTTCCAAGCTCAGCCTTGTGCCGGATGGCAGGGCAGATGCTTCACCAATGGCTACATTTCCCCTCCCCCGTCTACCCTCTTCAGCATAGATTGGATGGGCCCCAGATGCTAGTTTTAAGCACCCACCCACCCACCCACCTGCTCACCCAAGACGTCAGAGTCTGTGAAGGAACTTGGCCTTCAGTTTCCCTCCCTGTAAAATGAGACTCCTGGGTCCTGTGTGGGGCAGGGCTGCTGTAAGGGAAGCCGTGGGCTGCCGTTCACAACAGGTGTTGAGAGATTATCAAGCACAGCCTTCAAAGGGAGATGCCAGGAAGCCTGACTGATGGCAGAGCGCAGGCGGGCGGCCAGCTGCAGGCTAATGCGGGACTCTGCCCTTCCCTTGCTGGAAACAGTCATGTTATGGTGCTGAGAGCATCCGCCCTGGCGGCAGGAGAAAGGCTTATTGTTCCCCATTCTCCTGACAGCACTCGGTGAGGGTCACAAAGCCGCTGTGGTCAGCTGGCACTGGCCCCACAGCAGCCCTCATTGTGTGTGCCCGATGGCCGCTGCCCAGGCCAGGACACCCATTCTGCTGTGGGGGAGGGGCTCGGCGGGTGGTGAAGCAGGGATGGCAGGCTCCGTGGGGGACTTGAAGGAGAGTGGGTCTGGTGTGGTGATATAGGAGGATCATTCAGGAGTTCCAGACAGCTTGAGCTGGCTTGTGAAACCCTACCCCAAAAGAAGAGATGGCAGTGGCAGGTCTGTGACCCCAGAAGGGTGGGCAGGAAAGGCCGAAGGCGGCATACTGGAAGCCAAGCGGGCCTGTGGCACCTGTGGTTGGTAAGGAAACTTGACTGTTAACTTCAGAGCCAGCTGGCTCTGGGTGTGAGCTGTGACTCTGATATGACTTTGACAAATGACTTAAGAACCCCGAGCGTGAGCCATTCCTACAGCCCAGAGGTGCTTCACCAAGAGAACTCCACGTACAGGAGGCTGGGGGGAGCTCTGCTTCCCGGGGGCTCCCCGAGCCCACTTTAGCTTTCTAGAACGTATCTGTTGGTGTGAACTCAGAACAGTGCTGCAGAGTGTGGCCTTTCTAATAGTTAAACCTGTGCTGGCCCCCGCCCAGGGCAGAGGGTGACCTGTTCCCACAGCGTACCAGCCTAACCGCTCCCCCAGAACGTAGCAAACACCTTTCTTGTTTGACTAGTTCTGCAGTTCTCTCCCAAACTTGTTCTGCCTTCTTTAGCCGTGTCCTCAACCTGCCTGAGGCCTGGAGGGAGAGAGGACGCTGGGATGCTTTTCTAGTTTGTCCTGTAACCCCCAGAAGGAAAGGAGCTGCCTTTAAAAACAGGAAGGCCCACAGTGCCACCGCCTCCTGTCATCATAACCAGCCCCAACAGGCAGGCTGCGTACAGGAAAGCTCTGGGTTTTTTGAACACTGATGAAGGGTTTTTATGCCTAGTAAGGGTTTTTTTTTTTTTTTTTTTTTTTTTTTTTTTTTTTTTTTTTTTTTTCCCTCTCTCAACCCAGAAGACATTAGAAAAGGTCAATAAATCCAGTTATAAAACCCAAGAACTTCTTGTAAATGGCCATCCACCAAGTGGGGTAGAAAGCAGAGAAAATCAACACAGGCCAGCATGTGCATATATAAAGAGCATTTGCAGAACAACAAGAAGAAAAGGGTTTTAGAGTGAGTAATTCACAGATGAAATTAAAAGATGCTTAATCTCAGTGACAAAGGAGAAAAGACAAAATGGAGGTCTTTTGGTTATTTTACGGACACGTCAGCCTCTGGTTTAAGCATTTTGGATAGCGTGTGTTAGAATGTAGTACAGGGGATGGAGACGGTTAGCAGCTAACAGCACTTGCTGCCCTTCCAGAGGATGAGCACAGTTCCTAACACTCCTGTCAGACAGCCCACAGCTGCCTGGAACTGCAGCATCGGGGACCTGGGTCCCTCTGTGGGCATCCCTGAGCACATGGCTTTTTAAAAATGCACATATACATTTAAAAAAACCCTCACAAATGGAACACTAATGTTCCTGCTCTCACAGAGCAAGGCATTTGTAACTTTCTTAATAGGGTCATTTTATATATATATATTTATATAAAAAATATAAAATAAAAATAGTAAAATATATAAAAATATTTTAATATATAATCTATATATATAATTTAATGTATATAAAATATATATAAATAAAAATAAATATAAAATATAAATATATTTTTATTTATGTTATTTATTTATATACTTTTTGTTTATTATATATATACACACACACACACACATATATAAATAAAGGGGTGACCTGGTGATGTCACAGGCTCCCTTAAACCTTTACCACCAGGCACCATGTCTTCCCACTTTGGATATCTTTTTAAAAGCATCTCTGGCCGGGCAGTGGTGGCGCATGCCTTTAATCCCAGCACTTGGGAGGCAGAGGCAGGTGGATTTCTGAGTTCGAGGCCAGCCTGGTCTACAGAGTGAGTTCCAGGACAGCCAAGGCTACACAGAGAAACCCTGTCTCGAAAAACCAAAAAAAAAAAAAAAAAAAAAGCATCTCTGGGTCACCGATGGCTATTTTCTCCTGCTTTGCCTGCAGGGGTCCAGTAGTGACCCAATCAGCCAACTGTCAAAACCACCCCGACTGCAAAAGGAAGTGGGTACCTGGAGAGGAATTCATGTACACGCTCTGGGACAGCTGTGCCTGGACAGGGGCCACCGAAGGTCTCCTGCCTGGGTCTTGGCCCAGATGGCTGACATTACCCAGAGAGCAGAACTGTCCACCAGCCAGCTTGTCACTACATGCCATAAACACTTACTTCCTCCTTTCCTGCCTTCGACATAGTTGAGGAACACAGGACACCGTGTCTAGCAAGACCACTGCGGAGCTACAGTGTGGCTGTCATAGATGGGACTTGTTGAGTATATGCAAGCCCTGGGTTCTATTACAGTGTAGTGTCCAGCACCTGCCTGCGGGAGGCTGAGGCAGGGGAATCGGTTCAAGAGTTCAAGGCTAGCAAGCACCAGCACACCTGGCTTTTTACATGGGTTCTGGGAGTTAAACTCAGGTCTTCCTCTCCAGTCTGGTCTAGTCTGGTCTGGTTGGTCGGTCAGTCTGTCTGTCTGTGTGTGTGTCTCTGTCTGTCTGTCTCTCTGTCTCTCTGTCTCTCTGTCTCTCTCACAAATTCTAGGTAGCCCAGGCTAGCCTTGAACTTACTCTGTAGCTAAAGATGACCCTGAACTCTCTTGCCTCCCAGGTGCTAGAATTACAGGCATGCAGCTTTATCCATCACAACAAGGGAGTTCCCACTGCCCCACTGTGGAGTAAGAAAGTATAAAGTTAGCCACGTCCTGGCCCACCCCCTCACTTCCTCTCAGAAATAATTTTCATTCAAGAACAAAATGTCACCCCGGTTATCGGAGGCCAGTCTGAGCCACATGGCCAGACCCTGTCACAGGTAAATGAGCAGACAGAGGAAGAGACAGGACACTCTCTGCATGTGTTCCATGGGACACACTAGCTCAGCCACCAAACGCTCATTTCTAAGGCGTGGTCACTGTGTGGCAATACACGCTGTGTGGCCTGGGGAGGTTCTGCGGCAAATTCCTTCTTCTCATAGCCAGATCCTAGCATCTGTTAGACACTCCCAGCAGATTAACTTTACAGGTCCTGAGTTACAAGATCAGAATGGGAGGTTCTCAAATTACAGCTGATGGGGATGAATCTTTTATTAATTGGGAGGGGTGTCCAGGCTCAGGTCACAGGTTGATCCTGAAGAATGAGAACACTGGGGACGCCCACGTCCTAAAGCTGGCTCTGCTCTACAAAGGAGAAGAAAACAGAAGGCAGAGGCCAGAGGCAGAGCAGAGGCAGTAGAATCTTTGTGAGTTTGAGGCTATTCCCAGGTCTACAGAGTGAGTTCCAAGCCAGCCAGAGCTATATGGTGAGATCCTTTCAAAAAACCAAACCAAACAAACAAACAAAAAGATCCAAACAAACAACAAGCCAGCCTTGAGTTGGAGGCACAGTTGGGGCAATCGGCTCTGACTTGCTGTGTGACCTGGGAAAAAATAGCTAGGGTCTCTGAGCGGCACTTGCCTTGTTAGTAAGGGAAGGGTAACGTAATGACTCCCATCTCACAGGAGGCTGCGAAGCTTCAGTGAAGGGCTCTGCAGTTCCTGGCACCTCAGTAAAAAGGCTTATTTATGTTTTATTACACAACACAGCATCGTCCTCATCTTTCCCAACAGGCTAGCACTTTCCTCAGAGAGGAAGTGCTTGGAGCACAGGGAAGCCTGGGGAAGCTGCAGGTCCAGGCCGGAGTTTGATGAACCCAGAATGCTTAGCCACATTGTAACAGTAAGGGGGAAGGAGGACAAGCCACTGTAAAAATGTAACAGAACCAGGGAGACTCACTAAACCATTTTTAAGAACAGAAACAATGAAACCTAAGACCAGAGCCTGCTCTTCCATCCCACAAGCTCTAACACGGTCACAGGTCACATGCCACATCCAGCAGCCCAGGAAGCTTCTGCCCAAAAGAGGACTTCCCATAGAACGCAGCTGTTCCTGAAGATACAGGGAGGGCCTCCCTGTCCCGGGGCTGAATCAGCCTCAAGGTTCTCTTTAAGGAACGGAAGGCCATGATTCCCCTGTCTTACCTTCTTCCTTTATAAGGGTTAGAAATCAGTTTCCACCAATACCCACACTTGCCCACAGTCGTCTTAAAGGGGCCAGGCTAGCTGTGATGGGGTCACACATGTGTTTCATAAGCTCCTGAGCCAGAAGACCTTCCATTTCGACATCGCCTAGAAACCAGGAGAGCTACTGGGTGTCAGGTCACAGGATGGCCTGCCTTCTGCCCCTGACAGACTCCCAGCACTATGCCTCACCTCTGCAGACCAGGTGAGGAGGGGCTAATGTCCTTAGGGCCAGACACACACTGGCATTCCCTTCTGTCTCCTGCTCTTACACTAACAGAGGGGCCTCAGAGCCAGATCTCCTGAACAGAAGACCTACAAGCCGTCTCAGGAGGCCATGGCGCACGAGTGGATGGCAGCAGGAGCCAGACCTATTCCACACAGCCCTCGGCTGCACTGGAATGATTCTCAGACTGAAGCAGCCAACAGCTGGCTGTGAGCCCTGGCTGTAAGTCACCATGGCTCAGGAATGCCTTCTCTGTGACAGAACCATCTCCCAGAGGCTGTGCTACATGTACCCTGTCTGTCTGTCTCAGCCACGCAAAGCTGAGGTGACTCTAGGCATCAAGCACCATCTTCTCTTTTTGAGGTCACCTCCAGGGGGACATTGCCCAGATGACAACTGCATCGGGCATGGACTGTATGTTTCTACCCAGGCACCCGAGAGAGCGCAACTCTGAGGGGGCTCAGTAGGATGAAAATGTCCGTTTCCACTCACTTGTCCAGAGCATTCAGGGGACAAGTATGAGAGGAAACTAGTCAGACACAAACCCACTGTCCCCCTCTGTACCCCAAAGGCAGTCATCCTACAGACTGCCAGGTAGGTCAGCAGTCCCGAGGTACTCAGCCAGGAGCGACAGCACTGGGGGGCCCACCACGCCTTGCTCAGTCTCCCTCTAATGCCACGACACCCAGGGCTTTGGAAGATGAACCCCAGGATAATCTCTGTCCCCTGCCATGCTCAGAGTGCAGCTGTAGACATTTTACAAGGACCCATACCAGCCTGCTAGACCAGAGGGAGAGCACAGTCCCCCTTGTCTCTCTTGAAAGTGTCAGCATGCAAAAGCCCCCAACAGACTTGTACTCCTTTTAAACAAAACACAGTGGGGCTGTGGTAGGGTCCTCAGTCCCAGAAAGGGCTGGATACACCAGGGAGCATCTTAGAGATGAGGATGCAGGAGGCACTTCCCTGTGCATCCCAATTAGAGGAAGCAGCGCTCTCCTGCTTGGGGTTCCCCCAAGTCTAATGGTGCCTGCACTCTAACTTGTCCTCCTAAAGAAGCAGGAGAAACAGGAGGGTCCGAAAGGGACACCCAGACCACCTGCTGCGCAGCAAAGTCACCCATCATGCCAGCAAAACTACTGGACCTTTTTGGAGGCCTGACGGGCTGTTTCCACAGGGGGCTTTTCTCCACTGGAGAGGAACTGAGGAGTCCAGACACCTGAATTTCAGTCTGACTAGACAGGCGACTCGCTAGCTGTCTGACCCTGGGAAGCTTTATAACTTCTCCTGCCTCCGTTTCTTTGGCTGCAAGAAGCAGATGTTTCTGTGACTCTAAAGTGCCCCTGCTCCCACTTCCCCCCATGGGAGGAAGCAGTAAATCAAAAGAGACAGAGAACCATTTTCTGGACCCATTTCAGAGACACATAATAAGTGTCAGGTACCTGCAAGGCCAGATTCTAAGGACGCTGATTTTAATTGTGCTAAGAGTCACAACTGAAGAAAACACGTCCCCAGCATCAGAAACTGTTGTTTGAGGCTTCCCTATCCCTGGCTTTTCCTTAGACAATGACTGCAAATAGGTGTCCCCTCATGGAGCAATTTTAATTGATCAAGAGCAGTTGTTCTAAGAGGGGGACACAGAATTGTGATCGATTAATAATGTCTGCCACAAGTACAGGATGGGCAGGGCTTATGTCTTCTGACTTAGTCACAGATTTTAATATGAAAAGAAAGCAGCCAAGCGTGATGTGAATCAATAACTCCAGCACTCTGAAGGCTGAGGCAGGGGTACCACAAGTACCACAAGTTCAAGGCCAGACAGATTGGGCTATAGGGAAAGGTTCCCAAAATACTAAAAAGTAAAGAAAAAGGATGCCAGCCTTGGGCACTGAAGTTACTCTAAGACACAGAATACAATGGGTTCTCCTTATGGAGGAGGAGGAAGAGGAAGAGGAGGAAGAAGAGGAGGGGGAAGAGGAGGAAGAAGAACAGGAAGAGGAGGAGGAGGAAGAAGGACTTTATGGGTGGGGTTATTGCTAAGCCAATTCCTTAAGGACATGTGGACTCCAGCCAGACCCAAGGAAGGAAGTGTGTAGTGGGTGATCGAGGTGCAAAGTGAGAAGAGCTGACACGGGGACACTCTAGGGACAGTGGCTCGGGAGGCTGTGGGCCTGTGAGTCATTCAGAATGTTAGCAGCAAAGATTTCAGGAGAGAGCAGGGAGCCAGTGAGGTTTCTGCTGCAGAGGGACATCAGCCTCCTGGAGCCTAGAGCGGCTGTATAACTGACCTAAAAGACAGAGAGCAGGAGTCACAGGTCAGACTTGTAACTGATCAGTCGCTAAGCTCCAATTACTGGGTCAGGGGGGAGAAAGAAGATGGGGAAAGGACCAGCCTCTGAGCGCATGTGGTAGATCTGCACAGTGGGAGAACTCAGGCTGGAGAGACAGGAGCAGCACGTAGGTCTCAAAGGGATGCTATAACCCTGATGAGCAGGCTGACCTGAGGAGGAGGCTGACGTGAGGCTCACACCCAAAGGAATAGAAGAATCAATGTGAACCAAGCCCAGTCACCAGTCCCAGGACACACCCTGAGGAACTAAGGAAGGTGGTTGTCCTGACAGGACCAAAGCAAGTTCACGTCTAAAACTGAGAAATACCCAAAGAACTATTTGGAGAAATACACCTAGAGACGCTGCCAGTAGTACTGCCTACCGCAGTGATAAGTAGGAAGCAGTGTGCCTAGCCCAAAGGAGGGGAGTGCTACATCATGGTCACCACGTTCAAGCAGTAGACCCCAAGCCACCCTGGATATGACCAGGGACACAGGAGACAGGCTCAGTGTGTAGTTAGATAGAAACAGACAGAGAAAGACAGAGTCTACAAAGAAATGATTCCCAAGCGACAGCAGAGGACTGCTTTTTAAAAATCCTACTTCAAAAGGCTGTGAGATGTTGTCTTCGAGTTTTACTGCTGTGAGCAGACACCGTGACCCAGGCAACTCTTACAAAGGACAACAGTTAATTGAGGTTAGGTTACTGGTTCTGAGGTTCAGTCCATTATCATCAAGGCACAAAGCATGGCAGCGTCCAGGCAGGTATGGTGCTTGGAGGAGCTGAGAGTTCTACATCTTCATCTGAAGGCCACTAGAAGACTGGTTTCCAGACATCTAGGATGAGGGTCTTAAAGCCCACACCCACAGTAACACACCTAATAGTGCCACTGTCTGGGCCAAGCATATTTAAACCACCACAGATGCCAAGAGTGTAGCTCACATCTGTGATCCCAACAGTTTGGAAGCTGAGGCTGGAGAATTGTGTTTGAAACCAGTCTGGGCTGCACAGTGAGTTCCAAGCCAGAGTAAAATCTTACCTCAGAAAAAAACAAAACAAAACAAAACAAGAAAGCAAAGAAACAAACAACAACAACAAAAACCCGACAGGTTCCTGAAACCAAGTACTGTGGTACATGCCTATAAACCTGCAACTCAGAAACTGTGGCCAACCCATGCTACATAGTAAATTTGAGGCCAGCCTGAGCTACAAAACCCTGGCTTCAAAACAGATACTATCTGTGAAAGAATGAAGTGCACTAATTGATCTGTATCAGATCCTTGGTAAGTCATAAGTACTCAGTACATGTCAGCCATTATTTGGGTTCGCTGTGATTTGAGAACCTGTCCCCACAATGCCTTGGACTCCTGTGGCCATCACTGCAGACCAGCTGTAATTCAGGGCCACACACACTGTGCCCAGCTCATCCAAGTGACTGGGGACAGACACCCCAAAGATCTAGACCAAGTCCCCACCTTAGAACTGACAGTGGGTCTCTCCAAGGCCAGGGCAAGAGAACCCTCCTGGAACCTGGGTCCACCGGAGAAAGTTCCACCCAGGAAGAGCGCATTCAAAATGTTTTCTTTTATAGGAGTGCCAAGAATGACCATCTTTGGTGAACAGTAAATGGCTTCGGGGGTGACCTGTGCCAGTTAACCCTTCATAGGCCAACTGCACTGAAGCATCTGTCTAAATGGTGCTTCTGTCCACAGCTGTGACACTCCACAGCCCAGGATGGCAGCAGAGACAAGGGTCCTTTGAGATCAGAAACAGGGAGTGAGGGCGACTCGTCTGCCTCGGCTTCAGCTGCCTCCTTCCATCTCTTCCCAAACCAGCCGGACACTCGGGCACTAGGGGTGCCCCAAGTGCTGCCATGTCACATTGGTGAGGGCAGGGAAGTCATGCCACCACCGCTGTGCAGTCACTGACAGGGTTTCAGCATTCTTTACGGCTGTCTTGTGTATTAAGGGGTGTCGGAGTCTATGAGTACCCAGAGAGTGTCCTGTGGCGTTCAGCTCCACCCCTTCAACGACAAAGAACAAAACCATCTCCACACACCAGCAGATACCCCACCTAGAAAACAAAACTGCCCTCACTTGAGACCCATTGGTTCTAGCAGATTATAAACCCAGGACAGGCTGGCTCAGACTAGCAACTGCTCAGAAAGCCAAGGGGGAAACAAACACAGAAAACATAATGTTGTTGTTGGGGCTGGGAGGTGACTTAATAGGTCACTGTGAAGCCCCATGACCTGAGTTTGGGTCCCAAAACCCATGGTAGAAGGAGAGAACTGACTTCTGAAAAAGGCCTTCCAGCCCCCAGCATGCAAACACTCACAAATAAATATGTTTAAAAAAAAAAAAAAAAAAAAAAAAAAAAAAAAAAAACAGTGCCGGGAAGTGGTGGCACACCCCTTTAATCCCAGCGCTTGGGAGGCAGAGGCAGGCGGATTTCTGAGTTCGAGGCCAGCCTGGTCTACAGAGTGAGTTCCAGGACAGCCAGGGCTACTACACAGAGAAACCCTGTCTCGAAAAACCAAAAAAACAAAAACAAAAAAACCAAAAAGAAAAAAAAAACAAAAACAAAAACACCCTCAAAAACCCATAATGCTGTCATAAAAAAACAACAACAACAAAAAAACAAAACAAAACAAAACAAAAAAAACAACGCTAATGCCAGCAGCTCCCTCCAGAGATGCAATCTGATCTCCAGCCGAGCTACAGGTGAAAAGCAGGTCTTCTGCATGCCACAGGCTGACAGAGCACCCACTGGGTAGTGCGTTGGAGCATGTGGGGCTCAACAGTCGCTGAGGAAGCCTGAGACCTGCTCTCAGGTCGCTACTCCAGGTTGGCACTTTCAGGGTTAATGGCAATTAGACATCTGTGGAAAGGGCCCAAAACTAGATTCAAGAATTTCACATAAGCGCTTTCCCACAGCTAACACCTGCCGTTCACAGATATCATTTAGTCCCTCAAACCAGCCATTTCACAGATGGGGACTCCAAGGCACAAGAGGAAAACCGATGTCCAGATCTACATGGCCACGCATGCCCTGTCCCCACCAGGGGCTGAGCAAGCAGCTGAGTGGGTGCCAGACCTCCTCAGGCTAAGGTAGCCTCAAGGCTCTGTCTAAGCGTGGGTTTCAACTGGACTCTGCACCGGGGGCTGGTGTCTTCCTGCAAAGTCACCAGGTGAGCTGGCAGGGTAGGGCGCTGGGAGCGTCCCCACAGAGGACAAAGCAAGGCTCAGGTAGCAGCACCCTTTGTGGACTGCAAGGCAAAGGGCAGGGCAGGCGGCATTGGCTTTCCTTCCACTTTACAACAAGGTCTGGGCTGGAGGACGGGCGGGGAGAGCGCGCGTCAGATACTGGCTTGGGGACTCATTCCAGCGCTCCTAGGAGCTTCAACTTGACTTTTGGAAGAAGGGACTTTTTCCTTTCTGAAAGTGAGGGAGGGAGTCGAGCTAGGCACCCTGCAGCTGACATCATCCCCATAATCCTGCCCCACTTCTCCTGACCCCTTTCCCAGATGGGGGAAAACCTTTTCATGACTTCCTCTAAAAAGGGCCCTTGAGTTTGGCAGCTCCATCTTCGAGTCTTTGGTGGTGGGGGGCTTTCTTTGATCTGGGATGAGAAGAGGCCAGGGTTGGGAATGCTTATCGTTCTGACGGGGGTGTGGGGTGGGAGGGGGGAGTTGAGAACCATTCTGAAGGGGGAGAAAAATGAAGCCGGGGATGAAGGCGTTCGGTGGAGCCGGAGGGTTGGTGCAGCCTGTCCACCGTGCAATAGCAAGCGGTGTTTGGGTGCAATGAGCGAGAGGGAGTTAAGGGCTGGGGTGCATCTGGGGGAGGAGGTGGAGGTGGAGGAAGAGGGATCTGGGTAGGTGAGGAGGGCTGGATGCGCCCGGGACTCACCGAAGAAGGGCGGCAGGTGGGCCACCGCTTCCAGGAAGGGCCCGGTCTCGATCTGCCGGTCTGCGGGCAGCGGCTTGAGCAAGTGCTCGGCCAGCAGCGCCATTTCGGGGTCGAGGCCCTTGGTGATGCCCCAGCCCGCGCCGAGGGCGTCCGCGCCCGGGCTGTCGCCGCCCGCCGCCTCCCGGGACGCCAGCGTCGCCACTTCCGCCCGCGCCTCGCAGCGAGCGCCGAGCGCCGCCCGCAGGCCGGGGCCATGGAGCACTCGGCCACGCCCCTCCGAGGCTCTACCAATAGGCGCCCACCGCCGCGCCCTCTCGACCAATAAGAGCCCGCTGCCTCTGCAGTCGCCGCACCATTGGTCTGGAGGCGGGGCTTAGAGGAAGCGCGGGCGTCGGGCACCTGGCGAGCCGCGCCCAGGTTGGGGACCGTGCACCGCCTGTCAGTCACTGGCTACCTCAGCTGCCAACATGGGGTCCGCGATGGGGTCACCCTGGCCCCGACCTGCTTATAGTTCAAACCCTGGAGGGGCCTTGTTTCCCAATCCGGGGTCCTCCAAAGGTGTCAGGTTCGCGCCCCACAGCCTGCACCCGGGTTCAGCTGAGCCACAATGCAGCCTAGCTGCTGCGTCCTGAAACTCAGAGCTCAGTGTACCCCAAGACTCCAAGTGGAGAGTTGGAATATTCACTGAATATTCAAGGATCCTACTCTGCATTACTGCTGCGCACTGTGATGGCCACCGAGGATAGAGTGACCATGGTACAGTTAAATTTAAAAGCAAAGCCTTAAATTGAGGGAGATCCTGCCCTGTGCAAGGGAGCCAGAGAGATGTGAGGGATGCACGGGGAAGGTGAGCAGGGGCTGGAAGTACTAAGAAATTTGTGGGTCATAGTCAGGGCAGTGAGGGATGACTAGGGGCCAGAGAAGCATATACTAAACCTTGTTAAATTTTAATTTACCCTTTCAGGGGGCAGATGGCAGAAAGATTGATCCAAATACAGGCATGACCCCAGCAGAACCAGGAAGTCACGGGCGGGGGGTGTGTGGTGGAAATTGGACCATCATTATCTCTTGCATGCCCAGTCACGTTAGATCTCCTACCGATAAGTGCCCAAGCCACCAATTTCAGCTTGTTCCCACCCCACCCAGCCCAGCCTCGCCACCTCGGGCATCCCAAGATACAATCTTCCTAAAAACAAAGGTACAACAGCTTCCCTCGTGCCCTGCTCTGCCAGAACCCCACCCACCTTTGGGAAGACTCCATTAATTCTACAGAGAGATAACAGCCTGCGGGGGGGGGGGGGGGGGGGGGGCTCAGAGAGAATCCTGGTTGCTCAACCTGCTCCATTCCAGACACTCAGAAAACATGTGTGACACAAGAAAGCTGATCTTTAAGATAATGGCTTGGTGGCCTGAGACAGGTCCTCCATAAAGGTTTGTGCTGTGTTCTTGAAAATTCATCCATCCATCCTTCCCTCCCGACGTCTCCCCATCCATCCATCTCTGCCCCATCCACCCATCTCTCCCTGTCCGTGGCTCTCTTCCTCCATCCGTTTGTCCATCTGCCCATTCTATTCATCTGAAAGTGCTTGTTCTGGAGTTGACTCTGACGATGCCATGGGCTGAGTGCGGTGGGCTGAGGAGCTGGGCCAACACTGGAAAGTTGAGGGTCACACATCCATCTAAAGGACGCTATTTGCGGTACTCCCCATCAGTTTTTGTCCTTGGGAGTTAATTTTTTACATCCCACAAAACAAAGCTAAATCCTAGATTTGTGTATTTAAAAAAAATCACTTTTTACATATTGGTTACTAAATCATTGCATTTTAAAAATGACATAGGCCACTCCAAAAACATTTCCACCTTTTCTTTCCCCTTCCTTCTTTTCTTTCTCTTTTATTTTTATTTATTTATTTTATTTTGAGACAGGATTTCTCTATGTAGCCCTGGCTGTCCTGAAACTCACTCTGTAGACCAGGTTAGCCTCGAACTCACAGAGATCTGTCTGCCTCTGTCTTCCATGTGCTGGGATTAAAGGTGTAAGCCACCAAGCTTGGTTTAGTTTTATTCTTCTTGAGACAGGTATTACTGTATGTTAGGCTGGAACGCCTGCACATCCCCTGCACAGGCTGGGAAACCCCATCTTTCCTCCTTCCCCAAACCCTTCCCACACAGAAGAAACTCCCCCTCCCCCTCCAACCCTCTGCCTTTCCTGCTTGGAGAAAACTCAGGGCTAACATCATTCCCCCCCTCCGTCTCTCTGTTTCCGACAACCCACCCAAGAGTGCCTGCCCAGGGGCTCAGTTTCTGACCATGTATGGACACCATCCCAGCTCCTAACTGGTGGTCATCACTCCTTGCCTAAGCACTATAAAAACCCCCTGCTTTAGCCTGGAAGTGTGTCTTCACCAACCTCCACCTGGGAGATCAGTGAACCCACCGTGAGCTGCCTCCTAAACCTGCCTTTATTCACTTTTAATCTGGTCTAATCTGGCCTATACCTGCATCCCTGATGGAGAGAAAATACCCATCACTGCATAGCCAAGGCTGGCCCAGAATCAACTATATAACCCAGGCTGGCTTCAAACTCCAGGCAAATCTTGCCTCAGCCTCTAAAATCCCACACCATTTTTTTTTAAAAAAACAAAAACAAAAACAAAAAACAAAACCCCATGATCTTAAATTCTTGAAAACGTGGTAACTTCTATACAACTACCTGGCCATTGAAACCGTTCTAAACACTCTGATGCACGTTTCTCCAAACAAAGATGTTCCAGAAAACCTCGGTTTGCCCACCAGCAGGAAACTAATTGCACCGGGCAGTCTCAATTTGCCTTTGTGTCTAGGGCCACAGTCCAGGGTCACATGTATCATGCAGTATGGTTGTCCTGTCTCTTGGGCCCATTAGTCCGGAACATTCCTCAGTCTTTCCCAGACTCCCATGACTAACACTTTTGAAAAGGACAAACAGTTAAGCTGAAGAGGAGTTGCCTGACATTTTCTACACAGATCACAGGTTCTGTGTCTCACAACACAACAGCAGCGTGCTGTGTCCCCCCCGCTGTACCCTGCAGACAACACGTGTGATTTCAATGGTCCTATATTGAAGTTGTTGGTTTGACACGGTCTCCCAAGGGAGATCAGGCTGACCTCAAACCTACAGAGATCCACCTGCATCTGCCTTCTGAGTGCTGGGATCACAGATGCGTGCCACCATGAAGGGCTCAGATCTTAACTTCATTTGAGTAAGGCAAGGACCCTCCTGCTTGGATCCACCCTTATGCTTTTTTTTTTTTTTTTTTTTTTTTTTTTTCCTTTCTAAAAAGTAACAGATACTCCATACTTGGGACTTACTACCATGGTGCAGACCTGAGACTTCATGGTGGCCATCCGGCCATCCACTGCTGCTGTGGTCTGATTGTCCCAGCTGTGGTCTGTGATAGCCCCTTCAAGGTGGCATCTGTGTCTGTCCAGCATGTCCCCACTATGGATTAAGGTACTTCTTCACTCTTTTGTACAGAATATTCCAGGCTTACCCTGGTGCTGAAATCAGTCATTTTTCCAGAGGGCTCTGGTTCCCTTCAGTGGTATTCTGAAGTTTAGGTCAGGATGTATGGATGGCTGCTGAGATGTCTCTCAGAGGCGTTTTGAACACACATCAGGGTCTGTAGCTGCTGCCCCGTGGATGTCAGTATGAATGGAAACCGAGGGTTTGACTCTGGTTGATCTAGTGTCGGTCGAAGTCCAAGGGGCGTAGTCTTGCCTCCGTTCTTCCTGAAGAGGCATGCAGCCGCTCTCAGGTGTTCGGTTGGTTTCCTTGTTGATGTGAGCAAGTTCCCCTTGTTGCTACAACCCCAAACCCAAGATACCTCTCATGCCTGCAGTTCTGAGAGGAGACCCGTTTTCTTCCCATGGTCCCCAGTTTTCCTACTAGACCATCTCTAGCCATGCAGACACCCTTCATGTCCCACTTAGGCCCCAGACCCCTCTTTTGAGCAGCAGGTCCCCTCTCCCTCACTACTGACACTTGGTCAAGAAGGAAAGGGGGCCGGGTGATGTGGCTCACACCTGTGACCCCAGCACTTGGGAGGCAGAGGCAGGTGGATCTGTGAGTTCGAGGCCAGCCTGGTCTATATGGCGAGTTCCAGGAAAGCCAGGGTTATGTAGAATGACCCTGTCTCAAAAACAAAACAAAAACAAAACAAAGAAGAAAGAAATTTGGGGGAGGGGGTGCCGAAGGAAAAAGGAGAGGAGCGGGGAGGAAAACCAGCAAACCTATAGGCAAGCTGGCTTTACCTAGAGGCTATTGGTCACCCAGTTACCAAGCTTACTCCACATAGTAGGACAGACATTTACAGTTTGAACAAACATGTGTTCTTCATTTACTCCATCAAAGAAGAGACACAGCATCCAAGTTTTAAAGCTCCCAGGGAGGCCCCTTCACCGTTTGGGGCTGCCGGGCCACTGTACTTTGCTTACTTGGTGAGACCAGCTGGACTGGTAGTGGTGGTAATTTGGGGGACTCGAATTGACTCAGAGAGGGTGTTCCCCTGCAAAGTTTCTTCATTTTCCTGAGCCAGCCCCACCCTCTGTTAACAACACCTTCCCAAACTGAATCATCCCGCCCTACCCCAGTGGCATCCAGGTTCACAGCCACGGTGACATTTCAGCTGAGCCTCCTGGAGAGCAGGATTTGCAACAGTGATAAAGGGGATGATGGTGATGGTGATGGTTATGGTGATGACCATATCGAGCATTTACTGAATACCTGCTACATACACAACCCAACACCATATTTACTCCAAACCAACTGTGTGGTCTTGGGGCAGTCACTTCCTGTGTTTCCTATAGTTGCTGTCACAAAGGTCTTGGTGACTAAGGACTGAAATAAGTTAGCTCACAGTTCTGGCAGCCAGGCATCCGAGATCAGTATCGCTGGGACCAAATCAAGGTGGGCCAGCCCACGCTCCTTCGGAAGGCTTAGAGAACCCCACCCTACTCCTCTGCTGGTGCCAACTGTTCCATGGCTTGTGTCTGTACCACTCCAATCTCTGCGTCCGTCTGGACCTGTGCTCTCCGATGCACACAGGAAGTCTCCCTCGGTTTCCTCTAACAAGGACATTTATGATGGTGCATTCATTAATTAGCCAGCTTTCTCTTACCTCAACAGAATACCTCTGATAATTACTTAATAAAGAGAAATCGCGGAGGCCGGAGAGATGGTTCAGTGGTTAAGGGCACTGACTGCTCTTGCAGAGGACCCAGATTCAATTCAATTCCACATGGCAGCTCACAGCTCTCTGTAATTTCAGGTCCAGGGAATCCGATGCCCTCTTCTGGCCTCTAAGGACATCCAGTATGCACGCAGTGTACTTAAGAATACACAGGCGGGGCTGGAGAGATGGCTCAGTGGTTAAGAGCACTGACTGCTCTTCCAGAGGTCCTGAGTTCAATTCCCAAGAACCACATGGTGGCTCACAATCATCTATAATAGGGTCTTCCTCTTCTGGCATGCAGGTGTACATGCAGATAGAATATTCATATCCAGAATATAAATAAATAAAATCTTTAAAAATGAAAGAGAACACACAGGCAGAACACTCACACACATAAAACAAAAATAAATACATCTAAAAGGAAAATTAAAAGGTTTCTTTTAGCCCACAGTTTTGGATGGCTTTACCCACAAGCTGTTGGCTTTGTCGCTTTGGGCCTGTGATGAACATCATATTCCCAGGATGGTGAATTATAAATTAAAAAAAAACAAATCAATCATTCCTTTTATTACACTTACTTATTGTAGAGGGTTTGGCTCATGCATCTGTGCATGTGGAGGTTAGAGAACAACTTGTAGGAGTCAGGTCTTTTCTTCCATCATGTGGGTCCTGAGGCTTGAACTCAGGTCCTTATGAGTTTCTTCTGCTTTACCAGCCAAGCCATCCCCCTTGCCCCTCGTTTTAATTGTAGAGTTGACACACTGTAGAATCACTAGGAAGAGAGTCTCAACAAGGCACTGACTAGATCAGGTTGGTCTGTAGGGATTGTCTTGCTTACACTGACATGGGAAGACATGCCCACCATGGGCGGCACCATTCCCTAGGTCTGGGGAAACTGAGCTGAGCAGTAAGCATGTGTTCAGCTCTCTGCTCCTTGCTGTGGACGTCATGTAACTGTTGTAAGTTCCTGCCACCTCTGTTGTGGTGGGTATAACCAACAGGAATTGTAAGCTAAAATAAATCCTCTCTCCTCTAAGTTGCTTTTTTTGTTAGGATATTTTATCACAGCAGCAGAGTTTAAAAAAAAAATGAGGACCCCATGGCAGGAATCAGGAATCTCAGGGCAGGGCGAATGGCTCACTGCGTGGCTAAAAAGTAAAACACAAAGAGAAAAAGGTTCTAAAGGCTCAAGATCCTTTTCAATTTCATACCCCCAACCCCCAGTGACCGGAAGACCAGCCCTAGGCTCCGCCTAGGGTCCACACCTTGGAGGTCTTGTCAACTGTCAACAGTGCCTGTGGCTGGACCCAAATTTGGTTTGAGAGACAATCTCAGTTATGAACCATCAGTTCTAGCCCAGGTTGATCTGGAATGTGCAATCCTCCTGCTTCAGTCTTCTGAATGCAGGGAGCATAGGTATGTATCACCATGCCTGATTCCAAACCTGTAATGTATGGGCCTGTGGGGGAACTGTCCATACTGAAATTGTATCAGCTGGCCCACCAAGATACTCCAGGTAAGCTCCCACCTCAGGATCCTGGAGGACCTTGTGATAACTTAATGTCAACTTGATGGGATTTAGGATCAGGATGAAAACAAACCAGTGGACCTGTCTGTGAGGATGCTTTTAGACTGCATTAATTAACCCCTCCCCTGACTGTGGGTACCGTTTTCCGGACTGGGGTCCTAGGCTGAATCAGTAGGATGAGCCAAGCTGAACACAGCATTCATGTCTCTCTCTGCCTAGGGGCCCAGGAGCCCCCAACCTCCTCCTGCCATAAAGTCCCTGTATTAACAAACTGTCCCTAAACCATGAGCAGCACCTATTGTTTCTTAAGTGGCTTCTGTCAGGTACACTGTCATTCCAATGAGAAAAGCAACACAGATCTTCTCAGAAATGAGGCAATATTTAGAGGATTAGGAGCCAACAGCCAACCTACCACACTTCCCTTCCGCAGCCTTGCTGGCCTCACGTGTCACGCGAGGCGTCACAGTGGTGTCCTCCACTCAGGGCTGATGTGAGGCTTTGTGGATTCATGAGAATCTGGCCATTGGCACACTAGCGGGCGGGCTGCCCATGAATGGCGCAGTTATTATAAATTGATTTCTTGAGTCCTTTCCCCCTAGACTGGCTACGGTAGGGGAACTGATCCTGGTGCTCGCGTCTCTCCCCTTGCCAGGCTTTCAGCAGGATTAAGTGTACCAAATGGGCTTTGTTGAGCCAACTCCTCTTAGCGTGAAGAGCCACTGTGCCAACTGCCATTCTGTTCCACAGGGCTGTCTGCCACCTCTCCCTGACGATGCCAAGATGACGGGAGCCAATAGGCCTGCCTGCTGCCATCCTGGGAAGCCAGGCAGCACGCGGCAGCCAAATATTTGAAAGTTTTTCATCTCCTAGAAGAAAATAATGTTTTGGTCATTTAAACAGCAGAGTCATATTCGTGTGTGTTCATGTGTCTATATTTGGTAGTAAGTGTGTATGCATTATGCAGTGTGCATTTTGGTAGTAGTATGTCTCTCTCTCTCCCTCTCTCTTCCTCCTCCTCCTCCTCTTCCTCTTCCTCCTCCTCTTCCTCCTCCTTCCCCTCTCTCTGTCTCTCTCTCTCTGTCTCTTTCCCTCTCTTCTTCCTCTTCTTCCTCCTCCTCTTCTTCCTCTTCCTCCTCTTCCTCCTCCTTCCCCCTTCTCTCTCTGTCTCTCTCACTCTTTGTCTGTCTCTCTCCCTCTCTCCTCCTCCTCCTCTTCTTCCTCTTCCTTCCTCTCTCTCTCTCTCTGTCTCTCTGTCTCTGTCTCTGTCTCTCTCTGTCTCTCTCTGTCTCTCTCTGTCTCTCTCTCCTTCGTCTGATGTACCACAGCAGTGTCACCAGGGTCATGCACACAATTAGAGGGTGTCCCTCTAGTGGACAGCCTAAGATCCACATTCCCTCCGAAAAACCTTCATCACTTTCAAGAGGAACTTGCCAACATTGGCAGATGCTTCGTGACTCTCCTCTGACCTGTGTCCTGGTTATTCCAACCAAGAGACCCTGCTACTCAGAGCTCTGCTGCCGGGATGCATGAGCCCGGCTCAGTTGGTCAAGTGGGGCAGGGATACAGTGTAGCAAGGCACAGGAGAAAACGGAAGTAGCTCTCTCATTAAAGACTCCAGAAGCCAGGCAGGATGGTATGTGTAGCCACAAGTTCAAGGCTAGCTGAGAGAGAGAGAGAGAGAGAGAGAGAGAGAGAGAGCAGAGAGAGATGAGGGAGGGGGATAGAGGTGGAGTGGTTGTGACTCCAGGGCAATGTGTCTGTCTTTCTGGATGTGAGCTGAACCAGTGAGTGGGAAAATCATTAAAAACAAAATAATCGCGCCTTGAATAATGCTGGTCTAGACAAGTATCTCCACAAGAAAATTTCCTGGCGGCTGAAGAAAAAACTTCAAGCAGAAAATGTATTTTTAAATCATAAGAAATGGTCTCAAAACCAGGTGTGACTTACACTAGCTATCCCAAGGCTGAGACAGGAGGGTTATCATGTTATAAGACCAGACGGGGCTGGGACTGGCTGCTCCATAGGTAAAGTGTGCACTGCACCAGCATGAAGACCTGAGGTCAGATCCTCAGGGCCTACATAACAGCCAGGTGTGAGGGCACACACCTTTACCCCAGTGCTACGCAGGGAAGACACCGGGCGATCCTGGGGGCTCCCTAGCCCACCAGTCTTTTCAAAATAGTGAGCTCCAGCTTCAGTGAGAGATCTTATCTCAAACAACATCGAGCAAATAGTGGAAGACACATATGTCTTCTGGTCTCTATGTGCACATGCATGGGAGAGGAAAGTACCTCCACATACAAGTGCACACAGAAGCATACATGATACCTATGCAGTCGTACATAGCACCATACACATATTATACACATGTATATATCACACATACATAGATGCAAAAACCATATATACATATATGGGCATAAATATATACATGTATGTGGTATGTACATACATATACATACATATACATATGTAAATATAATAGATTCTATATTATACATTATATAATATATAACATAATGTATTATATATTATATAATTTTATACATTATATAATATAATTATATAATACTACAATAATATATATTATATATAACATATATTATATAATTTTATATAATTACATATATTATAAAATTTTATATATGTATGTGTGTATATGTATATATGTGTATATACATATGTATATGTGTGTATATGTGTGTGAATGTGTGTGAATGCATATATGTCTGTCTGTATAAGATGTATGTATGCCTGCTGCCAATATGCATGCACATACATACATATGTAGGTATATGTGTAAGTCTATAAATATGCATGTGCACTTGTGAAATTGATGAAACAAGTGGTCAGACCTGGCCAGAGTGTGTGTGTGTACGTGTGCGTGTGCATGTGTGTGTGTGTTTCCCTGTGTGTGTGCCTGTGTGTGCATATACATGTGCATGTATTTCCCTGTGTGCGCGTGTACGTGCGTGCGTGTGTGCGTGCGTGTGCATGACCTTCTCTGTATCCTGTTCTTTCTCACTGGCCTCTTAAGAGTTAAAAGAGTCCAGAGATTCTCACCAGGCATTCTTGCCAGCCTCAGACAGTTACACATATTTCATCAGCAGTGCTGACTTGTAAATCATCTGCCACTCTAGGTGCCACACAACCCCCCTCCCCACCTCGTTGGGTGTTATTAACACCGACCCAATCACCAATGCCATACCTTGATGCTTTTCTCAGTCACCTGAAAGCTGGGCAGGCCCTGACACATGAATGCACGCACACACACACACACACACACACACACATACATACCATACACATGCAGACATGCACTCAACTTTAAAATCTAATAGTAACAAAAGGCCAAGACTCTGAGGTCAGGTTTCTTGGTGAGTTTTGCAAGTGTGACATCATCCAGAACTGAACTCTTCCCTCGTTCCTCTCTGATAGATGCTGTGTTGGGCGGATTCCTGCTGGTGCCGGGACAGTAACAGCAGTACTGTGGGGCTCTGCCCATGTAACCACACCAAATGTCACCATCCCCCCAACAGATGCCCCCACATGCCACTGAATGGAACCTGTGCCTAAAGCCCACACTGGACCCTGTCATTCACAGGGGTGGAGGTGTGCAGTGGCCACCTTGGAGGAATAGGGATTTATAGCGACCAGAGGGCACAGCCAGGGCGGAGAACCTAAGCGAAGAAACACTGTCCATACAACCCAGCAAGTCCCCAGCTTCTCCGCTCACAGGTGATCTGCAGGAAATTGACAATTGTCACATACCACATGCTGACCGCGTCCCTGGCATCGTGTGTAGAGAGCAATCAGGAAACAAGTTTCCTTTATATGGGGCAAACTGAAACTCACCCTAAGACATTCTTAACAAGCGGGGCTCTAAAGATAACACGGGCAGCAAAAACTGCTAGTGGCATTCCATCAGACAAACGTATTCCAGGCTGTCTGAAGGTGCCGAATAGAAGATTCCAGCGTGAATAGAAGGTTCTGGAATGGCATTCCACATGTAGCTGCTTGTTGTACACACATAGCAGGCCTGTTAGAATGAGAATTTTGATGAGTATACCTGATTTGGGGGCGTCCTGGCCAGACATCTGAAGAAGGGCACTGAGAGCAGGCTTCTAAGTTGGGGCTTTCTGCAGGATGCCCCCTACATGGAGAGGGGTTGCAAGGACTGTGACATGCAGTTAGCCCACGTGGGTTGGAGTGAGAACTGACTTTCAGTTGTTTGGAAGGAAAGCGAGGGGCCATGGACGGGTGAAAGCAGCCACATAAACCAGAAACAGTAGTTAAAAGTGATAAGCAGATGGGGGCCTCCCGAGGTAGGTCCCTCCAGATGCCCAGAACTAGTGGTCATGTGACTAAATGTGGCCAAAGGAAAAGTGACAAGGAGTTAGGGGATCCCCGTGGTCCCTCTGGACACTGCAGCAGAGAAGAGGAGCTCGGGGACCAGCACCTGAGTGTGGCCCTGAAGCTGAGGAAGCATCCTCCAGGGCTGCTAGCCTGGGAGGATACGAACAAAGCTGAGATGTCTCCAGAACTGTGGTCAGAGGGAGCATGACCACAGAGGAAGAACTGCAGGCCCTTCCTGCCTTTGAAAGGAAAGCAGCCATGTCCTGAGCCAGAGAGGAGGATGTTTCCCCCTGAGCTTCCAGCAAGGATCACAGACTTACGTAGACCTTAATTCTGTAACATCCACGGCGGACCTCTGTCTTATAGAGCACAGGATGTTAAGAATTGGGAGAGAGGCTGCAGGGTACAGAAAGGATGTATTATCTTTGCAATTTTCCTGTAAGTTTGAAGCTATTCTGAAAAGGTTATTTTAAAAAATTAGTTATGTGTTTTTGCATGTGTCTCTGTGTGTACATGCATGTAGTGACTTTGGAAGCCAGAAGTGGGCGCTAGATCCCCTGGAACTGGAGTTACAGACCATTGTCAGTCACTTGATGGTATTAGGAACCAAACTCTGGTCCTCTAGGAGAATAAGATGCTCTTAACACTGAGCCATCTCTCTAGCCCTTAAATATTATCTAAAATAAAAAACAAACCAGCCCACCCCCTCTTAACGACATATGCCTTTAATCTCAATGGTCAGGAGACGGAAGCAAAGGAAGAGACAGAAAGGCAGGCAGATCTCTGTGAGTTCGAGGCCAGTCTGGTTTACATAGTGAGTTCTAGGACAGCCAGAGCAACATAGTGAGACCCTGTCTCCCATCCAGCCCCAATACAAATGAATGAATGAATGAATGAGTGAATGAATAAAGAAACAGAAGCAAGCTGGTGTGGTGGCACCTGGGTCTCAGGTATTTGTGGAGTTAGGGTAAGAAGGAGAATTGCTTGAAAGCAGACTAGACAATAAGACCTCAGACCTGAGAACAAACCCATCAGCCTGGGAAGGAAGCTACCTTCAAGGCCCTCAGTTCAATGGTCCCAGGACCATAAGAAAAACCTAACATAAAGCAGAGACGCAGGCCCCGTCTATATCAGTAAAATAAATAAGTTGGCACTTCTTGGGGGGGGGGGACTGGGTCTCTGTCTCCTGTCTGTCTCTCTCTCTGACAGGATTTTAGGGTACAACTCAGACTGGCCTAGAGTTCATGATCCCCCTGCCTCAGCCTCCTGGGTGCCAGTTATAGGCATGTGCTGCTGCTCCTGGCTCAGCATCAGATATTCTAAAATCTCCCCAAGTGCTTCTGTGTACTTTTATGTTGCTGGACCTCCTTATAAAGTCAATCTGCTTGGTAATTTTGCAGACGTGTGTGCGTGCACATGTGTGAGTGCATGCATGTGTATGTATGTATGCAGTGTGTGTGTGTGTGTGTGTGTGTGTACAGGCCACAGCATGTGTGTGGAAAGCAAAGATCTCTCAGGAGTTGGTTCTGATGTTTCCCTCTTGTTTGAGCCTGGGTCTCTCTGGCTTCACCTGCTGAAGCGTAGACTTCGTCTTATCTGGTCTACGAGCTATCTCTACCTTCAATCTTGCCACAGAAGAGCTGGGATTGCGGATGTGTGATACCACATCTGGCTTCCTTCCTTCCTGTTCCAGGAGTCTGGACGCAAGTTATTAGATATCTCCCTGCCCCTGGTTTGTTTGTTTGTCTTTAAGACTTATTCTATAGCCCAGGCTAGCCTGAAACCCATAAGCCAGCCATATTTAGCTTTGGCACTGCGCTATAGCAGGGAAGGGGGCATCAGGATAGGGAGAATTTGGGCTCTGGCCCCGGGGCCACAGAACTTGGTTCAAATTCCAGCTTCACACTCCTCTGGTGTGGTTCCTGGGACAAATAAGAATGCTTGTCTTGAGGCTCAGTTGAGTCTAAAATGGGGAAAATCAAATATGTCTCCTAATTTCCGGGTGGAACAGATTCTTTACAAATCCACTTACAAGCTACACGTGGCAGCTCGTTAGCCAAAGTTGAAACAGGGGCTGTGGTGGCCAGTGGAACTGTGTTAGCCGGTGTCAGGCCCAGAGACAAGTTGTGTATGAGGCATATGCCTGTAGGCCCAGAACTTGGGAGGCCGAGGCAGGAGGAGCCCCAGTGTGAGGCCGGTATGAACTACACACTGACTTTTGGCTTGGGCTGCACAGCAAGACCCTCTTTCAGAGGAGGAGGAGGAAATGCAGGAGGAAGTCCTGAAGTCATACCACCCTCAGGAGCAGGGTAAGTAAGTCAGTCAAGGTCTAAAAACCCTCTCGTTGTGTTTCTACGGCAATTCTACTGTAGAAGAAACTGAGGCCCAGAAGGAAGCAGGCTTGCCCTAAACAAATCAGGAGGGATCCCCAGGTGTCTCTGGATCTGAGAACCCCTATCCCTGAGGTTCTCAGCAGGCTCAAGAAGTTCTGTCAATAGCCCTGACTGTGCTCCTTCAAAGGCCTGATGGCCCTTGCTGGCTTAATCACGCCAGATGGGGGCGCCACCTCCTCCCCATTGGAGCGTGGGAGAGGGCAGCCCTAGGGTCAGAGGGTGACCAGGATGGTCACATCTGGCATGCTGCAGGTTTGAACCTGGTGGTTGGCTGTGGAGGGCAACAACACTGTATGGCGGGCTCCATGAGAAACATCAGAATGGAGGAATGAGAGAGCAGAAGAAACGAAGTGGCAGAAAAATGGGGAAAAAAAGAACGATCGAATATTTATATTTTTACATTATTTGGGGGGGCACTATTTTAGGTTTTTTTAGTAAAATAAATTATTATTTTAATGTTTTACATTATTTTGGGGATTGATCTGGGAGCTCTGAGCTCCTCAGTTCTGCTTCTCTTGTTACTGGTCTAGTTAATGCATGTGACTTACACTTATTAAAACCTTTGTACCCACCACCAATCTTAAGCCTACGGTAGCTTATTAATGACTTGCTATTCCGGAGGCCAGCGGTTCTCGGCCTCCGTTGCCTATGGGACACACCGTGGATCTTTGGAAATTATTTATTTATTCACTCTGGTCAGGGGATGATTCTCATGTGCCTTGTTTGAGAAACACGCATTTATTTCTTTTATTTCTCTTCTATCCTATTCCCTTGGTTTCTGTTGTCCCCCTGCTCTTCCACCCCCAACTAACCCTCCCCTTTGGCTCCCCTCCCCATCCCTCCACCCTTATTACCTCCCCCCCCACCCCCCACCCCCCACCCCCCACCCCCCACCCCCGTCCCCTAACTACCTCCCGACCCTATACCCAAACCCCCAGTAACTACTAATAACACACACACACACACACACACACACACACACACACACACACACA
This sequence comes from Arvicanthis niloticus, assembly GCF_011762505.2. Lineage (NCBI taxonomy): Eukaryota > Metazoa > Chordata > Mammalia > Rodentia > Muridae > Arvicanthis > Arvicanthis niloticus. The sequence continues at coordinate 5,439,116 of NC_133432.1, forward strand.
CACACACACACACACACACACACACACACACAGACACCATCCAAACTGGGTCACTAAGGATTCTTTTCCTTCCTCCCCTACTTCAAGGACTAACAATTACTAACAATTGCTGTCGATTTACCTCCCACCACCAGGGGGCGCCGGAGGAAAAAAACCACTCTACCATTCCTTTTTCTTGGAGAGCGGCGGGTGTCGCGCGCGGGAGGAAGTTTGGCCTTCGCGGTGCTCCGTCGTCCCGCGGGCTGCCCGGCAACCGGCGAGGAAACGGCTGGCGTGTTGTGCAGCGGGCGCCCCGAGACCCTCGGAGCCTGCGAGCGCGTGATCGAGCTAAGGCCGGCGACCCTTCTCCGCGAACTTCGGGCGCCAAGCGCAGGAGTCAGAGGTTAGGCTGGGCCGAGGGGCGGGACGAGGCATCCTTGTCGCCGCGGGACCTGTAAAAAGTTGGATGCCAAGCGCTTGGCACGCACTAGTAATCTTTACATCCTCGTCTCGGGTTATTTTTGTTTGTTTTTGAGACAGGGGCTTCCTGTTTTGTCCAGGTTGGCTTTGAACTCCTGGACTCAAGTGATCTTCCTACCTCGGCTCCCAAAGTACCTGGGACCGCTGAGGCATGCCCCTGGGACCTGCTTGCCCCTGTAGTTTTAATTGCAGAACGTAAAAATCCTCGATTTCTTATCCCAGCCTTGTCAGGATAATTTCCGTGTCTGCAATCTCCCGGATAATGGCCGGCCACTGCTGGGCATAGGGCAGGTTTATTTAAATTGATAATCTGCAGCCTTGGTGGCAAATCATTTAAAACATTCTGGCGTGGGCCCCATTCTAATAATTTGATCATTCGGTTGTTCTACGGTGGGAACGTGGGTCTTAAACTAGTGATAAAGGTGCAGCCAAGGGGTGAGTGCCATCAATAGAGGAGGCATTCGGGTGGGGGGGTCTCTGGCTTTACAACCGGCTCAGTTTTTGCCCACTGCTGTTTCCGTTCCCTTCAGATGGCGCTGCCCACGTTGCCCTCTTATTGGTCCAGCCGGAGACCCATGGATCTTCGTCAGCGCCAGCATCAGCAGGAGGATAAGTTCCGCCAGCAGTGGGAACAGAACAGCCGCTATTTCCGGACTTGGGACATCCACAACTCCAAACAGACCCAATGGAGCTCCAAGACCTCCTACCAGCGGAGGCAAGTGTCTTGTGTGTCCCTCCCACTGGTTCCTATCACCACCTAGTCAGGGGGTGTAGCCTCAGAACGTAGGGACTGTGGCTTGTGACCCTTTGAGTTACCTCCTGGTGATGCTGGAGACTAGGATGTGCTGGGGAGAAGTAATGTGCATTTTAAAAGATAAAACGAATGCAGAACGATTGTCTGTAGGTGTTTAACCCCCCAACTTTGTATAGAAATGTATATCAAACTCTGACCTGGTATGACTCATGTGCAGTGGGCTCCTTACCTAGCATGCACGCCTACCACTTGGAGAAGATGAAGGAGGAGAAGAGGAAGAATCTGGAGGTGCGGCGGGAGAGACTCAGGGAGCTTATGCTGGAGGAGCAGGACTTGCTGGCCGCCGAGCTGGATGAGCTGAGGTTGAGCATGAGCCTGCGGGAACAAAGACTCCGGGAGCAGCACAGGGACCTGAAGTCAGCCAGAGAGGAGCAAAGGAAACTGGTAACTACCCTAGACCAGAAGCCGGGTGCAGGGCGGAGCCTCCTTGGCAGGAGCTGAGGAATGGGTCTGTGGGGTTGTTCTTGGTGAGATGAGCTGGTCAGGTGACTAGAGCCTGGAGGAGATGGTCAGGTGACTAGAGCCCATGGGGAAAGCACTCCCCGCCCCGCCCCCCCAGAGAGGGAAAGGTTTATTTTAGCTGTGGTTTCTGAGGGTCTCAAGCGATTATAATGAAGAAGGCATGGAACCTGTGACCAATGGACCTCACGTCCTGCTGGGTCAGGAAGCAGAGGACTTTACAAAGAGGGTTTGGCCTAGAGTCTTCAAAGACTCACCACAGTGGGCTGTTGCCTCTAGGTAGTGCCTCCTCCCAGTGAAGGCACCCTGGCTTCTCTGAATAGTGCCAGAAGCTGGGAAACAGTTGTTTTTCTTGTTGGTTTTGTTTTTTTGAACCGGTCTCTCTGTGTAGTACTGGTTTGCCTGGAACTTTGTGTATAGACCAGCCTGGCCTCAGAGTCCCAGAGATCTGCCTGCCTCTGCCTTCCAACTGTTGCGATTAAAGGTGAATTGCCTGCTTGGATGAGAGCAAGCCTTTAAAATGTGAGAATTGGTGAATAGGTGAATAGGTGAGATTCAGCTCATAACAATGACCCGAACCAAATACGGTAACACGTTACTGATTTGCGCCAGCAGGGGAGTATAGCCATGGTTTATTGGCACTTTGAGGATGTAGTCCAGGCTGGCCAACAATGGCTGTCCTACAGCAGACAGACCAAGAATCCAGTGTTTGTTGAGCCCATGAGGCTCGGATGTCTCTACACTCCCAGCCCGGTGCTGGAGTCTGGGAGGATTTCTGCAGAGCTTCTGACTTTCAGTCTGTGTTAGAATCCTGAAGAAGTTGGAGGTAATTGTAACCTCATGCATTTCCAACTGGCCTCTTTGTTCCCTGAAATAACAGTTCTGACACTTACATATGAATAAAGCTTGGGCCAATAGCTATGGCTCGTTTCCGCTAGCTCATAACTCAGGTACCCTGTTTAAACTAGTCTAAGCCATGCCCCGTGGTTAGTTACCTCTCCTCATGTTCGTGTGTCTGTCTCCAACCAGTGAATCTGCTGCATCCATTTCCCAGAATCCTCTCTTTCTCCCCTGCATGTCCCACCTTCTAATCCTGCCTCAGCTCATTGGCCAGAGGTTTTTTACTGAGGGCTGATGCTTCCACATAGTCCGTTGCAGAAGAGTCTCCCTACGGTTAACACTGGCCAGTCACAGGGTCGATGAGCTTGCCAGCAAGAGTGAGTGCCGGCAGACAGGAAGCCAGCGCCCACTCTTACGTACCTTTACAGGGAGGGTTTGGTATGTGGTTTATAAGTCACTGCACAGGATTCTCCTTCATCTTTTCAGTTGGGTGGCCCCACAAAGACCTGGGAACACTGTATTTTACCTTTTGGGTGGCTACGGTTACTAGTCTCAGTCTGTGTGTTTTAGCCTAGTATGTATTTGGAAACTCGTGCCCCTAGAAGGGACCCAGCCATAGCATCAGATCTTAGCTAGCTCTTGGTCCACTGAGAGGGGCATTTGTCCATGCCTTCCATTCGGCTCGGGTGTCTTATCCCCAGAGCTGGTGTGCAAAGGAAGCAGACTTGAATGGCAGACGGGGTGTCATCACTGAAGGGAGAGGTTCACGGCCTGAGCCAACTTCTGTTGTGCCTCGTCTAAGTGTGGATGGATTTGAAGAGCGACCTCACGTCTCCTGTGTTTTCTTGATAGATTGCCGAACAACTTTTGTATGAACACTGGAGGAAGAACAACCCCAAACTTCGAGAGGTGAGAATTAAGCCTTCCACTGCTTCATCTGCATAAGTGACGTCATGTTTTCAGATTGTGTGCCTTTGTTTCTGAGTCTGGAAGTGTGTTGGGCTGATACACAGGGAAAAAGAGATCCAGGCAGAAGATCTGGCCAGACAGGGCTGAGCAGTGAACTCTGTCACGCAGCCTGCCTTTTGGGGATATTTTCTTTGGCCCAGGAACTCTCTGCCCAGTGGGCTACAGAGACCTAAGCAGTGGACTCAGGATGTCTCTAAGGGAGGTTTCTGGAGAGGAGGAGCTTAGAAGGCTGCTGGCTTCAGTTGGATAATATGGCGTGAGGAAGGGGCCTTCTGGATGGAGGTGACTGGAAGAGGTGCCCTGTGCCTCAACAACAGAATCCAAGAAGCTGTAAAGGGCCAGGCGAGACCAAGATACCCAATGGTTAGGGAGTCCTGAAGAGATGAAGCTGGTGAGGAGATGGGGGCAGACCTGGAGCAGCACTGCCTGGTCTTCCTCCAGAGGCTCTGGGCTACTTTAGCAATGTGCAAGATCACGGCTGCATGCTGGGGTGCTTCCTCAGGCAGCCTGGTCAGAGTGAGCCAGGCAGGGTGGTGCTGTGGGTTGGGCTCCTAAGGAAGCCTGGACGTGGGTGGGGGAGACAGGAGCCATATGTGCATCCTGGGGTAGAGGGAGTCACGTCTTGGTTGGCATCTACCACTGCGCAGAGTTGGCTGGAGGACATTAAGCCTGTCACTGGTACCTGGTACCGTGTACTCACTTCAGCAGTGTTTGGAGAAGTTTGACACTGTCACTTTGCATAGCTTATTGTGTCTAGAAATTGCCAGGAGCAAGTCCAGGTGAGATGGCTCTGCAGGTCAAGGTGTTTGCTGCCAAGCCTGGTGACCTGAATCTCATCCCAGCACCAACACAGGCGAAGGACAGAACCAACTCCCACACAGGTTGTCCTCTGGCCTACACACACACACAAACACACACATACAGACAAACACATACCACAAACACACATGCGGACACACACACACACACACACACACGTAAGAAATATTAAAAACCAAGCTACATGGAATAGTTCACTTTTTTCTTTTCTTGTTAATCCACCTGCCTCTGCCTCCTGAATGCTGGGGTTCACTCCTTTAATCTCAGCACTGGGGAGCAGAGGCAGAGGTCTCTGAGTACAGGCCGGAAGATTTGGCTAGCCAAGCTCAGGGCTGGCTCTGCTTACCCAGCGTCTCCTGGGCTCTTTTCACATTGCAGCTTTGTTTGAGAAATGTTGCCTGCTGTCCTCTGGGCTCCGGGAGAGGGCTCTGGTCCTTTGTTCCAGGTGTAGATGAACAAAGAAGCACATAACCCTTTGGTTTCCTACTTGCTGACGTTCAGATTGGGCTTTGTTGTTGATTTTACTGCCGATTGTGTGTGTGAGGGGCACAGATGTGTTGTGCCCCTTGTGTGGAGGTCAGAGGTCAGCTGTTGGGAGTCACTTCTCCCCTCCCCCCTTACAGAAGCAGAGTCTGTCTTTTTCTGCCGCTAAGTTGAACTCTGGTGGCTGACCTTGAGCTTCTGGGCTTGTCGAGCGTCCTCTTATCTCTGCCTCCCACCTTACCACAGAGGTGCCAGGATCCACACGCATGCCACCACATCCTGCTTTGCACACGGGTGGTGTCAGGGTTTGACTCAGGTGTGCAGGCCGTGACTACGTTTGAGCCCTCTCATCACACTGTTGTTGTTGGGGTAGCAGGTCATGGTCAGGTCCCAACAGGTGGCGCAGACCGCACTGAGTCAGCCTCAGCCGCATGCAAGCCCTCAGGGAAATGAAGATTTTCTTTCTCATCCTCAGATTGAGTTGGACCTTCACAAGAAGCACGTGATAAATTCTTGGGCAACACAGAAAGAAGAAAAAAAACAGGTGTGTGATGTGTGACCCTCAACATTGCATGGCTCTGTCCGAATTTCTGACCCTGTGGTGTGTGATGTGTGGCCCTCACACGCTGTGTGTGGTTCTGTCATGTTTGACCTGTGACCCTCACACGCTGTGTGCGGCTCCGTCCACACCTCTGGCCCTGTCTAGTTTTTATGCTCTTGGCTAGATGAGCATCAGCTGCCTGCCGCGTGTGAGGCTGATGTTTGCTTTGCGCACACTCACGTGCATGTTCGTGCGCGCGCATGTGTGTGTGTGTGTGCGCATTTGGGTGTGCGCGCATGCATGTGTATTCACCTGTAGGTGTGTGCATGTGTATGTAGGGGATATTTCCTAGGAGCTAGCCGTCTTTCTTTGGCAGAGGGTCTTTCAGAAGTCTTTAGCGTTCTCACGTAGACGTCCGAGGACCTCTAGGGACCCCTGAGTCTCCCCTTCCCTGGGTCTAAGGCTACAAGTGTAGAATCTTTTGCCAGCTTTTTTAAATTAAAAAAAAAAATGTAAATTTATTTCCCGTGTATGAGTATTTTCCCTGCATGTATGTCTGTATTTCAAGCAAGCCTGGTACCTTTGGAGAACAGAATAGGGTGTTGAATCCTCTGGAACTGGAGTTATGGACAGCTGTGAGCCGCCATGTAGGTGCTGGGAATTGAACCAGGGTCCTCTGGAAGGGCAGCCACAGTCAGTGCTTAACCATGGAACCATCTCTCCAGCCTCAGGTTTTTATTATTTTATTTTCTCTCTCTCTCTCTCTCTCTCTCTCTCTCTCTCTCTCTCTCTCTCTCTCTCTCTCTGTGTGTGTGTGTGTGTGTGTGTGTGTGTGTGTGTGCTGGTAACTGAGAGGCAAGGTGGGGGCATCAGATCACTTGGAGGAGGAGTTAGAATGTCTGTAGCCGCCTGATCTGGGTACCAGGAACTGAACTTAGCTCATCCTCCGGAAGATGAGCCTTTAACTGCCAAGCCACCTCCTGCCCAGCATCATAGACCTGTGTCACACACACTCGGCCCAGGCTTATCGAGTGCAGCACCTCTGGGGTTGAGTCCACAAGATGCATGCTTCATTTCGTGTCTAGGCTCATCCAGTTATCCTGTGGCAGGAGGAAGAAACCTGGCGTGGCTGAGCCCCGGGGCTTCCAGGCCGAGCTTACCTGGGCTCTGCCGGCCAGCTGAATGGCTGCATGTTGATACGTTGTCCTCCTATAGCAAGAAGCCACTGAGAAGCAGGAGAACAAGCGGGTTGAGAACCAGTATGCAGCAGCCCGCAGGGAAGCTGAGGCGAGGATGAAAGCCGAGGAGGAAAGGAGGCAGCTAGAGGGGCGCCTGCAGGCCGAGGCACTGCGCCAGCAGATGGAGGAGCTGAAGCAGAAGGAGATGGAGGTGAGGGAGAGGCTTCCTAGCCCGACCCAGCCATTCTGCCGCAGCTGGTACATGGGAGTGGGGGCATTTAAAAGGCCATTCTGAGAAGACCACAGTAGGGATTAGGGTTCTGTGAACCAGATCCAGCCTGTGTACTCTCTTCTCATGTGTGCACCTCATCCATGGTTCTGCTGAGATGCTCCACAGTGTGCCTCAGGCTTTGGAACATTATGGTGTAAGACATACCTGTCCACTCGGGTGACACACCTCGTCAGGGCCTTTTCAGATCAGTACATGGTAGCACACGACACACAGCGTTCCACTAGTAACAGGTTTGGGTCTCAGTATGTAAGTCATGAGAGATTTTGGTCCTGCCTTTGAGAATACTGTGGTCTCCTGAGAGAGCTCAGTCTTCTGTTCAGATGGAGGGAGGTCTCTCCTCCTTGGTCTTGCTGTTTCTCTTTCCCTGACCCCAGTGTTTTAGTGACTAGAAATGTGCCTCATTGTTCTAGACATAGAGATAGCACCTAAGCAAGGACTTGCTCATCTCTGGCCTCACCATGGCTGCTGTGCTGGCCAAGGAAACTGAAGCTGAGTGTGGGCCAGCACAGGAAGTCTCTCAGGCTGGGCCAGGCTTGTAGGGATGCCTTACTTGAGGTGGGACTCAAGAGTCGTAGTGAGGGGACCATGAGCATTGGGGTACCTGCCTGCCAGACCTGGAGAGGTGCACCAGGACAGTCTGATTGCCCCCCACCCCTTTACTTGTGTTTACCATTGTAACCACAGGCAACCAAACTGAAGAAGGAACAGGAGAACCTGTTGAAGCAGCGCTGGGAGCTGGAAAGGCTGGAGGAAGAGAGGAGGCAGATGGCGGCCCTCCGGCGCAAGACCGAGCTAGGGTGTGTGCAGGAGCCGGGGCTCCTTCCAGCAGGGCGGGCCTCATGCCTTCTCAGACTTCCCTGGGGTCCCCTGAGAACCAGAGGGGGTGTGGCCTGTAGGGAGCAGCTGTTAATTGGCCGTCTGGGACTGAAGCTGCTTGATTCCCATCTTTAGGAGCTTCTTGAGACGTCAGTACAACGCGCAGCTCAACAGACGCACCCAGGAGATCCAGGAGGAGCTGGTGAGTGAGCGGCTGTGTTGAGCCGCCATGCAGGCAGGCTTTTCCCCGTCCTCTGGGAACAGCATTGCCACTGCACAGGCAGGACCTGAGCGCACCCTCTCATTGAAGCCAGATGAGAGCAGAGCAGTGTGGGGGATGGTGCAGAGAGGAGGAGAGCTTGCAGCATGGGACCCTCGACAACTCTACCAGTGCTGTCTGTATACCTGCCTGGCCATGGTGGACTGCATTGTTTTGGGTGTTTGTTTGTTTGTGTTTTTTGTTTTTTAAATTTATATGAATACACTGTAGCTATCTACAGACACATCAGAAGAGGGCATCAGATCCCATTACAGATGGTTGTGAGTCACCCTGTGGTTGCTGGGAATTGAACTCAGGACCTCTGGAAGAACAGTCAGTGCTCTTAACCGCTGAGCCATCTCTCCAGCCCTGCCTTTGTGTGTGTGTGTGTGTGTGTGTGTGTGTCTGTGTCTGTGTGTGTGTGTGTGTCTGTGTGTGTCTGTGTGTGTGTCTGTGTGTGTCTGTGTGTGTGTTTGAGACAGGGTCTCACAGTGTACCCTTGGCTGCCTAGGAACATGCTATGTAGACCAGACTGTCCTTAAACTCACAGAGGTCCATCTGCGTCTGCCTCCCAAGTGCGAGGATCAAAGGCGTGCGCCACCATACCTGGTTCATAGGTATTCATTTAAAATAAATACGTAGATGAATGAAGGAAGGTTGGGGAATGGAGAGGCAGCTCAGTGGTTAAGAGCACCTGCTGCTCGTGCAGAGATTGGTTCCCAGGACCCACATGGTGCTACAAGGCTCATAACCCTCCAAAACCCTAGTTCAAGAACCTAATGCCGCCGGGCGGTGGTGGCGCACGCCTTTAATCCCAGCACTTGGGAGGCAAAGGCAGGTGGATTTCTGAGTTCGAGGCCAGCCTGGTCTACAGAGTGAGTTCCAGGACAGCCAGGACTACACAGAGAAACCCTGTCTCAAAAACCAAAAAAAAAAAAAGAACCTAATGCCCTCAGACATCTGCAGGCGTCAGGTCTACATGTGCACACAGATACAGTCAAAACCCATAAACACACTAAAATGTTATTACTGAGAGTGTGGGGTGAGGCGTGCACATGCCACCCACCGTGTGCACATGGAGGTCAGAGGGGAACTTTGAGGAGGAAGTCCCTTCCTTCTTCCAGGCTCTCAGGTCTGTTTGGCAGGGGCTTTTACCTGCTGAGCCATCTTGCCGGCTCAGTCCTCAGGTATTCATGGGAAAAACAGTGGAGACGATGTAGATGTTAATTGGTGTCACGTCACAGAGTAGGTCCAGTCTGTTTCTGGGGAGGCACAAAGCAGGGTTCTCCTTGCCTGCCTTGGTGTCCTTCCCGTCCGCGGTGCTGCCTGCTTCCGAGCAGATTCTCCTGGTCTTGTTTACCACACACCTCAGAGGTGGTTCCTTCTGAGCGCTGAGCGCCGTTTCCCAGGGCCGGCTCAGTTGCGTTTTGCTCACGTTTTTAGTAGGAAAGGGAAGCATATGCTGGTTGGGCTTTGTAAGATGGCTGCTTGGTGTTTCTGTCACGAACAGCTTCCTGACCGTCTGCCTCCTCTGGTCACTGTTCTGCTTCACCCCAGAATCCCCCCTGCTTGTGCTGCAGTGTTAAGTTGTGTAGACATAGGTGACAGGGCAGTCCGTGCCAGTGAGCATTCGGTGATTTCTGGGTCTCCCCATTATCTGTAAAGTTGCGGTATGTGTCTGTTCCAGTTCTGCTGTAACTTCCTGCCACATAGTGTTGCAAAGCGTGCTGTCATGCATGTCCGGGGCATGTGCCTGTGGTGGTACAGGTAGCAGAAGGGGGTCACTCCTTTTACTGGCAAGCTTCTGCACCTGTGCAGTGCCTGAAGCGGGTGGCATGGTTATCAGAAGCACTCCAGCCTCTTCCCGTCTGTCCTGAGAAGGTGTCAGCCTACATGGCTGGGGAGAAGGGGCTGTGTGGGAAGGCGGGCTCACCTTGCTGCGCCAGGGTTCTGACCAGCCCACCCACAGGCCACACCCACCCACAGGCTCCACCCCTTCATCTAGGTGGCTGATGGGCGGATCCTGCAGGCACTCCTGGAGAAGGAAGATGAGCTGCAGCAGGTGGAACTGGTCAGGCGGGAGCGAGCCAAGGCGGATGCAGCCTGGATGAAGCAGGTCATTGAGGAGCAGCTGCAGCTGGAGAAAGCTCGGGAGGCAGAGCTGCAGCAGCTGCTGAGGTGAGGGGACGCCCGCGTCCCTGGGCGGGCCACTTTTGTTTTGAGACTTCTGTCCTTGTAACTCAGTCACCACCCCCAGGGAACATGTCTTTGCTAGTGGCTTCAGTAGTGACCTGGTGTTCTTCAAGGTGGGAATCTGTGTGGTTCTGGGTAATGATGTGTTCAAGTCTCAGAACAGTGTGAGGAGATTGCTTCCAGTGTGGAAATGTTTAATGCTGCTTAGCTCTGTAACATTGCTCCTGATGACAGTGCCACCGTGGTACCTTGGCTGGTCTCTGCCTCCTCAGTGATCTCCTTAGCGACCTGGGATGGGATTGCTGGCCTGTATGTCCAGCTTTGGAGCCTAAAAGTCCAACCCATAGATGGAAATAGCCAAATGATAGGCAGTATACACTGACGTCCAGACACCATTATTGGATCCTGACATTCAGTCAAGTGGTGGGTCTGTGGTCATGGAGACTATAGGAGGTTGCTGTCTGACTTGAGGTAAGCTAGTGGTCATCCCGGGAGTGTGGTGACCGGACTCGGGCGCAGGCAATACCCTCCTCCCATCTCTGGCTTGATGGTTTTATTACCTCAGTGCTAAGTCATGACCTAAACCGTGCCCTTAACTGTCGTCGTCGGGAAGCTGGTGTGGATGCACTTGCCCCAGGCCTGGTGGCTGCGTGTACCCTCCCATCCATCAGCCTTGGGTGATGGTGTGGAGCCTCTCTTGTTCCTTTTGTGTTTGTCCAGGGAGGAGGCCAAGGAGATGTGGGAGAAGAGAGAGGCAGAGTGGGCTCGAGAGCAGATTGCGCGGGACAGACTGATGAGTGAGGTAATTCCAAACGGCACTCTTTTCTTTGTTTGCCCATCGTGGATTTGATCTGGAGCGCTCTCACCAGCACGTCTCTCAGCACCCACAGCCGCAGCGTGCTCCTCCACCCTCGAGTGGGCTCCCTAGGGTCAGCAGCTAGCAGTGGAGCAGCGTCTGAGGGCTGCAGGGAACCTAGCTGCCAAGTCCTTGTCACCCATGCACTGAAAGCTGTGTCAGAGAGGGCGGGAACGATCACTTCTGCATTTGCAAACGGGCCATGGTTGGTGGTGCTCATTTCTGTATAAGGCAGCCTGTGAGTTTGCATCTTCCTCACTTCAGTGTCCCCTGCTTGTGGCCACGTTATTGTCCCCTCCTTACAGGACACATTGGCAGGTCTGGTAGCTTCTTGGTTCCTGGGCTGGGGCTAAACATCACATTGCTCTGGGTCAGGGTTCAAGTTTCAAACAACAGCAGGTGTCTGCTGCTTGGAGCAGTGGAGGGATGCGTGGCTCCATCCTGGCTACCTGTGTGGCTTGCCACTGCTGGGCTGAGGCTTGCTGTGTCTCTCTGAAGCGCCTCCCTGCCTGTGTAGAGAGCTCCCCAGCGTTTTGCTGTCTTCCCCGAAGCCCTGCTGTGTCCTGTAGGTTGGTATCTTTCAGGGTTCCTATTGCGATAAAACACATAAGCTAAAGCAACTTGAGAGGGAAGAGTTTATTTTGGCTCACAGCTCTCAGGTCACAGTCTGTCACTGAGGCAGGCCATGGAGGAGGCTGCCTGCTGGCTTGTTCCTCATGACTGGCTTAGCTTGCTTCCTCATAGAGCTTACAGCTACACGCCCAAGGGCAGTACCATCCATGGTGGGCCGGGTCCTTCATGTCACTCATTAACCAAGAAAATTCCCTACTGACTTGCCTGTAGGCCAGCCCGATTGATGGAGGCATTTTCTCACTGAGATTCTTCTTCCCAGATGACGCTAGTGTGTAGAGGGGTAGAAAAACAAATGAAACTAAATAGAAAACTGGCCAGGATGGTTGGGATGGATGGGAAAGAGCAGTGGGCCACACGGCCTGTGGCTCAGGCCTGCTGTCTGTGGATTAGGGCGGGTTAGGCTGGGTTGGTATGGATGCGGCTGTAGTCAGGGTGAGGCTTGGAGCAGGTGTTTTAGACTGAAATGCAAACCTTCTTTCCCCTCTTGGCCAGGTTCTGACCGGGAGGCAGCAGCAGATCCAAGAGAAGATTGAACAGAACCGGCGAGCGCAAGAGGAGACCCTAAAACACAGGGAACAGCTCATCAGGAGTCTCGAGGAGGGGAAGCAGTTAGCCCAGCGAGCAAAGGAAGAGAGTGAAGCACTGAAGTCAGCCAGGAAGCAGGAGCTGCAAGCCCAGGTGGGGCCCAAGGGCAAGGGCAGCCCCTACAGGACAGGGCCCTGGAGGCAGCAGGCTCTGCGAGGTTCTCAGGACCCTGCAGAACAGAGCTTGGAGTTCCTTGATTCCATCCCAGTGCTCACTCACCTCCAAATCCCTTTTGGTTTCTGTAGCAGCCCTGACATTTTAAAAGAATTCTGTGTGTGTGTGTGTGTGTGTGTGTGTGTGTGTGTGTGTGTGTCTGTCTGTCTGTCTGTCTGTCTGTCTGAATGTGGGTCTATGTATTTGTGTGCAGTGTCCAAGGTGGCCAGCAGGAGGCACTGAATCTCTAGAGCTAAGTCACAAGCAGGTGAAAGCCACTCCCCTGTGGTTGCTGGGAACTGAACTGTTTCTGTGTGAGAGCAGTTTGTCCTGACCACTGAGCCATGGCTCTGTGGTGCAGGCTTCATTCTGGTTCCTTAGTCTGCAGAAACCAGGCTAATGTCACTGTCCCTTTTCTTCTTTCAAACACATGGCTGCATTCAGATTTGTCACAGTTCACAGTTCACAGCACCGTCCGTATGGCCTTTCCCAGCCCTCAGGTTCTTGTCCTGGCTGCTAGCACTTGTCACCTGTGTCCTTGCCTGAAGGAGGGCTGTGCCCTATGGGCCTTGTTTGTCTCTGGTGACTCTGTTCTTGGTGTTCAGGTTGCGGAACGCCAGGTCCAGGAACAGGAAGCAGCCCGGCAGGAGGAGGAGGAAGAGGAGGAGGCCCAGCAGGCAGAAGAGCTCTCCAATGCTCTGCTGCAGCAGGAGGCGAAGACCATGGTGGAGGAGGGCTACCGGCCCAAGGTGGGTGCCTGCCAGGTGGTGAGCCACCACGGGCCCGTCCTGAGCTCTTCTTATCTCCTCCCTGTCTATCTGTCCCGACTGGTTATGGGCTCTGTTCAAGGCTGCCATTCCTTGGACCTCAGATGGTCCAAGAGTTCTGCTCTGGTCCCTCTTGCTTCAGCCTTTGCAAAGACCAAGAGGCTGACTGCTGATCGTGTGCCCGCCCCTCTGTTGTGGGCAGAGTGCAGTCTAGCAGAGCCATGGCCATAGCTGATGAGAGGTGACAGCAGGGTCAGGTCCCAGTCGCCCAGTGAAACCAGGTGACCAAGAGATGTACACCCGTCCCCCCTTTCCCTCCGCTCTGTCTCTTTCTGAGCATCTTTATGTGTGAGCACCGAGCAGGGCACCGCCGAGCACGTAGGAGCAAAGGCTGTCATGCCTGTTTTGAGGGACTCACTGACTAGGCTCTCTGGAGCTAGGGCCACCTGGCCCTGGCATTCTGAGGGGTGTATGCTGTAGCGGGAACATTGCTTCAGTGTCGGAGAGCCAGAGGCCGAGGAAGTGAGACTAGAGTAGGTCTTCCATTTGCTGTACAGCCTCAAAGCTCTAAGCACAAGGAACAGCATTTCCAAAGTCACCTGAGCATGCGTCCGTGTGTCAGGATGTGCTTCACAGAGCACGCACGAGTGTCTCAGTGGTCACAAAGCACCTCACTTATGGCTCAGAGTCAAGGCTTTCTCAGTGGTGCGTTGAGAACTCACTTGTGGGCGCCTAATAAAAGGGAGTCGGTTTCCGGTGCTCCAGACTGCTGGCCTGATTAAATGTTATGCTTTCTCCTCAGCCTCATGGACACCTCAGAATTGCCTGGGACTGACGCTGAACACAGAGAAGCAAGCCGACTCGATATCGTCCAGACAGTTGTACAGCATTGGTTCTGGCCAAGGCTCAGGGTGCTGCTGGCTAGTTAAGCCAAGCTTGTCAGGCACATCACGGTCCATAGATGTCAGGATGCCGTGCTCACCCGGACAGGCCCTACAGACTTGTGCACAGTGCTGCCAGAGGTCACGCCGTGCTTTATAAGTAGATATTAGAGTTACTCTAAGAAGTCATAGCTCACATGACAGGATACATAGGTTTCTCTCGTCTCACCTGTAGCTGTCCACTCAGAGAGGACCAGCCAGAGGGAAGAGGGAGCAGTTTAGGTTTTAAAATTGCTGTTTAGACGTTATTCTATTGAAGGCTCATAGGTCTTGGTGTAGTTATTTCCTGTTATGAGCTGTGTAGCCCCAAGGACCACATGTGTATCGCAGAAAAGCTGGCAGTCTGGAAAGACAGTGACAAAGATGCCCTTGTTTGGAAGTGTTGTGAGCCACCCCTAGGGGCTGGGGTGCTGTTGGGTACCACCCGTAGGGGTTGGGGTGCTCAGTGTGAGGTACTTAACCTTTAACCTGTGTGGTCCTTGCCCCAGCTCTGCGCCATTAAGAAGAAAAGAGTCCTGTAGAGCACTTGAGCCCGGCACATTCTGCCTCTGAAGAGTCCTCAAGGTCACTTGGTTGGTTAACCTGATAAAGGCAGGGCCTCGACTAGGGACCTCCTGAGTCTGGGCAAGGCCTGTGTACAGCCCCATGGAAATTCAGTGTCCAGAGGAACATGTGGCCCTGGAGAAATGGCACAAGACTCAGAATCACAGATGTGCACGCCCCACTTAGATCCCAGTTCACTCCTGCAAGCAGCCATGGGTCCTTGTAGCAACAGTTGGATCGTACGACTTGTATCTTTCCTCTCATTGCTTTCATCCCTGTATTCAAGATGCTGCCACTGTAGCTGATTATAGGGTGTTTTACCTGGTTATGGGAACCTAGAGTTAGTTAGAGAGCCTGGGTTTGAGGACTGCGTCACTTCCCTTCCACCACAGAACTGGTTTTCGGTCTGTTTCATTTCCTGCCATGGTTCTGGGATGTGGCCAGGCACTGTTTACAGTACACACGTGGGAGTGCTCACCCTCTTCAAATGCTCACTGAGGTAAAGCAGCGCTGGGTAGAGGCCAGTGGGTGCTGGGTGTTACTGGCATGTCATGTAGCACAGGACCCCGTCTGACTCAGTTCCTCTGGGGATGATTCTGTATAGAGATGGGATGCAGCTACTATGGCCAAGGAATAATGGATGCTCTGTGCAGACAGCCTGTCCTCCAGGCTGCTCTCATCAGCCTCCCTAGGGGAGCTGGGCCTTAGCCACCACCAACACACTGATGAGACGGCATGGCATGAGACAGACCGTGGTGCCACAGGAAGTCAACACAGCCCTGTTCCTTTATGGACAGAAAGCTTTGCTGCCACCCGGGTTTTAGGAGCTTTCCGTTGATAAACTATAAAGCAGACTGCGATGTTCTCCATGACCTGGCCTGGGTCATCCATGTGGAGTCTGACATCTCATCTTTATTTGAGGAAGGACCTTTACGGTCACCAGGACACAGTCACGCTTCTGTGAGCAGTAGCCACACCATTGTTTCTTTACTCACTTTCCTTCAGTTCCACCTTTCTCTATTGTAATTGGCTTTTCTAAGGCTCCTTGCAGGACTCCAGATGTTCAGCACATCTGCAATCCTCAGTGTCTGGGAAGACACGAGGCTGCCTGTGTGCCGCCCACGGTGCTCATCCTCAGATCAGCACACAAGCCCACCGTTTCCCTGTGTTCCTTTCCCAGCCACTGCAGGCAGGGCATTCAGAAGAGTCCTCCCGCCATTCATGCCTGAGCCGTGACTCCCAAGATGGTGCTGAGCACTTACACCTAACTGGCCGCACCACCTGCCTCTACCTGCCAGCTCAGAGTTATTTCTGAACCTTTCTGAGCTGTGGATAGAAGTTTCTCAGATGGCTTAAGGGTTAGAGGCACTTGTCACAAAGCCTGATGCGTCCAGTACTTGAGACCCATATATGGTGGGCAGAGAACAGACACTTGTGAATAGGTATATGTGTGTGTACACATGCACATGCGTGTGCACACACATGCTGTAGCTGGTCCTTGCTGCTTTGCATGTTCTTTTTCCCACCTTTCGCCCACCATACCCGTTTCCCAATACTAACTAAGAAGGGAAGAGGAGAGCGAGGAGAGAGATCCCTGAATCTAGTTTCTTTTTTGGGCACAACTACTGACAAACCACAACCAACCTCCCTAAATGGCCACCAACCACATCTCTCACACAATCAACCGAAATGATCTGCAGCTGGCAAAACCACACCACTGCTAGAGCACGAGGCAAATCAGTGAGCTGGGAAGACAGTCAAAAGCAGTCGCACATCCCCACTCCTGGGATTAAAGTGAAAGCACATTCTTAAGTTTTTTTCTGTGTTTTTTAAAGAAACCAAAATTCCAGAATTATCACTATACACATACACACAGAGAGATGCACAGAGCAAGTGAGCACCTCTGAGCTCACCTGCAGTGACCTGGCCTCCAGTTATCACCTCAGGAGTGCAGCCCCGAGGGATCAGATCCTGACACCTCCCAGGCCTTTCAGGGTGACATGAGGCAGGCCTCTGGTTTTCAGTAGCCTCCACATCAGTCTTCATGGGACCGCAGGCTTTGTCCCACTCTCACGCTGTCACCATGGAGCCTTGGTCCCATGCTAGGCAGTCATGAGTCCAGACTCCATAACAAGCCAGAATTCTGTCTGCTCTGTGTTCTCAGCTAAGTTGACGCCGTCTGTCCTGACTCCAGCCCAGAGCCCAAGTCTTCCCACCTCATCCCTACTGATGAAGGAGATGTGCACCCCCCTCACCCCATCTTTTCCTCAGGCTGTTGTCAGCCCTTTTACACACTCAAACCTGCAGTGACAGTCACCGGCCGGCAGTGGCCTCCCAGAAGCCCTCCTGGAACACACCACCCTGTATCCTGACCCAGGAAACAGCCTGGGACCAAGTTACCGTGCAGGCCCTGTGAGCACCCATTCACTAAGGCACCTGCCCACTCAAACAGCAGAAAGCTTCCAAGCCAAGCTCTAGACAAACAGTCCTGCTTGTATAGCTTAAAGAGCTGCTCAAAGCAGTAATCACAGAATCCCAGTTTTTAAGGAAACAAATCTGCATTACGGTGGCTTCTAACAGGATAAATGGTATTTTTCATTGTGGCCAGTGCTGCCCGGGCTGGTTTGTACGGTTCACTGGGGATGGAATCCTGCCAGGGCTTTGTACATGCTCGGCAAGCACTCTGCCACTGAGCTGCTTCTCTCTCTCCCCCCCCCCCCATTTTGGGTATTTGCCTATATTTTCCACAGTGAGAGAACAGCTGTAGCCTTTGAAATGAAAGAAAATGTAATTTAAGGAACAAAGCAGGGCTCGTGAGATGGCTTAGCATCTACTGGAGCCTGCTGCTGAGCCTGACTGTCGAGCTCAGTCTCCGTGGACAGACAGACAACTGGCTGGTCATGTATCAACTTGACACAAGCTGGAGTTACCAGAGAAAAAGGAGCCCTAGTTGGGAAAATGCCTCCACAAGATTCAGCTGTAAGACATTTTCTCAATTACTGATCAATAAGAGAGGGGCCCCCTCATGGTGGGTGGAGCCATCCCTGGGCTGGTGGTCCTGGGTTCTATAAGAAAGCAGGCTGAGCAAGCCCTGGGGAGCAAGCCAGTAAGCAGCACCCCTCCATGGCCTCTGCATCAGCTCCTGCCTCCAGGTTCCTGCCCTGCTTGAGTTCCTGTCCTGACTTCCTCCAGTGATGGACTATGATCTGGTAGTGTGAGCCAAAATAAACATCACAGCCATAGAAACCACAAGTAAAACAAATTGATTTGGGGTGTTGCTGTGACATCGTACCAGACCACGTATTCTGGGGACGATTGTGGAAGGACTTTGGAACTTTGGGCTAGAAGAGCCAGTGAGAGTGGCGAGCCCTGTGGGATGTTCTGTGGGAGCCTGGAAGATAAGAGTGTTGAGAACAGTGCAGATGATGGGGGCCTGGCTTATGACATTTCAGAGGTAAGATTAAAGACTTAAAGATTAAGGGCTGTTGGCTGTTTTAAGTTTATGTGGTTCTGGTTAGCTGTGGCTGAAGAATCAGTTGTGACTAACAAGATACCAGAACTACTAAAGCAAAACCATTGCATTACTGGGATAATTGATGTCGGCTGGAGCTAAGAAATTGGCAGTGATTAAGAGAGACCAGCATCACTGAGGTGAAATCTTCTGGGAAGTGTTTCCAGAGAGTACAGGGAAGTTGTGTTCCAGAGGCAGCCAACGTTGTACCTCATGTTGGCAGCTGGACTTGGTAATGTGTAGGAGTCACTCGGGTGACTGAGTTTTGAAAGCATGAAGGGGTCATGAAGAGTAGTTGAGGCCCAGTGAAAGGTCAGGAGAGGCTATTGGTGGAGGTGCAGCCTCAGTGGCTGTTGAAGGCCCAGGACTGAAGGGGTCATGCAAGGAAGTTGAGGCTTGGTACCAGGAAGAGAGCCTATGGCAGGTTATTGGTGAAAGTGAAGCCCAGTTACAGCAAGAGACTCCAGCAGTTTTCCAGATGCCAGAACCATGGGACGACCACCAAGAACAGTGGCAGCAGTGCAGTGGAGCCAGCCAGAATCTAGAAGACAAGCTGTGTGTGCTGCAGAGGGCGGAGCCAGAGAAATCACCCAAGCCCTCTGGAGGAGCCCAGGAGTTACTCATACCATTGGGGTTTGGTTTTGCTTGGTTCAGATTGTGTCTGTGCCCTGGTTCTTCCCTCTTGAAGAAGGTATTTAATTTTGACTTTACAGGAATCCACAGCTGAAAGACCTGAAACTTTAAAAAAGAGATTATGAATTTTTAGAAAGATCGGATCTTTAAGAGAGAATGAAAATTTAATGTGTTTGAATTTGTAAAGACTGTGGGACGTTTAAAGTTGTGTTTTTAATGTGAGGTCTTGGGGATGGATAAGAAAGGAAGGGTTGTGGCTTAAGAGTGATGTGTTTGTGTGTCAAGGTGACAAGGGGTCAGTTGTGCTGGCTGATTTTATGTCAACTTGACACAAGCTAGAGTCATCAGAGAGGAAGGAGCCTTAGTCCATGAAATCTAGCTGTCATTTTCTTAATTAGTGACTGATGGGGAGGGCCCCGGCCACTGTGGGTGGAGCCATCCCTGGGCTGGTAGTTCTGGGTTCTGTAAGAAAGCAGGCTGAGCAAGCCATCGAGAGCAAGCCAGTAAGCAGCACCCCTCCATGGCCTCTGCATCAGTTACTGCCTCCAGGCTCCTACCCTGCTTGAGCTCCTGTCCTGACTTCCTCCAGTGATGAACAGTGATGTGGAAGTGTGAGCTGAATTAACCCTTTCCTCTTCAACTTCCTTTTTGGTCATGATTCTTTTTCTTCTTTTTTTTTTTTTTTTTAAAGAATTATTTATTTTATTTATGTGAGCACACTGTCACTGTGTTCAGACACACCAGAAGAGGGCATCAGATTCCATTGCAGATGGTTGTGAGCCACCATGTGGTTGCTGGGAATTGAACTCAGGACTTCTGGAGGAACAATCTTAACCACTGAGCCATCTCTCCAGCCTGGTCATGATGTCTCATTGCACATAACGATAGAAACTCTTAAGACAGATGGAGATAAAAATGTAATACATTTCTAAAACTCAATGACGTAAAAGGCAAATGCTAGTGATGATTAACAAGTATGAGGCAAACCCTGGCTCCTCTGAGATGCCTCTAGTGGGAAAAACCCCCGTCCTGTGTAAGTGTGGGAGTCTCCTGTCAGGGCCAGGCCCCTGCCTCCAAGCATTAGGATGGGACTACATGGGACGCAGAAAGCCATTCTGAGGCCTCGTCACACGTTCAGTGGACCAAACTGCTGTACTGGAGATGCACACAAGCTTTGTTCAGCTGCCCGGAGGTCTAGAGGGCCCACAGGGCCTCGTAAAGCAAAGACTGCTTGGGCCCCTCACCTCGTGGTGAGCTTACAAGTGGCCACTTTATAATCCTGCAGCTATGGCACTCACACTCAACAAGGGAGAGTGCAGAGCCCTCCTTGGACCAGTTTCCGGTTCCAGTCAGCGCCCACCACACAGCAGTCAGCTGTCTCTTCCTGGGCCCAGGTCTTCTGTCTATGAAATGAGGGATATGGAAACATGGGCTGGAGGGAACTTAAAACACAGAGCTTAGAAGACCTAGCCTCCCCTGCCTCTGCCTGGGGTACGGGCAGAATTCCCCCCACTTTCATCAGGAGTCAAGGTGGTCCTGAGAGATGACAAGGGGGGGATGAATCCACGGAGGGAAGGCGTTGGGAAGAGGGATTTTTGTAGGAGGCAGCTCTGGAGTCCCTGTAGAGATGCCCCATTTAGGAGACAAATTAGACTAAATTCTGAGGCTGTGAACAGTCTGGAGACTTAGAGAGAGAGGGGGCTGTGGGAGACACCAGATCAGGGGCAAGAGCCAGGTGTGCACAAGTGTTTGGAGGTGAGGGTGCTGTGGAGATCACACCTTGGAGCCCTGCCTCATGACTATTGTCTGCATATGCAAAGTGGGTGTGAGGACTTGCAGTTGGGTTGAAAGTCAGAGGGCAGAGGTTGTTCCTGGACAACCTCACACCCTTGATCTGCTGGGTAGTAGGTAGGACCCTTGGGTCCCTCTGTGTGAGGGGCCGTGCTCAGCCTACAGAGGGAGGGCATGCTTGTCCCATGTTGATCCAATGTGTAAAGATCGGCCACCCTTTCTGTTGGCTTCAGCTGACACCAGGCAGTCCTGGTGCACCGGCCTGAGAGCTCGGCCCAGACCCTGCTGAGGAGGCCCCAGGCTGACAGTTGAGAGCCATTTGTTTGAGCAGTCTTAGAGGTGCCCCAGCAGTGGCTCTGAGGCTTCCAGAGGTGCTGTCAGTAGGTTCTTTGCCTGTTATATCAACTGTCAGATTCTTCACCTTCCTCAGGCTGGAGGAGTTTACCTCCTTGTGTGCTGGCTTCTTCTGTCAAATGGAAACGCACCTTCCTCAGTAAGTTACTGTGAAGACTGCAGAGGCTTATTTTGTGCGCGTCTGTGGGTGTACACATGCCACAGTGCACTCGTGGGGTCAGAGGGCAACTCAAAGAAGTTGGTTTTCTCTACCATGTAGGTTCTGGTGGTCAAGGCTCTGAGGCAAGTGCTATCTCACTGGTACTCCAAAGAAGTCACCCACGTAAAGAACGGAGCAGTGCCCGACACAGTCAACAGCAGCTGGAATTACGACGCCTGATCAAGAGCTGGGGACGTGCCATGAGGTGCATCAGCGTCTGTCTGATGCAGTGCAGCGCCTTCCAACATGGTGTACCCCACCAGTAGCAGCAGCAGCGGCGGTGGCTCCTGCTTCAGCACCCACACCATGCAGTCAGAGATCAGGGTGGGTCTGGGCTAGCCTCAGCAGCTCTGCAGCCTTCTTGGGAGGAAGCACTCGGTGTGTGCTGTTGGCTCTGACCTGAGGGTTGTGGGCCCTCTCCCCTGGCAGGCTGGGCCACACAGGGTGTAACCCACCTTGCTCAGACCTCATTTGGAGAGGCCCAGGAAGGGTTCTTTTGTCCCCACCCCCTTATATCTGGAAGTACCAAGTCACTTCTCAAGACATGCTGGTGGGGCTGAGGGTGGCCCCGACAAGCCCAGGTGCGCAGCCCCCATGCACACCTGTGCAGGGGATCTTTTTCTGAAAGAAAAACAGACTGCTGACCTAATTCTATCACCCGACTGCCCGTGGGGAAGGGGTGACTGGGATAGACAAACGTACTGGGTAAGACGGATACATGGGCGAAGAGCTAGGCATGGTGGCACATGTTTGTAATTCCAGCATTCAGGAAGCAGAGGCAGGGGGATGAGAGCTCAAGGCAAGACCCTACCTCAAATACAAAACAGCAGACTGTACAGAGCACAGGAAGGCGATTAAACTGGGTGTCCCAAGGAATGAGACTTAAAACACCATGTCTTGGGCTGGAGAGATGGCTCAGCAGTTAAGAGCACTGACTGCTCTTCCAGAGGTTCTGAGTTCAATTCCCAGCAACCACATGGTGGCTCACAACCATCTGTAATGGGATCTGGTGCCCTCTTCTGGCGTTTCGGTAGACAGCTGCAGTGTATTCATATACATAAAATAAAACAAAACAAACCCACCACATCTCTTATCAGATACAGGGACAAGGGAGCTTGGCCCCACTGTTCCAGAAAGTATTTAATTCTTGCCCAAGGTTTCTACCCCACCTTTGTCATTTAAGTTCAGGGATGAAAGACACACCTTCATATGCACAATAAGCCTTACAGTATAAAAGCTGGGCAGCTGCCAACCCTCTATGCTGTTAGAATCTATTTCCTACCAACAACCTCGAGCCATCACCACGTTTCATCTGGACTGCTCTTAATTCCAATTGGCCAACCCACAGAGTCACATTTTCTTTACTCCTAACCCATGGCTGCTCCTCCTTCCTCCTCCTGCCCTCTTCTTTTCCTCATGGTTGACCTCTCACCCCAAGCCCTCGAAACCTAAACCCCACCTCTGTCTCCTCCCCAGCTACTGGCTGCTGGCATCTTTACCAATCAGAATTAACTTGGGGGCAGGGTCACTTAGTGCCTTCAGTGGGGACTCTCTCTTCTCTGGGACACCCAGGTCTTGGGGCCTGCACTTAGCATTACAATAGATAACCAAAGACCAAACCTCAAACGGGGCCCCGCCCCACCTGCAGTCTAGAAATATCCACCAGCTGGAGGGAAGAACATGACCACACACGCAAAGAGACGATTTATTGCAAAGCCGGTGGGCACAGATTCCAGAAGGATCTTACAGGAGAGGACAGTAACTTCAGAACCAGGATGCTGACTGAGAAGCTACCACAGGAGGATGAGTGTGAAGTTAACACCGGCTATGCAGTGTGTCTTCTTTTCCCTATACAGCATATTGCTTTGTAAGAGCGTGGGTTCCATCGAGTAGGACAAGGAAGGAAACTGGATTGCGAGCTCAGGGAAGCCGTGGGGGTGAAAGCATGCTACTTTCAGGTTGGGCTCTGCGTCGGAGGTCACTACAGTCAGGGTAGAGCCCCCACACTGTGCAGTTAGAGTCCCAACTGTACACAACACTGGACTTAGTCTTTGGCAAGTAAGAACCATGGTGCTGAGGACGCAGTGCCTTCTGGGAATGGAGCTCGGGGCAGGGCCTGTTCCATTAATTGTATTTTCATCCTCTCTTAGAAAGAAGGGTACACAGGTGAGAAGGCAGAATCCCAGAGAGGGGACAGAGCAGCCTGACTGGATGCAGACCTCACTCCTGCGAGGCGATGGGACCCACATGCAAAGAATGGCCAGGGTAAGCGTTGAGACAAAATGCATTTGCCTATAGGAGCAGTATATTCTAACCCAGGTCTCAGGACGGACTGTGTGGGGCTCCTCCTGCTGTCTCCTCAGGCCTCTACTTAGGAGCGTCAGCCTGAGAAGACCATGGGACTGACTCTGAACTCTGGTGTTCTTGAGAGCATCTGGAAACGCTGTACTGGCCCCTTGATTTTCCATGGGCAGTGTTCTCTGTGGCAGGTCTTTGGGATGGTGGGAACTAGCTCAGGATTAGAACCAGCTCCAGGGAGCCTGCCAGGAAAAGCGGTAGTCCTTGAAGCACAGAAAAGCTTGTCAAAGACTATGCCTGAGCTCAGACTGGCAGGACCCTTTCTAAAGGCCCTCTTGGATACACCACAGCAAGGTGGCATTTAGGGCTGCAGTATCGATGAGTGGGCAGGCCTCTGGAGTGCTGATCCCTTCCCGTGGCACACAGTGTGGGGGAGCCGAGCTGTGAGCCTGACTTTTTGGTGATGCTGTTTCCAGGACAATTTGGCCATGCTGTAATGGGGATTTGAGTCGGGCTCGGCACAGTGAGGTCACCTCGCTGTGGTGTTCTGTAGGAGACTGATGGATGCCTTCCAGGGCAGGCTCACAGGTGCACTCACGTGCAGGTTACAGACCCTGGCAGAGGCTGTGAGAGGCAGCACGAGGCTACAACTCATGTCTGGACTGACTGGCCACATTTCTAATTAGAAAAATGTCATAAAACACCCCAGATTTCTGGTACCCTGAAAAGTCAAGGTGCTGGCAGCCACAGGTCTACTGTTCCACAGAGGCATGAGGGGCATGAGCGGGAGAAGCTGCTGTCCTCACAGGCTGGGGAAGTCCCCAGCTGCCCTCACCTGTGCACCTGGCTGGAGTCATGGCCACTGCCTGCTCCCTCAGGTCAGGGCCTGAGCTCCATCCAGACAGAAGACGGGCCAGCCTCTAACATTCAGAACGACAAGGTGCCTTCAGCACAGCAAACGCCAGTGCTGCCGTGGCCTGGGTGTCAACTTCTGCCCTTGTGGAGCTTTGGGAGAGTGGCCACCACTGAGGGCACATGGAGAACTCTTCCTGCAGTGCCACAGGACTTCTAGTCGTGATATACCCAAGGGGATGGGAAAACTGAGGCCCACATCTTACCTGGGAAGACATCCTTCCAGAGGAGACAAGCGAAGGACATCAGCAGGCCTGAGACTGACTCGCGGTCCTCTGCCTTAGGTTCTGAGTCAACTGTCTGGCTTGGGGGAAAGCAGGCCCCCGACAATGGGTGGCCCTGCTCTGAATGTGACCAACTGGAACCTGACGTAGAGGGTGGATTCGTACTACTTTTTTGGACATTATGGAGACTTCAGCATGATGGTAAAATCTTTATAGATAGAAAATCAAGATAAAAATATTAAATAAGACAACACTTAACATGATACAAAAGTTAGAAATGAATTAGTTCCTTGTCACTCCCAAGAGATGTACTCTCTCTAGGAAGTGGCGAGGCCCTGTTCTCCATGCATCCCTGGAGATGCACCAGACCCCGAGAACCCACAGGATGGAAAGCTTACTTATTGCATGATGCTTGGAAGGAACAGATACTGCTTTTTTTTTTTAAATCCAACTTTCTTATCTCTTAAGAAAATGTTCTACTAAAAATATCAATTATAGTTTTAGGCATGGCTAGAGACTTTATATAATGGGAAAGTTGTAACAAACTCTGAACAATTACTTTTAAACACATGGGGTCATGACCTAAGCACTTGGTGACAATCCGACAGGACAGAATTAAGTTGCAAACAGGAACAAATAAGGCAAGGGTTAAATTACAGTCAGAAATCTGTTAGAAAACATGCAAAAATAATACTGAGTTTCTTTTAAAAAGTCTGAAAGCTTCACTAAACGTTCTGTAAACTCTGAAGAGTTCATGTCGACACTGCAGCCGACTTTCCAGACAGCAGGTGCACAGCGCCCACTCAGCTGCTGTTCTCTTTGGTGGTGATTGTGACCAGCTGTTTGGCAGCCTTGGCGATGTCATAGGCACACTGGATGACCTGCTGTGTGACCAGCTGCACATCTGTGGGCAAGCCCGAGTCTCCTGGGAGAGCCTTTCTGCATTCCGACTGGAGCCGGTAGGCACTGGACGTGAGTAAGCGAAGGGAAGTCCTCACTGTGTCAGACTTGGGTTTCTGAAATGAAAAGTGTAGCCGTTGTTCGCTAGGGACTGCAGGATGGGTAGCCAGCAACATGGAGTGAGCCTGCTCCCAGAGCAACCTGAGCTGCTCCATAAAGTCCAACTGTTTTCAGTTGGGTATTTTATTTTATTGGCTTTTTTTTTTTTTTTTTTTTTTTTTTTTTTTTTTTGAGACAGGGCTTCTCTGTGTAGCCCTGGCTGTCCTGGAACTGGCTCTGTAGACCAGGCTGGCCTCAAACTCTGAGATCCACTCTCTAGCTTTGGCTTCCCAAGTGCAGGGATTAAAGGCATGCCCCATCCATCACCACCCAGCTAGTTGGGCATTTTAAACATTATCAGCTTTTACAACTCATGGCCTAAGGAGAGAGGAAACGCTATTTCAAGGTATTTTAAAAAAACCAGTCATTTAGGTGATATATCCTAAACTCTACTGCTTTGCTTTGTAGCACCTGACTTAAATATCGATGCCTTATTAAAACTGATATTCATGCACAGTGAAAACATCTCAAAGCCCTCAAGACGACATGTGTAAAAACAATGTGGTACAGAAACCTAAGACAAAGGTTACGGTTGTAAAGCTTGTGGCCTAGTGCTGCCTAGTACACCCAGGGCTCAGCTCCTCACTACAAAACAGCGGCCAGAAAGCAGTGCTGAGAGTCATCTGAAAGGTAAGCAGGCGGCGACTTACTTTGGGGAACAGGGCTGCCATCTCCGTTACAGCGACGTGTATCCTCTCTGAGCAGGGAATATAGCTGTAAGACATGGAGAGGCTGTTAAAACACAGCCTAAACACTTCAGGGGAAGCGAGCCCGCAGAGGCCGGACAGGCTCCATCTCCACTAGGTTAATGAAGGCACCAAGGTTTGCCTGCCCTGTGCATGCTGGACAGCAGGCTCACGGCTACAAGCAGGCTCCCATCCTGTCACGAACACTCATTCACCCTGAAGCCAACAGTCATAGGCCTGAAATCTGCAGTATGTGACTGGGGCGACAAAGGTGAGACAGCCACAGCGTAGTTACTCCTCGTGTCTACCTTGCAGATGTCTGGAATGAGGAGCAAGGGTCCATGTCACTGTCCATGAAGGCGACGAATAAAGGGCTGACAACTTTCCCTTAAATCCCAGCTGGTACCTACATGTCATCGTCATGAGCCACACAGTTTCATTCACTCAGACGCTCTCAGCAGCAAGGAGGCGACTCCTCATCCTTGCCTCTTTCTGCAGCCTGGCAGCTGCCGTGGGTGAGGGGGCTTATGAGGCTGAGCAGCAGATGGCTGGCTCACTGCAGCCACTGTGCAGGTCTGCAGCCTGAGGACTGACTATATGCCATAGGATGCAGAGGGACAGACATAAACTGACAGGCCCGAGGACAAGTTCTGAATGCAACACTGCCACGGAGCTGTGGCTTTGTGTGTAGGCCTGCCACTGCCTGGGAGGGACATGGGCACGGGGAAAGCAGAGCACTTTTGGAGGCACTTTCTGCAAGGAAACGCCATCAAGACTGGCGCAGGTTTGGCCTGACAAAGCTGTTTCGAACCATCACAGACTCAAAGCTTCAAGTAACATTCTGTCCCTGATTTTTTAAATCATAAAATTGACTTCTGATAAAGTCTATTAAAAGCCATCTCTATTTGTAATTTTGTATTAACGTGTGTGTGTGTGTGGTGGCGAGATGACAGACACATGACCCTGACAAGTGAGGCTGCAGGAGAGCTGAGGGACAGTGAGGGGACTTCCTGGACTCAGTTAGCTAGAACCAAGAGGGAGGTGCAGGCGCACCTTGGCAAACACAGTGACATCTGTGAGATAAGGAAGCAGAGGATGAAGCTGCCCCAGCTCGGGCCACGGGGACGTACAGAGCGCCAAATCATTAATAAGGAGCAAATCCTCCAGGCCACTTCTAGCTTCGGAAGCAGAAGCCAATGATTTTGAGATCATCGTTTGCTCCTGGTCTTCAGAACAAAGGAGATCAAATCATCAAAAGTGCTGACAGGGTTTCTAGGTAAAAAGTCTTCCCAAATCGAAGCAAATGCCACATTGCAATCTTTGAAGCCTGAAATGGCCGCAGGCACCCATTCACGTTTCTGACAGCATCTGAGCACGATCAGTTAAGTGCAGTTTGTAGCACAGCAGGGTTTCTAACTGTAAGGAATCAAGCACACGGAGAGCTCCCGAGAGACACACACACACACACACACACACACACACACACACACACACACACACGGAGCCCTCAGGAGCGGTTCCTGTTTAAGCGTCTTTACTGAGCTCAGACAGAGCTGCGGAGGCTGTGGTGCTCTGCCGGTGCGGAAAGGTACACTCTTCCTATCCCAACTTAACACGCGCAACTCTGTGCACAAGGGGGCAGGCAGCTCTAGAGTAGCCTCTCCTCAGGACAACTCTACCTGGAAACTTTGGCCCAGGGAATCCTGGGAACAGCAGTGGCCAGAAGACTGACCTGCTAGTTGGGCAGTTTTGTTTCTATTTGTATTTATTCTCAGATTACTTTGTAACATGATGAAAGGAATAAAAACACTCCACTGATATGGTGCTTACTTTTCCAGCCACCCAGAGGTAAACGGCCCTGGGAGGAGGGGGGGCCCTGGCACACTCTCCAGAGCACTGCGGCAGCCGTACCTGTCATGCTTGTTCTCCTGGGCTGCTCTTAGGAGCTCCTGGATGTTTTTGGTGATCTGCTCAGTCTTCCGGATGACGTCTTCTGTGCTGGGGACCAGGTGGGGCTCTGCTGTGTCTGGCAACAAGCTGTCACCTTGCCAGAGCAGACTTCGTTGCCGTCCCTTCCGGTTTGACCTGTGGACAGTTAAGAACGGCTTGGCATGACAAGCACCCATTAGCCATTTCTGTTTCTACGACTCAAGCCTCTGGCACTCACGAAAGCTGTATCTGTGGTTCCTTTATTCTGTTTAGCAGGAGGCTCCTAAGCTCTGCATATCAGCTGGCACCTACAGCCACACTAAGCCCTTTTCACTCTGTCCTGGGTTGGAGGTTAGGGAGGGCTGCTGCAGGTGACGCTGCAGACAGGGTGAAGGAGGCGGAGGGACTAGCTGCTGGAGGGGCACAGCCACACACAGCCATCCCTGCAGGTAGCACTTGGGGGACCAATGTGGACTAGCTAATGTCCACGTGGACAGCACGGATACGGTGCAGCAGATTCTGTATGTTGGCAAAGGGCAAGCAGCTCGGGGTGGTGGTGCGAGCACAGAAGACATAGTTTATGTCTTCTGTATGACCACAGACACAGGGTTGGAGGTGGAGGCCTGCCGTGTGTGCACCAACAGCCCACCCCTGCGCTCTCCGCACGTACGCTGTGTCCTCTGGCTCAGGGTCATAGGCCGTGTTGTCATAATCGCTCTCCGGGGTGCTGTTCTGCTTCTCCAGCCTGGAGGCCTAAAAGAGAAGGGAGCCCATTAGTTCTGAGCATCATGGCCTCCCTCAGGCCGCCAGGCTATGCCACCTTCACACCCAGAGCTCATTTGGAACAGGAAACAGCCCTTTACTGGAAAACTAGTAAAGACGAGTAACAGCGGGTCCCAAAAGTGGCTTCAGCTTCTGCACCAGGTCTTCCTGATTCAGTAGCAAGTCCTAAACAGACCCTGGTACAGCCGACAGTCTGACAGACACACGCAAACACATGCACACCCGTGTCGTGCAGTAACAGTCCCACTTATCTGAATACACACTTCAGAGCCGGACGCTAACTCTAATTACCTGGTTTAACACCAGATGAGAAAAAGGATCAGAATAAGCTAGCTGGCCACCTTCAGGCACAGTCTGCAGAAGGAGAAGACAAGAGGCCTCTGCGGGTCCCTCCATCACCACATGTTTGGGAAGCCTCATGGCTGCTGCTAAAGCTGACTTGAGGGAGGGCTTTCATGAGTGCTCAAGAAAGCCAGCCCTGGCTGCCTGTGAACCAAATGGATCAGTCCTGGAGAGCCTTACTTCCAAAGGCTTTCCTTGTTTCCCAGAATGTTTACAGAGATTAGGTCTAACTGTGGAGATTACAATGGGCTGTGTCTTCACGGCGGCAGCACTGGAGGCGGGCTTGTAAGTGGGAGGGGTGTGGCGAGGATGGTATCCTCTGGAGGAATCTGGTCTGGAGTGTCAGTGTTCATCTCCCTCTGTGACAATCCCTCATCTAGGCGTCAGCATAAGCCGATGAAAACTTAGACTGATTACTGGTTAGCTATTTCCAGCCGGGTAGCCTGCACTTAAGCCATGTTATCACAGTGCACAGCTAGTGGTTTACCTGATGCAGGGGAGGGGGCAAAAAGGCTGTGATGGTAGAGGCTTCGCTAAGTCACAGGAGACGTGTAGCCTTATCCAGAAAAATGACTGCCAGAGGAAGTCGGTTGGTCGGGTAGTCTTCGTGAGGCCTGTGGCTCAGCCAGCTCTGAGGTGTGGCGTCTGAGACCTGCTACACCCGCCCCCCCACTGGCCCTTCATATTTCCTCCTGGACTTCCTCTTTCCCACTCTATGGCAGGCACTGAGGTTGGCCTCCTAAAACCCACCATGAACGTTTTCACCCATTGCAAGTCATCCGCACTAAGTGTGGGCTTGGAGCTTGACGAGGTTATCAAGCGAAGTTTGTATTCCTGCTCCATGGCTAAGTCAGTGAGTCACTGACACTAGAGGCCCTGGCAGCAGAGAGGGGCAGTGAGGGCAGGGTCTGGTGCTGCTGAGCTCAGAGCCCACCTCCCTGAGACCTTTCTTACCTGTAATCATTACTTTTTTAAAAAAAATTTCACACATACATGCACACACACAAACAAACTGAAATTTAATTATGTTGGACAGTTCACTGAAACTGTTCCAATGGGGAGAAAAATCTAGAAGACAGTATTAATACCCTCCACAGCATACATTTTGGGTTTTGAGATGTGTTGCTAGGTAGGCCAGGTTTGCCTTAAATTTGCAAAGCCTTCTGCCTCCTGAATCCCGGATCTCTGTAACAGATGCTGCTGCTTTCCCCATGTCACAATGACAGTTAGAGATTGAATACATTACCCAGAGTGATCAGCAGTGCCAGGGTCTGTCTGAGAATCTCAGAAGAGTGACACACACCCACTAACAGCATTCAGAAAACGCTCTTCAAGTGCAGCCCACAATTACTTACGGACTAAGTCCTCCGTCACAGCACATGGGGGTTGAGTGCAGCCAGTGTTTAAGCTTATGAGAGTTACAGTGAGCATGCAGAGCCCGGAGTGTTAAAGTGCCGCTCTCAGAGCTGTTAACACAGAAGGTCCCTTGTAGCTGCTGCTGGGTCAGTGATTTAACAAGTTGCCATTTCTCCACACAGGACAAACCAGACACCTAAACCAGGACAAAGCTGCCAGGAGCTGATCCTGGTGACTTAACTGCTCACTGCACACACAATCGCGTCAGCGACTGGTCCCTTTCAAAGCTACCACCACACCACAAATTAAAGAAAACTACAGAATTGTATGGTAAGACAGGCCTACCTGACTCTCATTAACATAATTACTAACAAAATGGGGGCTGCTTTCCCTATTACTCTGCTGTTCCTTAACCAGCATTTGGAACAAAAACTACAATGCACTTCCAGGGCTGCTCAGAACACTGGGAGTGCCAAACTGCAAGAAGTCCTCTGATTTCACGACTTCACAAGGGCTGTAAGGAAACTCAGAGGGACCTGGCTAGCCCCTGCAGTGGACAGGGGTCCTCAGCACTCGGAGGGGTGGAGGCACGTGGGGGCTTGCTGGGGAAGGTGGGCCCTCTCGCTCGGTTCGCTGATCTTTTCAGCCTTGCTACAGACAGACCAAGCTGGAAGCTGAAGGGCAGGCCCCAGCACTCGGGCTCTCCCCAGTCTTCCACAAGAGGAAATCAGCATGCTGTCTGTGCACATGAAAACATTTTTTTTTTTTTTAAACACAATGTCCCTTTGGGACCATGTCGCTTAAGTCATTTGCCCCTTTAGCTGCCTTTCTTAAAGGTGGGTGTCAGGGAGGCCCCTGGAGTGTGAGTCACACACTAGCAGAAGGATCTGGTCTACCATTCCAAGTGAACAACTTTAAGCCTGTAGCCACCTCACCTCTGCACTGCTAACATGACAGCACCAACTGAGGGTGGGGCTTGTCAGATAGGATGGTGCTATCATAAGTCAGCAGTTAGAAAAAAACTATGACACTTTTGTGCTAACCCAAATAGACCTTTAATAACTGTAGCTCAAAAAACCTGTGTGGATTGCCATTATACGTAAGCAGTAGCTAGCTAAAGTTTTTGTTGCTTAAAAAGATAGTGCACTTGGCGGGTGTGCTCTAGGTGATGGGAGGTGGGCAGACAGGTGAGAGGAGGCAGCGTGAGGTCGCAGTGTGGAGATTATTCAGAGGGAGGCCAGCTCTCTCCAGGTCAGATGTGCATGGCTGCATGTGCCTGCTGCTGCCGTGAGAAACCAGGAGCCAAGCTGCTTCATGCAGGGCAGAGGGCAGTTAGCAGGGGCAGGGGCACAAGGGCCAGCGCCCAAGCACAAAGCCAAGGAGCACTGCCCCTCCTGCAGGGCAGACCATTCAGAGTGTACTTAACCCTTCGGGTGCTTTCGTCCCTGGACCAGGAAAGTGTGGAGGGGAAGGAAGGCAGAGACGAAGAGGAGGTCACAAGTGCACTCCTCCCAATCTGGAAGTGGAGAGAGAAACAGGCTTGGGAAAACATAAAACAAACGAGTCCCTACCTCCCACCCCACAGCTCACCCAAGTCCCACAGCTCGCTGACAGCTGTGGCACAGGGGCCCCTACAGAGGCAAGCGCCTGCTGGAAACCACTCTGCACTTAAGAGGCCACTTGTCCTTAAGGAAAAGATTCCAAAGCCATCGTAGCCACACTTGGCATGCTGTCAAACTGGCTAACGCCTACAGTGACACTTGCTCTCTGTTGAGAGGGACAGTAAGTACTACAGAGCGTTATGGAGGACTCTGAACTGGCGTGCACATCACCCTGGTCCTCACAGCAGACCAGGCAGCACGGCCACAGACGCATACCCACTTCCTCTAGGATCAAGCACACTTCGTAAGCTACCAAGGTGAGGCTGCCATAGTTTTGTTTTCAGTTGTATAAAAACCAGGTTCTTTTTCACTTAGTTCGGTGGCAAATTCACCAGGTCAATGAATGGTCTTCAAGTGCTAAACCCAAATAAAGAGAAGCTGAGACAACGAACTCCTGGACACACACAGTACTGCAGGCTGACCACGCTGAAGCCTCATGGAATTAAAATTGGTTTAATCTATTACATCTTATCATCTGTTTCACATCACCCTAAGGATCTTAGTGAAGCGCTCAATGTATTTTGGAGAAATCATTCTGACACTCCAAAGGATGAACACCACACTCTGAAGGGAGAACTATGTAAGGCAGTGTATGCCCGGAGCACTCTGTGGGATCAGACATCTTCACGATAAATCACTCCAGAAGACAGACAGTTTAATGTTTGAAAACTTGGCATCCCAACGCGTACCTGCACAAAGCGGTCTTTGAAACTGACACGTGGGTGGATGGACACTTTCAATTATTTACGTATTTCCTTCATGCGTCTTTAAAGATTTTGGAGATAAGATCTCATACAGTCCAGGCAATCCTCCTGCTGCAGCTTCCTGAGTGTGTTGGTATAATGGCTGCTTATGCATATCTTTACGAGATGACCAAGCCATGCTACTAGCCTATGGAGGTCAGTAACCAGGATGCTGAAGCCCAGACTCTCTCAACTCCATGTACCCAGTCACAGGGTCCAAAGAGCACCCTGGGGCCTAAGAGTTCCAGCTCAAGAAGGGGTGTGTCTCTGCCTACTTAGTTGTTTTTAAAAAGATTATTTTACATATGAGTGTTCTGATTGCTTGTGTGCCATGTGCATACAGAGCCCTAGGAGGCCAGAGGAAATGTTAAATCCCCTGAAACTGGAGTTATAACTGGTTGGGAGTGGGCTGTGTGCTGTGTGGGTGCTTGGAACTTAACCCGTGTCCTCGGCAAGAGCGAGCAGTGTGCTTAACCATTGAGCCATGTCTCCAGACCCAACCTCTGCCTATTACAAAGACAGACATTTCTGTTAGTGACCATTACAATTGGCTTTTGTTTGTGGAACTCAGGAAGGAAGCTTTACACAAAACATGCCAACAGAGGCTGCCTGGGAATGACGTAAAGGGAGGAGCTGAGCAAGCGCCAGAATAGCCAACTTAAGCCAAACCCATTCAGTCCTCAAGCCCGCATGACCAGGAGCATCTGCAGACACATTCACTTAGCAAACACAAAGGACCTGTGAGAGCCCAGAGATCTGCAGGGTCAGAAGAGGGAACACACAGTCAGACTGCACAGCAGAAATGGGACACACAGCAGTGCTACTTACATGAGTGGGGAAGGGTTGAAGTCTCGTCCGGCTTTCTTCAGGGTGGTTGGCTTCTCCCATTGGGAGGTATGGTTTCTGGCCTGATCCAGTCTCATACATGGACATGGGTCTACTGCCCCGGGCAGATGGCCGGCGCTTTAGGGAGGAGTGGCTCGCAGTGTCTTTGTGATCAGAGCCAGTCTGCACCTGACAGGTGCTGGCTGTGGCCTGTCTCCTGAGGCTTGAGTTCTCAGTCTGTAGAGTCTGAAGCTGAAAGAGATGTTTGGCAGTGGGCCTGTGTTTCTGCACAGAAAGCCAACAAAGCAAGCGTCAAGTACACCAACAGAACGGGACCTCATGAGAACATAAAGCTAGCTGGGCTGCACCGGGAAGCCGTGACAGCTGGTCCTCCTTCCAGAACAACCTACTTTTTCCATCTCATAGGGTCATGAGAAACTCAAGTCTAACCACCTAAAGAGTTGTCATGGTGGGGCCAGAAAACATGTGCAGACAAGCAGTACTCTTGAGGAAGAGGTTCAGAACATTAACCGTGACTCTCTTCCCACGGCCCTGAGCGACCTGCAAATGGGAAAGTGACAGGAGACACCATGGAAGCAGCACCAAGATCATCAGAGTTGCTGTGCCAAGCAAGAAAAGGTGAGGTTCAGCCCAGGAAAAATTTAGTGTCTATTGCTTTCCAAAAAGCCAACAACAACAATTAGGCTTTTTTTTTTTTTTTTTTTTTTTAAATTGCATAGCACTTCTGATATTCTAAACAACTCAAGCACATCTCCAAACCATGATAAATTTGCTAACTTAACGTATCACAAGAAACTGGCAACCTCTCAACTACACTAGGGTCCTCACTCGAATGGCACTCTGTGAGGCACCCTGACTTCTCTCTGGAGATCTTCCTTTTCTGCAGGGCTGTTACCTGGCCTCTCTCTGGTTTGGCTCTGTCACCCAAAAACCATGCAGTCGGTGATGCTGGCTTTAAGTGAGCTGGGCTGCCTGGTGCCACCTCACTTTGGTCAGACACTGACACCTGGAGACCCTGAGCCTTCTTTCCAATTCTCACATGTGAGCTGCTTCATGGTTATGAGATCAGCAAGGAAGTGTGAGGCTGGCAATTTAGGCACAAGTAACTGCCTCAGCCCTGCGCCTGTGTGGCACCTTCGTGTCACTACATGAGCTGTGTAATGTGTGAGTCCCTACTTTGACAGAATGGATGCTTTGACCATGCTGTCCTCCAGTGCCAAGGATTAAGGCCGTAAGCCATCATGTCTGCACCAGGGGGTCCTTACTTTCCAACAGCAAGTTCATGCAGTACTGGAAGGTAACTTTCAATTTTTATTTAGAAAGCACCGATCTGTGGAAAATATATCAATAGCGGCTGGTCCTCTTCATTAATTAGCATTGTTTCCAAGCAACTGTTAAATGTGAAAGATCAGATATAAATCACACTACTTTGTCAACTCTATTAAAAACTTTATCAAGCTTTGAAATAAAAACAGTATACCCTTTGCTATGTGAACAAGCCCCATGTCTCTGTCTGTGGTGTCTACTTCTGCAGAAGCATGGCTTCCTTGCCTGTATTTGCAACCTCCACTCCACTTCACTTCAAAGAGGAGAGCCTCTAGAAACTCCTGCATTCCAGGACACAGACAAGTGTGAGTGGCCTATCGGGATATGAATGGGACCTGAGTGGGGTCCAGAGAGAGTAGTGTAAGTGACTACATCCCTAGACGCAGGGCTCATGCAACTGCCTAAGCTAAAAGCTCTCTGTGGCTATTCAGAGTACACTGTAAAATTATAAACCCCCTGAACACCATTGCTGCCTCTAAAACATCCAGTCTGGATTTTGGCCAACTGTCTTCTGAGATGAACACAGATCCTGGTTTCAATGCCTCAGTCCCTCCCTTCACACAGGGAATTTAATCCAGGTCCTCAAGCACAGAGGCATGTGGTCTACCAATGCCCCACCCCTGGTACACCATGCCCAGAAGATGAGACAGAGCCCAACTCACTCAGGCTGGCCTTGAACAAGTTCTTAGCCCAAGAAGGGTTGGAACTTGTGATTCTTCTGCCTCAGCCTCCAAAGTAGCTGGGATTACAGGGATGTGTCCAATTTAAAAAAATTAATGACTTTGCATTTACAAAACTGTCCTAAGATAGATTTTAATGATGTTTATAAGAACCAGCCTTACTCTAAAAATAAAAACATTACAGATAATTCAATAGTTCAGAAATCACAGGCATCTGTACGATAATAATGGACAATGGCTCTGCTTGTCCACACACTTGTCTGAGTGTGTGTGTGTGCGTGTGTATCTGGGTGAGTGCACACCACGGCACGCGTGTGGAGGTCAGGAAGTCTGGGGACGTGAACTCAGGTCAGCAGGCTTGGAGCACATCTCTTACCCACTAAATCTCTCCCCAGTCCTTGCTCTACAGTTCTTAGAGAAATTCAGGACACCTGCTTTCAGAGACTTGAGTTGTCTCTAGCAATTAAAATAAAAACAAAGGATGGCTTTGTCTGCGTGTGGTGGTCATAGGACAACTCTGTGGAGTCTTCTCTGGCTTTCTGTGGGCTCTGGGACTGGAACTCTAGCTGTCAGCTCTGCAGTAAGTTTCTTTACCTGCTGAGCCATCTCTTCAGCCAACACCGAGTTTCCCTTACTAATCTTTTGCATATACGTGTGTGCACATGTGTGCCGGGGAGGCTGTAATCACTCTCCCTGCGTACATGGAGACAGGAGTCTCACTGAGTCTGGCTAACAGCTTGCTCTGGAGACTCCGCCACTGCTCCTGCTGCTTGGGCACTGCAGGTGGACCACGGTGCCCAACTGTGTTTTACATGGGCTCTGGGGTCTGAACTTCAGTCCTCCTCCTGCCGTTTACTGTTTGACCTGAGCCGTCTCCTCAGCAGTGACCTCTATGAACACTAAAGAGAGACCTATGGGTAAAAAGGTGAAGCCTGGCAGGCCAACTGTCAAAGGCAAGTTTCAGAAAAGCAAATCACCCAAGAAGCTGGTAAGTGTGGTGACTGCATTCACTACCACATCTGTGGAATCCTGCCCAGAAAGCAGGGGAGATGAAGTCCTCTGCCGCAGCAAAGGGCTATCTTGGTCGCAGCTGTGCACTAGCCTACAAGGAGCTGCGAGGCAGGACGGGGCACCGGTCCATGAGAGGTCAGAATCTCATCCTCTGCAGGACAGCACGAGAGCCACTGGCTTCAAAGGGTCTCACAACCTTGCTCCTTAGCTAGGAGTTCCCTTCTTTGGCTTTCCTTTAGAAGATGCACCTTGTGACTGAGTCTTACAATATTTTGAGTCTGAAATAGCATTCCTCAACAACAGCATAAAACCACAGGCAGTCTGTGTTGTTCTGCATGGGCTGCAGAGAGCTTTTCTCAAGACACTCAGTGATGACTATGGTGCCCACAGTCTAGGGCACAGCTGGTACTTTCCAGCCTGCTGCTCTCACCCAGCATCATCCCCAAGCGTGGGTCTTCCTCCTACTTACCTCTCCTACAGGTGAATTCACTCCTGTGGTTCCGAGTCCCTGGAGCAGGGGTTCTCACCCTTCCTCACACTGTGACCCCCAACCATCACATTGTTTTGTTGCTACTTCATAACTGTAATTCTGTGTTTTCCGATGGTCTTAGGTGACCCCTGTGAAAAGGTTGCCCGATGTCCCCCAAAGGTTGAGAAGGGCTGCCCCGGGGGATGGCTAGGATAGTGCTGTGTACGTGGGCTATGTCTCCTTGCCAGCACAGGTAAAATATGTGGTAGTCTCCTGTGTGTCAAGCCTTGTTCTAAGAGGGGACGGTAGGCTGAGATGCTGGAGAGGGTAGCAGGGTAGCAGTCAGAGTCAGTGCCAACAGAGGAAGCACCGCGCATGGTCCATGCTGGGACTTGATGCTGAGAAGCACGAGCTGGGCCTGCTCTGTCTGCATGGTGTGAACAGTCTTAAGAATCAGGAGTAGGTGTGGAAAGTCACATCCAAGCAGTAGCTTAGATTCCAAAGAAGCCCAGGACAGGGCAAAGCTCCGCTGTCTCACAGGAGCACTGGGCTGTGGGTCTCTCCTAAGGACGCTTACTCTGATGTACTTTAAGATGCAAACCCAAGGCCTGTGTCCATACATGCACTGAACTAGAATCCCAGCCAAGCAGAGGCCTTGGCCCAGGGCCTTCCGCATGCTAGGCAGACGCCCCGCGCTGGGCTACAGCCTCTGCCCTACTCTGAGCGCACTTCTCATCAGAGCACTGCATTTCCAACATCCACACACAGCCTGCTCTTAGGAGGACGGCTTGGCCCCAGGACGTCTAGGTCTGTTAAGTGAATGTTGTCGTCCCTCTGACCACAAGCATGGTGACTGGGATCAACGAGTGAGTCAGCCATCCTGGCATGTATTAACATGTTACCTTTTTCTGCATAATTCTCAGCTCGTCACTCAGGTTGTTATTGACCTTCATTAGCTGCTGTCTCTTGGCCTCAGAAGCCACTAGGGCGCTTTGGACCTCCATAAACTCCTGCACAGTGACTGCTCCATCTGACAAATCTGAATCTAGGCTCTAAAAATAAACCGGGAAAACGTTCACAATCCGAGACGATCATGTTAAAGACTAACAGCTAAAGAATGTCAATCTCTGGCCACGCCCGCTGAACTGTGAAGATAGACCGAATGAAGGCAGCGCACCACAGCACTGTGACACTGGGGCAGAGCAGCCTGAAGGAGCAGGCAAGGTGCTGCAGACCTGTGTGGCGATTGGCTGTCTACTTTCTGCCCTGACCTGCAGGCATTGTCCCTGCTAATTTAAAGAACTCATTCCTCCATGAAGTCATTCATTCCACACTATCTACTGAGCATTGGGTAGTTTCCAGTGGGCTGTAACAGAGAGACTGCTGTGACCATGGCAGTCACATTCCAGCAGCATGACAGAGGGAGTGACTAACATGCTCTACAGCAGGGGGAGCTGGGGGGCGTGCCTGGGGAGCTGGGGGCGTGCCCGGGGAGCTGGGGGGCGTGCCCGGGGAGCTGGGGGCGTGCCTGGGGAGCTAGGGGGCGTGCCTGGGGAGCTGGGGGGCGTGCCTGGGGGCTGGGTGAGCTGGGGGGCGTGCCTGGGGGCTGGGTGAGCTGGGGGCGTGCCTGGGGGGTTGAGGGGATCATGGGAGCCTAGTCCATCAGTGGAGGGTCTATCCCTGAGGGCCTGGTAATGGTCTTGGCTGTCACTGAGTGGACTGGCACAGGGCAGTCCAGGCAGAGGTGTCCCTTCTGCCAATGTAAAACAGCAAATGCTAGACACACCTAAGTCTATCTCCCTGCTTCAAACACGCAGACCGTGCCAGCCCAGCTTCTTGTTTATTTATTACTCAGTGTCTGTGGAGGGCCATCTGGCCCGTCCTGGGGATTCAGACTGCAGTGGGGTGGGGCCTTCCAGACCCCTTGGCCCTCTCCCCTGTTCACTGAACAGTGGCTTGATCTCTCTCACTGCCCCCCACCTAAGCCCTGAGGCAGCTCTGCACTGCCCTCTAGATCGAAGTTCCTCCCTGTGCTGTCCTGAATCTCTGCACTGTATGGGACTCTTAGGCTGTTCCTACTCGTGACCAGCCTTCTCCTGAGGCCATGGCCGTTCCTTCTATCTGCCCAGACTTTCTAGACAGGGTGCAGGCCCGCACGTCCTGTAAGGCCTTGTTTCAGAGCCCTGCACTGTCCCGGCCTCCTCTCCTCCCTTGAGGCTCTCTTCCAACTCCCTAACGTCCAGCTTGTCTGGACTTGTCTGGCGATGGCAGCACCTGTGCAGCGTGTGTTCTACTGTCCCCTCTTCCCTATCAGTGACGTTGTCAGGGGAGGAGCTAAGCACACGGGGAGGGTAACACAGAGACACCGCTCCTCAACAAATACTCGAGAGCATGCATCAAAGCCTGTGGTCCAGAGCACAGCCTAGAGTCATGGCTGATCCCTCACCTGCTCAGGGACAAAGGGCCTTTTAAGAGCATTTACTTTTTATCTTTGCTTGGCTTGAGTTAGCAGTGAGCCCAACTTCACCCACCTCCCAGCACCTTCCAAGGCCTGACCCTCAGCAAGTTTTATTTCTTCTGCCATGTGCATGTGAGCTGGGAACTAAACTCAGTCAGGCCCTGTACATACACAGCAGGCGAGCACTCCGTCCAGCTACAGCCCCAGGCAAGAGCAAGTCTTAAGAGGAGCAGGTCTGTCCTGTGAGGTGTGTCCTCTCACCTTTTGCCGGTTTGCCTTGCTTGCTCTGGTCTCCACGTCTGTGTCTTCATCTGAGGCCACGCTGTCATAGTCCGGCTGGTCAGTGTCTTGGCTCTCAGCGCTGTGCTGGTTGCCGACTGTTCTCAGTATGAGTTCCACATTGTCTGTCCACAAGGAAGGGAAACTATTTCAGACTTGAAATATATTTTTCCTCTAAAAAACCACTAGGATGACTTTCTGGTTCAGCCATTTCAGGGGTGAAAAAATGACAGGAAGAGTAACGCTGCACTCAGGCCCGCAGAGGCCTGACGGACAGCCACACAGCAGCTTCCACACAGTGCTTCCCACTCACCTGCCGAGCAGGTTTGTGTGCACGGGGCATTGCTTCAGCTGTAGAAACGTAAGGTAAGTAAGGCACCTGGACTGTGACACGCACACAGAGGGTGGCAAGTTAAACAGGACGCAGCTGGGCGTGGAGACACCTGCCTTTAATCCCAGCATCGGGAAGAAGCAGGCGACTTCTATAGTTAGAGGCCAGCCTCATCTACACAGTGAACTCCAGGACGGCCAATGCTACACAGAGACCATGCCTCAAACACAAACAAACCCCAGGAAGCCTAGAAATCAGTGCGAAGGACAGGGACAGCAGCCGTCAGTCATCTGCGTCCAGCCTGGAGACAGACAGACAAGATGACACTGGATCAAGTAGGCACACACGTGTACATTATCAGTAGTGTCCATTCCACAGACAGGGAGCAATGACTTACACACGCTCGCATTTAGAATAAGTGTTCGGAAACTCCAAAGACTCTTGGCTTATTGGGGGCAACTCAAGTCGTGCTCCAATGTCCAATGATATTTTACAGACAGCTTCATCTGAGCAGTAAATTCTGATTTCTTAACACATACTGGGCCTGCCTTAACTTTCACAATGAATTTTTAAGATACACCAGCATGTAAATACAGAGGTAAGTAAGACTGAATACAGAGGCTGTGATCACTCGTGAGGAACGGTGGAGACCACCCAGTCTGTGGCATGCTGGCCTGTTTCTCTCTAGTCATTGTTCTAAGCGTATATGCACACATAAGGCCTTGTCCTCAGTGAATATAGTCTAGAAGCTTGTCACTGAGGTTCTTAGAGGAGACAGAGGTCTACAGTCCTGAGAGCTGCCAGCCACAGCCTTTTCCTGAGCCAATCAACACAACCTTGTTGTACACCCTTTTGCTTAAGGACACCATACGTAACACACACTGTGGATTCATGACCAGCGTTTGAGGCCAGCAGGACTCCAAGTCATGCCAGGAAGTCGCTCACTGACCACACACAGCTCCCAGAAGCCTCTTCTTACCCTCCTCACACTCAGGGACATTGGTCAACACTGTCCCATTGTACTTAGAGGCTTTTAAAAGCAGTGACATCACCAACAAAAAGTACGAGAACATGGACACACATGGCACTGAGCAGCCTCTGCGTGACCACTGACACCGCATGAAACCGACGCACGCAGGAAGTGCCGGCCTCAACCTCAGCCAGACATCCAGACAGTGCTATGGACGAGGGCAGATCTGCGGGAAGGAGCACCTCCATGTGTATATCCAGCTGCGTAAGGCACTGTCCCCTGAACAGTTACTTAAATAAATACACGTATGTTACAAAACAAAGACTAAACCCAGCCTTTAAAAACTGTATTATTCTACTTCACACCACTAAGTATTCTGGGAGATGTCTGTATACTAATCATGTGACTGTTTCTTTAGAATTTATTATTTAGTTGCTTCTAATGTTTTTGACATTATACACAAAATGAAACATCTGATTATTTCTCTTTTAGAGTGGGCATATTTTGAGGTTTCAAATTTATACAAAATCTCTCCAGACTGCACCTTCACCAATTTAATGCACCTTTTCAGAACGTCTTGACTTTTGGTTGAATTAATAGAACCAAATTCCCTAACAGACAAGTGGAAACACAAATTATTGTAGTTAATGACTCCTGCCTTAGGGGAGTGTGGTACTGCCTGGAGCCTTAATTTTTATGGTATGAACATCTTGTCCAAGTACCTCAAAATAAAAATGCACACAGTTCCTGTGTCTATAAAAGAACAGGCTGGCTATGAGGAAGTGGGCCCTATGTCTGGAGTCCTTGAGCTGTTCTGGAGCAGGTGCTCAGCGGGCGCCCCATGCTTCTCGTTACAGACATTTAAAGTTTACAGCAGTAGATGGTAATTACTCAGAGGCAGAGGGTCTGAACTAAGTGACCGTGGGAAATACAGTTGTGATCAAGAGTCTTCTTTGTGTCCTTTGTAAAATTTAAGTAAGGCTTTTGGGTTAATTTCAAGGTGCCAATTTTATGGGAAAATAAGTGACCAGAAAACAAACACATATAAGATAAATTTGAATAATACTTAGTAATTTTGAAGCCCTCTTTACTCTTCAGGGCGGAAACTCTCAGGATGGCGGTACTGAAGACTGCCCAGTCACCTCCAGCTCTGGACTGAACAGCGCCATCCTAGAAAGCCCCAGGCACACTCTCAGGGCGGACACTTGCCTTTTGACCTGGAGAGAGGGCTGCCTTGCTGTCTCCTCTTGGCGTCACTGAGAATGTCGATGACCAGTGTAGCAAATTCATGGGCATTAAACCGAGCTAATTTCTGCCTGCCCTAGGGTAAGAAGAGAATGGGAAATATTATCCAGTGTAAGAATGTAAGCGTGAAGAGTGACAGCGAACGCCCAGGACTGCAGCTTACCCAAGGGTTTCCCAGCTCAACCCCATGAATCAGCCACCATCGCTCTCTAGACAACACTAATGGTTCCCATGGCAGCAGCTTCAAACCACTGACTTCAGAGAACTTAACAATTACATTTTTACAGCATGTATGGCTGTTAGGACTTAACGCGGTTCTGGCTGGATGTGTAGCTCAGTGGTAGGACACTTGACAAGCAAGTATAAGGTGCTGGCTTCACTCCTCAGAGCTGCCAGAATAGAACATGTACTTCTAGTACCCATGACTTAATTTGAAGTGAGAGAGACGTGAATCTGAGAGAAATCTCTGCTTTAGGGATAAGGAAGTAGACTGGCCGTGGGTCTGCTCTTACAAACAGCATTGTTCAGAACTAAACCCTCTCCTCAGTCCTTCTCTCTTGTCAGAGGCTGAGGCTCCCTTCAATATTTTAGTGTTATAGACACACACTAGTGAACCATGTGTATAAATCTGGCTTGATTTTATTGGAAATATTCTTAAAGGACTCCTTTGTACAAGGAGGGATTTACTTACATCTGAGACTTCTGATCAACAGCAAATTCCCTCCCTTTGTTCTCTCCACTTCCCTCCCACCATCTCTGTTGTGGTCTTGCTAGGTAGCTCAGGCTAGCTTCCAGCTTGAGGTCCATCCCCCTGTCCCACCTTCCTGAGCACTGGGATTCCACCAGAAGCCAACAGTGACCATTTCTTCTCATGTTTGTATGTTGTCTATATTTCTCTTATCGATTCTCAGATTGTTTCCGTGTATGTACGGGATACTAAATACCACGACATCAGCCATCCCCCGAACAGCATTCCTAGCAACTTTTCATTCGGAGCCACTTGCCTGGTTTCGTGTTGAGGAGTACTCAGGGTTGACCGGAAGAAAGGGAACGACGGTCGTCTCGGTTACCAAGGTGCTGTGGTTTTGCGTGGCAAGCCAGACTAGCCGGAAGAAAAGAGCCAAGAGACAGAATCTCACCACACCTGCGGTGCCATGGCTCTGCTGGGGCATGGCTCAGGCACTGCGAGGGAGACTTGGGGAAGCACACTTGGAAGCCATCACGTGCAAAAGTGCATGGGTTATGAGGACAGTAGCAACTGGGCAAGAAAAGAACCAGGCCGGCAGCTGGCCACCGCCCACTGGGAGCACAAGCTTAGTAGGTAGGCTGCATGTTACGTCACCTGCATCAGTCTCTCGCCTGTCAACTTCATCGTACACGTCCATGGCAAGTTCTTCAAACAAGTGATTACTTAGCTGAAAGTAAAAATATCAGGAACACAGGGGACAATTAACACCCAGTGGACGCCTGTGACGTCCTCACCCTTTATCTCCAGTGCCCTACTCAAAGCCATCGCTACAACAACAACGTTTCTCAGGCCCTGCTCTTCGACACACGGGCTACTGCCACGGAGAAGCAAGAGCAACTGTTACAAACCCTCTCAAACACAAGTTCCCACCCTGCTGCCTGTGTTAGCCAACACCTTAGAGGTCTCTGCTGTCCTGAGAACTCTTGTCTGCTCTACAAAAGGAAGGGGTGCTATACCCCTGGCAGAGAAAGAAGAAAACCCTCAAGTGGGATGACGACAGAGCTCACTGTCTGGATGTCAGCCATGCTGTGCAAGACCCAGGACGAGATGGCCACACTGCTGCGTGGGTAAGGATGCGGGTGCGGAACACGCATCTCAGGAAGGCTTCCTATCAAGCACAGCACAACGTGGCTCCCCGGTACAGTTTGGGGTACAGCTTACAGCACAGCCACACAGACCAAACTCCCACACAGCCGCCTGGTCTCCCCACTGAGACGAGCTGAAGCTCCAGACACACGTTCCAGATCCTCTGTCTCATGAAACTCATCCTGCGACTCAACAGCTGTGGCCTCTCTATTGCTTTGCGCCTGTGTCTTTGCTGACTGCCTTGTGCCGAATGTAAAAAGCAGGGTATGAAATTCTGTTACTGCAGTTTTGAGAAAAAAAAAAACCAAACCAAACCAAACCATAGGACAGGAAATAAAGCTGAGAGAACATCCCAAATGCTGAGCCTGTGCTCGCAGTACGAGGTGACTAA
Organism: Arvicanthis niloticus; assembly: GCF_011762505.2. Taxonomy (NCBI): domain Eukaryota; kingdom Metazoa; phylum Chordata; class Mammalia; order Rodentia; family Muridae; genus Arvicanthis; species Arvicanthis niloticus. The sequence goes on from NC_133432.1 coordinate 5,484,037, forward strand.
GGATGGCCCCACCTCCTTTTAAGTCCTCTAGTGCCCTTGAATTAACTTATCGTTCAAAATACATCCCGCAAGAAGGTGCTTGCACGTGCTGAGGACCCTCCAGTTTCTACCTCCAAGGGTTTGGACTGAAAGCTGTTTCGTTGTCACTAACGGCAACATGGCCACACTGCCATGTTGCTGATAAGGGCCAGTGGCATCTTAGACATGGTGCTAAAGATACAATTTAAAGCCAGCAGTGAGGACAGAATAGAATTTATTATTATCTCACTTTACAGACAAGGAAACTGAGGAACGGACATTATTAGACTTAAGACTTTCAGAATGTTAACATTTCATAACTGAAGAATACATTGTGCTTTCAGGACTGATGTGAGCTGGGCCAGCCTGACACACAGTCTTAAGAGCATAGGAAATTATGCCCAAGGTATATATTTAATGTCTGCTCCATGTTAGGTACTACAGACACAACCTCAGGTTTTATGTGGTATCCAGCCCAGCCAACAGAAAGAGTAAAAAGGAGTTTGATGTTATTTTACGTATAACAAGTTTGCTTACAGACTACCAGTAACCACAAGGAAAGCACACACTCTTGCACTGCCTTGAAAGCCTGACATCTCTTACTATGTAACTTCCTTAATATAAGAAAGGCATGACACACTCAAACACACAACTATAGATACAGAACACAGAGACACCAAACAAATTGCATAAAACATTTATTTCACAGCATAATGAAATACTAGTAATGATAAATTCACTTTATGTGATAGTGGTATCATATGAGGCTCTAAAAATCTCTGTGAAAGGGAAGGAGGGAAGCACAGAGCAGGAAATCGGCTTTCCCTGCACATGGAAGCACTCACACTCTAAGTCTAAGAGGAGACAGGACCAGGAAAGGCAGATGCAGCGGACGTCCCGGAGCAAGGCTCCAAGGCAGTGACTTTTGCCCTCAGAGAGCTGAGTCACAGAGTTGCCCCAACAACGCAGGGACCGACACCTAACCAGAGGGGAAGTAAGCTGGTGCCTGAGGGTCTTTAAAGGCTCTTGGTTCTGAGGCAGGGACAACTGAAACAGGTAAGGAGTGAAATCTCACAGGGTGAGCGGGAAGCAGCTGGTGAGGCTCCAGGAAAGATGACAAAACAAGGAAAGCAGTCTCCCAGGGATTAGTGATCTTACGACCACAGGCCTGGGCAAACTCTGAGCACACACAAGGCCCAAACAAGCTTTCAGCAGCATACATTTAAAAAGCTTGAGGACGGCATATGAGGGGCAGCAGAGTCACAGCTCTGCACTGAATGGAGATTCAGACTCAGTGCCCTACCAGCAGCTACTGTTAGTCCTCGGTATCCCATGTGAGTAATGTAACAAGTGCCAAGGAAGGGCACCCCACACCCCAGGCCCTTGAGACACACAACAAGTGCCAAGGAAGGGCAGGCACCCTACAACCCAGGACCCTGAGACATACCCACAACTTTGGCGGAAATAATTCTTTACCGTCACAGGCAAAGGCTACATTTTTACCATGACAGAAAAGATCACAGGTTGTTTGAAGTAGTCAGTGGACTGGATATACTAAAGTGCTTTTGGTCTTCATTGCTACGTACACACACGTGACAGCACGTGTCTAATTTAAGTACTGTGATGCGACAGGTAACTGACTGACATCAGGGACCAACAGGGCTTCCTAGGGCAGAGATACTCACAGATTGAAGTTTCTTCTTGGCAGCTTTTGCCAGCTCAGACAAATCCAGGCTGCTAAGAAAATGCACAAAACCATTAAGCAAGTAAATAGAAGCATACTGCGACCTCACTAGAAAATTAATACACCCAAGGGATGAGATATTACTGTTTATGGAACAGTTCTGTAGCCAAAGAGTCACTGAAGACTTAAACAATTTGGTCAAGACTCCTAGAAACCCAACAGTCAGGTAAAGAGCAAGCTGCACACTGCTGGTGACAAAGGCTGTTCAGTCGTCTCTAGGCCTCAGGGTGTGGCTCAGTGGGAAAGTGTCTGTCCAACGTGTGAGTCACTGAGTTCCATCCATGGCACAAAGAAAAAGAAAAGGCAAGACAAAACAGAGAGCAAACAGAAAAGACAGACAGACGAGCTCACACCAAGACCAGCAGTGAATCGCCTCGTCAACTCTGGCAGCGCTGGCCCAACAGGGCTTCAGGGTTCGCTGCGGTGGTAACAGTCCCTGTATCTTACAGGCTGGGGCAGCAGCTAAGCGCTGTTTTGCTCAGGTCATGAACTAAGGGTGGCTTTTATATTTTTAAACATTTTGAGTAGAGAAGGAAAAAGAACATTCATTTCCCAAAATGTAAAAATTCACTCAGCCTGTAACCCTAAGAGCCCACTGACACTCCAGAGGACACGCGGAGCAGCTGTGACAGGCTGACAGCTCACAGATTAGTGTAAAGCCTGCCAGCGCTTGTCAAAGGCAAAGCATACCATGTTTCCTGACACAGAAACACCTGTGGCTATAACCTATAGACACAGAACAGCAGGACAACTGGACACACAGTGGAGGAGTCCCTGGCTACGACCCCACAGCAGCCCCTGTCCTATGCTCTCTCCAAGGTAAGCTTCACACGCTGGTTTACTTACAGCCGTCTTATTTCCAAAGTGTATAGCCATAAAAGAGAAAAATGTATGAGCTCTGTTAAACACAACATATAATTCACTTAAATACTGTAAACCAAGGCAATACTGGGCAGATAAACCAAACCGGTCCTTACCTGTCTGCCATCTGAGGGATTATAAAGTGCTGTCCGTTTTTATGATCTGAAACAGAAACCAGTTTTGCTCAGATCAGTTTTGAGATCAGCATTTTCTTTTCAGTTTAAGTTTTCCAATTAGCCATTTTCCATAATCATGTACCACGTGGGAGAACAGAAAGCATTCTGAGACTGGCTAAAAGTCCCGAGACCTGTCCAGTCCCAGACGTCATGAGTGATGTCATGAGTGACATAAGAATGCTGAGGCGCTTTCAGCTCAAATCAGGCTCTGTCAGCTCATGGCGGCAGATGGCAGAGCTGCACAAAGCCTGGGAGAGGTTCAATCAAACCGTAAGTGGAAACCAGCCAGGGCCGAGCAGGTGCGCCCCGCGTGTGGCTCTGAAGGGACACGACCTTGCCATCTGCTGAGTGCTGTGCCCTCACCTAGTTTTCAGAACACTGATTTACATTCCAATGACAAAGTCACTCCAAGCACCTAAAGGACACTCAGTTTACCCTCCTAGGGAACGCCTGGGGCAGGAGCGGTATCTGTCTGTGTGCCTATTTCGTTAGCAGCTCTGCGGTTTTATACTCTGAACAGCAAGCAGAGTGCAGAGACCCATGCCTGCAGTCACAGCACGGGAGAAGCTCAGGGAGAGGGGGCTGAGCTGTACAGCAAAGACCATCTCCTGAAACAAACACTTCCAGTGTTCTGTGCACAGCAGTGCGAGACTCAGGTGCTCCATGCCTCGCCTAACCACACTCCCAGTTCCAGGGCAGCATTGCAGTGTGGGTTTGTGTTTCTGAATGACGTGTGCTTGGGGTTTTATTGTTGTCTGTGGGTTTTTGTTTTGTTTGTTTCGAGATGGTCTTGAACTCCAGGGCATAGGAAATAAACCAGAGCCTGGGGAGACGGCTCAGTGGGCAAAACCTCTGGTTGCAAAAGTCAGCTGTGGTGGCAAACACCTACATTCCAGTACTCCTGCAGGGAGATGAAAGATGGAGGCAGGAGACTACCTGTCATGGGCCTGTTAGGCTAGAGTACAGTGTAGAGACAAGACTCAAGCTCAAGAAAATCAAAAGAGAACTGACTTCAGAATGTTGCCCACAGAAACCTAAGGGCAACGGCTCTTAAAACTGGAGCTATCGGCAGTCTTGAGCCGACACGCTGAGTGCTGGAAACAGCATCAGGGTCCTTTCCAAGGGTAGCAACTGCTCTCAACCACCAAGCCATCTCTCCAGACCCCACGCACCACCCTGTTTTAGAGAGGTTTCTCTGTGGAGCTCCAGCTCCTGGTCCTCCCGGCTCTGCCTCCCAAGTGCTGAGATTAAAGGCAGACTTCCTCCCAGCTGCTCTTCCCACCCTCATGAGGTCTCTTGAGCAGGAACGTGGGGCTTGGAAGCTGGGTGTGATGCTGCACACCTCTCATCCAGGACTCGGGAGGCAGAGCAACGAGGGCTGCATGAGTCTCGTGTCAGCAGAGCACAGGAAGAGTGAGCAGCTCACGAAAACAGTGAGCACACGAGAGTAAGTGTTTTTGATAAAGCACAAAGTATTAATTTAACAAAATCTAAGAACTTTAATCCAAGATCATGAGCCCCTCCTGAGTTTACAGCTTTAGCTTTTGTAATTATCTTCTTGAAATTATTATCTGGGTATTTTGCCTTTTAGTTTATTAATGCCCTGAACTACATAACTAATTTTCCTTAAAAAACATTTTAGGTGTATGAGTGTTTTGCCTGTATGTATGTGTACCATGTATGTACCTGGGTGCCCAAAGTCAGAAGACGGTGTCACATCCCCTGAAACTAGAATTACAGGTGGCTGTGAGCCAGCCTGTGGGTGCTGGGAACTGAACCAGGGTCCTCTGTAAGTGCAGCCGTCTCTGACCCACCGGGCCTCTCCCCAGTCACATTAACTGACTTTGGTGAGCTCTGCTCCAGTGGTTATGCTGCATCTCCCCGTTTTATACATGGCTGATTTACTGTTTGCTAAGGATTCTTGTGTCTGTTTGTGGGGACCCTCCATACCCACCTTTTCTTTCCCACCTCTTTCTAGGTTTGGTATCCAGTAACCCACTCACATGAAACCGCATGAACTCTCTCTGTTCTTATTCTCTCCTCAAGAGATTTATTTTTATTTTATGTGAGTCTTTAGCTTGTACACATCTCTGTGCCATCATCTGCCTGGTGCCCACAGAGGACAGAAAAGAAGGCAGACTCCTTCAAAACTGGCGGCTGCCATGTGCCGGTGCCAAGGCATCTCTCCAGCCCCTCTTCCTATTTTTTTTTTTTTTTTAAATGTATCTATTTTTATTGCATGTGCATTGGTGTTTTGTCTGCATGTGCCTGTGTGAGGTTGTCTGATTCCCTGGAACTGGAGTTACCACGTAATCTGCCATGTGGGTGCTGGGAATTGAACTCAGGACCTCAGGAAGAGCAGCCTGTGCTCTTAACCGCTGAGCCGTCTCTCCAGCCCTCTTCCTATTTCTTGAACCTGACGTTTTCTTTAATGGGATGTGCTGAGGTACAAATTCAAATTCTTGAAAAATACCGTTCTACAGGGCTGGGAACTCAGCCCAGTAGTAGAATGTTTATAGCACACATGAAGCCTGAAGCCCTGGGCTGGGGAGGAAATGTGTGTAAGTCTAATGTGTGTGTAAATGAACATGCATATTAGATTATGTATAGGGCTGGAGAGATGGCTCAGCAGTTAAGAGCACCGACTGCTCTTCCAGAGGTCCTGAGTTCAATTCCCAGCAACCGCATGGTGGCTCACAACCATCTGTGATGGGATCTGATGCCCTCTTCTGGCATGTGGGTGCACATGCAGAAAGAGCACTCATACATAAAACTTCCTGCAAACATTGAGCTACATATACCCCATAAACAGTCCCCAACACCCCCACCCCTTGCTGCCCCTTTCTGTTTCTGAGACATGGTCTCACTATGTAGCCCTGGTTGGCCTGGAACATACTATGTATACTAGACTGGCTTTGAATTCACAGGCATCCCAAGTGTTGGGATTAATGGTATGTACCACCAGGCCCAGCTGATCCTACGAATTTCGATACTGTATTTTCATTTAGTTGAAAGTACCTTTGATCCAGGCATGGTAATATACACTTGTAATTCCAGCACTTGAGAGACGGAGGAAGGACTGTGGTGAGTTGAGGTCAGCTTGGGCTACAGCATGCTATCCTTTCAAAACAACTTTCCAGCCCCATATACATATATGTATGTTCCCTTGAGATTTTCTTTTGAGACCCATGGATGACTGAAAAATGTGTTGCTCAGCTTCTAAGTGCTTGAAAATCTTGATTTTTATAAATTTCTAGCTTAATTCTATTATGGTCAAAGAGTAAAGCCTGTAGAAGTTTACGTTCTTTGGAATTGCTAAGGTTTATCATTCAGAACATGGCTTACTTTGCGAAAGGTGAACTTACAGAGCCATGTGTGGATTCTGCGTTAACAACTGCGGTCCTGACCTTCCTTTCAGCTCAAAGCGTTCACATACTTTGTGCATGTGTACATGTGAATGCATGTGTGTTAAGGTGTGCACATGCAAGGCAGAGGACAACTTCCAGGAATCACTTTTCCTTCTACCAGGTGGGGAGTGTCGGGTGCCCCTGCCTGCTGCCGTCCTGGCGGCTAGGCTTCGGGTCTATGGACACCGAGCTGCGTGACCCGGCGTGCTCCCTCCCACTGTCTATGCAGAGCTTTGACTTGCATTTTCTTGTTACAAGCCAATGCTTTGTCACCATCTCACGTCCTTCTCTGACTTTGCTCTGACTTTGGTCTGCTCTGATCCATGCAGGTCACACCTGCTTCATTCAGGATGGTGCGACCACAGGCACAGCCTGATGCCATCCCAGCTAAGCTAGCCTCAACATATGCATGGACAATTGGTTTCTATCTTTTGGTGCTGACCTAGTCATGGCATTGAAGCTGGTTTCTTGTACGCAGTGTACGGCTCAGCTTCTGTTCTGTAAGCTTTCCTGACAGCACCGCTTTTGGACGGTCTCTTTACATCATTAACAGTTAATGCAAACACCGTTTTGGATTTATACCATTTTATTGCTTTCTGTTTAAGCTTCTGGTTTTTTCCTTTTTGTTCTGTTTTTTAATATTTTCAATAAAGATCTTTTGATTATATGAGTACTGCACAACTGTGTTTTGTTTTTAATTCATCTCTAGGTTTTTTGATCGCACATTTCTGTCGCTGTCTTTTGGTGGCTAAGGGTTACACTACGCATACCTTGCATGCTTAGAGCATCACCTTCCTGCTTCAAGCAGAATGCAGGAATGCTGCCCTGCTTCGCTCACTCCTTCTCCTTCCTCTGCGCTGCCCTGTCCACTGACTCTGCTGTCAGCTGCCACGCACAACTGCAGCCTGGGCTGCTCTGTGTCCATGGGCTTCTTGCTGGGGCCGCTCTGCCATCCTTCTGTGACGTTCTCAGGTCGACGCTGACCTGGGAACCTTCTCGAGTTCTGCTGTTAGGGCAACGAAGTCTTTTGTTTTTCTTCTTTTCCCAATGTGTTTAATTTGCTTTGATGCTAAAGGTTTTGCTGGATATGGAGCCCTTGGCCAGCAATTCTTCTCTTTGGCCACCGGAATTATCATGCCTTTTAATTTAAATTCCATTTAATTTTCTTTCCTCTCAGTGACTTCTGAGAAGCACTAGGGCAGTGGTGGGATGCTCAAAAAGTCGGTGCTTCAGACTTCTACATCAGAAGTCTACAGCAAATATTCCAAAGTATTTTTTAGTAAAAATCTGAAACTTGAAACATTTCTGGTCCTGGGCATTTCAGATAAAGGATATCCAAAAGCTTGATGTGTGAAATACCCATCCTAGATGTTTGTAAAAGTTTTTTCAATGTTAGTTTTCAGTAGTTTGATTTTGATGTGTCTCATGTCGCTTTCTTTGGCATTCATCTTCTTTGGGGTGGTAATACTTCCTGTGTGAGCATGGAGAGTCCAGACACTGACACAGTACGCCTTCCTGAGTCACTTTTCTACCCTATTATTCTTATCTTATAAAATATTTATTTTATTAGGTGTACATGTATGTTTTGCCTGCACATATATACAAACACTAATTGTGGTTGGGGCCTACGAGGGCAGAAGAGGGCTTCGAATCTCCTAGAACTTGAGTTACAGATGGTTGTGAAACACCATGTGTGTGCTAAAAACCAACCCTAGATCTTCTACAAGGGTATCCAGTGCTCTTACCTGCTGAGCTAGCTCTCCAGCCTCTCTACTCTAGCTGGCCTGGAATTCAGAGATCCTCTTGCCTCTGCCTCCAAGTGCTGAGATTTAAAGGGATGAACCCCACTTTCCACTGCTTTAAAAAAATTAATTTTGAGATTATAATTACATCATTTTCTACTTCTTTCTCTCCTGCAAGCCCTCAGACATCCCTCCTTGTTCTTTCAAATTCATAACCTCTTTTTATCATTAATTGCTGTTGTATGCAGATATGTATATACCACCAGTTTTTTGAGACAGGGTTTCTAACTAAAACCTTCGAGTTATTGACTGGTTAGACTCACTGGCCAGCAAGACCCAGTGATCCTAAATGTTCTGCTTCCCCAGTGGTGGGACTTACAGACATGTGCTTGATACCTGGTGTGCGCTACACCTGGCTTCTTACATGGGTGCTGGAACCAAGCACAGGTCTTAGGCTTGCAGGGCAAGTCCTTTATCCGAGGCGTAGCCCCGCCCTATCTTTCTAATGCTTCCCCACAGGTCCCCGGGCTGCTGTTGCTGCTGGCTCTCTCTCTCGTGTGTGTGTGTGTGTGTGTGTGGGGGGGGGGGGGGGGGGGGAATGGACCTTCCACAGGCCAGGTAACCACTCTACCATGAGCTACATCACCATGTAGGTGTCTATTTGCAATTTATGTTGTGAATATTTCTAGCCCTCTATTAAACCTATTAATGTGGAGTTGATATTTTTAGGTACTGTAATTTATTTTACTTTTTGGTTTTTCGACAAGCTTTCTGTATGCAGCTCTGGCTGTCCTCTGCCTCTGCCACTGAAGGTGTGCACCGCCACTGCCAAGCTGTACTGTCCATCTCTGATAGCCCCATTCGCTTCTTCTGTTTTATGTTATGTGCCTTTTTATATTTTTTTAAATGTTCATTGTTCTTCAGACCATGGTCTTGCTAGCTGGTTAAAACGTTTCTGACAATTCCAACAGGACAACTCATGGGGGCTGGCTCTCTATCATGTGCGTCACAGGGTCACTCAGGTCACTGGGTGGCCCCTTCTCTTTACCTGCTGGCCACCAGCTGGCCCCAGGCCTAGCGACTGTTCACCTAGCATCTGCTTTCTCCAAGCAGCCCTGGAGGTTTTCCTGGCTCTGTACCCACTGAGTTACTACGGATGGGATCTGGGAGACTCTAAACACCGTACTGTGGGGCTCACAGCTTCTTCAAGAGCTACACAAAGTGTTATTTCCGTTTTTAGCAGCAACATAGCCAGCTGGGCTCTAAGCAGACAGCAAGAGAAACACAACCCATATTGTTTCATGCTAGTGACCAGACGTTTAGACACCTGTAATCTATACTGCCATTACTGTTGCTACCCACCCATATTCCCATTAGAAAAAAAAAACAAAAAAAACGGGAAAATAAAACAAAACCACCCAGAGGAACCTTCTTCCTATCTGTCTGTTTTACGTCTCATCTCTCAAATCGGAAAGAGAAGGCTTCTTTGTACCTATTCTGCAGTTTCAGATCACAGGCCACCAGCCTGACGGAACTTCAGGTCTTGTTAGTCATAGATAGGACTTACTTCTCAAAGCTGAACATTCTGTCCATAGGCTTTGGTTCCATTCAGAAGGAGAGACAGGCTAGCGTATGCTTACCCTACCTTGCCCCCAAATGGCTCCTAATCCTATTGCACATGCAGAGTAAGGACCTCTGCACACAAGCCTGTGGGCACTGTGCATCAGGACCTGGCTCCGAATTAAAGGTACTCACGGCCACTTCTGACAACCTAAGTGTGACCCCTAGAAACCACATGGTAGGAGAGGACTCCTGCATATATGTGTACACACACACACACACACACACACACACACACACACCACAGCATGCTCCTCCACAAACATGTTGTTTTTTTTTAATGGGATTGGCCATGTCTCCGTATGGGGCTGAAGAGAACACTTCAGGCTTGGCGTCGTTTCTCTGCTGCAACTGTGCAGCCTGTTCAGCTCTGCTGCTGTTCTGTGGCAGCAACAGCAGGCATGGTTACCTTTCAGCAATGCGTTATTTAATAAAACTGGTCACAGGCTGGACTGGGCTCAGATTTTAGTTTATGGACTCCTGTTCCAGATCACAAACAAGGCCAGGCAAAGGCCAAGCTCACTGTGACAAGCTGCTCTGAGACATCTGAGTAGTTTATAAAACCAGATGTTCCAAAACATTGTGTAGACTTCCTTTGGGAGTGGTACCTGCCGCACCTGAATGGCCCTCTTTTCTTTGTTAGTGTGGAGTACTGCAGACCTGCAGGCTTACGGAGCCATAAAGACTAAGTCCATTTAGTGAGGTGAAGAGAGAATGAATAAACGACCGGGCGGGAGGCTCCAGAGCCACTGAGGCCGGCCCTGTCCTCAGCACTCTCTAGCCATGAAAGCTCCGCTCTGGCTCTGCTCTCCCACTGCATGCTGTGTGGTACACAGGAGGGTTTGGAGGCAGAAAGGGCAGGCGAAATGATGTAATTATCCTATCTCAAAAAAAATTATGTAGAAAAAGTTTAAAACCAGCTGAAGGTACACAGCAAGTTCCAGGCCAAGCTGGGATACATTTTGAGACGCTATCTTAAATGCGAAACAAAAACAAACATAGAAATCCTGCAGTCACATTATTCTTCCCACACAAACCCTACTGACAATCTCTACTTCCTTCTTTTCAAGTAAAGCTGCTGTCCTGACTTGTCCCTCCTCTCACTCACCTGGTTTCCGGCCGCAGAGGTAGAAGGCCAGTCTGTCCGTCAGCTCGTACTGTATCTCTACGAGGCGTTCTGCCAGCTCATGGTGCCCTCCTTGCCTACCAAGAGAACAAAGTCCTATTGACACAGCTCCTCACCATCCCGGCCAGAGTCAGAGAGCACAAAGCTGCTCTGAGACAGTTGAGCAGCTCAGCAAACATGGCCGACTGCCCCCATCACTCACTCTCAGTCCTGTAAGCCGAGGCTCCCTCCCACCTGAGATATCCTCTTCCCTTATGAATGTGTAAGAGGGTGCATTTTATGCACATAAAGACTCATGACAGGGATAAAAATTGACTTCATTTAATGAGGTAATGGAAGAGGTTGTCACTAGCTAACTGGAGTGTTGCCTGAGTCAGTCAGGACAGGATGGCCCCAGGCGCCAACACTCTGGAGAAGCCCTTCCTTCACGTGATCCTGATGCTGGCAGTCAGTGCCTCAGGTCAGTCTAGAAATCAGAAATCACTTGAGGGATTCATGGCAGACTGACCCACTGCAGAGCTCATCCCTGCGGCTGCTTCTGCCTCTACACCAATAGGAAACAGCGTTTGCCTCTCTTATCTCATAGCCAAGCAGCTGGGATCCTTTTAGCATAGAAGTAAACTGCTAAGCCGAGACACTATTCCACGCAGTGTCCAGGAGAAGCTGAGGTGAATGATAAAGTGTCTGCTGTGGACTCTGGTTATCTTCAAAGATCTATCTAGCTTCAGCCAGCTTCTCTCTCCACACAACACTTCCTGTCCTACTACACACACACACACACACACACACACACACACACACACACACACACACGAGTCCGACAGATAGCTTCTCAGTTTGCGTTGAAGCGCACGCCAGAGCTCTCTCACAGCAGCATGGCAGGACCTCAGTGCTGATGAAGCACTGTGTTCCTCTCAGGGCCCCACACCTTGATGTCTCCAGTCCCATCTCCACAGACATGAACACTCTGCCTTTCCATGTGGAATAGAGCAGGCCCTACTCCCCCATGGCATGTATGTGTTCTGAGGAGCTGAACTCTGACCTCCATGCTTGCACAGCAAGTATTTAATTAGTGGGCCGTCCCCACAGTCCCCTAGCATATGCTTGCTGTTTAGAATGTATTATGTGTGTGATTGTGAGTGTGCATCCCGGCACGTATGTGGCTCAGGGAATGGCTTCTGGGAGTGGGTTCCTGCCTTACATCTTACTGATGGGAGCAGGGTCTCTCTGCCATGCTGCACAGGCTGGGATAGCTAGCTCACACTTTATGACTCGACCCTCTCCGCCTCTCATCTGGCTGGGTTACAGATGTTGAGACCACACTCAAGCTGTGCAGGCACAGGGCTTTCCTGACTGAAGCGCACGTGCTCTTTAAGACCCACTGTCAGTGGTGTATGGTAGTTCACACGTATGATCAGAACATGGGGAGGGAGGGCGGGCAGCACAAGAGGGAAGACCATCATGATTCTAAAGCCAGCCTGCGTTACAGAGTCAGACCCTGTCTTAAAAAGGAAAACACAATAAAACATGGCTGACTATTTTGTCAACAATTCGTATATAATCTTGCCTCAATTTTTGCAAGTATTTATGAATCATCTCTTCCAGAGAAGAGCTAGGACTCTAGGCCAGACTCTCGTCATTTCCTGTTGCATTGTTTATGAAGTAGAGCATGATCCTTTGTAGTTGATAAAATAACAGGAAAAAGAAGGAGAGCCACCCGTCTCCCATCACTTAGATCTGCAGGTTTCCCACTGAGTAGGCCCGTGACGTCCCCTCATGCTCCAGCTTATGGAGGGGCAGGACACGGTGGTCTGCCACAGCCCCAGATACTCAGGAAGACACAGTAACAGGTTTGTCCAAGATCTGCCTGTCATAAACTTGCGCTCAGATGACAGGCCCAGCCGGGCTCCAGCCCTGTGCTGTTTGCAGCCTCGTCCTGTTCTTCATGCTAACAGGGAAACGTATCACTCGGTGACGCTGCCTGAGCCTCCTCTAGTTCTTTAACTCTTACAATGAACACGTACTGATTTTCATGTATATAATGTTGTGCCTGCACGTAAGTACACCGTGTGTGCCTGGTGCCCTTGGAGGCCAGAAGAAGAGTGTTGGAGCTCATAAAATTGGAGGTACAGATGAGGCACCACGGTGCTGGGCACTGAATCTTGAACCCGAGCCCCCTCTCCAGCCACCCCACCCCAGATCCTGATCCCTGCTCTGCTCACTGAAAACCACTGAGTCATGAAGACTGGATGTTAACCACACCAGCTAGGACTCTGCAATCCTCTCATCTAGCCTGCCTTCATCAACAAAATAATAAAATATAAGTCTGTAAAGGGGCTGAACACAAGCCATCCCCAGTGTGGATGCTTAGCCAGGACCCCATGTCAGCACGCAGAGCAGTGGTCAGCAGCAGAGCAGTGAGAACCTCAGCCGCTCACCTCGCATAGTCGACAGGAGTCTTCCCACTGGAGTCTGGTGTGCCTGGGTCAGCGCCGTACACTGCCAGTAGCTCAGCCTGTAGGATCTGCCCAGCCTTGGAGGCGACGTGGAGTGGGGTGCTTCCTTTCTCCTGAGAGGGATTGGTGAGTAGACAAACAGAGCAAACTCAGCAGACCTGGACTATTAACACAACTTAGCTTCAGGCTAATATCTGAATAGTGACATTTCGTACAGGATGAAAGAAGTTGGCTTGCGCTCCTAACGACAGCAGCCTCAGACAGGTCTCAAGATTCCCTGTTCTCACACTTGAATGGAGTTGCTGAAAAACAAACAGAAACAGCAGTTGTCAAAGCGTCAGGAGGGACATGCCAGAGCTGCTGGCCACCATCTTAACTCTTTACATCAGTAACAGGTCTTTATTGGGCTCAGGGAGATGGGGGCTGGGGGAGGGCGTTGTTCTTTGCTGTTCACAATGGCTGCAGGTGGGTCTGGCAATTGTACGGACAAGGAGCTTGAACTGCAGAGACCAGTCTGCCCAAAGGCAGGGCTTGTCAGTAAGAGGTACAACCAGAAACCAAGCAAGACACACCTGAAAAGGAGGCGGTTTGGGGGAATGGATTTCAAGGTCTACTGCCTTCTAGGTGTGTGTTCTGAGAAAAACTCTGAGCGGCAGAAGCTGGGTGCTCTGGTGCCCTCTTCCAGCAGGGTTACGGTGTGGACCGAATGAGATGGGAAACGATTCAAAGCTCAGATGCTACTACACTGTTCCCCTCCGGCTGCGGCCACAGCGCTGGTCCCAGGTCCAGCCACCTGCTGCACATGCTATCCATCCGCGCTTTCACCTGGCTGCTCTTGGTGGGAAACGGGCCTGTGCACACTAGATTCCATATCACAGAAATGCCTTTAAACTCCCAGAAAACAAACTGCTCTCCTTCAGAGCCGCTCTACAACCGCCCTGACTGGCTCACAGGGCAGAGCTCACTGGAACCAGTCTTCTTTTAAATTTAATTTAATTTTTAATTATATGTACGTGTATACATCAAGTACACACTGAGTGCAGGTGCCAACAGACGCCAGAAGGGGGCGTCAGATCCCCGGGCTGGAGTTGTATGTGGCTGAGTCCTCTGAAAGGGCAGCAGCAGTAACAGCTCCGCTCTTCACCACTGATCACCTCTCCTGCCCAAGCCACTGCCGCCTCCTTCTTTTCATTATTCTTATTACTTTTCTTATTCTTTACACACTTTTATACTCACTGTAGCTGGCCTGGAATTCACTATATAGACCAAGCTGGCCTTGAATTTACAGCTCTCTGCCTGTCTCCACCTCCTGAACGCTGGGGACTAAAAAGATGTGTGCCACCACACCTAGCTATGTTTTTTATTTGGTAAAAAAGGAAACTATTTAATTAGCAGGGAAATTACTTACATCCATACACATGTCTATGCAGAATTAGTATTCTCAACTGTGCACACGCTCTACTGAGTGGGCATCTAGTTCAAAGCACTGCTCCAGAACCGTGATGCGCATTTCTACGGCATCTCTTAGACACATCCATGGCTCTCGGTGTAACAGATACTGCCGGCTACAGCCCCAGACGCGCTTTGCCTTCGGAAGATCCCTTTAGCCTTAACCTGGAAAGCTGAAGCCGTTGGCTCCTCCCTCTACTGTCCTGGTCTCTTTTAGATCCTAGAACCTCTAGAAACACTCCTTTGAAATGGCTATTATTTCCAAGTAAAGAACTTATCATGTGAAGACTGTGCTGAAAAAGTACAAATTAATCAATCAATTAAATGAAAATAAAAGAGAAAAAACACTACAGTTTCTTAGGCACATATTTTGCCTTTGCCTAGTGTGTCCAAGAGGATGATGGAATGCCATTTAAAAGAGCAAAGTCAGTTATTTAAAGGCACAGAGGATGCTTCTTCCTCCTAATACTGCTTTATGAGAGCAACCTATCTCACCCGGCCCCACAGACTGCAGAGCGGCCCACCTTACTGAGATCTTTGGTCACCAGGCCCCACAGACTGCAGAGCGGCCCACCTTACTGAGATCTTTGGTCACCAGGCCCCACAGACTGCAGAGCAGCCCACCTTACTGAGATCTTTGGTCACCAGGCCCCACAGACTGCAGAGCGGCCTACCTTACTGAGATCTTTGGCGGTCACACTGTCATCCTCACGGCAGGGCAATCGATGGACAAACGCTAACATCTGATACTTGGCTCTGATGAATTCTGCTTTATTGGGGCTGGTTTGAAAGTAAAAAAGAAGACAGTTCACTTACCGCTCCTGACACATTTCTCATTCTTTGTACTGTAAGAAGAGGAAGTGACCCCCTCCCCCAAAGATGAGCAAAGCTAGAATCCATGACAACACATACCGATGCCTGCACTTTACAGTACCTCTCTTCCCTTTACCTTTCTCAAGTGGGCACCCCGAGGAAGCAACATGTAACCCTGTGCTACAGGCCAGGCACTGTCGGAATGCAGCCAGAAGCTAGACTTCTCGGCTTCATCTATCTGGTCACACCGAGTCCCCAAGCCCTGGTCTCCACTGGAGAAACCATTAACTTCAATTGGGTAAGCAACCAAATGGTCCCCCTGCCTCCCTCTGCCTTCCCAACAGCAAACGCCCCAGGCGCAGCCCCTTTGGAGGCTGATCGAAATAGCCACATTCCTTTCCACAGGGCCATGCGTTGCGAAGAGACACACGTTAGACATTCCACTCACTGGACTTTATCCTGTGGGTTAGCTTTCCGCCTCCCACTCATAACAGAAGCAGGGTCCAGCAAAGAGTGTTCCCATATAGAATTAGCACCGTTGTTGTACAAGGTCTCAACCATCTGAAAACAAGAAGTACGAAGTGACATTTTACTTCTACAAATATTCAAAAACAATCAGTAACAAAAATGAAAAAAATCATGCTGCATTAAAAGCACTCATGTCTGGTACCACCCCGCCACTGCTTCTGATGCGAGGCTGCCACCGCTGCTCCTGATTGACAGGGAGACTGAGGATCTCCATATGGGATCCAGCTTGGCTTGTAGGCTAGCCCAATCCCGGCTCCTTGGCACATACTTGCAAACTGAAGAGAAAGTAACTGGAGCTTTAGGGTGGCATTCCCTGCCTCAACACACGCTGTTCACCATTGTGTACACCATTCACTTAATACTGTTCATTACATTCACCAAGTTAAAATATTTTCTTAATAATTATGTTAGTTTCCTTATACATGATTAAAGTAATGCAATAAACACAAGTCTGAGTGCTACGCTCTCTCTCTCACCCACTGTGGCTCATGACCACCCCTCCCCCTTTAGAGTCTGATGCTTTAAGGCCAATCCTAGCATTTTCAATTATTCATCTCTGGACCATTTGTAAATTCTAAAACTGTAAACAAAGACAGACACCGGTGGAGCACACTAACCGTTTCAGGAGAATGGACCTTTGGACACTGCTAACTGAACTCTTGTATTTCTGGTTGTGAGCCTAGCTTTAAAGGCCGAGCCATCTCTACAGCCCCTAAGGAGAACGTCTAATAAACACCTCTCAGCTTCCTTTCCAAGTAGGGTTCCTGGAGACGCAGGCTGCCACTGTCGCTCTAGAGCCTTCTCATCAGGAACCGGAACTACTTGCTTTGTTGCCTTGGTTCCTGGGAGCTCAAGGGGCTACTGTGCAGCTGTTACAGATTTAGTGAGGTGTGTATAAGACAAGTATCGAAAAACACAGGGTTAATCCTGAGTTCCAGGAGAGCTGAAGAATGCATACCTCAAACAGAAGTACAGGGAACTCGACATTGGATCCCAGATAAGACAAAGGCCCCCCCAACAAGCGTTAGGCATGTAATCCAAACACGCTCACCCAGTCTCTGACTAATTGCAAGGGCTTTTTAAAAAAAAAAAATCAGATGTTGAAGAGATTTCTGAGGAATCCCAGTCTATGCTACTATCAAAGCAGGAAAAAAATGTTCTAAAAATATGGGGAGGTACTCAGGAATTTGCCTGTTAATGAAAAGTTTCTGGATTTTTTTTTGTTTTGTTTTTTTTTTTTTTTTACAATTTATAGGAAAGAAATAATTTTTAAAAGTAGTTTATGAGGGCTGCAGAGATGGCTTAGTGTTCTAAACCAAGCACTTGCTACTCTAGTAGAGAACCTGGGTTTAAGTCCCACGTGCATGGTAGGTCACAACTATGTGTAATTCAAGTTTCAGGAAATCTAATGCCCTCTTCTGGCCTTTGTGGGCACATACACAAACACTTATAAAAAAATAAATTTTAAAAAAACTAAAAAATAAAAATGATTTCTGGCCGGGCAGTGGTGGCGCACGCCTTTAATCCCAGCACTTGGGAGGCAGAGGCAGGCGGATTTCTGAGTTCGAGACCAGCCTGGTCTACAGAGTGAGTTCCAGGACAGCCAGAGCTACACAGAGAAACCCTGTCTCGAAAAACAACAACAACAACAACAACAACAACAACAACAACCACAACAACAAAAAAAAAGATTTCTGAAGTTGGGCATGGTGGCGTATACCTTCAATCCTGGTACTTAAGAAGCAGAGGCAGGTGGATGTCTGTGAGCTCAAGGCCAGCTAGGGCTACATAGTGAGACTCTGTCTCAAAAGGAACAAAATAAAACACAATAATTTCCAGTGATAATCTAGAAAGCCAACGGGGAAAACACACTAGGAAATTTAAGCTTTTTTTGACAAAGTCTATTGATATATCTAAGTATAACTGAGTTTGGGGGAACAAGATTCTGTTAGGAGAGCAAAGAAAGAACAGATAATGATTTCAATGCAGAATAACACTTTATACTATACATAGAAATGATGGAACAATACTTTATTTAATTATAATCAAAGTAAACTTTTATAAGATTTAAGATGTATATTAGGTAGTATTTTAGTTGCTAAACAAAAATCCCTTAAGCATAATTTCCCAATTATGAGGACTCTGCCTGTCATTTACCTGGAGCAGGGTTGGAGGCCATGGTGTATGTTTGAGATGTCTCACTTGGGAGATATGGCGCCCTAGGCTCCGATGAACACTGCAACACTCGTCACATATGAAAGTTCCCCTGTTTACGGACGCCCAGGAAGGATCTGGAAAAAGAACAACACCTCAGTGACAGGGATACCAGTTGGTTGCTATGTACAGAGATGGCAAAAGATGACTGATGTCTGGTTTTTAACAAAAACAGAACTCCTCAACATAGGAAGCTGACGTTGGATCTCCCACCTTGACTCTGCTAACTAGACTGGCAGCCTCACACGGGAGTCACCTTCCTGTGCAGGCCACAGTCTGCAGCCTGGATGTGGGTGCACACCACAGACACGTGCTCTCAGGGAACGTTAGTTAGAGCAGCAGCTTGAGGGAGCAGGCGTGGACCACTCCACCGTCTGCTTGCAGTGCTGGAGACAGCCTGGGCCTTGTCGGTGCCAGCAAGCACCCTACCGCTGACCAGCAGCTACATGACCTGTTCAGTCCCTTTTTGTGACTAACAGAGCTGTGTGACCTGACAGTGGATTGATTATTTGCGTGACAGTATCTAAGGTAAATGCTGAACTTACTGCTGCCCAGAGCAGGAAGTCCAGACCCATGTGCTAACAGAAGCCACAAGAGAACAGCAGAGGTTCCCGGCTCCCGTGCCTGGGGCAGGCAAGGGCGGCCCACTCTGCTCAGACGATGCTTTACGAAAGCACCCTTGTTTTAGACCATCTGCAGGATCTGAAGGAACGTTCTTCAAGCGAACAGACATAAAACAAAAACGAATGGTACTTTTGGTTGAGCACAATACCTTTTTCCTTCAAAATCCCACAAAATGTCAGACAACCTGTCACATAAGGAATAGTTCACACCAGGCGGGTAGGATGGATCTGGGTGAGTAAACTGAGCCGTGGAAACCCCAAATAGAAATGCCTTTCCCATTTCATCAGAGTCACACTGAGGTGACATGAGGTGCTCCCCCAGCTGCCTGGCCTAAGGGTCACCCTTTAAAACCCTTCAATGTCCACAAGAGTCCCTGCGATGCGCGTACACTGTCTTTGCCATCTTTATATTCATTCAACCCCTTTAAACCATATACTGAAAAGCTATGGGATTTCAACCCAGGACAAACCCTGGGAGCCAGAGTGTACAGTGCTTAAGAGGGTGGGTTATGGAGACAAACAGTCCATGGTTTGAAGCCCAACCCCGCCGCCACCTCTTGTGCAGTAATCTGAGGCAAGCTGCTTCCTTAAGTATCCTCACTGTGGACCAAACTACTATGTGTCACTGTGGACTAGTGACACATCTCACAGGAGGGACAATGTAAAGAATAAAAATAAATAAAGTGTCTGTCTGTCATTTCCACACAGGAACGGTACTTTTAAAATGAACTAGATTCATTAAAAACAAACAAGAAATCAGGGCTGAGGGCGTGGCTCTCCTAGCAATTGTGAGGGCCTGGCTTTGATCCTCAGCACAAAGGCAAACAGACTAATCACAGTGAAGCTTCTCTTCCAAAACAGAGAAGGTTTCAGCCAGCTTTGCTGTAGGTGCTTCCAGCCATTCTGAGGAGCGAGGGTGGGAAAGCAGGCACACGCATGACAACCCTGCTTTCTGCACCAAGGCGTTAAGTCCAGGGAAAGGGTAGTAGTAATGTTTTAACACACATCACACAATGGTCTCCATTAATCACTTAAACACTGTGGGTCAGAATCCCAAGGAAAGGATACAAACGACACATAAAATAAGATTTAAGCTTTTATGAGTGAGGTTGGGTGGAGCCTTTCCAGTTTATCTGGAAGGCAGAACTTTTTAATCAGGCTCCTTGGACATCATAAATGCATTTCAAAAACATCTGTGCTCCCACCTGTCTTAGGCAACCGTTGTCCAGGAGGGTTAAGTATTAGAGCATCTTCTGAGAAGGCCTTATAGCATGAGGTTTTCAAAGGAGCCCTACTCCTACAGGTAACCCTTCACCTGAGCCGTGCACAAATGCAGCCCCCATCCCTAGTCGTCCCTCACCCTTCAAGGTAGCTTCATTCTATTCAAAACAGGAAGGAAGTGACTCAAGCCTTTCTAGATTTTGGCATTCAAGACTTCTAATATGAAACAACAGAAAAGGTCCCGAAACACCACAAATGGACAAGATGGTTTTGGGGCGACAAGGGAGGCAATCAGCCTCTGCCATATACCATCCCTGGGAGAAGTAAGGAACACGCATTCCAAGAGGAAGTTTTAAGTTAGACATGAATCTACCAAACACAGGCAAGAAAAGAAGGAAGCAGAACAAACAACATCGTTAGAGAAATAATAGTTTGTATAAACCTGGCTTTCAGATAAACCACCTCTTTTAAAACTGCCCTGACTCCCCTTATCTTCCATCTGTTAACCTGTAGGACCCAGGGTCATAATATAACCAGTACAGATTACCACGGTACCACTTAAAAAAACCAGTCTCTGCTTCCAAATCAAAAACCAGTTGCAAGCCGCTGATGTTCAATGGCTTAATTAAGACTGTTAATTGAACACTGCCACACCAGGAAAGTCATCTGATATTTGACTTTCAAACCCGAAAAGTCCAAGGACCAAAACAAGCGCGCGCGCACACACACATGAGCACGCACACACACACACAATCTGAATCGAGACCTGACAGCTGGGTTCCAATTACAAAGCCAGATCCAATCTTCCAATCCAAGTCCTATTTGCAGTGAGAAACAGTTTTGGCGGTTCGAAGTCGCTGAGTTTACCCGGCGAGCGACAGTGTGTTAGTCTGTTACGACTGTGAAGCCAAACTGTAGCTGAAGGAACTACAAGGGTTTTCAACTGAGTTAACATCCTACAAAAGAGACGATCCCCGAGGGATATCCACTGACCACTGATCATTTCCATCGGGGGAAGGGGGTCCGAGGAAATCAAAGGTTTGAGCTAGAGAAGTCATCAATCCAAGGTCATGTAGAGGCAAAAATCTAGTGGGAACTCGGATCCTCAAACTTGAGCTCCCGACCTGGGGTTGTCTGTCCCCCAGGAGCTGCCGCCCGGAGCAGGGCAGTCCTCCACCCGTGGCCCGTGGGGCGGCGCAGCGGGCTGTCGCGCACTCGCGCGGGGCGGGAGACCGGGAAGGGGAAACACCTGCAGCCTCGGGCCGCCCGCGTCTGACTCCTGTCACTGGCCTTCCGGGGCTGCCTAGCTCGTCCCGTCCGGTCCCGTCCGGTCCCCGGCCCTCCGCCTCTGCGCCCGGCCGGGCCGCGGGAGGGAGGGAGCCCCGGGCCGCGCGGCTGACAGGCCCGGGACAGTCTCGCGCCCCGGAGGCCCGGGGGTCGGAGCGACTGGGCCGCAGTCAAGCTCCCGCCCGCCGGGACCGCCCCACCAGGGGTCCCGGCCGGGAGAGCGCGGCGAGCGGGCCCGGCGTCACTCACCAGGCCCGCTGCAGTCGGCGCACACGTCGCTGCTCCGGAGCCGCTTCGACATGGTTCCCGCTTCACCTGCCGGGAACCCCGCGACGGCAGAGGCGGCGGCTGCGCTTCCGCTCTAACGGGTCCCCGGGCGGCACTGGCGGCGCCTCTCCCCTCGCAGCGCCTCGCAGCCCCGGCGCACTGCGCACGCGCGGAGAGACGTCCTGCGGAGCCCTGTGGGTCATGTGACCGGAAAGGGCACGCTTCCTTATCGCCATCTTGAATGAGGGCAGAGGTCTGCCCCAGCCTCCGGTGCCTGTCTCTAGATACTCTGGCAATTGGGATCTCTCCTTTTAGGAAGTGATTTCTTGTTCCAGGATTGATTAGAACCAGAGGAAGAAGCAAAACTTTGTGACAAAAACTCTATACATATAATCTCCCGGAGACAACAATTAAATTCATGTAGTCATGTCCAGAAGAGGCCTCAGAAGTACGGATCTTGTTTAATGTGATCGACTGCCACGCATTCCTCTTAGAACTTTTAGGTACCATCTTTATCTTACTGTATCCTGTATTAGCGTCATTCACTCTCCAAGGACTCCACACCCGAGAGGAATGGACTAGGTCGGTCAGGATTTTTGGTCAGCCTTCGCACTCAACTGAAAAGCTAAGGTTGTGTATCTAAAGCCAGTAAGGGAAGAGAGGGTGCTTGGTGTTTGCCGCTGTAAACATCTGGGCAGACACAGCACTTGGCCCTTCATTGTGTCGAAGATACAGTGCCTGAAGTCGTAACCCAAAGGATGACTTTTACTTGTGCATATTGCGGGCCAACCTGGATACTAATACTAATAAGTCCTTTGGGCTACGATCCTAAGTCTGAATGGTTAACTTAAAGGGACTGATGCGGGATAAATCTTCACGGCAAGCACTTTGAGTTGTAGCCGAGTTGGGAATTCAGACAAAACAGTGGTTTTCAACTGGGCGGTTTTTCTCCTCCAGGAGAACAACTGTCCCTTTTTGGAAACTGTTTTCGGGATAGTGAATACTGATGGCATTGAACGCCACCCTAACTTACAAAGCGTCCGATGACTTCCGCGCACAGAACCACCCAGTTCAAACATTCCAAAGTTTAAAAGCCCACAGACACAACTACCCCGCTATCACGAGGGTATCGATCTGGTGCCACCTGTCCAGGTTCCAGTTCGCCGGTGAAACCGATTTCAGGCAGCCCACTTCCAAAATGGTTTCTGACCAATCGTAGAAGGCAGCGGAGGGAGGCTCCAGCCGGATGGTTTGGTCCAGGCCTGCGCGCGCACCCCCGGGCTGCAGAGCCGATGGAAGAGGCCCGATTGTGGAGCGCACCACTGGAGGAGGCTGGGCAGGGGGCGACAGTCGGGGGGCGCGCACCGTGGGTTTTGCGCGTGGAGATCTCGGGCTTCTCGAGGGCCTTGCGGTTCCACAGAACGGTGGTTGTCGTGTGTCCCGGCGTGGGGGAGCGACGGGGTGACATGGAGCGGGGTTCGGGCCGGGCGAGGGGCCGGTTCCCCCGCCGCGGCGCGCGATGGAACGCCCCGCGCACTTCCCTGTTCGGAGCGGTTCGGCCGGCAGCAGTCGGTTCCCGAGCTGTCAGCGCGGGCGCGAGCGCGCGGGGCGCGGGGTGGGCGCGGCCGAGCGGGTCCCCGAGCCGGTCCCCAGCCCGGCCCGCGACCCCGGGCCTCCCGCGCCGCCCGCTCCGGACTCGGAGACCCTTGTCGCCCGCTGCGCTCCGCATTCGCCCGCTCGCCGCCCTCCTCCCCTCGCTCTCCGGCCGGTCGGGCGGGCCCCCGAGACCCCGTCGGGTCCAGGCTGGTGGCAGGCGGGCGGTCAGGCCCGGGTGGCGGCCTCCTCGCCATGTCCTCGGCCCGCGACACCAGCAGTCGCTTCCCGCTGCACCTCCTGGTCTGGAACAACGACTACCGGCAGCTGGAGAAGGAACTGCGGGGCCAGGTGAGGTGCGCCGCGCGGAATCGGGGTCGGTTCGCCTCCCGAGCCCCGGGATCCATCGAGCGCTTACCGTAGACGGATGCCGGGGGCTTTGGGTCCATTCTCCCTTTTCTGATATCGCTAGGAATGAGCGCTTATTATTCCATTTCACAGGGAAGGAAACTGAGACCCCAGAGCTTACTTGCCTTGCGCAAAGCGCTAGGCCACCGGGCTAATGAGGACCACGTTGGGATCTTTTATCTCAGGCGGGCTGGTCCCAGAATTCACCTTTAAGCTTTATGGCCTCGAAGACGGAAGAGCGACACACATACACACACACCCCTTACTCCACCCGCTCTGGTGCTGGGGAAGAGCTTGGTTGGCTTCAGTAGCTCGGTTCTAACTCTGTTGTGACCTTGGGCAAAGCAGTTATGTTCCGGGGCCCACTTTTCCTTACCCGTAGGATGTGGATGTGGGCAGTGACGACGGAAAACCCAGGACTTGTCTAAATTGATGGGGCTGGGCCTGGGCCTAGGTATCAGTGTTTTAACGAGCTCCCAGGGTGGTTGGTTTAAGTTTGAGAATCTCTGCTGCTCAGACTCCTTAGGACCTCCCTGTTCTGAAGTGCTTTGTTTTTTTGTTTTAAATATTGACAACTTTCTAAATCAGTGGTTCTCAACTGGAGATGATAATGAACATTTGGCAGTACAAGGAGACGAGACGTTTGGGTTGTCGTGACTTGAGAGGTGGGTGCTGTTGGTTGACATGGAGTTGGGTGGAGGCCAGGGACCCCGCTGTGCCCTACAGTGTTCACGGCAGCCACCCAACCACCCACAGCAGACTCCAAGTGCTAGTAGAGCCTTGGTTGGGAATCCTTGCATTATGTGAATTCTTATTTCGTTTGTGTGGGTTTCTTGGTTTTTCTTTGTTTTTGCTTGAGACAGGGTCTCACTGTGTAGCCCTGCTGAGCCTGGAATTCACTATGTAGCCCAAGCTGGCCCCTAACTTGGAGGAGGGGTAGCCTCCTGAAGGTGGAGCCACCCACCTGGACTGAGACACCTGGTAATAATGGCACTGGGGTCATTTCATTAGGCATGGGTGCCCCAAGTTCTCTCTAACCTGTAGCAAATGAGGCAAGGATTTGTAATTACTCCTGAAATCCACCATGATTGTTACTGTTGGCTTCATTCATCTTAGCCAGAGTGTCAGTGACTTGCTTTTGAATGATTCAACACTGATTCAGTAACTGTTTCGAACCCTTGGTTCTTTTGATTGGTAAACATTGAGCCAGCTCCACGTAGCACTGTTGGAACAGTTCAACTCAGTGTTGGTTTGCAGCTTGTCATATGTATCGTTAGTTGTACGGGCACCACGGGGAGTCAGAAGTCGCATTTAAAAAAGGATTTCATGGTGGGCATGGCGGTGTACACCGGTAACCCAAGGCACCCAGGAACCTGAAGCAGGAAGATTTGGAGTTGGAGGCTAGCCTGGGCAACTTGGTGAGCAACTGTCTGAACATAAATATGAAAAGGGTGAGACTGTGTGCGGCTCAGTGGCCCAACGGTGGTCTGTTGAGTGGGAGACCCTGGGTTTCATCCTCAGGTATGTGTGTGGGGGGTGGTCCAGAAAGAAGAAGGTTTTGTAAGAATCATTGTTCTTAATGAGATGACACAGTAACTACTTAGATTTAAAGAGGTATGACATATGCCCCCAGAGAGGGTGATTCACTGCAGCCATCCCAGTGTACCTGCTGACATAACTCTCTCAGTCACACACAGCTCAGAGGCCTTCTCTAGACTCTTGTGCCTATCCTCAAGCCCCATTCTGGACATTTCAAGAAGTAGCCAGTTTTGACTGGATGTGGTGGCCCACACCTGTAATCCAGGCTGAGGCAGGAGAATTACAAGTTCAAGACCAGTGACCAGTCTGGGCAAGTTTGACTCTGTCTCAAAATAAGAATTGAAAAAAAAAAAAAATGCAGAAAAAGGAGTTGAAGGATGTATAGCTCAGGGCTACGATGTGGAAGGGCTCCCGGCTCCCGGCTCCCGGCTCCCGGCTCCCGGCTCCCGGCTCCCGGCTCCCGGCTCCCGGCTTGGTGCCGATTCTGCTGTAGGCCACCGGTAGAAGCCAGTGGTTCGAAGCTCACACAGTGTTGAAAGCACAGAGAGTGGTAAGATTAAATCCCATTTGATAGGAAGGTTTGTTATCATCACACCAAGGGCTTCAGGCCTGAGTTCTTAAAGCAGCTTTCTCCTCACTGAGGAGGAAGAGCTGTCTTCAAAAGTAAGAGTCACATCTTGGCCGTGATCTTCAGCTGTGGGCGAGTGTCACCATTTCCTGAAAATCCTGATAAAGGTACCCATGGACGTTCTGTCTTTTGACCATGACCAACCTTAAGGACGTTTGGAATTAAAAGTTGGGAATTAAAATCTTCTGTTTTGGTTTTGAGACAGGGTGTTACTGGGTAAATCTAGGTGGCCTGCAAGTCATCTGTGTAGCCCAGGCTGGCCTCAGGCCCTCTCAGTGGTCCTCCCTTCTCAGCCTCCCCTGTCCTGGGATCACAGGCTTGGCAGGGCTTGCAGTAGATTATTCTATGGGAGAAAGTGTAAGGTCATTGCTGCCCTTGACTTCAAGGCTGAGAAAGCGCTCATGCTTGCTGATCCTCTGGTCCTCTGGTTTTGACTCTGCCCTAATTTAACACAATGGGTCCCTTGACAGTGTAGCACTTGTGTCTAGAGAAGAGACCTTGACACAGACATCTTGGCAGCCATAACCATATGGTTGAACTTCAGCAGGGATGGGCAGCTGTGTGGGGCCTCCTTCTCTGCTGTCCTGGTTATGAAATTGTTCACTATTCTGAATAAGGGGGCATCTTGGACTTTGATTTTGTATGAGCCCCTTTAAATTATAGGACTGGTTTGGGGTCAAGATAATCGTTATTGCTAGAACATCCTTAAGAAGCACACAGGAAGTGTGTGTTCATCCAGATTCCCTATTGGTTAGGAAATAAGACCACCTTCCTCTCGGACCAGGAGGCAGTTGGGTCCAATGGTCAGTGCTCCTGCTGGCTAAGATGTGTGTCTGGGCGCGTAACTTGCCCTTGTTGAAGTATTACCTGTGAATGTGGGTGGCCTGGAATTTAACTATGTAGTCTAGGCCAGGCTTGAACTCATGGCTGTCCTCCCGCCTCAGTCAGTCTTCTAAATGCTGGAATTAAGACGGTGTGGCCAGCTTCTGATAAATATTTTTTCTTATGGAATCTTAGGGTTTTTTTTTTTTTTTTTTGTTGTTGTTTTTTTTTTGTTGTTGTTTTTGTTTTTGTTTTTTTTTTTAAGATTTAAATCGAGTGTGTGTGTGTGTGTGTGTGTGTGTTTGCTTGTGAGGATGCAGGGGAGACCAGAGGTTGATGTGGGGGGGTGTCTTCCTCAATCTCTTGTCTACCGTATTTTTTGAGACAAGGTGAATCTGGAGCTCACCCTTGCCCCTAGGGCTGCCGGCACTGTACCCCAGGATGCTCCTGTTTCTGTGTCCCCAGTGCTGGGTGACAGGTGTGCGTCCATACCTGGCTTTTAACATGGGCACTGGGGGGTCTGACTTCAGGGGCTGATGCAAGCACACTAAGGCACCTTCCCGGCCCCTGCTTTGTGTGTGGTTTTATTTTGAGATAAGCTTTCAACGTGCAGCCCCTGCTGCCCTCTGCAGAAGGAGTGGACCACCACTCTTGGCTAGGAATTAAAACCAGCTGTCCCAGGCTGGCCTCAGACCTGTCTTCTTAACCTCTCCTCATCATTCAGGGACCCTCTACCTCAGGAGAGCGAAGGACCACAGTAGGTCGAGCTTCTGGCCTACAACAAACGGACGAAATGCCACCAAGCGGTGAGAGCGCTCCCGAACCTGGGGAATTAGCTATTTCACTCATCACCTGGTTTTTCTACAGGAGCTGCAAAATTAAAAACAAAGAATTCCCAGTTTCTCAACAGTAAAGCCACCGTTGGCCTTGCTGTGTCATTGCCACTGAGTGTCGGCCGCCGGCCTCCTCAGTCTTTCCATCTCATGAGTGGGTGCACTAGGATTCTGTTTTGTTCCCGTACCTACTGCAGCCTGAGAAGAGTTGAGTTTATCCAGACCACGGCACTCAACCCTTGTCAGCTTCAAGTGTGCCTGGGAGCCGGCGGTGTAACTTGGCCAACTGTGGGAGTGTTTCAGGCACTTGCTGGATGGAGTGGCTCTTAACCCACGGCTCTGATGTTCAGTGGGGCTTTGAAGTTGAAGGTGTCCCGTGTTCCCGTTGTCATCTGGCCAACACCATTGGCCTCACACTGATGCTGGGGAGTGAATGAAGTCTTACAGAGAGGAAAGCAACCGCAGCAACGGGCGGGTCTGAGCGTAAGGAGTGCTGGGACCAGTCAGGGGTGGCAGGCAGGGAGCACTGGGAGCAGTGGAGGGTGACAGTCCACTCTTTCCTGAAGCCAGCAGTGCAAGCACAGCAGCCAGGAAGGGGAGAGAACGTCCCACACTGCAGGAGCCCCTAGATCCTGAAGGAAGCCTGCAGCAGGCAGGGGAGGTCTCTGGGCACACTTTCTAGTCAGCGCCCTTTGCCTGAAGGCCTGTGGTGAGCAGTCTGAGGTGAAGCCCCCGGAGGCTCTATGCTGCTGCTCCTCCTTGGTCTTCAGGAACTCAAGCTCACAAAGCCACCTAGGATTTTCCTGTCCGACCTGAGGTAGAAGCCACAGTCCCAGAGCTGTCTGAGCCAGGAGGAGAGAAGACAGTGGGTGTCTTCCATCCTTCTATTAAAGGCCTCAGAGGTAGCGATTGCCATGTGCCAGGGCTTGAGAATTCACGGGAGCTACTGAGGAAGCTGGAATCAGCCAGGGCCCAGGTTGTCTGCAGCCTGCCCCTCAAAGACCGGCCGTTCGCCGGCTCTGGAAGGTGTCGTGGTGATAAAGAAGGCCTTTGGGCAGGAGCAGCAGAGTGCTGGCAAGCAGGGAGGAGGTGTGTGCAGCCTTACTACCTGGCTTTGTCCGAGATGCCAAGGTGGAAGAGGCACTTTTAATGTGATACAGCTCGTGGCTGAGGGATCAGGGGTTGAGGGAGCAAGGATCAGGGTTTGTTGAATTCTGAGGGCCCGTGCTTTCCGAGCTCTGTTAGCTGGCAGTGCCGAGCCCGCGTGCAACTCACGGAGTTGTGCAAACCTCTCAGGAAGAGTGACAGCTCACCGAGCCTCTGTGCCAGGTGAGACCCTTCCCCTGTGAGGAGGGTGACCACAGTGCTCATTTTACAGGGGAGCAAACCCACGCTCAGGAGAACTGAAGCCATAAAACCGTCTATAGACAGTCTATAGATGGATGCAATCCTACAGCTTCCTGCCCTGGCCACCACGACTGCCCGATATGCTGGATCATAACCTGCAGGGACTATAAACCAAATTAACGCCAAATTAACATTTTAGTTGATGCTGTCACGAAATTCTGTCACGGCAACAGAAAGTAGCTAACACGCTCTCTGTCTACAGTGGCCTAGCCCATGGTGTCAGTACGTCCACTGTCAGTTCCATGCATTTCCATCATCCTGACAAGAGCCTCATCCCGTACTTCCGCCCCCTCCCCATCATCTGAAGACTCCCACTTGCAAAATGCCACAGGTCACCTGTGCCACCTTCTCTGACATCAAACAGTGGCTTGTTCTGTTTGCCTCAACTTGGGTATTTCTGGCAAAATCCAAAGCTTGGTTTTTGTTTTTAACCTGTTAACACTTGAAATTCTTTAAAAAAAAAAATTGATTATTTTGAATTTCTTTATTTTTTTTAAAGAGTTTTAAATTTTATTTTATATATGTGAGTACACTGTCTCTGTCTTCAGACACACTAGAAGAGGGCATCGGATCCCATACAGATGGTCGTGAGCCACCATGTGGTTACTGGGAATTGAACTCAGGACCTCTGGAAGAGCAGTCAATGCTCTTAACTGCTGAGCCATCTCTCCAGCCCTCATAAATTTTTAAATAAAAAAGGAAAACATGTATATTCTTAGCTTTTCCCTTCTCCCAGTCCCTTTGGTCCAGGCACCTAATGTATCTTCTGTCTCAGTGCCCTGTCTGGTCTGGAAAGGTCACAGAAACAGACTCAGGTAACATGGCGTTTCCTGTCTAACATCCTGCTTTAGAGACTGGTCTATGCTATGGCATCCGTCAGTTCTCCACTTTTATAACTAAATGGTACGTGCAGATAGACTGTATCTTGTTCGCTTATAACATGGTCACTCTGTTTAACTTTTTGAAGAATTTCTAATTTTCAGAATAGTTGTACTTCTTGTTTTATTTTAAGACATAGTTTCTCTTTGCAGCCCTGGCTGTCCTGGAACTCACTCTATAGACCAGGCTGGCCTCGAACTCAAGATCCGCCTGTCTCTGCCTCCTGAGTGTGGGGACTAATTAGTTTTGGAGCGTATTCCTTAGGATTTTCTGCGTCTTTGACCCTGTAATACGTGGGTAGAGGTGCTTTTATTTATGTGTAATCTCGCGTCTTTCTGTGTGAGCGGATGCCATGTGACTGCAGTGCTCAGAAAGACCAGATACCCTGGAACTAGAGTTATAGGTGTTTGTGAGCTGCCCTGCGTGTGTTGGAAACCAAACTTGAACCCTCTACAGCAGCAGCAGCAAGTATGTTAGCTTGTCTCTCCACATGGGGGCTCAGGAGGTCAGGCTTATGTGGGAAGAGCTTCCACTTGCAGAGATGCCACCTCCTCTGCACCTACGTTCATTCTTGACTTGAACAGCTCTTGGTTTTAATATTCCAGGCCCTTTTCTGTGCATGCAATAAACGTGTTCTGGGCCTTCTGCCTTGCTGGTTAGAAACGTCCTTATCTCCTCTCTCACCTTTATTCCCCCACAGTTTTCAGTCACACTGTCACCATAACGTAGGAGAAAGGAAGGCACAGTAAGCTCGGAAGAGTCCTTGGCATCCGTGAAAAGGTGATGCTAGTACGTCTTTCTTTCTGTGGGTCAGAACAGAAGAAACCTAACAACATAGTGAGCTGGGGTTCCGTGTTTACATCAGTCTAAGGATTGGTCGTCCGGGAGGCTGAGTGTTGGCTGCAGCCTCAGTGGGCGCTTTTTTTGTTTCTGGGTGTGGATTGTGTAGTTCCTACAGTAAATGCTGCCGAGACACTCCGGTGTGGCTCGCGGCGTGCAGGTTCTGCGCCTCTCACTTAGACCGAGCTTGAAGACTTAATGTAATGGAGGGAGGGAAGGTAACGTGCCTGCTAATTACTCCTTTATTTACTGTTAGTGTCACCTGTGTTCCTAGTTCACAAGTTCAAAGCCCTGCTACTTTTAGGGGACCAGTGATTTAATGCACGTCAGAGAGCAGGGCAGGATGGCAGAAGCTAAGAAATAGAAATACTTAGAGACTGTAGTGTTCTGGTTTCAATCTCTTTAGTGCTGTGGACCAGCCATACCCTTGAAGTCTGGAGAACCCTGGGAGGTGACATGGACCGTACATGGAGACATGATGGTACAGTGGTCTCTCCTGACTTTCCTTTATGTCAACTTGACCCAACCTAGAGTCAACTGGATTCTAGGGATTGTCTGCATTGGGTTGGCCAGTGGGCATGTCTGTAAAGGACAGTGTCTTCATTGGTTCAGTTGATGTAGGAAGACTCAGCCCACCGTGGGTGGCTCCATTCCCTCTGAAGTGGGTTCTGAAACGTGTTAAGAGAAGAGAAATCAAACTGAAAGCATGCATGTACATGTTTTTCTCTGCTCTTAGCTGCGGATGTGACGTGACCAGCGGTCTTAAAACACCCACCTTTTGTGGTTTACCCAATCAGTGGATAGCACCCTGGAGTTGTAAGCCAAATAAACCCCCGCCGTCGCCCAGCTGCTCGCTTGTCGGGGTATCTTATCACAGCAACAGAACCAAAACTAGAGCGTCACCCATGATTGGCCACAGCCTGCAGCTACCAAGTGGGAAATTTCCAAAGAGAACTTGTTCATTCTCAGTTGTGTGCTGCTCGAGTAGGGTGGCGACATCCCTACTGACTGCTCTGTCCTGCTGGTGACACTGTGCTGCTGTCCGTCAGGCACTGAGCAGCTGCTGTGTGTATCAGATCTGCACATGGGGTGCACCACAGTATCTGTGCTCACATGATCTGAGTTTACCTCATGTCCCCAAAATACAAGATGGTATTGGCAACTAGGGTGTGCCCAAGGGGAAGCTAATGTTAGCCCTTCCAGTGCAAAGATGAAAAGGCTTAATTGATTAATTCTTTACACAGAGTCTCACTATATAGTCCTGGCTGGCCCGGGAAATTGCCATGTAGATCAGGCTGGCCTTAAACTCAGAGAGATTCATATGTCCCTGCCTTCAGGGTGCTGGGATTAAAGGTATGAGCCACCCTGCTGCTGGGTGACAATTTTTGATCTGATTGTATGAGTGTATATGTAGGAAAAGCATGGTATATTTATGGGGTTCAGTACTTGGCTTCAGGGTCTCACAAGGATTCCTGGGACCTATCCCCTAGGGGAAGGGGGAGATACCCTATTTTAGCAGCGGGGAGAGTGCTGGTGCCTGGGATTGGCCCGGTGACCTCACGCTCAGCAAGCACACTTGTTCCTACATCTTTTCCTCGATAACAGTTCTTATCTGCATTGTGCAATAGCTGTGATATAATTTTAGCAGAACTGGAGGTTGCGTAACTGTCAGATCTCGGCCGTTAACCCTCAGTCCGGCTCTACTTCCTTCCTCAGGCCTGTGAGGCGATTGTTTGGAGACTCTGGTTTGTACCCAAATAACTCAAGTCTCAGGGCAAAGCACCTTTCTTTCCCAAGGGCCGACTGGCGTTTAGAAAGACTCATGTTCACTACGTCCTTGGAAGAACATGCAGGCAGCACCAGGGCATCAATATGCCAGACTGTGCCACTCGGCTCTGCAGAGCCAAGGGGAAGAGGGAGATGCTGAGAGCAAAAATAGGAGAGAGGACTGCAGGCCCAGTGCATGCTGGGAAATGATGTGTGTCCTCTCCGATTTCTATACACGCGTGTCCACATGCGTGTCTGACAGGTGGTCTACTCCCAGTCGGTCAGACCTGCAGCTGCTGTGTGCTGTGCTGCTGCCGGGCATTTGGAGTTCAGCACATGCATGTAGCAAGTCCAGTGGAGAATGCAGGCTTACCCTGGCCCAAGTCCCCTTCTGAGCCCGCAGTGCTGCCTACCAGATGGGCCATCCGTCCTCTCCGAACGTGAGTGCTGCGCTGAGCTTGAGAAGTCCCCAGCATCTGTGGCTCAGGGCAGTCGCATCAGGAAAGCTCCTGGCCTCTTCAGGTTTCATCTGAATGGTGTTGAGGGTTTACGGGTTTGCACTGGAGGCCATGAGGCCTGCAGTCTTATCTGTTTCTTAGGTGCATAACTTTAGAGAAATGGGAACTCAGTGTTTAAAAAAAATTAAAACGAAAAAGGAACTTGGGCGTTGTGATGGTGCACTCCTGAAATCCCAGCAGGTGGGGGGTGGAGACAGGAGGAGCTCAAAGCCAGTGTGGGCTGTGTGAGAACTTGTCTCAAACAAAACCCACCCAACTCAGTGAGCACCTCTTTTGTTTCCTTCCCGTGTTCGAGTCTGGCCAGTGCTCGAGCATGCTCACGTTGCGTTTCTGTTGCCGTGGTGTAGCCATAGGGCGTTTTGTTCTTCTGCACCTCCTAAGGGTTGGAAGTGCCCTTCCACGCTCTTAATATCCAGTGTGTGATGCCAGTGTTTGCTTCACAGAATGCAGAGGCCATGGACCCACGGGGTCGGACTTTATTGCACCTTGCGGTTTCTCTGGGGCATTTGGAATCTGCTCGAGTCTTGCTGCGACATAAAGCAGATGTGACCAAAGAGAACGGCCAGGGATGGACAGGCAAGTATACTTGTCACCTATGTCACTTAGACATTCATTCCAGGGTCTCTGGCTGAAGACGCCGAGTCTCAGTGGTAATCTTCCTCAGTCAGCTGTGTCTCTCAGGGCAAGGGGCAGGGGTGACAAGATGAACCCTCAGTAAAGGGTGACTCCTTTCCCAGAAGTGGTCCTTCCCAATACCTCTGAGCAAGCTGGTTTTATCCTGGGAGTATGGTCGGAACTCCACTGAGGCCAGCGGTGGGGGTGAAATCAAAGATCTGAGCACCAGATGTGTCCTTTCTGGTGAAATCTTGGTGTTCACTGTTTGCACACCCTCTTGTGTTAGAGACAGTAGTAGTTCGTGTGGACCAGGCAAGGACTCTCGTGTGTGTAAGTCCTGCCTCCAGAACGACCTGTGGTCGGGGCGGTGTGAGTGCAGGAGGAGGCGTGATCAGTGCTGTGGTCTCTGCTCTCTTTCCTGAAGTGAGAGTGTTAGCAGCAGGCCTCACGGCCATGCGCCATGCACCCAGCCTCAGCTCTCTGTCTGAGGCGCGTACTGGTCTTTGAGCCACCCGGATGGCTTTTCATGTTGGAATGTGTCAGAGAGCACGAGGATGCTTCCTGATGCTCTTCTGCCCATTTGTTTTCTAGTTTTACACGAAGCTGTGAGCACGGGCGATCCTGAGATGGTGTACACAGTCCTGCAGCACCGAGACTACCACAACACATCCATGGCCCTGGAAGGTGTACCGGAGCTGCTACACAAAATCCTTGAGGTAACCGTAAGACCGGCCACGCCAAACTCTGAGCCACACACTGCCACGATCCCTGGAGACAGCGCCACAGCCTTGGGTGTCTGCCTTAGGTCTTCAGAATAGTGAATGTGGCACTTCGTTGCCAAATAGTGCCAACTTCCTCTTCTCTTGAGGTGTGGGGCCTCCTACAAGTTATGTCCCTGGGGCACGATGCTTACCTTTCGCGGTGCCACTTTAAAATGCAAGCTGGGGGACAGTGGATGTCAAACAGGATTTGCCTTGGGCCCTGTGTTCTTAGCAGAGCCCTGTGCTGAGGTGATCACACAGGAGCAGCGATGGGCTCTGCAGTAAGATGGGCCCTCCTGCACCGCGTCTCCTTACCGCTCTGGTCACTTGTAGCCATTGTATTCTGTGGCTTCTAATCCATTTCCCTAATTCATTTGCAGTTACTGGCTTTAGGGACATTATCTGTCTTGTGAATTACAGTATGAGAGGTCTTTCTTTGAAAGCCGTGACTCCCAGGCTCCTGGGTTGTTTGAGATGATAGCTCTCTTCCATGTGAAGGGATCACCTCAGTGCACGTGTGATGTGCCCATGGCCCCAGTTCATCGATCTGGGGCTCCAGCTTAAGCCCAGAAGTGACTTTCCCAGAACAGCTTCTTAGCGATTAGCTAGTTAAGTCAGTGTGGAGAGCGGGAGGAACTTGGCCATAAATAAAACAAGGGGCGGCCAGATTCTGAGCATCTAGAACACCATGTGTGACACTTAAAGGAAACCCTGTGAAGAGACTCATTTCCCAGGTAACCTCAGTGTGAAACATCCCACGAAGTGCGAAGTAGTTACATGCTAGTTACATGCGTTGTTTTAAAAACATGCCCGGGGTTGGAGAGATGGCTCAGTGGTTAGAGCACTGACTGCTCTCCCAGAGTCCTGAGTTCAGATCCCAGCAACCACATGGTGGCTCACAACCATCTGTAATGGGATCTGATGCCCTCTTCTGGTGTGTCTGAAGACAGTAACAGTGAACTCACATACATAAAATAAATAAATCTTAAAAAACAACAACAACAAAAAAAAAACCATGCCTGTTGGCAGGCATGCGGAGGTCACGTATGTGGCCCTGCGTCTCTCATCGTGTCACCGCCAGCTGAGCCAGTCTTTTGAGCTTTTTCTTCTCCCTCTGAGGCTGTGTCCCCTGTAGCTCAGGCTGCTCAGCCCAGGATGCCCTTGAGCTTCCCGTCCTCCCAACTCCACCTCCCAAGGCCAGGCCACCGAGCCTGCCTCATGCAGTGCTGGGATGGGATTCGGGGTTTCTGGCTTTCTGGCTTGCTGGGCAAGCACCAGGTGTGCTGTGCTATGTCACCAGACTTCAGCTGTATATTTGACAAGGAAGAATTAAGATCCAACGTAAAAGATTTAAAAAAAAAAAAAACAAAAAACCAAAAACCCGTATTGATCCTTAGACGTGGGTTACATTGGTTTGTATCTGATGCTTCAAGATTTAGACAATGTCTAGATCGTGATATTGTGGCACCAGAAGCTATTGTTGATGACTGTACATTTCAATAACGTCTCATATGTTAGAACATATGTTAGCATTCTGCCCTTACCAGCTATCCCTTGGAGGTTGAGTTTCCTGATAGTAAAATCTTGGTTGGTTTCACACCGGGTAAATTTCCTTGCCTTCTGCCCTGTGCAGGGGCAAAAACAAATGCAAAGCTTTGGGGGTAATGAGGGAAAAGGGAAAGAATTCTCCATATAATCCCACCTCCCTCCCTGCTGCCCCTCTCTCTCATAAGACAGGGTCTCACTATGTAGCCCCAGCTGTCCTGGAACTTACTCTGTAGATGAGGCTGGCCTCGAACTCACAGAGATAGTCTTCC
Source organism: Arvicanthis niloticus (assembly GCF_011762505.2). Lineage (NCBI taxonomy): Eukaryota > Metazoa > Chordata > Mammalia > Rodentia > Muridae > Arvicanthis > Arvicanthis niloticus. The sequence continues at coordinate 5,520,016 of NC_133432.1, forward strand.
AAGTGCTGGGGTTAAAGGCATGCAACACTGCACCCAAGTCTCTCTTGGACAGTCAGTTGGCTTCCGTAAGCAGCTCTTCAAGAGCCTTGTGTAAGAGATTAATGAGAGACAAAAAAAAAAAAAAAAAAAAAAAAAAAGCCCTAAACAAGGATGCTGCGGAGGTGTGAAATTTCAGAAAACCAAATTCTAAAAGCTGAAGAGGAAGCTGGGATGTCGGTTAAGCAGAGGGAGAATCCAGCTCCTGTGGAAGTGACGGCTAGCCTCCCGTGTCACATTTGTACACTTGGCCAATAAGCATGACGCATGCCTGGCCTTTTCAGAAGACAGGGAGCTGACCTCCTTCTGTTGACCTTGGGTATTACCCACATTGTACGGCAGCTTTAACATTCTTAATGCTTGCAGCCCGGAGACACAGTAAGGTCCCATCTCCAACCCAGTCAAGTTTCTGTTAACTTTTCTCTTTTTAAAAATGATGTATTTCTTTAGAGTGCGGTGGATGCATGTTTACCACAGCCTAAAATGTGGGCATCAGGGGACATCTTGTGGGAATTGGTTCTCTCCTTCCACCGCGTGGGTCCTGAGGCGCAGACTTGGGGTGTCAGGCCTGGCTGCTGAGCAGACTTGGGGTGTCAGGCCTGGCTGCTGACACCTTTGCCCATGGAACTATCTACCCAGCCAGAAGTATTTCCACCAGGATAAATGACAAAGCCAATGTAGAATGTCTGTCTCAGTGTGTTCATACTTTGATTCTGCGCATTTCTCGTTCCTCCTGTAACTGGTAGCACCATGGGTCACGCTCCTCATAACCCTCTGTCTGCTCCTCAGGCCCCGGATTTCTATGTGCAGATGAAGTGGGAATTCACCAGCTGGGGTGAGTGCCGCGGGCCTGGGATGTATTTGTTCCCAAATTCGCATGGTCTCTTCATAGGTTTATTTTCCTTTGTAAAGGCTTCGTGTGCAGGGTGAGGGGGGCCATGCACGTGCGTGTGCTGGTGTTGGGTCTGTGATGACCTGCATTCCCATTTAGTTTCTGGTCTTCCAGTCCAAGAGTTGGGTTGGCCCTGAACATGTAGTAGTAACAGCATACAGACACGTGCGTCTCCTCCTCACATCTTGTTTCCCCGACACCCATTTTGTTAGTTTGGATTGCTTTTCGTTATTTTTAGGGGTGAGTGGGGTCGGGATGGTATAGCCCCCCTGGCTTTCTACTCTGTGTAGACCATACTGGCCACAGTCAGTCCTCCCCCCGCTCGGCCTCCGTGCTAGGACTACAGGTGTGTGCCCACACTTGCAGCTTCCTTAAGAAGCAGGGTCTCATCGTGGCCTCTGGGCCCCTGGGCTGAAAGGCCTTCCTGCCTCAGTTCCCCGTGTAGCTAGGAAGCGAGGACCAAGCATGCACGTTCCACCTGTCTGTCAGGCCGGCTTCCTGGTTCTCACTGCCTGTTTGTAATGCAGACACTTGATGACCCACCGGGGTTCGACGCTCTTCTTAGGTTGTTTAGCTTGAATCTTTCAAACCTGGTATTCTGGGGGAAATGAGACCAACAGTGGGACTGTTTTCTTTTTTTTTAATTTCATTTTCTATAAAATGCATGCCTTTCTCCAAAATACTCTGTAAGGCCATGGATGATAGAAATCTTCATAGGTCAGTGAGCTAATCATGCTTGGCCTTTGTAGCTTTTCATCTTAGTCTGATGTCCAGTTTTGATAAAGAGCAGATTTATTTATTTATTTAAATGAGTACACTGCAGCTATCTTCAGACACACCAGAAGAGGGCATCGGATCCCATTACAAATGGTTGTGAGCCACCATGTGGGTGCTGGGAATTGAACTCTTCCTCTGGAAGAGCAGCCAGTGCTCTTAACTGCTGAGCCATCTCTCCAGCCCCCGATAAAGAGCAGATTTTAGACCCTGGATATATTTTGAATGGCGGCTGTACTATGGGAGCTGTGACCATACAGCATTAGTAGATCTGAGAAGGCCAGATGGACACAGCCCCAGCCCTGGAGGGTCAGCTCAGGCCTTGGAAGACTGATGGGGAAGCTGTGTGGTGTTCTCTCTGGAGTGCCGGAGGAAAAGGCTGGGTTTTCTCTGTTTTTAATTATGTTTTTAATGTTAGGGATTGAGCCGCACTGAGCACACACTGTACTGCTGAGCTACAGCTCTAGCCTTCTTATTGTCTGTCTGTCTGTCTGTCTGTCTGTCTGTCTGTCTGTCTGTCTGTCTGCAGTACCAGGATAGAACCAAGTGCATGCGAGTGACCTACCCCTGGGCTATGACTCCCGCCACTTAGAATATTGTTTAGTTTAAATTGGTCTTACTAGCTGGTCTGGCTAGCCTCAAACTTGCTGCGTGGCTCAGGTTGGCCTCAAAATAGAACTCCTTCCCCAGCCTCTTGAGTGCTGGGGGTGCAGGCCTGTCCACCATGCCCGGCTCCCCCTTCAGTTGTCAGGATGAGGTCCTTTACGAGCGTGAAGGGAGTGGTGGTCCAGTTGTGTGTGTCTCTGCGATCGTATCTGTAGTCAGAGCCCTGAGTTCCTGGCCCACGGGTTCTGCTGGGCCCTTGTGATCTTCTCAGTCATGCACCTGCCTCTCCCTTCCAGTGCCTTTGGTGTCTAGAATCTGCCCGAACGATGTCTGTCGCATATGGAAGAGCGGTGCCAAGCTGCGGGTGGACATCACCTTGCTAGGGTTTGAAAACATGAGCTGGATAAGAGGGAGGCGGAGCTTCATATTCAAGGGAGGAGGTGAGTGATTGTAGGGATCCCTGGCTTGTTGTCACCAAGACAGGTCTCACTGGGTTGCCCCGGCCGGCCTGGACCTCTCCTTGTAGACCAGGCTGGCCTCTGCCTCCAGATGCTGAGTCTAAAGGTGTGCGCTACCACGTCTCGTTGCATGGTAAATTTTAACCAATAAAATGTATTTGTGTTTTATCCTTTACCTCCATTATTCTGGAGATGGGCTAGTTCCCTGCTCATTCATTACTTAACACAGTTGTCTATTCCGTGTGAGACGCCACCTTCTGTCCTGGGTTGCTCTGAGTTCCCTTCCTGATTGGGCGTGGTTCCGTAGTGAAGGGAGATCGCCAGTGTGCCAAGTAGACCGTTTTCATAAACGCTGTAGCAGTGGTTTGTAAAGGTCGTAGGTGAAATGTGCTGCCAATAAAGAAGGAAAATTGGTTTTAAAATCTCCATTTTTGGGAAGATGCTCCAGGGTCTCCGGTGAGTTGTAGAGAGCTGGCCAGGGGAACTCTGTGCAAGCGCAGTCAGTAATCGGTAACCTCGGAGGTGAGGCTCAGTGGTAGTGGGGGTGGGGAGGCCTCAGTGCAGTGAGCATCCTTCCTGACACTCGCGTTCTCCTTAACAGACAACTGGGCAGAGCTGATGGAGGTCAACCACGATGACCGCGTGGTCACCACCGAACACTTCGATCTTTCCCAAGAAATGGAGCGCCTCACCCTGGACCTGATGAAGCCAAAAAGCAGGGAGGTGGAGAGGCGCCTCACAAGCCCAGTCATCAACACCAGCCTGGATACTAAGAATGTTGCCTTTGAGAGGTACGGATTGGACTCCAGGCTCCTCTAGCCTGGGGACTGCTTTCACTAATGGCATGCTTGCAGTAATGGGAAGTTACGACTGAGGGGGACTTTTCTAACGCGGCGTAATGCTAGTGGGCTGTAGGAGGATCTCTAGTGCTAATCAAATAGGCGTCATAATTGATGTGCTGTGTGCATCATCTTTGTAGCGCTGCAGCAGGGTGTCTAAGTCTCATCCCCGTATGCTTCTGTGGGCCCCTTATGGGCTCCCTGGATATTTTTTTGTTGTGGTAGTTTTAGATGCACAATGCTCCTTCATCCCAAAATGTGGAACTTTGAGTTTCTTGAAGCTAGAATTGACCAGAATTGTATTGACGCTAGGCAGTCAGATTTATACTTAACCATAATGTATTGTAGCCCCAACCCCACCTATGAGGCAACAGCGCAGAGAAGCATCTGGAGGCTGCTCAGATCTTTCCAGGTCCTATGAGGAGCATTCTCCAAAGAGCTCTGTATCCCAGTGAGACACCGTCTGTAGCCGTCCACTGACAAACAGCCGTCCCGTGGGTCCTGCTGGGCAGGGGCACTTGGAGCACAAAGGAAATAGAGCCTGCCATATCTCTCTGCTGTCGAGCTCAATAAACCGAGGGAGTCTGCAGTATCCCTGGCGTTTGCCTAGGATGTCACATCTGCTGCCTATGAATCAGTATAACCTGGGCTAATCTGGACCTTGCTCCTGAATCCAGGCCTCCCCCTCTTCGTGAATGTGCTAACTGATCTCTTTAGCATTGTTTTCACATTGTCAGTGAAGAAAACTCAGAGACATCCCTTTAGTCAAGTCTAAGACATAATTGCCCTTTTCTTTTTGTTTATTAAAGCCACAGAGGCAGGTGTCTGACAGGGATTGGACACGCAGCCCGTGTCACGTCTCGGGGCTGCTTCTGCTTCCGAAGCAGGAGCTTCTGATGAAGGATGTCCTCTTGCTAGGCTCCTGGCTAGGACACTGAGGTGTAGGGAGCAGCTGAGGGGGCATGTGCAGGCTCTTGGCCTGATGTCCTTCGGTTTCAGCATGAGCCGCACAGGGAGGGCGGCCCCTCAGAGGCTCTAGACAAGAGGAGGCCATTGTCGCTGCCATACCTTTCAGCCGAGAGGAGAGAGGCCCAAATGACAGCAGCGGTGGCTGAGGTCTGACTCTGCAGCTGTCTCCTCACTGGGAGGGAAAGCAGACGAGTGGGCTTGAGAGTGGAGCACCTGAGGTCTGGGACCCTACTCTGGGATTCGGGGGTGCTCATCTGGTGTGGTCACAGCCATTGGTTGCTGTGAAGTGGAGCCTAGCCAAGGTGTGTGGCGATTCCTGGCCCTAGGCCACCCAGTGCAGATGGGAAACAAGAGTGTGTCCCTGTGTGCCCAGGACGAAGGTACACAGTGTGTCCGCGTGGTCTCGGGGTTTCAGACGGCTAGCTCAAGCTGGCTTTCCTGAAGCTGACAGTGGGCCGAGGCGAGGGTGCTGAAAGACAGCTGGCTTTTTGTTTTGTTTTAAATGATGTTCATATGTGATCAGTGAATGCAGGCATAAATAGAGACCAGGGCCGCTCCTGAGTGTGAGGTTTGCGGACTCAACGGCATATGAACGACCATCCAGCCGGGGCTCTCTCCGCGGTTCTTTGCTGCAAAGGCTACTCTTGTCCTTTTCCTGTGTCTACACTAGGAATTTGATCCTTACAAAACTCTGTGATGAGTTTCAGGACAGTTTGTAACTGGCCGAACTTTGGTTTTTACTCTTTTCCTGAATGCTATGCCATAGGGAAAGCATCCCTGCTACTCCAGAGCCGCCTTTAAACATCGTGGTACTGAGTCACAGTGCCTGTTATGTGGCCTCTGGTGTGTTGGTCTCAGGTGGGACAGGCCGAAGGAAGCTGGGTGCCCTGTCCTCTTCAGATGCCTGTGCACGCAGAGCTGACAGAGGCCCAAGGAGTCACAGCTGGGTTTAGCATAGTGGAGTCTGAGCTCTCTACCTCAGTGGCTGTCAGAGCGGGACTGCCATGTATGAGAGCAAGCAAGGAGAGCCGAGGAGCGGGGCGTGTCCGCCTAGCACCCGTGCAGCCAGCACCGGAGTTACCCAAGGAGCATCTGGAATTCAGTCCCTGGCGGCAGAAAGGGCTGTGGCCTGCCGGTTGCCAGTGCGGTCCTGGTGCCCTGCTCTTGTTTGAGTAGTGTAAGCCGGAGCAGCCAGCATTACCCAGAGTCCCTTTAGGACCCCAGCTCTTGCTCTGTGGGACCATCTTCACCCAAGAGAAAAATTAACACCCGTGGGTCTTCCTTTTATGATGGGTTAAAACACACCAATAAACTCAGTATGCGGCCTGATCTGATTGACCGAATCCCACTAGAAATTCCTTTCTGTGGAATTTATGTTATGGAAATATAAAATTTACAAGCTGCATTCTGCTTTTGTGAGCTGGTTAGCCTGCCGCCATCCTCCGAGCTTCCTCCATGACAAGACAGCGCAAAGGGCAGACTGATGGCAGCTCCACACAGTGCCAGGCAAAGCTAGGGTGTGGCGCTCCAGACAGAGGCAGGGCTGATGGGCTCCTCTCTTAGGGGAAATGCTTCCGGGGCAAGCTGCTCTGAGAAGCAGTCACAGCCAGGAGTGGTGGGATGCTCTTGCCTGTAACTCCAGCACTTTGGAGGCCAGAGGCTCACAGGTTTGGGGCAGTCTGGCCTACATAGCAAGATCCCAAAAGAAAACTAATCGGAACCTAGAGGCTGTTCTCGGATCCCGAATGCATTTTCCCCCTAGAAGTGTGTAGCTCTGATTAACTGGCTTTCTAACCACACAGCCCATGCCACAGGTGCAGCAGTGACCTGGGCTGCCTCAAAAGTCACCCATGAATGGGGATCAGTGGCTGAGGTGAAAAGCCACTCTTCATGTCCTTCCTCCTGCTATACCCGACGATGAACATGTGATTCTCCGGTCACTTTGAAAGCTTTAATGGCCTCTTCTAGCCTCTCAATATTGTTATGGGTTCCAACTCCACCTGCCTTTCTCCTCGAGGCGGGGAGCTGTGTGCTCACAGTTCTGAGAATTCCTGGATGAGAAGAGGCTCTTATGCCCTTGCCTTTAGTCGATGACCCAGATCCAAGCAAGCAAGACCTTGGACACGGGCCATCTTCACTCATTTCTTGAGGACAGCTGTCCAACAAATGTCATGACCTTTGCCCCTGTGCTGGCGGGTCCTGTGTAGACGCCAAGAGCAGAGCTTTCTCTTTGCCTGAAGTGCCCACACTGATAACTGCAGGAGGGGGAGGGGTGTCTAAGCCGTCTGCCACTGGTCGCATCCTTTTGTGGACAGTGGGACCACGATTTCCAAGTGTCCTTCACTAGTGTCGGGGGCGGGGGAGGCTGTAAGGGCTGCAAGGCTGCACTCTGAATGGCATTGTTGTACATGTGGAAATTTGTGGTGTTCACTTTTGTCAGAACTAAATCCGGATTCTGGGGCTGGAGGACAGATAAAGCAGAAGTTGTTAATGGCTACGAAGCAAAGGTAAAAGCAAACTCCTCTAGCTTCTTGGCTGCTATGCAAATGAGGGGTCATCTGTTCCGATTGCTTCCCTGCATCTGCCAGAAGGGCGGTCCCTGGGGAGTAAGTTCTAATGGGGCTCCTGCTCACTGTTGTACTGATTTCTTTCAGAAAATGGGACAGCAAGCCCTGAGCAGTCTGTAGGTTTCCTAAAGAGAACTGGCTGTCCAGAAGTGAGAGTCATTCCTTTGGTTCTTTTTTTAAAATTATTATCACTATTATCATTGTTATCATTATTAAATTTAGTCTGTTTATCTCTTTTAAAGAAGATATCATGTAGGAAGTAGCTTCTGTGATTCTTTGTTACCTAAGCTTTAAGGTAATTTATTCAGCTGACTCTAAGCTCACTCAGCTCTTAAAAAGATCACTGCAGCCACTTCTGTGCCTGGAAATCCTGCTGTCGCGATGGGGGTGTCTGTGGTATCATTTGGTATTTTGTCAGTTGACGGGCTGTTTACCAGCCTTCCCTTGGCGTGCAGCAGGGATGGAGGGAGCCAGGTGCCATAGGGTCTTCTGCTGGCCTCCGAGGGAGCAAAGAAAGCTCCATCATGCTCGGAAGACGCATTTAGAAACAGCTGCTGTGGTATGGAGTGTGGTTTCTGCAGCTGTCAGCACACAGCAAATTGAGACCCCTCAGACAGCCCTGACAGACAGCACTGTGCTCCCTCTGGCAATCAGAATCTTTTTTTTTTTTTCTTTCCATTAGTAGAAGAGTTCTGTTTTTTTCTGATCTCCCAAGTCTGGAGAACCTAGGTCCGGCTTAGTCAGTACTGTCAGGAGAGCACCACAGATCTCAGGAGACAGAAGCAGGAGCCTGTTGCACACTCTATCAGCAGGACACTGCCCTCCTGAGGATGCAGAGTTTAACTGCTGAGAGCATCCCAGGCAGGAGCTGTCTGTCAGAGGGGCTGAGGGCTGTTATTGGCCAGTTCTCGATTTTATTTTGCTGGATTTGCTTGATTTGCTTGGTCTTGCTGTGCGTGTGTTCGCTTTTGATCCCCCGTGTCACAACTGTCTTTTGCACACATCCCTCAAGGTTTACTCGGTAAACAACGTGAGCGTGATAACCAAGATCCGCACAGAGCACCTGACGGAGGAGGAGAAGAAGAGATACAAAGGTAAGCCCCGCCCCTGCCGCCCCGCCTCCTCTTCCCACTGACGATTGTGTGGACCAGTGGTTCCCAACCTTCTTAGTGCTGTGTGCACTGATACAGTTCCTCATGTTGTAACGACCCCCCCCAAGTATAAAATTATTTTTGCTGCTACTTCATAACTGTAATTTTTCTACTGTTACAAATCATGATGTAAATATCTGTATTTTCCAAAAGTCTTAGGTGAGCCCTGTGAAAGGATCCTCCGACTCCCAGAGGGGTCACAGCCCACAGGTTGAAAACCGCTGGTTGTATAGACAGTGCTGTGATTTTTTGGGGGGGTAAACGTGTTGTTTGGACATGGGAATCCTAACTTTTCTTTGTAAAAATTTTCCTAGTTTGACTCATTTGTGGAGCTTTTCATGGTTGGTTTCAGTTGTAATTAAAGCCACTTGTGAGGGCTTAACTTCCGTGCTGTGGCGATAGCTGGTGGCGGCGGCGGTGGCAGCAGCAGCATTGGAGAGGAGTGAGAAGAACTGGGCATCTTATCCTTAGGATAAGTGACTTTGCCGCCATTATAGTGATGAGATTTTTGTGGAACTCGGGCTCTGGGCCAAATCCCCGTGGATCTGTGGCTACTATATACCGGCCTTGCCAGCTCTGTGGCCTTGTGACGCTGTCTCTGCCGGAGGCCTCTTTCCTGTGTAGTAAAATGGAGTTGGTGCTGGGCCAGTTCCACGGTCACTGAGAGGAGTAGGAACTGCCACATGCAGACGTTTAGTAGAAGGTGCAGGCAGCTACAGTTGACAGCCAGCTGCCACTGCTCTCGGTAGGCGGGTGGGCGGCTGGCAGAACACATGGAGGGAAGGGATCCAGCCCAGCTCACTCTGAAGCTCCATGCCACAGCTGCTCTGCCTGAATTCTTGTTCTGTTTTTTCTTGTTTTCCTGATTGACCGGTGTCAATTACATGTAACACTGGGCTCCATAGTGAGCGCTTGGACTGTCGTGCCGGTCCCTCCAGGTTAAATCTCCTAAGAAAAGATGCTAAGGAGAACCTGGCCTTGGTGGGTGGCTTTTATCGCCGCCCCTACAAATGGAATCCCTACTGTGGGTAGCTTGGTTCAGGACCCAGAAATCGCCGTGAGGGGCCTGACGCTATCGGTCTTTCCTCCTCTCTAGAGGACCGGAATCCACTGGAGTCCCTGCTCGGAACCGTGGAACATCAGTTCGGTGCTCAAGGGGTGAGTTGAAGATAGGGTATTGGGGAGCTAGCTTAACGAAAACATGGCCGTCTCCTGTTTGCGATGGTGGCTGCGGGCCCTGAGCAGGTCACCTGACTTGGGACAGCTCCTGGGACACAACTGCATGAACGAAACTTTGAAAAATCAAAAGATTTTGGAGGAAGGGCAGATCCTAGAAACAGGCTCCCGCTCTGATAAACAAGGGCCCTCTCTTCGTGTGGCTCTTAAGCCAGGACGCCTTTGTTCTGCAACACGGCTCCTCACCTCCCAACTAACCACATATCTGGATCAGTGACGACACCGAGAGCCAGGAGATGCAGCTTCCTTAGTGGTGCTGAAGCTGAAGCTGTGAACGCCAAGTCCTCTGAATCCTTTGCTGGTTCACGTGGGTGTCATCTCTAGCCGGACATAGAGATGGGGAGAGGCCATGTTAAATTGTTAGACCTGTTTCTGCCGGCTCCACGCAGTGCCTGCCCTGTCAGACCCGCCTGCTCCACGAAGTGCTTGTCGCTCGTGAAGTTGTAGCAGGCCTGCACTTAAGGGTCAGGCAGTCCTGACTGTCCTTACTTCTGGCTTAGCAGGACCTCACTACCGAGTGTGCCACTGTGAACAACCCCACGGCCATCACGCCTGATGAGTACTTTGACGAAGACTTTGATCTGAAAGACAGGGACATTGGAAGGCCAAAAGAGCTGACGATCAGAACCCAGAAGTAAGTGTGAGACACGGATGCATCCTCCATCCTCTGTGGTCTGCTGGTCCCTTACCCCTTTCCCTTAAAAGTAAGTAATGTTGAGGTGTTCTCTCTCTCTCTCTCGCTCTCTCTCTCTCTCTCTCTCTCTGTCTCTCTCTTAAAAGGTTTTTTTATTTTATGTATATGAGTATACTGTAGCTGTCTTCAGACACACCAGAAGAGGGCATCAGATCCCATTACAGATGGTTGTGAGCCACCATGTGGTTGCTGGGAATTGAACTCAGGACCTCTGGAAGAGCAGCCAGTGCTCTAACCACTGAGCCATCCCTCCAGCCTAATGTTGAGGTTCTTAATCTGGCAAAAACCAACAGTCAGTGGCTCCCTGCCTTTGTCACAGAGGATGGAGATAGAGGAGCTCCTGCGTGTGTGTGTGTGTGTGTGTGTGTGTGTGTGTGTGTGTGTGTTTACTGCCAATAAATCTAGCTGGTGAACTGAAATGCAGTCAGGCAGCCTGCTGCACTAATAGGTGGCAATGCAGGCCTTTCTCCTCCATTGTCAGATCTTAGGGGACCTGAGTTCCTCGGGGTTCCAGTCCCTCAGGAGCCCTGAGCTCAGGCTAATGTAGAGGTGGGGTTTGGGGGGGTGCTGTGGTCTAGCCTTCTGAGCAGCAGCGACCTGCCTCTGGGCTCTCGCCGTCAACCCTGCAGGTTTAAAGCTACCCTGTGGATGTGTGAGGACTTCCCGCTGTCCCTCGTGGAGCAGGTCATCCCTATCATCGACCTCATGGCTCGCACCAGCGCCCACTTTGCCAGATTGAGAGATTTCATCAAACTGGACTTCCCTCCTGGGTTCCCTGTCAAAATAGGTAAGGGCTAAACTCGATCGAAGGGCAGGCATTTGCAGGTTCCGCCTGTTTGTGAATGCAAACAAACCTGCTTCAGGGAAATGGAACATATTAAGGACAAATTAGCAGCAAGGTGTGGCGGTGCACACCTTTAATCCCAGCTCTTAATAGACAGAGGCAGGTGGATTTCCATGAGTTTGAAGCCACCTTGTTCTACCTAGTAAGTTCCAAGACAGCCAGGGCTATGTAGAGAGACTTTGTCTTACAAAAGAAAAAAAGCAACAATAACATTTAAAAAAAAAAAAAAAAAAAAATCTGCAGAGCTGTCCAGGTGTTGGCCCACACCATTAATCTCAACACTCAGAGACAGAGGCAGGTGAATCTCTGTGAGTTCTAGGCTAGCCAGGGTTATATAGAGAAACCTTGCCTCAAAACCCAAAAACAACAGAAAAGCACACGATAAACACAACAGAGGAGGCTGGCACTGTCCTCTGGCTTGGCTGGATCGGGAGACTCGGCATGATGTGTGATTCCTTTTGTTATCAAAACGAAAGGCTGTCCAGTCAGTGTCTATGTAGAGCGTGCTAACAGGCACGGACTGTCCAGGAGTGCTGGCACACCTCAATCCCAGCACCCAGCAGACAGAAGCAGGCAGACCTGGGTGCCTCTGAGGTCAGCCTAGTCTACATTAGAAGTTGCAGACAGCTCCGAGCTACAGTATGAGACCCCTTCTCAAGAAACAAAGCAGCGGGCTGGTGAGATGGCTCAGTGGTTAAGAGCACTGACTGCTCTTCCAGAGGTCATGAGTTCAAATCCCAGCAACCACATGGTGGCTCACAACCATCCATAATGAGATCTGATGCCCTCATATGGGTGTCTGAAGACAGCTACAGTGTACTTACACAAAATAAATAAATAAATAAATTAAAAAAAAAAAAAAAAGAAACAAAGCAGCCCTCCTCTCCCTCCCCTCCTTGTTCTCCTCCTCCTCCCAGAACAAACATGGATTCTAGTTTTAGTGTTAGACCTTTAATGTAAGCAAAACTTCAAGTTGGATCGTTTTATTTTGAACTTTTTGGATTATCCTTTGATATTTTGTTAATACATTAGTAATTCCGTGTGGTGTGCGTGTGTGCTTTTAACTGCCCACATGCCCTGGTCCTCCCATATCTGCTCACCCCGACCCCAGATAACTGTTGCGTGAATGCATTTGACAGGAAGATGTTTGATGCATAGATATGCTTCATGTGTTGGAGTCATGTAGGCAATGCTGTTTGGGTTTTGGATGGTTGAGTATCGTGACACCTGACTCGTGACCACTTACCTCGCCTGTGTCTGACTCTGTCTCCGTGTCCCATCTGTGGACATGGGGACTGAGGGAAACCGCGCTGATGAGGCATGCTCTGCCCAGTGCTAGTAAATGATCACTGTTCCCAGTGAAACCTGCTAATGAGCGCTTCCGTCTGCCAGAAATCCCCCTATTCCACGTTCTGAACGCACGGATCACTTTTGGGAACGTCAACGGCTGCAGCACCGAGGAAGAGAGCCAGAGTGTGGAAGGGGCCCAGGCCAACGCAGGTAACCCGGAAGCCCAGACGGCGCAGTCACGTTTGAATGCTAACCATTCCGGAATGAAGCAGATCTGTGCTGCTGAAGAGCAGAGTTTAGATTAAGGACTGGAGGAGGGGGAGGGGATGCTCTGGCCATGGTCTCAGGAGACCAGCTGGCTCCATTGTGGAACAAGAATCTTTCTCCTTTACAGTCCACTGTTTCCTTGTTAGGATCATGTGTTAGTTTTCCACCAAGAAAGATCAAAGAAGCTGTATTGTGGTCAGTTTTACTGTCGAGATTCTCCCTTTAAAGTCTCCAGCAGCAAACTGATGATGCCAACGACTTTTATCACGGCTTCTTTCTTACCTTTTATTGTCTGATTGTATTTAGCTGTAGCCCTAGGGGCGGAGCCATGTAGCCCTGGGGACAGAGCCAGGAGCCTCCACTGCTGGCATGCTCTGCTCAGCCACACCCTCAGCCCTTGGGTTCTTTGTTACTGGTTTCATTTTTTCTAATTTGAAATGTTTTCAAGCTGGGCGCAGCAGCTCATGTCTGGAATCCCAGCATGTGGAGGCTGAGGCAGGAGGGGCTTTTGAGTCCAGGAGTTTGAGGGGGGCATAAGTAATGCATTAAGTCAGGGTAGTTAGAGGCAGGAGAATTATGAGTTTGAGTCAGCCTGGGCTATATTTGGAGTTTTAGGCCAGCCTGAGTTATATAGGCACTGTCTCAAAAAAACAAAAATCAAAAACAAAAACCCAACCCTCAATTGTCTGAATGGGTTGTAGTGAATGAAGACCCTGGACACCTGCCTTTATTTTTCAGTTTCCGAGGCCACGAACTTCGAGGTTGATCAGTCTGTATTTGAAATCCCTGAATCCTATCACGTTCAAGACAACGGCAGAAACGTGCACCTGCAAGACGAGGACTACGAGATCATGCAGTTCGCCATCCAGCAGAGCCTGCTGGAGTCCAGCAGGAGCCAGGTGGGGCGGCGGCGGCCGGGGCGGGTGATGCCTCCCTCCCAGCTTCAGAAGTTTACGCGGCGTCTTGAGACAGACTTCCTGTCAAGTTTACTCATATAGGTGCTGTGCTGTTTTAAAGGTCTGCTTTGTAGTCTTGTAGCTCTGACGTTTGCCTTTGTGAAGCAGTCTTAGTCACGGGAGTGCTGTGGATGCGCCGCGGGCTCCGTGAGAGAATGGTAGCCCAGGCTTGAGGGGTTCTCATTTCAGGGAGTCTCCTTAAACCCTTCCTGTTTATCAAGCAAAGTCAGAGCTAGGTAAAGAGCGTTAGGGGGTTCATGCCTCGTTCCCCCAACCCCGACTGCTTGAAACTCCCTGTCTGCTGCTGCTGTCCCTCCCTCCCTCCCTCCCTCCCTCCCTCCTTCCCTCCCTCCCTCCCTCCCTCCATGGTGCATGGTCTCTGCTGTCTGCTGCTCCTGGCTTGGGCAGAGGTCGGTATCAACATGGGGACAGAGAAAAGGAAACCCTGGAGCGTCAACGCTGTCTTTTCCTCCGAGTCACAGGCACGTGGTCTACAGTGGCCGTGTGTCCTGGGTTGTTGTTGTCCATCTGTTGATCATTGATTTCTTCTTTCTTCCCATGGTCCGTCCAGCAGGAATCTGCAGAGTAAGCTGGGGGGTCTTGGGTGAAATAGCTCCTGCTCTGCTGGCACGTCTGAGCTGTGAGCATGGTGTCCTCCTGCCTCGGCTTTCTGACTTGCCCGCTGCCATCACAGAACCGTTCCAGATCCATCCTTTTATTTTTCATTAATTAAAACAAATGTGTATAGTTGTTTTTTTCCTGCATGTATGTCTGTGCCTGGTGGCTGTGACGGCAGAGGAGTGTCAGATCCCGAGCTGGAGTTAGAGATGGCTGTGAGCTGCCATGTGGGTGCTGGGAACCAAACCTGGGTTCTGGAAAAGCATCCAGTGCTTAACCACTGAGCCACCTTTCCAGCCCTCACTTGGCCGGGTGGTTTTTATTTTTGGCAGCTAGGCTGCCTGCTCTCGGGAAGCTCCTTGGAGAAGATCTTGCCCCTCACAAAGCCTTCGTGCAAACAGTCCTCTCCTTGCTCTCCTGATGGCTATAAAAACCTTGGTAACTGTAAGTTTTGAGGGCAACAGCCCGAGTCTAGGGCAACAGATGGCAACTGTGTCGTCCGTCTTAGTTTGTCCTCAAAGCATGTCCTGTCTTGGTTGTTTGATGTTGCCCAAGGCTAATGGTTCTTACTAGACTGGAACTATGTAAAGTCCGAGGAGGTGGCACCTTGACTCCAGGGTAATGGCAGATGCCCTGTGCCACATGTTAGAAAAGTGTACAGCCTGACAGTCGCCATTAGTCACTGTCAGCGGCAAGCTGTAAACACTGAGTCTTGTTCTCCTAGGTTCATTTCCTTATCGCTTTGGCAACTGTTTCTGCTGCAGGGTGTTTATACGCATCCCATCGTTTGTTTTTGACAGAATCTTTCAGGACCAGCGTCGAACGGAGGGGTCAGCCACACACACAGCTATGAAGCCCAGTATGAGAGGTAACTGATAGTGTCACACCTAGGTTGTCATGGGCACTTGATACAGGGGCATCCTTGTGGCTTGTGCTCAGCAGGAGATTTTAAGAGTCGGCTCTCCTGGCTTCTTTCATTGTGGTCCCTCCTTAAACCAGCTCTGAACTGAGCAAGGGGCCCTGAGTGCTGGTGGGAGCGCAGGTTAAGGGTGCTCATAGCAAATCATCAGGTAAAAGCTGTCTGATTGGCTTGGTTTCCTGTGCGACTGCAGGTCTGTGGGCAAGGGCATTCAGTGTTAACGACAGTGGGAAAAGACCGATGGAAATGGCTGGAAACCCCTGTGGGGAAACCACGGTCATTCCTCTGTTTTCCTGTGTAGTAGGCATCTTGGACCACTGTAGGTCAAAAACCTCAGCTCTGATTTCAAACAGACCAAGTTCCGTTCATAGCCTTGTACTGGGTGATGCTGAGCCCCAGAGGCCCAGCACACCTCCTCCTCAGGAGGCAAGATGGCACCGTGTATCAGGAGTGCTTGGCACGGTACACCCTTAGTAACCAGTAAGAAAGAAACGTAGTTGCAGCTACCACCCCCAGAATAGCAATGACTCTCCCCCCACTTTCCACCCTAGGGCCATCCAGGAGAGTCTCCTCACCAACATGGAGGGCCGGTGCCCAGGTGGCCTCAGTGAGTCGAGCCGATTCGATAGCGACCTGCAGCTGGCCATGGAGCTGTCTGCCAAAGAACTGGCGGAACAGGAGCTAAGGCTACAGGAGGAAGAGGCGGAACTCCAGCAGGTCTTGCAGCTGTCACTCACTGAGAAATAGACAGTGGTGTCAAGGGCTGCAGAACAGAGGCTCTGGGCTGCCCGGAATGCTGTCCCAGTGAGGCAGACCCAGGGCGGGGGCCGGCCCTTCCTGCAGACAGCAGCCCGCCCTTTCCTTATGTAGAGGTGCAGGACCAGGGACTCCCCAGAGTGGAGAAGCGGGCCTCGGCAGAGCCCCGTCCCCACGCTGAGGGGAGGAGAGCATCTTCACCTGCCATTCGCTGTCCTGCCTGGCAGGTCACATTTTTTTACTACCAGCTTTAGACAGACACGCTGAGCCTGCAGGCTAGTAGACGCATCTTAGTCAGAAGTGACCAGCTACTGCGGAGTCAGGGTGCTTTTCCACAGGCAAGCAGCAGCCTTTGAGGAGTGGGTAAGAGCTGGAGACGTTCCTGCCTGCTCACCAAAGAGACGGGTTGTGCTGGCCTCTTTTATTTTCTTTCCTGTCGGGCTCCTGCAGCCTCGCTCGCCGCCATTGTACCGCCCCATCTCCACCTCGTTCCATGCCTTTTACCCCCAGCCACGAGGATCTATGTACAGGATCTATTTTAGATTATGGCTCTTTGCATCAAATTAAGATATACAAATGACCACGGATGTTGCCTTAGCCTTAAAAATTACTAACAGCTTAAGTCACCTCATGCCACACACTGAGGACCTGATTTGAATCTGTAAAGGCAGTTGCTTTAGGAGCAGCGTCCTCCAGGCTAAACCAAAGGCAGCTAATCCTGTCCTTGGAGGAGCAGCTTAGGGGGACCCATGGCTGAGTTCTCAGAGTGGGCAAGCTGGGCCAGAGCACTGGAAGAGCCTAGCCAGTGTGTTCTGTGTCTGCTCCCACGCAGGACTTCCAGCCTGGGGAGAGCCGGCTGCATGGCCTGGCTTCATAGAGAGGACAGGACAGACTTGAAACCAGAAGGGGAGCTAACAGAATAAAGGCTCTTCATCCAAAAGGGAAAAATGATGACTCCACACTGCTTTTTAGAGTTCAAATCAACATCTTTCTGGAAAAATATATTTTTTAACAGAATCTTTTTATTATTTTTAAAAGATATAAAACCGACTGCTCCCATCAGTAGCAATACAAGGTTATGCGTTTTAACCAGACTTTCTCAGGCCTCTTTTGGATACCTTTAACTATTTTCTCTAACCCTCCTGTCAATACCTATTGCATCACAGACCAGCCCCTGGAGAATCCAGCCAGGGCACTTGTGCCTCCCACCTGGCACAGGCATTTACCCCCACAAGGCTGTGCTGACCACCTGGTAAAACAGTACCTTCCTCTGTTCTGTGTCTGTTTCCTGTGATGCTTCTTTGGGGATAGGAAGAGAATCCACCATTCCCAGGAATGTCTGTTTGATACAGTCAGTGTTGCCAGTAAAATGTTCTGAGACACAAAGAATCGTGAGTTTAATTCCTCATAGCCATCTGCCCTTTTTTTTTTTGTCATGGTCAGACCCAAATCCCTTCCCTGCACTCAAGGCCAGGGTGGGCACATGGTTCCATACACGGGTTGGTGGTTTGTTCACTTGACATCTGCCAAGAGCAAAGACACTAATGGGAGTGCCGTGTGTACTCACTAAGGGGGAGCCTAGGTAACGCCTGCGTCTGCATTCCATTGCTCTACTTCCCCAAAGTCTGTGACTGTGTCCCTAGGAGTCACTTAAAGCGGGACTCAGCACTGCAGCAACCTCTTGCAGCTCTTCCCATGTTCTCCCTAAAAACACAAATAAATCCGCTTCCATAAAGGGTGCTCACAGTGTTGACAGCCCGAGTCCTGTCTCTTCCAGCGTGTCCTCCAGTCACTGTGCCACCAGAACACACGCTTCCTGTTTACACATTACTTCCTGTTCCGAGCTTCCGGTTCACAGAGCAGCACACCCCTCCCCGCCTTCCACAGCTCGTGCCAGATGGAAGTAAAGTGTTGGGCTACTGGGATCCTCTTGGTGCGCCTCCCGAAGTATGGTGCCTTTGAGAAGAGAAAGCCGGCTGTCCTTGGCGCCCCTGACCGAACAGCCTCGCTCCTTGAGGCTAGAGTGCCGGGGGCTGTTGTTAAGGCACTCGGTGAGAATCAGGGCCTTAAAAAGGAAACAGGTACCAACTGGGTAACGAACAATGTCAGGGTTCCAGAAGTGGGCGTTGGTATCCTAGGAGACCGGAAGAGCAAGAGGCTTATGAAGAACACCCCCTTTGGAGGCATGGATTACTTAAATTCACCAAGGCTCTGGTGCCCCAGCTATTTGAAACTGAGAAGTTCTACCCAAACATGCTACTGGCACTGAGTCCTGGCTCCGGAGTGTCCCAGCCTTGGCATGAAGTGTAGCAGGAAGGAAAAGCTGGCTTTGAATGGTGACAGGACCGTGCAGGCCGCAGCGTGGCCTCAGGTGCCTCCTGACCACAACGGACACAGAGAGACGGACTGGATTATACAAACTTGAGGTGACTGTGGGACAGTAGTTGCTGGAGGCCAAGGTGCTACCTAGACCTCAGTCTAGAAATAGGTGTGGGTTTGGGGTTGAGTCCAGCTGGAAATTGAGCAGTGTTCCCTGTCCCCAGACCTCAAGCAGCACCCACATGTGATATAGACTAGTCAGGTGTTCCGCTGGCTACACAGGTAATGTCCAGGGATGGTTTGGCTATGGGGCCTTGCATCCCTGAGTCCCCTTTAGTAAAGCTATCTGTAGCCCTGGTTGGCCAGGAACTCCTCAGAGACTCACTGCTGCCTTAGTAGTCCTAGGATTAAAGGCGTGCACACCAGGTCTGGCAACTTAACTTTTTAAAAATCCTTTTAATCGTGTGTCCAAAGAGGGAGAGTTGTACACATGAGGGCTGGTGGCCTCAAGCCAGGGGCCTCCTGGCGTATTCATAGGTGACTGTGCTCTGCCTGATGTAGGTGCTGGGACTCTAAACCCAGGTCCTCTGGAAGAGCAATACATGTTCTTAATTACTGAGCCATCTCTCCAGCCCCACAGTTCTATTTCTAACCATGTATTTCTGGTCTAATTCTTTGCCCTGGGACACAAGAGCCGGGAAGACTTCAGCCAAGTGCCCCCGGGCTGGCCCACCGAGCAGTGAGCAGGTAGCGAGCAGGTAGCGAGGACTAGAGGCTTGGCAGGGCTTTAGTGTTTCCTTTTAAAGCCTTAAAAATGGCAAGTGCTCCAGCAGCGTATCAAAGCGGGCTGGCCGAGTCCTCCTGGGGAGGACAGCCATTTACGTTCCAGTGTTACTGCTGATAGGAAAACAAACACTGGACAGGTTAAGTTCCTACAGTTGGCCCTGGAACAAACCTACAGACCTGCTCTGCCCCAGCTGACTCTGGCTCAGCTCTACTATTCAGTGTACTGTTTTAAACGCCACTGTTCAGGTCTTCCTTAAACCGATCAGGCCAGATTCTCCCGATCAGGCCAGATTCTCCCCGGCACCACCCCTGCCCTCCCCCTCCTCCCCCCCCCCATTAAAAGTTTTTTTTTTTTTTTTTAAGGATTTTATGTAAATGAGTGTTTGCCTTTGTGGATGTCAGTGCACCACATGAATGCCTGGTGCCCACCAGAGGGCAGAAGCGGGTATCAGATCTGGAGCCATTGGTAGTTGTGAGCCACCATGTGGGTGCTGGGACCCAAACCTGGGTCCTCTACCAAAGCAACCAGTGCTCTAACCACTGAGACATCTCTAGCTCCACCCCTGCTTTGCAAACACTTGGGAACGTAATGAGGCGCAGAACAGCAGACAGGGTTTCTCTTCAATTTAACATTTAATGGCTCAGGGTTACAAGGTTCCAGACAGGACCCCACAGTTGGGTGCCGTTCACATCAGTGCAGGGTGTTAAGTTAAAACACAAAAGACCAGTGCTGTGTTTGAGGGCAATACACAATTAAGCATAACAATAACTTCATGGCAAAATTAAAATAAATACTAATAACCTCTATAACAACAGAAAGTACCAACGGGGAAAATCTAGCTCAGCAGCAGCACTTGGAAAGCAGACAGTCTTGTAAACAGCAGCTTACAGAGGGGACGTAAGACTGAACCCTCTACACAGAGGGAAAACGGGAGACCAAGTCTCAGGTCGCCACCGCCAGGACATCTACATGTCTGAGCCACCCAGAACCTTCCAGGCGGGGATGGGGGGGGGCACGATCACAGACCTAGGATGCAACTCTGACTCAGCACCAATG
Source organism: Arvicanthis niloticus (assembly GCF_011762505.2). Taxonomy (NCBI): domain Eukaryota; kingdom Metazoa; phylum Chordata; class Mammalia; order Rodentia; family Muridae; genus Arvicanthis; species Arvicanthis niloticus. Next base: position 5,540,050 of record NC_133432.1, read on the forward strand.
CAAGGAGTGATGGCTAAGTTCCCAAAATCAACAGTGCTTTACAACAGGGTATTTGAGGACAACTCAGTAGAGTGAGATGGGATGGGGTGTGTGTGTGTATTTACTTATTCCTATGTGGAGGTCAGGGAACAACCCATGGGGTGGGACGGGTCTCTCCTTTCATCAGGTGAGTTCCAGGAATCAAGTGCCTTTATCTGCCGAGTCATCCTGCTGGCCCCCACGTGTGATTACCACACTGTTACAGAAAGACGGCAAACAGGGCAGATCTACATGTTAAGTCTTCCTCTTACTAGTTAAGCATTAGCGATTAGTCCTCGGACTGGTTCTTCTGGACACTCTGCAATGGTCTTTACAAGGACCCCTAGAGCTTCGGGCTTCACTTTTAACCAGCACAGCCAAACAAAAAGAAAGATGCCGAATCAGTAGCCAATAACGGAGGTGAGGGAAACAATTACTGCTAGGTGCTTTCCTAGCCCTGGGGCATTTACCGCCTGCCCGGAAGTTCTGATTCCACCGTCCCCAGTGGCCCATGTGCAACTTCTGTCCCGGAAACCTGGAGCAGGACTTCTTCGTGTGGCTGTCACCGTCGACGAATGGGCTTGTAGACACAAAATGCCATAAGGATGACAGTCACCAGCAGGATGCTAAAGATGGTTCCCATCAACACTGCAAAGGGAAAACAGGTTACCTCACGAAGGCTCAGGGTTCCATGGCTTATCCATTAAGAGACAGCGCTTCTCTGACTGCTACTCGCACCAAGGGCACTTACTACACAGGGTGCCAGGAAGTAGCTGTGAACGGGCACTCAAGTCACCCCACAGATGTGGGGAAGTAAATGTGGGCATCCTTCAGACAGCCTGTGCCCCTGTGGGCAGCGGCAGGTGGGAGGGGAGGAGGTAACTGAGGTAACATGCACACACTGAACTCCTTCTGAGAGACAGCTCAGGAGGCCAGGGCAGTCCCAAGGTTCAGCAAAGGGAGAACAAGCCCAGCATATGCAGCAAGCAGCTGAGCATTGTGGGAAGTCACTGTATGCAGGGCCTTTCAGACAACAAAGGAACATGGGCTGGTTGCTCACTGAATTATTTTTGCATGCTGTGTAGGTATGTGCATGGTGCAGACATGTGTGTGCACAAACATGTTCAGGGCCAACACAAGACTTCAGATCTCTGCTTCCACTGCCTCATGATTTGATGCCTTCAGAAATGGTCTCCCATTGGACCTGAAGCTTGCTGTTTTCGTCCCGGCTAGCTGAGCAGCCAGCAAGTTCTTTGTCATGCCTTGCAACTTTGTATGTGGGTGTTGGGGACTTGAACTTAGGTCCTCGGGCTTGTAGGCTAAGCACCCTTACTGAGGTATCTTCTAGGCCCAATTCCCACTAAATATCAATAAAGGCCTTTGGACAGGCAAAGACCACAAGATCTGATTAGTTAGGGGAAAAAGATCCTCTAACTTCTGTTCTGAGAACATCTCATTTTGGAAGATGACAGAGCCAGGGAGGCCAACCTCATCTCTAAAACCTGAAGATTTGATAAATAAGCCAGTTCAGGTGCTAGATGAATCCTCCTCATCAAAACAGCAACACCTTTATAAACGTGCTTTAAAAAAAAATGAAAAAAAATATTTTTAAAAAACTTATTTTTGTCTGTGTCTGTGCATGCAGAAGGGTCAGACTGATTAAACTCAGGTCACTGGGCTTGGCAGCACATGCCTTTACCCACTGTGCCATCTCTGGCTCAACTTACTGCGTGTGTGTGTATGTGTGTGTGTGTGTGTGTGTGTGTGTGTAAACTTATTTTATGTGTGTGGGTGTTTTGCCTGCATGCATGTCTTTGTAACACATGGGTACCTGGTCCCTGCAGAGACCTCAAAAGGGGGTCAGATTCCCTGGGACTACAGTTTCAGAAAGTTTAAGCTGGCACGTGGGTGCCAGAAATCAAAGCCAGGTCCTCTACAAGAGGGGCTGGTGCTCTTAACCACTGAGCCGTCTCTCCAGCCCCCGGTGTGTTTTTGAGAGCAGAGTTCCCATCTAAAACATTCAGGGTGCTAATGGGAGGAGTGAGGCCAACAGGTAACCGCTGAGCCTGGTGGCCCAGGCCTTAAGGGTATGATGACATAAATGACCAGCCACTCGCCTTACTTGGCGGCATCCGTCTTCCGAGACACTCAAAACATTATGACCTTCAAATAGGCAAATTTATAAACGCTTAGTTCCAACTACGTGGGCCCACGCCAGGTTCCAACTGGGTTGGACCGTGATTGTTCTGATCGAGTTCCCATTCCTCTGAAAAACCAAGACCCGGATACTTTGCAGGCAGTCATTTCAGAGCCTCTGTGCCTGCCCCACCCCTCCCCCCTCACATCCTCTTAGCATGGTCATTAAACACCAAGGTTCATCTTTTCTTGGTGAGAGTGAGAAAGGACAGAAAAACATGACAGTACATGCCACAACTCCAAAAGGCCAGATGTCATTCTGAGACCTTTCTGGATGCTGGGAACCAGGCCCAGACCCTCTGCAAGTGCAGCCAGGACTACCTGCTGAGCGTCTCTCTGGGCCTGCTTCTGGGTTTGTTTCTTTTGGGGGGTTTCTCTGTGCAGCCCTGGCTGTCCTGGACCAGGCTGGCCTCGAACTCACAGAGATCCACCTGCCTCTGCCTCCTGAATGCTGGGATCAAAGGCGTGTGCCACCACCTTCCGGCTCCTACTTGTTTTAAAAAGCAGAATTCCCTTTCAGTGTTAGGATCTGTCTTGAAAGTTTTACATCTTTAGAGCCTCTTCCAAAGAGTAAGGGGATGGTTTAAATGGAGGGGAGGGGAGGGGAGGGGAGGGGAGGCGAGGGGAGGGGAGGGGGGGGAGGGGGGAGGGGAGGCGAGGGGAGGGGAGGAGAGGAGAATGTTTTAAGTCCAGCTGTAGTCACGACTTTAGGAAACTGGAAATTCAAGGCTTTTTCAACTTGATCAGGCACTTAGCTGGGCTGGGCTAGTTGCAGATGGGGCATTTAGTTCCCGTGTGCATCAATAGGCTGGGACACGTGGAAACCCAGTTAAAAGGATTCCTTCAAGCTTAACTCTGGATTACCTTCAAACACTTCGCCTCTGATCAAAACAGGCAGCTCTCTGGGTGTCTGGCTTGTCTGCATCCAGAGGGTAAAGGAGACCCCGCCCACTGCCTCTCTTTCCCAAGAAAGAATCACTTGATCCAAGATGTCTGTAGTGTCAAGGGTGATAAACCCAGCTCTAAAGGGAAATCCGTGAGAACCACCCAGTAGAATGCTGGATAGGTACCAAGTTAGTGATCAAAACACGGAAGGAACCAAGCAGACTGAAAGACAATCCAGAATTGACAGCTGGTGGTCACTTACATCTTGGGTACAGGGTTGAGGAAGGACAGTTTCACTCTGAAGTCTGCCCAGCTAAGCTCATTTCACGGCCAGGCACTCCTTTGTGAGTGTACGTGTGTGTACGTGTGTGTGTAACAGATAACCCCACCTAAAGTTCTTTTAAGCCTCCATAAACCCCGATTCAAGTACTGACACTCACCGCTTGTATCCCTGAGTAACATAACTTAACCTCTGGGCTTCATTTTCCTTTCCTCTAGAACAGCGTTGAAAGCCCTACTCTTCTCGTTTAGCGCTCAGCGAGGCTCAAAAGAATACATGTAAACATCGGTTAGCACAACACCCGGTATGGAGGAAATGCTAAAACTTGTCAATTACAAACGCCATCACTGCGAACGGGGCCATTTAAAAGGACGAGGGATTCAGGATGAGCCCAGCTGCCTAGCCTGAATCCACAGAGCAAGAGACAGGAGCGCACAAACCGAGGTCTCCAGCTTCCAGTTCCAGCAGGTGCCGCCAACACACAGGGTGCGAGCGCTGGCTCCCAAGCCTGGGATTGACAGCAGGAAAAGCAGCTTCGCGAGGACCAGCGGCCCGGGCCGGTCCCGATCCCCACCCGCGCGCCGCCCGCGCCGCCCGCGCCCCGCACAAGCCCCCCGCGCCGGGATCTGGCTGCAAACGCGCACCCCGCGCCGCTCACCCAGGTTCTGCCCCCGCAGCACCGCGTAGGGCCGGCTCTGCTCCGGCGGCACCCCAGGGCTCGGGGCCTCGGCCCGCCCCAGCAGGAGGCTGCAGAGCGCGGCGTACAGCCGCAACCACCCCGCGCGCAGCATCTCTGGAACCTGCGCCCCACGGAGCGCGCGGACGCCGCTTCCGCCGCAAGCTCCGCCCCTAAACGCTGTCTTCCCGCGGCCAGCCCACTCCGCACGCGCGGTTACCATGGAAACAGAACTGGAGCGAGGGGAGGAGCGGTGGGCGGGACAGGGTTCCGCCAATCCGGTGTGGTCCCCGCTGAATACTCCACCCCGACCAACTTCCGGGGGGCGGGGAAATCCATCACGCGGAGAGGGTTCCACCGCCGCAGCAAGCGCTCTCATCCGCCTTCCCTATGGAAGGAAGGCTTTGCTTTACACACCCATACATTTTCGTATTAAGTCGTCACCACAGTCCGAAGAAACAGACACCGTAATTCCGTTCTTAAAAAATTTAAGTTTTGTGTGTTTATTTTGGTTTCTTTCCAGACAGGGTTTCTCTGCTTACCCTGCCTCTTGGAACTCACTCTGTAGACCAGGCTGACCCTGAACTCAGAGATCTGCCTGCCTCTGCCTCCCAAGTGCTGGGATTAAAGACATACACCGCCTCCACCAACACCGAGCTTACTTTCACCTTACGTATGTGGGCATTTTTCGAGCATGTATGTCTGTGTATCACATACCTGCAGTGCTCGTAGAGGCCAGGAGAGAGCGTGGGATCCTCGGGAATTGGGGTTACGATGGTTGTTGGCCGCTGTGTGGGTTCTGGGAATGAATCTGCGTCCTCTGGAAGAGCAGTCAGTGCTGAGCCACCGCTCTAGCACTGTGTGTGTGTGTGTGTGTGTGTGTGTGTGTGTGTGTGTGTGTGTGTGTGTGTGTGTGTGTGTGTGTGTACGCGCGCGCGTGTGTGTGAGACACAGAAAGAGATACAGAGCTATATGGGTGCAGTGCATGTGAGAGCCACTAGAGGGTGCTGTCTATCCTGCAACAGCTGGAGTTCCAAGTGGTTGTGGTGTATCTTTTGAAATCTCTCTCTGGCCCACAAACTCAGTTTTTTATCCTAAAACTTTTTGAAGTATATTGCGAATATCTCGTGGAATACCACACTCGTCTATTTGACATTCAAACCTATGGTGATGGTGGACGTGGGTTGTGTTCCTTTTCTTTGAGTTACAGTTGGTGGTGATCAGATGGAAAGCACACCTGTCTTCCTACCCGCGATGTTCTGGTGTCCTTGCTCCGGGAGCATGCACACCACCCAGTGGCCAATAAGCATCTTCCATCCCTTTGTCTGCAGTAACTGGTTCATGACCCAGTGAGTGGCCTGTTAGGCCTTCTTCCATGAGGATTATTATTACTCTCATTAATGTGTTATCATTAATGAGATGGGGGTCTCTTTAAACAGCCCTGTCCTGGAACTCACTATGTAGTCCAGGCTGGCCTCAAATTCATACACATCTTCCTGCCTCTGCCTCCCGAGTGCTGGGATTAAAGGCATGCACCAACATGCCTAGCCTATATAATCTTTTTTGGGTTTTTTGTTTTGTTTTGTTTTGTTTGTTTTTTTGAGACAGGGTTTCTCTGTGTAGCTCTGGCTGTCCTGGAACTCACTTTGTAGACCAGGCTGGCCTCGAACTCAGAAATCTGCCTACCTCTGCCTCTGCCTCCCAAGTGCTGGGATTAAAGGCGGTGGTGGCCTTTAAAGGCGTGTGCCACCACCGCCCGGCCTATATAATCATTTTAAAGGTTTAGTTTATTTTATGTAGATGAACGTTTTGCTTGTGTGTGTGTGTGTGTACTGCATGGGTGCCTGGAGCTGGTGAAGGCTAGAAGAAGGTGTGTGTTCTTCTGGAGCTGAAGTTACAGATAATTGTGAGCCTCCGTGTAAGTGCTGGGAACCGAACCCAGGTCCTCTGGAAGAGCAGTAAATGCTCTTAACCACTGACCCCCTCTTAGCCCCTTTTATACAATCTTAAGATCTTATTAGCTGCCCAATCTCACTTCTGCTATGATGGTGAAAAACCCACAATGAAAAATTACTCATTTTAGCGACTTTTGAATACAGTTCAGCTGTATTAGGCACATTAACACATATGGACCATTTCCAGAACTCATCATCTCAAACAGAAACTCCGTTAGACAGTAATTCAGTTGTCTGCCCCTCCCCCTCCCCCTCCCCCCACATCCCCATTCCCTAGTGACCTGTTTGACTTTTGGGTCCTTGCATAGTTACCTATTCCATATCAATAGGTCACTATCATATTAGTGGAACGTACATTTGCCTATTTGTTACCGTTAAATAACTTTTTTTGTGGTCTGTAGCAATCTTTTTAAACTATCAGAACACAAACACACACACACACACACACACACACACACACACACGAATCCAGTCACAAAAGAATTATTTCCTGTGGCCAATTGTCTTTACATTGATCACCAATGAAGCACAAAGCAATGCCTGCACCTCCTCAGCTCTCAGTACTGCATAAACGATGAACCCATTCACCAGGTTGAAGGTTGTACACACTATTACTCGGCAAGCGCCCAAAGCAAATGATTCCCACATTCGGGAATCCTAGGGGCTGCAGGAGGCCGTGAAATCCCTTAGAACTCCTAGGGGTTGCTAAGGGGCAGACTCCACCTCCCCGCAGCGAGGGCACAGGACTGGACACTTCCCAAGCAGGCAAGCATTCACAGTGCAGAGCTCACCTGGCTGAGCCTGGGAGGGGACTCACCGTGGAAGCGCTCAGCCCCGCCCCGTACCCTGCCTGGCCAACCATGGCCAGAAGGGGTGGGAGGTCACGCCCACAGGTGGGTGGGAGCCAGCATCTCTTTTATCGAAGCTCTGTTCTCTAGCGACCCTTCTGGCCGCTCCGGCGCTGACATCGCTCCCTTTCTGTCAAACACCACTAAGTGGTCTGGTTTCTTTATTTCCCTGGGCTGGGCTGGAGCCAAGGCGAAATCAAAATGAAAACGTACCTTTAGATGAATATTGAAATACCTTGAGATGAATAAAAAAACCAAGAATACCGCACATCACGCTCTGTAAGGCAGTGAAAGCAGTTTTAAGAGAGAAACTGGCGGCGATAAATTCATTAAGGAGAAAAGCCAGATCTTAAATAGGCATTGTAATAGACCCTGAGGTACTAGAGAAAACCGTTCCTCCATGTCTTTACTGCCATTGGTTCTTGGGGAGCTGCATAGACCCCACCCCCATCCGCAGTTGTTCCTGGGTTATTAATAGCTCAGTCTTATGCCAGGAAAATTCAAGGTTTTTAGCCTTCGTTAATTGTCAAGGTTTGTCACACATCCTTAACCTAGTCAGATTTTTTGAAATCTAATTATAATAGATAAGAGGTTAAGCTCAAAATGGAGGTATTTCTCAGGTGGCCTCAACTTGGTAAAATCCTTCATTCTGACAGTGCTTTTTTGTTTTCCATACACAGATTAAATTGTCACTTTACTTTAGATCTGACCACAAGGAGTCACTTAAGACCATCCTGCACAGCGAACCTCCACATCACAAGGCATAACAGAAGCAAGTTTACAGTTGCAAAGTAGCAATGAAATGATTTTATGCTTGAGGTGAGTGACCGGATCCCTGCTGTTAGGGACAGCTACAAAGACAGACTACGGACAGTCACCTCAACACTGCCATTTCTTATGATGGAAGAGGAAGGGCCTGGATGGTATTCAAGGAGTGTCCTGTATGGGGTCACAAGGCTGTGGCTCTCATATGGTCCCTCATCCTGTAGTGCCTGCCCTGCAGAATCTAAGGTAGAGTCTGAGGCTGTGCAATGAGTTTTGTTGAAGGATGGATGGTAGGTGGTGCATCAGCCTACAGTCGGCTAAGCCTTTGTCCAGATGCTTCGGCAGGGGACTGGCAGCTAGCTGACACAGGTACAGCTTCCTGCTCTGAGGCCCCCAAACTCCAGGCACTCTACTATCCTGCACCCATTTGTCCTTTCTGGACAGCATTCTGTCTGCAGATGACATTAGGGCTAGCCTGCCCTAATTAAAGCAGCTCCACATGGAGGTATCTCATGCTTACCATCCTTTCTTTCCCAGGTCCAATGGGGTACTGCCAGGAGTTGACATGTCTCAATGTCAGAAAGGTCTTACATTAATACAATTATGGTTGACCTCTCTCAAAGAGGACATATAATATCGTAACCATTGAATTTGTAACCAACTTCGTTTTGATAACTTAAAACAAAACAACTTAGTACAATTATTATTGTTACTCTTTACTGAGACAGGTTTCTGTGTAGCTAGCCCAGGCTGAAGTGAATTTTCTCTGTAGATTAGGCTGGCCTCAAACGTACAAGGAACCTACCTGTTCCTGCATTTGTCTCCCAAGTATTGGGATCGGAGGCCTGAATTTATTAACTTAGTATATCTGTACCCTTTTTTTTCTTAATAGCCTTCTCTGTATCCCAACTTCATTCAAATTACCTTCCATTTAGTGTATAAGCATATTCCTAAGTCACTCTGCATCTGCCCAGAGGTTTTGCCCTGGGTATGTGTCATGTGCTAAGGTGAGCTGTAATCTGTTCTCCCATGGAAGCCCAAGTCTAAGGAGAGCAGTTGCTCAGAGTGACATGACACCCTGTTTCCCGCTAGCTCTCACAGGGCCACTGTTACTTCTCCCATGGGAGCCCCATATGCCAAAGAGATGGGCTGGCTGCTCCGAACAGAGTGAAACTCTACCCCACATTAGCTCTCATGAGCACAGCTTTTCTTTCTTCCTTTCTTTCTTTTCTTTTTTCTTTTTTCTTTTTTTGTTGGATAAAAGCAAAACAACTCTGCCCCGACCCCAACCCTAGGTCCTCACACTGGCCCGCAGAATATGCCTTTCCCAGGGCAAAAGGCTTTCTAGCAACAGAAAAGCATTATCTTTCTATTTGAAATGATAAACATACCTTATGGGGATAAATATGCCCATTATCCCTCTTTCTATTTATATAAACTCAAGATTGATGTGTATTTATTATTTTTTAATTACTAAGGACATTCCCAATTATTATTAAGCAAAAACCAATATAGTACTTTAAAGGGGGGTGGGGGGGAGGAATGTGTCATCTTGAATCCCAGACCACTGTTTGCAAGTGTCTGTATCTGTCGGCATAGGGACCCATCCTGACTGTATTGTGCAGACCAGGCTGGTCCAGAACTCACGGAGATCTGCCTGTCTCTGTCTCCTGTGTCTGCTGTGTTTTAGCTCAGACACTGAGCTGCGACTAAGCAACTCAGTTGACATCTGTCCCCAGCATCCAGAGCTGTGCTTTGGTGGTGACACAGTAGTAGCACTCAGGAGGAGCCCATGCTGCCTACTATTTAAGCCTGCCTCCGTAGGTCCTGGGCTCTCCTGCACAGTGTGAGGTCAGCTCAGGAGGTGTAGCTGTGTCTCCTCTCAGGCTATGAAGCCCTGGAGTCACGTGCACCAAACTAGCATTCACTTCAACCCTTTTCCCAAACCCCACTTGGCTTGGAAAAAAAAACAAAAACAAAACCCAACAACATTGTTAAGGAACCATTTCTCCCGGCCTTCCTAGTCTTAAAGAGACAGTGCACATTTTTTAATCCGGGAATCTGAAATCTGAAATTTTGTTAAATCTCAATTTTGTAAGTTCTTACCACTTGTTTGGCTCACCAATATGCTGTAGACAATATTTAATCTCAATTGGGAGTTTCTAACCCGTCTTGGATCATTTAGTCCCCAGATAAAAGACACAAAAACTTTTATAATGAGTCTTAATCTGTACTAGAGCTGGCCTTCTAAGCTACTAGCATCTACTTCCCTACATACGACCCTGAGAAATGACCTGCCATGTTCCATCTGGAGTGCTCTTACTCTGACTAGCCAGCCCTCGTGGCCAAGTCTCAGGATCCTTTATACCATGGCATCTTCTCTTTCCACCCTCTCTTCTCTCCCTCTCATGGTCCTGTCTCAGACCCCAAGCCTGGGAGTCTAAACTCTGCCTACCTCTCTTCTGCACAGCTACAGGCTGTAGGCATCTTTATTCAACCAATAGTTTTAAATTAAGGAGCGAGGTTACATAGCATCACTTGGTGTGTGTAAAAATTTCCTAATCCCTGGGGGCAACCAGACCTTGGGGGCCAGTATTTAGCATTACAATACACAGCAACAGACCAGACCTCAACAGGTACCTCTTGTGATACTCTACAGTCATGTCTAAGTCCCACTGTTACCCAAGTGTATGCATTTAATGTAAATATGTTTGCTCTATTTTTCATGCAAAGTTAGTATTAAATATAGTCACCACCAGCTGCTAGCAAAACCTTTTTGTAGAATAAACACATTGTAGGACAACTTTATGCAGAGGTAGAACTTTGAGGATCACACTGCTGTCCCCTTTACAAAAACAAGATAAGGAAAAATTTCCCTTCATGGCACCTGCTTATAATAATGTTCAACCTGTATCAAAGGTATCACTGGAAAGTTTTTCCAAATAGTCCAACACTGTGTCAATATTCTGTACAACTGTTAATAATTCATAAACAGTTTATTCATTTTAAAATTTATCATCATATGGATGGTATCTTACTGGCTAATTCAGGCACAGATATCTTAGAAGAAATGTTTGATAAAGTAGAGATTTTGCCTTATTGGGGATTGCAAATTACTCAAAAAAAAAAAAAAAGCAAAATACAAAGAGGAGATTCTATCAATTATCTAGGATATTAAATAGGTTTACAGAAAATTTGACCACCAAAAGTACAAATCAGGAAACATTATAAACTCTTAATGATTTTCAAAACTTGCTGAGAGATATTAACTGGCTATGACCCATAACAGGATTAATTATACAAGAGCTAAGTAATTGATTTTAAACCTTACAAGGTGATAAGGACCTAAATAGTCCAAGAACAGTATCAGCTGAGGCCAAGAGAGAATCTGCTCTGATACAGATTACAGGATGAATGTGTGGACTGGTTGGATCCAAAGCCTGATGGGATTTTAGTTATTTTGTTCTCTACTCATTCTCCCACGGGAATTCTTATGCAGAGAAAGGACTATCTTAGATGGACATTTCTTATCACAGAAACAGAGTAAAAAATAATTAAGGACCTATGTAGAAAAGTTTCTGAATTGACACTGAAAGGAAAAATGGGATTTTGTCAATTAGCTAGAATGGACCCAGCTGTGATTGTGGTACCGTTTACTAATGCTGAAATTGCGTCATTATGGACAGAAAATGAACACTGGCAAAGAGTTTGCAGTAATTTGGGGGGAGAAATTAACACCAGTATCTCCAAAGCAAGAGACTTCCATTTATAAAAAGAACTAATTGTGTGGGAAAAAAAAAAAAACTTGAGAGGTCCAGTGGGCGGAGACAAAATCTCGAGGGCCAGCAGTGGCGGGTCCCCAGTGGGCTTCCCACACCACCGGCCGAGGGTCCCACATTACCACTTACCGGGAAGGTTCAGGGTTCCAAAGGCTAAGAACCTGGCGGCAGGCCCAGCAGACACATGGAGTCCAGGAGTTTTCCAAAGCTTTTATTGTTCATGGCGTGGTGGTGAATGGGTGTAGATAGTTCGAGCTCCCCTAAAAAGCCAGGGGAAGGCTGGCTTAAATAGGGAGGGAGAAAAGGGGAGGGAATAACTTAGCTATGCTCCCAGCCTTTAGATAACTCATTAATATTTTAATCTCTGGAGTTAGAGACCTGTTAATCACGCCCTCCACCTGTGCCCTACATGACTGAAGAGTGCAGGTTGAATGGAGATTAGACCTTGTGTCAGGGGCTTGGGTTATGGGGGCATGGCTGAACACCCACAACCCAAGAACCAGGATACCCTTCCACGGCCCGACATCCCACTCTTTTTTTCATAAAAGGAGGGGTAACTCTGCATCATCTGTAGTCTGCAAGGTGCAGGTGAAAGATGTGGACCACATGGAGTAGTCTGGAATCCAGGAGCATGGGGAGATAATTGCTGTCCCTGACAAGCAATGTCCTGTTGGGTCCCCGGCTACCTCAAACCCAGCGCTCTACTGGGGAGACCAAACCATCTCTTCACATCCCAACATCTCACTCTCTTTTAGTGAGAATTTTGGATGAGGGAGGCAAAAGAAAACACTATGTAGGCCAGAGGGTGCAGCATAACCAAGTCAAGGGTAATGGGAATTGAGGGTGGGGTTTGGAAGGCAGGGGGTCATTGAATCAATTAAATACAGGTTGTACAGTTTGAGGGTAATGACATTTGATTAATCTAAATAGACATTATGTTCTCCTCACTAAAGTGTAACTTTAGCTATGTGAGTTTGGCAAAAGAGTTCATCTGCAGCTGGAAGGTCTGGATCTGTCTTCTGTAGTGAGCGTCTCTGGGTTCTGGCGTGCATCTCTAGAGTCTGGTGTGGGTCTCTGGATCTCAGCATGCTCTGGGGTCTTCAGTCAGATGAGGTGGCTGGAAGAAGGCAGCTTGGCAGGTTCCAGGAAGTGGCACTGTCTCTGGGTCTCAGTGTGTCTCTGGAGTCTGCAGTCAGATGAGGTGGCTGGGAGAAAGCAGCTTGGCATCTCAGGCAGGTTCCAGAAGATTGCATGGACTCTGTTGGATCTGTGGGCATACCTGTAGGATAATCACAGCAGGGAAGCAGCACCTCCGCTTGTCTAATATGTCTGTAAAGGCTGGATGTTGAGCATCAATTGCTTGGGAACAAGCACATTATGGTCTGTCATTAAGACCCTGGAAAGGCAAAGGCATTTGAGGAAATTTTAGTCCTGGAAGGTACCTTTGAGTCTGTTTTTGGATGGCTGAGGGAGAAAAACATCATGTTAATTATGTATCGGGAATTGGCAGCAACAGTTTGTCTGTAAAAGAAACTAGTTGTTAATTAGGACTTGAGAAATGATGATCAGGCCGGGCAGTGGTGGCGCACGCCTTTAATCCCAGCACTTGGGAGGCAGAGGCAGGCTGATTTCTGAGTTCAAGGCCAGCCTGGTCTACAGAGTGAGTTCCAGGACAGCCAGAACTACACAGAGAAACCCTGTCTCGAAAAACCAAAAGAGAGAGAGAGAGAGAGAGAGAGAGAGAGAGAGAGAGAGAGAAATGTTGATCAGCATGTTGGTTTAACCTGTGGAAGTAGATTAGATGGCTTTTGAACCTTGAAGAAATCTTAAAAGTTGGAAACAAACAATGTTGGACATATATCACGAGTGTTAGAAAAGGAAGCATTAAAACAAAAAAACAAGAAAATTTTTGGACAGCCAGAGCTACACAGAGAAACCCTGTCTCAAAAAACAAAACAAAACAAAACAAAAAAAACAAAAAAAAAAAAAACAAGAAAATTTTTGTTTGAGAAATACAAGCATTGTTGCTTTAGGTGTTTGTGAGGAAGAAAAGGCAACGTTTAAAAATTTTGGTTGAAAAACAGGAACGTTGCAGGTCTTCCTGTAGGGGAGAAGCAGCAGTGGGGGGGAGGAGGCGTTTGCTCTGACACGTGGTTGCTGTTCTGCCAAGCAGCGGCTGGATGTTTCAGCAGAGAGGCCCCCTGTATTCCCTGTTCTTTTTTTCTTAGCCGGTAAAATTTAAATGTAGAGAAGAGGAGGAAAGGCCAACCTTGAAGAAAAGTTCAAAGCAAGAAGCACTGGGGCTTGATAGGAGAGCTAGGAGTCAGAAAGAGTGAGAGTCTGTGTCTATAGGAAAGACACATGGAAGCTGGATTGGAGCCAGGCAGCTCTTGAGAATGAAAGGTATAGAAAACTTATAAAAAGTATGGAAAGTTTTTATGATCCCTAGACCCGAGCCAACAAAATGCAGGCCAGCCAGTTCACATTTTCCACCAAGAAAGCAGAACTAAATGTGAGATTTTAGGTCTTCACTGCCCCGGGATACAGTCTACATTCCGGGAGGGGTACATTATTCCTGAGTAAGAGGGCACTTGCTGGATTAACATTCAGGAGTGGAAGGGAGAGGTTGATTAACATTCCTCAGACCTCAGGGAAGAGAACCCTCCTGCGGCTGGGGAAGGTCCAGAGCTCAGAGACACATTCCACAAGGTGAATGGTACAAGGAAAGATGCAAGTCATCTGGGTGGTTCCAGGAACTAGCTGACCGCAAGATGAAGGGTTTAACGAGATTGTATTCTTGATGTTCCCTTGGTTACCCCCTCAGCCCCATCTGTGGTTTTACACTTTAAAGTCCCTCTTCCCCAGGCAGCTGGGACAATTCCTCTGCTCCTGCGTGAGTTATGGATTGACCATCAATCAGTTAATCCCGAAATATACCTCTTGCTGATTGCATCTAGATCAGTGTCTTGTGAATTATTGGGTGGTCGTGACATCCTGAGACTTGAGGGTCTCCCCTCTCGGGGTCTTTCAAGAGAAATTGGCAGGCGGCAACCAGGCCCAGCCTGGTGTTTTTAGCTGTGAGAAACAGACTGTGAGGAACACAGGGGCAAAGGGTGCAGGTGGGATTTTAGATCCGCCTCCTCAGGCAAGATGGCTGAACTAAGTAGCTTTAGCAGGCTGCAAATGACTGAGGGGGAGGGGAAGCATATGCTGGCTAAGGCACACAGGGCTGGGTAGCAAGCAGGGTCTTGCCCTGTTGCTTCACACAAGCTGGCTAAGCCAAATAGCTGTAGCCTGTCGCAAATCACAGGGAAGCAGGGGAAGAAGCTGCTTGGCAGGGCACTGGGAACTAGAGTTTGGAGCCAGTGATCTTGAGAGAGAGGACAGTCTCAGCTACGAGAAGGAGCCTCTCACCAAGGGAAAGAGTCTTAGAATGCGGGTTACAGCAGGTGCTGTGGCTTGAAGGACAGCTGTTAGCTGTGAAGGAGCCCTCTGTGGAGCTGGGGGGATGGGAAGAGTGGGGAGCTAGGAAGCCACCATCTTGCCCTTAAGCTGGAGAACTCATGGGGAGAGAGACCAGGGATGGATGTCACAGGGAGACTGGGTCGACCGCAGAGGAGCAGAAGCGAAGCAGAAGCGCTCACAACACACCAAACAGATGCAGTGGGGCTCGAACTTGGGCAGGGAGCGAACTCAGCCTGATTTTAGCAGGGGCAGGCGCAGGGCTCTCGGTGAGAATCTCTGTTTTGGGCCCCAGCTGCCACAGGGTGGGCATGCAGCAGGATGGAGACTGTGGGGGCACATGGCGACAGGTCCATGCACCAAGATTGGCCCCCATCTGGGGGTCTTGGACGCCCGGCAGAATAGAGGCAGGGAACGAGCAGGTGCATGCTGAGAGAGGACCGGGAGAACTCTGGCGCCACGCCTTGCAGGAAGTATAGCAGACTTGGCCAGCATGGTTCTTGTAGCTGTGTGGGTGTTCATGCCCCATATTAGGTGCCAGCTGTGGGGAAAAACTCAAGGGGGAGTCCAGCGGTAGGGACAAAGTTGCGAGGGCCAGCAGCAGTGGGGTCCCAGGCAGGCTTCCCACACCACAGCCAGCAGCTGTGTCAGGAAGGTTCAGGGTTCCAAAGGCTGGGAACCTGGCAGCAGGCCCAGGAGACACGTGGAGTCCAGGAGTTTTCTGAAGCTTTTATTGTTCATGACGTGGTAAATGGGTGTAGATGGTTCGAGCTCTCCCAAAAAGCCAGGGGAAGGCTGGCTTAAATAGGGAGGGTGTTAGTATTCTGTCTAAACTCCACCTCCACAGTTACCTGGCAACAGCCAGGTAGGCCTGGTCCACTATAAAAGGGGCTGCTTGCCCCTCCTCTCTCTCTTACCCTCTTAATCTCTCACCCTCTTGCCTCTCTGTCCCCTCCCCCTTCTTCCTCTCTCTCCACGTGGTCATGGCCGGCCTCTACTTCTTCCTCTTCTTCCCTCTTCTTCTTCCACCTTCTTCCCCCCACCTTTGCCCTATCTCCTGAATAAACCTCCCCCCCCCCCCACCCTTTGAACCATGTGGTCTGGAGTGGTCTGTTTGCTGCGGTCAGACTTCTAATAACAACTAACAGAGGGGGAAGAGGGGAGGGAATAACTTAATTAGCTATGCCCGGCCTTTAGATAACTCATTAATATTTTAATCTCTGGAGTTAGAGACCTGTTAATCACGCCCTCCACTTGTGCCCTACATGACTGAAGGGTGCAGGTTGAATGGAGATTAGACCTTGTGTCAGGGGCCTGGGGCCTGGTTTCTGGGGCGTGGCCGAACACCCACAACCCAAGAACCAGGATACCCTTCCACAGCCCAACATAACTGTATTCTCCTTCATATGGTAAAAGGGACATCAATTTCTGTAGCCCCTGAATTCTATACTGATGAAAATAAATCATGAAAGGCATGTCACAAGGAAAATAGTAAAGCAGCTCAAAGCCTTTATAATTTAGTTTTAAAAATCATAGCTGCCTGACATTCTTACGGTATTAGATTTTCCTGAACCTCTGAGTAGATTTACTGACTCTCAACTCACAGAAAGAGTTGTTTTACGTATTGAAAGTGCTGAACTTAGTCAAGATGATTCAGAATTAACTTTGTTGTTTAACCACAACAGAAAGTAGAAATCATCCATTGTATATAACACATATCAGATCCCATATGGGTCTGCCAGGCCCTCTAGCACAAGGAATGAAATTAATCAGCTATTGATATGAAATTTGCTAGAAGTCTTAGAACTTCATAAGAAACATGTTAACAGCAAAGGTTTGAAGAAACATTTTTTTTTTCTATCACTTGGCAACAAGCCACGGAAATGTCTTACTCGTTCTTTGTATAACCAAACTCCATTTTCTGCAGGAAGTAACCCAAAACGTACCCAAAGGAATGAAATTTGGCAAATGGATGTGTTTCATGTTGCAGAGTTTGGGAAATTAAAGTTTGTTTACCTTACCATACCATAGATACATAGTCAGCATTTCAATGGACATCTGCTTTAAGTTCTGAAAAGGCTGATTCTATAATTACACATTTATTAGAAATTATGAATACTATGGGATACCTGTACAAATTAAAACCAACCATGCTTCAGCATACGTCTCTAGTAAAATGAAGCCGTTGTTTGCACACTACAACATAAGTCATATTATACCTATACCACACATTGCTATAAGACAAGCCACTATAGAAAGAACCAATCTCACTTTAAAAGATACGCTTAATAAAAAGAAAGGAAAGAAGACCCCCAGAGATAGATAGCTCACGGCCATCTGTAACGGAGTCTGATGCCCTCTTCTGGTGTGTCTGAAAACAACAACAGTATTCTCACAAAAAATAAATAAGTAAATAAATCTTTAAAAGAAAAAAAGGAAACTGGTATGTGTTATGTTGGGGAAGAGGTTTTGTCTTTGTTTCAACAGGAGAAGAAAAACTGTAGACGCCATCAAGATTTATAGAGATCAGATTTGAATAGGAGAGGGATTGTTCATCAGACAGCCTGGTCATCCAGTCCAAACTGACTTATAAAGACTAACAAATGCCTTTAATCTGATCAGGCTTGAAAAATATTTTTTTTTCCAAATGGCAATTTATAAAGGTGCACTTGTCTTCCTGGCATGAAATAAAAATGGGTTCTTCAAAATCACCTGTTTTTAATTCCATGTTAGAACATTAGACTGTGGATTACCACATAGCCCAAGGCATCTTGAACATCAGCATCTAAATTTTATTCTTAAAGAAAAAGAATGTTTTTGTTGTTTGGTACTAAAAACAGTTAAGAGACTTAAAGGTGTTTTAAGAAAATTCAAAAGATTACTACAGTTCTGTCGCAGACCGCTCTGCCCCACGTTTGGGGGCCAAAATGTCGAGGACTGCTCTGTCAATGTTGGCACACGCACTGCCAAAAGCCTTGGGGGCTAAGTTGTTAGAGCCTGCACTGCTCCAAGCTGCTCCGGTCCACGGGGTCGGGGTTCAGCAAGAGAGACAGTGAGGACAGACATGAAGAATGGAGACCAGACAGAGTGTGATTCAATCCCGTTTATTCTTCAGTCTCTCTTCTTCTCTCCAAGTCCCTAGTTCCTAGTACCAAGTCTCAAGTCCTAATCCCAGTTCCAGCTGTAATAAGTCTCAAGTCCTTATCCTAGTTCTAAGTTGCTAGTCTCTTTCCCAGTTCCAAATTTCAAGTCCTAAGTCTCAAGTACTAGTGCCTTTCCAAGTGCCTTTTCCAAGTGTCTGTCTTCTGTCTGCCTCTCGCCTTTTGTATGTCTCACTTCTAAGTCACGCCTTTAAATCACACCCCTAAGTCTTATCTCTAAATCAAACCTTTAAGTCACACCTTTAAGTCTCACACACCCAAGGGAAAATCCTGGGTATCTAAAATAAGATGTTATCAGAGTGTGCTCAACTGTTGTAGGCTGTTGTAACAAGTCTCTTGTCAGGGTATATGGCTCAAGATGATGGCTGCAAGGATGATAGCCGCCTTCTGTTGGCTCCCCACACAGTTCCAACTTCTTGTCTAAATTTCTAAGAGTTAGAGTAATTTGGAGCTAAGATAAAATATTTGGACAGGGTGCTGGTGAAGGGGTCAGCTCAGGAATGGAGAGGCTAATTAACATTCCTGTTCAGATCAGGAAAGTCCCCAGAAGAGAGAGACTAAACAACATTCTCCAGACAGCAGGAGAGAAGACAGGTTGCTGAGAAAGTCTACCATAACAAGGAGACAGAGAAAGAGAGAGCAGAGAAAAGAAAAAGACAAAAGAGATGAGAAAAAAGAAAGGCAACAGGAAAGGAATTTACAGAGAATCTTGACTACAGTAGTTAGGGGAAGCAGAGAAGGGAGATTTCAATCAAAGGGAGACAGAAAACTCCTTGAAAAGGACCAGTGTGCACATTGCAAGTAGAGGAGCTACTGGGCCTGAGAGTGCCCTAACAAATGGAAGCCAGGGGCAGGAAATCCCAGGCCTTGGGAAAGACACCCCCAAACAGTGAAGATGTTAGCCCTGGGTGAAGACAGTGATTAAGGTAGACGGGGTTTGGACCCACCTCCTGAGCCCAGAGTAACCTTAAAGTTAGAGGAGAAACCCACTTAACTCTTAGTGGACACAGAGGCTCAATACTTGGTCGACAGCCCCATTTCCAAGAAAAGATCTTGGTTCCAAGGAGCCACTGCACCAAATGTATTCATGGACCACCCGAAGAACAGTGGGCCTAGGGATAAGCTGGGTATCTCATTTATTTATGGTCATCCCAGGCCACAACTAACTGGCCCAAAGGGAGAACCCATGGGTGGAGGAAAGACCTCTCCAACCAACCCCTGCCAGGAGCTGAGGCGACCTGCTTTACAGATGGGAGCAGTTTTCTCCATGCTGGTCAGAGACAAGCTGGTGCTGCTGTGGTGGACGGCACACATGTCATCTGGGCTGAACCTCTGCCCCCTGCCCCCAGGCATGTTGGCGCAGCAAGCAGCCTTAGAACTTGGTGAGGACAAGAAAATTAACATCTACACAGACAGCAGGTATGCCTTTGGGCTATACACCAAGAGAGAGGACTGCTCACATCAGAGGAAATCTTGGATCTCTTGGATGCCCTGATGAAGCCAGCAACTGTGAGTACTGTTCATTGCTCAGGACACCAGAAGGAAGGAGACTCAGTGGCCCGAGACAATAACCAGGCAAATCAAGTGGCTCGAGAAGTGGCCATACAGGAGCCTATCCTGGTTATGGGTCTGCAAGAGACACCGGCTGGGGAATGGGACTGGACTAAGGGGTGGCCTCACATAAAACACACGGAAGAAGAAAGGACTCAGCTTGTTATCCACCCTACCAGCTATTACCTAGAGAAGAAAAGACAGTGGTGCACACAAGAAGGGAGAACTGTACTCCCCAGAAAGCAAGCAAGAGACTGACTAGACCAAATGCACAGATAGACTCATTTGAGACATAAGCTCATCAAAGCAGTCAACAGATCCAGGGTGTAATATAACAGACCTCAGGGGTTCAGCCAGCGATACAGTCGAACAGTGTAAGGTATGCCAGCAAGTAAATGCTTATGCAGCCAAGAATAAACAGGGCAAAAGACCTAGGGGAGAACAGCCTAAAGTGTATTGAGAGGCCAATTTTACAGAAGCTAAGCCAAGAAAATGCAGTTACAAATACTGTAGGCCGCCGACCCGACTCGATTCGGCTGGCCAAAAGTGTGGCAGCCATTCCGACACAGCTGTCCAAGATGGCACCGGCCTAGGCCTCTGGTAGCAGATACCAGTGCACTGCGCATGCGCAACTCAGTTTGGAGGCAACCCCTCCCGACCGGGGTATGCTAATGAGGTACCAATAGGGTACTATGATCCTGACCAACCAATCACCCCCTCCCGGGCGGGGTATGCAAATATGGTATGCTATGAGGCACTGCAAACCGACCAATTGCGCACCTCCACGCACTTCCCCACCCCCTTCCCAAGGCTGAGGGTATATAAGCAGCTCGCTCTGGGCATTTGAGGTCTCTCCCTGAAATCTAAAAGAGGGTTTCTACAATAAAGGCTGTTGAGAAGGATCCAGTTGTTCGCGTCTTCCTTGCTGGACGAGTCAGGCGCGACAAAATACCCTCTAATATTTGTAGATACTATCTCTGGATTGGTTGGGGCTTGTTCCACCAAGCAAGAACCAGATACCATGGTAGCCATCAAGGTTTTAGAAGGAACTGAACAATATTAGTAGCACACGCCTTTAACCCAAGCACTTGGGAGGCAGAGGCAGGTGGATTTCTGAGTTTGAGGCCAGCCTGGTCTACAGAGTGAGTTCCAGGACAACCAAGGCTATACAGAGAAACCCTGTCTCAAAAAACCAAAACAACAACAACAACAACAAAAGATTTTAGAAGAAATCTTCCCGAAGTTTTGAGGGCCCAAGGTAATTAGATCAGAAAACGATCTTGTTTTTGTTTCTAAAGTAAGCCAGGGATTAGCAGAGATATTGGGGACTAATTAAAAGCTCCATTGTTCCTACTGTTCCCAGAGCTCAGGGCAGGTAGAGAAAATGAACAGAACCCTAAACAGAGACCTTAACAAAATTGTCCTTGGAAATTGGAGCTACCTGGGTGGTGGCCCTTGCCCTGGCCCTGTTCTGGGCCCAAACACACCTTTCGTGTGGGCCCCCCCATTCCCTTGACCCCAACTCCTGACCCCCCCCCACACACACATCCAGAAGTGACTCCTTAGGCTGATAAGGATCTTATGGCTCAATTGAAAACTTTTCAGATTAGCCACCAGGAATTGTGGCCTACACTTAGTGTCCTGTATAACGCAGGTACCCCAGAGGTTCCACACGAGTAAGCAAAGTTGGCACCTGATGCCAACTGGAGAGCAGCCAGACACCTGAGCAACCCCCCTCAAGCTCAAGATCACTTGCCATTCTGCAAGGCCAAAGAAACCATTAGATGGCTATGGTGTATCTTCCTTCCCGCGCTGAGCCTCAGCACCGCACACAACCCTACCAAAGTGACTCGGCAAGTCCTCTCAGCCACTGGTGACGTGGCTTGGTCCACTACAGTGGAACGCCCGCCTTGTGCCTGGTGGCCAGACCTTGTCTTTGATCTCTGTAAGTTAGTGACAGGCCTTGACTCCTGGGATATGCCCACCCTAGAGACACAGGGGTAGGGATTACCCAAACGTTGGGGACAAGGGACTTTTGAATCTAAACCATGTCCCAGAAGCAGCCTTAGAGGGTACATACGCCCAAAGTTGAGAAGTGTCCTGCGAGAAACCCCCATATATGTGTGCCTCTGAGAGGAGAGAAGCTGGCAGCAGGCCCATCAGTGTGTGTGTGTGTATAAAAGAACAGCTACTTTTCTGTGCTACCTAAGGGTGTAGAAAATTAAGCAGCACATACTGGAGACCATTCAGAGAGTAAGAGGAGGATAGTTAAAGATTCAATGGCAAAGGTGGGGGGGGGGGGAGAGGGAATAGTCAAGAGAGAGAGAGCAAGCCCAAAGATGGTTTGAATCTTGGTTTAACAACTAATTCCCCTTGGTTTACTACCTTAATTTCTACATTGTTAAAACCTCTGGATTCGTCATGTGCTCTGGGCCTCCCCCACCAGCAAGCCAGTCTTCTCCCCTGCTGTCTGAGGAATATTGATTAGGCTCTCTCTTCTGGGGCCTTTCCTGAGCTGACCAGGAATATTAATTGGCCTCTCCATTCCTGAGCTGACCCGCTCAGTGGTAGGCCATGCTTTTAATCCCAGCAGAGACAGGCACATTGCTATAGTTATTTTCTAAATTCTAGAGTTACAGTGGACAAGATGGCTGTGTCTCATGCCTTTAATCCCACCATCAGGGGACCAGAACTCAGAGAAAACTACTAGGTATGCTTGCACAGTAGAGAAATCACCTGCCGTATTACAGATTATTATTTAAAAAAAAAAAAAAAAAAAAAAAAAAAAAAAAAAAAAACCTTCTACAGGGTCACTAGAAAGGCAGCTAATTTCCCCAATGAGGGCAGAAACAAAGACCAGCTGTTGGGACCACCGTAAGTTCATTTCCCAGCATGCAACCCTAACCGTTATCGATCTACACGATGCCTGGATTATGCATATATTTATTGATGAGCTGGCAACTGGGGACTTCATGAAGCAAAAAGACGTCCACCAACACTTGTCTGTTGGACTTGTCTGTTGGCTACTATTACAAATGCTTCCTGTATATGGAGATGAAATATTCTCTCTCTGTGCCCTTCCCCAGCCTTGAGCAAGCCAGAAAGAATTTGATTTAGATACAATAGGACCTAGGTGGAGACATCCACCCTGGCGGCACATGCAACTTCTTACAGGAAGTTAGAAGAATAGACTGCCCGGTGACCTTGACTTGTGACATAATCCTGCTGAAACAAAGTAAGGGGTTCGGTGGGGCTTTCCCTATATATACAAGAGCTGAATATTAAACTTTGAGCCTTGATCAGAGAACTTTGTCTTGGTTCCATGTTTCCAGACCTCCTTTCAGGTGAGCCCAGTTGGTCCGTGGCCGCTGGTGGCTACATCTCTCTTAAGAAACAAGTCCAGACGTTTCAGGAGGCATGCAGAACACAATACTCAGTCACCACCCTACAGTCATAAGGGTGACCCTCACAACAGACTGGATCCAATCGGGGGCAGGATCCTTCACAGGCTGAGCTATGGCAGGAAAGGTATCACAGTGGACCTGGTACCTGACTGAATTCCTTTGTGACCAGGCTGTGATAGCAGAGGGGATGGGACGGCTAATGCTGGGGGTAGAACCACAAAGTCAGCGAAGCACTATCGGCTATCAGGCAAACAACTAGGATAGTGAAAGGGAACTCTGTGTGTTCTCCAACACACAGGGCGTGGGTGCGGGCGCGGGTGCGGGCGCGGGTGCGGGCGCGGGTGCGGGCGCGGGTGCGGGTGCGGGTGCGGGCGCGGGTGCGGGTGCGGGCGCGGGCGCGGGCGCGGGTGCGGGTGCAGGGTACAGCTATACAGTCACCCGTATGGAAAACCACTAACTGGCAGATAGACGGTAAAGACACCTGGTGAGGGCTTGGGCATGAATGGAAATGGCGAAACCTAGGAAAACCTAGCAAAGACATCGAATTTGACGGAGGTCTTACAGGCAAGACAAGCAAAACATCTGATAATAACAAAATAGTGGGCACACTGCCATCTTGCTTAAGGCTAGAAACTGAAGTTTGCCAGGGAACAGTTTTAGAATAAAGTCAGCGAGAACGCTACTATCACACATCGAAAAACTTGAAAGTTCCCCTAGCACTAAAAAATAAGGGGAAATGAAGAACCAAATTAAATCAGGGAGACCCTTAGAATTACTACTATAAGGAATCCTAAAGCAGGCGGTGGGTCACATCTTTAATCCCAGCATTTGGGAGGCAGAGGCAGGCACAGAAGAACTAGTGATTTAAGTTTAAAAGCTGCTTACAAAAGGCAGACTCATTCAAAATGAATGTCCTTTGTGATCTAAAAATAAACACACTTGAACTTTGAATTTATATATAAAGAGAAAGGGGAATGTAGGTATATTTATCCACACACACTAAGGGATATTTAGATTCAAATTTTCAACAGATTTTTTTTTTAAAAAAAAATTTCAACTGAAAGAATACTTTTCCTGTTGCCAAAAAATATTTTGCCCTAGGAAAAATATAACCCGCAGAAAAAGAAACCCCCAAGAGTTCAGTTTGGGGCAGGGCTTTGCTTGTATTTTTCTAGGAGAATAAAAGCCTCCAATTAAGCGACCCAGAGACCCCCTGGGCAAGTGAAACATCTGAAGAAAAAGAACTGAGCCTCAAGAGAAACAGGCTCCCAAGAAGAAGAGTAAATTGTCCAAGTGATACCACCCACCTCCAGCATCTCTGCTGCCCCCTACAGGCATAAGTGGCAAATGATCTTTATGTAGTCCCAATTAAATTAAAAAATGAAAGCTGGCTTTGGGGTTGGAGCGTGGCTCTCTCCTCTAGACCCACACATGCTTTTTGAAGGAAAGTATAAATCTCTGTCTCTTATCAGAAGAGCCACCCAGTCAGGGACAGACTTAAAAAATAATGGACTATTCTATTGCCCCTTGTTATCTTTGGGTTTTTATTTGACTCTCTAAAACCCTGTGGTGATCCTGGTAGTAGTCACACAGAGTACTAACTAATTCTATTAATAAACGTCACCTAGCTTCCTGTACATGTTTTTGCCAAGGGCCAGCCTCAGCTTGGAGAAGGGGGTCCCACAGAAGGGGTGTTTGGGAGCTGGGAAAACAATTACTCAGATTCAATCGTGGATATAAGCTGACAGCTCTGTAGTGTACTGAAGAAAGCTCTCTTCAGGATACCAAAAAAAAAAAAAAAAATCTAAAAGCTGTCTGGATAGCTCATGGGTTTCCAACCAAAGTCATAAAAGCTGCTAGGAAAAAAATTCTTGGATTTTTTTTTTCTGACCAAGGTCAGAAATCCTGTTAGAAAAATCCTAAAAGAGCATTGTTTGCTCTCCAAGTAGTTCTCTTTGGGTAGCTCAGCTCTTGGAGACCAAAGTCCTGTCTTTTACTTGCATATCAATTTAACCATCTACTCCAGGCTCCTTTTTGATTATCCCAGGAGTCTGCATTTTATGACCGTAGCCCCTTGATTCTTAGAAGAAGAAGAAAAAAAACAGCAAGTACTTATTTTCACCTTGGCAAATGAGTTCAGAAATCTGCCCACCTTTGTAAGACACAGACAATAAGCCAGCTGGGTGGGTCTTGCCCTGAAATTGCCATTCCTACCATGCTTGGGCCTGGACCTAAACTAAACTCCCTTTGTCCCAGGCTGACCTGGAATTCAGGAATCTGCCAGACTTTGTAAACAAAAACAAAACAAATTTAGCTGGGTGGGATTGTTGAGAACTGTTCTGCCCCACGGTTGGGGGCCAAAATGTCTCGGACCGCTCTATCAATATTGGAACCCGCACTGCCAAAAGCCTTGGGGGCTAAATTGTTAGAGCCCGCACTGCCCCAAGCTGCTCCAGTCCTCCAGTTGGGGTTCAGCAAGAGAGTGAGTGAGGACGGACATGAAGAATGGAGACCAGACACAGTGTGATTCAATCCCGTTTATTCTTCAGTCTCTTCTTCTCTCCAAGTCTCTTGTTCCTAGCACCAAGTCTCAAGTCTTAATCCCAGTTCCAGTTATAATAAGTCTCAAGTCCTTATTCTAGTTGTATCCTAGCTGTAATAAATCTCAAGTGCTAATTCCTAGTTCTCTGTTGCTAGTCTCTTTCCCAGTTCCAAGTTCTTCCAGCTCCAAGTCTCAAGTACTAAGTGTCTAATAATTTCTTCTGTCTGCCTCTTTTTATATGTCTCACTTCTAAGCCATGCCTTTAAGTCACATCTCTAAATTACACCTTTAAGTCTCAGCTCTAAATCACACCTTTAAGTCTCACACACCCAAGGGAAGATCCTGGGTATCTAAAACAAGATGTTATCAGAGTGTGCTCAGCTGTTGTAGGCTATTGTAAACAAGTCTCTTGTCAGGGTATATGGCTCAAGATAGCTGCAAGGATGATAGCCGCCTTCTGTCAGCTCCCCACATGGGATCTCTTGCCCTGAAATTGCCAGCCCCTAAATCTCTTCATCTCCATCTTTAATATCTGACAAGCTTGCTCACCGTGCAGCTGACTCTGTTCTTTTAGGTCCTTGAAGCCCCTCATATGATTCATATTGCATCCTTGTATTTTGCACAGTTGAGAAATCCTGTATAACAGTTTTGAACTCATGTTTTCAGAATTCTTTCCCACGGCCTTAAGAGCTGTCTTGAAGGTCACAGCAGTCACCTAAGGCTATTGGACACACCATCGCCTCCCAGACTCACGCTGCTTCTAAGAAGCACGGGGTCACTAACCTTGACAGGGAGAACATTCCCCAGTAAACTTGACAGGGAGATTATTTCCCAAAGGAGGAACATAAAGTTAACTATGTACATTATTATATAAGTAAACTTTACATTGACACTCATGAAGGCTCATACCCTGCTAGCTTTGTTCCCGGGTCAGACACTGTGCCATGCGGTCCCTTCCACAGGGGCTAGGCAGGTCTCAGTGCTGTTTTCAGGTCTGATGCTGAAGCAGGTACATAGTAACAAAGTCTGTGTACCTTGGATGTACTTAAATACATTGTGGTCCTCAAACCTTTCTGGGATCTAACTGACTGTCTTCAAATCCCCCTGGATCGTTGCTAAACACTAACCACTGGGGAAAACTGCCCCATGCCTCTTCTGCCACCAGGTTCTGCGCAAACAGTGGACACCTTTGGGTTGACCACTATGTTCTGCCTAGCCAGGATTGTTGCTAAGTAGACAAATACCACCCAAAGATCAGCTTTGGACTATAAACTGCTGAGGACATTCAAATTGCTGAGTTACTGTGGGACAAACACGAACATTTTACAGAACTTTGAACTCAAAAATGCTTAATCCTAAATCTACCAAATACAACCAAGCTGGACGCTGTAGAAAGCTAGTTTTACTGTGTTAAGAGTTAAACCGTTGTCTTTTTAGTTAGGCAAAATGGGGAAAAACTGTTGCAGGAGCTTTGATCAAACTGTGAAGGCTGAGATTGTGGTATTTACTGAGAAGACCTGTTTTTAGTTGCCATGTGGCTCAGCCCTGGTACACACCTTTTTTAATCCATGAGCTTTCTGCTTGAATATTGTGAGCAAGGTTAAATAAAATCAACTATAACTCAAAAAGCAGCCCAAGCAACCAGTTGACTGCAAGAGAACATGGGATCATTAAGAAAAAAAAAACCTAGAGGGTGAGAGGGAGTCAGGAGAATAGGTACACAGTAGTAGAAGGGAGGGGAATTCAGTTTGAAGGAGGTTTTTTTTAGATGGCGTGAGAGAGGAGCATTACTGTTGGGATTCCTGTTGGAAGGAGGAAGGTTAGCTGGGTGCCTTCTCTGCCTCTCTGAGCTAGCAGGCTTTCAACCTAGCATCTGGCTTCCGAGTCTTCACTGGTAAAACCCAAACGACTGAGATTTTGTTAAAAACAAAACCAACCAAACAAAAACCAAACAAACAAACAAACAAAAAAAAAAAACATGTGACTTTGTTAACTGGGCGGATTTCAGAGTAGATGCATGGCGGAAACTATACATTTTGCCAATTTTACTCAAATAGAGATAAAACTAAAGTTATGAGTGTTGTTTTTGTTGTTTGTCCAAGATTTTAAATCATTTTAGGAAAACTGTAACACAAAAACCTCAGCTGAGGACTGATGCTTTTTTTTTTTTCCTTTTTTTTCTTCAGTGTGATCGAAGATGCACTTAGCTGTGTCATCAAGCCGGCTGGTCACCAAGCATCATCAGACTGTACCTGGCACCAGCCCCTAGACATCTTTTTAAGGTTATCAACTGTGACCATCTCTCGTGACAGGTGACTAAGGTCATTTCTGTACTCGGTGCTTTTTATTCTCTTGCTACTGTTAATACAGTCACACCAACAGCATACCATTTTATGGATAATGTTTGGTCAGCTTGTCATTTTTCCATTTTACAGTGCAAAGGATGACTCTGGGATGTGGCTGGCCACATGGACATTTGTTTCTGTGTATGTTGAGCACTTGGGTTATGTTGGATAAATCAAGACCTTTAGAAGAAAAAGGCTCACATTGGGTTTCTGTGGGAAAGGCATCTTTATGGATAGGGAGCCTCTTGAGTATTCTAGTGGTCGTGGTCTCTTAGTTTATCTTGTGTACCTATAAAAGACAACCTGAGCCTGAGGCATATTTCTTTGCTCTAGAGTCTGGGACAGTCTGACATCAAGAAGGCTGGTGTGACCAGTGCAGCCCATATTGTTATTCTATGGTGCCTCCAGAGAAGACAGAGCAGGCTCAATCTGCCTTCAAGTCACCTCACCTCTCCAGTGAGGAATCCACACCCACAACATCCCTTCATGACAGCCGCTAGGTCAGAGAGAACTCCCCGGAAACACCCCCATGCCTCGGCCTGAGGATGCACTGACTGCAAATCACGATTCTAATCCATGTGCCTTGGGGAACAGCACTCAGCCCACATCCGCCTCGAAGATGCAGCCTGCCCAGCAGGGGGAGCCAGGAAGCCTCCCTGTGTGAGGGCTCCAAGTTTCAGACCAATGTGAGAAGCCAGCAGTCTTATACCCAGTCACAGAGTTCCCAAACAGGGTCCCCATTCCACGTCCTGCAGTAACCTGTCTCAAGAGGCATCCACGAGGTGGCACCCACAACTAATGGCAGCGCAGATGCGTGCCCAGTGGTCATGTGCAGCTCAGGATGCACACTGAGGAAGAAGAGTTCCCTACAGAGTCCGACTCTTAAACCTGAGAGGCCAGAGAGAGCCCAGGGCCTGACTGGAGGATTCTCTTGTCTGGAAATGGAAACTTGAAGTACAAGTAAGAGATTTGTTGGAAATGGCACAAGGCATTCAGTGGCCCAGGCAGGGCACAGCCTGGATGAGCCTTAGATGACCCATAGATGAGTCTTATCGGCCATGTGCCAACCTGGACTTCGTGAGCACACAGACAGCTGCAGAGAAAGCTGGGGTGAGAGAAAGGATTGTGAAGTCTTAGGATGATGTGTGCTCCATTAACTCTTTATGCTCCAGGAGGTTGTGAAGTGGAAATTTGAAGCTCACTTCTTCCCACCAGGGACATCGGCGGAGAGCTGAGAGCAGCATTTACTTACTCCCAGAACAGCCTGGGTACAAAGGCATGCTCACTGGCGAAAGACCGGGTGTGCGGGGCTCCTCCGTCTAGGAGATAACGGAACTAGGGCATCCACAGGACTTCTGTGAGAGCATGAGGGTTTACTGCTTTAGGTTAGACACCCGGGCAGGGACGTGCAGACCCACAGGGTTAGTATTTCCTTCTCAGCTTGCCCTGCTCCACAGCTTAGCGGCCTCAGCGTCTCCGAGTGGTGTCCACTGTCTTGGCCTCAGTGCCCTGGCCCCACCCCTGCAGTGGCTTCTCAGGGTAAGGGCAGGAGGACACCCAGGCACTGCCTCTCGCAGGAGCTGTTCAGACAGCAGCTGCCCCTCTGCAGGGCACACTGTTCCTGGGGGAGGGGGCACTGAGAGGTCTGGAGCTGGAGCAGGGAAGAGGGGACCAGTCCTGCAATAGCTCAGAGCCCCCAGGGAGATCCCCTCCACCATCCAAGGCCCACAGGGAAGGTCTGCAGCCTTTGGGCACTCCAGTGCCCCACCCCTCACTCCAGCAACCTGTGTGTGTGGGTGCACACTTGTGATTCCTCAGGCATTTGTTACATGGGCCTGGGCCGCACCTTCTGAGCCCACCTCCAGCTTCTTTTCTCGCACGTTCCAAGTATTTGTGCCAACCACGGGCCACACATGGCTAAGCCCAATGGCACGTAGGTGAAAGAGAAGGTAGAAGTTAGCTCTTTACACCAAACTTCCAAACTACCTGCTTGTGTCCCCAGCACCTTTTGTCCTTATGGCCTGCCTGGGCTCTAGGGTACAAAGGACCTGTAAAAAGAGCTAGCCCTGAGCATGCGCACAGACACCCAGCTTCATCCCCACAGCTGCCCTGAGCATGCGCACAGGACACAACTCCACCCCCCTGGCTTCCCTTTGATGGCTGCCATCTACACAGCTGCCCTGCTCCACCTTACAGGACATCTCAAGGATCCAGTGACCTTGCATAGGTGGTTTGTTAGCATAGGTGGTGTTTTCTAGACACTACTCTGTGATCAGCACCCTGGGTTCCTTTCTGGGTCCCTGCTGAATTCTGCAGGCCTCCCCATTGGTGAGCCCGCCTTACAGCCCAGTGTACCATTTACTGACCTTACCATCTCTGGTAGAGGTGAGAGAGTTTGTAGGCTTGCGCCGTGCACACTCAGGAGTATTCACAGTCCTTGAATAAAAAAGACTGCATTCAGAGCCCTGGGAGAAATTGGGGTTACTAATGGAGACTCAGCAAGCAGGGCAGGAGTTCCAGTTCAACAGGGACGCAACTCAGCAATTCCGTCCTTATGTCTATGACGTCAGCTAAGGATCTCTCCTGCCCAGGGCAGGGGCCCCCATAATAAAGCTCTGAAGACAGCTCTAACCAGAGTTCCAGACCTCGTTCGTGAGCCCCGGACCCAGTGTGCTACCATCCAGAGCCACACTACTCAACTCATGGTTTCCCGCCTCTTCAGAGAAGAGAGGTGCCTCATCCCTCTCCAGGATGTCCCTCAAAGTCCTCAAGGAAGAGAGGCGAGAAATCCCGTTTACCTGTTGGGTTGGTTTCTCTGGTGTCAGACACTAGCAGTCACCGTCATATGCATCACACATGGGGGAGAGGTCTGGGGATGAGAATGGGAGATTCCTATGCTCACACATGGATGAAGAGATTCTGTCCATCTCTTCTGTTCCTCGCTATCACCTGAGATTGGGTCTTAGAGTCACCACCCTAGACCCAGACATGCCAGGACCCATTGCCGCATGCTTTCCTGCTCTCCCCTCTGCCTACCCAGGCTCTCATGCTCCCTCTCCAGTGCCATCATAAGCATGGCAGAGGAGCTGGAGGGAGAGAGACACCCATTCTAGGGGCCACGTAAAGCTGCTGCATCCCATGTCTGGAAGCAAGCATGGCGGTCCCGCCCTCTCCTTACTCCCCACAGCCCCTTCCAGCCCATCTGCATACTCCATGCCTTCACCCTGACTCTCTTGGCTCAGTCTGCTCCCAGTAAGGCCTGCATCACAGGACCCACACTGGCCTCACCTGCCCTTAGGTGGGCAGCTCCTCCCCCTCATGTAAAGGAACCCGCCTCTCTCTGCAGGGAAGGACAACAGACACTTGGCATCTGGGGGGAGGGAAGCCTCAGGCACAGCGTATGTCCCAGTCTTCCACCTGATGGTGGCACCCGACCCCCTTCTGTGAACTCTCCCCTCAGAGTTCTTCTCCAACTCACACCATAGTGACCCACTCCCTGCTGCGGTCCCTGCCCTCAGGCACAGCCTCACTCGCCACCTGCGAGTAACTCATAAAACAACACAGAACTGCTTCACAAGAGGGTCACAAGAGCAACCCTTTCCTTCACGTAGAATGGCAGCTTAGCTTGTCCCACAACCCTTCCCCGTCCTGAGAGACCGTGTAGTTCACTCAGCAGTAAAGGTTCGGCGGAGCCTTCAAAACTCAGCCTAAGGCAGCTTCCTCCTATGGGGTCCCTGTGTATCTTTCTGTCATTCTGAGCCTGTCCTGCTTTTCAAAGCGGTGCGCATGTGGGCTGTTGCCACCTGCAGTTTGTCCTGACGTGTTGTGTCTCTCCATCCTCCCATTTCAAAAATCTCTTTAAATGGGAGTGGCCTAAATGTCAGAGGTCAGAGGCTAGCCCCATGGATTAAACAGCAATAAGACCTAACCACATGTTGTGTACAAAAAGGCCGACTTTCAATACGGAAACACAGGCTAAAGGAAAAGGGGTGGAGAAAGGCGCTGGTTTTGCTCACACAAATCAAAAGTAAGCCAAGCAGCTGCAGATCCATCAAGCAAAGCAGCCATCACAGTGAGGAAAATGATCTTGGAAAAACAGGGTTCACCTTTGGCTCGGTGGGCCAATCCTCAAAGCCATAGCGTCCCCAGCCTCCACATCGCTGGGTTCCCTGGAGTGAATAGTCTCATATCGTAGGAAGCAAAACAGGGTAGATTTGTGGAAGAAACGGGCAAATTCTCTACTGCAGTTGGAGACTCGGCCCTCTCCTCTTACTGATAAATGCAGAAGACATTATGGTATGGGATTTAATGGTATGGGGAACATGTGGGGTTGGTATGCAAATTCAAATTTTTCTGAGTACCTAACATCATGCTAGATGCTAGGAAACAACTCAGTTACTCAGCATGGGATTCGTTGCATCCCAAGGCCCGTGCATTGCAAGAGGCTCTACGCTTACAAGTATGGACCCAGTAATGGTCAGGAGAGGAAGGCGTCTATATTCCTCCATGTTCTTAGAGATGTCTGCGACTGAACATCGGGCAGAAGGCTCTAGAGACGGATGGCCTTGCAGAGAAACAAGCATGATATAGACATCCCTTCCCCGTCACAGCTATGGAATTTGAGCAATGGGAAATTGTAGAGACCAGCCACCTCCCTCCATCCCTACTGCAGGAGGGAGGCTGAAGGAGTCCAGGCCGGCGACTGAGGACTGCAGACGTGCGGGGACACTGGTGGTGTCTTGAGGTGAATAGTGGGGGTAACACTGTCCAAGGAGCAGCAGGGCTCTGAGTTCTCTCCTCCCTCTCCCCCTGCTCTTGGTCCCCATGGCCACCTCATCAACACTACTGCTCCTAAGACTCAGAAGATCACTTGGCAACAGTAGAGTCTCAGAAAGAACCCATCTGTGTGTCAACAACAGTAGAATCTCAGAAAGAAGCCATCTGTGTGTCAGCTTCCTCTGCCCTACCCTTCCCTCATCTTAGATAGGAGTCCCCACTTGCAATTCCTCTTTTTCATGTTTGGGACTCTCATCGTGAGGGATCTGGTCCAGAAGGCATCGGGAAGGCAGTGAGTTCACTGTCTCTGCAGAGACTCTCAGACTCTTGCTAAGCTGAACCCTGGTTTCAGCTGCCAGGCCAGGCTACAGCACTGAGTAGGAGTGGCCCTACACAGCCAGGCAGGGGCTCTTCACGGGGACAGGGGCAGGACAGCTGTGGGGCGTCAGTGTTTATGTCAAGGTTCAGCAGAGGGCCTGGGCCACCTGCGTATGAGCGAGCGTGTTCCGCCTTCCAGACGGGAGGTAATTCTGCAGTGTGCTTCTCAGCTGCCACTGGAGACGACAAAGGTTGGGTGAGGTGATGGAGAGTGAAGGGCAGAGGGAGTGTGATGAGGGTGTGGTGAGCAGAGGCAAAAGACTCCCACGCTGCTACCTCTTCCTTGGCTTTCAAATTGATGAAATCAAGATTAAGAAAAGAGCCGCCGTAGCTGCTCTTGTGTCAAGGCCGGAAAGGTCAAAATCATAGGAAAATCCATGAAGTGGACGCCCGTCCTGAGAAATCCTCCTCCAGCACAGAGACTTGTTTCTGGTTAGAGAGACAGGCACACTGGGAGGAGGAGATCAGAAATAAAATACGTCCTTGGGGAAACACAAAGAGCTAGCCCATATTTAAGTGCAGGCTTCAGGATGGCCCCTACGAAGGGCACTGCATGGCTTCACCCAGTATCATTCGGCCTCCGATCCTGGGAACCCAGGTTCATGGGACTCGGCTTTTCCACCCACCCCAGGGTCCTACAGATTCCCTTTCCGCTGCTTCAGGTTCCCTGACAGCTGCCCCGGAAGCCCACACAGTGAGAGCCCAGGCAACCTCACTGTTGGAGGACAGTCCTACTCTTCCCACGCACGACACCTTAGCTAAGGTCACAAGACAGAACTCGGTGGCTGCTGGATGTGAGTGGCAGGATCTCTGAGGAAGCTTCTGGAACTTCACAGTCTCCCAGCCTCCTCCTCCTCCCTCTTCCCTCCTCCCTCCTCCCTCCTCCCTGGTCTCTGCATCTCCCCCTGGCTCCCTGCAACTGTCTGTGTGGCAGCAAACACCTATAATGAGCACCACCACCTTAGGAAGTCAATTGACCTGCATCCCAGGCAATCATGGCCATTTGACCGTATGGCCTCTCCTCTCTGTAAAATAAGGTCTGCACTGGTTAGATTGGCCACATTTAGTAGACATTTAGGGTAGAATGTTGTATCTGATTCTTTCATATTTAATGCTGCTCGTGTGTCTGTTCTATACAGAGTGTAAATTTCTGGGAGGCAAACCTCAGGCCCAGGGAGCCTCCTCTGAGGTCCACCAAACAGTTTCAGTTTCAAGTAGAAACTATGCCAACCTCTTAACGTCCCCCCCCAATCCCCCAAGTATAGATCTTCAGGGAAGCTGCACACATTACACACTCCTCCCCCCGCACCCCCCCCGACAGGACACTCTTGGGGCCACCTCAGCAACCAACACCGCAGGAAAGCTGAATTACAGCCTTAACACAGCTGAAAATACTTGTCAAAAGCTGACATCACTAAGAGCAATTTAGACTTGGAGACGTTCAGAAAGGAGAGACTGGGATGTCAGAGTGGGATGTCCATGGGGTGGGGGGAATGACAGAATCCCTGCTTCGGGGTGCTGCCTGGGCTGTGCTAGAGAGCCATCATCAAGTTAGTAGGGACATTTGATGGCAGAGGGATGTGGCAGTAGCAGGGCCAGGATGGTTCAGAAGAAACCTGGAACGCAGGCTATGGAAGGAACTTCAGAGAAGCACCTTGCCCCTGGCTGTGCAGGGCAGAGGTGGGGTGAGAGTTCCCGAGTGAGTCCAGGCCTGCAGGAGGCAGCAGGAGGGAACATCCTCAGAACAGGTACAGATGGTCCCAGCCAGGCTTCTTCTCATACGAAGTATCTGGTCAGGAGAGACCACACAGCTTCCCGTCCACTGCCAGGGAACCATAGCCACGGAGCTACTTTGTCCCCAGTAATCAACATTAACAGTTCATCCAAGGCTGCCGGGTGGAATCCGAGAACACTCACTGTGGTGGGGCCATGGGACTGCGTTAGGTTTGAGTTTTGAGCCACATAGGAGCCAAGAAGAACATCGGTTCCTCAAGAGGACCCTCGAAGCTGATGAGAATTCTTAGGAAGCGGGGACCTGGAGTAGATTCCACTCTCCAAGTTACATTCTACTAAAACGAGACACCCTAACTTTTGGTGCAGGACTGCAATGCAAAGGCAGGAGTCTGGGTCAGCTACACGCCATTCTCTTAGCCAAGCACTTCTTCGGGGTACCCACTCTATTTTAACAGCTTCTATGGGGTGAGAAAATCTGGGGAAAGGAGTGAGGGAAGCCCCGGGGAGGGGGTCCACAGCATCATCATGGACTCTGGTTGATGCTCTGTGTCCCCAGGGAGCCAAATACATTTCTTCTATCTGGTCCATGAGACCCTTGTGACTCTGAGCAAGTCACTTATGGACTGTCAAATACATCATGTTCCACTCGCTGCACAGGGCTGATGTGGGGGCCACAGGGATGACAGTTCCTCCTGGGGAACTCCACAAAGCCATGTGGAATTTGCATCTACTACCAAATACCCCCTCCCGATGAGTTTTCTGGCTAGAGGAAACACCCTCACATAGCTGGCTGTCTCCGGTATGTAGTACCGGCTGCTCAGGCGTAGCCAGGAAGCACCAGTCCGTTTTCCTCAGACTTCATGTGCAATCAATATAGTAAGCTTTATACCCTGAGAATAGTAGATAACCAGAGGAACGGTCTAGTATATAAGCCACACGCCCTCCGAGAAGAGAACATGAAGCCCCTTTCCCATGTCCGAAGCTGGATGACGACCTGACCACAGGCCTGCAGGCACCTGGCTGGGCTTTTTGGTACTATATGACCTTTCAGAATCTGCCCCTTGAGTGGTTTAAGTTTACCCTACACTGTAAGACCCTCTTCCCAATGCAGCTCTGGTTCAGCTGGCCCCGAGGCAGTGGGGGACAACAGAAGGAGGGTATCTGGGAAGCTTTCCCTGGACATCCATGCTCCTGTTTTAAATGTTGTCTAAGCGTGTGGCTCAAGGGTACAAGATGCAAAGATGCTAAAACATTCAAACAGGATGATCCAGAAAGCTACTGCAGTGCCGGCAAGAGGTTCTGCATCCTTGTCATGGGAATCCAAGACAGGCCAGGAGGTGGCCAGCAAGGCCATCCTACTATATACCCCAGTTCAGAGTTTGCTGGACTACTCAGCAAATGCCCTTGGCATTGTAGCAGGTGAGTCCCTGCGAGCCAGAACTCAAGCAGGAGGCTACACACGCAGAGTGGCACAGCTGCAGCCTGTGTTCAGCCTCTCCTGTGTCCAGGCTGCTTCAGTGGCTTGGTCAGATCTAGTCATCCTGACCCCGAGAGCCGGGAGACTTTCCCTGAACGTCCCCGCCCCAGCACAGCAGCTCCTTCCTGCAGCTGCTTCTCCATAATGCTCCTCTAGGTTTGACCGGTTCAGGCAGATCTAATTATTTATGCAACTGTCACATGGGCAGTTGGTCGGAATGTCCTGGGTTCCGGGCCAGTTGGGCATCAAACGACAACAGTGGTCACCTGACTTGTTTTTTTTTTTTTTCCTGGCACATTAGAATTTAAGCATGTCCAATGAAGATGTCACCAGGTTACTAGTTCCTCAAGCCCACTGTCCCCTTCCAGTGTTCAAATAACTGAGGCCCCAGTACGCTTCTCTATAATACATTTTTACACATGAAGAAACAAATTCCCAGGTGACTGGTTGGGCAAGTGTGTGGAGATCTGTGCTAATCTCCTAGACTCTACCGTTGCCCCCTTTCCCTCTCTGCATTTTGCTCAGTGTATCTCTATTCTAGTAAATCATCCGTTTGTCTGAGTATGTGCTGTGTCCAGTCCCTAGAGAATTACAAAACTGCAGATGCTCTTTAGACCTTTCAACACAGGCCAACACACACACAGAAACACAGATGCATATACAGACACACAGACACACACACAGAGATGCATATACAGACACACAGACACACACACAGAGATGCATATACAGACACACAGACACACACATATACACATACATACATACACACACATACATATATACAATCCCTAAAGAAGTTTGGTCGTAAGACTTACTAGACAGAAGCTGTATCAGTGATTGAAATTTCATTCAAAGAATTAGGTTAACTCTCTACAATCTAAATCATGGAAAGTATGTTCCTGCACCATTGCCATGCACGCTTCCCAGGATGGACCTGACTGAGGCAGAACGCAGAAAAGACGAGGACACACACAGATGCGGGGGAACTGAGTGGTCTGAGCTCTAGGCTGGAGAAACAGCAGCACCTGGAAGCTTAGCACATTTACAATTTAGAGTTGAACAGGGAGGTGGAGCACATGGCTGACAAGGAGGTGGGGCTATTACCTAAAGATAATCGAGGAAACAGAGTTTATGGTTTACAAGTGAACAAGGAGACAGGTGTAGCTAATCTTGATCGACACAGTCTCTGTAGGGGACAGTCCTCAGGCCATACACATCCAGAGTGGAGGAAGCTATGGCGGATAGACTCTACACACACAGACTGTCAACACTTGGACTTGGTGCCCCCCCCCAAAGGTTTTGCTATGCCTGTGCATCTCACCTCAGGGGAAGTGTGTTAATGCATTCTTCCATGGATCTGGGGCTCTGGAGTCTTTGCTGTGGCTGGCTCATGTCAACACGTGTTCACCAGGACTGTGCTCACTAGGGATCGTGTCCGTTTCCCACCTTGAGGAGATAGGATTATAAAGTATAAGCCATAACAGAGCAGCTTTTGGTGGGGTCTTTGCTCACTAGAACAAACCACTGTTACTTAGACACGCAGAAAGCTCTTTATTTCCAGTTCTGGAGGACAGAAATGTCCATGTTAAGGTGGTCAGAAGGAACTTGTCAGTTTAAAGGCAGAGCCATCTGGGCCCATCTGGGTCCGATCTCTGAAAGCTATTGACATGTATCTGTGTGTGCTTCCTCACAGCTCTGGCTGAAGTCCCTGGCTGACCTTGGCTTCCAGGGTACCACTCAACTACCTGACTGTCGCCACATGTCCCTGTTGCCTCTGTGTCTCTATGTCCACAGTTTTTTTGTTGTCATTAAAGCGATGGTCCACACCAAATGCAGGGCACGCTCTCCACCATTAAAGGGAACAATCTCTGGATAAAGGCACAGTCACTAATATTGAACATTGGGCATGGACACTGGAGGGCATGGTTCAGTTGGTGACTTCCCTGAACAGCAGAGGAAAGAGCCAGGCTTGTCAAGTGCCAAGTCGTAGTCAGCAGAGATACATAAACAAGCATCAAGTCTAAGTTGTAGTAAAGACACATAATACGTAAGCTCTCAAGTGCAGGAGAATGGGCAGAAAGAGAATCTAGGAAGAGATAACAAGAACTTGTGAACCAGGGAGAGCCCAAAGCCTGTTGGGAGCTGACTTAAGCAGAAAGCAGCTAGATCAACTTTGCAGCCATCTGGAACCATATACCCTGATGAAAGACTTGGTTGTCAAAAGCCTATAACAGCTGAAGCACACTCTGATAAATATATTGTTTATCCCACATAGCTTGTTTTGCTGTTTAGTGACCTCAGCTGTATGGTGCACGTGGTAAAATGTTTTCACCTGTGTTCTCCTGCTTGTGTATATAAATACCTCAGAATTCCCTTCAATAAGGGAGACATGAGAAAATAGAAGAGAGACTGAATCACACCCTGTCTTGTCTCCATTCTTCGCGTCTCTTGCCCCAAGAGCCCCACTCTCTCTCTCTCTCTTGACCAGAGCACTTAGCCCCAAAGCGTTGAGGCAAAAGTGTTGAGGCAGAGTGTGGGCCTCAACAAAAGCCCTCAGATCTTAATTAAACCTTAGCAAGCCAAAATCATAAAACACACATCATATTGACCTGGTTGGGGCAAGTGAGGCAGAGAACTGACAAGAGCCATTTATCCCATGTAGAGGGTCACTGAAGATCAACCCAGCTATAGACAAAAGGGAGAAAGATGTGTTACAGACGGGGCAATAGACTCTATGGTGAACTGTTGGGAATAAGAAGAAATAGCTCTGCCGGTTCTGAAAACGTTAAAGAGCTACCATGTGGCCCAGCAATTCATACACCCAGGAGGAATATAAATCACATGTTCACCATGCCACTATCCATAATAGCCAAGATGTAGAAAGAAGCCATTGTTATCAACTGGTATATGAGAAAACAAAACTTCAACCATAAAGGAGATGCAGTACAGGTGTAGCACAGGTGCAGTGCAGGTGCAGCACAGGTGCGGTGCAGGTGCAATGCAGGTGCAGCACAAGTGCAGTGCAGATGCAGCACAGGTGCAGTGCAGGTATAGTGCAGGTACAGTGCAGGTACAATGCAGGTGCAGCACAGGTGCAGTACAGGTGCAGTACAGGTGCAGCACAGGTACAGTGCAGGTGCAGTGCAGGTGTAGCACAGGTGCAGTGCAGGTGCAGCGCAGGTGCAGTGCAGGTGCAGTGCAGGTGCAGTGCAGATATAGTGCAGGTGCAGTTCAGGTGCACATCACAACACAGACAAACCCTCAGTGCATCTTACTAGCAGACACTAAAACCGACAGATTGCACAGCGTGGTGTAGACCTGTTGGTGTGAGATGTGGAGAACACTTGAAACATCTATAGAGATAGTACATAGCCTTGTGGACAGAGCGAGCCCTGACTGATTCTGGGAACGAGGTTTCATACTAGGACGGTGAAAAAGTGCCCTAAAATAAGGTAGCAGAAAGGCTTTGAGGCTGGAAGCGCTAAGGACACACTTGAAAGTTTATGATTATGAGTTATTTCTGATTACAGAAAGAACACGGCCTGAAAGTCTGACTTCAAGCATGGAACACACTGGAGTAACCCTATCCTCTCCCCTCCAGTTCATGTGATGATCACTGTCCCACAGGCCTGGGTGGAGCCAGGGATGAGATGACTGGGCGGTCCAGTGTTGTTCTTTAACCAGAGCCCGGTCTGCTGACGATGAATGGCTGTGGGGGCCACATGGTACATTTTCTTACTGAGGATCTTCCCCAGTCAAATCACTGGTGACTCCATAAGAGTCTACCATCTATAGACCACGTTCCACACCTGAGAGTTGCTGAAGAACTGGCAGTGTAGGGATAGAGTGAGGGGGGACGGTGGTGGCTCTCCACTGACCCATGGGCATTGAAAGTTGCTAAATCGTGGCTTCATCTACCGGTAATGGAGGCCCCCCCCCTTCATTTTTGTATCTGTTTGTTTGTTTGTTTGTTTGTTGAATGGCTTCACTCTTTTTAATACCTCCATGCACCAAGGAGCATGTGTGAGTTTCCCTGTGTCAACTGGTCACCTCCATCCACCTGAGAGCCCCGTGTCCCCACCAAGGAGGCTCCAGAACAAGAGCAATGTACTGACATTTTCTCTGTTTCCTCCCTGACTCTCTGAAGGTCCTGGTGGAGATGACTCCCTGTGAGGAGGAGGACCTGTCTATTATGAAGGTAAGGTTGCCCTTGTTTGCGACAGACATGTTAGTCATTTGGCTTCTGTCTTTGTTAATCGGCTTCAAGCCTGACACTATATACAATACACGGGGCCTGCAGAATTGGCTTTGTGGAAGACTGTAAGGTGCAAGTGTGCTGCCAACGGATGCCCAGTTGTTCTCACACTGGACACCACCCATTACCAACTTAGCCTAGCAAGCATTTTCCTCTGCACGCCCCTTCCTGCTTCAGAAAGAATTTGTACAAGCCACCCAGCTCGGACTTGAGGGTGATCTCATACAGTGTGCAGGGCATTTCCCTAAACACTCTCTGTGCTTCCCTTGGGGGGGGGGGGAGGGTCACGCCCTTTGTCACCATTTCTACCCAGCTCTGGTGTCACTGCTGTGACTAATGGAACTGTGGCCACAGGACTCGCCTTACGCTGACTCCCCTCGGTACTTTCTTTACTTAACGCTGGTGTTCTGCACCGACCACGAAAAGTATACATATTTCCAACTAATTCACGTCCTGAGAAAAAGGTAAACAGTAAGAAAGCTGAACTTCTTTGCGTGGTTCCGTCTAAAAGTACCCATCTTACTCCCATTCTCTTCTTGGATAAAAGGAAAGAGAGTTTTGGGAGTGGACCCTCTGGGCCAGTGAAGGATATGAACCACCTTCTGCTGTCCCCAGAAGCAGCTTTGTCATATTGGTGGTGTGGATTTGTAGGCACGAGGGCTCGGAGGCCTCCGTGTATATCCTCGTAAAACAGATCCCCGTATGGAGAGGGCACAGATGTGAATAGCCCAGGCTAGCCAAGCATGGATCCTGGTGCTGATACTCTAAGGTATACCTCCTTCACTCAGCCATGGTATCACCTGAACGCCAAGGGCTGGATCCTAACTAAGCCTTTGTCTAGAGGGAAGACAGCCTGTGGGGTTGTCCAGGCTGCGTCCGTCGCTGTAATGTGGTCCCATCAGTCACATTAATCATGAGGTACACGTAACAGCAGACACACCTCTGTGGTTTGCTTCGGGATACAGATTCTGAGAGGTTGGAGGAACCTGATAGATTGACATCTTACAGCACTCACTCATACAGCTGACGCACATCAGAGCCTGGCTCTTGTCTCTAAGAGCATGACGAAGGCGGTCAGTCTGATTAGGAAACACACCCAAGGCCCAGAGACAAACAGCTCAAGGCCAACTTGTCTCTTTGAGCACGAGGTAGAGTACCCTTGCTGCTCATCCCTGGTTCAGCTGGGTTGGGAGTCCTGGGACTGCAATGCCGAACTGTGCGACGACGAAGTCTCCTACCGTTGGAGCTAGCCGCTGCTTGGGGCAGAAAAGCACACAGGGAGGAGGCAAAGCTGTCCCGCCATCAGTCACAGTGATTTGTCAACAGCAGCGTTTCTGTATTTCCAAAGCAATTTAAGTAAGATATGGTCTCTCTCAACGGTTAGTGAGTGAATGTGTTGGGGTATCTGCTTAGAATCAACGTCAAACTCCCAACGAGGGATGTTACTCAAGCACGAACTGTTGAGAGAGACAACACACACAGCAGCATATGCGGATGCTACAGGGAGAAGACGAGCACTGAGCTCATCCTCTGGGTATACGAGCAGGGCGGACTGGCCCCTGACCTCAGCAAGCACTCCACACACACGTGGCCCGACTAGGTCACCTTTAGCTTGGTTTGGTGTTCCCACTCTACCATCTCCTCTCAATCCATCTGTACCTCGGCTTGGGCTCCAGTGAAGCCCACGAGTGACCCTGTCAGTATGCTGACAGTCCCTCCGGGTCTTCCGAGCTGCCCTGAGGTCTCGCTGGACTCCCATCCAAACCCGGGAAATGTGGGCAGCATTCTGTAAGGATGGGATATGCTTCATAGTCGCCGCTTCTAGACAAGCCAAAGCTTCATCCGAGAGAGAAAGTCACCCCTCTGCGCCCTCTCTCGGCATTAGACTGAGGGCCCTCCACTCAACAGCCGCCTTATTCACACACCTTTTTGCAAAAGCCTCAAAGTTCCTTTTCCGTGATCCATCTTCAGCATGAATCCTAAGTTAAATGTTCCTCTGAAATAAGGCCTTGCCCCAGGCAGCGATGGCACCAAATTCTGGTAGGAATCTGAGACTGGAGAATGAGCATGAAGGTTGGTTCTGAGACAGACAGCTAGCTCCAGCTAGGGCACCACAGGCTTGGGGCGGGGGGGGGGGGGGCAGAAGTTTCCAGAAAGCACAGTATCTTATCTCAGGTAAATGCCACGTGTTGAGTGCACCTGCTGCTCTGAGAACATCCCGAGCACAGAACAGAAACTGCTTCCCACTGCTCACCTGCTTCCAGATGCCTACCATCTGGTCCTGTTGTTGACACTGTTGAAGTATTTTCTGTTCCAGAAACACATGGCATTTACCTGAGATATGATACTGCTCTTTCTGAAAATCTCTGTCCCTCAGCCTGTGGTGTCCTAGCTGGAGCTAGCTGTCCATCTGGGCTCTGAGCAGGCTCAGAGGATGGGAGTGGTCCTCGAAGTCAGCACAATGTCTCCATTCTGCCCCCGGTGTTTTTTTTATTGATTCCACACACTGTGTCCAGCAGAAAACCATAGATGAACTTTGATGTGAACATCACTAAATTAGTGCCCCCGGCACCTCAGGGAAAAGCTAGCCTTGTGCATGTACCCAGGGGTTGGGAGGGGGCTTGAAAGTTTAGGAGCAGATCAGGACAGGTGAACAACTCTGTAGCAGAATGCCAGGTAATGGACAGGTAAGTTTTTCTCATTGCTGGACTTTCTGGGTCTTTGCAATACTGCAGCTACTACAAAAAAAAAAATGCTATGTACATTATATTGCCTTAGATAAGAGTAACCATTCAGAAACTCAGTCTGCTACCCACATTTCACGTTCCAGGTTGTTCCTGGTGCAGAGGAAACTGTGTCACCCTCTCCCAGGCTGCTGCTCTGAAACTGACCCGGCCCTGTTTATCAAACCCACATCTGGAATATGCACATTGCAGCTGGGATTCTAGCTTGTCAGATGCGGAGGCAACAGCTATCCTGGACCACTGAAGAAGCAAACTGAGAGGTGGATGCTTCAACTTCTCTCTCCCACTGGAAGGCCTGCAATGATTGCCCTCTGTATGGTTGAAGGCTCCCGAGTCTTCAGAGCCTAGAAAGCATCTGAGAACCCAGGGGCAGGGTAGAGCAGGGTAATCACTACAGTAGTCTGTTTTCTCTGACATAACAAAATGCCTCTTGAGGGGACTTTATAAATGAGAGGGAAATTTAGGTCATGATTTGGGGGGTTCAGGAGCACATCGTAGACATGTGCTTAGATTTCATGACGATTCCCGGGTCATTACGACATACGTGTAGGAATTCACAAGAGGGAGATTCCACAGAAATAAAGTAAGCACACAGGGTTGAGAGACCTGGTTTGCTCCTTTTATTTAACGATGCTAACCAAGGTCTGAGAGAAAAGTACACCAAACCCACCATAGGGCAGTGTCTCCAGTAACCTAGTTACCTTCCACTAAGCTCTCCCA
The DNA here is from genome assembly GCF_011762505.2 of Arvicanthis niloticus. Taxonomy (NCBI): domain Eukaryota; kingdom Metazoa; phylum Chordata; class Mammalia; order Rodentia; family Muridae; genus Arvicanthis; species Arvicanthis niloticus. The sequence continues at coordinate 5,584,004 of NC_133432.1, forward strand.
CTTAACCTCACACTGGGGTCCACACCTCCAGCCTCTGAATATTGCTGCTCAAAGTACACCTAGACCACAGCACCCCCTTACCCCCCCCCCATGAACTCAAAAGGCATGGAAGGAATGGGCGGGGCCCTCTCCACTAACACTCTTTCTGATGTTTATATCTCCGAAGATCGGTGTGTGCACAGACCCGTGGATCTGAAGCCATGAGCATGGAGATTCTGCAGGTAGAGAAATTCCTTGGGGTGGAACATTGTGGGGAAGGTTTCCTGAGGTGGGGGGTGGGGCAGGGGGGTTGGGCACACCCGATGCTCCAAGACTAAGGCAGAGAATATAGACTAGAGACATACAGGAAAGATTTTTTTTCCCTACCATTATTTTACTGACATATGAGCCGTATGTTTCTGGCATCAAGTATACCATTAGTAAACCTTTTCTTGCTTTGCTGGTTAAAGATAGCCCTCCCGACCAGCCTTGCTGGTCTTGGTTCAACCTGTGGCCAACAATCATGATCACGACTTTTTGGGTGTTAACACTCCTCCCTCGGGAACTCTGTACAATTTGCATCTGAATTCGGGTCTTCTCCATTGACCCAGCCTGGGGCAGATCTAGTGGGGAGGGCATTGCTCACAGGTGCCAGTTGGCCATAGAGGTGACTTGTGACCCAGGTGGAGGGTGAGCGGTCAACACCCCCAGCATTGTAAGGATCCCCACATTTTCTGCTCTGGACTCCCTGTCCACTCACAGTTTAAAGGGCAGAGTCATAAAGGGTGAGTCCTGCGTAGATCTCGGCTCCTTTTGGAGTAGAGCGGCAGAAACACATCCTTGAGTGTTATTTCTTGTTATTATTCTTCATCCCGGGACTAATAATAATACCCGAATCGAGCCTGTGTCCAGATGCCTTGGCAGCCACCCAATGCAAGCCGGCCATCATAGAGGATATTCAGGCCAGCCTGCCTCATCCCTGGGAGTCAAACAAGATCAGCACGGGGGCTTCGAGGTGACAGGTCACAGTGGTTTCTGCTTTACCCAGCCCCACTCCTCTAGACAGATGACACTGTCCACCTTTCCTGTCCTCAAACTGCTAGTTGCCGCGGCAACTGGCTCTTCCGTGGCTCAGTGCAAACACCACCAGGCCCCTTCTCTCTGGGTCACTCCATCGATATCCCCCTCCTGTAGGATATAATTACAACGCTGGGGACTTGTACAAGGTTGATGTAACCCCCTCGACTCATTCTCATTCTTGTCTACCTACGCAACCATTGCGAAGGTCCACCCTCTTCCCAGTCCCTCGACACATCCCACGCACAAAAGCCTTCTTCAGTATGTAGTTTGGTTGTAAATCTCTCCCACAAGACACGACAGACCCCTAGTCCCTTAACGGGTCTCAAAATTTTGGGTAGAAAGCAGGTGAGTAAGTGAGTGAACAAATGAGTGAGCGAGAAAATGGGGCTGCGGGAGAGGAGGCAGCCCTAGTCTTTCTGGCACTGTCTCCAACACTAGAGGAACCCTTGTGAGTGGGCACCAACACGCACGGACACGCAAAAGGAAGTGAGACAGGGCAAGACAAGCAGTTCGGGAGAGAGCAGAAGGGAGGGAGGGGAAAGGGAGGGAAGAAGGGATTCTGAGACCTTGGCTGAGTCCTGCAAGGACAGGGAGACACAGGCCATGCCCTGGTGAGCACGGTGTGTGCTCTGGGCTGGAGAAGCACCCTAGATTCTGGCCACCATCCCCAGTGCACAACAAGGTGACTGAAGCTCCAAGACAAGAATAGGAATTCGAGGGAGAACTGAGCTCTGTGCCTGGGCTCCAAGGCACCAGGGGCAGTGGGGGACATAAACCCTGTCCTCCTCCTCCCAAGGCCACGCCATCATGGTCTCTGTCCTGGTATATCCAGAAGTATGTGTCATGGATTCTGAGGATTAGGAAAGAGGGAACAGAAATTGGTACGTAAATCATTGTCTCTCCTTCCCTTATGTCTTTTCAGTTTTAAAATTTTTGTTTAGTCTCTATCACTGTTGGCATTTATCATAGCATTTTTATAGACGTATCCCAGGTACTACCCAAGCCTAGCTCGTCCCCTTTCTCTTCCCACATGGTCTCCTGTATACTTTCATAATTCACACACACACACACACACACACACGCACACGCACACGCACACGCACACGCACACGCACACGCACACATGCACCACATAGTAGCTCACATACAATTATGACTGGAGATAATTCTTTAAACTGCATTTGAAGTGAATTGTATACTTCAGTGGATTCTATTTCAAATAAGATTTCCTTCAAAAATCTTTACTGGTGCCGGGCGGTGGTGGCGCACGCCTTTAATCCCAGCACTTGGGAGGCAGAGGCAGGCGGATTTCTGAGTTCGAGGCCAGCCTGGTCTACAGAATGAGTTCCAGGACAGCCAGGGCTACACAGAGAAACCCTGTCTCGAAAAACCAAAACAACAACAAAAATCTTTACTGGAAAAGAAAATACCTTTGGTCGTGCTTCACGATTCCCATAACAAAAAACGTAATGCTGTAAGTTCCAAAGAGAAAATAGAATGTTTGAGATCTTAGAAAGCACAAGGGCAGAAGCATCGCAAGGCCTAGCTTCAGACCGTATCACGGAAGGAGCAAAAGTGCAGCGAGACTAACAGAACGGAGAAGGTCCGAGAACAACCGGGAGTTGCGCATGTGCGTAAGGAATGAAGCAGATGCTGCCTCGCTGAGTTCAAGGAGCCAGCGACACAGCTCAGCGGCTAAAAGCACTAACCTGATGCTGTCACCTGCAAAGTGCAGAGCCAAGAATAGGGCAACACGGTTTCCTTTCTTTTTTTAACCACACACAGAAGTTGGGGGCGGAGCACATTCCCGTAAGTACAGGAAAGCAACCGCATTTCTGTGAACACAGCAGTTGCCTGTGCGCATTCAGGAACAGTGGTTGGTGTCTGAGCTGAGCAGTTAGCTCTCTTTTTGTTCTCAACATGATAGTTCTTGTTTGGTTTTTGTTTTGTTTTGTTTTTCGAGACAGGGTTTCTCTGTGTAGCCTTGGCTGTCCTGGAACTCACTCTGTAGACCAGGCTGGCCTCAAACTCAGAAATCTGCCTGCCTCTGCCTCCCAAGTGCTGGGATCAAAGGCGTGCGCCACCACTTCCCGGCAACATGATAGTTCTTAACCCTCCTTCATCATGGTATTTCCATGATCAAGAAAAAAAAAAGTGGCAGACTTTTTTTAAAATTTTAGACAGAGATGGCTCGGTGGTCAATAGCACTGGCTGTTCTTCCAGAGGTCCTGAGTTCAATTCCCAGCAACCACATGGCGGCTCACAACCATCTGTAATGTACTCACATACATAAAATAAATATCTTTTTAAAAAAGAAAAACAACAAAAAACAAAAAGCAGCCACCCCATAGATGCCCTGAACATTCTGTGATGAATGGTCACCATGGCAACGAGCAGGCACATGCCTGGCCTTCCATTCCAACTGTGTCTCAGTGAGCAGAAGGGTTCACGTCTGAGAGCAGTGGGCCGGGTGTTAGGTCACTGTGTAGACTTGTAGACTCGTCACAGATGGGGAACCTGAAGTGCTGCTACGGAGGTACGGTCCCTCAGCCTGGCGGGGCCAGCCCAGTCTCACGGTCCCTCAGCCCGGCGGGGCCAGCCCAGTCTCACGGTCCCTCAGCCCGGCGGGGCCAGCCCAGTCTCACGTGATGTGTTTCCCTCGAATGTCCCCATAACCTCCCAAACGCTCTGCCAGTTTTGAAGCTTTTCATACGACTTGACGTGTGCCTGCAACGCCTCCCTCGCCGGCTGGCCCGGTTGGTTGGTTAGCAGTGTTAGCACATTCCCTTGTTTTGTACAGTCTTCGAGGGAGGAGTCACAGGACAGCGGGGGCCACGTGGGAGACACTTGACACTCACCTTAGTTCATACACACACTCCCCGGAAGGAGAATGACCAGAAAAACACTTCTCAGTGTCCCTGGTGAAACCCGAATCCAGGACGGGGAGGCGGCTCAGTGGGGAGTGAGCCTGTAGCAAGCCTGACAATTTATGACCCATGTAAAAAGCCGAACAAAGCAGTGTCTGAGTGTAACCCCACTGGGCCCACCTCTGCTGGGAGCTGAAAGGACAGCTAGCGAACGAGAGAGACTCAGACTCAAAACCAAGGTGAGGTATGATGCTAGACATTGACCTCTGACCTCTGCACACATACCATAGCATACAGGTACACACAACTGTGGGAGTGTGTGTGTGTGCACGCTCACGCACTCAAATCCAACATTAGATTACAGCACTTAGATTCCAGAGTTAGAAATAAAGTGGGATTTCTGTGGAGACAGGCTTCACACTGTTTGGGAGCTGCTGAGACTCTGGTGACAAGGCAGTGTCCTGAGCTCAGGGAGGTAGTTATTTTAATGATGGACGCAGAAAGGGGCTTAGCTAGCATTCAGAAAGTGTCCTGTGTGGGGGTCACAGGCTGAGGCTAAGACAGGTCCACTCTGCTCCTGGCCTTGTAGGACCTGGGAGGAGTGAGAGGCTGCGAACTGGGAGGTGCCACAACCACTCACCCTCTGCCAAGCCTTGTCCAGATGCCCAGGCAGTATCCAGATGGCATAGGTACATAACTTCCCCCACTGAGACCCTGCCACTTCAGGCACAAGGCGCAGAACATCACATAGACAAGACTAAAATGGAGACTTCCTCATGACATATAGCTGAAACGTAGGACAAAGGAGGGCTACTGGGTGCTATAAGAGGAGAACAGGTAATCCACAAAGGCAGGCACATTAGCAATAACAATGCAATACAAAACAATAACAGTTAGTTGTTTGATAGAAATTTTTTAAAGCCAGAGTGCCTGGAGAAATGTATGCTCTTAAACACCACAACTGCCAACCAACACTATTATACCCAGCACAATTATCTATTAAAACTGAACAAGAAATGACCAAGCCCGCTCAGTCAACAGGTTTTTCCAGTGCAGGAGTGAGGATTAAAAGAGAAGAGATTTAGATAGTATTGCAGCATGACCCCAGCCCTTTCTGAGGCTGAAGGCTGAGGCGGGTTTATTTTTTCCTACTTTTCTTTTAAACCCTTTTAATTACATGCAAGTATTTAGGTCAGTTCTAGGTTGAGGAACCACCAATACAATTGATATGAATAGTCAAGGACCAAGCAAGGCAATATACAAAGTCCCGTGATCACTCTCATGAGCACTGTTTCTAAGGGCTCGTCAGGATGACAAAAATATCAGAACCTACTTCCCTGTCCTAGCCCACAGTCATATTCATGCCTGAGGTCTACTTCTTTGTTCTAGCCCAAGAGTTAGATTCCTAACTGAAATTACTTCTCTGTTTTAGCCTAAAATTAGATTCCTACCAAAACTTACTTCCTTGTCATGGCCCAATGTCAGATTCCTGCCTAAAGCCCATTTCCTTGTCTTTGGCCAATGTCAGACTCCTGCCAAGCAGCCCCAAAAGCTCTCCACAAAGAAATAAAACTCTCTATGAACATATATATGTGTGTGTGTGTGTGTGTATATATATATATATATACTTATATATATGTATATATATACACAACACATATATACATATATATAATGAATTTATAATTACTAAACCAGCTCTGAAAGAACACTGAAAGAAAAACTGAAAGAGGAACACTGAAAGAAGAATAAACACACCCAAGGGCCCACAGGAGATAGCACTGGACAGTCAATCAAAGGAGGTCTAAGCAAACACCACACAATCAACAAATGACAGAAATTAAGACCCAACTTTCAGCAATGATATCTGAATGTCAATAATCTTAACTTCCCAATAGATGCTTTTTATTAAAGACAGTCACAGACTGTGTGATAAAACCCCAGATCCTGGGCCCAGGCGATGGCTCAGCAGTTAGGAGCGCTGAAGATCAGGGTTTGACGAACAGCAACACATCAGGAAACTCACAAGCACCTAACTTAGGGTTTCCATTGCTGTGAAGAGACACCATGACCAAGGCAGCTCTTATAAAGGAAAACATGTAATTGGGGCTGGCTTACAGTTCAGGGATTTAGTCCATTGTCACCATGGTGTGAAGAATGGTAACACACAGGTAGATGGTGCTGGAGAGGTAGCTGAGAGTTCTGCATCTGGAGCCACAGGCAGCCGGAAGAGAGAGCCTCTAGGCCGGGCTTGAGCTTCTAAACCTCAAGCCCACCCCCCAGCGACATACTTTCTCCAGTAAGGCCACACCTCCTAACGGTGACACTCACAATGGGGACTATTTTATTAAAACCACCACAACCACTGAGCTCCAGTTCCATGTGATCCAACATCCTCTTCTGTATATCCCCTCACATATATACATACATACACACAGATACATAAATACACTCACACAAACACACACATATACACACATACATACATACACATACAAACATACACACACACACACATACTCTCTCACACACACAATTTTTTTTACCCAACATATTTCCACTTGTCACACTGTCTTCTCGGTCTCTACCAGCTACAGGTCTGTTCTCTCTCATCTTCTGGGAGATCCATTTCTTAATATCCCATGTGTGAGATGGAGTGGATCTGAGTTCTGTCCATTCAACATGGAAGTCCTCCAGTTCAATCCCACATTGTCCTAAAACCCACAGTTTACCTTCACCACAAACAGTGATGTGCAAAGCAATATTGCAAACACTGTCACTGGATAACAAACATATCTTGGAACAGACTGTACCTCAGAATATGCAGTTATTATATGCCAATCTAGACAGCATTTGGCCGTAAATAACTATCACAACTTAGCCTATGTGAGACGTCAGTGACTGTCTTCAGCATCCTCTCTCTCCTAGGTTGCTGCATCCCAGATGAAGTTCCTCAGAGGAAGAGACATTTTGTCCATGGAACTCGGATCCGCTTGTGGCCGCCCAGCAGGGTGAAGCCCACATATCCCAATGACGGTCTGTGAAAATTCAGTCCTCGACTCCATTCACCAATAATGACTTCACGCAGTCAGTGTCCCTCACTAACAGTTCAGGGGAAACCATAACTGTGTCAGATCATGCCTTTCTCTATCCGACATATCTGCAAACGTCAATTCAGCTGCTAGCGCGTCAGAAATGGAACACCTACTTGCAACAATGTGTGCCCCAGGGTGGCCTCCAACTTCCAGATATCCTCCTGCCTCAGCTTCTCAGGTGCTGAGACTGCATACCACAGCTGAGTTTCTAACATGGACTTTTCAGTGATACAGTCTGGCTCACAACATAATGTTCAGTCCAACTGCACCTAACGGCCATCTTTGTTCTTGCTGGCTCAGTCATTGCAGTTTAAGCCTGAGGGAAGTCGTGTCCCCACCCCCCCACCCCCAGCAGTGTGTTCCTTCAGGTCACACTGCAGTCCTTCTAGTATCTTCCATTTCTGTCTGGGGCGGCTCCCTGTCCTCCTTTCACACACTAAGGAGCATGTCTCAGCAGTACCTGACACTGTGCATGTCCCCAGCCACCTCTACCCCTTCCGGCTCTGTGTCCACACCATGCAGGTTCTTGAGTCCTTCATCTCCAAGGCCAATGGACTGACAGCACTCTGCCTCCTACCAGTTTCCAACAGGGTCATCATGGAGGTGGTCCCCTGTGTCAGCGTGGAAGAGGAAGACAAAGATTCTGTCGGGAAGGTAAGGTGTATCCTCTTTTGTCTGAGGTAGACATGCTGCCTTACTGGCTTACTCCTTGGGGAATCAAGTTCAGGCATTAAACTCTAGGCCCGCAGAATGTCCTCTGTGGAGAAATGCCAAGTGCAGGGCTGTGGCAGCTGATGCCTGAGGTGAGGTGACGTCCGTGCATGTCAGTATCAGCTACCAACTAGAGGCTGGCCCCTAGTCATCTTCCTCAAGCACTAACTTCACTTTAGGGACACTGTGTAATTCCATAGGTCAGCTTCAGTGTTCTCTCTTGAAGGTTGCCAAGGGGAAAGGGTGTCGATAGGGGCAAGACTCGGTCTTGCAAAAAAAAAAAAAAAAAAAATATATATATATATATATATATGGTTCCTCATTAATACTAAGCTGCTTGCCTGCCTTAAGTCCAAGTTACTTTGCAGAGGTAGCTGACCCGCCTTGTCTGAGTTCCTCTGAAGCCAGAAACTTGCAGAGTGTCTGACATTTATTTAGCAGCTCATACCAAAACAGCTGGGGATTAAGTAGTCTTTGTTCTTTTGTTGGTGTGTTTGTTTGTTTGTTTGTTTTACTAACTCCCAGTCTACTAGTGAAAGTCACTCACCAGAAGAGAAAAGGAATACTATAAAAGTGATTCTAATCTTTTTTAAAATTTTTATTTATTTATTTTTATTTTTATTTTTTGGTTTTTCAAGACAGGGTTTCTCTATGTAGCCCTGGCTGTCCTGGAACTCACTCTGTAGACCAGGCTGGCCTCGAACTCAGAAATCCACCTGCCTCTGCCTCCCAAGTGCTGGGATTAAAGGCCTGTGCCACCACCGCCCAGCCCAATTTTTTTTTTTTTAAGTTCTCCTCCTCCAAAAAGTTTCTCTCCAAAATATTTCTCTCTCAGCTCTTCTCGTTGTCCTCAGCAGTTACACACTGTTCAGGATAACAGTCACATGGTAAAAAGTTCACCATGAGTTTACACATAAATTTAAATCATAAACTGAATATAAGAAGTTAACAGCAGAGATGCTTACACCCGTTTTCACTATGACTAGTTATCTAGCTAGACATTCATTATCTCTCACTGGCTCCACACGTTTATGGAAAGTTAAAAACCATAGTTTTGTGGCTAAGTCACCGTTGAAGTTTCGTATAGATAAGCCCAGTCGATATTTTATCTCCTGTCCTTTGCATCCACAATAAATCATTAGTTTCCTTCTATGTCCTTTGGTTAACTGCCTTACAACCTCTTGGAAGGTGTTGAAGTTGTAAATGCCGGTTTTCTATCTCAGAAGCAATTAACTCGTGACACGTGAAGACTGGAAGGGTCCTAATTGAAGTCTTCATATCAGAGAGGTCTTTAATAGCAGTCCTCTAAAGGGCTTAATAATTACTAGTATAATTTTAGGAGTTCTTACAGGAGCATCATTAAAAATTAAGAAATCATCTATTTGTTTATATGGCATCACTACAAGACAGTACATCTTTGTTGATCTGCAGAAATCTGCTCAAAAGGGTAGGCTAATACCTAGTGATAGTTGTGTATATTTATAACAACAGGAGACGCCAATTAATAGCAGGAACCTTCCCTAAAATGTAGTCCCTTCAGCCTTGCCCAGAAGGGCTCACCCACCATAGTTTTACACTCCACAGTGAAACCACCTCAGGAGGATTACCTGCTAGTTTTTAGCCTCTCCTGGGTGGCTCCTGGAAGGATAGATCCCTCTTCTCCATTCAGTTTTATAATTGTCACCAGACTGAAGAAGAGATCTGAGCAAACCCGACTAGGTGTGGTCTGATCCTCCTGTCATTTTTCTTTCCGTGGCTACAGGTGGAATCCTCAGACAAGGAAAACGGTAAGTGTTCCAAACTCATTTAATCTTAAGTGCTAGATGGGGATAGAGTTTCTTGCCTGTTCTGTTGAGAAAGCCATCCTGGCTCTAGTTCCCAGCTAGTAAAAGAAGAATGGGCCGTAGTGAATAGAGGTGTCCATCCAGTGAAAAATTAGGGTCATCTACAATGGCTGAAAGCATCGATATCATTTTGGTGGTACAGACTTGTGTACAGGAGGGTTGGAAGGCAACTGTGGCTGTATCCAAGTGGAATAAACCCCCACACTCCACAGAGGGAAAAAATGTAGTACACACTTCACATACATTTTTATTCCTTCAACCCAAGAACAGTTTGATGTCAAGTCTCTGCAGTTTCACACATGCAGACACTGCAGAGCTAACTAGTTCCAGGGCTCATGGTTCCGTGTGGTCGAAGGCAAATGGGGGGGGGGGCATTGAGTCCCGGTGCTGATGCTCTGATGCAGGCCCATTATCGAGTCTCAGTCAGGGGATCCACAGTCACTGTGCCAGCTTAGACAAACCCCGGGTGAGAATCCACCCTATGGGGTTTCCAACACTGCCCACCAATGGGAAGAAGCCACGGTGCTCACACAATCCGAGGCTGTGGTGGTGCCTTTAAAAGCGCACGCAGAAGTCATTAATGTGAGGTTCATATAACGTCCCCCCACCCCACCCACCCCCGCCCATGGGGAGGGGAAGTACCTGGCGCTCTTCCTCCCCCTCCCCTTCCCCCCTTGCTCATAGCAGATTAGCACCACAGGGTTATTTGATTGTGGTTAGTGAGACAACCATCTAAAGCCTCAAATTCCCTAGCAAGCACGGCTAAGGGACCACATGACAAAAAGCTCCAACTGGTTCTTACTCGAGTCCCACTCCCTTGCTGCACACCTACCTCAGCGAGGGAGCTGAGACACCACACGATAAACTCTAGGTGAATTTTTCTGTTGCGGGAACCTCATGTGAGCTGGTCAGCCCATCATCTCCATGGACATCACCACACACTCTCTACAAAAGGAGGACAGAAAGGGGGAACCCCTCACACACCTTTGAGGTGGTTATTTGAAAATGACAGCATTCCATTGTTTCCACAGTTATAAATGATCTCAGAAAATGATATAAATGTAATAGAGTGTTTTTCTAGAATTTAAATCCAATCTCCTAACAAAGGTCACTTCCCTCCCCCCCGCCCCCCAGCCTGAAACTAACGGGGCTGACCATGGATCCACAGAGATACAGAGATCTGCCTGCCTCTGCCTCCCTCCCGAGTGCTAGAATTCAGGGTGCGCAACACCGTGCCTGGCAAAGGTGACATTTTTCTCCAGTAAACAAATAGGTGCATATGTGGACCTGGGGAAGGAACGATCTCAGAAATCACCAAGGAGATAGTGACCGTCGAGCTCAGTGTCTCACTGCACAGAGGGGGCAAGGGACTGTGTCCCTGGAGCCCAGCATATGCTTCACGCTTATCACATTTAGACAGTTTTACATGCTGGGATGCCCTCAGCTGGAGGGGCAAATTTTCTGTTCCCCGTTCCCTCCCACACCTCTCCTTTGCCTCTGTCCTTGCCCTGATGCTCCTGCATGACCCACTGGGCAATGGTGGCAGGGTACTGACAGCATCTCCTTCTCTTCCCTAGTCGTCCTGGAGAACTTGAGGGATTCCTTCCATCATCATAGAAGATCAGAAGAATCCATAGAATACCCGGGTAGGTTGATGGCATCTGTATAGAACATAGAAATTGCCGTCTAGCATGACGGTGTGATCGTGAGAACACAGACATGTTGTACAGCCCAGGCATACACTGGTGGAATTTTAAACATCACAAATACACCATGGTGGCTCAGCCCCAATCCATTTCCTTCCTTCACACGTGGCATGGCGTGTCCGTATGTGGGAGTGTCCGTGTGTGGGAATCCATGTGTTACAGCTCAAAGGGTGCCTCCGAGTAACTTCATACATGTTTGGTTGGTTGGCACCGTTCATATACCCACTTTTCTGGTGTCACCCTCCCAAACCAAAATTCGATTCCCCACAGGCTATGATTGGATATTACAGAAACGGTCTGGACACACTCAGGAAGCTTGCACTCATAAGCAACAACACATCACCATCAGACAATCACTGGGTGCTTACAAAGTCTACGGTATTATCCAGACTTTCACATGCCTGAAGCTCTTTGAATGTCCCACGGGTCCCAAGGAAGGACAAGAACAGAAATACATCCCATTCATCCAGATGGCGTCCACTTGGTGTGCTCTACATCTGTGCTCAAAGGAGAGGTGCCCACATCACTCATTAATGAGGCTGGTATGTCACTGGCCTCCAGGTTAGATCATAGCGTGTGACTGGTCAGGATAGATCCCACTTCGCTCATTCCCAGCCCTTCCCAGTCGCAGGATTCAGAATCCACTTCTCCCACTACTACCTCATAAGCACGGAGAGCTGAGCATGGCTCATCCTTGGCAGTGAGACCCCTGGTAAGGCCTCAGGCCACGCCCCATAGCGGTAGGAGTGTGAGACAGGAGGATGGACTTCAGAGTTGTTCCTGAGCTGCAGGTTCCCTGAGCTCCCCATGGTCAGGACAGAGGCAGCTTCTAGTTTTTGCGGGGTTTTTGTTGTTGTTGTTGTTGTTGTTGCTTGTTTGTTTGTTTTTTGAGACAGGGTTTCTCTGTATAGCCTCAGCTGTCCTGGAACTCACTCTGTCAGAGGCAGCTTCTATGGCTTTCTGGCCATAGGAAGTCACAGTCCAACTGGTCCTTGGGTAAACACTGCTGATGGAGTATTGTCTGTATTAAAACCGAAGGGAGCCTCCAAAGGCACAGAACATACAACAGAAAAACGTTGTTGTTTCAGGGAGGGGAGGGGCATAAGGGCTTGACTCCAGCAGAGGACAAGATGCGGCATGATCCCACACTCCAGGTACCCACTGGCTCCCACATACGGCCTCAGAACAGAACTCCGGGAGCCATTCGTCAGATCTTTGCATTGCCACTTGCATATGCTATCAGCCTTCCCTTCATACTGACAGGCATTCCAGTCCTATCCTGTGACAACAGGACCTGTGTCCTCATTTCTCCCGCCTCTCAGCTCAGCCCCAGACAACCACCGTACTCCTCGAGAGCGTCTCCCGAGCTGGGATGTCAATCACATGTGGAACACAGAAAGCCTCGCTCGCCCTCAGCTTGTTTATCCCACTGGGGCCTACATGGGTCCAAGTGTCTCCTTACTAGGACCAGCTTGGGGGATGAGAGTTGGCTCTTGAAGTGAACACCATTGCTCCTCCTGTTCCCAGGGGGCTCTCTCTGCTTCAAAACAGGGTGCCCTGGGCCTTGCTGGAGTCCGGCTGGTCCTTGGAGTTAACTAAACTCATTGGTTTAGTATCCAGAGTGTTGCGGCCCGAGCTGCCCTACGTTTGGGGGCCAAAATATCACGGGCCACTCTGTCAGTATTGAAACCCACACTGCCAAAAGCCTTGGGAGCTAAACTGTTAGAGCCTGCACTGCCCCAAGTTGCTCCAGTCTGCGGGTTGGGGTTCAGCAAGAGAGAGAGTGAGAACGGACATGAAGAATGGAGACCAAACAGAGTGTGATTCAATCCCATTTATTCTTCAGTCTCTCTTCTTCTCTCCAAGTCCCAAGTCTTCAGTCCCTAGTCCCTAGTTCCTAGTCCCTAGTGTCTCCAAGTTCCAAGTTCTTTTTCCAAGTGCTAAGTGCCTAATGTCTAATAATTCTTCTTCCGAGTTCTCTAGTCCAAGTGTCTTCTTCCTCAATGCCTAATTCCTACTCCAAGTTGTACTCTCTAACCTAATTCCTAGTTCCAAGTTGTACTGTCTAATGTCTAATAACTAACTCAAAGTTGTTCTCCCGAGTGCCTAATAATCTGTTCCAAGTTGTACTCTAAGTTGTACTCTCTAAAGTGTCTGATTCTCTGATCCTCTCTTCTGTCTGCCTCTCACCTTTTATATGTCTCACTTCTAAGCCATGCCTCTAAGTCACGCCTTTAATCGTGCCCTTAGGTCTTGTCTCTAAATCTGATCTCTAAGTCACACCCTTAAGTCACACACCTTTAAGTCTCACACACCCAAGGGAAAATCCTGGGTATCTAAAGCAAGATGTTATCAGAGTGTGCTCAGCTGTTGTAGGCTAATGCAATCAAGTCTCTTGTCAGGGTATATGGCTCAAGATGGCTGCAAGGATGATAGCTGCCTTCTGTCGGCTCCCCACACCAGAGGGCTTTACAGAATGACTTGTCCTTTGCATGTGCCCAGCGAACAATGTGTGACAAGACAAGGCAGCAAATGACAAGCTAACATGAAGGGAAGGGGAGACATCCTCATTTTGCCCATTCTTTGCCTTCTCACCAACACGCTGTCCAAATTACATTAATTCAAACACATAAACATTGAGAATCCCAGCCCCGCAGCTGCAGCTCATGTCTCCAGTGGCCATGTTTATAGTGGGAAAGAATAATACCACCATCTCATGGCCTATGTTCCGTTCCTTGATCCTAAATACTTCAATAAATGCATGTGTGTGTGTGTGCGCGCGCACGCACACACACACACACACACAGGACACACACACTCGCACGGACACACAGACAAACACACATATACTCGCACATGCACACACACATATGCATATACACACATGCACATGTAAAATGGGAGATATTTAGAAAAACAGTGCTTGGTCCAGCTTGTTCCCAGGCAGCCGCCATTTTCCTGCTGTTCTAGCTCAGACTTTGGCTCTGGCTAGCTAGAAGCGCAGGCCCTGGTACCCATGAGATGCCAATCCACCATGCTGCCCCCACAAAGCTCAGATGAGCCCCTGATAATATCTGCCATACTCTCAGTACCCGGTAGAATGAAAACTCTTAATGCTTAAGGATTATCCAAGGGATTTATATATTTAGAAATGTCAATTAACAAGATGCTCACACAACTAGAATTATTACCTAATTATCTAACCTAGATATTGTAACTACCTTAGACTGTTAGAGACACCCGTACACCCGCAGCCATCTTTTCTCCTCCTTTCTCTTCTTCCTCTCTCCTCCTTTTGCTTTCCTCTCCTCCCAACTCCTCGCTCCGCCCGCCCACCTCCCATACGGCCCAATCACTGGGCTTTACTGCAAATATAATGTAGTAGGGTATTTTCCCTGCTACACACATGGACACACATACACACAGAGAGAGAGAGAGAGACAGAGACAGAGACAGAGACAGAGAGACACACACACAGTGTCAGGATCAGGTAGAAAGAGAGAAAGAATGGTATGTTTGGAAGTAGAAGCTGCATTGGGTGAGGAGAATTGAAATTTGATCTTCCACCTTCTCTCTGCTACTCAAAGGCTCACAAGACCGCAGGCTCAGAGTTCACAGAACCCAGTAAACGTCTGAGGACCCAGGGAAGAGGGCCGTAATCTACTCTCAGTCAGTCTCCCATGGCCATCACAAAACGTTTGACCTTTCCCGAAGAGGGAGGTTTAGTTCACAATTCTACCTGTCAGTAATATGGCAATACACACACACACACACACACACACACACACACACACACACACACACGGCAAATACACAGCTGAAAGAAAGAGACTGTAAAAGCTGAGGCGTGAAGTGCAAGGGAGGTCAGACATCTGGCGTGCTCTTTCTAACAAAACACCGCTCGGAAAGGAACCAAGCAGGAGCCGAGAAAACCCGCATGGACCCCATGTTGGGGTGGAGACCCAGTGACCCACTTAACAACATTCCTTTATTTGCTGTGCGTGAGCCGGGGGGGAGCATAGAGGTCAGAGGACAACTTGTGGGAGTCGGGGTTTCTCCTTGCACTAGGTGGATTCCCAAGACCAAACTCATCAGGTCATCAGGCTTGGCAGCAAGCCCCCTTTACCTACTAAGCCAGCCTGTTGGCGTCCATCAGTCTGATCACGTCCCTCCCAGGCCGCCTCTGGAAGGTTTTTACCTCCTGTGAATATCGATGTATTGGAGGATATGCCACACCTCCAAACCAAACCTCCCCCCCCCCCCCCCCCCCCACCGCATGACTACAAGAGACACAGAAGGAACAGGGAAGAGTGTCTGCTGACGGTCTTGCTGGTGACTGTGTTTCTAAAGGTTGGAATGTCCAGAGGCAGTGGGACTGGAGTAGCGATGAGGAAGGCTGTGAAGGTAAGTAACCTCTTGGTGTGGAACTGCACGAGAAAGGTTTCCTGGGCGGTGCTGCCCCAGAGACCATGGGAGGAGAGCATAAACAGGCAGGAAACAGAACCCAACAGCAGAGATACCGGCCTTCCTGTCTTAAATGAATGTCCTTCCTCCAGTTAAAACCAACCCTATCCACAAGCCCTGTGGAGGTCTCATGGCTCTGAGCCAGACACCTCCACAACAAACTTTGATTGCAAGCTCTCTGTCAGAGCTATTTGGATTCGGCTTAAGGAAACCTGGAGACACAGGTCTCACGCTCTGGTGTGGCGAGGGTGGTGGGTGAGAAGCTCACCCTCCTTTCCTGTGCTATCAAGGCCTCAGAATCTCAGCCATTTTTCTGTCCGTTCCTCTCTGTGTACGCCTGCTTTTACGGACACTCCCTGGGAATGATGAGTTAAAGAGGCCGCTGGGAGGGCAGTGCACGGTCCTGGGTCCTGGGAAAGGGTGGTAAGTCCGTCTTCAGTCACGTCTCACCTCCACTCTAACCCCATTTCCCCGTACTGTGAGACTGGAAGCAAACAGGAAGCTATTTCCATCGGGGACTCTTACGTCCCAATGGCCCCTTGAGCCTCTCTGAAGCAAGGCAGCAGTAACAGAGCCTCTGTGGGCAGAGGCAGCACACCCAGCCTCTAGACCTGCCCTTTGGCCCTGTTCCTGAAGATCCACAGGCTCAGGGTAGAGCTGACCAGAAAGAAGGTCCTTGCTCTGTCCAGTTCTACTGCTTCATTCAGACACCATACCCATCTCCTGCCCCAGCCCTTGGGGAATTCAACGAGGACCTGGGGTGTGGGGGGGGGGGGTGCAAAAGAATGAAGGGACAAGAGACACAAAGAAGGAGAGCAGGTCTAGGGTTCTGATCAAGCTCTCAAATTTTATTATCGGGCAGCTGGTTATAAAGGCATAAACGGGAAGATTAGGCAAGGAGCATTGCTTCAGGCTATCCCACTATCACAACCAGCTTCTGGGAAATACCAGACTTCTTTCAATCCCTGGGACCTGAGACTGCAAATGTCCTTTCTTGATCTTGTACTTTCACTTACTAGTCTTTCCAGAACAGCGAGTAATTTCATGGGTTTGGCTCCCAACAATCTCCTAACCTGATCCCTGGTCCCCAGACCTCCAGTTACCTTCCCAGCCCAGTGTAGCAACTGCCCATCCCCCTCCTCTTTTGCTCAACCTGTCAACTTGTGTTTGTCCAGTCAGCAATGGAATTATCGTGAAGTCCCAATGCCTCCCGGGCCCCTCCGGTCATCACAGGCCCAAAATATTTATTGACATGTGCCGGTTGTCACACTCCTGCACGAGACAAACACAACTCCTGGCCCCTGAGGGGGGCACTTGTGTGTAAAGAGTTGAATAGTTAGGGAGGTAACCATATACCCTTGAACTCTCCTTCGATCTCCCCATTTTGGAGAATTATGGGAGTGAGGTTGAGAAGGAGAGAGAAATATGGCAGCAATCCCAGAGGAGGAGCCAGTAGCACGAGGCATCGACATGCAGAAAATGTCACAGAGACTATGGCAACCTCTAGGAAGACTAGGAGAAGACAGGCACTCACCCTCAGCATCACATCATGGTGGAGTCTGGGCCGGAAAAAAAGATGCCCAGAGCCTGTCATTAGCGTGCAGGGAAGGGCCCAAAGACTCTTAGACAGGAACAGGGATGGGGAACGGAGGTGCTGCACCCTTAATGCAAAGGGTAGTAGATCCTCAGACCTTCACCTTAAACTCCCTCCTCCTCTCCCCAAGGCCACTCCATCTCTGTCACCGCCTTGGTGCACGCCGAAGCATGCTTGTCTGACACCACAGAGGAGGAGGAGAAGGCAGAAGCAGCCGTTAGTATGTGGTTTGACCTCTGCACTTCTTTAAGTTCCCTATTGGTTCTTCTCCACCTCCCATCCCCCTCCCTTCATGTCGTAACTTTCCTGTACAGCTGTAGCCCTCGCATGCACTTCAGAGTATGTTAAACGTCTCCGCTCTTCAGCTTCTCCGTTAGCCCAGCCTTGTTGCCCTTCTTTGAGCTCGGTGGCGACACAGGTAGCTCCCAAAACCTCATTCACACCTGCGCTCGGTCTTGTCCCTGAGTGTCTGAAAGCCACAGGGTAGACAAGGCATCACAACACAACAAGTCAGGCAGGCACAAAAAGAGAAACTCGATCCAGGCAGCTAGCCTCAGGTACCCCGAGGGTCTCAGGATGGACCACAGAGTGGGAAAGAGTCACGGGGTGGGAAGGCAGGTCACGATGTTGTTCTACTATCGGAACTTCTGATAAGAGAACCCAGTGTGTGGGATTCAGCCTGCCCTGCCCCCTACCCAAGGGGCATCCTGTCCTCAGATTCTGGTTTACTGTGTTTCAGGATCCCAGGATGACACCAGCAAGGAAGGCGGACCTGTGGCCACGAAGATGGAAGCTGCTGCTCTTTGACCCTCCTTCCCCTTCCTGCAATGGCTTCCTCTCACGGTTCACACTTAGAATTTTTGCACGCTTGCAACTTTTTTACTGTTAGGAAAACTCTGTTTTTAACGTTGACTATTTAAGATTGCAAATATGTTTCTTCTACATTGGTGCATATTGTATAGTAGATGTAAATTGACTCTGAGCTGTCTGGAGTAAGTCCTTCCCGGGAACGTAAGCACTTCTAGAAGAAATCCCTAAAGAGGAGTTGATTTTCAACATACTAACCCACAGCCACTCCAGTGACCCAGTCCCCACGTGGGGTCTCTACTGGACACATCCGCCCAGTGGGCACTGTTGTCGCCTGTGTCATGTCACTGCTGCTCTAGGGACTTTGGCGACTGAAGTCAGTTGGCTCCTCCCTCTGGAAGGCGTTGCGGCAGCAGTATGAACCAAGGTCATCCATGACCACTCGGATGTGGGCCCTGCACACCGCCAGGACAGCATGCTGGTCCACACTCCCTGTCCCCTCCTGTCATCTGCACGCTGTTCCATTTCTATTTGGGGGCTCTGCTTCCGCGTTCTCCTCTGTTCTGCTATCACCATGGAAGCCCGGTTTATTCCTTTGCCCTGGAGCCCAGGGTTTCCCAAGAATACACTGTGGCCCCGGAGCCCAGGGTTTCCCAAGAATACACTGTGGCCCCGGAGCCCAGGGTTTCCCAAGAATACACTGTGGCCCCGGAGCCCAGGGTTTCCCAAGAATACACTGTGGCCCCGGAGCCCAGGGTTTCCCAAGAATACACTGTGGCCCCGGAGCCCAGGGTTTCCCAAGAATACACTGTGGTTCGGCACCTCCAGTCAGCGCCCAGTGTCCTCTCAGAAAACAAGTCCCCAGTTTCGTCTCCTTTGCAGAAAGACTGTGATGGACAGGCCTTTATGTTTTCTTCCTGTTGTCGGTTTGGGTTTTGCGGCTGGTGCTCAGTCATTTCTCCACCAGATCGCCGGGATTCCCTTCACCTTGTGGTGCTCTTCTCGAGTCTCCCCACGTCTCTCTCTCCCGTGGCTGAAGTAGAGGCTCACCCTCTCATCTTCCCTTTCCCACAAGGAGTGCTCCTCAAGGAGTGTGTCCCAGGATCATCACAGAGGTGCTCCCTCGATGCCCGCTCTTCTCTTCTGCTCACCGTCTTCTGAGTTTCTCTCGTTCTGATGAATGTTGCCTGTGGTGGTTTGCATATGCTTGGCCCAGGGAGTGGCACTATCAGAAGGTGTGGCCCTGCTGTTCTGAGCCCACCTCCAGCTTCTTTACTCACAAGTTCCAAGTTATGTATCCTAGCCTTGCTGGGTCTAATGGGAGCCTAAGGCAACTCAGCCAATGCCCTGAGCATACTGGATCCACTTCTGTTGGAGAGAGGGAAGTTCCAGCTTGGATCATTCAGGTCTGCCCAGAGGAGGCTATGTTCTTGGGCTTGAATTTAAAAGGACAGGGGTGGCTGATTGGGACGGGGGGAGGGGGGGGCCCCGGGGGGGAACTACAGGACCATGAAAAAAGGGACTCTTGATGAGAGTAGGGTGCACAGTTAACACTCAGGCCCCGTCATCAGTGGAGGTCCTGTTCCTTTTTGCCCAAGCCTCGGGTTCTATTAGAACCCTCTGGTCTGCGAGCCCAAATAAACCTTTCCTTCCTTCTGTGCTTTTGTCAATGTATTTAATCACAGCAACAAGAATTGTAACTGAGACACTCACACTCTGAATACCAAGGCAATAGGTAGCAGACCCTCTCTGCCACCACCACCCCACAGCTGGGTTTCAGTTGCCATTTCGGACCTGCCTTTCTTCTGCCTATCACCCGGCTTCCTCCATCTCCACTGACTGCCAAGGCCCACACAGGAGGAATGACAAATGGCTTTAGAACTCATGGAATGCAGCCCACGGGTTACCACAACCGCCTGTGTGAGCCTCGGTGTGGCACAGCCCTGAGGACGTGTCCTGAGGACTTCATGCTGTTATGGAGTTCTACTCTGCTTGCTGCCCTCACATCCCTCTTAAGCTAAGAATTATTAAGGGGCTTCGAGCCCCTCACTGGGCAGTATCTCTGGTACTCGTAGTACTAATGCTTGCTCTCTTTCAGGCATTGCCGCTGGAGCAGATTAACGATTCAATCGACACGCTAGGGAAGAACTTAGAGATGCAGATTGTCAGCAGTTACCACCTCCCTTAGAAAACATTTGGAAAAATAAAATTGTTAGTGAGGCTAGGTTGTAATGTCTTTTACTGTTGGCTCTTTTGTAGAAAGTCTTAATAAACAATTTAAAGTTTAGAAAGGCACACTCTTACTGGTTAAGCTAGGTGTGTTATACAGGGATTCCACAGGGTGATACAGGAGAGCAGCCTGGGAGCTAAATAGACATCATCTCAGCCGCTCTCTGGCTAACAGCCTCCGCTTTCATCTTCCATGGCCCTGAAATCCCTCCTGTTCTAGGGTTCTCAGACCCCCAATTTACATAAGTTTTGAAAGACCCCCAAAGTGAGACCCCCCCACTCAAGTCTCAGGATGTCGAGAACACAAGGACTCATGAGAGGCTGGCTTGATGCAAACACATGAGGCAGTTTAATATCAGAGCTCTGGGTCGGCATGTATCTCACTCAGGAGACAGAGGAGCTGACCCTGAGGCTCAAAGGATTAGGGCTTTTATAGGCAAGGGGTGGGGAAAGTGGGGGGTTTTCACGTGGGTACACATGATTGGTGGTTTTACATTTTTGAACATCAGCAGGCTGTGCAGGCCGATCAAGGCAGAGTACAGTTCCTGTAGGTGGGTGCTTATCTAGGCTAGAAGAACATCTGGTTAAACTACTTTCTTGAAAGGCCGAGAGGGCCCCAAAAAAGGGGGAAGGGTGGAAGAACACCAGATGGCCCATTACTCATTTGGACAAATCTCTGTTCTTCTAAGGATGTCCTTGTATACTTTTTATCTTTCATGGCCAGCCAGTTCCTTGGATGATTCAACAGGCCTTTGTCCTGTAACTCCACATCCTCTGTGGCTGACTAACTGGGCCCAAACCTGCTGACAGGCATTTTTAACTATTTAGGTTAGGGAAAAGGAATCACAGGGCCCACCTCCTATTTCCTGCCTCAGCTCCTTGGCTATCGGTTTTTTATTGACAGGTGAGACATCTCAGTCATCAAATGAATGCTTGCTAGGGACCAAGTGTTTGTACCATTCAATGTAACCACGCCAGTGCTCCACTCTTACCTTAAATCTAAACAACGCATGCCATAAAACTAGTAGGGGCCAGGACAAAAAGAATAGAGGTGTTTTTTGTTTGTTTGGTTGGTTTGTTTGTTTTTTTTTTTTTGGGTTTTTTTTTTTTTTTTTTTTTTTTTTTTTTTTGGTTTTTGAGACAGGGTTTCTCTGTGTAGCCATGGCTGTCCTGGAACTCACTCTGTAGACCAGGCTGGCCTCAAACTCAGGATAGAGGTGCTTTTGAGTTGCATATTATAAAGGCCCTGCAGTCCATTTGTAGGAAGGATTTGCCTTCGCTCTACCCTCTGCTCCCCCATCTCAGCTGGAGATGAGCTTGAAGGCAGATTTTAGGCTGTGAATCTCAGGTTGCCAGCTGGCTGAAAGAATTCATGCCTCTGCTGCTTTGTCTCCCTGGTGAGCAGCAGCTTGAGCTGCTATTCTGGTGACAAAATAACATCCTGCGGTTTCATTCACAAAACACAATTCTTTAAGATAAGGAAAACAGACACACTCCTGTATTTTTACTTCATTTTAAACTTTACTTTTGAAAACTGAGACCTTGTGCAGCCATTGAGATGGCTTAGTGCTTTTCCATGGGTCCTGAGTTCAGTTCCCAGCAATGGCATGGTGGTTTACAACCAAGGCTTTCAATCTTTACAGAAGAAAAGGACCTGATGCCCTCTCTGGCAAGAATGTGTACATGCAGACAGAGTCTGTGAATAATTTTTTTTTTGTTTTTATTTTTTTTATTGGGTATTTTATTCATTTACAATACAGATGTCATCCCCTTTCCCCATTTCCCCTCCCTAGAACCCCTTATCCTGTACCCCCAAATTATTTTTTTAAATAAAAAAATTTTGCCTTGTCTTTAAAACTTACAGTAAGTTACATTTTCTGAGGAATGTAACATAGAGATTCACAGGATCGTACGTGTATGAACTCTGTTTCAGAGACCTCCTCTCCCAAGCTTAGCACCCTTCTGTAAGGAGAGAGTGAAAATCCATACAGGGATTTCGCAGAAAACTAACTATAGACATGCAGAAGACCCAGCTACTCCAATGGCTCTAGCTGCATGATCTGAGGTAGGTTTCTATTGCTGTGATTAAACACCATGACCAAAAGCAACCCGCGGAGGAAGGGATTTATTTCAGATTACACCACTCCTGTGGCAGAATTTTCCCTGTCCAATCTATTTGCAGCAGGAGGCCTGTGATTGGACAGGAAAAAGGGAGGCGGAGCTAAGGGTGGCAGAGAGATGCAAGAAGAAAAAAAGGCAGCCGGGCAGTGGTGCGAATGCCTTTAATCCCAGCACTTGGGAGGCAGAGTCAGGCAGATTTCTGAGTGTCAAGGCTAGCCTGGTCTACAGAGTGAGTTCCAGGACAGCCAGGGCTACACAGAAACCCTGTCTCGGAAAACAAAACAAAACAAAACAAAACAAAACAAAAAAAAAGAGGAAATGGCAGCGGACATAGACCCGTGTGATTCAAGAAAATAGGAAGATATGAAATCTAAAGGTTAGGAGTATTGGGATAACTTTCTAATTGTGTGGAGATATATATATATCCATTAGTTAACTTTAAGCATCAAGAGTTTTGATTTACTGGGTTAATGGAAGCTGGGTCCACCAACAACCAGGTGGTTATGGCTGTGAAGGAACTAGTGGCTCCAGGAAGGAGTGAACCAGAGCTCGAAAGACAGCAACTGGTCGCAACAGGGGCTAGCTAGAGAGAGCAGCCCGGAGGACACCCAGCTGGGACCAGGCAGCCTGCCAGTAGCTGGCTTTAGTGCAAGAACAAGGTGGCTGAACTGGGAGCCAGCCAGATGCCTCATTTCTCATACCTCCTGCTCACACTGTGTCACACTCCATCACTGAGGGAAGGCAAGGTAGGATTCCAGGCAGGAACCTGGAGTCAGGAGCTGAAGCAGAAGCCATGGAGGGTGGCTTACTGGCTTGCTCTTCTGACTTGCTCAAACTCCTTTCTTATAGCCCCCAGGCCCACTCACCCAGGGGTCACAGGGCCCACAGTGAGCTGGTCCCATCCACATGAAATCATGAATCAAGACAGCAAAACATCTCTACAGACTTGCCTACAGGCCACTTCTAGGAGGCATTTTTAAATTAAGAATCCCTCTTCCCAGATATGTCTAGGTTTGAGAAGTTGGCAAGAACCAACCAGCATAATATATTCCCTCAGGGAGATTTGTGCATCCATGGCTCTGACTGCTCTGTTCACAGCAGGAAGGGAATGGAATCAGCCCAGATGTCCACCAACAGATGAGTGTACAGCAAAGTATACAGTACATGTGCACACTAGAATCTTATTCAGCTGTAAGAAAGAGAGAGAGAGAGAGAGAGAGAGAGAGAGAGAGAGAGAGAAATTTGCAAGGAACTGGATAGAACTGGAATTCATTTTCCTCAGCACGCTAACCAAGACTCAGAAAGCAAGTACAGTATATGCTTGCTCACATTAAAGTCCTAGCTCCTGATTGTCACATTTGTCACACTGTGCATGTGTATGGGAATGAGCTTGTAGGGGATGGAAAGCAAGCCAAGGTTTATGAAAGTTGAGTGGGACACACTATGAAAGAAATGATGGAATGGAGACTGGGGCCAGGCAAGGAGTGTGGGGGGAAAAGAGGAGGAGGAGTAGAGGGAGGAAGGGGAAGAGGAGGGGGAGTAGAGGGAGGAAGGAGATGAAAGGGAAGAAAGGGAGGAGGGAGAGGAGGAGGGAGAGGGGGAAGTAGAAAGAGGAGGGAGAGTACAGGGAGGAGGGGGAGGAGGAGGGAGAGGAGAGGAAGGAAAGAGAGGGAGGAGGAAGATAAGAAAGAAAAGGGAAGAGGTAGAAAGGAGAGGGAGGAGGGAGAGGAGAGGGAGGAGGGAGAGGAGAGGGAGAAGTGAGATAGAGGAAGGAGAGGGAGAAAGAGGGAGGAGGGAGAGGAAAGAGAGGAGGGGGAGGAGGATCAACTAAAACGAAGTATATATGAACAGACCATGAGGAAATACGTGACTTTGTGTATTGATTTAAAAACCAATTAAAGTGGGGCTAGAGAGCTGGCTTAGCAGTTACTAGAACTGGCTGCTCCTGCAGAAGACCAGGGTTCAGTGCCCAGCACCCACATGACAACTCACAACCATGTAACTTCCAGGAGTTCTAGTGCCCTCTTCTGCACTGCACACACAATGGTGCACATACATACATGCAAGCAAACAGACACAGCATATACATACAGACACACACACACAGAGGAGAGAGAGAGAGAGAGAGAGAGAGAGAGAGAGAACAAAGTCAATCCTGGGAACCTTTGGCTTAGTCAAGTGCCTGGCTTGATACTCAGCAGTCAGCCATTCTGATTCCAGGAGCAGACATATATAGTTCCTTTACCTCATTCAGGTCTCTTGCCTGCAGCTAGATTTTGCGGGTTTTTCTTTATTCCACCCTTTATCCCCCTGGTTTCACCCCTGTCACTAAATAGGAGAGAAAGAAGGTTGGAAGGGAGAGAGACAGAGATCTCTGTGTCTAACTTCTTTCTTCTCGTTTCTTCTCTGAGCATGACCATTGTCAAACTGTAACCAAGCCCCCTGAATGACCAACAACCACACAACCCGCCTCTCCGGGCCGTAGCATTTAGCTACCCTCTGAAAAGTTCTCAGAATTCCAAACGTCACACAAACACAGAAACGATCTGCAGCTGGCAAAACCACACCTCTGCTAGAGCACGAGGCAAATCACAGTCAGCTGCTGCAGACAGTTGGAAACAGCCCCACATTCCTACACCTGGGATTAAAACAAAAGCATGCTTTCACGTCTTGGCTCCAAGATGACCAAAAAAAGGAAGAAACAATGGTCGCACAAAAAAACAAAAACAAAAACAAAAAACACCAACCTCGGCCATGTGCAGCCACTTCGCTGCACGATCTGCGCCCGGTGGGTGCCGGAGGATAAGGCCATGAAGAAGTTTGTCATTCAGAACATTGTAGAAGCCGCTGCTGTCAGGGACATATCTGAAGCAAGTGACTTCCACACTTAGGTGCTTCCCAAGCTCTACGCCAAGCTGCATTACTGAGTGAGCCGTGCCATTCATAGCAAGGTCGTCGTCAGGAATTGATCTCGTGAAGCCCGGAAGGACTGAACTCCCCCGCTACGATTCAAACCTGTTGGTGCTGAGCCATGACCTCCACCAAAGCCCATGTAAAGAGGTGGTTTCGTAAGGGTGGAAGGAAAGATACCTTGGAAAAATAAAATGGAAGTTCTACTTTATGTGGCAAAACAAAACAAAAATACAAGGGGGGGGGGAAGCACATTCTTATAATATTTCTGTGTTTTTAAAGAAACCAAAATTCCAGAATTCTCACTACACTCGCCCAAGCTACAAAAAACAAAGAATGGTTGGGGCAGCTTCCAAGACCACAGCCTGAGACCCCGTTGAGGTCAGTTGTAATTGTTAGGTCCAAGACAGAGCTAAGTGACAGTTTGGTCTCACCCGGCTTAGGCTGGGTTTGGACCAGTGTTGTGTTGGAATGACTGTGTCCAGATAGACCACACCAGGCCAAAGCAGTCCCACGTGGCAGAGGTTTTATTAGGAAAGAACGGGAACAAAGAGGAGAGAGAGAGAAAAGACAAGAAAAAGGTTGAAGGTGGGGAAAGGTTCACCTTTTATCTAGGCTGTGACTAGGCGGTTTCCAGGTGAGTTTGAGGAGTGGGCTCTAAGAAGGCATGCAGGGTTGTCATAGTAACAGATGTCACCTATGTGTGACATTCCTGAGTTTGGAGCTTGTTTGCCAAGTTGGCTGTGGATACCCACATCCAGGAAAACAGAAGGACTGCTGACTGATAAAGAAAACTCTGCTTTCCCCAGAAACCCAGTCTGGGGGGGGGGGGGCGGTTTCTGGAAAAGAGTTTACTTCCTTTATCCTCTCTTACTCCGGGCAATTACCATACCGCTGGCAAGGACCTCTAGTTTCCAATGAAGTCAAACAGGCTTGTAACAGATCAATCTCCAGGCTGTTCTAATTCCTTCTAATCCCCTCCCGTCCCCCCCCCCCGCCCCCCAGCCTGTTTCTATAAAACTGGCAAGGCTCTTCTGCCTTTTGCCAGTCTCTCTGCCTCCTCTCGTCGTCGTCCCCCGACCTCCGAACAGCCTTGGCAGTTTGATCTCCCGGAAACCTTACCACAGAGTCTAACTAGGTGGTTTGCCAGCATCTCAATGACAATAACTACTCTAAGTTACTCCCTGGGAGACTTCATTTTACAAGCTGTTTTTGACTCTGTTTTGACCTTGTAGGATGATTGCAGCCCCTGGACAGACAGATCCAGAGTCTGCTCCATCAACCAGGCTCCACCCATCCAGTCTGCCAGGCTCCACCCATCCAGTCTGCCAGGCTCCACCCATCCAGCACAGACTGACGACTGCCTAATTCCCAGGGAGCCAACTTATAAATTTATTAGGGGGTGGGGATGGAACTGAGGCTGTAGGGGCCCATGGGTGTGTTAAAATCACATCAGGGAAATTAGGCTCAGGAAATTATTGGACTGTACACACACTGTACGGAAGAAACACCCTCCTCTGCACCCATTAAAACCATGGACACCTTTCACTGAAATGACATGGTAACTGTCAGCGAAGCTGGCAGTCACAATATGTGACGCAGGTCCAGCCAACCCATCCCAAATGAGCCAATCAAAGGAGCCAATTTAATAGCAGAAGGTACTGGAGAGATGGCTCAGTGGTTAAGAGCTCTGGCTGCTCTTCCCAGAGAAGCCAGGTTTGATTCCCATCACCCACATAATAAATTACAACTGTCCATACAACTGTTCCAGTCCCAGGGGATCGGGTACCCTCATCTGACCTCTGGGAGCTTACACCATCATCTTATACCTGAGGCTTGGCACCTGGGACCCACAAGCAGAGGTCTCCTTCCTCAATGTCTCTGGAGCTTTGTTGCAACTCAGTGCCCCCCCCCCCGTTGACATGGTCACATGGTCTACTTGACCCCAGTGGCCATCCACCTTTACATGGGCGGGCGGGAGAGTTAACATGTTACTTCGTGTGGTTCGTATTTCGTAAGATTATAGCATCAGTCTCAAGCAAGCATCTCCTGCCTCAACTCAAGCTACCTTCATCTGAGATGAGAGAATCTCAGTTGAGAAAATGTTTCCATAAAACTAGCCTTTAGGGGCATTTGCTTAATTAGTGATTGATGGGGGGAGGGTCCTGGGTCCCGCCCATTATGGGTCATGTCAACCCTGGGCTGGTGGTCCTGGGGTGTATGGAAAAAGCAGACTGAGCACGCCATGAGGAGCAAACCAGTAAGCACCATGCACTCATCTGTGGCCTCTGTCCCTGACTTGGTGAGTTCCTGCCCTGACTTCCCTGCATGGTGGACAATCTCTAAGATACAATTAAAAAAAAACAAAAACAAAACCAAAAAAAAACCAAAAAACTTTCCTCCCCAGATTGCTTTTGGGACACAGTATTTATAGCAGAGATAGATACCCTACCCAAGACAAGATATATACATGTATTTACTGGGTACTGTCATATAAGAGTTACTATTAGGGGTGAGCATAGCAAAAAATGCCTTTTAGACACGAAAAAATAACCTAGTCAGGAACCGGACTCTACACCCAAGGCTGCACCTGATAACCAGAACCCGGAGACATCACTCAACTGAAGAGAGCCAGACAGAAAACTTCCTGAGGAAAGAACCATTGTCCACTTGACCGTACATAAACAGAGACCAAGCGCAATCCTCTGCTCTTCACATCTTTGGGACTTCGGTAGACATCAGAGAAACATCACCTCAATGGGTCCTGCAGCCGGAGACTCTGACCCTGAACCTGGCCTTCAGCTAAGATACAAGCACAGCTGAGCAGCCTTGGGAAGACTGCCTGAGGTCGGGAGTTAGAAACATGGAGTGTGCGTGTTGTGTGATGACTCCCCCCCCCCCCCCCGGCATAATCGGGTATAACCTAGCCTAACCCTGTCCCTCAAGACTCTATTAGTAACGGAGACACTATGAGTGATTAAGAACAAAATAAATGCATTTGCCTCTGCCAGATCACTGGGCAGATGAGATTATGTGGCCAAAAGGCTGCCATTGAAACTGCTGAACCTTGTCCAGCCTGTGGGGAGACTCCTTCTGCACTCTTCCTTTCTTCCTTTCTACCTGGAAGAAAAACTGGGTTTCACTTTCTATTCTCCTCAAAGCTTGGTTTCTGCTTCCAGTTTCCCCTGCTGCAGCCCAGGAGGGAGGGGCAGAGTGCTCCTCCTTGGAAGCAGAGGCTACTTTCTCCATCCCACTGTCTCCTTCTCCAGAGAAGGCAGCAGGAAGCTTCTTCCGGCAGAGCTGAGAAGCACAGAGGATTCAATCCAGGGGACAGGCTGATCCAGCTGAGATGGATCCATTCTGCGACCTGTATGCGACCCCTGGGCACAGTCTAGACCGCTTCCTGGAACACAGCCTTCAGCCCCAGAGGGACTGGAAAGAAGAAGGGCAGGATGCCTGGAATAGAATCGAGAGGTTCTTTCAGGAACAGTGCTTCCGTGATGAGCTGCTCCTGGACCAAGAAGTCCGGGTGCTTAAAGTAGTGAAGGTGAGTGCACAGGGTTCTGGGTTCAAATCTCACCTCTGCCCTATGGGGCTTGTGACCTTGAGAGGTTGGGCCATTTCACCCCTGTGAGCCTGTGTCGTCTTCTTCCTCCTCCTCCTCCTCTTCTTCTTGAGATGGGTTTAGTAGAAGCAGTACATGGGATAAGGCATAGAAAATGTTTCTGTGCATAAAATTAGCCTTGCAAAGCTGAAGGACAGAAGTGGTGGTGATCATTTGGGATTCTGATTTCTGAAAAGACCATACTCGCCAGATTCCAGAAAATGTGTGCCTTTGCTTCCTGCTTAAGAGATACTACTTTGCCAGGTGTGTGTGGTCCTGTATGCCTTTAATCTCATCACTAGAGAGGCAGAGGCAGGCAAATTTCTGAGTTCGAGGCCAGCCTGATCTACAGAGTGAGTTCCAGGACAGCCAGGGCTGCATAGAGAAACCCTGTCTGGAGGATAGAAAAGAAGGGGAAGGGAAGGGTAGGGAAGGAAAGAAAGACTACCACTTTTCTTCTGAAGTTAAAAGGAAACCTATTGTTCTCTAAGTTAGTGCTATTGGTCATGTTAGAGATTACCAACAAGACAGTACTTGGTAAACTATTGCAATTCTAAGGGCTGCCTGTGTAAGTAATTCTGTGTCTATTTATGAAACTCTGTTTCTCCCAGAAAAGCACAAGATTACAGCCCATCCCCTCCAATCGAGATGGTTGGGATCAGAGTTGTAAATGTTGTTTATTTTGCTAAAATGAATGACATCATACATTCACCTGCACAAGTCAGTAACTCTGAGCCAAGGCGGCAGAGGTTAAGACTGGAGAGAAAGAGCTTTTGACTAAGAAGAATCTAGACAGACATTCAAAACCAGAGATCAGAGAGCGTTCTTAGCAAAACAGGTTTCAAGACAGAAATTGAAGCTCCCACAGTGGCTGCAAAAGATACAATTTGCCCCTTTTGTATTCTGGCTCCTACAAACCTCTGACTGACCTAGGTCTAGATCTGTAGCAGCTCTTGGCTTCCGGGACCAGAAGGAAACAACAAAAAAGGAAGTCAAGAGCTGGTCGTGGTGGCCTTCACCTGTAACCCCAGCAGTCAGGAGGAGGTTCAGGCAGGGGGATTACCAGTTTAAGACTGTCTAGCCTGGGCTACATAGCAAGTGACTGCATAGTGAGACATTGCCTAGGGGGACAAAAGGAGGAGTTGAGGTTCACACTCTTGCATTGTCTTTGGTTTTGTTTTTCCACTATTAAACAAAGTATTTTGTTTCATTATAGCTTTTTTCAAACAATCATTTGTTTTGGGCCAGGGAGGTAGTTCTGAGGTTGGTATGTTCTTTGCCTAGTATGGTGACTCACAACCATCTGTAACTAGCTCCAGTTCTAGCCTCTGAGGACAGACCTATGGTGTATGTGTACATGCAGGCAAACGGGACACACACACACACACACACACACACACACAATTGTTGCTACTGTTTCCTTTTGAGAGTTTAGAGCACTTGGGTCTGTCTGTTTTGGACCAGGGATGCCCAACCCATAATGCCCACAGGAAAGGCTTCTTTAAAGAACTGTATAGAAAACGTACCATGAATGGGTCTGGCTTAACTCTCAACTTCAAAGCACCAAAGCTCAGGAGAGGTAACTTTGCCACTGTCACCTTCTACAGGGAGGCTCCTCTGGAAAGGGGACAACGCTGAACCACAGATCTGACCAAGACATGATTCTGTTCCTAAACTGCTTTTCCAGTTTCAAACAGCAGGCGAGAAACCGGGAGGCCATCATCGACTTCATTAAGAAGAAACTGATAAGTTGTAGCAGAAGCCTGGCTTACAATATCACTGTCTTTAAACACAAAGAGGGCAACAGGACCCCTCGCTCCCTCACGCTAAAGATCCAGTCCAGAAAGACTGATGGCATTATTTTGATGGATATTCTTCCGGCTTACGATGCTTTGGGTAAATCCAGTAGTAGTTTGACTTTAAAGAAATGATTCTGGAGTCTTCTTCTGGGAGAGGTTAGAGAAAATAGAAACCAGTGGAGACTGCTCTGTAGGTAGGTAGGTGGGTCTGGAGCTGTACCGTGAAGATGGACAGACTTCCATAAATATCCTTGCATAGGTTCCCATGTCCTGGGGTTGCATAGGGAGGAAGAAGCCACCATAAATAATGAATTCCTGCCCATCCTCTGGAAAGCACCAGGTCAGGCAAACATTCCAAGGTCTTTGGGGTCAGTCGGAACTGTATTTGAATCACCTTTAAAACAAGGCTCTCAAGCTGGGTGGTGATGGAGCAAGCACTTGGGAGGCAGGTTGTGAGTTCGAGGCCAGCCTGAAGTACAGAGCAAATTCCAGGACAGTCAGGGCTACACAGAGAACCCTGTCTCAAAACGTAAGTAAGTAAATAAATAAGCAGATAGATAGATAGACAGATAGATAGATAGATAGATAGATAGATACAAGGCTCTCATATCTTCCTATTTTACAACTTGTACTCCCCTCGGGCCAACAACTTAGCATGTCCAAATCGGGCATGCTGACATATTACATAGGCTAATGTTTAAAGTCGAGTCATCAGAACTGAAAATATTTGTCCACATATGAACTACAATTCCCATGGCTGCCTTGAAGTTTCCCTCCTTTGTGGAGCTGATCTAAGGATTTCATGAACCTGAAGATCTACAGTACTATCCCGGCCTCTGTTGATTCAGTTTTGGATGACGGTGGTGGGTGGGAAAGGAAAGGTTAGAGAAAGATGACTGTGATCCCAGGACTCAGGAAGCTGAGGCGGGCAGACCACAAATCTAATGGCTGCTTGGGATCCATCGCAGAGAGACCCTGTCAAGGAAGAAAAGAAGGGGCTGGAGAGATGGCTCAGCAGTTAAGAGCACTGACTGCTCTTCCAGAGGTTCTGGGTTCAATTCCCAGCAACCACATGGTGGCTCACAACCATCTGTAATGGGGTCCGATATCCTCTTCTGGTGTATCTGAAGACAGTGGCAGTGTACTCGCATATATTTATTAAATAAATAAATAAATAAATAAATAGAGGACGGAAGGGAGGAAGGGGTAGATGAAAAGGGATGAAGGAGGGGAGGGAGATTTCCTGTCTTTCCCATCTCAAAAGGTAGAGTTTGCTGACCAGAAAAGCCTCTCTTCTCAGGACCTATTTCCAGAGACGAGAAACCAGCACCAAAAATCTATGAGACTCTGATAAGAAGTAAGGGCTACCCTGGCGACTTCTCGCCAAGCTTCACAGAGTTACAGAGACATTTTGTGAAAAGCCGCCCTGTTAAACTGAAGAACCTCCTACGGTTGGTGAAGTTCTGGTACCTGAAGGTAAGAGCTGAGAGGAGGCGGAGGAGAGGGTGCGCGCGCACATCCCAGCGGTCTTTGAGAAACTGGGGGGGGGGGGGGGGGGGGTGGCTTGTCGGCAAGTTGCTTGCTTGGGATGCTTAAGGCCGTGGGTTCAGTCCTCGGCAACAGCAAGAGAGATGGAGTGGGGATACAAGAAGTGAGTGAGAGGCCAGGATAAACAGTGAGTGACTTGCCCGAGCACTGGACCACATAAGAGCCCAGCATCCCTGCTGGTGAGAGTGTTTGCATCTTGCTTAGAGCCACGTGCTTCCGGTGACACCTTCCCCAAGGGCGATTAAGTGCTCACTCATATGAGAACAGACATGCCTTTGATAAGCCTCATATGTGTGGCCTTTTATAGCAATAATAAAGCAACCAATGTGACAGACTAATTAGGTCGTGTGATCTAGGCTGTACAAGCCACAGCAGCCATCTCTCCATTTAGTCTTTCCGGCTGTTTTGTTTCTTTCTTTCTTTCTTCTTCCCTTCCTTCCTTTCTTTTTTCTTTTCTTTCTTTCTTTCTTTTTTTTTTTTTTTTGAGCTTTCTTTTTTTAATTGGATTTTATTTATTTACATTTTTATTTGATTTACATATTTTATTTATTTACATTTCGAATGTTATCCCCTTTCCCGGTTTCCCCTCCAGAACCCCCCTATCCCATCCTCCCTCCCCCTTTCCGGCTGTGTCTAATGGCATGTATCCCTGCCACCATCCTGGAGATGAGAAAATTGAGGCCGACAGATAACAGGTAGAGCTGAGATTTGAACAAGGGTGCCTGACTCTAGAATCTGTGCTCGTAAGCAGTCCCAGAAAATGCTTCTTCAGTTTAGTATTTCTAGTTATCTGTCAATTGCAAAGGGCTCATAAAAAAAAAAAAAAAAAAAAAAAAAAAAAAAAAAAAAAAAAAAAAAAAAAAAAAAAAGTCAAAAAATGCCTAAGGAAGGAGGAGAGAGATTCACACATGGTCTCCCGGGCAGTGGCTTTTCTTCCATGTTTTATCTTCATCTGCATTCACACAGCCCACACCGGGATGTTAGGTAGCAGGAGTCATGCTATCTCACTGCGGTTTTGCTCCATCCTTTAAACACACATACCAGCTGACCTTGATCAGCACACTTTCCTGTCTTTTCTCCCATCAACTGTAAGACCTCCTGAGCTACAGGTAGGTATTTACTGCCCTTCCCATCAGGAAATGTTTCCCAACATTTTCATCGCCCCACCGGTCACCTGGCTCTAAGTAGGCCATCTCTGCCAGCAGTGGACTGGAGGGATGGCTCAGCAGTTAAGAGCACCCACTGCTCTTGCACCAGACCCACCTTGGGCAGCTCAACCATCATCACTCCAGCTCCAAGGAATCCAGCGCCCTCTTCTGGCCTCTACTTGCATTGCCTTCCCATGCACATAAACAGACACATGGATACACATAATTTAAGAACATAGTGATTTCTTTCTTTCTTTCTTTCTTTCTTTCTTTCTTTCTTTTTTTTTTAGCAAATTATGTGTATAGTGTGTATGTATATGTGTGTCTGTGTGTCTGTGTGTAGGTCTCAGGATGGTTGTCTTCCTCAATCTCCTCCATAAATCCTAGGACAGGGTCTTTCAGTTGGCCTTAGACTGTAGAGTTTTCTACATGGCTGTCTAGCTAGCTAGCTTTCTCTGGGGAGTGCCTGACTCTGCCTCCCGAGCACTGGAATTATAGGCAGGCATGACATCCACATCATTATGTGACTTCTAGGGATCTTTTACCCGCTGAGCCACCTCCCTGGCTCAGATTTCAGTACATAAATATTCCTGATGTTCTCTAACAGATTTTACTTATCTGAACCTTCTCTCTCTCTCTCTCTCTCCCCCCCACACTTCAAACAGCATCAAAAATGTATAAAAATGAAGGTAAAAATTTTTGTGTGTATGCATGTGTGCATATCCGTGTGAAAATAAGCTGTATCTGTGCTCATAAGGGAAGTGCCAATTGGACTTAGTGTGTGTGTGCATGTGTGTGAATGTGTGTGTGTGCATGTGTGTGCATGTGTGTGAATGTGTGTGTGTGCATGTGTGTGCATGTGTGTGAACATGTGTGTGTGAGTGTGT
Organism: Arvicanthis niloticus; assembly: GCF_011762505.2. Lineage (NCBI taxonomy): Eukaryota > Metazoa > Chordata > Mammalia > Rodentia > Muridae > Arvicanthis > Arvicanthis niloticus. Next base: position 5,618,397 of record NC_133432.1, read on the forward strand.
GTGTGAATGTGTGTGTGTGCATGTGTGTGCATGTGTGTGAACATGTGTGTGTGAGCGTGTGTGTGAATGTGTGTGTGTGCATGTGTGTGCATGTGTGTGAACATGTGTGTGTGAGTGTGTGTGTGCATGTGTGTGTGTGCATGTGTGTGAATGTGTGTGTGCATGTGTGTGCATGTGTGTGAACATGTGTGTGTGAGTGTGTGTGTGAATGTGTGTGTGTGCATGTGTGTGAACATGTGTGTGTGAGCGTGTGTGTGTGTGCATGTGTGTGCATGTGTGTGAACATGTGTGTGTGAGTGTGTGTGAACATGTGTGTGTGTGCATGTGTGTGCATGTGTGTGAACATGTGTGTGTGAGTGTGTGTGAACATGTGTGTGTGTGCATGTGTGTGAATGTGTGTGTGTGCATGTGTGTGCATGTGTGTGAATGTGTGTGTGTGCATGTGTGTGAATGTGTGTGAACATGTGTGTGTGAGTGTGTGTGTGAATGTGTGTGTGCATGTGTGTGCATGTGTGTGAACATGTGTGTGTGAGCGTGTGTGTGAATGTGTGTGTGTGCATGTGTGTGTGTGTTTGAGGAAGGGGAATTTATAACCACCTAATTTTTCTTATAATATGCTTAGTATACACTAAATTCCATTTTTAACTTCTTCTTGTATATGATGTGACTTTGGCAACACCTTTATTTCCTCCCAAATAACTAACAAGTTGTCCATCACGTCTTGAATTATGCATTTTTTTCTAACTGAACTAAAATATTAGCTTTGTTGAAACTATTAAATCCACAAACCTAATGGGTACTAATTCCGAGCGGTCTATTCTGTTATACTGGGTTGGTTTTCTTTTTAAATCCTGAGGGCTTGAACCCAGGGCCTTGGGCAGGCCGGATGAGCATCCAACCGTTAAGCCACTTCCTCAGCTCTTGACTCTTGTTTATTCTTACGCCAAACACTGCTACTTCCAGGTAGAAGGTGAGGACTGACAGCCAAGGTTGGCCTGTGACCCACACTTGAGTGGCAAGTTGTTGCGGGTAATTTTTAATAAAAGGTGCCTGGTCCAGGCTATTCCCAGACAGCCACCATTTTCCTGTGGCTCCAACTCTGGACAGCGGCTCCAGCTATCTAGAAACACCGGCCCTGGCACCCACGAGACACCAGCATGGTGGCTGGCTCTGCCAATCCACCACGCTGCCCACAATGCTTGGCTGAGCCCAGACCATCCCACTATGTCCGCAGTACCCAGTAGAAATAAGACTCTTAATGCTTAAAGATTATCCAATATGGCTGGGCGGTGGTGGCGCACGCCTTTAATCCCAGCACTTGGGAGGCAGAGGCAGGTGGATTTCTGAGTTGGAGGCCAGCCTGGTCTACAGAGTGAGTTCCAGGACAGCCAGGGCTATACAGAGAAACCCTGTCTTGAAAAACCAAGAAAAAAAAAAAGATTATCCAATATTTATATATTTGGAAATGCTCAACTAACAAGATGCCCACATAATTACAGTTGTTACCCAATCTAACCTTAGATATAAATTGTTACCCAGGACTGCTCTTGATCCATCCGTAGTTCTCCATGGCTGCTACTTCTCTCCTTTTTCTTCTAGCTCCTCCCACATTAGCTCCTCCCACATTAGCTCCTCCCCAACCACCATGCTTATTGCAAATGATGTAGCAGTAGTAGCAGGAAATTATCCCACTACAGCAAGTACCCACATCTCTCCTCTCTCTCTCTCTCTCTCTCTCTCTCTCTCTCTCTCTCTCTCTCTCTCTCTCTCACACACACACACACACACACACACACACACATCACTGGGAGCCAGGCATGGTGGACATACCCGTATTCCCACCACCTGTGGGATTGGATACAGCTGAGGCAGAAGAACTGCAAGTTTCAGGCTAGCCTGGGCTACACATCCAGACTCCATCTAAAAAACTAAAAATCACCAGGGTTTTAACTATCATCTAGTAACGTTGTTTCGCTCAGTGGACATGGCATCAAATTGTCTTCTAGATTCTCATATTCAATGCACAGGTTAGTGCATCTCTATGTTCTTGGCAGAGAACCACCCCTTCCCCCTCCCCAGTGCACTGACTCATGTCTAGGTGGTAGAGAGCAGGTGACAGTGGAGCGGTCAGCCCCAGTGAGCCTTCTCCATCACCCCTGTCTACGAGGCTGGGCAAACATTGTGGGAAAGGAGGTAGAAAGAGTCTAAGCGCCGGTGACAGGGAGGACGGCTACAAAATAGTGTCTTATGGACGTGACGGTCTCACTGCCCCTGAGCCCACAGCAACAGTAGCTTGCTGCATGAGACCTACGCAGGATTAAGCTAGTTAGTGTTTTAGCATCCATGAGGGAGAGCCGAGAGCTACCGGCCATCGATGGCTGCTGACAGAGGGATTTTCCTCAGAGGTGTGGCTCCTGACAGATGCCCACGCTCTGGGGGATGCCCCTACATCCATGCACATAAGGGCAGCTCCAAATGAACCCCATGGGGTATGAAGAGAAGGAAAAAAGGAGGAGGGGAAGAAGACGGGTGGAGGAGGAGGGGATGGGGGGACAGTGGATATGGTCAAAAGATATTGTATACAGGTATAGAATTTCAAATATATCCCATTGCCTTCTCCATTCTAACTGGAAATCATGGGTTGATAAGCGGATGGCCCTCAAGGAAACCACACGCCATCAGTCCGTCTAGACGGACCATTTCCTGGCTGTATCACGTAAAGGAATAAGGGAATCTGAAAATTCTTAGAGCATTAATCAAATCAAGTGCTCTCTCTCTCTCTCTCCTTCCCTTCCTTCCTCTCCGCCATCCCCCCCCACACACTTCTCCAGTACCTCAGATATAAATATGGAAGGGCACAATTGCCCTCAAAATATGCACTAGAGCTGCTAACCATCTACGCCTGGGAAATGGGTACAAATAGCAGTGATAGCTTCGATCTGGACGAAGGGTTTGTAGCCGTGATAGACCTCCTCAGGGACTATCAAGACATCTGCATCTACTGGACCAAGTACTATGATTTCCAAAACGAGGTCGTCAGGAACTTCCTGAAGAAACAGTTGAAGGGAGACCGGTGAGTCTATCAACCACGTCATTTATGGCTCTGAGGACTAGAATCCCTGACTGGCGTGGCTTGGAAAAATGAAGGGACTCAGAAGGCTTTTGCACTTGAAAATATCCATTGGTGAAGAGACTTCAAGTATGGCCGTCACCAAGGTCTCTGTCTGTGAGCAGTGCAACCCTTCCCTACCCAGGATCTTCCCGTTAAGTCCGGGTTTATCACTTCAAGGTTGCAATGGTTCTAGCCTTCTCCTCTAGACACCTAATTTCCAGTATAAGAAAGCATATGTCAAGCAAAACCTCAGAGAGTCATTCTCGGGAGCTTGCTGAGGCTGTATCTCCAATCCTAACGGAAGGGTTTTGCTTGCAGAAGTTGCTCCTACGGAAAGGTTCCTACCCCGCCCCAACGCCCCCTCCACCCCCATTCTGGGCCTTCTGAAGAATGCTCTCTGTTGGCCAAACCTTCAGTTTTAAATGAGAGAGTTAATTATGGAGTATATGGGAGAGATAAAGGAAATCAAGCAGAGACAATTGAGTAGCCTCAGAAGGAGAGCAGCAGCTTCCACCCCGCTCCGCCCTGGCCCCGCCCCCGCCCCCAACACCCTTCAGGGGTCAACTGGGGAAGTTGAAGCAGTCAGCTGGGGTTCCCAGTTGATCTTTCTCTCCAAGGATGCAGCTCCCCATGTCTGACCCATGACTGTGCTTCCAGCTTTCTGTTCCCAGTGTAGCATGAGAGAAAACAATAGCCTCTTTGGGGAAGTGGGTGGGACTGTGAGGATGCCAGTGACATGGTGACCATGGACTTGGAGTCTTGGAAGAAAAGTTTGAGATCTGTGTTTGGGTCTGAAATGGTGGGGGTTGTGGAGGGGCGACCCCGCCTCCAGAGCCAGCTTTTAGGGACCTTAAACATCCCATGACAATTTGCTCTTATAACACGCTCTATGGTTCCACAGAGATGAGTGTCAGAGCCAGTATCCTGACTCTCACGGAGATCTGCCGCCATTTTCTCCCCCAGGCCCATTATCCTAGACCCAGCTGACCCCAACAACAACCTAGGGAGGAGAAACGGATGGGACCTGGTGGCCACAGAAGCTGCTTACTGCCTGCATCAGGTCTGTTGCCTGACTGCAGACCCCAGAAGGAGCTGGAATGTACAGGTACTATACTATCTCCTAGTCAGAACTCACACTAACACGCACTGGGGCCACGGGCAACTCTCCCCACAGCACCCAGAAGTCCCATCACAGGGCCACATATTTAGGTATTGCCAGCCTAGTTTCTATCTATAAGCACCCAGGTCTCAGTTCATCCATCTGTAAAATGGGCGGGCAATCTGCCCTGTACTATAGTCACCTCAGAGACAGAGTCGAAGAATTTGCTCACCTCTAGCTGGGTCTCCCCTAGAGTAATCGTTTCCCATTTGGTGGGTCATCAAAGTGTAGTTTCTCACTATTTAAATAGTAAGCGTAGTATGTTTTTTAAAAATTAAGTGAGTCGGGGTTGGGGATTTAGCTCAGTAGTAAGCACTTGCTGATGGTCCTGGGTTCGGTCCTCAGCTCCGAAAAAAAAAAAAAAATTAAGTGAGTCTTCCACAACCCATTGCAGACAGTAAGCCAGCTACAGCCGTGCTCCCATAGGCTACCACTCTCTTGGATCTGAGTGTAAAGTCAGAATCCAATGTTTGGACCCAAGGATTGGACTTAAGGGTTCCCCAGGAAGCTGCCTCTCCAACCTGCTAAACCCACATAAACCCTGCCCCTTGACCCACTGTTTATCTTCTGCAGGAAAAGTTGGAATTTGTCCTCAAAGATGGCCTCACAGCAAAGGAAGCAAGGCAGACAGATAGGGTCAGACAGGGACCTGCCATCTGGCCATCAAGTGTTGATAACTGAGAATGTCCCAAAAAACCAAAGGACTCTTGGGAAGCAAGAAAAAATAAAATTAAAAAAAAAAAAAAAAAAAAAAAAAACCTACCTAAGACTCTTGTCTCAGTTAGGGTTTCTATTGCTGTGAACAGACACCATGACCACGGCAGCTCTTAAAACGGAAAGCATTTCACTGGGGCTGGCTTACAGGTTCAGAGGTTCAGTCCAGTATCATCATGGCGAGAAGCATGGCAGTGTGCAGGCAGGCATGGTGCAGGAGGAGCTGAGAGTTCTACAGCTTGATCCAAAGGCAGGAGGCAAAGAACTGGTTTGAGTTTCTGAGACCTTAAAGCCCACCTCCAAAGTGATCCACTTCCTCCAGCAGGGCCACACCCACTTCAGCAAGGACACACCCACTCCAGCAAGGACACACCCACTCCAGCAAGGACACACCCACTCCAGCAAGGACACACCCACTCCAGCAAGGACACACCCACTCCAGCAAGGACACACCCACTCCAGCAAGGACACACCCACTCCAGCAAGGACACACCCACTCCAGCAAGGACACACCCACTCCAGCAAGGACACACCCACTCCAGCAAGGACACACCCACTCCAGCAAGGACACACCCACTCCAGCAAGGACACACCCACTCCAGCAAGGACACACCCACTCCAGCAAGGACACACCCACTCCAGCAAGGACACACCCACTCCAGCAAGGACACACCTACTACAACCATTCCCTATGGTCCTATGGGGACCATTTTTATTCAAACCACTACAATCTCCCTCCATCTCAACCCCCCAGTTTCTCAGAAACTCCATCTCCCGAGCACCCGCTGTCAACCTCCTTACCTCCCCTCAGTAAATACCGCGTGCACGGAGAAGTATGTGCTGTCCCTCGGCGTGTTGTCACTTCACTGAAGCTATTGTTCAGTGGGTTATTCCGTTACTAAATTATCTTGACAGACAATTCCCTAGTCACTGAAACAAAACAGAAGGTACCACCATGGAGAACAAGTCAGGGCACTTCTGAGCATCACCTGGGGGTGTGTGGACGGTGTGGGCTCCAAGGACCAATGTCAAGACTGTGCTCAACAGATAGGAGAAGGACACCTGTTCCTGTTACTTCTCTGTGTGGTAGAAAACTAAACCCCGGCCCGGGGCTTCTTCCTGCCTTAGACTGTTTATTTCCTGGATGGAGGACACATGCAGCCTTTATATTTTTAATATGCCTTAGGCAGCATAATAGCTGGGCAGCTGCCTACCCTCCATGCTGTTAGAGTCTACTTTCTTATTGCTAAACCTGAGTTATCACTATTTACTACCTGAGCTGCCCTTAACCCAACTGGACAGCCCTCTGGGCCATGTTCTCTTGGCTGTGAGTCCATGGCGGCTCTCCTTCCTGCACGTTCTTCTTCCATGGTAGCTTCCCCCTCTTCTCCCTCTCCCTACTTTCCCTCTTCCTCTTCCTCCTCTTCCTCCTCCTCCTCCTCTTCTTCCTTCTCCTCCTCCTCCTCTTCCTCCTTCTCCTCCTCCTCCTCTTCCTCCTCCTCCTCTTCTTCCTTCTCCTCCTCCTCCTCTTCCTCCTCCTCCTCCTCTTCCTCCTCCTCCTCCTTCTCTTCCTCCTCCTCCTCCTCCTCCTCCTCCTCCTCCTCCTCCTCCTTCTTCTTCCTTCTTCTTCTTCTTCTTCTTCTTCTTCTTCTTCTTCTTCTTCTTCTTCTTCTTCTTCCTCTCTCTCTCTCTCTCTCTCTCTCTCTCTCTCTCTCTCTCTCTCTCTCTCCAAGCACTGAAACCTGGACCTGTGTCTCTTCTGCCCAGCTATTGGCTGTCAGTATCTTTATTCACCAATCAGAATTAACTTGGGGACAGGGTCCCAGGGGCTACCTGCAGATTCCAGGTCTTGAGGGCTACACTTTGCATTACAGTAGACAGTAAAAGACAGAACCTCAACATGTCCGTGGTTGTGACAAAACATCATGACCAAGGCGACTTACAGAAGGAAGGGTTCATTTTTTGCTTGCAGTTCCACAGAGATGAGAGTCTTTCATCGTGGCAGGGAAGTACGGTTGCAGGCCAGCATGGTGGCTGGAGCTGACATCCTCAGTGGCAAGCAGGAAGACAAAACAGTGGCCTTGGAATGTTGTGGGCTTTTGAAATCCCAAAACTTGCCCCCGATGATATACTAGTATCCTCCTGCAAGGCCACACTTTCTAGTCTTCCTCCAACAATTCTACCAACTGAAGACCGTGTGTTCAAATGCCCAAGACTATGAGGGACATCTCCTTTAACCTACCAGGAAACCATTCCAGATCCAAGCCATCTTTTCAGCAAATATGTCAGAATTCTGTGACGTATTTTCATGTCTAGAACCAGTACCCCGAGGCAGAATTTTTAGGATACGTCCAGACTTTTGGCGTAATGGTGATCACCCTTGGACAACCCTCTCCTAAAGCTAGACACATTAAATTACATCACTGTAATCTCTAGGCTCCCTTAAGGACAACATTGTTGTGTCCCCGTGATGGGTGAGGATTCTGAATAATTCCACACAGGGAGAGTATCGTTCAGAATCCAGTTCTAGCTGTGGTCTGGGTGAGGGGCACGGTGTGAGTTAGTGGTCCTCTGAACCTCGGGTAGCCGAGCGTCTTATGCAGCTATAACCTTAGTAGATGATAAACTATACCAGGAGTTAGAAGGAAGAAGCTTCGTAGACAACAGACAGTTCTTACCGCACATTTGCCCTTTCTCTCCTCTCTCTTGCAGCGAGCGAGGGACATTCAGGTGACAGTGAAGCAAACGGAAATGGAAGACTGGACGCTCTGGACGAACCCCTACAGCCCCATCAGGAAGATGAAAGCAGAGATCAGGAGGGAATTGAACCTCTGCGGGGAGCTACGCATCTCCTTCCAGGAACCGAGAGGGGAGAGGCAGCTGCTTAGCAGCCGGAAGACCCTGTCGGATTATGGGATATTCTCTAAGGTGAACATCCGGGTGCTGGAGACCTTCCCTCCTGAGATCCTGGTCTTTGTGAAGTATCCCGGTGGCCAGAGCAAGCCTTTTGCCATCCACCCTGATAATACGATCTTAGACCTGAAAGAGAAAATCGAAGATGCCGGAGGCCCTTGTACTGAGGATCAGGTGCTACTGTGGGGGGATGAGGAGCTGGAAGATGACGATGGCCTGGCGGAGCTTGAGATCAAAGACTGTGACACCATCGAGCTCAGTAGAGTGAGCTAATCTGGCTGCTCATGTCAGTGCCTATAATCTATGGCTCCCCACCTCATCCCTAGACCTCAACCTGTCCTTTCTATAGCTTAAATATCAACATCTCCTCTTGCTTAAAACCCTCCTGTGTTTTCCCATAATACAGAATGAAGCTCGAGTTTCTTTCCCTAATAGTCAGGGTCTTTAATACAATCAAGCTGAGCCCTTCCTAGTCCCCCACCCCCACTCTAAACACTCAACTCACACGGAGCGTCGAGTCACACCAAATACCGAGGACCAAGTCACACCGAGTGCTGAGTCACACTGAGCACAAGTACTGAGGCCCCAGTCACAACGAGTGCAGGTCACACTGAGTGGAAGTCGCACCGAGGGCAGGGCCGAGTCATACTTCCATCACTCTGCCTCAACCATCCTTCCCCGCCCCCCCCCCCCCCCAGCCTGTGTTTCTGTCTTTCTGTAAGTCACCGAATCTCAAAGAGCAGACCCCAGATTGACAGGTCCCTCGCTTCTCCAGAAACCTCTTAGAAGGGAAAACTAACCCGAGCCAGATATTCCACTGGGACTCAGTAGTCCCTGTCTTAACAAACCTTCCACGTCGTCCTGCATGCTCATGTTTGAAACCAACTACTATCTGGCCCATACAGAGGCCAAGTCATCTTATGTTCCCACCCTCTTCCTTCATCCACGTTAGACTCCTGTGAACGTCCATGGGACCTTAATCATGCTGTTTTGTTAGATCTATCTCCCTCGTCTAATCAGTCTTGATTGTTTTTAATGCCTTAGGCCTTGTAATATAGAATGGTACCTGTTGGGCCCCATTTTGACCCTGGTTTGGGCCTTAAAGACAAACCTGAGCCTGGCTCACATTTTGAGACCCATGACTTAACAGGACCTATTTAGCCCTGCCTCTGCTCAGCTGTTGGTGATATAGTGCTTTGCCATTGGCCCTGTCAGTCACCTCATACCCTCCGTCACCTTACCCACCCCTATGTCATCTCACCCCTCTAAAACCCCTCATCCCTATGCTCTGAGTTTATATAAACAAGAGGTTGCTACATTAAAGTTGAGTTCCTGCTTCGACAAGACTCCGGGTGTGTTTCTTTTGGGCCGTCAACACGCGCCATCCCGCTCAGCCCCAGAGCGACCCGGCCGGACTGGGACCTCTCTCCTCTCACCTGGACCTGCTGGCTGCAAGGAGCCAACAGGTACCAATCCGGTATCAATGTTTGACATGTGCTTATTAAATAAAGAAGAGAACCAAACGAATGGCTTTGAATCCTTCGATGTTGTCTTGATCAGGCCTGATGCCATTTCGGTAGTCCACATACTTTCAGGTGCCCCTGACCCACATGTCATTTTCTGAAGATGGCCCCAAGTCAGCTATACAAACCTCAAGCCGGTGGGTAGTAGCCATGGCCTCTTTCTGTCTAAATCTACTTGGTGGAAGGTGATAAGGTTAGAGTCCATCCATTGGCTACCGTTAGCCAATCACAGATCTCAGTCTTGGAGAGTGGGGTCCGGTAAAGTTCTGGTATGGTCGGGATTGAAAGAAACTAAACAGCCAAGAATAGATCCATGTCAAGCCCTTACGTAAACACAGAAAGAGAGCCATTAGCCCACGGAATAGAGCCACGAACTGCAAGAGAGGAAGCTGAAGCACACTGGAGCCCGGGGAGAGAGGCTGCGGGACTTGGTTGTCCTCTTCCCTCCCAGATTCTCCTTGTGCCCTTTCACCTTTCACATCCCTGAGTGAATCAAAGTGGGCATCTTTTCTGCCCTCCGACCTTCTGTTTCCTTAGCTCGCTTCAGTTTATGTATCGGCCCCTCCATACATGCAGAATCGCATGCATGCACTTGTGTGAACGTTACACCAAAAAGTCTCACAGACAACACCATATGACTCTCTTCACAGCTGCCTTGGGGTTGGATGAACTTGTAGAAATAACAGCCCTTCGACATTTTACAGCTATGGAAAAAAAAAGCTTAGAATGTATTAGCCGGGCAGTGGTGGTGCACGCCTTTAATCCCAGCACTTGGGAGGCAGAGGCAGGAGGATTTCTGAGTTCGAGGCCAGCCTGGTCTACAGAGTGAGTTCCAGGACAGCCAGGGCTACACAGAGAAACCCTGTCTCGAAAAACCAAAACCAAACAAACAAAAAGAATATAGGAATTTATGTTCAGAGGGAGAGGAATCAGGACAGGCCCTTGGCCAAATGTCCAGGCTTTCCTGTGTCTCCTGGACAGACTCCGTCTGGTACCTCACTGCTGGGGGGGGGGGGGGGGGCTGAGGGTAGGGCACACCTGGTTCCTAACAAATAGGACAACAGTTACCAATCTAAGCCTGTTGTTGGAGTCACATAAGTGACATGTGATGTGTGCTGGTCCTAGTACACAGGAAAGGCTCAAGAAATAGTCACCAGTCTTTAGCATTCATAGTTTGATTGGCTTGCCCCCACCCCCACCCCCAGCAGCCACATCATCACCAGCCACCAAATGCCACAAAAAGTCCCCCCATCGTGGATATCTATCTCTCTGTGTCTGTCTCTATGTCTCTCTGTCTCTCTGTGTCTCTCTGTATGTGTCTCTGTGTCTCTGTCTCTTTCTGTCTCTCTCTGTCTCTCTGTGTGTCTCTCTCTGTGTCTCTGTCTTTCTCTCTTCCTCCATCCCTCTCTGTCTCATTCCCACTCCCAGGAGGCCCCCACCTCCCATCCCAAATCTCTTGCATGAGATCTGTTGTTTGGTGTGAATGTGATCTCTCCCTCAGTCCTGATGTATATTCTTCCTCCTGCCCAGGACAAGGGATGGAAGAGGTGACCCAGACACTGAGAGCACACACTGCTCTTGTAGGGGACTCAAATTTGATTCCCAGCACCCATACTTGGCAGTTCACAGCTGCCTGCAACTCCAATTCCAGGGAACCCAACAGTAACCTTTTCTAGCTTCTGAGAATGCACACACACACACTACAAACATATAAACATATACATAAACACATACACACACACAGCACATACATACATATACACAAACAAAGACATAAACACATACACACATGCACACACATATATACACACATATATATACACACATAACATACACATATGGCATACACACATGGCACATATAAAAACACATATACACAGGCAAACACCTATATACATCACAGACAATTAAAAAAATAAAAATTAGTGAATCTAATGGCCAGCAGTTGTCACGAATTGCTTTTCTTTTTGCTCTGAGTTTCCCTTTCACATCCTGGCCGGGAGTGGAAGAAGCTGTAAGAGCTGCATCCTCTCTGACTCAGCAGATTTACATTTGCTTCTGTGCTGGAGCCAAACCACAAAAGGAAAGATGAGACGGCAGTTTCGGTTTCTCTCCATCGCCTTTCTACCTCTCCTTCCTTCCCAGTAACACAACTTTAAGGTAGATACATTGTTAAAGGGTAAAAACTACACTTCCCTGTCTTCCTTGCTGGAGTGTGACCATGCGATTAAGTTCTGGCAGTGGAGTTCATTTGCATCTTGTGCATAAATTTGCATGTTTGCCTTTAAATTTATATTTGTCTGTTGGGTCCAGAATTCCTAGAAGAGGAGTCTCTCCTGTTTTGCTTGCTTATTTTGGCTCTTTTTTTTTTTTTTTTTTAGCAGGGAGGAAGAGTGTTTTGTGTGTGTGTGTGTGTTTGTGTGTACATAATATGTGTATATGATGTGTGTGTATGATGTGTGTGAATGATGTGTGTATGGTATGTATGTATGGTGTATGTATGGTGTATGTATATGATGTGTGTATATGACGTGTGTATATGATGTGTGTGCTTGTGTAAGGTGTGTATGTATGATGTGTATGTATGTGAGAGCATGCATATGTATATGATGTATGTGTGTAATATGTGTGTGAAGGTTTGCATATGTGTGCATATGATATGCGTGTGAGGGTATTCATATGTGTGTGCATGGTATGGTGCATGTGTGTGTGAGTCAGTGAGTGTGTGTGTGTGTACGCATGCGCACGCATATGTGTTTGTTCCCCTCTGGAACGCCATGACTTGCTGTGCCAGCCCTTACCTTTCCACTTTGGGAGACAGGATCCCTCACCACCACACACGCCAGGCTGACTGGGCTGTGGGCTTCTGGAGAGTGTCCCGCCTCCACGTCCCTCTGGGGTGGTCACTCTGGGATTAAAGAGCTTGTGCAACTACACTGCTCTTTCACGTGTGTTCGTGTGTTCTAGGGACCCGAACTCAGGCCACCAGGCAACACTTCCGCCCACTGAGCCATCCTCAGAGCCCCGCCCACTGCTTCACACTAGACGGAAAAGATGGAGGAGGCACCCGCAAAACCTTCTGCAAACAAACGGCCCTGGCATTGGGGTGGACCTTGGCTGCTGACCGCTCTCTCCCACGACGCTCCAGCCATCCCAAGAGGAAAAAAGAGGGTTGAACCTCAGGGAAGGAGTGGAGCGTGCTGGGGCTCACTGGACTTGTGGGAGGCAGAGGAATTCAGAGCTCGTAAGAGCCTGATGCCGTTAGGGGAAGCCAGTGACTTTAATCTAGACTGAGGAAGGAAAGGCTACACGTCCAAGGAGGAAGGACCTTGAGCAGTGAGCCCTCCATGTCCTCTACACCCAGGCTTACTTCCCTTTCTCCCCAGCCAGGGCCCCACCCCCTGGGGGAACCCTCCAGTTTCCTGGTCACCTGTGCTCGCTGTCCGTTTGTTCCTTTAAGAGTCTCTATCAGTTGCTGGGCAGTGGTGGCGCACACCTTTAATCCCAGCACTTGGGAGGCAGAGGCAGGTGGATTTCTGAGTTCGAGGCCAGCCTGGTCTACAGAGTGAGTTCCAGGACAGCCAGGGCTACACAGAGAAACCCTGTCTCGAAAAACCAAAACAAAACAAAATAAAATCTCTATCAGTCAAGGTTCCCTAAAGGAACAGAAAAACAAATAGACTACAGATATTAAAGGGGGATTTATTAGAGTGGTTTAGGGTGTGGTCCAGGTTGTCCGGCTATGGCTGCCTCACACTGGAGAGGCCAAGAATCCGAGAGCTCTGATTTCTTTCTTTTTTTTTTTTTTTTTTTTTTTTTTTTTTGGTTTTTTGAGACAGGGTTTCTCTGTGTAGCCCAGGCTGGCCTCGAACTCAGAAATCCGCCTGCCTCTGCCTCCCAAGTGCTGGGATTAAAGGCGTGCGCCACCACTGCCCGGCGAGAGCTCTGATTTCTTCAGGCTTCCACAAGTCCACCGAGTTCTAGGCACTCGCCACTCCTTCCCCGAAGCCCATCACTCTTTCCTCTTGGGATGGCTGGAGCATTGTGGGAGAGAGAATCAGCATCCAAGGTCCACTCCAGTGCCTGCCTTGGTCCAAGGCTGGCTCTCTGTCAGCAAAGGCCTGGAGGGTTCCTGGATAGCTGCTGGTCATCAGCCTATGTAGGAATCCCAAAGACATTGGTTCTAATATCAGTGAGAAGTGCCCCATTGGCAGGACAGCCGGACTTCCTAGAGGAAGGGCAATTGGGCAGAATACAGATTTCTTCTCCCATGTCCTTCAATCTGGGCTGACACCAGAACAAGTCACTTACGTTTTGGATGGGTTGTCCCTATTCAAATGACTTGATTTTAAAGAAAGCCCCTTACAAGAATGCCCAGTGGCTTGCCTTTTAGTCGATTCTAGAGCTAGCCACATTGACAACCAAGGGTATCCATCTTAGGGTCCTTAGGCCTACAAGCAACAGAACCCTAAATGGATACAGTTTGAGTAAAACTAAGTTAAGACCAGGAGATGGCTCACGTCTGCAACCCCAGAGCTCAGGAGTCTGAGGCAGAATTACCATGAATTTCAGAATAGCCTGGGCTGCATATATAGTGAGTTTGAGGCCAGCCTAGGCTAGAGTTTATTTAAGATGCTTATCTTGCCGGGCAGTGGTGGCACAGGCCTTTAATCCCAGCACTTGGAAGGCAGAGGCAGGCGGATTTCTGAGTTCGAGGCCAGCCTGGTCTACAGAGTGAGTTTCAGGACAGCCAGGGCTACACAGAGAAACCCAAAGGAACAAACAAATTAATCCTTGGCAGTTAGCCAGGATTCTCTGGAGAAACAGGACTAATGGAAAGGAAATGGGTAAGGGAAAAGGAGTGTTTTGAGAACTAGCTCACATGATCACATGATCACACGGTCACATGATTATAGAGGCTGCACAATAAAGACCCAGGGAAAGCATTGCTAGGATTTAGTCTGAGGTTTGGCATTGAGGGAACCTGAGGTGTAACTCCTGAGAGCTGAGAACTGAAACTGTGGAGCGGAGAGGAAAGTGACTGTATCAGCACCAAAGGAGACAACATTCACCAGCAAAATCCCCCTTTCCTCTACCTGGGCTTATGACAAATCAGTTAATTACACACATGGGTGAGGGACAATCACTCTCGAAATTACCCTTTCAGATATGCGCAGAAATAACAGGACTGAGGAGATGGCTCCATGAGGGAGCACTTGCTGGGAAGGCCTGACAGGGAGACTTTTGGTCCTTTCAGTACGTGTAAAAGCTGGACACACTAAGTACAAGTGTCGACATGCTAGTGCTTCTGTGAGGAGGTGGCAGGCCCAGGCCAGTTAGCTCCACATACACAAATGTGCACACAAAAGAGACACTGTCGTGGGGTATCCAGCTGGCCAGTGTCCACACTAGGTGTTCAGGACCACAGTGTAGCCCTGAGCCTTTTCCAGGGTTATCTTTTAAGCACAAAACTTGTATCCTGGGTTAATATACGGCAATTAGAACTAGCAGCCAGAAGCCAAAAAGCAAGGTTTGCACACTTAGGGACTTTCCCAGAACAATGGACTCAGATGGATCAGGTCTTTGTTTTTATTTTGGCAGGTGGTGCTGCCGACGTGCTGAGTTTTACCCCTGAGTGGAACTTCCATCATGGAGTCAGTTATGCTAAGGGCCTGTTACAAAATGTTCCACCTAAAACAAGGTGAAAAGTGAGAACATCTCAAGTTATTCTCTGACTTCCTCACACCCACACTCTCATACTCACAGTTACACACACACATACATACACTCACACATACACACACATACTCACATACACTCTCCTATTCACAGTTACACACTCACACACACACTCACTCTCATACTCATAGTCACTCACACACACTCACACACACCCACACACACATAGATTCACACATATACACATACACTCACATATACTCACACACATACTCTCATACTCTCATATATACACACACTCAAAAACACACACTGACACTCATACATACACACACTCACAATACACACATACATACAAAGACACACTCACACATTCACACATACACATACACTCACACATATACACATTCACTCACATACTCTCACATATATACTCATACACATATTCACACACATATACATATACACACACTGACACATACACACACCCACACACACACATAAATACACATACATACACACATATACACATTCTCACACACTCATAAACACACACCTACACTCTCACACATACACACTCACAATACACACATACATATATAGACACACTCACATACACACACATATACACATTCTCACACACTGACACACACTCATAAACACACACCTACACTCTCACACATACACACAATACACACATACATATATAGACACACTCACACATACACACACATATACACATACACCCTCACACACATACACTCACACATTCACACATACACTCACACATACACACATTCACTCTCACACACTCTCAATACACACACTTATACACATATTCACACACATATACATACACACACACATACATACACACACTGACACATACACACACTTACACACACATAAATACACATACATACACACATTCACACACACACACACACATACTCACACTCACATGGAGGAGGCGGGAGGACAATATGTCTGCTATCTGGACACCCTATACTTTAGATGAGCAGACAACTGCCCCGTGGGTTCTGCAGTCCAAATGACACTCAAGTGTCTTCCCGTTGCTTATGCCACATAGCTATACTAAGTCACCTTGAGCCGCTCCTTTACTGACTCAGGACTGAAAGGTCTGTCTGCTCTGACCTAGCTCACCAAAGCTGGAGGTCCAGGTCCAGAAAGGCCCCAGTCCCGAGGCTGGCAATTGACCCAGATAGCTGCAGAAGTAGGGCTGGGACGGCACCGATGAGGAGGCGGGGCAGGAACATCGGGCCGCAGGAGCTTTGATAAGAGAACAGGCGGTGGATGATCTGACGCCCAGGGGTGGGGCTGGGGGAGGAGAGACCCGAGGACCCCAACATTTCCTTCAGAGCTTGACTACACTTTCCTCATGACCTAAGCTGCCCCTCCATATTTGTTGGCTCTTTTCTGGGAGGGGTTTGGCAAAGGCCTTTGCTCCACTGGAGCCCATAATTTTGGGATGGGGGTATAGGAAACTCTCTCTGCATGGAGGTAATAATACTCTCCGTGTTATTACCATGCCCTTCGGCAACAACACCTGCATGCTTTCACTCTGGCTCCTCAGTAGCCAGTGAGGTGACCTGAGCTTGCTCACAGGGTCACGGGTTCCGAGAGGAGCTAGAGAAAGGGAAGGCCCAAGATGCACTCAGCTCTTAAAGTCTCCGCCTACATCACATTTGATGACGGTCAACACAAGACACATGGCCACACCCTGATCCAGGGGATGGGAAGATGACGCCTCCACTTCTAGAAAGATCTGCAAAGCCAGTATGGCAGAGGAGTGTCCAGACTGTGGTGGGATGAGTTTGGAAGGACTTTTATTAAGCCATTCTTTCCTTGTCATTCTTGCCAATATGACAACCCCATGGATTGATGGTGTTGGAGTCCTAAGGTCAAAGGTGTGTATCTGTCTGGCGAATCCATCTATCCTCCTGTGGAGGCATTCCCTCGCCGGCATTAGAACCTACTTCTTCAGGATTCCAACAGAGACCGAAGAGCAACTGAGACGCCCAGCCTTGTGAGCCGAAGATCCAGCCCTGTACACCACTCTGATAAATCCCGTAAACATCCATCCTCTTAGTACTGATCCTCTGGGGAACCCTGGCTAATACACATGCACACAGGGAAGCAATATGAGGACACAGAAACGGCTGTCAGTGTTTCTGGGATCTGCAGTCTCTACCCCCATCCCCACCCCCAACTTCCCACAGCTTCTAGAACAAACCGTCTTTACCCAAGTCCTCGTTTGGCACTCTGCGTTATGGAGACTCCAAACCACGACAATCTTCCCACGTCTGCCTCTGGCCACAATCCTAGTCATCCTCCTCCAATAACTGGCTCCCCCCCCTCCCCAGAGAAAGTTGTTTAATTGTGTTTTGACACTCCAAAAAGCCAATGCATTACTGACTCTATGTCCCCTTTTAAAATAGTCAAATGATATCCGGAGTATTAGCGGTGAAATAGTTGACGGTGCTTGGCCCTAGGATGCTTCATGACAGTGAACATAAAGAGTATTTGAGGCCCGATCAGATCTCGTGTAAGTAAATCATGTCGGTATAAACATATGATAAATACAGAAGTCTTAGTCTGTGCTGACTTTCATCTGTGAAATTACCGCTGCTTGGGGCTGGAGAGATGGCTCAGCGGTTAAGAGCACTGACTGTTCTTCCAGAGCTCCTGAGTTCAATTCCCAGCAACCACATGGTGGCTCACAACCATCTGTGATGAGGTCTGATGCCCTCTTCTGGTATGTCTGAAGACAGCGACAGGGTACTCATATACATGAAAATATATCTTGAGTTTATATTTCTAAAAAAAGGAAAGAAAGAAAGAAATTACTGCTACTCTTTTAAATGTTAGACTGTGGTATGACTTGTGGTACCACAAGTTCTACTTGTGGTAGAACTTGGTGCTGAGGCTGGACCACATGAAGGATGCAGGAGGGGCAGCTAACACCAAGGATGTCCGAGGAAGCTCTCAGAAGCCTGCTATTTCATAAGCTCCATATAGAGAGAGTCCCAGAAAATATTTTCACCGGAGTTACCCTACATAGGGGATAATGTTCTCTCCAGAAGCTATAAGTGGTCAAATAAAAATCCCAGCACAAGATTGACATACTTCCAAGATGACATACATCTCAAGTATGACATAACCTCCAGGTGTTAGTCAGGGCCACCCTGGAGCCTCCCAAAATAATTCAGGCTATTGCCTTCGCTCCAGAATTCTAGACCAGTTAGAGCCATATAGCCAAGTCATAGGACTTGGAGAAATCAAGTTAGCAGCGTTGAGAAGCGCCCTCTAGTGGTTAGCTTTCATAGTACGGGGAAAGCGCTGTGCAGGCTGCAGAGGGTAAAAACCATCAACAGCTGTAGCCAGCTGTGTACCCTTAAAGCTACGTTGATGACCGCCTAACAAGAGATGCTCATGGGTGCAATAACGGCACGGGGTCTGCTTCCTGGCTCCATTTAAGGGGTGTTTCATGGGAATAAACACATGCCCAGTACTGTAAACCTAGCCCAGAACCTATAGCTGGGACCTCAGAGGTCTCAGGGGGTGAACCTAGTGCTACAATTTTGCTAAATGAACTCGAAATTCATGTCTCAAAAAATAGAGGGCCTAGGTGGACCAGAGAGATGGCTCCGCAGTTAAGATCACTGTCTGCTGTTCCAGAGGTCCCGAGTTCAATCCCCAGCAACCACATGGTGGCTCACAACCATCTGTAAGGGGGATCTGACGCCCTCTTCTGGCATGCAGGTGTACATGCAGCTAGAGCACTCTAAATAAATCTTTAAAAAAAACACACACACACACACACAGGGTCTAGGAAAATAAAAAAAATATTTAAAAAATCTTTGTACCTGTAATAAGTAGAGCTCTCAGACCCCATCAGAGAACTTTGGTTGGTTGTGGAATGGTTAGAGTACAAACCCCTAGCTGGCTAAAGGACAGAGAGTGAGTGTGTGTCACTCAGCCGTCAGTGGGACATTTATCACACCGATCCCTACACCAAGGCTCAGGAACTTTCAAAAGGAGGAGGGGGAGGAGGGGGAGGAGGGGGAGGAGGGGGAGAGGAGGGAGAGGAGGGGACGAGGAGCGAGGAAGAAGAAAGAAGGAGGAGGAGGAGGAGGAGGAGGAGGAGGAGGAGGAGAAGACTTCCAGAAAGGCCAAAAGATTGATTAATTCACAGTTTCAAAGGTATCATCAGTCCGTCACAGCAAAGTGGACATGGAGCAGCTTACATCAGTGGTTTTCAGCCTGTGGGTAGTAATTCCTTTGGGGCCAAATGGGGGGGGGTCACATATCAGCTATTTACACTCTAATTCATAACAGTAGCAAAATTACAGTTACAAAGTAGCAACAAAATAATCTTTTTGTTGTTGTTGTTGTTGTTTTGAGACAGTATTTAATCCCAGCACTTGGGAGGCAAAGGCAGGCAGATTACTGAGTTTGACGCCAGCCTAGTCTATGGCGTGAGTTCCAGGACAGCCAGGACTACACAGAGAAACCCTGTCCCGAAAAAAAAAAAAAAAAAAAGAAGAAGAAGGAGGAGGCAGAGCGATTGAGCTAGGTTCTCAGTTCTCTGCATGATGTGCTTCTGATTCACTCGGGACTCACCTGGCATGTGACCCAGTGAGCCACTTCCTCTTTGTCAAACAGTATTATCACTTGGCTTCCAGAACATTCTCCTGTCCTTCACCCTCCTGCTCTTCCTTGTTCTTCGTCACTGAGCCCCTGTATCTGCCCCAGCTCTGAATCCTTAAAGACTTCAGAGTCCATCTCCACTCACAGGTCTTTTGTCTCTAACAATCTCGATGTTAGAGACATCTACATTTGCGTTGTTTTGGCTTTTAAAACATTTTGTTAGAACTGTGTGTGATGTTTGCATTCTGCAAACACATTCAAGTTGTTTTGTTTTCTGGTTTTTCCAAGACAAAGAGTTTCTCTGTGGAGCCCTGGCTGTCCTGGAACTCACTCTGTAGACCAGGCTAGTCTCGAACTGAGAGATCCACCTGACTCTGCCTCCTGAGTGAGCAGTCACATTCAAGTTATTAATTAATAAAAATAAATGATGCCTTTTTAAAGAAATCAGTCAGAGCCCGGTATGGTGCCACACACCTTTAATTCCAGCATTCGTGAGGCAGAGGTGGGTGGATTGCTGTGAGTTCAAGGCCAGCCTGGTCTACAGATTGAGTTCCAGGACAGCCGGGACTATGCAGAGAAATCCTGTCTTGAAAAAGCAAAAACAAACAAAAAAACAAAAAATAGAGAAATCAATCAGACCACATATCCAGGATCTGCTCGGAGCTCTCGGCTGTTACTGTTTCTTTCAGAATAAAGACAATAGAGTCATCACAGAGTCTTCAAGAGCCGGAGCTGGCGCCTCCCACCCCCACCCGGTTCCTACCCCCCTTCAACTGTCCATCTCCATCAATTCCATTCTAGGCACCTGATGTCCCTCAGACCCGACAAGTGCATGGCCACCACAGGGCCTTTGCACATGCTTTGGGTTGTCTTTTGTTATAGAGAATTCTCTTCCCTCCCTGTCCATGCAGCTCTCACTCTGCACCGCCTTCTTGTCTTTGTTCAAGGTCTCCTTCAGTAAGCCTTCACTGATTAAGACAAAGTACCTGGGCTGGAGAGATGGCTCGGAGGTTAAGAGCACTGACTGCTCCTCCAGAGGTCCCGAGTTCAATTCCCAGCAACTACGTGGTGGCTCATAACCATCTGTAATGGGGATCCAATGGCCCCTTCAGATGTGTCTGAAGACAGTGTACTCATATAGATTTAAAAAATGAATAAAAAAATTAAAACAAAAGACAAAGTACCTAAAGCAGCCACGCACTTACGTATATACTTACGTACACACGCAGCCACTGCACGTACGTACTTACGTACACACGCAGGCCTGCCCTATTGGCCCTTTTCTCTGTTTTCTTTCTCTGCTTAGTTCTCATCCACCTTTTCTTTAGTCTCATTTCACTTATTAATTTTACTTGTCACCTGTTTCTGCCACTAAGTGGGGACAGGGATTCTTGCCTGTTCACTGGTCTAGTCACCTGCCTGGGACATAGTAGGTGCTAAGTAAATGCTTTTGGATGCTGGAATCAATACAGGAAAGTGGGGAGGAGCCAGTGAACAGCACTGTGCTCTCCTGCCCTGGTATATCCGCTCCTCACCAAATTCTGAAGTACATTCCCGCCTGAGTCCTGACTCCACAGCTGATCCCACTTCTCAGCCTCTACGCAGGCCTCATGCCCTCCTTTCTGTGATTCCTAGGTTGCCCCAGTTTGTCCTTCTGGGATTGAGTCGGTCAAGGGCTTCACACCCTCGGGAATCTCAATTCCTGCTCATCTGTCTCATAGCTTAGAGAACTCTCTGGGCCGGGACGCTGAGCCCATCCTGGCTTCCGTGGATGGCGTCCGCTGGTCACTAAGTAAATGTTTTGTGAGAAAGTAAAAGCCCTTGCCTTGACCACACATTTTCTCTGCTCGGAACCTTTATGTTTCACTTACACCGATTTCTGAGGTGCTATTATCGCCAAATCTATCTAGTGCACCAAGAATATGAGAGTCTGGGTCAAGATGGCTCATTGCCAAGCCTAACGACCCAAGTTCAGTTCCTGGAACCCACGTGGTGGAAGAAGACCACAGACCCCTGCAGGTTGTACTCAGACCCCCTACATTTGTGCCATGACATGCGCACCCCCCCTAAAAAAATATATAGATATAATTTTTTCTTTTACATAAATATAAATTTAAAATTCTTTTAAATAAAATTATTATATTTAATAAAATTTATATAAAATTTATTATAATTTTATATAAATATATAAATATAATAAAATTTCTTTTAAACAAAATAAATAAAAAAGCATCTAACAAAGGGTACAGGACCTCAAAGTGTCCTTCTGATTCCAGATTCCTCATTCCTTACCATAACCGTGAGTAGGCGCTTTCTCTTTCCAAACCTCAGTTTCCCTATGACAGGTGGGGTGGGGTGGGGGGCAGTTGGTCTGAGTCATCTATACAAGGTGTCGCCAGAAGGTCAGACTCAAGCCAATTTCAGTTTACCAACGTCATAAAAGGGAAACTACAACTGTTAAGAATCGAAACTTACTGCACACAAGTTGGCCAGATGCCAACCCTGTTAAGGCGGTCCGGACCTGCCAGCCCCAGCCTCCCGTCCCTCAGCACACCTGCCATGACAATACATCTCCAAGAAGGGGACCCACCGTAGAGCCTTGCTCCCAAGTTTCTCTCTTCACCCCCCTTTTCCATCCAAGGGTGCTAGAGGTCAGCTAGAAAGGAACCGCCTTAAAAAAGAAGGAGGTGTGCGCTGGGAGCTGGGTGGGGGCTCAGCTATATAGCCCTGTGGCAGCTGGCTGTCTGTGGTCCACGCAGACATGGCAGTAGCCCAGGAGCTGTACGGCTTCCCGGCCTCCAAGCTGGACTCCTTTGTGGCTCAGTGGCTGCAGCCAACCAGGGAATGGAAAGAAGAAGTCCTGGACGCTGTGCAGACTGTAGAGCGGTTCCTGAGGGAGGAGAACTTCCGTGGAGAACGTGGCCTGGCCCGGGATGTGCGAGTGCTGAAGGTTCTCAAGGTAAGACTGGACCTCTCCATTCCCAGCCAGGACGGGGCAAACCCCAGTGCCAGGGACTCCCCTTGCCTCATGATCCCTACTTTGCTTCTGACATCTCCAGACGCCCCAGCTAGCTGTCTGCGACCTACTGCCTTGAGCAGAATGAACTACCGAAGAAGAGAATAAAAGACCACCTTTGGGGAGAACGGTAGCTTAAACCCTCACGTTCTGTCCTTAAAAAACGTGTACTCTGTCCCATTTTATGGATGAGCCTAACAAAGGCTCAGCCGTGTCAGAGCTATAACGACCACAGGCAAAATGCAAGGCCTCTTGCATATCAATCCTGATATGTAATCTGTAAAATACAATTTGGGGGAGCTTGACTTGGGGGTCCACACCTGCAACCCCAGCATGTGAGAGGTGGAAGCAAGAGAAAGAGGATCATGGGTTCAAAGCCAGCCTACGTTACATGTCTCAGAAAAGTACACACACACACACACACAGAGACAGAGAGACAGAGTCAGAGAGACAGAGAGACAGAAACAGAGTCAGAGAGAGAGACAGAAAGAATGTGAGTTGAAGGATAAGTGCTACATATTTAATATGACCTGCATATTAAAATTGCTGTTTGTCAAGTCAGATCGCACCTACTGGGGTGGGGGACTCTCTTCTGGGAGACTCACATGCTATATTGTTTGGGGGCAAAGCACCTTGTTGTCTACTGTTCACTTTAAAGTGGTTGAGTGGATGCAAATTCGAGGGCTGTGGCTGTGGCTCAAGGCTAGAATGTAAGCCCAGGATGTGTGTTGGGGGTGGGGGTGGGGTTGTGGGTTCAAGCCTTGGCATGGACAAAAAAAAAGACGGTCACAGATGTGGCAAGTTCAGATGTGCTAGGTGCCTGGGTGGTATCTCCTTCCTATTTCCCCCATGTTTTAATTTTTTGATAATAGAAAGACTCTTAAAATGGAGGCTGAGAGGCCATCGGGCTGGTTCAGAGCTGGACTGTTGGCGCTGGAGCTGGGATTTGAACATGGCTGCTCAAACAGTGACCCAAGTTTCTCACCTAGATTTCTTTTCTCCTCCTTAAATCCTTCTTCCAGCTGCCTCCCCCACACCCTAGCTGAGCTAAGGATCACAGAGTTCAACAGACCCTGGAACGGGGTGGGACAAGGGCTGAGTATGGATGTTCACATTTATAATTCCAGCCCTGGGAAGGCAGAGACAAGAGAAACGGTAGGCTTATCAGTCTAGCCAAATCTGCAAAGCCCCGGGGCACAGAAGACCTTGTGTCAAAAACCAAAATGGTCAGCCTAAAGAAGGATACCCAAGGTTGACCTCTGACCTCCACACACAGATGTGCACTCGTGTGGATGGTGCACATACACACACATACACACACATACACACACACACACACACAGCTTTTGAGAAGAACTAGCCTCAGCCAATTCTTCATTTAAATGTTAGGGAGACTGACACACGGAGAGTTTGACACACCCTAATGCCATACCCCAAATTAATGGCAACATCCAGACTAGAATTAGGACTCTAGACTCTAGCCTGAGGTTTTAACTTGCTCTATTGGGACACGTTTAACAGCTTTGAGCCTCTGCCTTCCTTGCAACCCATTCCATCTCCAAAACCTCAGGTCACATGATTTAGAAGTGGCAGCCATAGTTCTGCCACCACACAGAGAGGGTTTGAGTCTGGGCTCTTCCTCTCACCAGCTGTGTGACTTTGCGTGCTCAGGTCTTGAGTCCTTGGTCTGCTCCTCTGTGATTGCAACACCCCAAACATCATCCCCCATTGCCCAGCACTGAGATCATGCAGCCTACAGGTTATCTCAGGGTAAATTCTTAAAAACAAAGGTTTTCATTGTGATACTTGCCTGGGGCTTTTCCCTGGTCTCTGGGAGTCTCTTGGGCAAGGGTATACTCTAGACCACTCCCTCCCTGACATACCTAAGAAAGAAATGGGTAGAAGAGCAAGTATCTAGGCAGAAGACTCACCAAGTAGAGTAAGTTTTGATGGCTACAGATGCAAACTGCTAAGCCTCATTTCCCATCCCCTTAACCCACTAAATGACAGCCACACCCACAGAGCAAGAACAGTAAGAGTATATCCCACACTGGATGTATCCCACACTGGATGTATCCCATACTGGATGTATCCCACACTGGATGTATCCCACACTGAATGTATCCCACACTGGATGTATCCTATACTAAATGTATCCTACACTGGATGTATTCCACACTGGGTGTATCCCAAACTGAATGTATCCTACACTCAATATATTCTACACTCAATATATTCTACACTCAATGTAATGTAGCCTATACTCAATGTATTCCCACACTCAGTGTATCTTACACTCAATGTATCCTGCACCCGATGTATCCTACACTCATTTATCCCTCCACCCTTGAAACTCCAGAGGGCTGAGCTGTCCACATGACTGAATTTGAGAAGATTACAACAAAAGAAAATCATGAAGTCTATCCTAAGCTGTACTCTCCTCACAGGGGAAGGGAGAGGGCAATGTAGACGTGACCTGACCTGCAGAGGGATCGCCCTTTGGCCACATCCGCAATCAATCTCCAGTCCTTTCTCTCAGGATAGGAGCACCAGGTCTGAACACTAGTGGGATCAGAATTAAAATGGAGAACAAAAACCGCAGATACCTGCTCTCTGGGAGCGGAGCACAGTGTGTGGAGGCCAACTTAGGATGGAGAGGAAGACCCATCGGCCATGTCACTCCCTGGCTGGCTGGGAGACCTTGCAAGTGGATTATGCTCCACCGCCTCTGTAGTCAGTGTTGTGCCCAGGGGAGCCAGGTCATGGGGCCCATCTCCATGGTGATTAGAAAGGAGATGTGCATTAAATGGCCTTTGGTGGTGCCGATACAGGGACTGCTCAGCCTGCGATAGCAGTATTTTAATTTCTGCAGTGACTCATTAACCAAGAAAGGTAGCCTCCCAGAGAATGACCCAACCTCAGGAGTCCAATGTGGGGTGAGCCAGAGGTGAGCCAGAGAGGTGTGGGGCTTTGCGTGCCAGGGAGGCAGAGCCAGGAGAGAAAGCCTAGACTCTCTCTTTAAAATCATCTGATTTGGGGGCCAGCAGGATGGCTCAGCATGTAAAGGTGCCTAGTGCCAAGCCTGACATCCTGAGTATAATCCCAGGAACCCACATGATGAAATGAGGGAACCAACTTCCACGAGCTGTCCCCTGGCCTCCACATGTGTGCCATGGGGTATGTGGGACATGGACACGAATAAATAAAATGGAAAAATATTAAACAGTCCAGTCTCTTGCCATTAAGAGTTATGGAAATTGGGGGTCCTGAGAGAGGGCTCAGCGGTTAAGAGCACTGGCTGCTCTTCCAGAGGTCCTGAGTTCAATTCCCAGCAACCACATGGTGGCTCACAACCATCTGTAATGGGATCTGATACCCTCTTCTGGTGTGTCTGAAGACAGTGACAGTGTACTCACATATATAAAATAAATAAATCTGAGAGAAAGACAGAGAGAAAAAGAGTGAGAGAGCGCGCGTGTGAGAGAGAGAGAGAGAAGAAGGGAGGGAGGAAGGGAGGGACACTAATGTGACTAATTCGGAGAAGGCAGCTGGGGATCGACTTGATAAAAAGGGAAGAGATACGAGCTGCTGACAGCTGACTTCCGGGACACGCCTTGCTGACTTCCGGGACATGGCCCCCACACAAGCCCCAGGCATTCAGCATTGTGTCTGATCTTCCCGATAACCCCATCGCTGTCTTGATTTCTCACTTGATGGACTTTGGGCTCCTAATGATCCTGTAGCTGGTGAGTCAGGTCAGGGCTAGGCATACAGCTCTAAATGCCAGAGTCTGCCTACCATGGTGGAGGCTCAGGAGCCATCCACAATACAATTTAAACAGGGAGGAAGGAAGGGACGGAGGGAGAGAGAGAGGAAAGACAGATGGATGGCCGGACAGAGGAACTGATGGGACTAACTCTCTGTTTCACAGATGGTGCAATGGGTGTTTCTACAGGTTGGGAGGCCTTTACCAGATACTAAGACCCTGAAGTGTTTTAGGTTTCGAAACACTCCCCTCCCCAGGTCTTCGGCCTATTTATATAAACATGATGCGGTATCTTAGAATATTCCCAGGTCTATTCTGGAAATTCATGTGTTTTCACATACCCAAAGGCAGTTTTATACACTGTTGTTAGTCACACGGGGTCAGGTATGGGATTTTTCCACTTGTGGCAGCGTGTCAGCACACAACAGAGGATTTTGAACATTTTGGAGTGTTTACACTGGGAACAATCAGTCATTACTCCCTTGGAGTGGACATGTCTCTGGGTTGGACAAGACTGAATCTCCAAAGGTGTGCAGTGCAGGGGGATAAGCAAGGGCTGCCTGGTGGGTCACTCCTGGAACCCATGCTTGGGAGGCTGAATCAAGAGGGTCACCAGTTCAAGGACAGCCTGAGCTACATGGCAAGTTCCAGGTCAGCTGTAGGCCGTGTGTCAGAAAAGAAAGCATAAAGAAGCCTGGGTTCTAGAGTCTAGCTGCCGCAAAACTCATCCTCCATGTTTCTGCACCCTGAGGTGGAAGCAACACTTCTCAGCTAGCCCATGTGGGAGGACTCTAGCCCGTGTGGGAGGACTCTAGACTAAAGGGCTATATTTTATGTAGAGCCCCTGGTTGCCGGGCACACGACAGAGGGCCTTGGGGTGACAGGGTCCTGTCTTCCACAGGTAGGCTGCTTTGGGAACGGCACAGTGCTCAGGAGTACCACAAACATGGAGCTGGTGGTGTTCCTGAGCTGTTTCCATAGCTTCCAGGAAGAGGCCAAGCACCACCACACTGTTCTGAGCCTGATACAGAAAAGGATGTCTTACTGCCGGGATCTGCTGGACCTTGGGCTTAGTAACCTGAGCGTGACTGACGGAGTTCCCAGTAGTCTCATCTTCACCATCCAGACCAGGGAGACCTGGGAGCCCATCACTGTCACCATCGTGCCTGCCTACAGAGCCCTGGGTAAGGGAAACAGAAGTACATGCCTGGTCTGACCTCCCCCGGAGACGGTGACCTCTTTCCTCTGGTGGCCACTTACTTTTCTCCTTCCTACCCGTGTCCTGGGCTGAAGTGAGCTGCCATGTGGACCTGGGAAACAGAAACTTATCTCAGAGGCCCGCTAGGAACACAAGACAAATGGTGACTAGCGATTAGCGGAAATGGGATTCCCCCACCCCACCCCACCCCCGGTAACTACCAAATAAGCTTCAGGAAAGGACTTTCTGCGGGAAGAATATTTTGAAAGCTCCAAGCCCCAATAGGGGAAGGAGTCAGATCAGAAGCAAGGTAGCATTTACTAGGTCTGTGTGACCTTTCCCAGAAGCAGAGCTCAGAGATAGAAACCATAATGATTTTTGTAAGCCACCCCCCACACACACACTGATTACAGGCTGTACACGTTATCCCACGGTTACTAGCAATGGTGTCCAGTCTCAGGAAGAAAGTCCTTCATGGCGTGGCATAGACCCAGTCCTCCCCTATGAATACTGACAAATACCATTCGATCATCCAGGAAGAGACCTATTGATAAAAGAGATATTAAGGAAAGCTGAAAGAATTGGGGCATCCAGGGAGGACCTGAGACATGGGAAGCCCAATGCTGGTTCTCCTGAGTAAGACTCACCAGGTTGGGTGTGTTGGAGGGTGCCTTTAATCCCAGCACTCAGGAATCAGCATCAGGTGGATTTCTAAGGGTTTGAGACTAGGCCAGTCTAAGTAACAAGCAGCCAGGTGTACACAGTGAGACCCTGTCACCAAAGTAAAATTTAAAGTATGAGCTTTTAAAGAATTGCACCAGAAACTCGATGGGGGTAAAAGGGGTGGTGAGTAATCCCAGCACTCAGAAGGCAGAGGCAGGCAGATCTCTGTGAGTTTGAGGCCAGCCTGGTCTACAGGTCTACAGATCGAATTCCAGGACAGAGAAATCCTGTCTTGACATCTTGACATACACACACACACACATACACACACACACACACACACACACACACGAAAGAAAGAAAGAAAGAAAGAAAGAAGTCACCAGAAAGACACCCGTACAAGGTCTCAGATGTTGTGTTTTGTAAAAAGAAAGAGAAACCAGAGATATGTTTGGCAGCGGTGCGGTATGGTGTGGGGGAAGGGGGTGCCTCTGGAGACCCGTGCTGAGGCATCCCATGAACACATGAAGAGGGAGGGGGAGGGAAATGGGGAGAGAGGGGGGAAGAAGGTAGGAAACCAAGGAAAGGAGAGCAAGAGAGAGAGGAGGGGACAATTAGCCCCTTTTCTACTGAGTCAGGTGCACCTGGCTGTTGCCAGGTAACCATGGGGCGGAGCCTAGACAAAATGCCAACATCTGGTCTCTCTGGAGATAAACCATAATCTAATGAGTGGCCAGACCCAAACGCCTATTTAGTCCATGATGGATTTTGAGTCTTCACTCAGTCTTTGCTTCCACTCTCCTCAGGCCCTTCCCGTCCCAACTCCGAGGTCTTTGTGGATCTGATCAAGGCTAACGGGTACCCAGGAAATTTCTCTCCATCCTTCAGCGAGCTGCAGAGAAACTTCGTGAAGCATCGGCCGACTAAGCTGAAGAGCCTCCTGCGGTTGGTCAAACACTGGTACCAGCAGGTGAGGGGGCCGCCAGGGTGAGCCTGGGGAAAGGCATCAGTGGGACACAGGGTTGCAGGAAGGGTGGGCAGATGCTAGGACATCCGCAACCTGCAGCTACTGTCTCCCTGGACTGATGTCCACTCCTGTGGTTTGTGAACGTTAAGCCCCACAGTTCAAGACTAAGGAGAAGAAGAATTCCTTAAAATCCGTTCATACTACTACTCTGCCTCTCAGTGATGACAGCTTCTGAGTCCGGGTCCTGACTGAAGGAACTGGTCCTTGGTGGTGATTACTTTTCAAGTGTCACATGTGGTATCTGACGAGAAACCAGTATATTTCAATGCAATGGGTGTTTCGAATTATTTAAACTGGAAAAAGGAAAGCATCAGAAATAGCCCCACTGCACGCACCACGCATGCATGCACGCACCACGCATGCATGCACGCACCACGCATGCACGCACCACGCATGCACTCATGGTGGAAGGGCGGTCTTCTTGTAAAATAAACAGATACACCAAGAGACAGGTAACCTATGATGGAACGCACTGTAACCCCAGCACTTGGGAGACTGAAGAGAGGGGAGGGGATCGGCGGGTCTACATAGTGAGCTCCTGGCTAACCTAGGCTACACAGTGAGACTCCCCTCAAAGACAAGCAGAGCAGAGTTAAAGATGATTCAGCAGCTAAGAACATGTAGTACTCTAGCAGAGGGCCCGATTCAGTTCCCGGAACCCACAGTAGGCCCCTTGAAACTGCCTATAACTTCCAGCCCAGAGGATCCAGTGCCTCTGGCTTCCGTGAGCACCCACACACTCACGTGCTCGGACACATACATGCATACACACACATACATGACTAAAAGTAAAGTTAAAAAAAAAATGTAAGGAGTCTGGTAGAATTCTACCTCAGTCCCCTTGGATGACGGTGCTGCCCACCTTTACCTGTGAATATTCATCTCCAGTTACACTTCATAAATTCGCTAATACCGGGGTGAGGAAATAGAGATCGCCCGAGCACGAATTATATTATAATCAATCTACTCTTTTATAAATATTAGCTGTCGGGTGGGATACTCTGTAAGCCCCCTTCGTGCCCACCCCCTCCACACACTTAAGCCTGGGCTTCATAGTCAGGCCTGGCCTTGAAAAAAATTAAAGAGATTTGTCTTATTTGGGTTACAATTGCCGTAATGAAACACCATGAGCAAAAGCAAGTTGGGGAGGAAAGGGTTAATTCAGCTTACACTTCCACATCATAGTCCATCACTGAAGGAAGTCGGGACAGGAAGTCAAGCAGGACAGGAACCTGGAGGCCAGAGCTGACACAGAGGCCATGGAGGGGTGCTGCTGACTGGTTTGCTCAGCCTGCTTTCTTATAGAACCCAGGACCACCAGCCCAGAAATGGCTCCACCCATAGGGGGTTGGCCCCACCTACAATGGGCGGGGCCCTCCCCCATCAATCACTAATTAAGAAAATTCCCTACAGTCTGATCCTATGGAGATATTTTCTTAATTGAGGTTCCCTTCTCTCAGATGACTTCAGCTTGTGTCAAGTTGACGTAAAACTGCCCAGCACAAGCTAGTACCAATGATTTTAGATTTTTAAATATAGGTCAAAAGTAAACAGTGGGGCGGGGCAAGCGACTCAGTAACATGCTTGAGACACAAACATGACAACCTAAACCCAGATCCCCAGCACCCACGTAAAAAACTAAGCACAGTGGCACACCACCCATTACACACAGGGGAGGCAGAGACAGCAGCGGTTAAGAGCACTGACCGCTCTTCCAGAGGTCCTGAGTTCAATTCCCAACAACCACATGGTGGCTCACAACCATCTGTAATGGGATCCTATGCCCTCTTCTGGTGTGTCTGAGGACAGTGACAGCAACTGTGTACTCATATACATTAAATAAATAAATAAATAAATAAATAAATAAATAAAATCTGAGAGAGAGAGAGAGAGAGAGAGAGAGAGAGAGACTCAAAATGTGACAGTGATTGAGGAAATATCTCCATCCCCGTGCATACATAGTGTTGCACACTTTTTTTTTAAAGTAAGCGTTTTTATTTGTGTACATGCGCTGTCTTCTCTGCTAAGGTAGAATTTGAGAGGTTATCATTGGATGTGAGGAAGACAAAGTTTTTATGGCCCAGGAGTAGGGGTTTCAAATGGGAGATTTGGTGGGCAAATGTGTGTGGGTCTACAGGAGCAGAACAGGGGCATGACAATTTAGACATAACAACCTTCTGAAACAAAGACATGAGTGAAAGGTAACCGTTACAACAGACAGTCACCAGAACAAGGCCATTCTAACAAACAAAGGTAGGGTTGCAGGATGGTTATTAACTTTTTGAAACAAGGACATTCCTGGGACAGGTAGTACAGAACTATTCATAGTTAAGGCTACAGATGGGACATAGCCCAATCCTTGAGAAACCGAGATTTAATCATAAACAGGATGAACCTGGTTTGTCTTTAGAAGATGGCTTTTAAGCCTATGTCAGGCTGGTTCTTCCCCACTTCCTAGGTAATTTTATCTCAGTGCTACCAGAATGTTCCATTGGTGGCTGGCAGTGACATTCAGCTACACACAGATGCTGCCTTGGCAGGTGGGGGAGGGAATCTATTATTGTTGTTGAAAATGCAGATTCTAGGCCCACCTCCACAGACCTCTTTCACTACTTGGTATAAATGGAAATGTGCAATTTAGCAAGCTGCTGAAAAGGTTTGGGGCCAGGAGCCCTCAGACCACGCTGC
Source organism: Arvicanthis niloticus (assembly GCF_011762505.2). Taxonomy (NCBI): domain Eukaryota; kingdom Metazoa; phylum Chordata; class Mammalia; order Rodentia; family Muridae; genus Arvicanthis; species Arvicanthis niloticus. The sequence continues at coordinate 5,650,526 of NC_133432.1, forward strand.
TAAATGTCCTGTTGTGAACAGTTGTGACTGTTCTAGCCAGACTGTGTACATAAAGTGATGCACAATGGTTAGTGATTCATTTATGAGCCATGAGTTCATCATATCTGAACTACAGAGCAATCAGCCCTTAATAATTCTGCATCACTCGGTCTGTCAGATGATCCTGGGCCAGAAGGCTGAAGATCGGATGCTCCCACGTTCTGTAGTATAGGGAGTGTCCAGGTGTTCAGCGGTCTCTATAAATTGGCTAAGTTTTAGAAGCTATGCTTTGTGCTTCCCATAATTTCAGTTAACTCATTCATTCTGGATTTCTGACGGGGTTGAAGACTTATAGTCTCATAGCCAATCCTGGCTATTTGCTTTGAGAGAAAAGATCTGAGTGGATGGTTTTCAGCTGACATTCACTCTAAAGCCAAGAAAAAAGCCAGGTTCAAAACTAAGTCTTTTAGTTAGGAGAGATGACAGAGGTTCTGGTTAGTCAACAAAATGATGGACTGGGTATTAGGTTTATCTTGTACCTTACTGACACAAATTAGGATAGTTATGTTCTAATTATATTTTGAGAGAAAAGTTTTATGTTAACAGAAAGGGTGATTTGTAGGAGGAGCTAAGGTGGGAGGAGTAAGGAGAGGAGAAGGAGAAGGAAAGGAGGAGCTAGCTAGGAAACGAGAGAGAGAGAGAGAGAGAGAGAGAGAGAGAGAGAGAGAGAGAGAGAATTGGGTTACACTTCTGATTGTATGGGCATCTTGTTATTGAGCATTAACAAACTTAAAAAGCCTTTGATCAACATTTTTTAAAAAATTGTATAAAAACAAAAAGGAGGAGGGGGGATGGGATAGGGGTTTTCTAGGGAGGGGAAATGGGGAAAGGGGATGGCATCTGAAATGTAAATAAAATATCCAATAAAAACAAAAACAAAACACAAAAGACTGTGTTACACACTTATATGCACGTACAAAAAAATAAATCTATCTGGTGAGAGGTCTCAGTGACTTAAAGGTGCTTGCCAGACAGTAGTTTAATCTGATCCCAGGAGCTAACCTTATGAAGGAAAGCACTAACTTTATGAAGTTGAACTCTGACCTCCACACCTGCACCACATCACATGCAGGGGGGAGAGGAAGGGGGAGAGGGAGAGACAGAAGGAAGAGGAGGGGGAGGAAGGAGAGGATTCAAAACAATAAATTAAATTCCCCAAAATTTGAATTCAGAAACAATTTGATGTCTTCTGAGCTAAACACTTAACCCTAAAATGGGAAAACCAAGACCCAGGAAAGGAAAGTATCTTTGCCAAGGTCACACAGCTCGTGGGTTAGACTTTTAATTTTCTGTCCCTGGACCTGGGTGTCGTCTTCACACCTGATCTTGGCATCCCTCTCTGTCTCTTCCTCCCTCTCTTCAGTATGTGAGAGACAAGTGCCCCCGGGCCAACCTGCCCCCTCTCTATGCCCTGGAGCTGCTAACTGTCTACGCGTGGGAAGCAGGCACCCAGGAGGATGAAAACTTCAGGCTGGATGAAGGCCTCGCCACTGTGATGGAGTTGATTCAGGACCATGAACTCATCTGCATCTACTGGACCAAGTACTACACACTGCAACACCCAGTCATCAAGGCCTTCGTCAGGGGGCAGCTCAGAGGAGAAAGGTACTGGGTTCGTGCTCCCCACCGAGTCTCAGAGAGAGACAAAGACAGAGACAGACAGAGACACAGAGAGAGACAGAGAGGCACAGAGAGAAACGGAAACAGAGAGAGACAGAGAAACAGAGACACACAGAGAGAGATGGAGACAGAGAGACAGCAGGGGAAGAGAGATAGAGAAACAGAAAGACAGATAGGTAGAGGGGAGAGAGAGAGGGAGAGACAGAGACGGACAGAGACAGAGAGAGAGACAGACAGACTGGGGAAATATGGAATCTGATGACTTTATTAAATATGCACCAAGATTACCTCAGACATTGACATTGAAATTTTGAGTCGACAGACATCAGATTTCTGGAGGGCCGTAGGGGACAGAAGTCTGTTTCTTGTTCCTCAAAGCTATGCTTCCACCCTACCTTACTCTAAACCGTTTCAGTGCTTTTCCTAAAAAGCCACGAGAAAGCACAAAGGCTGAGTCCAGAGCACCTGCCAAGCATGCACACAGACTAGGTTTGATCCCAGCATAGGTACAGGAGTAGTCGGGTGGGAGCCTGTCGTCACTGTCACGCAAGATACAGTTGGGGTGTGCCCATAAGCCCAGTGCAGGACGCTGAACCTGGAGAAGCACACAGCTGGGAAAACAGTGAAAGGCAAAGGACCAAAGGGACGGGAGGCTGCTTCATCAGGAAACTTCTTGCTCTGCGGTTAGCTTTCCAATGCACTGCGCCCATCTAAAAAGTGGGTGGGGTGCACACCTGTAATCCCAGCTCGGGGAAGCAGAAACAGGAAGGTTCCTGGAGCTTACTGGCCAACCAGTGAGGCCAGATCTTCAAGCACCAAGTTCAGTGGGAGACCCTGTCTCAAAAAATAAGGTAGAAAAATAATTGAAGACACCTAATGTCAACCCTTGGCCTCCCTGTGCATGTATGCGTGCACTGCATGTGCATGCGCACGCACGTGCATACACATTAGATGTATTTTTTAAAATTTATTTTTATTTTATGTATATGAATACATTGCTGTTCTCTTCAGTCACACCAGAAGAGGGCATCAGATCCCATTACAGATGGTTGTGAGCCACCATGTGGTTGCTCTGGAAGAGCAGTCAGTGCTCTTAACCACCGAGCCATCTCTCCAGCCCACATTAGATGTAATTTTTAAATTACCAAACCCAGAGTAAACTGGTACCTACAATGTAGACTGTTGAGGGTCAAAAATTTTTTCATGTTGTCTTAGTCAGGGTTTCTATTGCTTTGACAAAACACCATGACCAAAAAGCAAGATGGGGAGGAAAGGGTTAATTCAGCTCACACTTCCACTTCACTGTTCATCACTAGATGAAGTCAGGACAGGAACTCACACAGGGCAGGAACCTGGAGGCAGGAGCGGATGCAGAGGCCATGGAGGGGTGCTGCTTACTGGGTCACTCCTCTTGCTTTCTAATAAAATCTACGTCCTCCAAAGCACAGATGACTCCACCCACAATGGGCGGGGCCCTCCCTCACTGGTCACTAATTGAGAAGCTGCTTTACAGCTGGATCTCATAGAGGCCTTTCCTCAACTGAGGCTCCTTCCTCTCTGACAGAGGACTTAGGAACTCACTTCTGGATCTTAGGCAGACCTAGAATCTCAGCTTCCCTCTTGTTCCTGTTCCTCCTCCCTCCCCCTTCCTCTGCTCCTCTTTCCCAGCCTGCTCTGCTCTCCATTTCTTCCCAGTTAGAGGTCGCCATCTACAGTGGACCACCTGCTGGATCGCCTGAAAGAATAACACCCCTCCACCCCCCCCCCGACAGCACTGGCTGCTGCCTGATCACCCTCCTCAGATAGCTGGGGGCAGTGGTGCATGGAGCTCAAGGTGTCCAGGCTACCCAGGTAGCTTTCTTTCTCGCTCTGTGACAAAGACAAAGCCCCAAACTCAAGGAACACATAGTGCAGTTCTTACTTATGGGCTGTGGGGTCCACTTCAGGCAGTCTCCCATGGAGCCCAAGCAGACTCCACACAAGCCAGTAATGAACAGTTAGTCAGTCAGTGTTTGCATACTAAAGAGACTGTTAGAGCAGCCAGAGCTCTCTGCCCTGTTGAGACAGTAAAATTAGAATAGCTGAGAACCTTCTCTACCAACTGTGAGAAATCTCCACGCCCTCCATCTCCAGTGATATCCAGCCAAGGCCCTCCTTGATGGGCAGCTCAGTCGCTGGAAAGCATGGAGGCTAGAAAGCATCTCCCTAGCCTGTGACTTCCGACCTAGAAGCATCATCTCTCTTTGTTGCAGGCCTGTCATCCTGGATCCAGCAGACCCCACCCACAATGTGGCAGAAGGCTACCGATGGGACATAGTTGCTCAGCGGGCCAACCAGTGTCTGAAACAGGACTGTTGCTATGACAACAGGGACACCCCCGTCCCCAGCTGGACCGTGAAGGTAATGGTTCCTTCCAGCCTGACTCTCTGAGCACTACACGGGCATAGTGTTGGCTCACCGAGTGGAGAATAGCTTTTCGGAGACAAAAAGTCTGGAAAAAAGTCTTTCTAGCCAAATAAAGCCGAGAGATAGGCAGCAAAGTAAACCTTGGGGTTTGTTTGTTTGTGAAACAGGAACTATGTCCTGGAGCTTGCTATATAGACTAGGCTGGTCTCGAACTCACAGAGATCCACCTACTTGTGCCTCTGGAAAACTGGAATTAAAGTTTGTGCTGCCACACCCAGCCTATGATTCAGCAAGGCCTCTCTGTGTGGCCCAGGATACTCTCAAATTCATAATCCCCCTGTTCTGCTCACCGGAAATGACTCCAACGCTGGGCCGGAGGATTTTTTTTTTTTCTTGAAAACTTTACAACCCTAGCTTTAGAGTCCTTAAAAACTCTGCTGTGTCCTACGTTCCTTTTGCCATGCAGTGAACACTCAGTGTGGTGGATGCCGTCACTTTGTCTACCAAATGGGAGGAGAGCCAACCTCATGGGGCTGAAACTGTATTCATGGGCGGTGCCTACAAAGTGATTGGCGGTGGCGTGGGTGTGTGAAGGGATGGGGGTGGGGGAAGGGGTGGAAGCTGTTTTTGCTATTACAAAGATGAATCTGGGAAAGGAGTTTGTGGGTCACCAGACAGAAATGTGAGCCTAACCCCGCCTCCCTCTCTTACAGAGAGCACCCGATATCCAGGTGACCGTGCAGCAGTGGGGTCACTCCGATTTAATCCTCTGGGTGAACCCTTATGAACCCATAAAGAAACTGAAAGAGAAAATCCGCCTGAGCCGGGGATACTCAGGCCTGCAGCGCCTGTCCTTTCAGGAGCCCGGCGGCCAACGGCAGCTCATCAGAAGCCAATGCTCGCTTGCCTACTACGGAATCTTCTCTGACATCGACATCTGCCTGCTGGACACCATCTCCCCCGAGATCCAGGTCTTCGTGAAAAACCCGGATGGTGGGAGCCATGCCTATGCGATCCACCCACTTGACTTCGTCCTGAGCCTGAAGCAGCAGATCGAAGACAGGCAGGGCCTCCGGAGCCAGGAACAGCAGCTGGAGTTCCAGGGCCGCGTCCTGGAGGACTGGTTTGACTTTAAATCCTATAGCATCCAAGACAGTGTCACGATCATCCTGTCCAAGAAGAGGGAGGGGACAGTTCCATTTGCGCCTAGCTAGCTTCCTCTGTCAATGGCTCTGCCTTTATTGTTATCTCATTCTAGACTCGGCCTAGTCGCCCCTCCTTCCGGTCCTCTGCCGGGATGGTCTGAGTTTTCCCCTCCTTCCGGTCCTCGGCCAGGGTGGTCCACATCTTCAGTACTCTGCCAGTAAGGAGCCAGAAGGGATGTGAGAAATCGTGTACAGCCGGACACTAGCCAGACAATGGAATTCTGCAGTCACCTGAGAAGTCGTACCAGGGCCTCTGCCATCCTCATGACTACGCTGTCAAGACTGGGTCAGTGAATGGCTGCCTCACAAACTATTCTCGCGTGTTCAGAGGAGGCTAAACAACTTTCCTAACCAATCACACGGACCCTGCTTCAGATTGTCCCACCTCCAAATTCTCCATACCAGTAGCCTCCTTCAGGGGGGGATCTGAAGCCTTCTCCTGTATCCCAACCACTTCTACCTGCCTCCAACTGTTCAAGGCAAGGTAGGGTATCAAGTTCCTTTCAAATGGAGAATAAACAGCCTCTGTTTCTTCCCAGATGAGTGGTGTTTATTCTCTGCTACAGATGCCTCTCAACTCTGGGGGTTGATGGGTTTAGGGAAAATGGGGCAAAAAGAGACAAAATCTGGGAGATGGAGGCTGAAGATGAGACAGTATTTAAAAGTTCTTTCTGGGCATGGTTTCACACCTTTAATCTCAGCACTTGGGAAACAGAGGCAGGTAGATCTCTGTGAGTTGGAGGCCAGCCTGGTCTACACAGTGAGTTCTAGACCAGCCAAAACTACATAGTAAGACCCTGATTCAAAGTTTTCTGTCCATAACTCCTAAAAGCCACACACAAACAGTAAATAATTGTCTAGAGACAAAACAAAACAAAATCAGATTCTTATTGCCGAAGGATATTGTGATTGGGTTTATGTCAAATCTTCCTTTTGACCTGTTTTCTGGTCAACTCACCATAGCTACAAGTCTGCTTTATATCTGGTTTTCAAAAACCTCTAGGCAATTAGACAATACCATTCTATATATTTCCCAACTCATTTGCATCTGGGGACAGAAACAGTATCTCTTTTCCAGAGGGTCAAGAGTCTAGTTCAATCCAGATCTTTATATATTTCATAATACAGCCCACACTATAGGTGTTTTTAAATGGGAATGAAGAGGGCTGAGGCAGATCAGCTGGCAGAACACTTGCCTGGCTCCTAAGAAGTCCCCAGTTCAGTCCCCAGCACTTCCAGGTGTGGTGGCTCTTGCCTGCAATCCCAGCACAGAGGCAGGAAGATTGGGAGTTCAGTCATCTTTGGCTGCAGAGCAGGCTGGAGGCCATCCGAGCTACCTGAGACCCTATCTTAAAAGATAAATTGATCAGATGAATAAGTCATCGCCTTGGTCCATTTATACCTCCACAGTAAAACACCACAAATTCAGTGACTTATGAATAGCAAGCATTTGTTTCTCACTGAGAAGTTGTAGACCGTTGGCACCTCTTGCTGGTTTGAAGATGGCAGATTCTCACTTGATCCTCATGTGGAAGAAGGAGAGAAACTCTTAGAGAATATTGATGGCAGGGATAAAGGCTCTGTTCCCTGTCAGTCATCTCCAAAGGTTCCATGTCTTAATACCATCAGTGTTGGAGGTAGGAATTCAGCAAAGGGATTTGCAGAAGATTCAAGCATTCAGTCATAGCAGTCATTTTTTTTTTTAATCTTACTAGCTGGGCATAGGCAGCACAAGCCTTTTTAATCCCAGCACTTGGGAGGCAGAGGCAGGCAGATTTCTGAGTTCAAGGCCAGCCTGGTCTACAGAGTGAGTTCCAGGACAGCCAGAGCTACACAGAGAAACCCTGTCTTGAAAAAAACCAAAAAAAAAAAGAAAAGTCAACCAAACAAAATTGTTTAAAGACTTATTGATTTTACTGGATACATCTGAATGCTTTGCCTGCCTGTATGTATGTATACCACATACGTGCCTGGTGCTCTCAGAGGTCGCTATTAGATTCCTTAGAATAGGGTTATGGATGGTTGTGAGCCACCATGTGAGTTCTAGGAACAGAACCCTGTGGGGAGCCGGCAGAAGGCAGAAAGCGGCTATCATCCTTGCAGCCATCTTGAGCCACATACCCTGACAAGAGACTTGTTTACAATAGTCTACAACAGCTGAGCACACTCTAATAACATCTTGTTTTAGATACCCAGGATTTTCCCTTGGGTGTGTGAGACTTAAAGGTGTGATTTAAAGATGAGACTTAAAGGCGTGGCTTAGAAGTGAGACATATAAAAGTTGAGAGGCAGACAGAAGAAATTATTAGACACTTGAACTTGAGATTTGAGACAGGTAACTTGGAACTGAGAAAGAGACTAGCAACTTAGAACTAGGATTAGGACCTGAGACTTGGTACTAGGAACTAGGGACTTGGAGAGAAGAAGAGAGACTGAAGAAAAAACAGGATTGAATCACACTCTGTCTGGTCTCCATTCTTCTCGTCCGTCTTCACTCTCTCTCTTGCTGAACCCTGACCTGCAGACTGGAGCAGCTTGGGGTGAAAGGACTCAAAGGGGGATTCTCACTCAAGTCTCAGGCCGGCGCCCACCCAAAAAACTCATGAGAGACCAGCTTGATGTAAACACATGAGGCAGTGTAATATCAGAGCTCTGGGCCAGTCCATATCTCCATATCTCACATAGGGGATAGAGGGACTGACCTCGAGGCTCTAAGAATTAGGACTTTTATAGCCAAGGGGTGGGGGAATTGGGAGATTTTTACGTAGGTTCACGATTGGTTGTTTTACATCAGCAGACTGTACCAGTCTAAGTTAGCATAGTATCGAGTTAAACTTAAATTGCAGTTTCTTGGACCTTGAGAAGACCTCAAATGGAGGGGGAAAGGGTTTGGAGGAACATCAGATGGCCCATTACTCATTTGGACATATCTCTGTTCTTCTAAGGATGTCCTTGTATACTTTTTATCTTTCTTGGTCAGTCAGTTTCTGGAAGGCTTTACAGGCCTTTGTCCTTGTCTTATAACTGTATTTTCTGTAACTAATTAACTGGGCCCAAAGCTGCTGACAGGCATTTTTAACTATTTAGGTTAGGGAAAAGGAATCACAGGGCCCTGCTATTTTATTAGTTTGGGCCTATTTCAAAATTTTCTTTCAGGGGCAGTGAGGGCTCTAACAACTTAGCCCCCAAGGCTTCTGGCAGTGCGGGTTCCAACATTGACAGAGCGGTCCCTGACATTTTGGCCCCCAAGCGTGGGACAGCTCGGGCCACAACACTTTTTTTTTTTTTTTTTTTTTTTTGGTTTTTCGAGACAGGGTTTCTCTATGTAGTCCTGGCTGTCCTGGAACTCACTCTGTAGACCAGGCTGGCCTTGAACTCAGAAACCCGCCTGTCTCTGCCTCCCAAGTGCTGGGATTAAAGGCGTTCGCTGCCGCCACCGCCCAGAGGGCCACAACACTTTTACACTCGGATGTTCTAATGGAAAACAATCAAAAGGCATATTAATCTGATTTGTGTTAAGGAATGACATTAAAAAAAATTCTTTGTTTTCTGGAATTAAACGGTTGTGTTTCATAAAAGCAGAAAACTTTGTGTGTGTGCTAGGAACACCACCTTTGGCATGCGTCTGGCTCAAAGCTGAGCCTACTTTCAGTGTTCACTGGCGTGATGTGGTGTGAAGACGCATGCACTGCAGAGCGTGCTTGTTGAGGGTAATAGTTAAAACGGCATGGCCCAATATGGCTTGTTCTGACTAGACAAGGCTTGAGGCCAAGAGCGGCGACATGTTCTCACCACTGCTCTGCTCTGACCACAGCTCAGGCCGGCCGGAAGCACGGGCCCTGGCACCCATGAGACGCCAGCATGGGCGATGGCTCTGCCAGTCTATCACGGTGTCTCCGCAAAGCCTGGCTGAACCCCTGACAATACCCGCCATTCTCACTGTACCCAGTAAAAATGAGACTCTAAAGCTTAATTATTATCCAAAGGCTTTATACATCTGGAAATGTTCGATTAACAAGATGCCCACACAATTAGCGTTGTTACCCAATACCTAACCTAGATATCACAACTACCTTAGACTGCTAGAGACAAGCACACATCCTCAGCCATCTTCCCCATCCTCTCCTCTTCGCTCCTCCCACATCAGCTCCTCCCACATCAGCCCCACAGCATACAATGTAGCAGCAGCAGGAAACCATCCTGTTACACATGCTCACTGTGTCTTCAATGCAGCAGTAAAAGTTATGCAAGCGCCAGAAACATCACACCGCAGGCTAGGGTTCGGAAATCATTTTTGCTGTGTGCACATCCAGAAACCTTTACTAATGCCGTATGTTTCATGATCCTCCTATTCAGTTCACCACAATTTAAGATGCTGGGGGCCACAAAGTTGCAATATTTCCCAGACTAAACTGTTCATCTGACCTGCCTTAAGGCTTGCTTTATATACAAGTCACGGGAGGCGTTTAGAAACCAGATTCTGAGTTTTAAAAACGTTCTCGGGTGCTAGTCTGCAGGTGTTTTACGGACTATGCTCTAACTGCTAAGGCCTCGGCTATTCCAAGAGTCATGTCGATCAAACTTGTTTGTTCTGTCAGACCCTCAAAGCCTACAGTTTAACAATCTTCCTAAGATCAAAAACTGAACTAAAAATGGTGGTTAGTTGCCTTCCCAATTTCATCAAATCGCAAATGAATTCATTTTTCCTTAAAAAAAAAATAAATAAAAAGAGAGCTAATCTTGATTCTGTCACCACCTTCCTGTTTGTCTTTAGGATATTACCGTACCCCGTGTAAACAAAAAAGGGAATAAAAGAGAAAAGCTGGAGAGGGGAATCAGAAAGGGGGGCAGGGGAGGGGAGGAGAGGAGAGCAAAGGGAAGGAGAGGAGAAAAAAGAAAAGGGAAAAAAAGGTGGTCTCCTGGAACCTTCTGGAGCTCATCTTTCTGGCCCGTTCGCCACCAATGGTGGTCTGGAAACTACAATTCCCATGATGCTCTGACACGTGGGTCATGTGGGAGGGAAGGTCAAATCAAACACGGATGTTTTCCCCACAACCCTTTGCGGCATCCCAAGATGGTGGCACCCAGTGGTGCTATGAGCGATTCGGAGAGCAGCAGCAGTGGCAGCAGCGATGCGGAGGAGCTGGCACGGTGTCGCGAGGCGGCGACGCCCGCCTGGGGTCTGGAGCAGCAGGGAGTGGAGAAACCGGAAGCCGGTAGGGAGCTGTCCGAGGGTCGGGGCTCCTCCCCTGGGGCCTGAAACGGATGCGTGGTGGGATGCGAGCCATGGCGTCCTGACGTTTTGGAGGAGCTTTCTTCGGGGAGGTTCTGATACCAGTTGGGGATCACACTCACACCGAGGGCAGAGGGTGATTGCTTTATTCCCGTGGAGGCAGCCGAGGCACCTAAATGCCTCCTGACTGCGCTTTCCTCCTTGCGTCATGTGTCCTCCCTCGGGGAGGACATCACCTGTCTGAGATGACCAAGATGCACCTCCTTCCTGTATTCTCAGAATCCCGTCTTTCTCCGCCCTCAGACTGAGGTCACCAGGGAATATACCTAACCGAGAGATTCCCTAATGAATCCGAAATCTACCAGTATAAGGATTTTTAATCATAGTTAGAGAATCCAACCGGTCCTATAATTTAGGGTAGGGAAAAAAAAAAATACTGCATCTGTTCTTTGATTAACTCCTCATTGAAATTTACCACCTTCTCTCATGCGTGTCAGCAACAAGCCACAGTCACATGATAATACCTGTTGCTTTGTCCCAGTAGACATCGCCATATTGCTATATCTCATTACAGCCTTTTACAGATGCATCCAAGTGTTTTATTCACAGTACACTGTTGGAAAGAAACCATGTATACTCTGATCCACCATAAAGCCTCTGTGACGTCTAGTTCCATTTCTAGATCAGTGAGTTGGCTCAGCAATTGCTACACAAACCTGCAACCTCACTGGATTCCCAGAACCCATGGTGAAAGGAGAGGCTTGCCTCCTCAGAGTTGTCATGACGTAGACATATAACAACAACAATAAACATTTTCAAGTCTAGGAAGGGGGCCGATGTAAAGGCAAAGTGTATAACTTAAGAGTTTGTTTTATTTTTGACACAGGATCTCTCCATGTAGCTGTGACCACCCTAGAACTCACTATATAAACCAGACTGGTCTTAAACCCATAGAGATCTGCCTGCCTTTGCCTTCTGAGTGCTGGGATTAAAGGCCCGTGTTGCCAAGCCTGGTTTAAAAAGGGACCTGGTTTAGATGTTTTATTACATTTTATGTTGTGTGTTTGTGCACACACACACAGGTTTCATAGGACACATATGGGTCCTATGAAAGTCACTCCTCTCTTCTGCCATGTGGGTCCTAGGGATCAAAAACAAAAGTTGTTAAACTTGGTAGCTCATGCCTTGGGGGGCCATCTTGCCTTCCTTGGAGGGTAATTGACTTAACTTTATAGATGTGAAAAAAACCAAACCTTGGGGAGTTAAATGAGTCACCCTGGGTGTGGAGTTTGACACGGTCTTTATTTGGGGGGGAAGAAGGGGGACATCGGCCATTGCTCTGTAGTTATAATGGGAGCTAGTCCTCATGACTTTCAGAAGCCAAATGTCCATACACCCACAGCCAGTGCATCGGGCATTTGAGAGCACACTGACAGAACAGTGTATATCAGGCAGACACACTGAATGTGTAACAGCATAAACAGTGACCCCGGAGTTGATGCACCAAGCTCTGCATCATGCTGGGTGCCATCAGCTGTCCCTTCTGCTCCCTTGGCACAAGCCCGCATTGTCCTTGATCCACATCAGAACCTCAGAGCCATGTTTTAGCATCTCTCCCGTGCAACATCTGGCCTGTCGCATCCTCAGAGGCTTGGGTGATGCATGCAGACCTCCTGCCTGCCCTTGACCTCTTCAGTGTCATTCTGTCTAGTGTGGCAACGCTAAGCCGGTTTCGGTCACTGGCAGCCTTGACCCCACCATGGCCCTTTTTTCTCCGATCCCAAGCCTTCTCATTGAGCTCCTGGATGGCCTGGGTAATCTTGCCCCAACAAAGTTCCTCCTCTCCCAGCCACAACAGCAGCTAGCTGGCTTTCAGCACCACAGGTCCCTGTCTTTGCAGGCTTGCTTCCCTGTGCCTGGAGACACTTGAACCCCAGCTCTTAGGTATCTCTCTGTCTGCCCAGCAGTCACCTTACAAAGCCTTCCCAGCTTTGGAGGGACAGTCCCCCACACTGTCCGCCTCGGCTCCTTTGTTTTGTCTTTTTTTATACACTTGCTATTAGCCCGTTATAAATTGTGTTTAAAGTCATTTTAGCATCCGTGTTCACCTCAAACGTAAGTCTCTGAGGACAGCGCCATTTGTTTGCGTTGTTCAGGCGGGGCGTCTGGTTATTACCAGCCACGCAGCATTTCTTCAGTGGGCTCCGTTGTCAGCATCTCCAGTGTCCGCCTCTCCCAGAGCATACAGCGCAGCCCAGCAGTCACTTCATAAACCATAGTCAAATTACACCTGGGCTTGCCTGGTAAACATTAACAGGCCCTCTGGAGCCAAATGACCTGAACGCTCTTTCCAGCTCCCATTAAATCAGCTATTAGTCATGCATGAGCTCAAGGCTAGCCTGGGCTATGTAATAAAACCTCATTTTAAAAAAAATAGCTTTTAGACTAGAGCCGAACTATTTTACATATCTTTGACTTTATCTCTTTTGCAGAATGGGGATAACGGTCACCTCTCAAATGGAAGCTGGGGGGGAGGTTCTTTGAGTTACACATGCCAAGTCACCTAGCCCACAGCCCTGTCGTCCGCTCTGTAAGTGCCTTTTTTCATTTTTCCACAGGTGCTGCAGACAAACCAGTGCCGGCCCCCCAGCCAAGCCGCAGGTACTGTGCTCTGCATAGAAGCCTCATTGAGTCGTTAAGTCATTCAACCAACACTGATCCCCCTGTGTGTGCCAGATGCTAGGTTAGACCACAGGATGTCGGAGGGAACAATACGGTCCCTCCCTAGTGAGGGCAGTGTCTAAGCTGTCCGGGAGTGATGTCTATTTGTGTGTGTTGTAGGCGTGAAGTAAGCCAGCATGAGGAGGATGGCAACGAGCTTCAGACCACTCCTGAGTTCCGAGCCCACCTGGCCAAGAAACTGGGAGCGCTGCTGGACAGGTGAGCAGTGGCGCATGTCATCCGGTGATCCTCTTGCCTCAGCCTCCCAAATCCTGGGATTATAACCTCATGTCCCAAACCCAGCAAAAAAAAAGAAAGACAAAGTTTTTAAACTGAAAAAACAAAAGGAGGGCTGGAGAGCTGGCTCAGTGGCCTGGCGCCTCTCTCCCTCAGCTCCATCGCCATCGCAGAGGTGTGGAAGAGGACACAGCAGCAGGCAAATATGCAGCTGCAGCGGGCGGCGGCAAAGGAGGGGGACGGTGAGTCCTTCGAGTGCAGATCAGTGCTGCGTGGGGAGGGGCCGCTGTGGGCCTGTGACCAGCAGCCCTGGGGGCCAGGTTCTTCTTGCATCTGCTGTCCCCACACTCTGAGGTGGGAATTACAGCACCCCGTTCCCGGGATGAGCTAGCTCTGGGATCCCCCACTTGCCTGGTACCTGCAGCATTTTGGCAGCTTATGCAGTCTCCCCTCCCACTCTCTCTGGCCCTGTCCCATACTTGGGCCCTTTTGGAGGCCAACACAGGTAAGAGATTCAACCTCAGACTTCTGAAGCCTCTGACGACTGGGTAAGGTGGCATGTGCTTTTAATCCCTGCACTTGAGGCAGAGGCAGGTAGATCACAGTGAGTTTGAGGCCACCCTGGTCTGCATAGCTAGTTTCTGGACAGCCAGGGATACACACAGAAATCCTGTCTTAAAACAAACTAAACCCACCAAAATCTCCTGAGCTCACTGTCTGGATGTGACAGCTGCTCGGTGCCCCTCAAGTCTCCCAGCCTCTGGCTCCACAGGAGAGCAAGCAGGCCTTGCCTCAGACCAGCTTCAGTTCACACTGAATGCATAGCATGCCGCAGAGATGCCTAAGCCCTTCCACTGGGAGGACCTGAGGGCTGGCCCTCAGCCCCTGGAGGACGGGGTGGGGTGGACCTGAGGGCTGGCCCTCAGCCCCTGGAGGAAGGGTCAGTATCTGCCCTGCTGACTGCTGACTCTGTCCTGTGGCTCTTAGGCTTCCGCCTTTTCTTCACATCCATCCCCGGAGGCCATGAAAAGGAAGCTTCTCCAAAACCCTGCCGAAAGCGCCAGCCCCCCAGCTCCAGGTAAGAGTTCACAGCCTCTCCTGGCTGAGCCTAAGGAATAGCTAAGCAGCCCCGGTCAGGCTCAGATCAAAGGAAGGGACCATCAGGTAACAGGGCAAAGTGCTCCCCTTGCAGAAAGGTACAGGATTTGTAGATTCCACGAGCGGCCATCTTAGGCCAGAGTCCTGCCTTTATCATCCTTGCCTCCTGAGAAGCTCTGTGAGGTCTGGCACTGTCGGGGCCCTCGGTGTAGATGAGAATGCGGAGGGTCTGACCCTCAGGTACTTAATGCAGTCATGTGACTGACAAGCAGAGAAGCTGACTCTAGACCCTGAGCTCCTTGGCTGCCTCCATCTGGTCTGGAGGTGGCCAGGCAGCTTTGAGCCTGTCCAGCTAACCCGACTACTCATCACGGTGACAGCGAGGACAGTGAGGAGGAATGGCAGCGGTGCCAGGAGGCAGCTGTGTCGGCTTCAGACATTCTCCAGGAGTCAGCCGTGCACTGTCCTGCCAAGGGCGAGGAGGAGCCCGAGAAGAAGAAGTTGAAAAAGAAAGCCAAGAAGAAGGTGGGCGCTGACCTCCCTGCAGCCACAGGCCTGGAACAGGGAAAGGAGGCAGGCGGCATCAGTGGGGACCCAGTGTCGCTTGGGACCCAAAAGAAGAAAAAGAAGAAAAAGGCCCAGAAAGCCAGAGAGGCTTCCCTGTGCCCCGCAGCAGAGTGTGCAGCGGCTAAGCCTGAGAACTGACCCCAGGCTGTAAGTCCCATGGCTACCTGCTCTGAAGATCAGGCACCCGTGGGCTTAGGGCTGAGCCAAGCCACACTCCCAGTTTCCAGCTTCCCACACTGACTGCCCATGGATGACTTCAGTTAGGCTTGCCCAAGAGTCCAGGCAGAGAAGTGGGTGTGGGGGGAGGTCTGAGTGAGGCCGCACTGGACTTGTGGATCCAGAACTCCAGAACGTTCCCTGGCTTTTGAGACTGAATCTCAGAGCATGCGTCTCCCCGACCTGTGCAGCTTCCTGTGACGGTTGTTCTTGAGAATGATAGGGAGGGGTCTCCAAGCTACGGAGGCCCCCAAAAACGTCTGTACCTCTCCCCCAGCCCACACAGACTTGACATTGTCTGGAAGAGAAGGAAAGATCTCCCCCACTTCCTCCTTTCCCCACATTTGTCTAAAGCATGTTAATTGTTAATAACACAGGTAAGTCAGCTCACTGAAATCAGGTGCCAGAGTGCCGAGCACCTACCTAGTGGAAGGGTGCAAGGCCCCAAGAGAGAGAAAAAGGAAAATAAATTGTCAGTGGCCCAAGACATAGACTCGTCCTGCTCTGTCAGTGCTCGTCCTTTTTGTCTTATTGTTTGTCTGAAAGAGTCTGTAGCTCCAACTGGCCAGTGTCCGGGTTTGCCTCCTGTGATGTCCGAGTGCTGGGATCAAACCCGAGGCATTGTAGTTACCACGCAGGTATTGAGCCACAGCCACCTCCTCCACGCTAAATGTTAAGGGGACATCTTATATAAAAACCACATGGAGCCTGGCAGTGGTGGCGCACGCCATTAATCCCAGCACTTGGGAGGCAGAGGCAGGCAGATTTCTGAGTTCGAGGCCAGCCTGGTCTACAGAGTGAGTTCTGGGACAGCCAGGGCTATACAGAGAAACCCTGTCTCAAAACAAAACAAAACAAAAAACAAAACCCAAACCACATGTGGGAGCCTTCCACCCACACCCCCAGATACCCTCCGTATCAGATACCCAGCTTTAAGACTCTAGGGACTGGGACCACACATGGACTGGGTTTCTTTCAGTAAAGAGGACACAGAAGTTCAAGCAGTCAACTCATCTCATTTCCAGTTAAACAAAAATGTGTCTGGTGAGCCCGCCGACACCTCGGGCCCTGCCTGTGCCCGGCTCCCCTCCTGGCCACTGAAGGGTAACCAGGAAACTCCCATGCACGCTTTACTGACTTTACTAAAAGTTAAATAAACATACAGGCTTGCCCATGGTTGGCTGTAGGCTGCAGGGGACTCTGGCTCTCCAGACCGACAGAGGAGCCTGCTGGAGGCCAGGTTCTCTGCAGTAGGCCGGGACGAGACAAAGTCAAGTGTTCTGTGGTTCTCATGGCTGCTCAGGACCCTGGATTCCTCAGAATGGCTGCCAGGCTCCAGGCCACTTAGGTGGCTTCTCTCTTCTGGACTCGGCACCCTCTCTACTAGACACTGCTCAAGCCTTGACTTCCGAGTTCTGCAGGTCACTCTCATACCAGGAAGGAAGTTGTCAGGGCCCTGCTACAGGCAGAGGAGCTGATTTCCCAGGTTGTGGCCTTGGTATGAGTTACATGCCCTAAGCAACAGGGGTGACCCACCTTAGCCCTGAAGTGGCCTTTCTAGTGGAGGCAAGATGCCAAGTTGGCATCAGAAGACACATTCAAGGGACCAAATGCCCTGCAATGAGGTCCTGGGACTGAAGAAGGGATGGCCTTGGCAGGGAAAAGCCTAGGAGAGCCCCCGGCATGGCTTCGCCTCAGCTCCCAAGCAAAACAGCTGCTTGCAAAATCTCTGTGGTGGGGAGGGTAATCCACAAACAGGCACATGGCTCTCTGGTGCAGGGTGGGATGGCCTGGGGAGGCACAGGAGACAGAAGGCAACTGTGTTGATCTTGGGGCCTCAGCTCAGCACAGATCCTTGAGGGCCTGCAGGCTCTGACTGGGGGGTTCCAGCATCACAGGCTTCCGCCCTTCTGTTCCAAGCATTAAGTTTTCTATTCTAAACAGCAGGGATGATGGTCCAAAATACTGCCCAGATTGGGCTGTCCTCCGGCTCCTTGAGGCTTCTCAGGCTGAGACACCTCAGAGCCATCCCTTTCTGATGGCGGAGGAGCAGCTGTGGCATGAAGGCATAGACTTCTGGGAAGGCCAGCAGCCTGCGTCAGGTGGCATGGCAGGCTCAGATATCCTCCAGGCAGCGTGGTTGTGGCCCTTCTCACCCCCTGTGCAGGCAGTGCAGGCTTTGGGGACCCAGCTCCTGGGAGGCTGTCACCATGGTTACTGGGAGGAGGAGGCCATCTGGGTAGAGATAAAAGTCTCGATGACACCATGGTTGGATGGCAGCAGGTGGCTGTGCCCGTTGGAGTCAGAACTCTGGTACAACACCAGGCTACTGGAGGCTACTGCAGAAACAAATGAGGTCACTGGCTGTCAGCCAAGCCCCTGCCATCCCCACCCCACCTGCCCAGCTCTTAGGCATGCTCCAGGGGGAGAGCAGGGAGCACATTCTGAATCAACAGATTCCGGCATCAGAGTGCCTGCTCTGTTGGTCAGAGTCAAACACCAGTGTGGCTGTTACTTGGAGGTGCAGGGCCTCGTGCTTGCAGACAGCCCCTCAGGAGGGATTTTGTAGATGGCTTCCAGTAAAGAGTTTACCCTTGACTGTGTGGGTGGATCACATCTAATCAGAAACCTTAAAATGGAGTGAAACTGGAATTTCCTAAAGAAATCCGTCATCAAGATCATAGATTCCCCGTGCTTGTGTCCCAGCCTGCTGCTGGACTGTGGGCAGGCGACAGATGTGCACACCCCACAGCACACTCTCTGAGAGTTCCAAACTGGTGAAGTGGCAGAGAGATGAGCCCTGGGACTCAGTGGGGCACAGCCTATGTGCCACCACATAGCCGTGGGAGATGGGACAGGTCCCTCACCTTGACTCTGCAATTGCCCATCTGTCCAATGAGACTAAAGTGTCTCCAGGAACTGCCATTTCAGCTCCAAAGGCCAGTTGGGGGGGTCTGAGGCTCCAAGGGATAGCAGCTTTCCTGGAGTCGGACAGGGACTGGGGCGGGGGGGGGGGGTGACATCCGCTGTCACACAAGAAGACCAGCCCTTGCAGTTTCCCAGATGAGGCCAGAGAGCTGAGAGAGCTGAGTTTTCAATGCTGGCTGCTCATTTACAGAATGTCAAGCCCCGAGCACTGAGGAGATGGCACGGTGGGCAAGAGTACTTCAGGGCAGGCGAGAAGGTTCAGCAGGGGAAGGTGCAAGCCACCAAGCCTTATAACTCATAACCTCAACTCGATCCCAGGGCCCGTGGCTGAAGGAGAGAACTAACTCTTCAAAATTGAATGGCCTCTGTGCTCCACACACATCACACACAAAACATACAGTTAAAATAAGTTTACTTTTTTTTTTTGTTTTGTTTTGTTTGAGACAGGGTTTCTCTGTGTAGTCCTGGCTGTCCTGGAACTCACTCTGTAGACCAGGCTGGCCTCGAACTCAGAGATCCGCCTGCCTCTGCCTCCCAAGTGCTGGGATTAAAGGCATGCGCCACCACTGCCCAGCAAGTTTACATTTTTTTTAAAGTGGCATAAAAGCACAAGGAACTGAGCTTGAATCCCCAGCACTCGGGTAAAAGCCAGCTGTCTGTCTGCATACTCTCCTATGACCCCAGTGCCAGGGGATACAAACAGATCCCCGAGCTCAAGATAAGACAGAGCTGCATAGAAAGACACGAAACCTCCTCCTCTGGCCTCTGCACGTGCAGGTAGATGTGTACACTCACATGCATGACACACGCATGCACACGTGCGTGTACATGCACACACACACACAGCCCTGAGATCAACCAAGCCACAGGGGTGTCACTCCTGGCTTCCATTATTCCTCTACTGCATCTGGATGCCTGACCTGTCCTCTGTCAAGTCAGTGAGCTGTGCCCTTAACTTCAGTCCCAAACTACTGCATGCACTGCTTGGCATGCCGCAGGCACTCATGCAGCAGCCACTGCACACACCACCTATCTACTACTGGGAGACACCAGACGGCTCACCTGTGGGACTGGTGCTGAGCCGGTGGGCAGGCTGCAGGTGCTGGATATTCGATGGGTCCTGGCTGGGGATGTGGATGGTGGTGGCTGGAGAGGATGGCTCATGAAGCCCAGGCTCACTGGAGGCCTCTGTGTCTGAGGTGAAGACCTAGGGAACCAGAATAACCCCCCTGAGCCCTTGGACATGGGAGCGGGCAGCTCCCGTGGGGCCGGGCTTCAGGAGGCAGGGCCTTACCTGCTTGGTGGGTGTGAGGCTTGCAAGGGTGCTGAGGTTGGTGTCTGTGATCAGCATGGTCTGCGGAAGCAGGCTTGTGTGCGTGTACTGGGCCACCTCAGGCTTGTGGCTGTACAGGGCTGGGAAGAGAAGGAGCAGATAGCTGTGACTCCTCGGAGCCTTCCCTGGAGGCCTCAAGGGTGAGTACCCTATGGGAAGTGGGCATGAGGCCTGATGAACACCCGGATGGGGAGTGCTTGGGGATCCAGGTGGGAGAGACGGACCCATATCTTTCCCATGACAGCTAAGCCGGATGGGGAGCAGCTCGGAGGAAGGGCCAGCACCATCTCCAGCTCATTTTGTGTACTGGGCTTTATGTGTTTGTTTCCGAGACTGCCCCAGGTGGACACAACCCCAGCTATGTAGAAGCAGAGGCATCGCGCCGCGTTGCTGGGTACAGGCAGTGCATTAGACACCGACAGCTGCGCTGGGTGCAGGCGGTGCTGCTGTACTGAGCACAGGAACTCTCCAGTACTCGGTGTCTGACCCTATGCAGAGGGACCACTGGAGCAAGTATGAGTGCTGTGGTGTGCAGCGCAGGTGCCGCTGTGCCAAATGCAGGCCTCTGAGGGAAAGGCTGGTGGCTTCCATCTGGGTGAGCAGGGCAGAGGCCAGCAATACCTGTATCTCCAGGGCACCTCCAACATGTGCCTCATTATTTCACCGCTAAGCCTCTCCAAGAGACCTAGACACTCGCCAAGCACATAGCAGGGGCATGCTGTCCCAGGAACTCAGCCAAAATCAGAGCACCCACACACAGAGAGACATAAGCTATCAGCCTCACACTGGCCCACAAGTCTATAGGCCCAGTCCATGCTGAGGTCCAAAAGATCTGAACCCAAAGCTTTGCATAAGGTTGGTCCCCCATGGCCCATCTTGTGGCCAGCCTTATGCAGATCTGACATACATGAGGCTGCACGAGCATGCGTAGATGCATATGCATGCGTTCGTGTGCGTGTGTGCGTGTGCGTGCATGCGTGTGTCTGTCTATATACAGGTGTAGGCATGTGAGGCCAGAAAGTTCTCCCACTGGCTGGCCTGAAGCTCACCAAGTAGGCTAGATTGGCTAGCACAAGCCCAGGGGTCATCAGTCTGTCTCTGTCTCCTTGGCTCTGGGATTACAAGAAGCACACACCACTATGCCCCCCCTCTCCACATCCCCACCTCCACCCCTGTGGACTCTTTTTGTTTTGTTTTTGTTTTTGTTTTTGGAGACAGGGTTTCTCTGTGTAGCTCTGGCTGTCCTGGAACTCACTCTGTAGACCAGGCTGGCCTCGAACTCAGAAATCTGCCTGCCTCTGCCTCCCAAGTGCTGGGATTAAAGGTGTGCACCACCACCGCCGCCGGCTCCCTGTGGACTCTTAAGGATGGAACTCTGGTCTTTAGCACTAGCTGACTGAGCTGTCTCCCCGTCCCCCACTCCCAACCCCACAGGAGTCTTTAATCTACTTCACGTAGTACCCGTCTTTTACTGCAGGAAAAACAAAAACAAACAAACAAACAAACAAAAACAGCATTCTGTGGACAGTGAAACCCAAGGGAACTGGGAATAACCTGTAACCCACAATCTATCCACAAGCCAGCTTTCTAAACGTGGCAGAGTCATGAACTGACGTGCGCACAGCCCCAAGGGCTTCCGACAAATGCTGTGGCCTGCACTCGACCACATGGACAAGCAAAGCTGGGGGCATGACCAGTGGACACCAGCATCGCACACATTGAAAAGTTCGCACACAAGCTCCTGCGTGCACACACACAAGCAGACTGCAGCACCCGCTCCCTGCCTGCCTTGTGCCTACCAGCCAACCTGTCTGTAGCTCTGTAGCCCACCTCTCCCAGGCCAACCAGAGGGATGCTCACCGTGGGGGCTCTGCAGCTGGGCCATGGTTGCCATGAAGGGGCTCTGGGCCACATGGCTCTGTACGGGGGGCATGAGAGGCTGCTGATAGGACGGATGTAGAGGCTGGGAAAACTGGACTGGCTGCAGGGTGGTCAGGCTGCTTCCCATGCTGTTGATGACCGGCACACTCTGTGCTTGAGTGGAGGCTAGACCTGTGCAGGACAGGCAGGAGTCAGCAAAGCCTCCCACCTGCATGGTCTCCTTAGACCCAGCCCAGGGCCTCTGAGGGACACTACCCCTCCTCCTCAGAGCCTGAGGGTTAGAAGAGGAAGGGGAGGGGCTAACACACATTTAAGTGGCCTTGAAAAGTCATTCTCCAGGACTTCAGCTCCTGGAGTTTTGAGGTTGTCAGGCTATGTACCCAGGAGCCCTGGGGGTTCCGAGGCAGTGGTAAAGCTCTGGGCTTAGCTCTCTGATCCCCTGTTCTGGCAGCTCCCCGTGTCTTACACATTGAGTTCCTGGCTATAAACTGTTAAAACTCAAGTAAATAAATAAAACACCCCAGACCTAGAAAACATCATACACGGGCTGGAGAGATGGCTCAGCGGTTAAGAGCACTGGCTGCTCTTCTAGAGGTCCTGAGTTCAATTCCCAGCAACCACATGGTGGCTCACAACCATCTGTAATTGGATTTGATGCCTTCTTCACAATAAATAAATAAATAAATAAATAAATAAATAAATAAATAAATAAATCATACACATGCACCCTTAACCCTGCTGTTTCCCCACTATCTTCTCAGACTGCTGTCTGGTAATTTCTACACTACGCTTAGTGGGTTTGTTTAGTTTATAGTCTGGAAGTGCCTAGCCGCAGGCTCTCAGAAAGTGGATGCTGTGAGTCCCAGTAACTCTCTCCAAATCCCAGATTCCGTCCAAGACACAGAAGCCCCACTCCCCCCACCCACTTACCAATGACCAGGGTGGAGGCGCCCGTGTTAGTGAAAGTGGGGCCCAAGGAGGCGGGCTCCCCGGGCCCGATGGTCATGACCCCAGGCAGCGAAGCCATGATAAGGTTCTGTGGCTGCTGGTTGAGACCCGGAGACGTCTGCTCCAAGCTGTGCAGTGCAGTCAGGGTGCTGACAGGAGGCAGGGGACCTCCCGTAGCCGAGACCTGTGAGGATAAACCAAGTAGAGCTGGAGTGTCCCCATACTGTCTCCTCCCAGCCACAGAGAGTGGAGCCAGGAGGGGCTCCCACACAGGACAGGGCGGCTCTCTCACCAGCTTGGCCTCAGTGCTCAGCAGGCTGCTGGGCTCCAGGCCTGTGGGGGATACTTGGTGTAAGGCCGCAGACACTGTAACTAAGGGACCGCCACTGCTGGACGGTACCTCGGCTGCCTCGCTGGTTGCAGACTGTCCATACCGCACACCTAGAGTGGGGAACAGTGTCAGCACCCCACTTTCCCGTCCCACGGACCCTACCACACCAGAGCCTACTGGTTTGCTCAGGCCGGCACCCCATCTTTCCTCCTGTGCTAACTGCTTCCAGCTCTTTTAATGCATGGCGCTCTGTCACCCCCACTACTTGGCGTGTCCCCCTTCCCCGCCACCCCCCTTGCCGTTCAGAAGACACTCAAAGAACAATGGGGCTGAGCATAATCGGGGCTCAGAACTAAACAAATGAACTGAGTTGAGCAGAATGGACCTCGATTGGCCAAATTAAATTAAATCTCCTCAGATAGGACCAAAAATGAGCCGAGCTAGATTGTGCTTTTGCTGCGCTGAAAAAAATCAAATCAAATCGGACCAAATCAAATTGAGTCTTAACAGTCAACCTCTCATCCCCATGTCCCCAGATTCAATTGTTGGGTCAAAAGATTTGAAAAAAAAAAAAAAAAAAAAAAAAAAAAAAAAAAGAGTTCACATGTGTGCCGAACACAGGTAGGTTTTTCTCCTTGTCACCGGGCCCCAGCCAATACAGTGTAAGTGTCCACATCGGGATTACACTGTATTGGGTTTCACACCCATCATCTGTGTGCGCGGATGAGAGGTGAATACTGTATACCTGTCTGCAAGAGGTCCCGGCCCCAATTCCCAGGCACCAAGGGATGTAAAATGAACTGGATTCCTCCGTGGAATTACTTTGGTCAAATGGAATGGTTTGAATGGGGAATTGGTTGGATTAAACTAAGATTTGAATGTAATTAAGTGGAACTGAAATAGTTCGAACGAAGTAGCTGGAGGTGTGTTAGGTTGAATAGAGCGGGCTGGGTCAGGAGGAGAGTGGGGGGTGGGGGTGGGGGATGAGCCAGTCGGGATCCAGCTAAGGGAGGTGGGCGGGGTGCACGGAGAGGACGCAGAGGAGTGCAGCTCACTCTGTAGACCAGGCTAACCTCGAACTCAGAAATCCACCTGCCTCTGCCTCCCAAGTGCTGGGATTAAAGGTGTGCGCCACCACTGCCCAGCGAGCGCAGAGCATTTTGCTGGTGGCTGCTACAACTGGGAAGTCCCTCCCTCCCTTCTACCCACCCGCTTCTCCTTTTCATCTCCCATTCCAGTTTCCCTACCCCACAGCACTCACCGTGGACCTTACTGGGAGAGAGGGTGGTTGTGGGCAGGCCGGGGGAACTGTGGGCAGGCAGCGCAGGGCCCGGGCCAGGCCCAGGTGGAGGCCCATTATACGTGTCCATGGCCAACTTGTGCCGAAAGGCTTCTTCCTTGCGCCGGTTGGCAAACCAGTTGTAGACACGCACCTCCGTGACAAGGTTGGAGCCTAGCCCCTGTGCCTGCGATGGTGACACCCCCCTCTGGATGCACTCCGCCCTGCAAAGATGGCACCGGTGAGCCTCCAGGCCAGGCTCAGAAGAGGGAGGACAGTGCTGAGATGTGGGGTCTACCTTAGGGCTGGATTACAATACCAGCCCTGCTGTGTGACCTTGGGCAACTGACTTAGCCTCTCAGAGAACAAAATAGCCATAGGGTAGAGGAGATGAAATGAGATGAATGGCCCCAAAGTGTGGCTCGGGTGGGATGAGGGTTCAAAACAGTGTCCAGAAACTTACTCCTCTCCACTGACGGACAGCAAGAGCTCTCAAGGACTGCTAAGGCCCCCTGAGGACCCAGAGACACCTTCCCTTCCCCGGCTTAGCCTCCACCCTGGTGGGCGACCACACTACCTATTACACTCCTCCACCAAGGTCTCTCGCTCTTCCTTGCTGGGGTTCTTCTGCCTCTCGTAGGCCTGGAACAGAATCTGCTGGGATGCGGGACCCCACTTGAACCGGTTCCTCCGCCCCTTTTTGGTTGGCAGCTCATCGCCTGTGGGTTCTTCGATGAGTCCGCCCTGCCCTGCGTGGGTGAATTCTGTAGGGACAGAGAGAGGTGAGGCACTGACCACTCTCATCTCTGCTTGTCAGCTCATATGAACACACCACACACACACACACACACACACACACACACACACACACACACACACACACACACACACACCACTCTCTCTTTCCCAAGGTGCTTAAACACAGCAGTTGGCAGCTAAGACTGGAATCGTCCAATCAGGACATGAGCCGTGAATCAGCTGGTAGCGAGCTTGCCTAGCCAGTACCCACGCACGCACGCAAGAAATCTTAGTCCAATCCAAAGCCAAGCCCCACCCGGTGCTAAAAGGGGACTTGAATACCAATATTCAAGAGGCAGAGGCAGGCAGATTCCCTGTGAGGTCGAGGCCAGCTTGGCCCAGTCACACCCACCCACTCACAGGGCCTCTGAGGTGGCCATCTTGTTTCTGTCCATGCTCACAATGGTTACAGGAGCCATGACCAAGACTTGAGGTACCAGAAACCATAGTTTGGCCCCCTAAACCTGAAACACTCGTTTTTGTATGTGTGTATGTCGCGTTCGTGTGTGTGTGTGTGTGTGTGTGTGTGCGTGCGTGTGCGTGTGCCCACCGTGGCCTGAAAAAGGTGTTAGAGGTGACTGTGAAACACCTGAGGTGGGTACTAGGAATCGAACTCGGGTCCTCCGGAAGATTAGCTTTTTACTATGTAATTCTGTCTGTCCTAGAGTTTGGTAAGTACACCAAGCTGGTCTGGAATTCACAGAGATCTGCCTGCCTCTGCCTCATGGTGCTGGAATTAAAGGTGTGCACCACCATGACTGACCCTAAATAAAATAGGTACTTTTTTTTTTTGTTGTTTGTTTGTTTTTGTTTTTGTTTTTGTTTTTTCAAAACAGGGTTTCTCAAAATAGGTACTTCTTAAAGATAATGATATGATAAGATCAGAGTAAGGAGTTACCAAGAAAATTAAAGTTAAAACGACAATACAATACCACCGTGGGTACCTCATGGCTAAAATGAAGAGACCGACATTAATAAGTGTTGACAAAGATTTCAGAAGCATCTAGAATGTTGAGACCACGATGGTTAAAGTGCAAAACCACAGTGACCGGGCGGGAATCACTAACACCCAGGAATCCCACAGCCACCAGGACCGTGTGTGCACTTCACCTAAAACCACAAGTCAAAAATGTTCAGAGACGTCCTGTTCTGCAGAATCAAGAGATCAGAAGCAATCCAACCGTCCACTAAAGAGGAGTAATCTCTCCTCCACACAAGGAAATGGACTTGACCCACACAACTAATAATGAAGCCAAAGAAGCTACTACAGATAGCGCAGTTGTGAAGACTTCAGAAGTAGCCGGAAGCAGCCATGTTGGAAGTCGGGACTATGCTTGCCAGGGACAGGCCGATAGGAAGCTCCTCGCTTCTTCATCCACCAGGAGGCTGTGTGGCTATATTAGGGTTTGTGAAATGCATTGAGAGAGCCAGGTGTTGTCACCCATAACTAAAACTCCAGCCCTCCGGAGGCTGAGGCAGGAGAATTGCTATGACTTTAAAACCATCCTATCTATGCTGCATAGCAAGTTCCAGGCAAGCTGGGGTTATAGGGAGACCTTGTCTCAAGAAGGAAGAAAAGAGGCTGGAGAGATGGCTCAGTGGTTAAGAGCACTGGCTGCTCTTCCAGAGGACCTGAGTTCAGTTCCGGGCACCCACGTGGTGACTCACAACAATCTGTCACTTTACTTCTGAAGGATCCAATGCCCTCTTCTGGCCCCCATAGGCACCAGGCACACAAACATAACTTATGTTGGTGAAACACCCACACACATAAAATAAAAATTTAAGAATACAAAAACTTCTAGGCTGCAGAGGACACATCTACAAAACAACTCCTGCATGTAAGGCTCAGGATTCATTTTGGACTTTGGGCAGAAACGGAAGAGCCGGAGGATCCGGGAGTTTGCTGTGAGATCGTGTCTCTTAGGAACGTCTTACACCCAAAGTCTCACCAAGACAGCTGCCTAAACATGAGCAGAACAAGGACAATAGACAGACGACAGGGTGGACAGGGGATAGGGCACTAGAGGCCTCAGCACAAAAAGTAAAGGCCACCAAGGAATGCTGAGAGCAGAATAGGCTGCCCCAGGGAAGAGCACGCCGATTGGTTATCCAGTACCACGTGATCAGTCCTGCAAGCATCCACAAATAACATTGCACAGACCGAGCAGGTAGGGGTATATGGGGAGGGGCTTGGTGGGAAGGAAGGGAAGGGAGAGATGATGTAATTATATTATAATCTCAAACATAAAAGAAAGAGAATAAAAACAAACAAGCCGGGCAGTGGTGGCGCACGCCTTTAATCCCAGCACTTGGGAGGCAGAGGCAGGCAGATTTCTGAGTTCGAGGCCAGCCTGGTCTACAGAGTGAGTTCCAGGACAGCCAGGGTTTATTCTCCCTTACACCATCAGCTCAGCATTTTACTCAACCCTGAACCTAGCACACAGTAGGTGCTCAATTAATACCAGTTATTGCTGGGTTTAGTTGTTTGCATCGTATGCCCTATGTTTCTTTTTTATTGTTGTTGGGGTTTTTTGTTTTGTTTTGGTTTTTGTTTGTTTGGTTGGTTGGTTGGTTTTTGAGACAGGGTTTTTCTGTGTAGCCCTGGCTGTCCTGGAACTCACTCTGTAGACCAGGCTGGCCTCGAACTCAGAAATCCACCTGCCTCTGCCTCCCAAGTGCTGGGATTAAAGGCGTGCGCCACCACCGCCTGGCTTTGGCCTATGTTTCATTATCTCCTCTCTCCCATCCAGCAGTGAGTTCCTGGAAGGAGCAGCCCAGTGTGTGTATCTGTAGACCCCGGGGCCCATCCCTCATCCCGCTCTCTTCCCTTGGTACCTTGTGCAGAATGCACATTAAGTCTAAGGACGAGTTTCTGGTGCCTCTCCGTCTTACGTGTCTGTGAGATGGGGGAGGGGATGACGCTCCCACCCTATGAGCTGTGGAGAGCTGTGGGCCACCCCATTATGAGCCCCTGCCAGGGAGGAGGTTACTTACGCTGAGCTACCTCTCGCTGCTTGCGGACGTACCACGTGTACAGAGCGGCCCGCTTCTGCGTCTTCATGGGGGTGCCCTTGTTGAGGTGCTGGGACAGGTGGGACTGGTTGAGACCCGTGGTGTCCACCACCTCCCGCTGGGGGATGTTGTGCTGTTGCAGGTACGACTTGACCATCTTTGCCACACGCCATGGGTCCTCCCTGGAAGGGAGAAAGGACAGGGTCTGCTCGATGGCCCTTCCTGACACCTAAGGTGAACCTGGGGTTCTGGATACTAGGGCTGTCCTCTGTAGGTAGGACTTGTACACAGGTTCCATATCAGGACGCGTGTGTATACATGAGCAGATTCCCACTGGAAGTTGTGCCAGCCAAGTAGGGGAAACCCTCAGCTTATGACCCTCTCAGGGGTCCTCCTCTCTACTGAAACTGGAAGTTATATGATGCTTTTTGAAGAGTATGTGTGTGTGTGCGTATATGTATATATACATATGTATATGTAAGTATTATATGATGCTTTTTGAAATATATATGTGTGCATGTATGTATGTACATATGTATGCATGTGTATATATACACATGCATGTATACATATACACTTATGATTATGTGTGTGCATGCATGTACATGCATATATATGTGTGTATGCATGCATATATGCATGTATACATACACACATATATGCACATACATATACTTATGAGTATGTGTGCGCACACTCACACAAGTGCACGCATGTGCACATACACTACAATATGTGTGTGGAGCTTAGGTCTCCTTGCACCTTTACATGGGTCCTGCAGATTGAGCTCAAGCCAGCAGACTTCTGCAGCAAGTGCGTCTACCTGCTGAGCCATCCCACTGGCCTCTTAGGTGGGCTTTAAACAACCGTTAACGGTGGGAGAACTGTCTGGTTCCCAGAACCCACAGTGAACCTGACACAGAATATGCCATGGATGGTACACAGGTAGGTGAGTAGTGGGTGGATGGATGGGTGGGTGGATGGATGGATGGATGGATGGATGGATGGATGGATGGATGGGTGGATGGATGGATGGATGGATGGTTGGGTGGATGGATGGATGGATGGATGGATGGATGGATGGGTGGATGGATGGGTGGATGGATGGGTGGATGGATGGATGGATGAGTTGATAAGTGGATGGATGAGTGGATGGATGGATGATGGATGAATGAATGGGTGGATGGATGGATGGATGGATGGGTGGATGGATGGATGGATGGTGACCTGTTTGGCTGTTTGTTTACTATTTATTTTTAGTCAACTTAGCACAAGCTAGAGTTATCTGAGAAGAGGGGAACCACACACTGAGAAAATCCCTTACAAGATTGGCCTGTAAGCAAAACTTTGGGGGCATTTTTTAAATTCTGATTGATGTCAGAGGGACCAGACCACTGTGGGTGGGGCCACCCCTGGACAAGCAGTCTTGGGGAATATAAGAAAGCAAGCTGAGCAAACTATAGTCCTCCACGTCCTGTGCTTCAGTTTCTGCTCCCAGGCCCCTTCCTTGAGCTCTTCCCCTGACCTCCCTCCATGATGGAGGACAACCATAAGGTGAAATAACCCTTACTTCCCCAAATTACTTTTAGTTATACTCTTAGTCACAGCAATAGAATCCTGATGAAGATGGATGGGTAGACAGTGAGTAGAGAGATGGGAGGTTGAACATGTAGAGGAAAAGACAAATAATTAGCTTGCTGTATGAATGGTAGATGGATAGGTCAATAGGTTGACAGCAGAGGACAGACAGACAGACAGACAGGCAGGCAGGCAGGTGGATACACAGATGGGGAAACCCCTGAGAAAAAAAGAAAGGTTGTGAAATATGAACTATCCCAATTTGCCATCAGAGCCACTGAAGCTTAGAGAACTTGTGTCCCTTGTATCTTTTGCCCAAGGGCTGTGCGACAGGGCTAGCCCAGCAGAATCCAATTCCATCCAGAGCAGCCATCTCTAAGGAGAGCCACCAGGCAGAAATAACACGGAGTTAATTAAAATGCCGAAAAGTCTGGCAGCCATCTGTCTGCTCTCCCGCAGTGCTGGTCTGGAGGGAGGCATTGAAGTCGAGTCCTGGGCTAATGGGGTTAGAACTTGGTATGCAGAGCCATCTTTGCTGCAAATATGGGTGCCCAGGAGCCAGAATCCCACTCTGCAGCCAGGGAGGGTCCCCCAGAAGACCACCTAAGGTTCATAGCTCCATCCTTTCCTCACTGCTGGAGTGTGTTTACAGACTGCCTGCTCAATGAATGACCTCTTTTTTTTGGGGGGGGGGGGGAGAGAGAGAGAGAGAGAGAGAGAGAGAGAGAGAGAGAGAGAGAGAGAGAGAGAGGTGAGTTATAACAGTCACTTGTCTCCATCCACCATGCGGTCTGGAGGATCGAACTCAAACTCTTGCCAGCAGAGCCATCTCACCAGCAACCTCCCCCCACCCCCATATGCCGATATCAGTAAATACACCTCAATCCACCAGGCTGGAAAGCTCGTGCGCCCCCTCCCTCCTCTGCTTCTAAAACTCTTGAGATTTTACACGCAAGACAAACAGCATCCTTAGAAAGTGGTTGCTTCCTTGCTTGATGCGGCAAACAAGAAGTCCACCCAAAAGACACTGATGCTATCCCAGCAGCCCTTGCAGCCCACTGTATAGCCAGACAGAAGGCCTGCTGGGATTTCTGCTGTGCTGCTTGCTGCTCGTTTGACGTTAGAAGTGAGCAAAGAGAAGCCAGCTGTAGTGTCACACACTTATGATCCCAGCATTAGGAAAACTGAGGCAGGAAAGTCTTTTAAGTCAAACTAGCCGGAGTTACGAACAACGGGTATTCTTGTCTTGATGGTTCACACCTGTAATCTCAGCATGTGGGCAGTGTAAGCAGGGAGACTGGGTGTTCAAGGCCAGCATCAGCCACATAGAAAGGCTAGCCTGAGCTACAGGAGATCTTGTCTCAAAGGAAATATTTTTCTCCTTATGTTTGTGTGTCTCTGTGCATGTGTGGTGTGTACATATTTGTGGTGTGTGTGTGTGATGTGTGCGAAAAGAGATTTCCCACATACTCATGTAGCCATGAAATGTCAGAAGACTGTCAGAAACTTTTTAAAAAGTATTTGATACATTATAACATTATGTAACACACTATATACAATACAGACTCCTCGGCGTCTTTGGGAGACCACTTTCTGGACCCCAGAAGATAAGAAAACTACAAGTGTTCAAGCCCTTACATAAAACAGATGACATTCTAGTTGGGCGCAGCATGCCCTTGTGACTTTAGCCTTCAGAGTCCAGGGCTAGCCTGAGGTACGTAGTGAGACCTTATTTAAAAAAAAAACAAAAACAAAACAAAACAAACAAACAAAAAAAAAAAAAAAAAAACACAGAACCAGGGACATGGCCCAGTGTTTAAGAGCACTTGTTGGTCAATCATGAGGACCAGAATTTGAACCCTAACCCCATATCTGGTCTCTCACAAATGCCTGTAAATCCGGCTCCCAGGAATCTGTCACCCTCTTCAGGCCTGCAGTAGCAGCCATGTGGATGTGGCAGTCACTCACACAGACATGCTTACAAATACATAATAAATAAATACATCTTCATCCAAGCCACTTTTAATCCTGCAGAGGCAGGTGGCCAGCCAGGTCTATATAGTAAGTTCCAGGCCAGCTGGGCTGCACAGTGGGATTCTATCCCCAAATTAAAAGCAGGTGGGCTAGGACTTACATGGAGCCTGGGCAGATCCTGCTTTAATCAGCTTGGCTCAAGTCAGCAGTGATACCAAATGGCCACTCACTGAGTAGTTACAAAGTAGCAACAAGAAAACAAAAGATCGAAGCGATACAATCTGTACGGCATTCATTGGAGAAGAGATTTAAAAAGGTTTTTTTTTAGCCCCCATCTGGTTGAACTGGGCAGGTTTGGAACTCAGCAGACCGCAGGCTACATCTAACTTTTCAAACCAAAGACAAACTGAAACCTGTCCTTAGCTCTCTGAAGTCTGCCCCACAACCCCCACCCCCACCCCGCCGCCTCGCTCACCTCCTCACCCCCACCCCCACTTCTGTCCCCAGAGCCAGCTCTGCTTCACACCCTGCACCTTAGTAATGTGGTTCTCAGATGCAGAGCTTACCAGGGCTGCTCAATTTGTGGGTTTTTTGTTTGTTTGTTTGTTTGTTTGTTTTGTTTTGTTTTTGTTTTTTTGTTTGTTTGTTTTTGTTTTTGGAGACAGGGTTTCTCTGTGTAGCCCTGGCTGTCCTAGAACTCACTCTGTAGACCAGGCTGGCCTGGAACTCAGAAATCCACCTGCCTCTGCCTCCCAAATGCTGGGATTAAAGGCGTGCGCCACCACTGCCCGGCGCTTTTGGGGGTTCTAACAACCCTTTCATAGGGCGTAGCCTAAGACCATTGGAAAACACAGATATTTACAGGACGATTCAAAGCAGTAGCAAAATTACAGTTATGGAGTAACAACAAAAGTATTATTTGATGGCTGGCGGTCACCACAATATGAGGGTCCCAGCGATGAGAAATATTAAATATTAAAGGGTCGCAGCGTTAAGAAGGTTGAGAGCCACTGACTTAGACTCTTTTTCCTCTTTATCAGCAGCTACCAGATGGGCACTGGCGCAATGAAGGTGGCCCAAGTAATCTAAGCTAGCACAGTAACTATTACAGGATGCATGACTCCTAGGGGGAGGTGCCTGAATCTCGCTTCCAACCTAGGAAGTACGCTTGATTTGAACACTGGCCTCCACCTACGACAAAACTCAGGTTCAGAAAAGTGAAATTTTGTCCCCTGTCGGTGTAACTGGGGCTCAAGAATATTTCTTATCGCTCGTACCCCAGCCACTTCTCCCCTCCCCCGGCCATGTTTGGGGGTGCCTCTTGAAGCCTCACCCCTCCTCCATTTCCTGGGTGCCAGTCAGGGCTAGGAGGGAAGTAGGGACAAAGTCCAACCTGTGCTTCTGCAAACATGTTTATCTGGTGACCTCCCTTCTCTAGCAAGGGCAGCCCGCGCCCCGCTCCCCTCCCTCCTCTGGAGGAAGAGTGGGTCACTTAGCTGTCATTGCAGGAGTGAGGTCCAGCGGTAGCGGGGGGGGGGGGGGCTTTCTTAAATTCTGCCCATATGTCTCTGATTCATACCGTCTCTGACCCCTTTCCCCCCTCCTCTCCTCTCCCCCCTCTTTTTCTTCTTCCCTAATCTCAACCCCTCTCTCCCTCCCCCATCTCTGTCTCTCTTTATTTCTGCTGCGCTGGGTCAAATAAAACAACAGATGCAGTAACCACCCTTCACAAACACCGGAAACACTTATAAACAGAAGGCAAGCATCTGAACGGAAGCACAAGTGTTCAAACTCATAGGAACTTTGAGAGGTCTCACTATAGAACCTTAGCTGGCCTGAACGCTCACACATCCTGCCAGCCTCTGCCTCTCCAGAGCTGGGATTAGGGGTGAGCGCCATCACATCTGCTTTTTAACAACCGCAAAGAGTCGTTATAAAATGCCAGACAGAGCCAGGCATGGTGGCACAGGCCTGTCATCAGCACTCCGAGAGGCTGAGGCTGTAGGGTAGGGTCATGAGGTCTTAAAAAGTATATGAAAAATAAAATTGCCAGAGCCACCACCACCATCATCACCACCATCACCATCATCAAAGCCATGGTCCTATGTGTCCCTGACCCGTAGCAGAACCCAGAAAGACTGAAGATGCCCTGCCCAATCATGGAGTCAAACAGGTTCCCAGCTTTGGGCCTTTGGTTCTCTGGTACCCAGAGCCATGGAGCTAAGAGACTAGACTGAAGAGCCCCTCCTCTAGAGAGGAAGCTGAATTCTCAGTTGGGGCCAGGGTCAGACTTAGATCTGAAAAAAATAAAAAGTCCCAGCTCTGCTACCCACTCTCTGAAATTGTTTAACATCTGTGTCTCCCAAGTCCTTCATTTATAAAGGAAGATTAAGGCATTTCCTATTTCAGGCTGGGGATATAGCTCAGCTCGTGAGCATACATGAAGCCCTGGATTCAGCCCTGGAATCACATAAAACTGAGCATAAACCAGGCTTAGTCGTTCGTGCACACCTATAATCCTAGCATCTAGGAGGCAGAGGCAGGTGGATCTCTGAGTTCGAGTCCAGCCTGGTCTACAGAGTGAGTTCTAAGACAGCCAGGGCTACACAGAAAAACTGTTTTTAAAAAGAAAGTCAGAATACAAAACAAATAAATCAGATATGGCGGCACAGAACTATAAATTCCCCACCCATGGGCAAGGGCAGGAGGGTTGGGAGTTCAAAGTCATCCTTGATAAATTGAATTTGAGGCTAGTCTGGCATGCTTGAGACCCTACCGTGCATGGGTGCATGCGTGGTTGCTTGTGTCTGTGTGTGTGCTTGTGCCTGTCTGTGTGTGTATGCCTGCCTATGTGTCCATGTGTATGTGTGTGTTTGTGCCTGTTTATCTGTGTGTGCATGCATGTGTGCTTGCATGTGTGTCAGTGTGAGTCTATTTGTGTGTGTGTGTGTGTGTGTGTGTGTGTGTGTATGCATGTGCCTGTGTGTCTGTGGGGGGAAGGGGGCTTGTGCCTATGTGTCAGTGTGTGTGTGTGCATGTGTGCATGAAGGTGTGTCTGTGTGTGTGCATGTGTATGATTGTCCCTGTGTGTGCATGTATGTGTATGCCTATGCATCCATATGTGTCCATGTGTGCGTGCATGTGCATGTGTGTATAAATATGCGTGTGCATGCATGTGCATATGCATGCATGTGTGTATGCATATGTGTGTGCATTCATGTGCATATGCGTGTGTGTGCATGTGTGTGCATGCATGTGTATGCATGTGTGTGTACATGCATGTATATATGTGTGTGTGTGTTTTAGAAACTGTCCAGAGGGGAACCTGAATTTAGTACATTTTTAAGCCCCAGTGAGTTTCAAAGCCTGGCCTGCAAAAGGATTTCTGGTCAAGCTGAGCAGTAAGAACATCTGGGGATGTTGGGGGGTTGGGGAGGGGATGTGTGTGAACATGCCAAGACAACAAGGAACTGAATAGCATTGTGCAGACATAGACAAAACCGTCACACACACCCAAGTCTGGCCTTACTACTTAAGGAAGTCCCTTCACTTCACTGAGCCTTCCTCTGCTCATCTGTAAAATGGGACCATTCAAATGCAATCCTGCTTAGCTGAGTGGCATGCTGCTCTCGAACCTGTGGCCGAGTGCTGTCTTCACCATTCTGCAGAAGAAACTGGGACTCTGGGACAGTGCCCGCCTAACTGTCTGCAAAAGGACAGAGCTGGCATGGGAGCCAAGGCGGGCCACTGTCTGCAGCACCCTGCATGCTGCCCAGCTGGCTGCTGAGTTCCTGGCCGGGAGACCCTTGTGGCAGCTTGGCTGGGGCTGGGGCATCAGGAAACAGCAAGGTCGGGGTTTAAGCAGTTGGCAGATAGGAAGGTCCTGCAAGGGCATCCAGGATAGAACTCTGGGTCCCAAGTGCTCCCCCAGGGAGGAGTAGGAGGTACGCTGGGAGAAGTCTAGTCTCTTGATCACTCACTTATGCCTGGTGTCTGTCATGGTTGGATGAGGGAAGGGATTGGGTGGTGACATCACGAGCTTTTCCCTGAAGATGTTTCCACATCAGGACACAAGGAATGAACACAGAGACAGATAAAATAAGGAGACAATTAGGGGACAGGAGAAAGCAGCCAGAAGCAGCAAAGAGGAACTGGGGTACAGCCCTCAGGCAGAGAGGCCAGCCAGGGTGCTAAGAGCCAAGGAGGAGGTCGGAGGAGGGTCCTGAGCAGGAAAGACTGGGGCAGGCAACGCTGGGTGGAAACCAGAATGTGTGCGCATCCAGGACCAGCAAAGCCAGCATCAGCGATGGAGATGGAGCAAGCGGGGGAGCATAGGGAAGCTGGGCAGAGGGGAGGGCATAGAACTAGAACTAAGAGAGAGAATTTGCCTTTCCTCTGCTTGCTGACACTGAAGCAGGAGAGAGAAAGGGTCTTGCCCAAGGTCACTTGGTAGACAAAAGATGGAGCTCTGGCGAGGAGAGCTGAGGCATCTGCCGCGGCCTCACACGTGATGCTCATGGGGTTGGGGTGGGATCCGAGACCCCAGACCCACCTCTCCATCTCCCAAAGGTAGATCTTGGAATCAGCAGCTCTCATGAGGAGCTGGTCCTTTCCACAGCCTCTTCCAGCCTCAACTTCTCCACTAGCCAGGCCCTCGCCAGGGGTCCTCCAGCCCTCTCCCCAGAGTTCCTAGATCCCCCACCCCCACTCCCCGGTTCTGAAACTAGAGGCCCCACTTTTTGTCCCTGGGGACATTTTCAGGTCCCCTTTGTTACCTGAACAATAAGTAACCCGGGTAGTTAGTTATAAACTCCACAGGAACAAGGAGCTGGTTGATAATTTATAGCAACATCTCGAATTTAAATGGAAAGCAAATAGCTCCCTGTTAGCATTAAAGAAAAGCAACCTGGGAGGGAGCACTCCGGCCTCCTCCCAGATCAGCCTCTCTCCCCTACCCCTTCTCCCCGCTGCTCAGAGACCCTCTCTTTTCTTGGCTCCTCGGCTCTCTCAGCTCCCCCAACCCTCTTCTTCCATCTCATCCTCCTCACCGCCCCTGTCCTCTCTGCCTCCAGGATTATGCTGCTCCCCCCCAGGGAGCACTTTGAACTCTGCTCCAGCTGCTTTGGACCAAGCTCCCCTCCAGCCCCCACTGCCCCCACCATGGGAGCTGCTGATCAAGAGGGTTCCCACCTAGTCAGGTAAGAAGACCCTTGGCACCCCTGGCCCCTCAGCCTCATACTAAGCCCCCTAGTCCCCACTGGGGCCCCTGGACAGGTCAGGCTCAGCTCCACCTTATCCAGGTTTCTTGTGCCCAGGTTCTGGCAGTACTTGGCCCTTTGCCCCTCCCCTGCAGCGAGGCAGCCCTTTGCCCTCCACTTTCTGCCAAGTCAGGGGGCCTGACTGCACCTCTGCCCCTTGCCCAAGGCCCAGGGAGGCTTCCTGACACTTCCAGAAAAGCCGAGATCCACCAGCCCTCCCCCTACCCCAAGTCAGGATCAGGACCTTGGACAGAAAAGAGGCTGCCTCACGAGTGTTCTTGAGAGGCTTTCTGCAAACTCCTCAGCTAGCTCTCAGGCCCCTCCTTCACAGTCCCTTTCCCCATCTAAGCCTCAGTTTCCCTATCTGTAAAGCTGGTTTATTAATCACTTCCTTCTTGGGGGGGGGCTCATCTCCATATTATGGGGATTTAGGCACTCAGAAACCCTTACAGAACATAGTGCGATAGGGCGATAATCTCAGGGACACTGTGGAGGCTTTGGGAATTTGGGGGTGGTAGTTATTCCCCACAGTCCCCAAGTTACCTTTCTCTCACCTTGGCGTTCCCGTTCTCCACCCCCAACTGGGCATCTCCCAGTCAGCGTCCCCACAAGTTAATGATCACAGGCCTTATCAGAGCCTTTTGCTATTTATAAATTTATAAAACAAAAGAAATAATAGCATGCATGGGTAATTAGTAACCAGGGAGGCTTTGCTGAGGAGAGGGGAGGCATTGAAATTGGGACCCACCCAGCACTCCGGGAGATGGGGAGCCAGACAACAGATGGGGGGGTCTGGTACAGGGAGGCCTCTAAACCTGCTATCCGACCAGGTTGGGGTCAGGGGGGAGCAGCACCTGGCCATGCAGGGGAGCTGCCATCTCTCAGCTCCATCTGCCTCAGGTAAGAAATCCAAGCTTACCCAGCCAGATGCTTAAGGCCCTGGCCGATCAGGAAATCCCCGAAAACCCCAACATCAGCCCGGCCTCCTCAGGGGCTTTTGGGCCCCCAAACCTGAGATCTGACCCCTAGCAAAGAAGGTAGAATTTGTGGGAGCACAAAGGACTGGGGAAAGATTTCTACCACCCGATGGTTCTCCACCCATTTTCTTGGGACTAACTTCCTTTGTCCTCCCGTTTCAAAGTGACCTCAGGCCTGTCCCTGTGTTCTAAGGACCCGGGGTGCAAACAGGTAGCCCATGGATACTGGGTATGTAGGACCAAACAGAGAGATAGGTTCGGCAAGAATCCCTTGACCACCAGCCTGAAGACCATAGCTCCCACGACCTCTAGACGGGAAATGGAACTTGCCAGGAACATAGAACGGTCCGCTATGAGTTCCTTTCTGGGTGCTGGGGACAGGGTGGGGTCCTTACTGAAGAAGTGACTCCACCACAGCTTTCTGGTGGGCTGCCTCCTCTGGGCTGAGGTTCTCCAGCTCTTTCAGAATGGGTGGCGCGAAGTCTTCCCCATCGTCATCCGTGTCATCTTCGGAGCCACGCGTCTCCCCCAGGCCATTGGGCAGCTCGGTCAGGTCCCCTCGACTCCCACCGCAGGACTCCCCCTTGTCCAGGGGACCATCTCCAACCATCAGGTAGGGCCCTGGCTCCCCCAAGGCCTGGATCAGAGCCTCTTTGCTCAGGCCGGACTCGAGCAGGGCAGCCAGGAGCTCCGTCTGCAGCTGGCTCAGCTTAGAAACCATGGCTCCGCTGCCACCAGGCCACGCGGCCCAAGGCCACTGAGCTAGCCGCCTCCCCCACCCACGACCGGTGTCTACCTGCCGGCAGGCTGGCAGTCAACGAACCAGGCTCGCTGCACCCACTGCCCCCCCAAATCCCACTAGTGAAGCCCTGTGGGCACCCCCAACCCCCAACCCTGGCCCCAGCGGCCGTGAATCAGGGCCCCTGCCTGCTCTGTTTACATTGGAGCTGGGGAAATTCTCCAAGGTTCATATTTATCCGTGCGCTTAGCGAAGGGACTGAACTTTGGACTTCAGCCTTGCAAGTGCAGGCCTCATGGCAGTGAGAGGGACCGGGCCCGGGAGCCATGGCCTGCAATTGGGAGTGAGCAGAAGGGCGGGTGGGGGAGGTGGAGCCGGGGCCAGGGGCGCAGGGATAGAGGCAGCAGGAGCCAGGAGGCCTCTGGGAGCAGCGCTGGGTCTCACTGCCCAGGATGCTTTCGGGCCGGCTCAGGAAAACTTTAAAGCCTGCAGCTTTGGGCCCTGGAACAGCGGGAAGCCCTGGGCCACTGGGCCAGTTCTCAAGGGCAGAATCAGGTCACATTCATTTCCTGGAGTGGGGTCACTGCACCTCAGTCCTAGCCCCACACCAGACTTCTCAGGGGCGAAAACCTATGTCAGCTTCTGTGTTGAGGATCTTACTGGGTTACAACGCGTTGTTTCTTATCATTGCATGATCCCAACCAGGACATGCGTGTGTGTGTGTGTGTGTGTGTGTGTGTGTGTGTGTCTGTCTGTCTGTCTGTCTGTCTGTGTGTCTATGTATGTCTATGTGTGTGTGTGTGTGTCTGTCTGTCTGTCTGTCTGTCTGTGTGTGTGTCTATGTATGTCTATGCGTGTGTGTGTGTGTGTATATATGTATATGTCTGTGTATGTATATGTCTCTGTATCTATGTGCGTATGTATATCTAATTTATGTGTGTGTGTGTATCTGTGTGTCTGTGTGTATTTGTGTGCCTGTGTATCTGTTTGTGTGTCTGTGTGTATCTGTTGGTGTGTGTCTGTGTATCTAATCTATGTGTGTGTATATCTAATTTATGTGTGTATCTGTGTGTCTGTGTGTGTGTTTATCTGTGTGTCTGTGTGTATATGTATATGTCTGTGTGTGTATATGTCTCTGTGTGTCTGTGTATCTAATCTATGTGTGTGTGTGTATATTTAATTTATGTGTGTGTATCTGTGTGTCTGTGTACGCACATGTGTATGTATTGTTTTTTGAGATAATGAATCATACTTTGTACTTCAGGTTGACCTTGAACTTCTGATCCTCCTGCCTCTACCTCCCAAGTTCTGAGATTACAGTCCTGTACCACAGCTGAGGACCAAATCCAGGGCCTTAGATACACTAGGCAAGGGCTTTACAGAGAGCCCCAGCCCCAAATAGACCATTTTAATATTTCTCAAGTATTACTTAATGAAAGCACTTAATTTTTTTTTTATCTTTGTGTGTGTGTGTGACAGCTAGAGGTCAGGGCACAACTGCAGGAATCCTTTCTCTCTCTCTCTCTCTCTCTCTCTCTCTCTCTCTCTCTCTCTTCCACCCTGTGGACCCCAGGTTATCTGACTTGGCCATCAGCATTGTTACCTGCTGCCGAGCCATCTTGCTGCCTTATGAAATATAGCGTGTCAGCAGCTGTATTCATATCCCAGCATGCAGTGCATCATCTGATCAATTTAAACCACTTTCATCATCCCAAAGAAACTGCACGTCTGCTTAACAGCCGGTCCCTGTGCAGGTCTCTGTCCCGGCCCCTGGCAGCCATGGAGGACCGAAGCTCACTTATCCAGAGCTCGGGTCCCGTTAACCCTTCAGTAGTGAATGGTGGGGTACTGTTGCAAGGAGACCTGACATTTTCCCAGGCATCCATGGATGGCTAATTATGTATGTTCTGTCCACGTTTCAGCAAGGCTGCTAGGAACATCCAATTTTTATGTGAACATGTGCATTCCAACCTTTTGGGTTTTCTCATTAATTTAAGAAATATAGCACATGGACAAGGTGTTCTGGACCAGCCTGGGCTACATACTATAAATTAATTGGTTTAAAAAATGTGAATAAAGTATCACATTTCCTTGAGGAACAGACCCATCCTTCCCTTGCTGCATCCTAGCGAGTCCCCAGGGAGCTTGACCCTCATCTTCCCCTGTGTTCTTTGCTTGGTGAAGAGAGTTGCCCCTAAACTCAGCTGTTTCCAGAACCTTCAGGGTTCTTTGGAGCCAGGGTCAAGTTTTGCAGTGGAGGAGGGAGAGGACAAGGCAGTACCCAGAAAGCCTTCAGGCCAGCATCAGGCAAGAATGCAGTTCCGTGAGCCAAGCACATGACAGGCGGCCATGTCCTCCTCCCACAAGCCCTTCTCCATGTGTGGTGCTCCACACAGGATTTCTTCTCAGCACTGGACACACCAAGAACGTTGAGAGCTCTCGTTGAAATGATGTTATTTTTGACAAACAGTGTTAAATTTTAAAATAAAAATAAGATGAAATGTTAAAAGGGGCTGGAGACGTAGCTCAGTGGTAAAGCACATCCCTGGCGTTCATGAGGCCTGGGTTCCATCCCCAGCACACACATTTAAAAAAATAACTAAGTCGGGGCTGGAGAGATGGCCCAGCAGTTAAAAGCACTGGCTGCTCTTCCAGAGGACCTGAGTTCAATTCCCAGCAACCACATGGTGGCTCACAACCATCTATAACTCCTGTTCCAGGGGATTCAACACCCTCATTCAGACACACACATGCAGGCAAGACACTAACTCATATAAGGTGAAAACAAATAAATAAAAATAAATAAATAAATAAATAAGTTAAAATTTAAAGTAATTTTCATGGTATTTCATCAAAATGAAATTTTATTATAATTATATATAAATATAATCATTCTGTTATTATAATTAATATATTACCTTTAATTATAATTAATTTTAAATTATTTTATTGTTTGCTTATTGTGCTGGCTAGCTTGATGTCAACTTGACACAAGCTAGAGTCATTAGAAGGGAGGCAACCCCCAGGCGGTGGTGGCACACGCCTTTAATCCCAGCACTTGGGAGGCAGAGGCAGGCAAATCTCTGAGTTCGAAGCCAGCCTGGTCTAGAGAGTGAGTTCCAGGACAGCCAAGGCTATACAGAGAAACCCTGTCTCGAAAAAAACAAAACAAAACAAAAAAAAAAAAAAAAAAAAAAAAAAGGAGGCAACCTCAGTTGAGAAAATGTCCTCACTAGATTGGCCTGTGGGTGAGCCTCTGATGAATTTTCTTGACTGCTGATTCATGTGGAAGGGACGAGCTTATTTGGGATGCTGTGCCCATGAACAGGTGGTCTTAGATGGTGTAAGAAAGCAAGCCAGAAGGAGGAAGACAGTAAGCAGCAGCTTCCATGGCCTCTGTAAGCTCCTGCCTCCAGGTTCCTGCCCTGACTTCCCTCAGTGATGGACTTTGTGATCTGAGAGTTGTAAGTTAAAATAGACCCTGTCCTCCCGTAGGTGCTTCCTGTCAAATGTCTTATCGCAACAATAGAAACTTAACCAAGACATCATTTGCTTTCTGTTTTTATCACATGTATGTATGTATGTATGTATGTATGTATGTATGTATGTATTGGCATAGGTAGGAGGTGCTTCCCATGGCGCACATATGGAGTCGGGAGACAATTGGGGACTACTCTCTTTCCACTTCTCCTGGCCTCTGGGTCCAAACTCAGGTTCCAGGGATCGAGCTGAGTTTGTCAGACTTGCGTTGCTGGTGTTGAGCACCTTCGTCACAGAAGCCTCTTGCTGGCTCTACTTGGTTTGGTTTTGAGTCAGAGTCTCACTTTGAACCCTGGCTGTCCTGGAACTTGCAATGTAGACCAGGCTGACCCTAAACTTAGACATCTGCCTGCCTCTGCTTCTGGAGTGCTGGGATTAAAGACAGGAATCACTTGGGGTTTTGACATTTTAAATCTTATCCTATTATTTATTTGTTTGTTTGAGATACAATCTTTCTCATAGCTGAGTTTTTGTTTTTTAAAGATCAGATTTCACTAGGTAGCTGAGGTTGACTTCAAACTCATAATCCTCCTGCCTCAGACTCCCAGTTGATATCATAGGCGTGTGCTATCATGCCTGACATAATTTTGATTTTAAAATGTTTTAATCAGATGGAAGCAGGAGGGCAGGAGGATCATAAATGTTTTTGGTTGGTTGTTTTTTTGTTTGTTGTTTGTTTGTTTGTTTTTTGAGACAGGGTTTCTCTGTGTAGCCCTGGCTGTCCTGGAACTCACTCTGTAGACCAGGCTGGCCTCGAACTCACAAGTCCGCCTGCCTCTGCCTCCCAAGTGCTGGGATTAAAGGCATGCGCCACCACGGCCAGCAGAGGATCATAAATTTAAGGTATGTTTCAGCCACATAATTAACTTGAGGCTAGCCTGGGCTACAGGTGGGACCTTGTCTCTAAACAAACAGACAAAAAAGTCCAGGTGTGGTGACACAGGCCTATAATCCCTCCCAGCACTGAGAAGGCAGAGACAGGCAGATCTCTGTGAGCTTAAGGCCAGTTTGGTCTACAAAGAGGGTTTCAGGACAGCCAGGGCTACATAGTGAGATCCTACCAAAAGAAAGAAAGAAAGAAAGAAAGAAAGAAAGAAAGAAAGAAAGAAAGAAAGAAAGAAAGAAAGAAAGAAAAAAGGAAGGAAGAAAAAAAGAAAAACAAAAAAACAGTTTTACTCTTTCACTGTTTATTTTTGGTTCTATTTTCTACCATGTGACCAGCTGCCTCATGTCCCTGTGGTCCCGACTCCTTCACTGTGCTGAGGAACTCCTACCCCAATGTTGAGCCAAAATACACCCTTCCCTCCCTATTACGGGCTGTTCGGTCAGGTGTCAATCACAGCAACGGGAAGAATAACTAAGCAGGCAGTGTTGACTGGCTTCTCCGTTTCCGGACTGTGAGCCTCATGACGGTAGACTCTTCTCTGATTTGTTCACAGATGTAGTCAGAGCCTGGGGATATGGCCTAGAACATCTAAACGGGAGATGGTCAATAAATGTTTATTAAATAAATCTCATTACAACTAACCATGTTTTGTGGGGTTTTTTTTGTGGTGTGTGTGTGTGTGTACTGTATGTGTGTAAGGTGTGTGTGTGATGTGTGTGTATGTGTGTGCTTGTGTAAGGTGTGTATGTATGATGTGTATGTGACAGCAAACGTGTATATGGTGTGCGTGTGTATGATATGTGTGTGAGGGTTTGCATATGTGTGTATATGTGATTTTGTGTGTCTCTGTGTGTGTGTGCTGTGTGTGCTGTGTGGTAGTGAGGTCTAATCTACTCTATGATTTGAATATTTTCCTAAAAGTTTAGAAAACCATGTCAGTGCAGTAGTGTCTCTGGGTCTCCGGCCTCACTGAGAGCTCTGTGTCTTCATTTCCAGAGTGGACTGATGTCCAGAGTGGACTGATGTCCAGAGTGGACTGAAGTTGCTGGGAAAGAGAGCACGGCCTTCTCTTGCCCTCCCTCCTTCCTCCATGGCTCACTAAGAAGGCTTCTTGGCTAGCTGCTGGGCCGTCCCTCCTGGATTTTCCAGCCTCTAGAGTCATGACCCCAACTGCTTTCCGGTTGCTGTAAATTACCAGTCTGTTTGTGTAGCCGTGGATACAGATGAAGACACATGTGCTTGGCTCGGCTCTGCTGCACACTTCAGTCTCACACTGGGTTTTCAGAACACTTCTGAGTTCTGTCATAGTTCCATTCTGCAGAGGAGAAAAAGAGAGGCACAGAGGGGGTGTTCCGTGAAGATCAGAGTCCCTCAGAGCTGGGATGTAGAGTGGGCAGCTGCCGTTGGGAGCATGGGGCCTCTTTCCTCCAGGGTTGGGCACTGTTCCCAGATCCATTCTATTATTACCAGGGAGGAGACTGTGTGCTCTTCTCTGTGGCTTTATGATTTTACAGCCAACTGAGGCCTGCCTGGTGGCTGGAGCAGGAGCCTGAGAGCTCCAGTCTCAACCTCATGCAGTGGGTGGTGGTGGCTTTTTCATCTCAAAGCCTGGCCTCCAGCAAGATGGTACCACCCAAATCTCCCCATCAGTGATGATGTCACCGATCGGGGGTTGGGGGGACCAAGTGTTTCAAAGCCTAAGAGGGACATTTCTCATTCAAACCACCACACAGGGTCTCACTATGTACTCCTGGAACTCATGATACTCAGACTTCCTTGGGCCTAAGGTAAGCTCCCTGTTGCTGTTTACAAGGCTCTAGTCCCTTGAAGCTGATGTTATAGCCAATTGTGAACCGCCTGACTTACGTGCTGGAGATTGAACTCCAGTCCTGGGTGAGAAGGCTTAACCGCTGAGCCGTATCTGCAGCACCCAATTTTTCATTTTTTACTT
The DNA here is from genome assembly GCF_011762505.2 of Arvicanthis niloticus. Taxonomy (NCBI): domain Eukaryota; kingdom Metazoa; phylum Chordata; class Mammalia; order Rodentia; family Muridae; genus Arvicanthis; species Arvicanthis niloticus. The sequence goes on from NC_133432.1 coordinate 5,695,284, forward strand.
GATATATAATCGCTGTTCATATTCCTTGGGTTCAGTGTGTGAATTTGGGGGGTTTCATTTGTTTTGTTTCGAGACAGGATTTCTCTGTGTAGCCCTGGCTGTCCTGGAACTCACTCTGTAGACCAGGCTGGCCTCAAACTCAGAAATCCACCTGCCTCTGCCTCCCAAGTGCTGGGATTAAAGGCCTGCACCACCACTGCCCGGCTATACATTTGATTTTGTTTTGTTAAAATAGGTCTCAATACGTCTAGCTATCTGGCTAGCCTGGAACTCACTATGTAGACCAGGATATCCTTGAGCTCCCAGAGATTCTCCTGCTCCTGCTTCTGAGTGCTGGGATCAGAAACGTGGCCTGTTTTGTATGTTTGTCTTGTTTTGTTTTCCTTAAGACCTGTAATGATGTCCTAGCAGAACCACCGTGCCTGTTGACTGGACAGAGCAGCTCGGAGCTTGTCTTTAGATAAGGATCTACCACCTTCACTTCCGGCTCTTGTGTGCAGCTTGCCAGTTCGCTCTGTATCAAAGGGGCCATAAAGCTGGTGTCAGGAGGAAGTCAGATCGTGTAAATAAGGAATGAGTGTTGCTTCCTTGACCAGACTGAAGGGGGGCAGGGCAAACTGCCGGGTTTGTTTTGTTTTGTTGTTGTTATTTTGTTTTGTTTGCAAGGCACCCAGACAGGAGTGTCTAAGTTACCTTCTAGATCTCTTGAAGATCATTCTGTCCTGGGATGCATGGTTTGGGAATTTCACCCCTCAAGGGCCTCCACGGACACAGTAAATGTTTAAAAAAAAAAAAAAAAAAAAAAAAAAAAAAGAGTTGTATAGGCTCAAACGCCGGGTAAGATTTTATGTGACCCAGCAAGAGGTGCTGGGTCAGCCATCCCAGAGTTGTCTTGGCTTTAACTCACCCTCCTTTGGATCTGCACACATAGCCGGTCCAAGGCGCTTGTCCATGGCACGGTTTTCTGAGCGGAGTCCCTGAGTTCTGAGCTCATCTCTGCAGAGCGGTTCTGGTCACCCACACTCACAGCAGGGTGCAGATCCAGAGACGAACACCTCCAACAGGAATGAGAACTGAGGTGTGCCTAGCTCTTGAAAAACATTCCTTATTATTGTGTGTTGTGGGGTGAGCATGTGGAGGTCGCAGGACAACTTGCGAGATCCAGCTATCTCCTTCCACCACCTTCTTTCTTTCTCGTATTTTTCCCGAAGGTGTGTATTCAATCCAATGAGACGTGAACTCGGGGAGAACGGGGTAACTCGGCCTTCCTTTCACTCCGTGGATCCAGCTCTGACCTGGACACAGACGAATTTGGAGCAGGAAAACCAGCATCCTGTGTCCTTCCGCGTGGATGCAATCCTCTTCTTCAGCAGTAGAGGGCGCTCGACCTCCACGCGCCAGAGCTTCCTGCCATTCCTGGCCTAAGAATTCTCTGTCGGGGGAAATTTTTTTTCAGATCCACTCACTTTGTTCCTGGATCAGACTCCCCCGTCCAAATTGGCAGAGAATCTCTTGTCTAAGCAAACACTTCAGGCAGCGTTGCCAGGATCTCACCTGCTTCCCCCCCCCCCCCCCCCCCGCTCCGCAGGTGCTGTTAGGAGACAATCTGGTTCTCACTAGCGAAGAGCCCAAGGACATCTATGATACAGAGATGCCAATCAAATTGGCCAAACAGTGAAACGCGGGCTGGCAACACTCGCTGGGTAAAGTGCTTGCTATGCAAGCGTGAGGGCCTGAGCTGGAATCCCTGGCACTCAGGCAGACACCTGGGTGTGGCTCTGCAGATCTGTAACCACAGAGCAGAGACCGGAAGGATCCCGGGGCCCCAGTGCCAGGCACTATATTAGAAATAGTGAGCTCCAGGGTCAATAGGAGACCCTGTGTCAGAAGTTAATGGAGAACATGATAAAAGAAGACACCCTCCACCAATCTCTGGCCTCTTCATGAGCCTGGAACACACGGACACACGCATGCGCATACACACAGAGCAATGAGCTAGGCTCGGGTACCTGTTGAAGGCGCTGAAGGCTGTTGTAGGTTGGTTGCTGAGAGAGTTCTGGACTGGGCAGACATCTGCAGATCCCGTGGGCACTCCGAGCCTCAGTTTCCATATCTGTCCGGGGGCGGGGGGGAGTAGTGCGTCTAATACCCGGAGGTTATTGCAGAATTGCAATCCTGAATCTTGCCTAGAAGACAGAAACTTCTAGAGCCGGGCTGACGCGGAAGCCTGGCATCAGGATTGCCCACTTCATGAAACCTCCCTCCACCATCCAATGCCTACAGGAGTTCGGACACCGGAACGGGTGGGTCACTCTCCTCCCCCACTAGCCACCAGGGTTGAGCCCATGTATGGGCCCTTACTCTTTCAAAGCATCTCCATGCTTCAGGGACTTGACCCATCCGGGCTTGTCTACATGAGACACCCTCCCCTTCCCAGGCAGTCTTTCCTGTCCTTTCCCTCTGCTATAGGCCGGATGTCCCCTCCACAGCTGTTAGTTGAATCCTAATTCCCCTGGTAGAGCTGTAAGGGGTGGAGCCAGTGAGGGGAGGGGCTTAGTGACCTTAAAAAAAAAAGGGGGGGGCCCAAGGGAGCTTTTTCTGCTCCTCCTGTCACGTGAAGAGAAGCCAAGACGTCTCCATCAGGACCGGAGAAAAGGCTCATCCGTTAGAGGGCCATCGAGTGCAGCTCAAATCAGCTCAGAAAGTAACAGTAATTTAGTACCAACAGGTATTGGGTCTAGCTGTAATAGAAAACTCAAGGCTATGGTGGTATTCCAAACCCAGCCTAATTTCTTTCAGTAATAGCACTACCCCCCCCCCCCCGCAATGTGTCCACTACCCTTTTACCCTACTATCTTCAGAGGGTAGACAGGCTCTAGATCCCAGGAGAAGACGGTCTACCACCTGCCTACCAAGCGTCAAATGGTCTTGAGCTCAGTAAGAGTTTCCTGAGAATCAAAAACAATCCCAAGGCGAGGTGTGGTTTGTTTGTTTGTTTGTTTTTGTTTTGTTTTGTTTTTGTTTTTCGAGATAGGGTTTCTTTGTGTAGCCCTGGCTGTCCTGGAACTCACTCTGTAGACTAGGCTAGCCTTGAACTCAGAAATCCGCCTGCCTCTGCCTCCCAAGTGCTGGGGTTAAAGGCGTGCACCACCACTGCCCGGCGCGAGATGTGGTTCTTAACGAGGCCACTTATAAAACAAACAGTTGACTTGGGGCTTGAGGTCCCGGAGTCCATGATGTGCAGCGGAGGAGGTGGCAGGCAGTAGGCAGGGGCAGCAGCAGCCCAGAGCTCAGATCTTGAACCCAAGAGAGGACAAGGGTGAGCTAACTGCTCCCCCAGGACCATACTTCCTCCAGCAAGGCCACACCCAAGTAGCCAGCAACTGAGGACCATGTATTCAAAGGCCCCAGACTTACGAGGGACATCTCACCGAAACCAGCGCATCAAGTGAGCCCGAGGATGTGGCTCCCCAGGGTCAGCCTCACCCAGAGTCAGCTCACAGGGTCACAGGCTGCGCCACTCCTAGAGGCCACCTGCTGCCGCTCATTGGTCCACAGACCTAACTCTGAACCAATCAGAGGATGATTGACAAGTTGTTCTCCGGGTGGAGTGGCTTCAGCTCCACCTCCCGGAGCTTGTTAAACAAGCAAATCCTCCAGCCTCAGCTCAAGCCTGCCAGATCAGAAGCCCTGGAGGTGGCCCTGCAGTTTAAAAAAAAAAAAAAAAAAAGGGAGGGGGGTTTCTGGGGGTTCTGGAGGTGTTTCTCTGTGGGAAACTAACACCTTTCAACGGCCTATGGCTTCCTTTGTTTTGGTTTTCGGGGGTTTTTTTTTGTTTTGTTTTGTTTTGTTTTTTTGTTTTTTTGTTTTTCGAGACAGGGTTTCTCTGTGTAGCCCTGGCTGTCCTGGAACTCACTCTGTAGACCAGGTTGTTGGTTTTCGTTTTAACTAAATAAATTACTTACAGAGGCAGGGGCATCTCTTTTGAGTTTGGGGCCAGCCTGGTCTTTCTATACAGAGAAACCCTGTCTTGAAAACAAAAAACAAAAAACAAAAACCAACAAGCAGTATTTAATGTAGTTGGGAGAGGGAGCGGGGGTGCATGTAGAAACAAGATCACAGCCTGTGGAAAAAGGGTATCACAGTCTACCAGATAGGTCCTAGGGATCGAACTCAGGTCTTAATGCTTGACTGCAAGCGCCTTTACCCACTAAGCTGCCCCGCCAGCCCTTATTTTGTGTGTTTTCGTTTTGTTTGAGGCAGAGTCTCAGCATGTAGCCCAGGCTGTCCAAACAACTCCAAGTCCCAGGCTGCTGGAACGACAGGTGTCAGCTGCCGTGCCTGGTTATGACTGCAGGTGTGATTAAATTCCATTTTGAGTAATAAGGAAGTGAGTTCGGAGAGGCGAAGGCTGCCTAGCTATGTCTGGTCAGGGCTGGGTTTTATCCTTAAAGCTCGAGAGATCCAACCACTCCCCGAGTGACCTAGCCACGGTGAGCCGGAAGGAGTCCAGCTGCAATGGGAATCATTTCCTCAACAAAACATTAAAGCACTGGATCCCCTGGAATTAAAGTCACCAACATTTGTGGGTGCTGGGAACTGAACCTGGGTCCTCTGCAAGAACAGCCACTGCTCTAACCACTGAACCATCTCAGCGGTTCTCTGTTCTTGTTTGATTTTGAGACAGGATCTCTTGTGGCTAAGGCTAAAGATGACCTTGCGTTTCTGAGTCTCCTGCTCAGGTGTTTACTATTACAGGTATGTGCCTCTGTATCCAGTTCTCCTCGGAACTGAGATTGAAACCCGGGCTCTTGTGCCTGCCAGGATAACACTTCACCTACTGAGCTACAGCCCCGAGCCCTTATTTTACTTTTCCTTCCCTTGAGACAGGATCTCTCAGTTCCCAGCATTGCTCAACATGGCCTCAAGCTCAAGGCAATCAGACTCCTACAGACCAGCGTGAGCTATACTCATGACTAAAATTAGCTCCATTAAAAAAATTTCATTGGCCGGGCAGTGGTGGCGCACACCTTTAACCCCAGCACTTGGGAGGCAGAGGCAGGCGGATTTCTGAGTTCGAGGCCAGCCTGGTCTACAGAGTGAGTTCCAGGACAGCCAGGGCTACACAGAGAAACCCTGTCTCGAAAAACCAAAAAAAAAAAAAAAAAAAAAATTCGTTGTCTTATTCACTCACATGCACCTCTTTGTTCCTCTGCATGTGCACAAGTGTGTGGGTGCGTGGGTGCTTAAGGATGGCAGAACAGGCTACCACTGGAGCCAGACTCAGATGTAATTGGGTCACTTGATATGGGCGCTGAGAACTGAACACCAGTTATCTGAAAGCAGCCAGCAAAGCTGACTCTCCAGCCCCTAAAATCAGTCTTTTTTGACACCACTGTTCAGCTTCCTGTTCAGGCTGCATGGAAGCTGATTTAAGCAAGTGTCCCCAGGCTGCTCCCCTGCCCCAGGTGACATCAATTATAAGCAATTGTCTCAAGGCAAGTTTATAATATTGCAGAATTACTGGACACAGTGTAGGAGTTGAGTCCCCGTATGCCTGCATTTGAAGTATAGAGCTCTTTAGCTGAGAGTTAGGTTGCTATCTCTCCCACCCCCGAGTCTGTGGGCCCGTGTCTGTAAATTCAAACAGTCAAGGGTCAAGAATTACTGTTTGTTTGTTTGTTTGTTTGTTTTGTTTTTTGTTTGTTTGAGACAGGGTTTCTCTGTGTGGCCCTGGCTATCCTGGAACTCACTCTGTAGACCAGGCTGGCCTCGAGCTCAGAAATCCACCTGCCTCTGCCTCCCAAGTGCTGGGATTAAAATCGCGTGCTACCACTGCCCGGCTAAGAATTATTGTTTTAACAATAGCATCTGTACTGAGTAGGTGCAAAATTCTCTTGTCACTATACTATAAGCAGTACGGTAGATGGGCTGCATATACTGAGTTTATGCTGACTAGAAGGGTGATGGAAGCCAGGCTTGATAAAGCTGAGGCAGGAGGATAGCAGGCTGGAGGACGACAAGTCTGCTTGGGCTGCAGAGTGAGATCAAAGCTTAGACAACCCAGGGAGAGTCTGTCACAGCAATTCAAGGTTGGTTGGTTTGGTTTTAAGCTGGTGGAGTATCTCAGTGGTAGAATGCTTGCTTGCCTCTTGTGAATGAGGCCCTAGGTTTAAACCTGAGTCAGAAATGGGAGGGGCGTGGGAGGGAATGACATACGGGATATGGAGGGATATGGACCCACCCTGTGGGACATCCTGTATGAATCAGATCAGCCTTTTGAGTTGGTATCTAAGGTGCAACCTGAAGCCAGCCCAGAGACACAAAGCTATGGCCGCAGAGTGGCCACAAAGACAAAGGACTGCAGCTTATTTCAGACCCACGCTCTCCGTGGCCATTCAGAGTTCTCAGTTGTGTTTAAAATATAAAACAAGGGGCTGGAGAGATGCTGGGTGATTAAAAGCACATGATGCTCTTGCAGATGGCCCAGGTTCAGTTCCCAGCACCCGAATGGTAGCTCACAACTGTCTGTAACTCCCGGTCCAGGGGATCTGACACCCATGTTCTCCTCGTGCTCCTGTGTGTATAAACACGTGATTAAAAATAACTGAGACCAGCATGGTCTAACAGAGCTGATTGTTACTGTTAGGGATATTGTCGTTAGAGAGTATCTTACCATGTAGCCCAGACAGGCCTGGAACTCTACGGAGTCCAGATTGGCCACGAACGCAGGATTCCCCCTGCCTTAGCTTCTGTGCTGATTTGAAAGTCATGTGCCGCGACGCCTGGCCAGCATAATGAAGTTCAGGAATGAACTGGCTTGCTCAATTTAAATAATAACCTTAAAATGGCTGGGAATTTCTTTTGTTGTTGTTGTTGTTGTTGTTGTTGTTATTTTCCCACCAGAGACAGGGTTTCTCTGCGTAGCCCTGGCTGTTCTGGAACTCACTTTGTAGACCCGGCTGGTTTTGAACTGCCTGCTTCCACTTACTTCCCGAGTGCTGGGATTAAAGGCATGAAGCAACCACCGCCAGGCTGGGAATTGTTTTGAAATAAAAGAATCAAGAAAATGAGGGCCCGGCAGTGGTGGCACATCAAAAACAGCATAAAAAATGGGTGTGGTGGCTCACACCTGCAAAGCAAGGCGGGCAGACCAGAAGTTCACTGTTATCCTTGGCTACACAGCAACTTCAAGGCCAGTCTGGGCCACGTGAGACCTTGTCTCCAAAAAGTTAAAAATTAAAATGAAACAAACAAATGAAAAATGTGCCCCAAGTCGAGAGGAGTCCGTGGACCCGAGAGGAGACCCCACGTTCTGGAGGCCATTTTCACGCCTGCGCTTTGAGGTCCGCCTTCCTGACTCAAGGACTCAGTCCCTTCGCTCGTTTATCTGCTGTCACATCTCAGACCCTCTGTGGCCTTTCGAACCTGGTGGGGACCTTGAAAGATCTGAGAAAGAAGCCCAAGTCCAAGGTAGAGAACAAGTTGGACCCGCGTTCAAGCCCAGATGGGACCGTGCGGCTCGGCAGCTGACTCTTTATTTCCTCATAGCTCGGATTGTGTAACGACCCTTGCGATCTCTGAGGATTAGGAGAGCAAAGCTGGTTCCTCAGGTGTGGTTATTTATAATTTCTCCTTCCCATCTTCAAAAGGACTCTTGCTTCATCCCAGCCTTCATCTGTGGCAATGGGCTACATCCTGAGACAATGGAGCTGAGTTTACAAACCTGACTGAGCATCCGGCCTCCTCCAGGGAGACCTCATCCAGAGGAAGCGTGGGGTTGGGTTTGGTTTGAGGTTTTTGTTTTACTTTTTCTTTTTTTGTAAGATTTATTTATTTTATGTATGAGTACACTGTCGTGGGCAGGGGAAAATAAAAAAAAATGAGTACACTGTCTTCAGACACACCAGAAGTGAGCATGAGATCCCATTACAGATGGTCGTGAGCCACCTTGTGGTTGCTAGGAATTGAACTCAGGACCTCTGGAAGAGCAGCCATCTCTCCAGCCCTTACTTTTCTGACTTAAGAGGAATGTCCTCACTGTATAGCCCAGTCTGGCTTCAAACTAAGAGTCAACCTGCCTCAGCATTTGGAGTGCGGGGATTCCAGACAGGCATTTGCTCCCATGCCCCACTGAAGTATTTTACAGAAGTCTGACTTGGGGAGTCAGTTGTGCTTCTGTAGGAGGAGGCCCTGGGTTCGAGCCTCAGCACCGAATAAAACTGCATTTGATGATGCAGGCCTGTGGCTTCAGCTCTTGGAAGGCTGAAGTGGGAGGATTCGGGGTTTGAGGCCAGCTTGGAATACATAAGATGACCCTGTCTCCAAAGCAAGTTAAGCATATAGCAATCCTGATCTGACCATCCCGTTTGTAGGAACGTACGGAGGGGAAACGAGAGAACATATGCAGACAGCAGTTGCACGCAAAGGCTCCTAGCGGCTAAAAATAGAAACAACTTAAATAGATAAAAAAAAAATGTCATCAAGGATGGGCATGTAGCTCAATGACAGGCCACTTACCAAGCACATGTGCTGTGCTCACACACATATATGCACACACACATACATATTGTCATGGTCTGGCCCCCTAGCATAGCTGTAGCCATTTTGTTCCGCGCCTGCCAGCTATTTCATATTGTTGCTGTAATAGGCCCGACAGTCATTGACCCAGAAAAATAACTTGACTTAGAGCCGGGTCAGGTTGACCACATCCCGTTATGTTCTGTATGTTATGAGGTTTCTTAGTCTTAAGGAATTCCATAACCATAAACTTCACTTGGGATCCATCAAAATAAAGGTCAGTATGAACTGTTATTTCTAAAGTTATGGGAGTCAGGGCTGACCACCAGGCCCTGTGTATGAGCTTATTGTGGTTTTTGTGGTTTTAACCTTTATAAGCTGGCCCTGAGAAATGTTCAGGGTTGTAGGTTTAGCTCCTGAAGTTTGAGCTACTTCACTGATCCGTTAGTCTTGGGGTGTGCATTCAATAAACTATCCCTATCTGACTGAGATTGGTGTTTGTGTGGTTTGTGGGATGACCCCTGAACCCCAACACATGCACTCATATACAATCTCACACATTTGTACACACGCTTAGACTCACATCACAAACACACACAATTGTCTAATTGAGACAATGTCTACAAAAAAAAAATGAACAATGTATCAACATGCATATGCGGCTGTCACACAGGCATGGTGAACCTCAGGCTGATCATGCTGGCGGAAAACAGGAGATGTAGGGGAGGGAGGGCTTAGCATTAAGGCTTGCTGCTGTTGCAGAGAGAGGACCAGAACTCAGGCCCCAGCATCTAAGTCCCAGAAACCACACCTGCCTGTGTCTCCTGTTCTAGGGGCCGATCTGTGGATCTCTTCTGGTTTCTCTGGGCACCACATGTGCGCACAAACACACAGACACATGCATTCATACACATGAAACATATCCTATTTTATAGGACGTTCTAGGAAATGCAAACTTACCTGCAGTGACAGAGGGGATTGTAGCTGTTGAAATAGAACTATGCTTTGTGGAAAGCCACAGACAGTAGGCAAGTGGCCCCTTGGGAGCCTGGAGAGAGTTCTGGGAGTGATACAGGTCCTCTTAACAACTGGATACATTCTGGAGTATACACTTCCTCGAGATGTTACTGTGTAAATCACCTCATCTCATAGGACTGCTGTTCCATCTATAGTCTGTCCAGAGCGGAGTTGTTGCCATTCCTGTGACTATTAATGACCTTGATTGTGATGATGGCATGGGAGGTGCCCATCTCTGAGGACGCTTATCAGGTTACACAGTGGAGGTGCACACAATGTATTGTTGCTCCATTGTACCTGCACAAGGCAGTGTGCATTTTAGTTATTACTTGTTATTATTTTTACTTATAGTTACTAATATATAATATAAATAATAAATACTAACAAATATTTTATTTATATATATTTTTATTATTTCATCATTATTATTTTATTATTGTTATTATTATGAATTATTGTGTGTGTGCACCCACGTGCATATAGGATGATGTATCCTGTGGTTACAGACGCACTCCTGCATTTGTGGAACACAGAGTACCATCTGCAGGAGCCAGTTCCTGCATTCTACCATGGATTCCAGGGACGAAACTCAGGTTACAAGGCTCCGATGACAATCATATCTGCCCACATCTTAGAGCCCTAGAGCTCTCTTTATAAATGTGTCTCTCTAGGGCTAACACTGTGGCTCTGTAGGTAGGGCACATGCCCAGCAAGCAGGAACCCCTGGCTTTGATTCTCAACACCGCATGAAGCCAGGCTTGGCAAAGCACACCAGTGATCCCAGCACCTGGAAGGTAGGGGGTAGAAGAGTCTGGAACCCAAGATCATCTTCAGCTACATGGTGAATCTGAGGCCAGACTGGGCTATGAGAAACTCGGTCTTTTAAAAAAACGTGCTCGTTGCCCGGCGGTGGTGGCACATACCTTTAATCCCAGCACTTGGGAGGCAGAGGCAGGCGGATTTCTGAGTTCAGTTCGAGGCCAGCCTGGTCTACAGAGTGAGTTCCAGGACAGCCAGGGCTACACAGAGAAACCCTGTCTCAAAAAACAAAAACAAAAACAAACAAACAAACAAACAAACAAACAAACAAAAAACGTGCTCGCTCATGGGGATGAGGGTTCCGTGCGGCAGAACACTATCCGAGTTTACTCAAGGTTCTTGGTTTCATGCTCGATCCACAGAGAAAGGAGAAAAAAAAAAAAACACTCCTTATCTGGGCATTTTTTGAGAGACTGGGAAAAGATTTTAATTACTTCCAATTACATTTTTTTTTCTGCCAAATAAGTCACCACACAGAGATGAGGCCGTGAGAAGCCTTGGTTATATTTGGCTTGCATATATTACGCATAGAGTTAGGTGTCTGTCGCAATAAATAGCCCAGCTGGGGTAATTAAGGCGGCTCTTCCAGATACCATCTTCCGACAGGCTCAGGTGAAGCAAAGATACACTGTGTAAGGCCAGAGTCTTCCGGAAGTCATGCATGTAAATGTCAGGCGCTGACCAATGGGCAGCAGTAGGCGGGGCCCAGGCAAGTCTCCAGGGCCACATCAGCATCCCGTAACTCCACGTTAATAAGATCCTCGAGCAGCCCGGGAGATTACAGCACTTACGTTTGCAAAATGCTTTTCTTTGCTGCTCCTATTTCTCTGTGTGCTCCGTAAAGATTGGTTCATCTTCCAGGAGATAACACTGAGGCCGGAGGCCAGAGAATCTAAGATCCAAACCTGTAGCCATGGCCGGCCTCAAACTGTAGACCAGGCTAGCTCTGAACTCACAGACCCCCACTTGCCTATGACTACCAGGTGGTGGGATTAAAATCGTGCGTCTCCGCCCCCCAGCATAACACCCAAGTTTACGGCTTACATGATCTGCATTTCTTCCCACCCAGACACACCTGGATCAAATAGGCTTTAAAAAAAAATATTATGCCGGGCGGTGGTGGCGCACGCCTTTAATCCCAGCACTTGGGAGGCAGAGGCAGGCCAGCCTGGTCTACAGAGTGAGTTCCAGGACAGCCAGGGCTATACAGAGAAACCCTGTCTCAAAAAAAACAAAACAAAACAAAAACAAAACAAAACAAAACAAAACATTATGTACACAGCATTCTGCCTGCATGTATGACCGCAGGCCAGAAGGGGGCACCAGATCTCATTATCTGATGGTTATAGGCCACCTTGTGGTTGCTGGGAATTGAACTCTGGAAGAACAGGCAGTACTCTTAACTTCTGGGCCGTCTCTGAAGCCCCAAATAGGCTTTTTTTTATTATTCTTTTGCAAAGGTCACTCCAGGAGCCAATGATGGGTTGGGTTTGGTTTGGGGTTTGGTTTGGGTTGGGTCTGGTCTGATCTGATCTGGTCTGGTTTGGATTTGGGTTGGGTTGGGTTTGGTTTGAGGTTTGGTTTAGGGTTTGGTTTTGTTTTGGGTTTGGTCTGGTCTGGTCTGGTCTGGTCTGGTCTGGTTTTGGTTTGATTTGGGTTTGGTTTTGGTTTGGTTTGGTCTTGGTTTGGTTGATTTGGTTTGGAGTTGAGACAAGGTCTTTGTACAGAGGCCAGGCTGGTCTTAAATTAGAAATCTTCCTGCATCTGCCTGTGGAATGCTGGGACCACAGATAATATGCCACACACCCTAGCTCCAGTGACGTGTGTGTGTGTGTGTGTGTGTGTGTGTGTGTGTGCCTGAGTGTGCACAGGTACATGTGTATGAGCATGCATGTGGACGCCTGTTGATTCCTCAGGAGCCATCCGCCGTGTCTTAGTGTGTGTGAGCATCATGTGTAGCTACACTCTCCAGGTAGCACACATGGAGGTTAAACATTGATATCTGGGTGTCTTACTCTATCCCCCACCACATTACTTTTCCAGACAGGGTCTCTCTCTGAACCTGGCAATCATCCTTTCAGCTAGACTGACTGGCCTGACGGCATCTCAGGTCCTTCTATCTCTGTCACCCAGGTACAAGCCACCACAACAGCATTGGGTCTTGGGGATCAGAGGTAAGATTACATGGAAATAGGCTGGAGGGATGGCTCAGTGAGTGATTAGAGCACCGGCTGCTCTTCCAGAGGTCCTGAGTTCAATTCCCAGCAACCACATGGTGGCTCACAACCATCTGCAATGGGATCTGATGCCCTCTTCTGGTGTGTCTGAAACAGCAATAGTGTATTCATATACAATAAATAAATCTTAAAAAAAAAAAAAAAAAGATTGCATGGACAGTCCCCTTTATCCACTGAGCTATCATCTCCTCAGGCCCCTGACTGGTTTTATGGACACAGGGTGTCTCATTGGGACCTGGAAACCAACAACTGGCCAGGGTGGCCAGCCAGTAAGCCAATGGGTTCTGTGCACCCCCCTTCCCCCCCAGTACTGGAACTACACCCCTATACTTCCATACCTGGCTTTTTCAGTGAGTTTCGAAAGTTGAATGTGTCCTGGAGCATGTGATATGAGAGAGAGAGAGATCTCTTTACAAACCCAGCGGGTCAGCGATGTGAGCAACATTCTAGAGACGAAAGAGCTAGACACTCACTCACTCTCCCGGCACCTGCCCAGAGCAAGTTGATGTGTCTGTTTTTGTAAATCTATCAGCAGTGACTCTGTGTAACCCTGGTTACAATACAGATACATTTTATCTTTCTTTTCTTTTTTCTTTTCCTATTCAAATTGTTTATTTTCGAGGCAAGTTCTGCCCAAGTAAACCGGCAAAGCTCTCTGTGCCTCTACCTCCTGAAAGCAGGGATTCTAGGCCGACACGCCCAGCTACAGTTTTTTGTTTGTTTGCTTACTTGAAACAGGGTTTGACTATGCAGACCAGGCTGGCCTCTAGTTCCCAGATCCACTGTTCTCTGCCTCCAGAGCGCTAGGATCAAAGCTGAGGTCCACGGCTCCCACAACCCAGCTAAACGGTTTTGAGAGAGCGATTATGTATGAGGTTTAACTTGCAAGATGAATTTGTTTGTTCATTCCACAAATGAATTCAATATTCGAGAACGTTAATAAGTAGTGAGTGGACCTCACTGTGTATGGGCCAGGCATGTGCCCAAGTATTTGACAGACATGTGAACAATTCATTGTTCGAGAACAAGTGTGTGAGGCAGCTTCTCTTACGTCTCAGTCTGTGTGGGCTGCCAGAACACAGAGCCATAGACGGAGAAATTTATTTCTCATCATTCTGGACGCTACGGAGTTCAGAGTCAAGGCAACAGTGAAGCAATCTCGGAATGAGGCCTGTGAGTCGTGCATGACCATGGGGCTGGAGAGATGCCTCAGTTCCGGCACTGGATGCTCTTACATAAGACCTGGGTTCAGTCCTCAGCACCTGTGTGGTGGCTCATAACTCTCTGTAAGGCCAGTTCCAGAGAGTCCAGCGCCCTCTTCTGACCTCCTTGGCACCAGGCATGCACACAGTGAACAGACGTACATTCTAGTCAAAACACCCATACACATAAAATAAAATAAAAATACCCTAAGACAAGAAGAAGAAGAAGAGGAAGAGGAAGAGGAAGAGGAAGAGGAAGAGGAGGAAGAAGAAGAAGAAGAAGAAGAAGAAGAAGAAGAAGAAGAAGAAGAAGAAGAAGAAGAAGAAGAAGAAGAAGAAGCAACAGCAAGGTGGTAGTGCCCACATTTAATCCTAGTGGCTCGGGAGGCAGAGGCAGGCAGATCTCTGGGTTCGAGGCCAGCCTGGTCTACAGAGTGAGTTCCGGGACAGCCAGGGCTACACAGAGAAACCCTATCTTGAAAAAACTGAAAGGAAAAAAGAAAAAGAATTAACCTTGAGTATTTTCTTGAAAACCACATCTCCATCAAACATTGGGGGGTTAGGACTTCAATATATAAATGAGGAGGGGCCCGCTCACACAAGACATAGTCCACAACAGTTTATTTATCTCTGCAATGGTAACTCTTGATTCAATAGAGAACAGTCTAGTAACTTAGTAAGTCACACTTCTGGGTGTATCTGAGGGCCTTTTCAGGGACTGTTAGATTTATATCTACAGGGTTCTGGTCTAAGGAATAATTTAACTCAAAGACAAATCGCAATTTGAACAGAGCATCAGGAGACTATGACGTATGGGAAGTGGGACCTAGTCGGATGGTGTTGGTTACTGGAGGCCCCTTGAAGGCCATCATCAGTTTGTTTTGTTTGTCAGCCCTGGAGACTGAACTTGAGGTGTGTGGGGCAAGCATCCCACCACTGGGCTGGGCTCACTCCAGCCTTTTCTGTGGCCCAGGGCTTCCACCAGGATTTCAGCAGCTTGGTTCCGCCCTAGCCTCCCTGCCTCGGAGCAAAGCCCTGGGAATCTGTGAACTGAGGAACCCTTTCCTTCTGGTTGTTCGGACCTTTGGTCAAAACCAGCCCCGCCCCCAGCACGGGCAACACAGTGGAGTGCCGAGCAAGCGCCATCGCCATCGCAAAAGCTCGGGAGGAGGGAGCTATTAAGAGGCAGAGGTTGGAAGCCAGCATGGAGGAGCCATAGAGAGAGCAGAATGTGGGCAGAAGAGTCTGATGTCTAAATCCGGGTGGAGGGGAGTCCGGCAAGGGAACTCCAAGCCAGTACCTTGGCACTTGCCTGTAATTCCACCAGTTCTGAGCAGAGACAGAGGCGGGAGGATCTCAAATTAGCCTGGACTACAAAGAGAGACCTTCTCAGACTAGAGTACCACAGAGCTGGGAAACTAGGTCCGTGGTAGAGCCCAGGCCCAGCATATCCTAGGCCACAGATTCCTTCTCCAGCATTGCAAAAATAAATAAAACGCCGGGCGGTGGTGGCTCATGCCTTTAATCCCAGCACTTGGGAGGCAGAGGCAGGCGGATTTCTGAGTTCGAGGCTAGCCTGGTCTACAGAGTGAGTACCAGGACCAGCCAGGACAGGGCTACACAGAGAAACCCTGTCTCGAAAAACCAAACAAATAAATAAATAAATTTTAAAAACACGATATAATAAAGAATGTCCTTCCAAGCTAAATTTTAGACATAATCCTCCATTATTTCTTTAGGATAAGTTTCTAAAGCCATACAGTTTCTGGGTCACGGTGTCTGCGTGCTTTTTTAGAGTCCATAAATACACAGACCCACTGTCTTCCTAGTGCCCTATCCTGGTCCCCAAGCAGTGGCTTATGGATAGATGGAGTTCCTCCTACTTCTCTGACCTCGGAGGAGCAGGTACCAGGGCAGCTGGCTGAACGCCAGAATCAAGCAGGAAGCCTCCTCGATAAGTCAGGTCTGTGACTGGGGATTCGTGTACACTCACATTCATTTTGTTAAATAAAACTTGTGGCGGTGGTTTGAGGATGTGTTAGAGTATTTTCCTACTGTGCCTGGGACTCTGGCTTGAACCTCCCCCCTCCCCAACATGACATAACCAGATGTGCTGGTGTGCTTCTGTAATCCCAGTTTGGGGAGGTAGAGTCACGAGAGCCAGTAGTTCAAGACCATCCTCAGCTATAAGTTCGAGGCCCAAGGCAAGAGCATAGGATTTGCGTCTGGGACCTGCCCTGTTCCCAACAGACCGGATCAGGAGAGGTGAATCATGGGAAGTGATTTCAGGCAGATTGGGGAAGATCCTGTAACCAGTGTGCTAGCCAGGCTGCACCAGACAGAGTGCAAGCCTTAATCAATTTGCTGGTGGATTAACTCGGGCGTGTCTAGTTAAGTTGTTTTCTATGCCTCCTTCCTGCGGGTCTACAGATGCTGTCACACCATCATGGTTGGAGGGTCAGAGCCGGTTCTGGTTTGGGGAGCTGCCCAGTGACAAATCCTTTCCTCGTTGTCTGGCTTGGCTCAGATATGCGCTACTGAATTTAATTGATCCAAGGAATTTTGCTTTTAATAGTTTCCTTACTTACTCATCTGTTATATTAAGCCGTCCAGAGCTCTGTTCCCAGGCTGGCGAGAGGGTAAAGGTGCCTGCTGCCAAGCCTGCTGACCTAATCCTGACCCTTGGACCAACATGGTGGAAGCAAGGTTGTCCCCTGACCTCCACACACACACACACATACTGTGACACACTCTTCTCGTGTCCACTAAATAGGTAATAAATAGAAAAACTATTTCCTAAATGTGTTAAAGACTATGTGTTCTTTCACCAGATAATATGTGAGTACAATATGCTGTTCAAACGATGTAAAGTCACAGAGAAAAAAATGTTCTCCCTTGCATAGTCTTGGCTTCAGGGTCCCAGTAAATGAGCCAAGGGGTGGGGCATTTTGTGGTTCCTGATAGAAACTCTGAGTTTGGCTAATGTGTTTGTACCCTTGTAAATATTTGTAAATGTTTTTGAGGGTTTTTTTTTTTTTGTTTTGTTTTTGTTTTTTTGTTTTTTTGTTTTGTTTTTCGAGACAGGGTTTCTCTGTGTAGCCCTGGCTGTCCTGGAACTCACTCTGTAGACCAGGCTGGCCTCGAACTCAGAAATCCGCCTGCCTCTGCCTCCCAAGTGCTGGGATTAAAGGCATGAGCCACCACTGCCCGGCCCGAGGTTATTCTTTAAAGTGCATTTGTATGTTTTTACTTTTATTTTACCTTATTATCTTAGCATGTGTGTGTGTGTGTATGTATGTATGTGTGTATACATGCATGTGTGTGCATGCACGTGTATGTGTGTATATGTGTGTATACATGCATGTGTATGTGTGTATATACATACATGTGTGTATGTGTATGTATGTATGTGTGTATACATGCATGTGTGTGCATACACGTGTGAGTATGTGTGTATATGCATGTATACATGCATGTGTATGTGTGTGTGTATACATACGTGTGTGTGTGTGTGTGTGTGTGTGTGTGCGCGCCTGCCTCTGTGGTCTTTTTCTAGGATGAACCTGTCTGTCCCAGTCAGAACATTCAGTGCTGCAGAGCCGTCTCTGTTTTGTTGAACTCGTTTTGTGGCACCTGCAGCAGCAGGTTCAGGAGCTGCACAGAAGCCTGGTCTGGACTCACCACGTCCCGGTGTGACTCTTAAACAACCGCCCGTTTGTTTCTGCCTCTCCATCGCTTCGAATGACTAGCTGCACTTGACCGTTTGATGTTTACTTTCCTCCACTCGAAATAATGGGGTTGTGTCTGTAAACCAACACTACCTTGAAGATCTAAGTCAAAAGTATGCCCCAGGCATAAGGAACAGCACCGTGTGGCCATCCCGCGTTTAATCACACTTCAAATGTTTAAATTCAGCCTACAGTTGGGCAAAGCCATCGACCATACGAGGCATCTCACATAGGTGTCTTGGTTACTTGTCTATTGCTGTGATAAAAACCCCAAGACCAAGGCAACTTATCAAAGAAAGTGTTTAATTGGGCCAGAGGTTCAGAGTCCATGATGGTGGAGTGAAGGCATAGCAGGGACTAGCTGAGAGCTCTCTCTTCTAGAAGCACAGAGGCAAAGAGAACACTGGGAAACCTTATGTCACACACTTCATCCAACAAGGCCACACCTCTTAATTCTTCCCAAACAGTTCCACCAGCAGGGGACGAAGTACTCAACCATATGAGCCTGTGAGATTTGTTCTCCTTCAAATCGCCACCGCATGTGATAACATGTTGGAGACTCAAGGCCAAACGGAAAGGGAAAAGAAGTTGTTCTGAACAGCTCTGATGGAGAAAGGGCAAAGTTCAGATGTGAAGCTCACTTCTCCTCGTGTCACCTTCCCAAGGTCCGGAGGTGGAAAGGTCTTAAGTCAAACCATCAGAAGTCAGTAGCAGCCTTTGATCTGGTTTCTGTCAAATTACTTTGCACTTTTCTGCATAAAAACATGGAAATACTGCTTGACATAGTGGCACACACTGTTAATCCCAGCAATCGGGAGGCGGAGGCAGGAGGAACTCTGAGTTCAAGGCCAGCCTGGTTACCTAGAAAGCTCAAGACCAGCCAGAGCTACCTAGTGAAACCTTGTCTCAAAACAAAACAAAGAACTCCATGGAGACACAGACACAGACACACACACAGACACACAGACACACAGACACACACACACACACACACACACACACACACACACTGGTTTTTTGAGACAGGGTTTCTCTGTGTGGCCTTGGCTGTCACAAAACTCATTCTGTAGGTCAAGCTGGCATTGAACACAGAGATCGGCCTGCCTCTGCTTCCCGAATGAAAGGATTAAAGGTGTGTGCCTTCACTCCCTAACTCCACGGAAATACACTGTAAGCAAATACAATAAGCCTCTCCACTACACACACACACACACACACACACACACACACACACACACCTTTAACAAAACAGTTGCTTCAGAGTTTCTGGTAGTTAAAAAAAAAAAAAAACCAAAGCAAAACAAGACAGACATTTTATTCAAACCACCACCACACATGGCTTTTTTTTCCTGTGTATCTTTTGGAGATTGTTTTACACCAGTTACTAAATCTACTTGGTTCATTTTAACGGGTATGTAATATTCCATTAACCAATTAAGTTATAAAAAATAAGAAGAAAGCTATTGAAGTGGAGAGACATCTCAACCATGAAAAGGGTAGGCTCCCAACCAAAAACATAAGAAGAAAGCCATAATAACGTTTTTTTTGAGAGACATTGGGTTTGCTTGCAACCAATTGATATTATAAACAATATAGCAAGAAATCTCTTTCCCAGATATGTCTTTGGCTCCCTCAAGGTGCAGGTGAAAGGTAGAAAACATGACAGATGTGACGTCTACCTTTGAAGAACTTGAGATGCAGTGGACAGAGAGGCAGTCAGGGTCACATAGACAAGTTATTGTGGTTTGGACATACTTTGTGCCCCAAAGTTTCAAGCACATCCTGTTGTGTGACACCATTCCTTGGGAGTGTGCATGAATGTCTTCTCACCCCAGATAAGGACCCAACAGCTCACGGTAGTAAGGATCCCATCAAAGCCCAACTCGGTCATCTCCTGAGTTTATTGGCATCCCTTGTAGGAGTAAGATGAGGGGTTACTCCAGGAGCAGAAGTGACTCAAAGGCCTCATTCCACATGTGCTGCTGTCCCTGGAGCTCATCCCACAGCCCTGGCATGTTCAATATCCTGAAGAATCTGTTGCAACCAAGGCTTCATTTTCACCAAGCACCACGCTGCACCACCCAAAGCCCACCCCAGCATGAGAGAGGCTCAGAGAATCTGGAACCCTGGAGCTCACTGAACAACTTGTGGGCAGCTTGACAAGTAGGGATGTCTCTGCCAGGCAGCTTGGCTTGCCTCTGCCTCTTCCTGGTACCTAGGCTTGTCTGAATGTGACTTTTAGCAGTCCTTACTGTTTCAAACTTTGGGTGGGAGGGGCCTATGAATATTGATCAGTTTTGGCAAGTTCCTGAGGCTTCTGAGTTGTTGCCTTCCTGAATATTAAGGAGCATGTTTTACCTCCCATACATCATCCTGAATCTTAAGCTTCCCTCCAAGACGGAATGTATGCACTCTAATTGTTACACATCAACTCCCATGTATTGAGTAGGGGCGGAGCTATTAAAAGGCAGGGCCTAATGGAAAAATCATTGGCTCATCAGGGTGATGCCCTTGGAAGGAGTTACTGGAGTGGTCACAGGGACCAAGTTAGTTCCTTCTAGAGTGAATTGTTATAAAAGAGAACGAGGCCATCTTCTCTTCAGGCTCTGGCTTCCCGTCTTGCCTCAACAGTGTATTTTCCTTCTTGTACACATTCCCCCTCCCCCCAACCCCTTTGGTCATGTCATCTGTACCATGTTGGGACACAGCCAAGGTGGCAGGGGTGGGGGTGGGGTGTCTCACTACAGTCACGTGGGTGTTGACAGCATGCTCTTGGACCTTCAGAGCTATAGATTGAATACCCTTCTTTGCTTTAAAAAGTATCCAGCTTCAGGATATATATATATATATATATATATATATATATATATATATATATATATATATTTGGTAGCAAACTGGAAATGGCCACATAGATAATGCAGTATGTGGAGATACAAGAGAAGTGTGCTGAACACTCTCGGGATGTCCGTCCATCCGCACGGACGAAAGGGCCTCGGGGAGACTTCAGTCCCAGCATCTCCATCTCCGTTACCAGGAGTGAGAAAGGAGAGTGCTGGCTAAATCTGCACTCTTGTGTAAGCTATTATTTTAGGCTGAGTTCCCTGGGGGAATCTGAGCGAGGATTCCCTGTGGAGTGGACAGGGCGAACAAGAGGGTCCCTGGGGAGGGTCTAAGGAGGAATTTTATTTTTATGATATTTACTTATTTAATGTGCACGTGTGGACACACGTATGCCATGGTGTGAACGTGGAAGTCGGAGAACAACCTTTTAGGGATCAGCTACGCTCTTCCACTCCGCGCCTCTACCTTCTGATGGCATTAGGGAAGGCCGCCATGTCCACCCAGAATTCCTGTGAGTGCTGGAGGTCTGGACTCGGGTCCTCATACTTGAATAGTAAGTGTATCCACTGAGCCATCTCCCCAGCCCCTTTGTTCCGAGACAAGTTCAAGTCCTGCTTGCCATACGCAAGCAGATGACCGACATGCTCTGAGTCCCTGTTTCTAAGTCTGAGGACTCGGTATCATTAAAACTCATAAAGAGGGCATCAGACCCCATTACAGATGGTTGTGAGCCACTAGGTGGTTGCTGGGAATTGAACTCAGGACCTCAGGAAGAGCAGCCAGTGCTCTTAACCGCTGAGCCATCTCTCCAGTGTTGTGTTTTGTTTTGTTGGTTGGTTTTGTATGGGAATTGGTTTTGTTTGAGACAGGGTTTCTCTGTATAGCCCTGGCTGTCCTGGAACTCACTCTGTAGATCAGGCTGGCCTGAAACTCATAGAGATCTATCTATCTGCCTCTGTCTCCCAACTGCTGGGATCAAAGGAGTGTGTCACCATGCTCACCTTCTTAGGTGTCTTTTAACGACATTTTGACACACAAGGGTTTCTGGTGTGTACTTATAATTACAACACTTGGAAGGCAGAGACAGGCAGATCTCTGTGCATCACAGGTTCACCAGTGGTACAGAGTCACACTGGTTTAGAGAGATGGCTCTGTTTTTAAAAGCATGCTCTTACAGAGGGCTTGAGTCCCATCAGGTGGCTCACAGCCGCCTGTAACTCCAGCTGCAGGGCTCCTGTGCCCTTCTCTGGTCTCCTCAGGTTCCTGCACACATGTACACAAGCCTGCATACACACAAATAAATAGTAAGTCTAAGAAAAAGCTTAAAGTTGTTATTAAAATGTCTGTGGCAGGGTTGGAGAGATGTGCTGTGGTAAAAAGCACATGTGGCTTTTGAGAGGACCCACGTTCAATTCCCAACACCCACGTGGTAGTGCACAGCCATGGATCAGTCCAGTGCCAGGTGTCAAGAACATTCGTGGTGGTGCACAGACGCACATGCAGGTCAAACACTGACATGTAAAATAGAATCAACCTAATTTTTAAAGTCTTTAAAGTGGGTGTGGCAGTGACTGCCTGTAATCAGAAATCAGGGGCTGGAGGCAGGGGGATTGCTTTCAATCTAAACCTAGTCTGGTCTACAAGGTGAATTCCAGACTATCTGAACTTACATAGCAAGACTCTTTCAAAACAACAGCAGCAAATGATCATTTTATTATATAATAACTGTGTCATATAATAATATGTCTATTCTTTTTTTTGTTTTGTTTTTTTTTTGTTTTTTGTTTTTTGTTTTTCGAGACAGGGTTTCTCTGTGTAGCCCTGGCTGTCCTGGGGCTCACTCTGTAGACCAGGCTGGCCTCGAACTCAGAAATCTGCTTGCCTCTGCCTCCCAAGTGCTGGGATCAAAGGTGTGCGCCACTTCTCTCTCTCTCTCTCTCTCTCTCTCTCTCTCTCTCTCTCTCTCTCTCTCTCTCTCTCTCTCTTACACACACACACACACACACACACACACACACACACACACACACACGAGTCCAGAGTGGTGGCTCAGGCTTGAAATCCCAGCACTTGGAGGCAGAGGCAGGAGGATCACTGGGAGTTCTAGGCCAGCCTGGGCTACATAGTGAGACCCTGTATAAAATACTCTACCTCCCTGTGTGCTGAGAAAACCCCAGACCTTTTAGCACACCCCCAAGTTTGAGAACTGGCGCTTTAACCAAAGGGGGAGAAACCACAAGGCAAAGCAAAAACCCAAATCTGCAGTTTCAGGAACGGTTGTTTTTATCTCCTAGCAGGAAAGAGGCTCCCGGATCATTCTTATTCAGTACTTAAGCCTGATCTGTCTATGTCAAGATTTTCCTCATTCCCTCATTGGGGCCGGGGTGCGGGTAGCTCGGCCTGGAAAGGGCTTGCTGTGGGAGGGTCTGAGTTCCGACCCTCAGCACCCACGGGAAACCAAAAACTGTTGATAGAAGCGCACGCCTGCGAGCCAGCGCTGGGGAGGTGGAGGCAGGAGGATGCCCGGGTTCCATCCAGCTGAATTTATCGAGATCCAGGCTCCATGAGAGACCCTGTGCTGGGGTTCCGAGCACGTGATCATGACAGGCTTTAACTTGGGACCTGGGATTTGGACTTAGGTTTTCTTGCTGACCTGGCAAGTGTTCTTAGCCTCTGAGCCATCTCTCTAACCCCTATAAGACAGGCGCTTGCTTAGTTTTGATTTTTTGTTGTTGTTGTCTCAAAAAACCAAAAAACCAAAAAACCAAAAAAAAAAAAAAAAAAAAAAAAAAAAAAAAAAAAAAAAAAGGAGGAGGGGCGGAAAAGGTCATGGGCCTTTCACCTGGGTATCCAACTTGCCTCCCAACCAGTTGTGTGCAGTTCTGCCCTGATTACACCTCAGGAGTTAGGGAGGGGTAAGAACCGCGGGTTTCTTCTATCCAGCCACGGAGGCGTAATCGGCCCTCATGGTATAGAGCTCTTTGATCTTGGCTGCTTTAAATTCACCCACCTTTCTGCCCACCACCCCGTTGTATATGAGTCTTATAGGTAAGCCCCATAAACTCACTGGCTCCTCAGACTGAGCTTCCTGGACTAGTATCTCGCTTTGGTTTTGTTGTTGTTGGAATCGTGACCCGTGTGTTAGATTTGTTTATATCTTCCCCAGGGAGGAGAAGGAATTTTAGCAACACCCGGTCTTTAAAATAAACAAACAAACAAACAAACCAGCGAGACTTGGTGGTTTGTTTCTCAGCACTGGGAAGGTGGACAGAGGCACCTCTGGGGCTCTCAGGCCATCCAGTCTAGCAGAGGCAGCAAACTCCAGGTTCAGGGGGAGGTGGAGAGACCCTCTCTCAAAACCTAAGGTGTAGGCATGGTGGGATGGCTCAGCAGGTAAAGGTGCTGACTTTACAAGCTTGCCAGCCTGAGGTTGATCCTCCCAGAACCCCAGTAAAAGTGGAGGGAGAAAACGGTCCTTGAAGCTTCCTTGAACTACAAAAATTCATTAAGACGAGGTCAGTGCAGCACAATACATTATAGTTATCCATGGACGTTTGTTGAAGAATTCTGAGAGCTTAAATTTGAAGGTCTCAGTGAGATGCTTGGCTCATGGCAGGGGCTTGGGAAAAACGTCCATTTTTTTTTATTATTATTATTACACATACTTTTTGTGCATGTGTAGGCATAGGTACCACAGCTCATGTGTGAAAGTCAGAGAGCGGCTTCCAGAAGTGATCTCTCTCTCTACCACGTGGGTCTAGTCCCAGGGATAGAATTCAGGTTGACTGCTTACCCTTCCCTCCAGCCTTGTCTCCGAAGCGCTGAAAAGGGTTTGTCAGGTTTTGTTTGTGTCTGGGTCAGGGCTGAGCAATCCAACCAGCCTGTTCTTGAGAAGGGGCCCAAATATCTAGGAACAGCCCAGTCCCCAAATAGCTATGAAATATGTAAGAGCTGAGAGGGTAAGACCCCTCATGAAATATCCAGCCACACCCTCCGATTGGCATGGGACCCACAGGGCTTTGGAGGACAGGAAAGACGTGCTGTACAGGTATGTGAACTAGGATTCAGACAGGTCCAAACCAGCCCCACAGGCTTGGCAGAAGCAGGGGAAAGCTGGCTAGGAAAAAAAAAAAAAAAAAGCAAGGGGCCTATGGAGAAGAATCTCGAGGGAGCACCTCATGAGACAGCCTGGGCCTGGGGCTGGGGTCTGCAGAATGGAGTTTCAAGAAGCCTGGATCTGGATGAAGTCCATACCTGTAATCCCAGCACTCATGGGGCTGAGGCAGGAGGATCACCTCCAGTTTAAGGTCAACCTGTATTACACAGTAAACTCCAAGTCAGCCTGGGATACAGTGTGAGAATTTTGCCACAAAACAAAACAAAACCAAACAAGCAAACAGCAGGGACTGGGCTCGGTGTTAGTGGCTCATTCCTCAGGTGAGGTTGCAACTACCTCTGTCTACATAGAGAGCTCCAGGTCAGCCAGGGCGACATTAAAAAGACCCTCCTGTCTCAACCACTATTACCAACCAAAAAAACACCCTCTCACCCCCCAAACCACTAAGGGACAAGGAAGAAGAGCTTTGGGGACAGTAAGGATATAAGAACAAGCCAGCAAGCATGTGGTCAAGATTAACTTCACAATGGCAGGCAGTTACTGGGGCAGTGGGCCAGGCAGCCAGCCGTGATTACTGGGGACACCATGGGATAAATTTGGATAGAGGGGAAGGGTCACATCAGTGGCTTTGACTTGGGGACCTCTACTCTCAGGCCTTGTTTTTTTTGGGGGAGGTCTCTGTGTCACCTCAGAAATCAGATCTGTAGAATGGCTTTCCCAGGTCATTTGTGTGGCTCCTCTGGGGAGACGACTCTAGGGGAGAGTCTCACCACAAAATGGGGCTGAGTGGGTGGCTGTTCTCTAATGCACTGGCAGGAGGCAAAACCATTTGGGATGTGCTCTTACCTGCCCAGGGGGACTCAGGCTCCTGGAAATGGGCATCGCCTGTGACTCACTGTGAGTTAAGGTGAGCCAGCGTCCTGCCCTGGCCCCAGCTCAAAGCCTCCAGGAGCAGGCTGTAACTTTAGATGCTCATGGAAGCAGAGGTTTGTTGTCTCTGGGGGAGCCCCTCCCCACACTGTGCCTCTGCAAGTGGCTCTGGTGGAGCCGGAGGTTCTGTTCTGCTTCTTCTTGTGGGAAAGGTGTGTGGTCCTGAGACCGTGACTGATGTGCTTGCTGGAAGTAGTAGTAGCCTGGGGCCATTTGGCCCCATCTGAGACACTTGTTCTAGCAGGTGACTGCTTGACAGCTGTCCCAGGATACAAATTTGCCACCTTTGCCCTTTCCCACCTAGAAACACCTCCTTTGAGATCTACTCTGTCTCTCCATTTGCATCCACTGGGACCCTTCCTTCCCGCCCTTCCTGGATGACCTTGTGTTGCTGGATTCAAAACTTGGACCCCACTGCTCACCTGCTTCTTGTCTGCCCTGTTAGCCACTTTCTCTGTATTTTAGTTTCCTGTGACAGAAAATTAGGAAGAAAAAAATCTAAGTGTCAGGGGATTGTTAACATTTTTATTTATTCATGTGTTTATATTTTATGTGACTAAAATATAATGATATCATTTCCCCTCTCTCCTCTCCTACCCCTTTCCTGCCTCTGTCTCCGAGTCCCCTGCTTCCTCTTCTTTAATCATGGCTGACACATAGACGTGGAAACAAATAGACATATAAGTACAGCCTGCTGGGCCTGGTTAGTGTTGCCAGCAGTGCTTGGTATTGGAAACCCAATCAGGGGACTCGTTCTCTGGGAAGACTCCTCCCTGCCTCGGTTATTGCCAGTGGTCCATAGCTCTCCATCTAGGGGTGAGGTATCAATTTTTTTCTGCATGAACACATATATATGTGCCGTGTGTATGTGTGTGTGTGTGTATCTTCTAACACTGAGATTTATGTGGGTGTTGCAGGTCTGGCCCCAGTCCTCACGTCTGCAGGCAAGATTAAATATTCAAGGGAGTATTCTGCCTCGTGTTGGGAGTTCAGGGGGC
Organism: Arvicanthis niloticus; assembly: GCF_011762505.2. Taxonomy (NCBI): domain Eukaryota; kingdom Metazoa; phylum Chordata; class Mammalia; order Rodentia; family Muridae; genus Arvicanthis; species Arvicanthis niloticus. Next base: position 5,721,696 of record NC_133432.1, read on the forward strand.
ATGAAAGTAGACACTGGGAAACGGATGAAGTACAGAAAAACAGACAGCACCTGGCACAGACAGGATGCTCAGGAAACACTGGGTCCTCCTCCTTCCTTCCCAGGGTCGTGCCCTGGCTCCAAGACAGCCCCGATGTTTGCTGAGACCTTTCAGACCTGACTGGCTTAGGCGGAAAGCTGAGCTGCAAGAGATGAACTGATCTAGTCACCTTAGAATGTGCCAACCAAGGAGTTTCTCTGAGGGATTTATGAGATGGGCAAGCTCCAAGGAGGGTGTCACCCAAGTCTTCTAACACCTGCTGACATGGTTCAGCTGGCATCTAAAAATGGGACAGTAAGAGTTTGCTTTCCGTGGTTGTGGGTCATCCCTGGATTTCCATAGAATACCCTGACCCAGGCTTCCGCTTCTGAGGCAGAGGTGGGTGGTGTCACCAGTAGCAGCTAGTTAGTTTTCAGGCCCATTCGGAGTTGCCACCTCAGGCTTTGTAGACCAGCTGGTGTCGAACAAGCAGGAAGGGTTGTAACCTGAGGCTGGGGCTTCTGAACGAACACTTCTCTCTCTCTCTCTCTCTTTTTTTTTTTTTTTTTTTTTGGTTTTTCGAGTCAGGGTTTCTCTGTGTAGCCCTGGCTGTCCTGGAACTCACTCTGTAGACCAGGCTGGCCTCGAACTCAGAAATCCGCCTGCCTCTGCCTCCCTCCCAAGTGCTGGGATTAAAGGCGTGCGCCACCACCGCCCGGCCCTGAACATTTCTAAGAAGTTCTTTTGGGCTCTGGGATAAGTTTAAATGTTTCTAGTTTTGAGAGTATGACTTGAGGGGTAGAGTACTGACCTAGCATGTTTAAGGCCGGGGGGTGGTGGTGTGTGGGGGTCCCATCCCTGGTAGTATGAAAGTGCTTCCTACTCTTGGAAGGGAGCCCAGAAATGGCATGGATGGTTGCAAGGACAGAGGCCGAGGGAAGGAAGAATGTGGGGGAAGGGATTCTGAAGTGACCTAGAGAACGTGGGTATAATTTGACTCTAGAGACCTGTGGTACTGTCAGAGACACATGGCAGAAGGAATCTGGTGGGAGACTATGTTAGGAATTACATCACAGGGCTGGAGACATGCTCGTCAGTTAAGATCACTGACTGTTCTTGTAGAGAAACGGAGTGCGGCTCCCAGCACCCACATGGTGGTGGCTCACAACCAACCACAGCTCCAGCTTCAGGTGGTCCAACATCCTCTTTTGGTTGTCTTGGGTGCCTGGCATGCGCGTGGTGCACAGACATACATGCAGGCAAAAACACTCATGCATGTAAAATGAAAATAAATCTCAAAAGAAAAATTGCAACCTAGTCTGGATAGGGTGATGCATACCTGTAATCCCAGTACCAAGGAGGCAGAAAGAAGTGGATCTCTGAGAGTTCAGCCTGGTCTACATAGCAAGTAACAGGATAACCAGGGTTACTTAGTGAGACGTTGCTTTAAAAAAAAAAAAAAAAAAAAAAAAAAAAAAGAGGATTACAACCTTGAGGCTGGAAGACCAAACATGAGTTCCCAGTACAGTCAAGTGACTGTATCTACAACTCTCCTATCCGATGTCCTATTCGAGCCTCCACAGGCATCGGACACTTGTATAACCCCCTCCCCCATACATATCTTAAAAATAAATATGTACAGCCTGCTGTCTATCAGACACAGCCTTATCCCTCACTTGCGTTATCTCACCACAGACCCATGAGGTATTAGAGGAGGAAGCAGGGACGCCCTCCCTCGTACTTTCCTGAGGCCTGGCAACTAAGAGACTTGACACTGTGGTCCGCCCCCCACGCCGCCCCCCCCCCCCGCACCCCCCCTCGCACCCCCTCTCATGGAGCAAGCTCCTGTCACCTACTAGGTGAAGCATGATGGGAAGGAAGGTAGAGCAAGCGGAGCTGGCCGCGTGGGAGGGACTGCCTTTGCCGGAGGGGGTTTCCGCCTGGCAGAGCTCCAGGGAAGCAGAATAAACTGCTAACTCCTGTCCCTACCTTGGGGTAATTACCTGGGTAGATGAAACATGCCATCTCTATTCTTGCATAGTTTCTCAAATGACTCTGGTGATTGACAACTTACCTAGCCCTACTCTAAATGGGGGTTTGGAGAGCTCTCACCTCCTCCTGTCCCCGAGGAGCTTCCAGAGGAGTCTAGGCTACCATCCAAACCACTCTGAAGGCGTGCTGGGGACGTGAGGACACGCATTGAGATGGCATCTGATTGGTTTCAAAGCCTGGCTCTGTCCTGGGCTTGCCTGCGTGGCCTTGGATAAATGCTTCCACGGTCTCGTTTTCAGGGCGCCTCAGCTTCCTGAGCTTAGAAATGGGAGGCAGCTGTCCAAGCTCTCAGTAAGTGTGTCTGTGACCCCAGCCCTGGGAAGCTAAGGTGAGCGGACAGAGAATGTGAAGCCAGCCTGGGTTCCGCGGGGAGCTGCAGGCCTGAGTGGGCCACAGTAAGGCCATGGCTCTGGGTGGGCGCAGGGGCTTTCTAGTGACCTTCACAGAGGGTAACATCAGAGGATTGAAACCGGAGTTGTCCACCTCAGACCCGTGTTAGAAGAAACATGGAAGCACCTGCTGGAACTACCTGAAAATCAAATCTACAGAAAGGAATTTTAAAATAAAACCTAAACTGGGTGTAGCTGGTGTAGGCCTTTGATCCCAGCGTTCAGGAGGCAGAGGCAGCCGGATCTACAGAGTTCCAGGACAGCCAGGGTTACACAGAGAAACCCTGTCTCGGAAGACACAAAAATAAAGAAAGAAATTGATGGATGGATAGATAGTTCTGAAAATGTTGCATTGCTAGAATAAAGGTAAAGCAAAGATCTTTAAGAAATGGATTCTACGACTATTGTTACTACACATACACACAAAATCACTAAAGGCAGAATATATGAATATATGAATACATTATTGACTTCCTTGAATTAATTTACTTGGATAGTACACCAAACCCCCAAATAATGCAATTCTAACTGAACAAAGAGTCACCGCAGAAGTAAACCAGACACCGGGTCATCAGCACATTTTAATAGAGCTTTGGAACGTTGAAATCTTACAGGATTTGTTCAATTAGAGAGATCCAACAATAAGATATCTGGGAAAGCCATAAGTGCTTGGGAAATTAAACAATATGTTTGCAAAAACCCAAATAAATGGCACATATGCCCAAACAAAGTCTGCATGCGGGTGTTCACTGTCTTCTTATTCGTAATTCCCAATGCTTGGAAGCAGCCAAGGTCTCCTTCAGGAAGATGGTGTAAAGCCGCCTGGGAGTCTCGGGTAAGCTTGCGACTTAGGACCCTGACCCAGAGTGCGGGGCACACAGGTTGGGGCTTGCTTTTGAACACTTGCATGTGCACATGTGGAAGACAAAGGATGTCTCTCTAGAGGCAGGTCTCTTTCTCCATCTTGTGAGTTCGGGGATTGAACACAGGATGGCAGACTGGGCCACAAGCCCCTTTACCTGCTGAACCATCTCACGGACCTTGCTTTGTTTTTTGACGGGGGACTCACGTAACTCCAACTGGCCTCCAGCTTTCTGTATGTTTGAGGATGACATTAAACTAACTGATCCTCCTGCCTCCACCTCTCAGACACTGGGATTATATCGTGGCATCTTACGGGATAATGGGGATCGAATCCCGGACTTTGTTCGTACCAAGCCAACACACTTTACCACCAGAGCCAGTCCAAATCTGGATTAAAAATCTGTCTCGGATTAAGACAACTCTGGGATGGGGAGTTGGCTCAGCAGTGACGAGCCCTTGCTGCTTGGTTCAGGCTCAGTTCTCAGCACTGCGGTGGGATTTCACAGCCATTTTCTGTGACACTGGCTCTCAAGCTTCCTAACGCCGAGAGCCTGTAATCCATTTTCTCCTGTCGAGGCACGCTCCAATCATAACGCTATTTTATTGCTCCTTTGCTATAACTATAACTTTGTTACTGATTCAAGTTGTGATGTAAATATCTGAGATGCAGGATATCTAACGTGACCCCCAAGGTTGAGAACCGCTGCTCCGTGGGCTTGGTTACCTTCAAGCGAAAACACTCATACACATAATAAATGTAATTAAAAAAAAATCTATGAAGAGGCCATAGCAAGACTCAGAGAGGGCTGTCGAGGTAACGCAAAGGTAAAGCAAAGATCTGTCAGGAATGGATTCTACGACTATTATTACTACACGTATACACGCAAAATTAGTAAAGACAGAACATATGAATATATGAATACATTATTGATTTCCTTCAATTAATTTTCTTGGGTAGTACGCCAAATGCCGTGTACTGAAGTTGGTTAGCGTCTTTATGGATCACTCATACAGCCCTGGGTTAGGTCTCCAATACCAAATGCTCTGGGTGTGTTGGCAGGAAGATCCCTGCAGGAGGGTCAGAAATTCAGTCCTGCCCAGGAGACATGAGACACAGAGGAAGGCCTATCCGAGGAAGCTATGTCATGTGGTGTTCTGATCACGTGACATTCTGGAAAAATTAAAACTATGGAAACAGTGAAGAGATGACTGCTCTTCAGGGGCAGACAAATGAATAGGCAGGACTTGGGAATTTTTAAGACAACACTAGTCTACATGACACTGTAATGGTGCATACATACCATGACGTGCTTGTTCAAAGCCAGGGAACTTACAATATGGAGGGAAATTGTATACTGTTGCTGGTGGATCCATTAGGGGAAGCTGTTCGTCAGAGAGTGCTTGGTACTTTCTCATCATTTTTTTTTTTCCTGTAGCTTGAAGCTATTCTTCCTCTTTCTGTATGTATGTGTATATATGTTTGCTTGTTTTAGTTTTGGTGCTGGGGATTAGACCCAGGGCCTTGTGTATGCAGAACACGTTCTGCTGCAGAGCTACACGCTACTGAGCTTGACCTGTGTCGGTGCCTGTGTCGGGTACCCAGGATCCACCTTCGTGGGAGAAAGGAACTAACTTTAGAAAGTTGCAAATAGGTTGAGTAAGGAAGCTGTCTGGGCCTCATCACAGAAAATGGAAGCGAAAAAGAGAAGAGATTGGAGACTGTCAGGCGGGTCTCTGGGGAAGACCGGCTACCTCTGCCTATTGGTGCAGTGTCAGGGAGAAGACACAAGTGAGATATAGGCTCTGAGGACAGGTAGGGTTCAGGCCAGAGCTGTGCCTTCGACCCTCACAGAAGCATGCCTAAGCCAGGCCTGGCAATACCTGCTCTCCGAGTCTGTGCCTGAGGCAGATGATGTGTCCTGGGAGGTTCTCCAAGTCTCCTTTGAACACTCTCAGTGGATAGAACCGTCCTATAATTACCATGGGGATAATTAGAGGCGTTTTCATGGTCTCTTTTAACAAATATTACACAAGCTATGGCCCTCTCATCTTGGGGAGTGGCAGGGTTGGAGGAGAGCAGAGCACCCCTCCTGGGGGATAGCCAACACCTGAACCCTTGCCAAACACACCTGACTCCCGGCCGAGGCTCAGAGCAGTGGAGATACACCTGGGGCTACTTAAGCTTGGAGCTGAGTGTCTCTGGCACTGAAAGTCACTGGAGTGTCACGGGCTGGGCAGCTTCCAGCCAACGCTAGGGTTCCAGTTTATTCCAGTCTGGCCTTCCCAGAGGACTGTGAACTTGCGAAGATCTTGATGGTGACTCGGAGATGCCTCCCGCATCCTGACAGTCTTAGCCTTAGATGCTCAGAATTACTAGGTTCTGGGCTCTTCTCCTCATCTCTAGGGACTATGCATACAGGGTTTCTGGGCCTGGACAACTGTCTCAGCCCCACCGAGGGCAATTTGGTTCTTGTCTTAACTTTCTGTGTTTTCCTAACGAGGTTTTGGCTTTGTTATCTGTTACTTCTGCTCCATTCTCCTCAGACTAACTTCACACTTGGCCTAATCTTCTATGACTCAGTGGGAATCAAAGCCTAAGAGAATTTCCCAGAGGCACCTGCTTGTCGTTTCTGTTAGCGACGGGTCTGTTCTGTTTTGTTCCTAACTCCCTTGACAAAGTTTTGGCACTTCCCACAGTCACACCTGCTTGTGGCTTCGGGCCTTTCCCATGGGATCTGAAACCCCAGTCACTGCGCTTGGAGACTCAGAGTGACTGCATCATGCTTAAGGTCACAACTGGCTTTTCATAGAAGTACCTAGAATTTTAAAGGTCCCATGAATGTTCGGAATTTGGGCTTCAGCTGTTTCATCTCCCCAGGACACCTGGGGTTTGTGGCTGGGCAGACATTTGAAGGCTGGTACCTTTCTATTTAGAAAAAGGTGGTTTTATTGAGACCTTGAGTTAAACCCTCTCTGACACCTTTTCTTGGGCTCTCTGGTGATGCTCAGGAGACACCTAGAACCTGGCTGGTCCCAGCACCTGGCATGGGGGGAAAGTATGCAGGCACAGTGTACCTGGCCTTTTCATGAAAGGCTTCCCCGTGGAGAACAGGCAAGCAGCAGCTGTATAGGGTAGTGGCCAACTGAGCTATTTGGAGATAGATTGGGGTGTGGCATTCCCTGTAAGCCTGGGCAGGCCCTGGGAAACTAAAGCAGAGTCAGAGCCTGGCCTAATGCTGGGTGAGCCATAGAGGATCGTGACTGCACAGGTACTCGAGACTTGCTCTTTAAAGGGAGGAAGACATGCGATTTCTGGGAATAGTACTATGTTTATTAGCCAAGCATGGTCCAAGCACCTGGTCTTTTCATTCAGCGCCTGCTCTCCACCCATCATTTTAGTGTCTTTGTCCAACAGCCTGTAGCATAATTCATCCATCCCCTGCCTGGTTCTAAGCTCAGCCTAGAAATTCCCACGACTGGGTCTTGCTCTGTGCCACTCTCTTGCCAAAATGAGTTTTCTGTTGGTGAGCCTCTCGTGGTTTGAGGATGTCTGACTCCTGAGAAAAGGTTCTCCAATGCCCCTGGGGGGAGGGGGGAGTTCAATTCATCAATTCATTGTACCATCCTGCCTTTACCTGAGGCCTAGGTTCCTGAGGTTGGTCTCTGGTCTACTACATTTACATATGTGGCAGCTTTCTTTTCTTCTTCTTCTTTTAATTTCCTCTTTCAAGATTTCATTAGGTCAGGCTGGCCTTAAACTTTGTGTCGAATTCCATAAGTCAAATTCCCTGTATAGTGGAGGATGACCTTGATCTATTGCTCAGTCTAACCCCCTAGACCCCCACCATCTACAGTGTTGTGTGGTCTCGTTTTTTTGTTGCTTTAAAAACCCTCCATGTGTCCCTCCAGCCCACTGTTTCCTGTTTCCATAGTTATTTCTCCAGAATGTCATGTGGTCAGAAACATACCCTAGATAGCTTTCTTACATATGTTTCTTCGTCTCTAGCTATATGCTCCCTCACGTTTCTCCCTCTCTTTCTTATTAATTCGATATAGGGTCTCTCTACGGATTCTTGGCTGGCCTGGAACTCACTCAGTATGTGGACCAGGCTGGCCTCGAACTCCTAGAGATCTGCCTGCCTTTGCGGGATTTAAAGGCATGTGCCCACTAGGCCTGGCTTTTTTTTTTCCCCTCCCTAAGACATGGTCATACGTAAGACTCTACCAACTGACCCATGCCCATTCACCCTATCTAAAGTGGCCCGCACTCTTCCTTTATTCTCTGTTCATAGCTTCGTGACTCTGAAATAATCTTCGTGCTTTAGCCGGCTTGATCAACTCATAGCTCGTCCCTGAGAATATGTATGCAAGGACATGGGCCCGGGTGAAGGCGCTGATGCCTCGCTGGGACCCAACAAGGATTCGCTGATGGGTTCTAAGAAGCCGAGCATGTAGCATCTGACTTGGCACCCAGGAGCCGCGAGCCAGGGATGTTTGCTCAAACTAAGGAGGGAACCGCGCAGCGCGGGAATCCGAATGCTGCGCTCTGTCCGCCATGTGACAGTTGACTGGCACTTGAGGACCCAGGCCAGCCGACTGTGGATGGAAGGGTGACAGCTGAGTGGCAGCCAACCGCGGCGCACCGCGGCCCCGCTCCGCGCCGAAGGGGCCTAGCACGCGGCGGCCGCTAACCGTAGCCTCGAGCCGGGCCAGGCGCTCCGCGCATGGGCCGCGCGCGAGGGGCGGGGCGTCAGGGTCACGTGAGCGTGTTTTGGGCACGTGACGCGCGGCCCGGGCTCGCCCCCGCCCGCTCCCTCCTCCCTCGGCGGGTGTGCTTCGAGCGGCCTCGCCTCACCGCCTAGCGCCCCCCTCAGCCGTTGCCGCCGCCGCCGCCGCCGCCGCCGCCGCCGCCGCCGGCCATGTCCCCCGGCCGCCGCCGCCGCCGCCCGAGCGCGGCGCTCCCGCGGCCCGGCGCGCACTGAGCGCGGGCCCGAGCCACCGTCCGCCCGCCCCGGGCCCTTGTTCTCCGCGCCGCCGCCGCCGCCATGTTGGGTTTGGAGCCGCAGCGGAGCCGCCGCCGCCGCCGCGGCTGACGAGGCCGAGCGCGGAGCCCGGCCCGCGCCGGGGCCCAGGGAGCGGGGCCCGTCGGAGTCCGTCGGCGCCCGAGTGCCCGTCCGCCGTGCGAGCGAGCCGCCGGGCCCCCGGCCGCGCCCTCTGCCGCCGGCCGAGCGAGCCGCGGAGCCCCGAGAGGCAGCACCATGGCGGAGCAGACCTATTCGTGGTGAGTGCGGGTTTGTGGGGGGCCGGGCCGCAGGTGCTCGTGGGGCCGGGGCGCGGGCGGCGGGCGTCCTCCGAGCCCGGGGGAGGGGCGGTCATCCGAGCCGCTCGGCGGAACCGGCTGGCGCGGGTGCTGGCGGCCAAGGGGGGAACGGGAGAGGGTGGGCAGAGGCGGGCCCGGGCTGAGGTGTACCCCGCTCTGGCGAGAACAGGTGGTAAGAGGCACAACTTGCGAGTAGTGAGGGAGGAGCGGCCGCCTCCACGGTGGGCAGCGAGGCCCTGCGCCACGGGAGCCCTGCACGGCCGAGGGGGGAGTCTGTTCGGATGACCACATTCTGGAAAGGAAGTCGTCGGTAGCGGTGGGGCATGGGCAGTCTTTGTAAGGGTTGGTTGGTGCTCGGCTCGAAGGATTCGAAGAGTGCTGGCCCGTGTTCTGGGGTCGATCACGGGGATGGGGGCGGCGTGCAGGTCGTGAGTCCTCGTCTGTGGGACTTCTTCAGCATGTTAAGGGGCAGAGGCACGCACTTGTAGTTTACAGGAGGTGGGGGGAGTGACAGATGCGTCCAAGTTTGGGGGAAAGAGGGGTGGCGAAGGGCAGAGGTGAGTTGATCGCTGTAGGAGGGAGGTTGGTTGTTTTCAGGACGAGTGGGGACGGTGCAGTTGAACTGTGGCTTGAGAGGGAGAAAAGAGCCAACAGGGTGGTTGGTTGTAGGTTTGGGGCGGGGAACCTGGTTGCTGCTGCAGCCTAGATGTTGGCGATGGTTTAAAGCACTTGTGGTTTGGTACCAGAACTGTAGACTTTTCCGCAGAGTAGGGTTGAAGGTCCACCTCGCTTTGTAATTGGGAAAGTGAGTGAGTTCTTCAGTCCTTGACCCTAAACCTTCCAAGTACAAGAACCGCCTCTTTCCCAGCCTGTACAGATTATGTGGATACCTTCACAAAGCACGGGGCAAACTGTCAAGTGTCAGGAGCATAGTGGAGCTGTAACTGCCACAGTCAAAGAGCCGGGCTGTATATGAGAACAAGGGATGGCCATGCTCAGCCAGGAGCTCACTGTGTCCTGAAGGAGGGTTAGTGATTGAACGTAAGTTAATAATAACAAACAGCAGCGGTGTATACACCGCCTGAAAAAGAAGATAACTGGGAAGTTGAGAGGAAATGACTAAAAGAAAAGTTGGGTTTTGGTGGCTCCAGTTGTGCTTTCAAAGAACAGACTAATTGGATAGTTGTGAGCAGTGAGGGCCATCTCCCTGGCAGGGGACACAGGGATTCAGTTTCTCTCCTGCAGAGGGATAGGAAGGGAAGGTAATGTTGGGTGCTGCTGTGTGCGCTGGCACACCTAGAGTTTGTCCTGCCCCACGGGGACTCCGTGGTGAATCCTCAGGGCTGCCTTGCTGGGATTGTTTGTTTTGTCTTTTTGAACTGTACTATAAAAAGAATATGGATTGGTTGAAATAAATAACAGTGATCAGGAAATGGGTAAAGTGCTGTACATGGCACACACTTGCAACCCCAGTTCGGGGTACAGAGCGATACCCTGGCTATGACGTGGAAGGTTTGAGTGACTTACTGGGCGGATGGGCCACATACAACTTGTGAGATGCTCGTGGGCCTGCTAGTTGAGGAGAGATGGCTCTGTGAAGGCTGATCGTTCGCACATCATATTCCCGTGCAACACTCCTGCGGGCTTGACTGTATTTGATTTACAGTCGGGTAAGTGCTTTGCCGTGAGGACCCCCAGCCCCCCCTTTCCAGCTTGTTTTCAGGAGAAGAGTCCACAGTGTCCTGAGAGACGATGGTGCACAGGGGAGAGGACTAAGAAGCTCAGCCCCTACCCTGTTTTCCTGGTTCTTCCAAGTCAGCCAGGGCATAAGAACTAAACACATAGTGTTTGACACCTAGTGTCAGTCAGTCCCTCACTTGTCTGTAAGGTGGGGAAACCTTCCTTATCTCCAGAAGAGGACACAGGCTCAGGAGGGCAAGTGATGTGCCCTGAATATCTGGCCCATGGTGCCTTGTGAGCTGTCTTGCCTCTTCACCCTTTCTCACTGAAACACCAGCGTGGAGAAGCTGTTCTGGACGTATATGGAAGCTGAAGTTTGGATTTTTTGGTGATTCTTCACTTGGGTTATATAGATATACACAAAAATTGATACTTTAAAAACAGAATCATGTTTGATTATTTGTTTCTGCATTTAGGAAGAATGTACTATGACCCCGTTGGTTTGTCTGAGAACTGATCCCAGAAGGGATGTAGTATTTAAAAATACGCTTAAGTTATAGCCTCTGACATGAAAATACTCTGATGAGCTCACAGTGTTATTTTCTTCTGTTGACTTGTGCATGTTTAACTTTTTTGTAATATTAAAAAAATTGAACCCTACCTATAGGATCATATGGTTCAGATTTCTTGTACATGTTCATTTCCTAGAAAATTCTGCCATTCAAGGGTCAAGCTCCATCTGTCTGAAGTGTTCTCTGCCCATTCCTGAAGACAGCCTTGTTATTTTTAATACTTGTGGTCCTGTCTGCATCACCCCTTGCACTTCTTATGTAAATACTGAGCCTGCTCACTGTTCTTTCAGAGAGAGGACCATGAGACACTACTACCCTTTGTCCTCTTGTAGTGCCTAACACAGTGTCTGGCACACAGCTTCTGCTCAGGACCCCCGTGTGCTGAGTGTGGTGGAGGGGCTTCTGCAGGACTCCTGTCTGGTAGGTTTCCTCATGTCCCATTGTATTCACAGTATGGGTGTCTTACTTTGTTTATTCTTCTGAAACAAGACCTCACTGTAGCATCCAGGCCGACCTTATTCGTACTCACTATTATTTACATGCTTATCTTCTGGATGCTGGGACAACAGGCAAGCAACACTGTTCCCTCTTGAAGTTTGTAAGGATGCCAGGATCTTCTTTTTTCTGTTTGTTTTGGTTGGCCTTTGGTTTTTGTTTGTTTGGTTTTTGGGGTGTTGTTGTTGTTGTACTTGTTTTTTTTTTCTTTTCTTTTCCTTCCTTCCTACCTAACTTCCATCCTTCATTTCTTTTGACACAAGTTCCTTCAAGTTTAAGGCTGGTCTTAGGCTGGCTTTGAACTCCTAACCTTTCTACCCCTTCCTCTTCAGTGCTGGGATTATGGGCACATGCTGCCAAGTGGGTTCACCTAGTGCTGGGGGATCAGACTCAGGGTTTTACTCAGTCACATTATGCAAGTAGTCACCAACTGAGTCCATCCCAGCCTCCCAAAGGGCCTCATCATGAATTAACTGTCCTTTTTACTCACACTGAGGAAGTAAAAGAATGCATGCAAACACACAAACTGAAGGTTGAAGGGAAACACTTGCCCAGTGTGTACTTATGAGTAGTTGTTTCAGGGTAAGTACTGTGAGAAGCCTGAACTTGGCACTTGAAATCAATGCAATCTTTGTGTAGGATTGCACTTGAACCTGCTAATGGTTGTGCTTACTGTTTCTGTAGGGAGAAGGCCATCCTCCTGCAACATTCAAGTGAGTCTCATTACCCAAGACCTGGCATAGTAATTTAGTTTGTATTTTCCTTGTGCTCATGCTTTGAGGATTGGAAAGTTAAAACACTGCGGCTCAAAAGACTGTTATAAGGTAGAGCTGATGAGACTGCTCAGAGGTGAAACTGACTGCTTCCCAAGCCTGCTCACCCACGCTCCACAGAGCTGTCCTGTGCAGCACTCAGATCCACATATCACATAGATACTCATGTTCCACATACAAACAAAATGAAAAAAATTAAAAGACTGCAAGTAACTCACCCACGGACAAACCATGAAGGACTCAGTCAAGATTGTGTGACTGTGATATTAACAATCTCAGTAACTCAGGCAGAGACAGGTGATCTCTTAAGTTGGAGGCCACCCTGTTCTACGTAGCCAGGTCCAGGACAGCCAGGGCCACACAGAGACCCTGACTGGAGAAAAGAAAAAAAGAAGAGCGGGTCTGGAGAGATGGCTCAGTGGTTAAGAGAACTGATCCTTCTACCAGAAGTCCTGAGTTCAATATCCAGCAACCACATGGTGGCTTAGAACCATCTGTAATGGGATCCGATATATACAAAATAAATAAATAAAAAGAAAAGGAAAGGAAAGCAAACCAGCTGTAAACATAGAGCTTAGGAGCTCAGGGAGAAGGCAGGAGGAGCTTGTGTTTCTGTGAGAGATGAAAGGTTTTCTGAGAGATGACAGGCAGACCTTATCGGAGGCTGTGCTGAGTTCTTGTCCTGCTACTGTAGGTAGGTGGTAGAGTCTTACTGAGCAGATGAGTAAGACTTGCTTTTGCCTGTATTGCTGTCTAATCAGAGCAGATCTAGAGCTTGGCTCCACTATGGTGTTGCTCTGTGGTCATGGCCATTATCATGTGTAGAGAATGGAGGATACAGGTCTCAGAGCTCGGGAAGGCAGTCCTCATTTAGGGTGTCGTTACGCATGTTGTATTTGTTGAGATCAATTCGGTTTAGCAGCTGCTGCTTTTTCAGAATGTAGTTTAGAACAGGGTTAGGGATCTATACAGAGTTTACAAGGCTTATTCAAACCTGTTTTGCCTATAGGATAAAAAGTGCTATTATATGATTTGGGTAATACGAGGTTTCAGCTAAAATTAGCCAATATTAACTCCATAAATTTGTTTTTAAATCATTACTCAAGTTTTATTATGAAGTTTTTGAAGACAAAAGAAATTGGAGACATTTTTATGTGATCATTCCCTTTACAGATGACAGATGCCACCACAGTATGAGATGTCACACAGCTCTGTATGACTGCCACATCAGTGTCATCAGTCGATCACTAAGTCTCATTGTTTTTACCTGTTTCATCTCAAGCAAAATGAAAGGATAGTTTGCTTTGTGTACCAGGCTGGTCTGGAACTCACAGGTTTACCTGCCTCTGCCTCCAGAGTGTGGGTTAGAACTTTGCATCTCTATGCTTGGGATGGAAGAATATCTTCAGAGTAACTGGCCTAGTGTTGTTTTAGTTGGGCATCGGCATCCAGACACTTATGTAATGTACGTCCCTTACAGAATGCCTGAGTGCAGCTTTTCCTTAAAGAGTGCTGTCATTTGTTTTTAAAGGGTTTGGTTTGTTTGTTTGTTTGTTTTGTTGTTTCTAGACAGGGTTTCTCTTTGTAGCCTTAGCTGTCCTTGTTCTATGAATCTCCTTGGCCTTGAACCATCTGCTTCTCTCCCAAGTACTAGGGTTTTTCAAGGTGTGTGCCACCACTGCCTGGCTATGTTTTTAGAGTTTCATGATTCTTTCTTGGAAGTTAAAATGTTAGTTTTATGTGATTCTCTAAACTGAGAGTCTGTGGCTTTGAGTTTTCATATTCTACTTTCCAATCTTAAGGAGTTAGACGCAGAGTGATTAGACTTTTAACCCATTAGGTGTGTCCCAAGGAACGTCCAAGTGACCAGGTTCAGTTTTATAGGAAAATGTACAGGTTGTTCCCATGACCTTTGGGAAGAATTGTCACCTTTCATATTTTAACAGTCATTGTCACTAGGGCTGTATCTTAAATAAGAAAGTCTCACTGATGGAGACTTTTAGAACAGTTTTGATTATGGTTTGCTTTGCTTATAGGATTTATTCTAACTTGCAGAAAAGTTGTAGATAAACCATTTTTGGAATTTTGATCGTTGGCCTCCTCCCCCAATCTAGACTATAGTTGTGGTTTTCTTTTGTGACTTACACTGAGTGTAACTGACCATGCAGGCATCTATCTCTTACTACACTGAAATTTAAAAACCCAAGACCAAATTCTGTACTTGCACTGGGAATTTTCTGGTTTGAGAGTGATGTTTTTTTTTCACTTCTGATTGACTATGACCTTGCTGTACCTCAGGCCTAGTGTTTAGTCAAGCACTGTACCACTGAGCAACCCCCCCAGCCTACCACCACCACCACCACCACCACCACCACCACCACCACCACCACCACCACCACCAGTGTTTAAACTGCCTCTGCTGGTCCTCTGAAGGCTTCAAAGGTTCTGTGAGATGCTGAGTAAAAGTGCTTCCGCAATTGCTCAGTGCTTTCTAAAGGGTGGTTGCCTATTTTCTATTTACTTATTAGATTCTGGCAGGTTCCAGAGTTCTTTAGTATAGGAATGCTTTTTCTTATTGACAGTCTAATCAATGATGTCTGCTTTATCAGGAATGCTAAGTGATATTGTATAAAAAAAAAAAAAGTAAAATAACTTTTAATTTGCTATAGACTTGCAGGTCGGGGTAGTCAGTTCAGGAACTTTCATGGTTTCATAGTTCACCACTGCTGTTCACACGGGAAAGAAAATGATAAGTTACATTTTTTTTCATGCAATAATTATGTGGGTCCTTTGAGGGACAAGTGGACTTTCCCTGGATTTTTCTGTAATGCACAGGAAAGTTTTCCACTCTTCTAACGAATGGCCAGGGGAAGGCTTCACCAGTTTCTTATCTGTTTCCTTACCCACAGTGAGTCTGACGGGCACACCCACTTCCCTCCATCTAGCAGCAGCCCAGACCTCACTCCTGACCTAAATAGGACTTGCAGGGAGAAATTGTGCCCATTGTTTCTTCAGCCTGGCAACACTGAGTATGTTAGGAAAGTTGTGTCGGACCTTGTTTTGTCTTCATTTGTCCTCAACATTGCCTAATTTTACTTTCAAAATTTGATTAAATCTTGCTTTTGTTTAAATGAAAATATTTTGCTGGCATTCACAGCTCCTATTTTGATATAAATATCTATACGTTTAAATCCATTTCTCAGAAATGCTTATAAAAATCTTAGAAGTCTTAGAAGTAAGAATTTATTGTAAAGAATGAATTCTCTTTATTTTTGCCTTCGTTATTGCAAACATATTTAGAAATGCTGTCTGGTACCACAAGCCTAGCTAGCCAGTTAGCTGAAGACTAGGGGGAGATGAAGTCATTAACTGAGCGAGGGCAAAAAATAGAAGACCAGACACTCAGAACACTTGAGAAATTCACAGTGAGCAAGTAAACCAGAGGGAGAGGAGGCAGAGACTGTGGGTTCTCTTTATTAGGACAGTGAGTGGAAGGTGCTTCAGGAGCTTCAGGGACAGGACTAAATACTCCAGAGGTGGGGCTAAACACCCTGGGAAGCAGAAGGGATGGGAAAAAACAAAACAAAACAACAAAAACCCAGTAACAACAAAAACCCAAAACCAGGCCATTGACTTTGCCAAGGAAGTCATTAGTGTAGTAGAGCTCAGAACAGTAGGGGTGACGTCCTGAGGGCTGGGCAGGGAAGGGGAAAAGGCTCTTGAGATCACTGAGGAAGGAGAGGGTAAGGGTTGATAACTATCGATCAGACCAGCAGGGTTGTTTTTACTTTAGAGGGACTGTGTGTTTGAAGGCAGAAGGAGAAATTAATCTGGGAAAGAGAAAAGGCTTTGTTTTTATTTTTCTGTAGTGTAAGCTTAGAGTTTATTTTTCTGTAAATTATTGTAAGAGTTGTGCTAAAAAATTAATGGGGAATGTTTAGGGTGCATGTCTAAACTTGTCACTTGGTCTTAGGTATGTTGCCACTAAATTTAGTTGTACAGGTAGTAGTCTTTTTTTCAATTGATGGGAATATAAAATTTAACCTCTTCACGTCTGACTTGGGCAAATAAGACTTTACAGTCCCATTTTCTGTAAAGTATTTGTGGTCTAGTTACAGGGACTTAGTAGGTAGGTGGCCCCTGTCCCATATCTAGATATGTAGGTAGATATGTCCTTTCAGGGTCCATCTGAAATGTTATCTTTAAAATGTTTTAAAATCTCACTTTATTTTACTTACCGGAAGTGTGTGTGAGCTGTGTGGGCAGGTATACTGTGGGTTTTGTGTGGAGGTCAGAGAACAACCTTTGGGAGCTGGTCCTTGCTGTTCACCTCTGCATTACATGGGTTAGAGGCCAGCCAGTATTACCCGACGAGCCACCTTGCTAACCCAAATGTTCTGTTGCTCCAAGGCCTTTGGTGAAACCTGTAGCTGTTTGTTGTGACATCGGATGTGTTTAATGTTGTTTCCCACCTTGTGACTGACAGTAAAACTCTACAACAGAATGAATGTAGGGTCAGAACTGTTTATTTTGTGGTCCTGCATATAGTAGGTGCTCAGAATTTTATTCTAATTTTTAGGGTTTTTTTTTTTTTTTTGTTCTGTGTTTTTGTTGTTGTTGTTTCTGTTTTTTGAGAGGGTTTCTCAGTGTAACCCCAGCTCTCCAGGAATTCACTCTGTAGACCAGGCTGGCCTGGAACTCAGCAATCTACCTGCCTCTGCCTCCTGAGTACAGGGATTAAAGGTGTGTGTTACCACCACATGGCTGGTGCTCAGATTTTTAAAAAGTATTTTAGAGATACAATTTCCTAGACATTGAATTTTAGAGTAGGATATGTTCCTCAGAGTCTGTTGGCAGAGTACATAGAGATGAGGAATAAATAGTCAGAGGATGCCGCCGTTTGGAGCAAATGCAGAAGAAAAGTTAGTGCTGTTGACCTGACTGTTGATCCAGGTGTCTTTTTCCTGCTGTCCTGGCAGCACTGAGGACCACAGTGCTTT
The DNA here is from genome assembly GCF_011762505.2 of Arvicanthis niloticus. Lineage (NCBI taxonomy): Eukaryota > Metazoa > Chordata > Mammalia > Rodentia > Muridae > Arvicanthis > Arvicanthis niloticus. The sequence goes on from NC_133432.1 coordinate 5,738,859, forward strand.
ACTCCTCTCCTCAAATGGACCTGCATTGGGTCCCCCATCTCACCCCCACAGTTTTTGGGTTCCTCTTGAATTTCTGATCCTCACATCTCCAGTGAGCTAGGCAAACACCAACTGAGGTATATCCCCAGCTCATAGACTTTTAAAATTGTTTATTTTTATTTTATGTGAATGAGTGCTTTGACTATGTGCATGTAAATGCCCTACATGAATGTCTGGTGCCTGGGGAGACCAAAAGACGTTACTGGATCCCCCGGATGAAAAAGCAGTGCGGGGTTTGTTTGTTTGTTTGTTTGTTTGTTTGTTTAAACTAGTATTTAGCTCCGGCTGCCCTGGAACTCCCTATGTAGACCACATAGAGATCCAAGACATCAGAGGTACAGAGTAGGACCCTGTCACAAAAATAAAGTTGTTTTATGTAGTTATTTATTGTGGTGTGTGGTGTGTACAGAAATGTGCCACAGTGCATATGTGGAGGTTAAAGGATAACTCTGTAGAGCAGGTTTTCTCTCTATCACATGGGTCCCAAGGACCGAATCCAGGTCACTTTATCTGCAGAGCCACCTTAAAGAGTCTAAAGTTTTCTTTCTTTCTCTCTCTCTCTCTCTTTTTTTTTTTTTTTTCTGAGACAGGGTTTCTCTGTGTAGCCCTGGCTGTCCTGGAACTCACTCTGTAGACCAGGCTGGCCTCGAACTCAGAAATCCGCCTGCCTCTGCCTCCCAAGTGCTGGGATTAAAGGCGTGCGCCACCACCGCCCGGCTAAAGTTTTCTTTCTTAACTCACTCTTCTTTCATGTTTAATCATCATTATTCAGAAGGGCAGCTTAAAGCAATATTTTGGCATGTGTACTTAAACCTTACTGTCCTTCGCAGGGCCTCAGGCTCAGGTCAGCATCGAGGCCTGTTGGCTCTTCGTGTCTCTTCTGCACGCAGTCGTTTCACGCCATGGCTTGGCCTCCTCTCACTGCCCTTTTCCTGCACTTGCCTCTTGCAAGAACTGTTTTGTTTTGTTGTTCGTGTCCTAGTAAAGTTCTTTTGGTTTTGAGACAGGATCTCAGGCTTAGACCTTGCTCGTTAGCACAGACTGGCCTTGGACTCTGGTTAATCTTACTGCTAGTCTCTTCTCCCTCACTCCCCATGGAATCCTCCTGTCTCAGCTTTCCATGTGCTGAGGTTTCAGGTCTGTACTACCACACCTTGCTTCTGTATCCTCTTTCTGAGGACACAAAATTAAATCTTACATTGGTGAGAAAAAAAATGAGTTCTAGGCTTCGCTTCTCTGAGTGAGACTGGGCATGTAGCTGTTGGATGTGGAAAGAAGGGGGCAGAACGTCACTCCCTCCTCCCTAAAGTCTACCGTAGGGCAACTCAAAGAATAATGTGTTTTCCCCCAAAGGTAAATTGTATGTGACTACAGTTTTACCTGTCCACGTGACAAATACTAAGCTGTAGCATGTCGAACATATGACATGTGAAGGCTCTTGCGGCAGAGTACAAGACACTGGCTGAGAGCCTTGCCCGTGTGGAAGGTGACCCTGGGCAGGAGTGTGAGCACAGGCACTGTCCTGGTCATGACAGAGCAGTCACGGTTGTTTGTTTGGCTGTATCACAGGAGCAAACGATTAGGAAATGAAAGATTGTCTCTGTAGGGTTTATTACTTAACTATTGAACAGAACAGAGAGCAGTCTTAGGAGACGGTAAGCAGATGAATGACTAGTAGCCAATTTGTATTCTCCCGGTCATTTATCAGGTATGTTGAGACCCAGTCTCCGGTTTGAGTGCTTTGTTTTGTTAGGGGAATTGAGGGGCGTTGCTTTTGGAGGCAGTGTCTTCTTGTAGTCTAAGCTGCTATGTGCTGTGTAGTTGAGGTGACTTTGGGCACATGATTATTTTTCTACTTCTGGAGTATTGGGATAACAAATGAGCACTGTGTGATTAGGCTTTGCTTTTGGTGTTTCATAAGGCTAACTCTATTTTTGGTGGGTGGGTTGGTTGGTTTGAGACAGGATCTTGTACTGTAGCTCAGAATGGCTGACTTAGAACTCATGAGTATCCCAGGGTTGTCTTGAAGGGTCTTAGGGGGAATCTTCTGTCTCATCCTCTCAAGTGTTGGGATTACGGGTGTGAGCCTTCCTGCTCAGCTCTTAGTCTTTATAGGATAGTTTTTGGTATGTTGCCCATTTATTTTTCCAACTTTCCAAGCTTTGTAAAGTATTTTGATGTTTTATTTGGAAATTTATTATACTTGTTATTTATTTTAGATAGTCTTCATGACAAAATATAGTCTTTCTCTACAACTATCAAAGTTTTTCTGTGTTAAATTTCTAAACAATTGTATTAACTACATTAATTATTACCTAGTGCTCTATACTTTATGTTTCTGTCTTGATGGAGATATTTCCTCATTCTTTTTTGTAGTGGCTTATGAATGACTCAATTCTTGTAGCCCAGGTTGGTCTTAAACTCAACACCTTCTTTTGCCTACCCATGGCTGAGATTATAGGCCTGTGCCAATATGCACAGCCATTCATTTATTGCTTATCTGTGTCTTTATATTTAATGTTTTTTTGATGGCTGGGTCTTGCTTGTCTGATGTGTCAGTCTTTATATCCCCTGCCCCCAATTTGGTCTTAGCAGTGCCAAGCGTCTTCCGTCACTGAGCACAACCCTGATTATCTTCTAACTGAAGAAGTTAGTCAGCTTATGTTTCATATAATTATACTGTGTGTGTGTAACGTACATACATACGTACATACATACATACATACACACATACTGTTTTCAAGATAGGTTTCTCTGGGTAGTCCTGACTATCTTGGAACTCTGTCTAAAGACCAGGTTGGCCTTGAACTCAGAGAGCTGCCTGCCTCTGCCACCTGAGTGGTGGGATTAATGGTGTGAGCCACTACATGCACACCTGCAGTTTTTGTCTCTATCTTGGTGATTAGTACAGGCTGTACAGTGTTCTGTCTATGGTGCTGGAGTTATGTACGCCATCTCCACCTGTAAATTAGACTGTGACTGATCTAATGAATTGATGTATTTCACTTAAAAAAAAAAATAATAGTTTGGTCAGTATGTTGAGCATCAGTTGATGTATAGCGGAAAAAGTCTGCTCTCTCAAGGGTGCCTGTGGCCCTGCTGAGGACGCTCCAGGCTAAGGACTGACACTACTTGAAGGCAGTTTTGGATGGTCTTTAATACTTAAGATGCAGTCATTTTTGCAGGCCTAGGCTCCTGCTGCCGCAGCTCCTGCATCTAACCTTTAATAACTACTTACTCGCATAGCATGCTCTTTTTTTCTTTTTAAGATTTATTTTTAATTTTTAAAGTGCATATGTATGTGGAGGCCAGAAGAGGGTCTGTGTCCCTGGAGCTGGAGTTACACAGGGTCATGAGCTCCCCAACATGGGGGGTAGGAACAGAACTCAGGTCCTCTGAGCATCGTGTGCTATTAATCACTGAGCCATCTCTCTAGTACCTCCCCCCCCCCCCATTACTTTTTCTTCTGGCCAATTCATCCTTTCCTGCGCTTTCATGTGTACACACTGGGAGTTTTGTGTTGCACTGGATGCTGACCTGTGCTGTGCTTAACTTTGGGATTAGTGTGCTGCTTTGTTAACGCTTGTGTGGCATTCACAGAAATTACTGTGAGTGGACTGATCACTGATTTAGTTCTCACTATGAAGAGATCCTTGTAGACATTCTTACAGAGACTTTGGGGCTGGGCTCTATGGTGGCTTCTTTCCAGCCTTTTGTGAAATCTCTATCAGGTATTTTCTCGAATTAACTTGAGACTTAGGGAACTGTGCAGGCTGCAGGCTTTCCTCCTCTCCAGTCTCCTCTCCCACAGACCTGACGTTTCCTTTCCCCACACTCATTTGTCTTCCCAGCTCACTGAGACAGTCTTCAGGATTCAGTGGCCTCGTCTTTCTTTTAATTCTCTCTGCTTTATTTTTGTATTTATATTTGCTTTTTAAAAAAATCAGTATGTAAAAAGATATATATATTTTTAATATAACAATAGTTTTTATGTTCTAGTCTGTAAAAACTGACACTTTTCTTTCTTTTTGGTATGGAGTAGTTTCTTTAGGGCATGGGAGTTGAGGGGGTAGGGGGAGAGAGAGAGAGAGAGAAAGAGACACACACACACACACACACAGACAGACTGACTGACTGACTGACTCCCCTACCTCTGAGTCCTAGTCCAGAGTCTCAGGTCTTCATGCATTTATTTCTTTAACTAAACCATGCTTTCTCTGTGATAGCTACCAAATGTGAATTTCTTTCTCTCCCTCGCTCTCTTCTTTCTCTCCATCCTGTGCTGTTATTTAGAGTTTGGCCAACAGTTTAGCATTCAGAAAAGCATGTAACATACATGAGCATCAGATGTACCAAGTATTCCTCTGGTATTGTAGTCACAGGTTAGCTACAGTTAGGACATTATTGTTTTCTGTTCATAGTGAGATGGCTTTCAGTTTGTAGTTTAGGTTGATCTTGAGTTGAATTTATGCCAGTCTCCTTCAGCCCCTATATAACCTGAAAATAATTTTAAACAAGACTTTAAACAAGGTTATTTCATAAAGCAAAAGTTTGTGTTCATTGAACCACTAGAAAGCAGAGATGTCATCGTTACCACAGTGGTTCTGTCTGGGTAATTTACCAGCCCTGTCTCCCTTGAATCTGAACTTATTGGCTACTAATAAGAAATTTTTTTGTGTTTGTTTGCACATGAGACATTGAAATCATGACAATTGACTGTAAAAATGATGACACATGACTGCACTGAGTCAGTGGTGTGTTTAAGGATGCTGAGAGCAGTGTCACCTGCCACACAGCAGCACAGCCACCAGCAGCTGCCCACTGCCACTCTGCAGGGCTGCCAAAGGTCCCTGTAAGCCTTAGCTTTCCGGTTCGTTTATTTTAGGTGAGAGCAAATGCCAGAGGCAGTTTGGTGAGCACGAAGTGTGTTCTGTAAGGTTTAAGACGACACTGTGCGGACGGAACTCAGTGCCTAATTAGCAGCATTTATCCACGAAGACTGGGTTTATGAGTTGTGATGGTTTGTACCATGTTCTGTTCTGTGTGTGTATGTGCTCAGTAAGCCCATTATACATCTCACCACTTTACATCATTAAAAATACCACCGTCAGCCAGGTATGTAGTATACGCTTTTAATTCTAGCACTTGGGAAGTTAGCAGCAGATGGATTTTTGTGAGTTCAAGGCTGGCCTGATTTATATAGTGAAGTTCAAGACAGCCAGGACTACTTAGAGAAACTCTGTCTCAACAAATAAATAAGCAAATAAATGAATACAAATTTTAAAACATTTATTGTCACTACTGAAGCTCCTTTGCATCTTTCTGTAGCATTAAAAATTATTATTTAAATTTTTGTTACTTTGCTAAGTTGCTGTACAGAGTAGGGTTTCATTGTACCTCATGTCATACTCCTGAGAAAGGAATAAAAAAAAAACAAAACAAAAAACCCAAACAAAAAAACACAGTTGTAGAATTTTAGTGCTAAACTATCAATAAGTTTGCTTCCTGGATAAGCAACTGCCTTCCAAGACAGAAAAGAGAAAGGTCAGAATTTGCAAATTGTTGAGCTGGAGTGTTGACCTGACCTGCACAGTGCAGAGGTGTCAGCACATGGGTGGTCTGAGCTCGGATGGGCACGGGTGCTGAGGTGGGAGTGCCTCCCTTTCCCCTTGAGACACCGTCTCCTACAAACTCTATCTGTATGTTGTTGATTATGACCTTGAACTTTGGAATCTCCCACCTCCAGCTGGGACTGAGCCACTGTGTTTTATTTATATGGTGCTGGGTCTAACCTGGACTTGATGTGTCCTAAGCAAGCATTGTATCTGTTATACCACATTCCCAGCCGAAGGACATTCCCATTCATATTCATTCATTCATTCATTCATATTCTCTCTCTCTCTCTCTCTCTCTCTCTCTCTCTCTCTCTCTCTCTCTCTCTCTCTCTCTCTCTGGTTTTTCGAGACAGGGTTTCTCTGTGTAGCCCTGGCTGTCCTCGAACTCACTTTGTAGACCAGGCTGGCCTCGAACTCAGAAATCCACCTGCCTCTGCCTCCCAAGTGCTGGGACTAAAGGTGTGCGCTACCACCGCCTGGCAGGGCATTCTCTTATCATTGGAATTATCCTTACTGTCTTTGTGTGTGTTCTTCAAGGAGAGCAGATGACATGAACAGTTAAGGCTTATTGTGTTCTTCGGTGCAAATAGTCCTAAAGTATCCTCAGTATATTTGCAGTATATCCCAAATGTAAGGAAATGATAAAGATTTGATGAAGTGAAGTACTCCATTCAGTCCCAGACCGTAACCATTTCTACACCACTTACCAGGACCTCCACATGACAAAGCAACCTGCTCCCAGAATTTACATTTAAGGTGACAAGACACAAATATTCTAGTGTTCTGTAAAAATATTGGATGGCTAAATTTTACCCTTTGTTAGAATTTAAGTAGCCCTCCCACATAGCAGCCTAGTCCAGCAGTTAACCAGTTGCAAGGGTAGTGTTTTACTCTTTCCAGAGGGAACTGAGACACCTGTGTTGACTTGTGTGTTTGCACTGTATGGGACAACCAAAGGGAATATAGAAAGAGAAAGTACAAGGAGTGATGTAGAATTTGGCTACCCACGCATACACGCCACCTTTTTTTCATTTGACTAGAAGAACTGAGAGTTGTTGAGGAGAAGGAGGAAAGATCCCTGGCCTTTGCTGTCTCAGTCACTAAGAATGCAGCTCTCAGCAGGGCTACTTTGTCCTTCTTAGATGCAGCTTTCCTGGCTGTGCTCCTGCCCCTCCCTCTGTAGTCACTCTCCACACTTGGATTGCCTCCACTGCATTCAGCAGTCCCTGTCATGTGTTAACTTGCTTCCTTAGTGAATCTGCTCCTGGCTGTTGTAGTTAACATTAAGTCCTAAAGTTACCAGGTCTTGTGTCCTTCCTCTACAGATTAGAAAATTAAACTTCATAAGGATATTTTTATACCCCCCCTTTTTTTTTTTTTAAATAAGTGAGCACTTGCTTGTTTCTGTTACAGTGCTGGCGATCAAACCCAGGGCCCGTTTCCTGCTGAATAAGCACTTTATCTCCAAAGACTTGTAGGGAGTACTGTTCTAGTCTCCGCTCTATTGCTGTGGGGAGATGCCATGACCAAGGCTGCTTATAAAAGACAGCATGTAATTGGTGGCTGGCTTATGGTTTCAGAAGGTTCATGGCAGGAAGCGTGGTAGGCATGGTGCTGTAGCAGTAGCTGAGAGCCCACATCTAATCCACAGGTTTTAGGAAGTGAGAGATTGGAACTAGTGTGGTCCTTTGAAACCTGGAAGCCCACCCCCTAGTGACGGAGCTCTTTAACAAGAGCTCACCTCCCAATCCTTCCTGAGTAGTCAGCAACTAGGAACCAGACAGCAGTGTGAACCAGTGGGGCCATTTTTATTCAAACCATCACAGAAACCCAAAACCTCTGGCCATTTTCATTTCTTTTTCACTCATTTTATAGACTCTTTGGTTAGCTATCTAGTGATAATATTGAGGACTTCTCCAGAAGCAACAAACATGCATCAAATTAAGAGTGCTCTTCCTGCTTCCTGCAGGCTGCAAATGTCCCTATTAGCAGAAAGGTGCTGTGTGGTGTTTACAAGTTTGCTGTGTGTGTGGACCCTCTTACAACCCAGCCCTCACGGAGCGCTTCTGGATAATAGTAAACTGTCTGCTTGGAGCGTGAAGAACCTCAGAACTACACACTTTGAGAAGACAGCAAATGAGTGTGAGCTAAGTGGCACCGTGCAGGAATGGTGGGGCCTGCTGGTAAGTTGAAAGGCCTCTAGAGAGCAGGCCAGTGCTGTCACTTAGAACTACTGCTGCCCATAGCATTGCTACTGTTCATCATCTTGAGATTAATTCATATTTACATAGTTTGTAGAATAAATGCAGCCTGGGTGTCCTGCCTGCACCCTCTTAATTAGTTTGTCCTCAAGTCCAAGGCTGTGTCTATGGCATCAAACAGGCTGGCTTACTCTCAGGTATCAGGAGTGGCCATAATTCTCTAGGAGCAAATGGATTATATTACCCAGCACACAATGTTTACTGAATGACTCCTGAATAAATGGATGCCCGTAGCACCAACACACACATGGAGCTGGATAAAGACAATCTAGTACAGTTTCAGTTTTGGTTGGCATTCATGAAGATTCTCTTTCACTATGGACAGTAGGGGGATTCCATGGGAGAAAAGGAGAGAGGAGGCTCAAATGTCTTCTGTTCTGGATTAATTAGAGCCTCGTTTCAGACAGACAGACAGACCAGACATAGATTGCTTCTGAATCCTCTGGAACTGCTGTTGGCGCCACAGTAAAGCCTCTGTGAGCCCACCAGGCAGAACCACACAGAAGGTGCTGTAGAGGTAACTCAGCAGTTAGGATCACTGGGTCCCAGCACTCATGAAGTGACCCACAGCTACCTGTAGCCTTCTAAATATGTCTAGCTAGATGAGTGGAAGAAATGGTGGAGATTGTCTTCATCCTTTTTTTCTTATTTTCATTACCGTGCAGCATTGTTGTGTTTATGCTAAGAATCTCCTGTTGAGGTTTTGTCTTTTACTGTCTATTGTAGATGCTAATTTAATGTCTATTGGTGTAGCCCCCAAGACCTGGAGTCTGTATGTGACCCTGCTCCCAGGTTAATTCTGATTGGTAAGTAAAGATGCCAACAGTCAATAGCTGGGCAGAGGAGACATAGGTGGGGTTTAGGTTTCATGGGCTAGGGGGAGAGGAGGACCAGGAAGAAGAATGTGTTGGAGAAAGAGAAGCAGCCTTAGGTCTTAAGAGTCATGAGAGCTTGGCCCTGAGGGCTGCCCAATTGGAGCCAAGAGCAGCCCAAATGAAACAGTGATTCCAACAACATGGAGGGTAGGCAGCTGCCCAACTCTTGTGTTGTTTAAAGCTTATTGTAAATGTAAAGGTTGAGTGTGTTTCTTACCCAAGAACTCGATGACCAAGATGTGATAGAAACCCTGGGCCGGGATTTAAATACTTTTTACAAAAATCTCCTGTCTCAAGTATGTATGAACAATGCTTACTGTTTATTTTCTGATTTGTCAATAAAAGCTAGAAAAGCCAGTAACTAGGCCATAGAGAATATAGGGCAGGAATTCTGCCAGCCATGGGAGAGAGGGAAGGAGAGGTAGGCGGAGAGGGAGATTCGGAGGGAGGGGATGAAGGGGAGGGAGAGAGGAAGAGAGGGTTTGCCACAAGGAAGGGCTCTAGGGAGACATCATGGGAGAACACACTTGAAACCCAGAGAGTCAAATGGATACAAAACGCAGGTGTCTCAGGGTCTTGGCTGGAAGGTAGCAGGTTAGATTAGAGGATTAGAACAGAATTATAATGCCTAGTTATTGTGCTTCTAAGTTGTAAATAAATCCTAGTCTCTGTGTTGTTATTGGGGAGCTAGCTAGGATAAGGAAAAACAGCCTCTGTTTTAATTTACTCCATACATTTTTATTAATATTCATTGTTACAGACTATTAGTTGCCATGTGGGTCCTGGGATCTGAACCTGGGTCCTCTGAGAGAGCAGCCAGTGCTTCTGACTGCAGAGCCGGCTTGTGCTCCAGCCCCAGTGTTAAGTGACTCTGGCCAGTGAAGCACTGCTTCCTCAGCAGCACATGCTCATCTTCCTAGGACAGAAAACCCTTTCCTCTCTGGCCTTCAGATTTTTCCAGGGCTCCTGGAAACCCCTTTAGAGTTGTTCTTCACGAGCAGGTAAAAGGATTCCTTGTAGTGCCTGTAACGATTTCTGCCCACAATCTGGCTAAAAAGAACAGTGGCCTGCCCTGCCCTGCCCTGCTCTGCTCACTGTCCCATGATCACTTTGTTCCTTTGAGCTCTGAGCCCTGAGTTTTGTGGTTGTACTAGCAGCTTCAGTCCTTCCTAATCTGAAAAGAAGTTTAAGGTGATTTTGTGATTCCAGAGTTGACTTGGGATTTAAAGCCCCTGCCAAGGAGAAATTGTAAGGTCTAGATCTTGAGCCCTCCCCTGTCTTGTGCCTTATAGAGCTGGGGCTCACAGGGTTCTGAGCCTTGGAGCTGGGGATGGTACTACAGCATGGACAAAGTGAAGACAGACCGGGTCAGACAGCTCAAGGCCCTGTGGCCGGTAGAACCTAGCTTTTCTTGAGTAAATGACACCCTGCTCTGTTAGACACATGCAGTGTCAAATAGGGCTCTCAGCTCCCAGTCAGTGAGCACAGCAGCTGAGAGCAGAAGTAGAAAGCTAGGCGGAAGCTAGGCGGAGGTGGCTCACATCTTCACGTCTAATCTCAGCACTCAGGAAGCAGAGTCAGGTGAACCTCTGTGAGCTCAAGGCCAGCCTGGTCTACAGAATGAATTCCAGGACAGCCAGAGCTATTATACAGAGAAGGTCTGTCTTGGAAAGCAAAAGAAAACAAACAAACAAACAAGATAGGTGGAGGCAGGAGGGAGGCTCCTGAAAACACCCTTGGGTACACATTCCAGTTATGCCCAACAAAGTTTGGTTGTGGGAAATACCCACTTTGAGCTCGTCTTCGGTCTTTACAGAGGAGGCTGTAATCGTCCTTATTTTTTAGGAGCAGTTTAGAGATTAAAGTGAGGTGCTATATTCACAGTATATAGTGTGGCATTAGACACTTGATCCAAGATGCTAGCAACCAATTAGCCTTCCCCTGAAACCAGAACTTCCTCAGCCTCAGCCTCGGTATTGTTAATATCTGGACTAGAAAGGTTTTTTGTTTTCATTGTGAGCTGACGTGTGCCTCAAAAGGTATTGTCAAAGGACACACTAGGACAAATTTAAAGATCTGAATTGGTGTTATTTGCAATTGTACAGTTATATATACTTCACATAAAATGTGTATTCCCATGTGCTAAGCAGAGGATGTTAGTTTTGTGGTTGTACTAGCAGCTTCAGTTCTTCCTAATCTGAAAAGAAGTTTAAGGTGATTTTGTGATTCCAGAGTTGACTTGGGATTTAAAGCCCCTGCCAAGGAGAAATTGTAAGGTCAGAAGAGGCTGAAGGAAATAAAATCACAGGGGATAAAACCAGAACAAGTTGATCCTTTCTTTGGACGGGTGGGTGGGTGACAGGGAGACAGCAGGAGGAGAGCGGCTGAGGAACCCTGGACTAGTTTCTGTAAAGGCTGAAGCAGAGAGGACTTTGTTTTCATGCCCATTGAAACTGACCTGTCACCTAGGAAAGTCATGTACTTCATTTTCATTTGGTAAGGAGGAACTTTTGTATGAATGACCCTCATCTTCATTTTCATTCTGGGCTTTTAAGGTCTAATGCAGGAGCTTTGTGTGTGTGTCTATGTTCTGTGAATGGATGCAGCCTAGAGATAGAATGGAGGGATTCCTAAGTTTATACGTGGTATTTAAAGTAATGGACCCAATAAGATGGTGACCAAAGGAAGGCTGTGTGGAGGAGAGGAGAGGTGACGCTTACTCAGTTTGCACTTCCTTCTGTGTATGTACTAAGGCCAGGCCAGGCTCTACAAGTACAGAGTACAGATGGGCCTGGCAGCTTCCCAAGAGAAGTCCCATTCCATATTACAATCCTTAATCCTGACAGTCATTTGAAGTGGCTAGGAGCCTCCAAAGTAGGTAAAGCACACATCTGGGTGTGTTTGTGGTTGATCTAGAGATCATGGACTCTGACCTGATCCATGGAGTACTTCCTTGGTAGCACCAGGAACACAGGCTTTTGAGGCAGGATGTCACCTGGGCTGTGTTTTGGGTTCTGCCTTACTCCTGTACTCCTAAACTCTCCTTCCTGTCTGCCATGAAGTGAACATCGTGTCTCTGGCACAGACACCATCCATCACCTTGTGCCCAAGCACACAGCCTAGTAACTCTGGACTGAGGTCCCTGAACCTGTGAGCCAGAGCCACTTTCCTTTCAGTTATTTTCCTCAAGTGTTTAGCTGCATCTTTTGAGCAGTTGCTTGGTACAGGGTGTTCATCTAGGCACTCGGGACATAAAGGAGCAAGCAACACGGCTCTTCGGCTCTTCGTGGAGGAGCATTGTGTGGTAGAAGCAGCAGCCATTGAACAAAGGTACACACAGGAAGTGATAAAGCCAGTGGGTAGCAGAGCCCTTTGGAGTCTTTTGTGAGCCTGGTTAAGTCATAGAGTCATCCTCCTGAGATAGAGTGACCTTCAGAGGTTTATGTGGGTGTCCATATGACCATATGGCCATTGAGCAGGCTAGGGTTCAAAGGACACCAGCAGTGCCAGTGAAGAGGTTCTTAAGGCTATGTCTCTTAGTTCCTCTATTCTAAACGTGCTTGCAAGCTGCGCAGGGTAGTACATGCTTGTAATCCTAACACTAGGGAGATAGGAGCTCACCTCCTGCTGCACAGAGCTCAAGGTCAGTGTGGCTACGTTGTGAGGCCTGGTCTAAAACCTTAAAACAAGTAAGCAGGAACACTCGTGCTTACAGTCTCAGTTGTTGTTCTCAGTAAGTGTAGGACTCCTGGTCCTCCACAGACTTGTCACCGGGGATCATACAGCCACTGTAAGGCCAGATAGAACAGTCTTGTTTCTTCTGGACTGCTTGGTACAGTGTCATTTTATTAGATAGTGCTGAAGCCTCTGTGACCATATTATGTTTGAGTTTATGTAAATCATCCTTCCTGGATGTAGTGTCTTTAACCACAAGGCCATAAAGTAGAAGTAATGTATTAGTGTAGCTAGCCAGCCTAGTCTCAGACTTGGTGTCACCCGTTGTCCCTGCAAACTATTTGCGGGTGCATTACCAGTTTTCTGTTTTGACATCCATGTGTTGTTTTTGTTGCCTTTATTTTGTTTTGTTTTTTAAAGTTAGGGTCTCTATGTAGCCCTGTGTAGCTCTATGGGGCCTGAAACTTCTCCAGATCAGGCTAGCTTTGAACTCACAGACACCTGCCTCTGCCTTCTCAGTCCGAGATTAAAGCTGTATGCCACTATGCCCAGCAACAATTATAAAAATAATAAATGTACATGAGAGATGATATGAGGACATAGGAACAATGCATGATAAATGGAGACTCTACAGAGATGGCTGTTAACGTGCCTTAGACCTAGTTGTTTTCTTTGTGTCTGTCTCTGTAGTCATGATATCAGTAACTTGATTGTTTATTTCTGTTGTTTTTAAGCTTTCTGCAATGTGAGGTTTGTTTTGTTTTGTTTTGTTTTTTGAGACAGGGTTTCTCTGTGTAGACCAGGCTGGCCTTGAACTCAGAAATCCGCCTGCCTCTGCCTCCCAAGTGCTGGGATTAAAGGCGTGCGCCACCACTGCCCAGCGCAATGTGAGTTTATAATAGTTTTCTAATAGTTCATAAAAGTTTTCTACCTGTTTAGTTTTGAAATAATCCCTTGTTAAATGTTTACATTTTCCCAGCTTTTCAGTATTACAAATATTACATATGGGTATATACTATTCCCCCAAGGATTAAAAGAACCCTTCTTTTAGTATCCATAGTTATCACTATATAAAAGCCAAATACTGAGGGAATTTAGAGCCTGAAGGCAGAGATCTTGGTAATCTCACAACTCACAGATAATTGTGAAAATTATTTATATCTTTATAGAGAGACTCTTACATGTATGTACTCATGGAAGACAGAGGTCAATGTTGGGTGTCTTTCTGATCTTACTGTTTGAGACAGTCTCTCATTGAGCCTGGGAATTACTGATCTGCTAGAGTGGCTGACCAACCTGTTCCCACCGCTGCCCATGCTTCTGCTAAGGATCTGAACTCAGTTGCTCGTGCTTGCATATCATGCTTTAATAGACTGAAGCCATCTCCCTATTTACAAAAATGGCTGATTCTAGGTTTTTCTCTCAATAATGTGATAAATTACTCCATTCTTTTAGTGATCTTCTGTAAGTTCCCCCACTATACCTGATCACCTGCATCTGTTTGCAGCTTCTGCCCCATTTCCAATATGAGTGGTTTGTACTCTGTCTAGGTCATCACTCTGGATTTGAGTCTGTCTTCTCTCCTGTAATCATCTTTTCTTCTGCTGCTATATTGCATCAACCAAAATGGTTTTGGGAGTGAGCTGGCTGAGACAACAGGAAGACACATATTATAGAAAAGCTGGAATCTAATGGGCCATGTGCTCTTATGGAGATGCACCAGCAGCATGGTATAACATATCTGAAGGAGAACACAGGTTAGCTAATCTCAGTACAGAGTAGTACAGTGTCTTGTTGAGGAGCAGTCTCTGCAGTTATGTGGGAGGAGGAAGCTGTGGTTGACACTTTAAACACCCAGGGGAAGACCTTGACATTCCCATGGGCCTGAGGCCATGCTCATATCATGAATACTCCTTCAGAACTGGGTTTACTCGCTCCCCACACTCTAACAACGACTTCCCCTTAATAGCAGATTATTCCCCTACAAATATATTAAATATTCTTTTTCAAATGCTTCTCTTACCTACACATTCTCAATCCCACACCATCTCAGCTCTGTCAAGAGTTGTCTGTACTCACTGTCTTCTTCCATTCTGTTTCTACCCACTGTACCAAAACAGTTTCTCAAAGTCACCATTGACCACTGCCAGTGATGCAGGAGAGGATGTGGGATCCTGAAAGCCAAGCAGAGACCCCCAACAAGCTGCTTCTGCTGCTGCTCCCTCTCCCTCCCCTTTAAATGCTCATTTCTGCTTTGGCCAGCATGTGTGCCTATGTTGAGGGTATTGGATTCCCTGGAACTGCAGTTATAGACAATTGTGAGCTTCCATGTAGGTGCTAGAATTGAGCCTGGGTCCTCTGGAAGAGCAGTCGGTGTTCTTAACTACTAAGCCATAACTGCAGGCTCCTTGCCCCCCTCCCCACCCCACCCCCCAGGCTCTTAAGGAAAGACAGAACAAATACACCAATACACAGACCTCTCCTCCATCTACTGCCTTCTCCAACTCTTCTCTCTAAGCCCAGTGGCTGCATCTCTCCTAAATGTCTCCCTGCTGTCCATTCCCATGGCCACAGTGTCCCTGCGCTCACAATGGACACATTTGTTGTCTACCCCAGACTTAGCCCTAGGTGCTCATCCTGTACTTGCATCTTAGGTAAAACACTTCTGGGCTAATAACCATCTCAGACTTAATCCCGGTTAACCCTATCTCTAGGGAGGCAGAGGCAAGTCGATCTCTTGAGTTGGAGGCTGGCTTGCTCTACGTATCAGGTTTCATGCCAGCCAGGACTGTATACTGAAACCCTGTCTCAAAAGTTGAATCTAAATACCTAACATCCAGTGGTGCTTTTGCTGCCACACCTCCCACTGCTGGGAGTCGAAGAGAAAGAATTTTTTTTTTTTTACTTGTTTATAAAGATTTGTAAAGAGTCTTTGAAATAAATGGGATTATTTTTGTTTGTTTTAAATTCCATTTAATGTTTCTTGAAGGCACAGTAAAAAGTTTTCCTATAGGGAGATTTTAAAGTTTTATCTATAAGAAAAGTTAAAAGATACTGTAAGTGGAATGTGGACTTGACCAGGCTTTCCCTGCATCGGTGATTTAGAACAGAAAGTCTTACTAAATCTAACTGCTTTCCTGTCCTGGACACTAGATGGTCGCCATCAGGTGTACCCTGTGTGCTTTTTCCTTCTCTCTTGTCCCCTCTCCTTGATGAAAAGCATCACCGGCAACTTACACACACCAGAAAACCTGGTATGCTGTAATTTGTAAATATAAGAATGTTTCATTGTAGTAATTGTCATTTGAGCTAGCCAAAATCTATTATGCCCACAACAAAGTTTTCCCATTTTAGAAACACTGGACTAGCACTTGTTTTTTAAAAGGACTGACAAGAAGCTCAAGTCTCTATTCAGTCATATAGGATGATTCCTGAACTCTGTGGCATCTATATTTTAGGTAGGTTTAATTTAAAGCCATTTTGAATCTTAGAAATATTTTTAGTATTATTAGACATTTTTTATTAAAAATATTTATTTTATGTATATGAGTACACCATTACTCTCTTCAGACACACCAGAAAAGGGCATCAGATCCCATTACAGATGGTTGTGAGCCACCATGCAGTTGCTGGGAATTGAACTCAGGACCTCAGGAAAAGCAGTCAGTGCTCTTTACTGCTGAGCCATCTCTCCAGCCCTATTAGACATTTTTTTGTCTCAATAAAACATAGGATTTATCGTTTGTTTGACTGTTACAGCTTTAGTAACATCTAAGGCCCTTCCTGTTAGTAACTGTTTCGCTGGTGGATAAGAGTGTGTTAAAACGATAAGCTGCCTGTTAGCGTATCCATACACAATCGTGCCACATGTGCGTGATGTATGCTGTGTCAGTGTCAGAGGACAACTTTGTGAAGTCAGTTCTCTCCTCTTTTACTTAGGTTGAACTCAGTTAGCCCTAGGTAGACTTGCCCAGGAAGCACTGCACCCACTGAGCCATCTTGTCGGCTCTTCCCACGTTGTATATCAGTGTATAAATAAGAGTAGACTTAATTGCATCCAACTACTAGAATATATAATTTACAAGTACTAGCAAAATTTACTGGCCTCTTCAGCATTCTAAAATGAGTTTAGGGATGGATTGATTATACTTAATCTCACACTTCGTCACTGATTTTTGTTTTTATATTTTATTAGTATGTTTTGAGGATTTCATACCTGTACACAGTGTGTTTCATGTTCATGTCTCATCTCTCCCCCAACTCCTTCCAGATCCTCCATCTCCTTACCCTGCCAACTTGGTATCCCCGTACCCCCATTTTTAAAATGCTGCTCATTTATCCTTGGTATACTACTATGTGGTTGGCTTATTGGGGAGTCACACCTGTAACCTCCTTCCCTAGAAACTGCTGTAACCCATTAGTTAGGGCCAGGGGCTTTGAGTGCCTTCCACCTCCGTGTTGGAGTGTAGATTGGTTGATAGTGCACAGGTCTTATGCCCTCAGCCACAGTGGCTGTGAGTTTGAGTGCTGTGGTCCTGTCTTGTCAGAGAGCATTGTTTTATTGTCCTCCCTGATCTTTGACTCTTTCAGCCTTTCTGCCCCTTTTCTGTGATGGTCCTGATGCTTCAGGAGAGGATATAGATGTCCCATTTGGGCTTCAGCGCCTCATTGATACTTATTCTCTATACTGGGCTCAGTTATGAGTGTCTGTGTTAACCTGTGCACTGCACAGAGAAACTTGTGTTGAGGTTTGAGAGCCACACTTCTGTGAAGGGACTTAAGAACATCGAGGGCTTGGATATTGTGTGCATTAGCCCTAGCCGGGTGGTGTGGTGCACACTTCCAGTCCCAGCACCTGGGAGGCCAAGGCAGGTGAGCTCTGAGTTCGAGGCAAACCTGGTCTACAGAGTAAGTTCCAGGATAGGCTCCACAAAGACACCCTGTCTCAGTGAACAAAACAGTACTGCAGACTCCCTGATCATGGGTTCTTGGCCAGATTTATAGTATCAGGCATGCATTTTCTCCTGTGGAATGGACCTTAAATCCAATCAGGAAGCAGCTGGCTATCCCCACCACACTTATTCTGATAGTGCACTCATGGATGGAGCTATGGTCTTTGTTAATTTTGTTAGAAGAAAGAATATATCAAGATAATATGTAAATGCAGTTTTAGTTCTATTCATATAAATAGACTTGTAGTTATCAAGTCTGTATTATGTCCTAAAGAGTTTAAGTAAAACAAAGTCAAAAGTTACATGCTAAAATGTTAAAGTCAGGACTGGAGAGATGGGTGAGCAGTTAAGAACACTCACTGGCTGCTCTTGCAGAGGTCCTGAGTTCAATTCCCAGTGCCCAGGTTGTGATCCACAACTGTATGTCACTCAAGTTTTGGTGGATCCAATACCTTCCCCTGGTCTCCATGGGCATTTGGCACAGTGCATAGACATACATGCAGATAAAGCACCCATAACATAAAAAATGTTAAAGTTGTTTAATCTCTGCACACTTACTCATTGTGTGATCATTACAATTGGTGATTAAAGAGTAGTTTATAGGCAAGCATGATGGTGCACACTCCTCAGCACCTGTCAAGGAGAAGGATCAGAAGTTCAAGGTTATCCTTAACACATAGCAAATTCAAGGCCAGCCTGAGCTGTATGAAATTCTGTCTCCCTCCAGCTTCCCCAAAAAAGAGAAAGAAAAGAAAAAATTGAAATCTTTATTTTCAGTGTTTGCTTACTTTCTTTGCATATCCTATATAATGAGATATGTCAAAAAGAATGGTAATTTAGAGCATCTGGGCGAACCTTGCCTTTGTGTGTGTGTGTGTGTGTGTGTGTGTGTGTGTGTGTGTGTGTGTGTGTGTGTGCCTTCTGGGTTTAAATGTGATTTTTATTTATTTTTTATTTTTTTTGAAATAGAACAATCAGTAATTAATGAAAATTATAAATTTGGCTTCCTTTAATTGTAAATATGTAGTTCAAGTGTAAGTAAAGTATGTTGTTTAAAATAATATATCAATTCTAAAATAATACTTGTTATGCTAGCTCTAGGCAGGGGACAGCAAGCAACTTAGGCAGAATAAAGCTCTGCTGTTCTGTTAATAGTGTGACTAGTCTCAGCCACTTGGACTAGCCAAGAACTAGATAGCACCTGCCCTGGATAGCCCTCCTCTTTGTGGTGTCTAGTCTGTTAACTCGAGGTGGATTGAGGATAGTTCTGGACCTAAGCCACCCCTCAGATTGCCTTAGGACTGTTTACTGTGATGGCTAGGGCTGCTCCTCCTGTGACTCGTCTTGATAGCCATGATTCTGCTCCTGGTATATTAGAATCTAGCTGGTGATATTCCAAATCTTGCTTTGCCTCTTTGACAGGAAATAGAAAGACAGGATTCTCATCAGTCAGTGGTGGTGATTTCTCCTCTCCCTGTAGTAGGTAGAACCTGGCCATTCTCTTTCTTCATCAGGAGGTGAGATGATGCTCACATAGTGTTCTCATCCCAGGGGTGAGGATGCAAGCAAGGTGAGCTTGTTTGCTTCTTCCTGTACTTCTCTCCCTTTCACTATTTAGCTGCTTTATAAAAAGTTATTCTCTGGCTAGAGGGATAGGACAGCTCAGGGGTTATGATATCTGCTCAGTTTCCAGCACCCGTCTCACTTGGCTTACGACTGCCTATACTCCAGTTTCAGAGGATCGGATGCCCTCTTTTGTGTACTCTCCCCCCATGAGCAAGCCTGAAGAGACCTTGGTTACCACAACAAGGTCAAGTGACGGGATCTAGGTGGAGTTACCCACCTTGGTTTCCCGGAACACAGCAGAACTGCCCCTGGGCTTGCCTTGAGGCATCTCCGGCCGTGACCTGGAATGGACTATGGATTATCCCACCCATCTGAAACCAGGAGGGGTTGTGGGTTGGGTCTTCCCCTTTAAATTGAGAGCTGAACATTAAAGCTTGGGGCCTTGATCAGAGAACTTTGTCTTGGCCTCATCTCTTCTCGCCCTCCAGCCCCTTTCATTCCCAGCCCCCCTTTCAGGTGAACCCAGTTGACTTGTGGCCGCGGGCGGCTACAGAGTGGCGCGCACAACGTGGGACTTGAAAACGGGGGACCGAGCTGAGGAAAGCTGTCTTAGGTGGAGCTCCACGGTAAACAGGACTAAAAAGGTATCCCACACACTTAGGAAGTAGCAAACGGTATTGAAGCTAGCGCTAGTTAAAATTTGAAGGCCGTGTTTGCAGGAAGTGTGTTTTGGGGGATAGGTCTAGGTCAGATAGGTGTTGACCCGACGCCTATTCTGCCTAGGGGGTGACAGCGAATTATGGGCCAGGAGAATTCTAAAAGGGCGTTTGCCTGCAGCCTTCGAGAGCTGCTTCAGACGGGAGGAGCTGGGTTGTCAGATAGTGTGTTGGAAGATTTTTTGGCAGAGGTAGATTCATGCTGCCCATGGTTCCCTCGAGAAGGAACGTTGAACAAAAAGACCTGGGAGACGGTCGGAGAGGTTTTGAAAACCACCAGGGCAGATTATAACACCCTCTGTCTTTGGAAACTGGTAAAAGATGCTATTGATAATAAAACAGATAAAGAGACCTCGCAGGTGTTAGCTATTGCCCAGGCACAGCTTGAAGAGTTCCAAGAACACCCATCAGAAAGCCCTTGTACAAAAAGGGGCACTCTCAACCCTACATCAGGGAAATGTAGACCTAGTACACCTTCTCCAGCTCAGATAAAAGAATTCGGAAACTCTGGTAATAAATCAGAGCTAGAGAAAGGAGCTGATTTGAAAATAGGGGGTTCCAAATGCCACGAGGAATGGCCCCCTCCCTATGCACCTTCTGCTCCACCTAGGGTCCTTGATGCAGCAGAAGCTGCCCAGATGGACATGAAGGCATATAAATTAGAGATGGAAATTAAACTGCAGAGATTGACTAATGAGCTACAGGAGTTAAAGTGTCAGTCAGGTGCAAAAAGGAGCGATGATTCTGGGATACGTCAATCGCCATTAGAAAGAGCTGTGAGTCAGGCCCGCAGGGATGGGCAGGACACATCTGACTTGTTAGCGTTTCCTGTAGTGGAAGTAGTTGATCAACAGAACCAAAGAACTAGACAATATCAGGCATTGGAGTTTAAAGTGATAAAAGAGTTGAAAACTTCGGTTTCTCAATATGGGCCTACGGCGCCCTTCACACAAGCTTTATTGGATACTGTGGTAGAATCAAATTTAACACCCCAAGATTGGAAAACTTTGTGTAAGGCTACTTTGTCAGGAGGAGATTACTTGCTTTGGAGCTCAGAATGGCGTGAGGCTAGTAAGAAAACTGCCGCGATGAATGCTCAGGCAGGTAATCCTATTTGGGACTTGAACATGCTTTTAGGAGAAGGTCAATATGAAGGGAATGCTAATCAGGTCGAGCTGCCTCCAGGTGTGTACGCACAGATTGCAATGGCTGCTCGCCGTGCTTGGAATCAGTTACCTACTAAAGGGGATGTTAATGGGAGTTTATCCAGCATCAAGCAGGGTCCTGATGAATTATTCCAGGACTTCGTGGACAGGCTGCAAAAGACAGCTGGTAGAATTTTTGGAGATCCTCAGTCAGGAATTCCTTTTGTTACACAGCTGGCCTATGAGAACGCTAATGCAGCTTGCCGCGCGGCTATCAGGCCTTACAAGGCAAAGACAGATTTACATGGATACATTCGTCTTTGTGCTGAAATTGGGCCCTCTTACAATCAGGGTCTGGCCATGGCCGCTGCTTTTCAGGGGACCACTATACATGCAATGCTTGCACAGAACTGTAAAGATAGAAGATGTTATAAATGTGGAGATACAGGTCATTTTAAAGGTGACTGTCCCAGGAGAAAGGGCGTGGACTATCAACCAGGTCGCATGTCAGGAATTTGTCCTCGGTGCAAGAAGGGTCGTCATTGGGCTAACAAATGTAATGCTAAAACAGATAATCAGGGCCGTCCCTTGTCGGGAAACGAGTGGTGGGGCCAGCCCTAGGCCCCCAGGAATCCACAGCCAACAGCTTATGGGGCCATGAAGCTGTTGCCAAGTCAGGGAAATCTATTTCAGAACTTATTAGAGCAACCCCAGGAAGTGCAGGATTAGACCTTAGTTCCACTACCCATGCTGTACTGACACCAGAAATGGGAGTTCAGACGTTGCCTACAGGAGTTTTTGGGCCCTTGCCTCCAGGGACTTGGGGATTACTTATAGGCCGAAGCAGTAGTATTGTAAAAGGATTGCAAATTTATCCAGGTGTTATAGATAGTGATTATGAGGGAGAGATTAAGATCATGGCTGCTTCCCCCCAGGGCGTGATAACTGTGCCTGCTGATAAGAGAATTGCTCAACTTGTTTTGGTTCCTCTGCATCCACTCCCTTCCAAGTTTGTTAAGAATGAGAGAGGACAGGATTGTTTTGGTTCTTCTGATGTGTATTGGGTTCAATCTATTACTAATGAGAGACCTACTCTTAAGTTAACAATTGAGGGAAAAAGTTTTGAGGGTCTCATGGATACAGGAGCTGACATCACGATCGTGAGGAGACAGGACTGGCCTTCAGCTTGGCCTTTGTCTGATACGCTCACGAACCTTCAGGGAATTGGCTATGCTAACAATCCAAAACGGAGTTCTAAACTCCTAACTTGGAGAGATGAAGAGGGGAATTCAGGACAAATTCAGCCCTATGTGATGCCGAAATTGCCTGTCACCCTCTGGGGAAGAGATCTTTTGTCACAGATGGGTCTTATGATGTGCAGCCCTAATGAAACAGTGACTAGACAAATGCTAAGACAAGGATTTTTGCCTGGCCAAGGACTAGGAAGAGAAGGGCAAGGTATTAAAACCTTTAAAGCGTCCGAGCCTCATACTAACTCTAGAGGCTTAGGGTATTTTCCATAATGGCCACTGTCTTGCCTGCATCCCATGCAGATAAAATTCAATGGCTTAATAACGTCCCAGTGTGGGTTGATCAGTGGTCATTGTCTAAAGAAAAAGTAGAAGCTGCTTCATTGCTTGTGCAGGAGCAATTAGAGGCAGGGCATATAGTAGAATCTCAGTCACCTTGGAACACTCCAATATTTGTTATCAAGAAAAAATCTGGGAAATGGCGATTGTTGCAAGATCTAAGAAAGGTTAATGAAACCATGGTACCTATGGGAGCTCTACAATCTGGGCTGCCATCTCCAGTGGCCATTCCCAAAGGGTTTCATAAAATAATAGTAGATTTGAAAGATTGTTTTTTCACTATTCCCTTGCATCCTCGGGATTGCAAGAGATTTGCTTTCAGTGTTCCTTCTGTTAATTTCAAGGAGCCAATGAAAAGGTATCAATGGGTAGTTCTTCCTCAGGGCATGGCTAATAGCCCTACATTATGTCAAAAATTTGTGGCACAAGCCATTGAGCCTGTAAGACGGCAATGGCCAATGATGTACATCAGCCATTACACAGATGACATTCTTTTAGGTGGGAAAGATCCCCAGGAGTTGCTTCTATGCTATAGAGATTTACAGCAAGCATTAGCTGATAAAGGTTTACAAATAGCTCCTGAAAAGGTACAAACTCAGGAGCCTTATGATTATTTAGGCTTTAGGCTTACAAATCAAGCCATTTGTCCCCAGAAGATAATCATCCGCAGGGACTGTCTAAAAACTCTAAATGATTTTCAAAAGCTGTTAGGTGATATCAATTGGCTTCGTCCCTACTTAAAGCTTACAACAGGAGAATTGAAACCTTTATTTGATATTCTCAAGGGGAGTGCTGATCCTACCTCCCCTCGATCCTTAAACCCAGAAGGATTGTTGGCCTTACAACAAGTAGAAAGAGCCATTGAGGAACAATTTGTTACTTACATAGATTATTCCTCACCTTTACATTTGTTAATTTTTAATACAACTTACACACCTACAGGATTGTTGTGGCAAAAGGCTCCCCTCATGTGGATACATTCAAAGTTATCCCCTAAACGTAACATCCTACCGTATTATGAGGCAGTAGCCCATATGATTGTACTTGGAAGGAAACAGGCAGTGACTTATTTTGGCAAAGAGCCAGACACCATTATTCAGCCTTTTAGTGCAGATCAAAATACTTGGTTAAAGCAACATGGTACAGATTGGTTGCTTGCTCAAATAGGATTTAATGGCATTATAGACAATCATTATCCTCCAGATAAATTGATACAGTTTTTAAATGTACACGAGGTTATATTTCCTAACATGACTTCTTTGCAGCCTTTACATAATGCTCTTTTAATATTTACTGATGGATCCTCTAAAGGACGAGCAGGGTACCTCTTAAATAATCAACAGGTAGTCATAGAGACGCCTGGACTCTCTGCTCAACTAGCAGAACTGACAGCAGTTCTAAATGTTTTTCAGTCGGTAAGTGATGCTTTTAACCTCTTTACTGATAGCCTATATGTAGCTCAGTCTGTCCCTTTGTTAGAAACTTGTGGAGTATTGCAGTTCAATACTCGAGCCGGATCTTTGTTTTCTCGACTACAAAACCTCATTCTTACCAGAAAAAATCCCTTTTATATTGGCCATATAAGAGCTCATTCTGGTCTTCCTGGGCCTTTAGCTGCTGGCAATGATTGTGTTGACAGAGCTTTAATAGGAGAAGCATTAATTTTGGATCCTGTTGCTCTGGCTAAGCGAGATCATGAAAAGTTTCATCTCTCTAGTCACACTTTAAGGCTCAGACATAAGATTACTAAGGAGCAAGCTAGAATGATTGTAAAACAGTGTCCTAACTGTCTTACCTTATCCCCGGCTCCCCATTTAGGCGTTAATCCAAGAGGCCTTAAGCCCAATCATATTTGGCAAATGGATGTAACCCATTATGCAGAATTTGGAAAATTGAAATATATACATGTCTGTATTGACACTTGCTCAGGATTCCTTTTTGCTTCTCTACATACAGGAGAAGCCTCTAGAAATGTAATTGATCATTGCCTACAAGCCTTTAATTCTATGGGATTGCCTAAAGTTCTCAAAACAGACAATGGGCCAGCTTATACTGGTAACAACTTTACTTCCTTTTGTAAAGAATTTGGTATTGAACATAAAACTGGAATTCCTTATAACCCAATGGGACAGGGAATCGTTGAACGTGCACATCGCACTCTAAAAAATTGGCTTATTAAAACTAAAGGGGGAGAGTTATACCCTCCAAGGTCACCAAAAGCACATCTTGCTTTTGTGTTATTTGTTTTAAATTTTCTGCAAACTGATGTTAAAGGTCAGTCTGCGGCAGATCGCCACTGGCATCCAGTCACTTCCAGGTCATTTGCCAGGGTCATATGGAGAGACCCCCTAACTAATTCTTGGAATGGTCCTGACCCTGTCTTAATTTGGGGTCGTGGATCAGTCTGTATTTTTTCAGAAAAAGAAAATGGAGCCCGATGGCTGCCTGAAAGATTGGTCCGTCAAGTAGATACAGATCTTGAGCCTAATAATTATGATTCTGATAATGAAGAATCTGATAACAAATCTAGTCAGTGTTAGCCATGGAGGACCCAAGACTCTAGATAAGGTTGTTACTCTATCCAGGGTGTTCCCAAGTCTCATCTCCATCCAACCTAAAAGAGGGGACTTCCGCCCCTAGACCAAGCAGAGAGGGGCCACCCAGAACCCCTCTGTCTGGCAATCTGAATTCTTGCTAAGGCTGCGAGGCTAAGCACTGCAGGGGAATATAAATAAAAGTTAAAAATATGTTTCTGGGTTCCCTGAGGGACAAGCCTGACTGCATAGGGGTTGATGTCAAAAGTATCCCCTCTCCAGGAAAAAGACATCAGGACGGGTATGACCTTCAGGCCTTACTGGACAACGACAGGAGGACTGGAGCCATTACAAGGTTCCCTTTAATTACTGGAGGTCAGGCCTCTATCCCCGCCTGGGTAAGATGAGAATTGCCACGGTCCTTCTATAATTGGAAAAGAGAGGAGACTTCAGGGACAGCCCTGCTTAACTCTGAAGGCCTAAAATCAGCTATAAGCCTAAAATTCAGCAATAGGCCTGGCTTATTTGCCCACTCAGAGTCTTAGGTCTCCATGGAAAAACACTGAAACAGAGGGCTATGAATTATTGTAAACAGACAGCCTTTGTTGAAATCTACCAGCCTGAGTAGTCATAGACTTTGTATCTGATCCCTGTCAACCAGCAGTTGGACTAGATACTAAAACAGTTCCACCTTCAACCTTATTTCCTACTGGGCTTGGATAATCATATTGCTGTTAACGTTTGAACCTTGTGTCTCAAGCAGATAAGTTGCCTTCACATAAAGATCTCTCCCAACAAGCCCAGCTACTCCGCACCTCAGATGGGATGAAGTCGTGTACCCCACACAGCTGCTTCTACTGGACCTGTTCCTCCTGACCTATCCTCAGATGGGCTCCATAAACCCTGGACAGCAGGACACAGCCGACTCTCCTACATACCCATTCTTCTAGGTTCCCCCTAGAGACATGTCGCCCCCAATGTCAGCAGGAAGTAGCCAGACATCACGACGACGACCCTATTCCTGTTTCACCTCTCTCTTTTCTTTTTAAGTTAACTAAAACGGGGGAAACTGTACTCTCCCCCCATGAGCAAGCCTGAAGAGACCTTGGTTACCACAACAAGGTCAAGTGACGGGATCTAGGTGGAGTTACCCACCTTGGTTTCCCGGAACACAGCAGAACTGCCCCTGGGCTTGCCTTGAGGCATCTCCGGCCGTGACCTGGAATGGACTATGGATTATCCCACCCATCTGAAACCAGGAGGGGTTGTGGGTTGGGTCTTCCCCTTTAAATTGAGAGCTGAACATTAAAGCTTGGGGCCTTGATCAGAGAACTTTGTCTTGGCCTCATCTCTTCTCGCCCTCCAGCCCCTTTCATTCCCAGCCCCCCTTTCAGGTGAACCCAGTTGACTTGTGGCCGCGGGCGGCTACACTTTTGATCTTTACAGGCAGCTATACTCACATGCATGTATCTCTCCCCCATATATGCATAATTGAAAGTAACAGACATTAAATTAAAAAAAAATATTCTCAAGTCAGTGATTAAGCCCTTTAAGATGAACAGAGTTCCTGTTTGCTAAGACGTTTGAGAAGCTACCCGAGGGAGTGTGGTACCCATATACAGGAGAGCAGGGAGACAGCACTGTAGAGGATGTGAGGTTCAGCATTAGCAGGCATCAGAAACC
Source organism: Arvicanthis niloticus (assembly GCF_011762505.2). Lineage (NCBI taxonomy): Eukaryota > Metazoa > Chordata > Mammalia > Rodentia > Muridae > Arvicanthis > Arvicanthis niloticus. The sequence goes on from NC_133432.1 coordinate 5,765,509, forward strand.
AGTTCAGTGGCTCCCTTAGGCATGCGCCGGAGGTATTCTCAAAACCCCACCGAGGTATTTGAAGTGAGGAACTAAGTTAGTCTTTTCCTTTCTCATTTCCTCTTCCTTGCTGATGATTTCCTTTGGATTTCCTTATGTTTTGTTCTGTGCATAGGGAAGCTTGTGGCTGTTGATGAAAGAATTTAATAACATAAAACTTCATTTACTTGTATTTATTAAGCCAAAATGCTGCTGTATTTCTTGAACCTCTGGAGAAACTTTAAAAATCCATTGGGATTTAAGGTGTAATATGCACACCACTTACTTAATTACTGCCCTGAGCTTAGCTAGAGTTCACTGTCACAAATAGAGGGCCCGAAAGAAGCTTCTGCACTTCCCCACAGGCTCTCGCCTTTTCTATTCCTGTCCTCGGTCTGGCAAACAAAACCACAAATCTGTTCCAAAAGCTTCTGTGAAAGCAGTTTAGAAAATTGGGACATAGCTCCAATAAATGCTCCAAAGTCTGGTGTTCCGTTCCGTTTCACCCACTCTATCCACACTGGAAAAAAAGGACATTGGGGCTGGAGAGGTGGCTCAGTGGTTAAGAGCTCTGGCTGCTCTTCAGAGATCCTGAGTTCACTTCCCAGCAACCACACGGTGATTCACAACCATTTATAATATAATCTGATGCTCTCTTCTGGCACGCAGGTGTACATGCAGACAGAGCATTCATATACATAAAATAAATAAATAAATAAATAAATAATAAATCTAAAAAATAAAAAGGAAATTTTTCTCGAAAGCTTTATCCTTGACTTCTTAAGAACTTTTAGTTTGTTGTGGGTTTTTTAAAATTCATATTTTGGGACTAGAGAGACAGACACTCAGCAGTTAAGAGCACTTGCTGCTCTTGCAGAGGATCTGGGTTTGTTTCTCAGCACCAATGCCAAGCAGCTCACAGCTGCCTGTAACTACAGTTATAGAGGATCTAGTGCCCTCTTCTGGCCCCCACAGGCTCCTGTATATACACAAAGCAACAGGGGTGCACTCAGGCACACACACACACTAAATACCCAAACATGCATTGCTCACTGTCTAGAGCCTCTGATATCTGTAGGTAGACCATGGCCAGATACTAGGATTCTGGGATAACTGATTTAAACTGAAATAGTTGCAGTGTAAGTTAGGTACTATGTTTGTTTCATTGATACAAAGCAGCAGAATTCCATTGCTTTTAATACTTTAAAATATGTGTGAAGGCTGGAGAAGTGGTTCAGAGGTTAAGAGCACCTTAACAGGCCATTGACTAGTGTTCAAAGTAGAAAGCTAAGTTATATTGACACAGTGTCGTTTTGAAGAAAAAGTTAGCTAACTAGTCACTTATTGAGCCTCTTTGACAAGAGAAAAGCTAATCCATAGCAAAATTCGAATTTACAGTTTCTTGTGTGTGTGTGTGTTTTCTGAGACAGGTGTCTCTGTCTATCCTTGGCTGTCCTGGAACTCAGGGATCCACCTACCTTTGCCTCCTGAGTGCTGGAATTAAAGGTGCACACCACTGGAGGGAGGGAGGGAGGGAGGGAGGGAGGGAGGGAGGGAGGGAGGGAGGGAGGGAGGCCCTGCCTGCCTGCCTGCCTTAGGCTGTGAGCTCACTTCAGTTACAATAGGAGAAGCTAAAGCTGAGGATGTATACACCCAACGTATACACCCGAGCTGTGTAAGAGGAGAGTTTGTTGGAGAGACATAAAGGGAAGGCCTTGTTTTCTTTTGAGAAGATTTCCTATGTGCTCTACACAGAATTTCTACTGTGCCTTTTTCATATTGTCAAATTTTAATTGCCTTGTTACATGTGACTACAGGCAAATTTGGAAAATAGGTTATTTTAAATATCACTTGGACTCAATCTAAGATTCTATACCAAGACTCACCAAGTAACTGGTGGGCTCACCAACTCAGCTACCACCCAGGCAGAGATCCAGGGCTTTAAGTTGGCCCATCCCAACATCTACCCCATTTATGAACTGCTGGAGAACATGAAGGGGCCAGTCCTGTAGATCCAAAGCTGCAGGGAGTCCATGACATGGGGCAACAACAGGGTAATTGAGATGAGTCCCGGTGAGGATCCAGTATTGATGGTGTAGCAGAAGTCAGAGGCCACGAACCAGACCAATGACTTATTGCAGTGAACATTTTGCAAGTAAAGATGTGTGGACAAGAGGGTGTACTATGGACACACTGTGACACACTTTCTCTTTGTCTGTCTCTCTGTCTGTGTCTCTCTTTTGCAGGGGAGGTGGCAAGACTGGAGGGCATATCTGAAGGGACAGATCTGAGGGGTGGGGAGTTGAGTGGGATTCAGGTGTACAGTGTGAAATTCGCAAAGAATCAATAAAAGTAAAAAAAGCAAGGAGAGAATACAGGTGGGAAGGAAGCTTGCATCCTTGTCATACTAGAGTTTTGTTTTCTTTTGTTGTGGTCTTTCCTTTGCTAAGCCAGAGAGGTCACAGTGCATGAGACAGTGGGCGTTCTGGGAATGCTATGTGGGTGGCTGCCTGCTTAGTAGCCTTGGTGAAAGTTGAACTGTTGCCTTGTAGGGATCTCACCTCCTTTTCATAGTTAGTATAACATGTGAGACAGATGTGCTCATTCTCAAGGTCAGTGATTATACACTTCAAAAAATTGTTTATTTTGAAATAGAGCTAATTTGAACTTAGAATGGTTTGAACATCATTTGTTTTAAGTAATTGAAAATTGATTTTAAATTTAGTGGCATAAATTCTTTGTATGCCACTAAAGAAAAGTATGCCGCTGATATTTTTTTAAAAAAATATTTATTTAATGCATATGAGTACACCACCATTGCTCTCTTCAGACATACCAGAAGAGGTACCAGACCCCATTACAGATGGTTGTGAGCCACCATGTGGTTGCTGGGAATTGAACTCAGGACCTTTGGAAGAGCAGTCAGTGCTCTTAACCACTGAGCCATCTGTCCAGCCCGCCGCTGATTTTAAATTGTCAAAGTTGCTAAAATGTGGAGAAAGTATATCTTTGTTAATGCTATTTCTTCTGTGATTGGCTTTTGTCTCCCATTTCTCTTCTCTCTAGCCAGTTGAAGGGATAATTATTATGTGTCATTGAGAACTATATGGTTAAACGCAAAAAAAAAGTAAAAATAACATACTAAACTAATACTGCCACTCTTGTTAGCATCAGATATATTCCCAATTAGTCTTTTCTTATGAGGCTAAAGAACAGATTTCATTAAATCACCACAGCCTGTACCAGTCATCTGTTGCTACTACTTCAGACCCTTATCTTTACCCCCCCACCCTGATGCCTAAGTCAGGTCAAACTTCAGAGCTTCACTGTCTCTAATTGAAATGTTTGCTGGGTCAATTGTAGATTGACTTGTAGTTTTAAAAAATAAGTGGATCACATACTCCCTTTTCCTAGATCCACCCAATGATAATACTTTAGAACACTTTACCGTAAGGTGTCCTGTAACTACAGTGGTACAATCTAGTGGTTTTACTCAGGTTTCTACAAGTCACGTAGCACCTGTTTGTGTATGAGAGCAGTGTGTACACTCCCCCCACGGTCTACATCTGCACCCTTATGTCCCTCAGACTGTTGACATTAACCTTTTCAACTTTAAACCCTTTCCAGGACTCCTCCAACCCATCCAACTCCCAATGTTGACTTGGGCCTCTATTGTAGCTCTGGTCCCCAACCACTGGTGACCAGTAATGCTCCTGCCATTTCTAAAGTTTTGTCCTTTAAAAACCTTGTGCACACTAGTGGTTTTGTGAAGGGCTCACTTGGGGGAGCCTTGAAATAGACTTTTGGTCAGGATGGCCTCTCACGTTTCTTTTTCAGTAGGTCCCTTTTTTTTGTTATCTGTTCTGCCAGAAGAGCCTGAATGTCCTTACTTGTCTGTCCAAGGCTCCTAGGAAACATAAATGGCAGCTGCCTAGGCCCTGAATTAATATAGCCACAAGGAGCTATCTTTTGGATGGAACAAAGCAAAGAAGCCCAGATTCCAAGGGGAAGGAAAATGCCTCTTGATGAGAACATTGGGAGCCCAGGTGTGTGGGAGAGTAGTGGTTAGTGATCAACTCTGGAGACAATCTAGTATATGTACTGTGTATAGAGTGCTACAGATGTCTGTCTGTATTTGTGACGAGTGTTTTCTTTCTTCATTTTTGAAATGTGAGTTAGTTTGAAATCCAATAAAAAGAACTAGAACGTGATTACATAGCTGGCTTCTGCAAATTGCAGCTGCACATAAAGCACTTCTGTTACAAGGCAGGTTGCCAGAGTCAAATCAACTATGTTGAGGATTCTCAAGGTATCTGGAGTATTTGTGGAACAAGTGGAAGGTGGAACAAGCCACCCTCATGTGGTAGGCTGTGAGGATCCGTCACCTCTCATTGTCCCAGCTGTGTCTGTGCCCTTCAAATAGAGGAGGCTTGTGGACATAGTTTTGGAGTCTGTGGTGTTAATATTGGGAGACTACACAAATTGTATTGTGTTTCAGGTAAGACATGTAAGGATACTGTATTCTAGGACATTTTTAGCTCTTCAAAACAGGTATTTTAATAGGTAAAAGAAGGAAAGAGACATAGCATTTTCTTAAGATATTTTTTGTTGTCATTTGTTTGTTTGTTTTTCGAGACAGGGTTTCTCTGTGTAAGCCTGCCTGTCCTGGAACTCACTCTGTAGACCAGGCTGGCCTCGAACTCAGAAATCCACCTGCCTCTGCCTTCCAAGTGCTGGGATTAAAGGCGTGTGCCACCACTGCTGGCAAGATATTTTTTAAATGAAATGTTAAACTTACTTTTGCTGTAAAAGTGACAGTAGACCCGAGGTTTAGAGCTCAGTCTTCTTCAGTGTGAGTCTGTGTGTCTGTCTGTCTGTCTGTGTGACTCTGTCTCTCTGTCTCTGTGTGTGAGAGAGACTGTCTCTCTGTGTGACTCTATTTCTGTTTGTGTGTGTCTATGCGGGATGGGGGGCTGAAACAGGTTCTGATGTGTTACAGTCTGGGTTCAGAAGTGGCTTTGAACTTGGGAACTTTCTGCCTATGTCTCCCACATGCTGCTGGAAGTACAGGTGTTTCCTACCTTGCCCAATTTAGGTGGTGCAAGCTCTGGAGCCCAGAGCTTTGTGTGTGCTGTGCAAATGCTCTACCAGCTGAGCTACAGCCTTAACCGTCCCTGGCAGATTCCCACTATTTATTACTGTGTGTATGTATATGATGTATGTGTATAAATGTGGACATGCTCCCATCACTTTACACATGTGAGGTCACATGATTAAAGGAGTTCACACTTAGATCAGTTGGGCTTGGCAGCAGAAGCCTTTACTCATTGAGCCTTTTGATGGCCATGGTACTGTATTTTGTTTGTTTAACCTGAGTTTAAAATAGTATCTATGAGCTTCTTTCTTTCTTTCTTTCTTTCTTTCTTTCTTTCTTTCTTTCTTTCTTTCTTTCTTTCTTTCTTTCTTTCTTTCTTTTTTAAGAGACAGGGTCTCTCTTGTGTAGCTCTGGCTGTCCGAGAACTCACTCTGTAGACCAGTCTGTCCTTGAACTCAAAGATCCACCTGCTTTTGCCTCTCAAGTGCTTATATTAAAGGTGTGTTTTAATGTTCGTTTTATTAGTTAGATACAGTGATGGTTCGGTGTCTCCATGCACTCCCTTGCCCTTGCATTCTCTTCTCCAGGAAGAGCATGTTCACAACTCTTGCTTATTCTTTAAGTGACATTGTTGGTTTTATATAGAAATGGAAGAGTCACACACTCTGCTCACCAGTGTTTATCTGGTGGAGACATTGTAGCATTTTATCCTGGGTAGGCTGGCTTTCCATTTCTTCTTTCTTGTGGTCTGGAGAACTAACTAGGAACTTCACCTGTGCCAGCTCAGAGCCCTACAGCCAAGCTCAGTCTCCCATCCTAGACGGTGCAGTTTGATCATGATGCTTACTGGTCCCAGCTAAGGTTGGGGAGATACCCAGTGTTGAGGTGGAAGTTGTGGCTGGATCTGGAGCTGGTGGAACTAAACTGTTGGACTCCAGATGCTGGTTTCTCCCAGGTGTCTGGCCTTTACCTGAGCGTCAGCTCTGGGGTTTGTAATAAAAGTTCCTCCTAGATGGGACGGAGGGAGATAAGGTGAGCAAACTCCAGCACACAGGAAGAGCCTTACATAGTGTTTGCTGTTACTGTTGTCCTAGCAGCAGTTTCATTCTTAGTCTCACTTTCAGCTAGGGCTTTGCTTTTGTTGCTTAGATACTTTTCAAAGGTTTCCCCTCTTTTACAATATTTTCTTCGTGTTTATTTAATTTGGGAAACCATATAATATTTGTTTGGGTGTTGTGGTATCCCTGTCTTGAAGTTTGGAAACTTTTTGTAACTTAGGCCTTTAAAATACTAGAATATAAATTCTAACAAGAGAGTTTGACTCAGTCAGGTTTGCCCTTAAGACATTGTCAGGGTTGGCAGACATCTCCCACTGTAGACTGGAATCCAGCAGTCTTTTGGTTTGTTTTTGTTTTTGTTTTGGAAACAGTGTTTCCTCTGTGTAGCCCTGGCTGTCATGGAACTTGCTCTGTAGTCTAAGCCTGCCTCAAAGTCACAAAGATCCACCTGATTCTGCCTCCTGAGTGCTGGGGTTAAACGGGTGGGCAGACAAACACTGCTGCCGCCACCCTGAGTCTAGATTCTTAATGCTAACTTTGTAACACTGAATAAATTTCACACATCTGTTTGTTTCCTCATTTATAAATTAGGGATAATAAACAGTATATATTTCGTAGGATGGTAAATAATGAAGTTAAAATTCCATATAATGTTACTTGGCAAATACCACTTAAATATTATTCACTGCTGTTGTTGTGGTTATTTTGTAGTCAGTGCTTAAATCATAAGGTTTTCCTAGCCATAGGATTTAAGGGAGCATTCTCTTGGAGCAAGGCTTCCCAGAGTATGTATTCTAGAATACAAAATGTATTGGATTCTCTAAGGAAAACAAAGGAAAAAGAGAGTACGTTTTGTAGGCAGTCTTAATATTAAGAGTGTCAGAAAGTTCTCTACTTAGAAAAAAGGCCAGTGGCTCGGTGTTCACCAAATATACTCCATCGCTGCTGTTGATGCCATGAGCCAGCTAGGGGGTGCTCAGTGGGTACAGTGCCTGCTGTACAAGGACGGAAGCCGCTGTGGATCTTCCTCCCTCTCTTGCAGCCCTGCTCCCTGCTCTCTCCTCTCCCTCAGTTGTCCTGCTTGACAGCTTGATAGTGCATGTAGTGTGCATAAGGAAGGATGGAATACCGGCCAGAAGCAGTTTTACTGATTGGAGTTTATAGCTGATATTAGCTCCTTTAAGAAGACAGGAGATCTGCTTGGTTTTAGATCTGGTGAATGAGAGGTGACCTTAGTAAATGGAGGTGGCTTTACTGAACTTGAGTCTTGGACATTCCCTTGTTTAGTATTTGTTATGGCTTGGATGAGTAGTTCCCATAGGCTCATCTCTTTGCATGCTTAGTCCTCCGGTGATGAAGTGTTTGGAAGGATTAGGAGGCATGGCCTTGTTGGAGTTAGGAATGGGATTGGAGGATTCAGAAGCCCATGCCATGCCTGCTCTCCTCCTGCTGCCTCCTCGGTGGGTGAGCATGTATGACTTTGAGCCACTGGTCCAGCTCCGTGTCTGTCTACTTCCTGCCATGATGACCCTCCACAGCTGTAAGCTCCCAGTTAAATGTTTTCTTCATTATGTTGTCTCTTCACAGCCATGGAAGGATGACTAACACTGTTCATGTGACATTCCTCTTCAACTTTCTAATTATCAGATAAAAAATATACAATGCAAACATCAGGACTTCACTTATTCAGCCTCTTCTACCTATACAAAGCTAGATTTATCACTAGGAGGGTGAGCCCCATACTGATGCAGCATCTTGCTGCTGTGAATCCTTGGAGTGTGTCTTCTCTCAGTTTTTTTTTTCTTTTTTTCTTTCCGTTTTTCAAGACAGGGTTTCTCTGTATAACCCTGGCTGTCCTGGAACTCACTTTGTTCGAGGCTGGCCTCGAACTCAGAAATCCACCTGCCTCTGCCTCCCAAGTGCTGGGATCAAAGGCGTGCACCACCACTGCCCGGAGTGTGTCTTCTTACAGTCTAGATCTTGGGACTTTATGAATGCTTACCAGACTTTGTGTCTAAAGTCAATGAATGGCACAGAATATTCTTTTAGTAAGATTTAATGGGAAAAGGCCAATTATGACACTGGTTATAAGAGCAGTATTTTTTAATTTTTCTTAATTTTTATTTTAAAAAATATTGTAATACAATATTCAGAGTCAAAATTTTAACCTACCATATTAGCTATTGTTCAGTATATAATTCAGTGGCACTAGTACATTTGTTGTGTTCAGTGTAGCAGTTTCCCATTGGTCTAACAATTACCAATATCTACAGCTCTTTTCCATAGTTCCCCCAAATTGCATACAGCAGTAACTGTCCAGTCTCCTTTGGTCCAGCCATCATAACTTCTAGCCTTCCTACTTATATGAATTTGTCCTATTTTAGGACAAATGTGAATTAAATCAATTTTTAAAGAGTTATTTATTTCACGTATACGAGTACATCATTGCTCTCTTCAAACACACCAGAAGAGGGCATCGGATCCCATTACAGATGGTTGTGAGCCAGCTTGTAGTTGCTGGGAATTGAACTCCAGACCTCTGGAAGAGCAGTCAGTGCTCTTAACTGCTGAGCCATCTCTCTGGCCCCAGTATTGTTGTTTTGCATGTATGTCAGCATCATGTTTCAACATTCATGAGCACTGTACATGATCAGAGTCCCTCCTGAGTCTGAGACTCAGCTGCAGTGGCTCTGTGGGCGGGTTCCACCCAGGAGATGCTGCGCATGACATTCATTACGAAGACTGTTGTGTCTTGAGTCCCTGCTCTCAGTTCTCTGGGGACATGTATACCCAGGGTATATTACATCGTATAAGAGGGTTTGAGACACTTTGGAGTGGGTCCAATGTGAAATATCAGTTCTGGTCATCACATGTGGTTTCTGTTCTTGGTTGTCAGCATCTGGAATCAACCAAAAAACCAAGCACCTGGGGAAGACCTGAGACACACACACACACACACACACACACACACACACACACATTTTTTTTTTTTTTTTTTCTGAATTTGCTCATGTTGTGTAGCCATGGCTGTCCTGGAATGTGCTCTGTAGACCAGGCTGGCCTTGAATTCATGTAATCCACCTGCCTCTGCCTCCTGAGTGCTGGGATTAAAGGAATGCATCACCACTGCCAGGCTGGATTTTTGCCTTTTGAATGAAGACATTTGAAGTGGGAGGATTCACCTTTAATGTAAGTGACAGCATTAGGCAGCCTCTAGAAATGACATGGAAAAAGACCTGCCTGCCCCTCTCACTCAGGTGAGTCCATTCCTTCATTGGCACTGGCACCTACTTCTTCAGGATACTGGTGTACACTGAAGGCCAGCTGAGATATCCAGCCTCATAGACTGAACAACTTACTGGTTTCTTGGACTTTTCATTGGTAGACTAGCTGGACCACAGCCTGTAAGCCACTCTAATGTGTTACAGAGTCATTCTAACAGTTCTGTTCCTCTAGAGAACCCTGACTAATAATAGATTCCTGCAAGTTTTAAAGATGTATTTTGGTCAGGTTCTAAACCAGTCTTGTAGAGGTAAAAAGCTGCTCTTTTCCCTGTAAGTAAGTCACTTGAGTACTAGATTATGTAAGCCATGCTCATCCAGTTTGCACTGACTTGTCTGAGCTTTTTCTTGCCATATATGTGGTGTAGTCAGTAGAGAACAGTCTTTAGCACAGGTATCACAGCTGTGACACTGGATTTATTCTCAGATCACAATTAAAATGCACATGTTTTTGCAGCTGTAAGACCCAGAGGACCTCAGGGTCACCACAGGAAAGAGTTAAAGCATATTGTAACAAGAACCTTGGTTGTAATTTCTGCTCTGGACTTATTCTTACCTTCCAGATAAAGTGTCTGTGTCAGCCAGTTCTAGCTCATCGCTATTGCGTGGGAGACTATGCTTTTCTTCATCTGAATTGACTCATCAGTCATTGGTATGATTGACAGAAGTAATCTTTCTCTGTGTTAGTCTTGGTAAATGCAGCTGTTACCATGTACTGTACTTTGTGTATGTGCTTTCCGTCGTGAAAGTCATGAAAGATTAATAAGATGCTTGATACTTAGGAAGGGCTGATGATATTTTGATACTTAACAATCCACCCCCTTGTTATGGTCTGGCTCTGGGCTGCTGAGGACTTCTAGCTCACACACAAATACTATCTTTGTGAAAGGAAAAAAATCTACCCATCTCCAGTCGACTGCACCACTCACTAGGACACGATTCTGCTCAGCAGATTACACTCATTGTAGAAATGAGCCATGGGGAGGGAGGGTAGGCTGTCCTGTGTCTTACCTACCGCTGTCTTAGCCTGGTGTCCTTGTTCACAAAACAAAGAGGACACAGCAGTATCTGCAAACTTTTCCTGTAAATGTTCAAATAGTAAATATTAGCAGCTTTGTGAGCCATATGGTGCCTGTCACAAATGCTCACCTGTCAGAGTGCCAAAGTGGCAGCCTAGACAGTACATGAAGGAATGGACTTGTCTGTCTGTTGGATGTCATTTGCTGATTTCCTGAAATGTGGTAACCCTTCCCATAGCTCTGTATCTCTCCACCTCGCTGCATTGTGCTGCTTTGTGTCCTGTGCCCTACGCCATTGTCCTTCCTAGTTCTCTTACCTTTGTCCTTTTAAATACACGATAATTTGTTTAATTTTTCTTGACATGATACTGGTTCTTTCAAGCTTAGAATAAAATCACACTTTGTGTATTTGTTCTAAGAAATGTGTCACTGAAAGTGTTGTGATTGTGTAGGCATAGGTTGTGCTTGCACTAACTCAGGCTGTCTGATTGTTGACCAAATGTCTTTAAGTGGCATATCATATTGCTATTTCTCCTATAAAGTCGGGGGAAAGGTAAAAAATTATTATTATGGGCATTATAGTGTTAAGACAAAGTATTTAAGTCAAAATGCTCGGGCTAGCTGGGCCACCAAACCTTTAATCCGCACTCAAGAAGTAGGTGATCTCTGAGTTCGAGGCCAGCATAGTCTACAAATAAGTTTCAAGACAGCCAGAGCAACACACAAACAAAAAACAACAAAAACAGAATTCTTGAGCCAAAAGATGGCTCAACAGATAAAGGTGCTTGCCGTCATGTCTGACAGCCTCTTTTTTAATCATTAAAACATGTGAAAGATTAAAATTTAAAAGATGTATCGATATGTATGAATATTTTGCTCACTTGTATGTCTGTGCTCCACAGAGATGTCCAGCGCCTTTGTGGGGCAGAGGTGTTGGATCCTCTAGAACTGGAGTTACAGATGATGCTTAGCTGTTATTTGCATGCTGGGAATTTGGACGTGGGTTCTCTGATGAATTCTCTCCAGGATATATAGTGGAAGAAAACCTACACCTGCAAGTTGTCCTCTGACCTTCATACCAGGGTGTGGCAAATGCACTCCCACACATATGCGTGTGTACACACACACACACACACACACCCTCTGAACAAATATATTAAAAAATGTAAAGTATTGGGCTGGAGAGCTGGCTCAGCAGTTAAGAGCACTGACTGCTCTTCCAGAGGTCCTGAGTTCAATTCCCAGCAACCACATGGTGGCTTACAACCATCTGTAACGGGATCCAATGCCCTCTTCTGGTGTGTCTGAAGACAGCTATAGTGAACTCACAAATAACAAAAAGTCTTTTTTAAAAAAATGTAAAGTATCAATGGCCTATATTGTTTGGGGTAACTTATCCATTTATTTGTATGTGAATTGTGTTTTTCCTGCATGTATGTCTGTGCAAGGGTGCCAGATTCATTAGAACTAGAGTTATAGACAGTTGTGGGCTGCCATGTGGGTGCTGGGAATTGAACCACAGTCCTCTGGAAGAATAGCCAGTGTTCTTAACCACTGAGCTAACTCTCCAGCCTGCCTCCCCCCACCCCCATCATTTCTTAAAGGGGAAAACCCCACTGTGGTCACGGGAACTCTTTAGCACCTAAAAACTCCGCTGTGGTCAGTGAACCCAGTAGCTCCTCACTGTACAACTGACCACGGTGCTGTTCAGCAGGTGTGCAACTTTTGTTTTTGTTTTTACGGCCAGTTTCACCCTAGAATGTTCCTGATGAAGCAGTAGAGACTCCTTAATTGTCTCAATCCTTGCACACATGTTTTAATGTTCCCACAAGCACCTGTGCATCTGACAGTGTCATTTGTTTGTCTCAGCAGAGCCCCTGTGCAGCTGTGTGAGACACTAGCTGAGGCGGACATTACCTGTTCTCTTGGGGTGGGAGGATGCCATTTTCACCTGTGTGAAATGTGGCGGACAAACTACAGTAAGGAAGACATAAGTACTGTCAGCTCTTCAAAGCAAAATAAGCCTTGCTAATGGTAAAATTTGAGCTTTCAAATAGAAATTAGAGATTTTGGGGGAATTCGCATTTTCCATGAGCTTTAGGAATGATAGTTAACAGATAGAAATCTTCAAATGTTGTAGAAGAAAAACTGAAAACTTTTAGCACCAGCAGCTTGCATGTTGCTTGCATCCTTTTACAAAACCTTGTAATATGGATAAAAAGATCACCCAGAGTACAAAATAGGTCACTTGGTTCAGATGTGATATATTCCTGCCATATTGTTACTCTGTAGAATAACTGGTTTTCAAAATCTCACCTTTCAGAAAGTTACTCTAGTCTAGTATGGTGGCTCATGTCTACAATCCCAGAGGCTGAGGCAGGAGGATCATTATTTTCAAGGCTAGCTTGGAATGGATAGTGAGACCTTGTCTCAAAAAATCAAATCAAAACAAACAAACAAACAAAATAACATTACCCCATGAACATTAGAGAAAGCCATCCCTCAGTTATATGAAAAGGCTTTAAACACCTCTCCTGCAGCTGCATGCCTGAATTATGGCTGGGTCTCCCCATAGAGTTCACGCCAGGCACCATGTGCCAATAGGTGAAGTATAGAAGACACATACAGAGAATCCAGCTGAGCTCTGAGTCACTCCGAAGATGTTTACAGAGATGGAAAAGGAGGCTCTTCTCTGTTCTGGGTTGTTTCCCTTTAAGGTGTTATGTTAGCTTACAGTAATTTCATTGTAAGTAAATTAATGAATATTGTAAACTTCTCAGTTTCTTGTTTGTTTGCTGTTTTGTTTTGATGATATCATGTAGTCTATGCTGGTCCTGAGCTTCTGTCTCCACCTTCTAAGTGCTCTGATTACAGGTGAGATAATCAAGTCACTACATTTCTAATACAGTAAATATTATAAACTACAGCTCACTAATAAAAGCCTAACTTAGGAGTCCTCCATTTTAGGAGTGTAAATGGTCGTACAACCAAAAAGTGTGAGACAGGCCGCCCTAAGGCAGCATATCTGCAGAGCTTGACTAGGGGTGCTGGGTTTGTGGTGGACACAACATTTTCACTGCCCTGCAGACACATTACTCTGTAGTCTGTCTTAGCCTGGCAGGATGCTTTAGTGTGACACACACTTGCTGGTAAAGCAGCTGGAAATGGGGCTTCACTGCCCTCTTCCAGCACGGCTCTACAGTCTCAGGACACACAGCCATCAATGGCTGCATATTAGAGGGCTCCTGGAGCTTCCTGTTAAAGGGAAGGCCTGGTAACGGTTAGAGAACCCATGCTTTTCATACTGACTCTCAGTGTCCGAGCTCAGCAGCTGGCGCGGATCAGCACATCACTGGCCAAGTGTCCTAGTCTCTGCAAAAGCATAGCTGGCTGGCTTGATTGTGATATGTTTTTGTTGCATTTAATAGGAATATGTCTATTTCAGAAAACAGTATAGTTTTGTGTTTGATATGTATTCAGAGTCTTTGGAAACAGACCCACTGAAGGACCTCAGGTACATCACATTTCTTGGGAGTGCTTCCCAAGGACAGGAAGAAGCTGTGGAGTAAGGTTGCTGGGCAGAATTTCCTACAACTCCCCAAATACACACCCATTTTATTGACATAACTACCTACTTTTCCTCCTTCCTTCCTTCTACCTGCCTGACTCATTAACCTTTTAAATAATAACAGTGTGCTTCAAAAAAGCAAGGTCTTAATTAGGGTTTTATTGCTGTGAAGAGATGCCATCACCAAGGCAACTTTTATAAGGGACAACATTTAATTGGGGCTGTCTTACAGGGTCTGAGGTTCAGCCCATTATCATCTTGGCAGGAAGCATGGCAGTGTCCATACAGACATGTTGCCAGTGAAGGAGCTGAGAGTTCTGCATCTTGATTTGAAGGCAGCCAGGAGGGGACTCTTCCAGACTGCTAGCTAGGAGGAGTATCTCAAAGCCCACCCCCACAGTGACACTCTTCCTCCAGCAAGGCCACACCCACTCCAGCAAGTAATAGTGCCATTCTCTGGGCCAAGCTTATTCAGTTCACCACAGATATAAAAGCCAAGTCATCTCCACAAACCACCATCAGGAGGAAAGCCCTGAGGAGAGCTCTTCATTCTGTCTCTAGTTGGGGAAGAAAACAATTGAAATTGCTTTTCAAAATACCTCCTACAAATATCATGCAAGCAGCTGCCCAATCTCATTTCCAACAAAATCTAAATTGTAAGTACATTAAAGATTCAAGGCAAATGGAAATCGTGCTAACATAGCTTTCTTTTTCCTTTTTTTTTTTTTTTTTTTAAGATTTATTTTATTTATATGAGTACACTGTAGCTGTCTTAAGACACACCAGAAGAGGTCATCAAATCCCATCACAGATAGTTGTGAGCCACCATGTGGTTGCTGGGAATTGAACTCAGGACCTCAGGAAGAGTAGTCAATGCTCTTAACCGCTGAGCCATGTCTCTAGCCAGCTAACATAGTTTTTCAAACACAGTGCCCATGTCAAAACTTGAGGACATAGGACTTCAAATCTATTCAAGACATGGGTGCAAAGTGGTGTGCCATCTCTGGAGGCAGTTTGGTAGAATCTGTCACATTGCACGGTGGGTCATTCCCTGCATCACTCACTGGAGCCTGACTCACAGCATAGCACAAGTTTGCAGCCGTCTTTAGTACAGAATAGTTTGTTCTAGCATAGTTTTTATAACATATATATTTTACGTATGAGTGTTTTATCTGCATGTACGTATGTGTGCCACATGTGGGTCTGGCCCCCACAGAGGTTAGATGAGGGTATGGAATCCCCTGGAACTGCTGCTGCCCTCTAGGTGCTGGGAACCCAGCACACATCCTCTGAGAGCTCTGAACTGCTGAGCCATTTCTCCATCAGCTGGAATAGATATCTTTTCTCTTTCTTTCTTTCTTTCTTTCTTTCTTTCTTTTTTTTTTTTTTTTTTTTTGAAGTAATTCTGGGTTTTGTTCATAAGGGATGGGGGTCGGAGAAAAACCAAGTATGTGCAATGTCCTGGGTTCAGTCTCCAACGAGAAAAAAGCAAGAACTAGCAATAATAGAATTAGGCTTTTTTGTTTTTAAGCATTACTGTGTGTGTCAGGCCATGTGCATGCTGTGGCACATGCGTGTGGGTGTGTAGGTCAGAGGACAACTTGCAGGAGTGGGGTCTCTCCTTCCATTTTAGGGAACATAAGGTTTGAACTCATACCATCAGGCTTGGCTGCAAACACCAACATTGTCTTCTCAGAACAAAATAAAAAATCTTTAGTATTGAAAATCAAACATGCAAAAACTGGGATACTATAATAAAATTCTCTTTATTATTTTAGCTATTTCCCCAGGGTTTGTTGTTGTTATTTTGTTTTTGGTTTGCCTTACCTTGTTTTGTTGTTGTTTTCTTGGAGCATTTTATATTTTAAAGATTTACTTAACAAAGCCTAGATTTCGGGATGTTAACAAACACTGTCTCATCTGGCAGGAGGGCAGGAAGGGAGATTTAAGTATTTTTGAACAGCTAGGTATGCACCTGTGGAAATCAGGCAGGCAGAGCTCTGCAGTCTGCTGAGTTCCAGAGCAGCCAGGGAGACACAGACTTTCTCCCCAAACAGAGACACTGTCTTTGAGACACTTTCTAGCCCAAGCTATCATTGAACTCTCTAGCTGGCTAAGGATGACTTTAACCTTCTGATCTTCCCGCTTCTACTTCCACATGCTGGATCACAGGCATGAGTCACCTCACCTAGTCTAAATAAGGCATTTCCAAAAGCATGGCAAAATTTAAAAAAAAAAAAAAAATGATTGGTTTAAGTCGAAAGTTCCAGTTAGACATTAGTTGGCAGTTTCTAACTGGGTAATATACTACCTAGTTTTGATTATTTACGGTTAGAGCCATCTCAGTCTTGTGAACTTTCGACCAAGTTTTATTTGTTTTACATACACCCATAAGTACTAGATATATTTGTAATACCTACTGCTCAGAAACTGACTGCAGAGCTGGCCAGGTGGCTCAGCAGATGAAAGCACTGGCTGCTGAGAAATAGAAACTGGAGTCCCCTGAGGATGTCACACGCCTGTGTATGCGCATACATACGAACAAAGGTAAATAAATAAATGTAATGAGAACCCCTAAAGATAAGCTGTGGACCTCAATGAAATTTTTTTATTATATCTTTAAAAATAAGAGTGGGGACACGGCAGTGAGAGGGTCTCATGTGAGTCAGACTTCACTCTATATCCAAGGATGGCTGTGATCTCCTGGTCTTCCCAACTGCGCATGCACAGTGCTGGCATTAGAGGACATAGAAGATGCTCTTTTGCATCCACCCTGTACCCTTCACTAGGTGAGTACAGTCAGCGTATAGAAAAGGTTGAGCGTCTCCCATCGGTATAAAACTGTGTTTTTGAAAGTGACATACACACACCGCACAGCACAGTAGAAGTCAGAGGACAGCTGTCAGGAATCCATTTTCTTCTCCTTCCTTCCTCACTGGGCCACATGCTCACTGAGCTGCCATCTTGCCAGCCCATAAAAATTCACTTATGGGCATAAAAAGATTGCTTCATCCTTTTTCCTCCAGCTGCTATTCTGTCTTCCTTCCTTAAAACAAAATCCAGCTATCACCGTTTTTCTTAATTTGAGTTTCTTACCAGTTCCCATTTGATGCCCCCAGTCTGTTAAGATACTCTCTGCCAGCCAGGCTGTGGTGGCCACACCTTTAAACCCAGCCCTTGGGAGGCAGAGGCAGGCAGATCTCTGAGTTCGAGGTCAGCCTGAAGTACAGCACAAATTCCAGGACAGCTAGGACTACACAGGGAAACCCTGTCTTGGGAGGGAGTTCTGAGGGGGTGTGCAGGGGAGATGGTCTCTACAGAGGCCACTATTCCATGTGGAGCAGACAGCATTGAGTAAAACTGTGCTGATTTCTTTATGTGATGTACTTGTTTACCCAGTGACAGACAGCTCTCATGGAGTGTCACAGATGGAAAGGATGACAGGTAGAGGGTAGTGAGCCAGCGAGATAGACCCTGGATTCAGATTCAGCACCAGCTGACCCTGCGGCCACATGACATACCTGCATCCATCCTCGATCCTTGTCTTTCTTCAGTTTGCTTTTCTTTCCAGTGTTGCCTCCTCCCTGATGTTTAACTCTGGAGGGTTCCCAGTCACCATCTTTGACACTCAGTCACTCACACCTGTGATCACACGCATCAGCTTCCAGCACAGAGCAACTGCTGGGCTCTGAGGCTCCCTACCTCACTGGTGTGTGTTCCAAACTGACTCCTCCTCCTTTGTTTCTCTCTCTCTCTCTCTCTCTCTCTCTCTCTCTCTGCTTTTTTTTTTTCCTGACTGGCACAAACTCATCTCAAGTTTCTCATGTAATTCCTGGTTCTGTATCTTAGGTGTGTCCGTTTTAGTAGAGACCTCCTCCAGCCCATTCTTAGATGGGGTCTGCCTCCCCACCCCTCACGCAGGTTTGTTCTTGTCTCTCTCCTCTGTGCAGCACTTCACAACTACGTTCACTTAGGATGGCGCAGGGCAGAGCAGGAGAGGGAGAAGCTAACTCATTTTAGAAAATGCAGCACTTCACAACTACGTTCACTTAGGTTGGCGCAGGGCAGAGCAGGAGAGGGAGAAGCTAACTCATTTTAGAAAATGCACTAAGGCAGGGACCAAGGAACCAATTATTTCCATATTCCCAAGTGGCTTTCAGAATACCTGGCACATAAACCCCATTAAATATTGGGGATGTTAAATGCTGGGGATATAGTTCAGTGATAGCGCACCTGTTTCTTTTTTAAAAAAAGATTTATTTATTTTATGTATATGAGTACACTGTAGCTATCTTCAGACACACCAGAAGAGGGCATCAGATCCCATTACAGATGGTTGTGAGCCACCATGTGGTTGCTGGGAACTGAACTCTGGAAGAGCAATCAGTGCTCTTAACCACTGAGTCATCGCTCCAGCCCCAGTGTACTTGTTTCAAATGTCCAAGATATACTGAGTTCAGTCCCCGTCTTGTTGTGTATGATTTTAATCTTAGCACTTGCCTGGCAGTGGTGGCGCACGCCTTTAATCCCAGCACTTGGGAGGCAGAGGCAGGCGGATTTCTGAGTTCGAGGCCAGCCTGGTCTACCAAGTGAGTTCCAGGACAGCCAGGGCTACACAGAGAAACCCTGTCTTGAAAAACAAACAACAACAACAACAAAACAAAACAAAACAAAACAAAAAAAAAAAAAAAAAAAAGAGTTAATTTCAGCACTTGGGAGGTAGAGGCAGGAGGATCTCTGAGTCTGAAGCCAGCTTCATCTACAGTAATGATTTCCCAAACAGCCAGAGCCACACAGAGAGGGATTCTGTCTCAAACAAACACCAAATTTATGTTTATAAGGAATTACTTCATTGACTGTTTTTTTAATTGTCAGTCTATTTGGTTCTATCCTAGTTGTCTGGGCTATCTAGCAGCGGGTTCCTAGCTCTCAAGACCGTGTCACATGTGGGCTTCCACTGGTGGCATGAGTCTCTAGTTAGACCACACAGTTTTTGGTCACTTCCACAAGTTCTGTGTCCCTTTAACACCAGCACATCTTAGGTCAAAGGTTTTGTGGCTGGGCTGGTGTCCCACTCTCTCCACTATAAGTCTTGCCTAGTTATAGAAGATGGCCAGTTCAGGCTCCATATCCCCCATTACAGGGAGTCTTAGCTAGGGTCACACTCATGTATCCTGGGAGATTCCATTTCACTATAGATGTCTAGTTCGTCTCAGAGATGTGCCCCAATTCCAGCTGTCTTAGCATTTTCTCCCTCCATCCTCCCCTCCGTCCCCCAAGGAGACAGCTAACCTATGTCCTGACCTATGTGTCTACTCACTTATAAGTGGTATCAGCTATAAAGTGAAGGAGAACCATGCACACCACATTCCATAGGCCCGAAGAAGTTAAGAACAAGGAGCGCTCAAGAAGGGACGAATGAATTTCCTTTCTGGGGAGAGGATTTTTTGCCATCAAAGAGGCTTCATCCAGCAACTGTTGGAAACAGATGCAGAGGCCCACAGCCAAACATCAGGTGGATCTCAGGGAAACCTATGGAGGAAGGAGGGGGAGGAAGGATCGTAGGAGTCAGGGATCAAGGGTACCACAAGAAAACTCACAGAACCAACTAACCTAAGCTCATAGGGGCTTACAGAGACTGAACTGACAACCTACATGGGACTGACTTATATTACAGGCGTGTATAAAATGTGGTGTGTGTGTGTAATGGGGTGACTTTTTGCACTATCTTTACGTCCTAGGAAGTTAGCTCACTGTGGAACTGCCCTTTGTTAATCTAAAATGTCTCATTTTAAGGATGTTATTTTGCTAACACTGATGCATATCTCATTTCTTACAGGCAGGGACTGTGAATGCCTTGAGAATCTGTTGCCTGTGATTTAATGTCTGTCCTTTTATTTCTCTAGGGCGTATTCCCTGGTGGATTCCAGTCAAGTGTCGACATTTCTGATATCCATTCTTCTTATAGTCTATGGTAGTTTCAGGTAAGACATTCTTCATGGGCTGTGTTCAGTTGCAGATAGAAGAAGCGTTGCTCTGTGGAGAGAAATGGGTTTATCAGGACTTGAGTTTGAGAGGGTGATTCTAATATTTGTTCTTTGGTTGACTGCTGCTAAACCTGTCTTAGTTTTGCTTATGACTTTAGCATATTAATGCAAATATATAAAAACTGATTAAAAATAGGTCTGCAGATAGTGCCTCAGCCGAGGAGCAAAGGTCACTGGGGAGGCTGTGAGGAGTGCTGACTGATGGCGATCTGCTCTCACAGGTCACACAGTTAAACAGAAAGACGGTTCAAAACGCAAAACAATGAAGTGAGCACATGCTGCGAAATGAATGGTAAATAGTAAATGTAGTTTCTTTTTTTCTCTAACTCTCAATCAAAGTAGTCATTGGCCTTGAATAGACAGAGAAGGGGCAAGTAAACCAGAATACAGCTGTGCTCAGGAAGCTTTCAAAGACCTTCCTGGCCCCTAAAGACCTTTCCACAGATTGTATTTTTACAGAAATCAACTCTTCTTACCACAAAAGCATTGACATAGGTTAACCCATACAAATTGCTGATAAGAGACTTTTTGACTGTCAAAAGCCATTTCATGTGACTCACCTGTCACCAGAGTTGAGTGTGATAACATTACCAAGTCTCTGCTGCTCCCCTTGGGAATGAGACTGGATCCGGGTGAGTGCACACCTGTCCTAGCACTGGTTTGTATGACTAGAAAGAAATCATCAAGAAGCCAGACAGATGCCCCTGTTCAGATGATCGAAGTTGAAGGAGCTGTAGTGGTTGGTGGTGTGACTCAGGTCACTGAGTGGCTAACACAGTAAAGATGAAGGCTGCAAGCTGGAAAAATGGCTCAGCAGCCAAAAGCACAACATGCTCTTGCACCCAGGCATCCACTGTAAATCCAGCTTCAAGGGGACCAAGATCCCCTTCTGGCCTCTGAGGGCACCAGCACACATGTCATGCACTCTTCAAAAACACTACAGATACAACACACAAAATTTAAAAATTAAAGTGAAGGCTACGTGGGAAATTTTAAATTAAGAACTAGAAACACAAACAAAAACAAAAAAAAGAAGAAAGAAGAAGAAGAAGCCGCCGCTGCCACCGCCGCCGGACGGTGGTTTTGCACGCCTTTGATCCCAGCACTTGGGAGGCAGAGGCAGGCGGATTTCTGAGTTTGAGGCCACCCTGGTCTACAGAGTGAGTTCCAGGCCAGCCAGGGCTACACAGAGAAACCCTGTCTCAAAAAATCAAAACTAACAAACAAAAACAACAAGAACTAGAAACAGCATGAATGATAAATGTGTCAGCAAAAGGATTTTGAACTATGTAATATGTCTGGACTTTAATAATATTCATTTTGTAAAATCACAAACTTACAGCCTTTTATTCCAATCATTGTAGAAAAAAAATGTATTGCTATATATACAGTGATTAAAATTTTAATCACAAAGATGTCTTCAGCAAGCCCCAGATTCTGCTGGGTTGGCTGTTCGGTTTGGTTTGGTTGTTGTGTCAACAGCAGCTGGAGTCCTCTGGGAGAGAAGGAGCCTCTCTCAGGAGAACCCTCCATCAGATGGTCTATGGGCAAGACTGTCAGGGCACACTCCTGGTTAGTGATTGGTGGGAGAGGCTCCAGCCTTCTAGGGCAGTGCCAGCCTGGGCAGGTGAGCAGGTGGCCCAGTGGTCTTGAGCTGTATAACAGAAAAGCATAAGAAAGCCAGGAAGCAGTGCCTCCCTTTGGCTGTGCTTCAGAGCCTGCACCCTGACTTCCCTCAGTGATGGACTGTGATCAGGAGGAAGGAGCCACACACACCCTTCCCTTCCCTGAGTTACTTTTGGTTGTGGGGTTTTTTTCAACAAAGTAAAATAGGACACAAGTGTTACTTATTTTGAAACAGAGTCTCTCTATCTGAGGGCTACTCTGGAACTCACAGGCTGGCTTCACATTTATGGAGATCCTTCTGTCTGCTTCCTGAATACTGGAATTAAAGGCATGTATGTATGTATCACCATGCCTAGTTTAAGACACAATTCATAACCACTTCCAAGAAACTAGGACAATTAGAACCTTATTATTTTATCTTTTTTCCCCCACTGATACATTTTTAAAAGATTTGTAATTTAAAACAAATAGCCATTTTTAGAGTTACAACTCACACCACTTTCATTAGTAGAAATTACCTTTTGTTACACATACACACCCAATTATTTTCTGCAGTCATCCAATTAGGGTTTAGTAATTTAATATTTTTTGTGCTACTTATACTCTGATTTTGTCAGATATGAGTTGTTAGCCTTTTTTTTTTTTTTTCTCTCTCTGATTAAACTCCATTATTAAGTTGAACATTTAGGGCCAGCAGATAAAAGCCCTGTTACACCAGCCTTGAAATCTAGTCAGATCCCTGGAACACATGTAAAAGAGAACCGGCTATGCAGACCTGTCCTCTGACCTCACATGCACAGTGGTACATGCCCACATACGCATCATTCACTCAAGCATCCCCCCCCCCCCCGCCCACACCCCTCACACCTCTGTCCCCTCCCTCCCTCCCTCTCCCTCTCGCTCTCCCCCCCAATAAATTTTTTTTAAAGATAAACATTTAAAAGTTGAAAAATTAACTAGAATATATGAACTGTTTCTCTCTACCACATGCTGCCATATTGTTTCCAGAAAATTTCACCAGTTTAGGATTGCACAGATCTTAATGCTTTTTGAGTAACAGAGTTACCATATTGGTGGACCTTGTGGTTCACAGTGAGTAGACTGGAGCCCAGCGGGTTACTAGCACTCACACGGCTGTACAGCTTGTTGCAGCAGAGTTTGGATCGGAATGGTTAGGCTGCTGTCCCTGTATGTAATGTCTTTACACGTGAATGCATTTTCTGTAGAAAGCAAATCATGATGCCTTTGGTTACACTTGAAGTTGGGCTAAGTGGGTAAGCATTTTTTTCTCTTCTGTTTTCTGAGTAAAATGTGTTACTTCTTTATTTACTAGAACTCAGCTTTGAAACTATCTAAATCTAGGCTTTTCTCTGTGCTGAGATTTTCCTGTTCTGGTTTGGTTGAAAGTCCTTTTTTTTAAAAATGCTTGGAAGAGGCTGGAGAGATGGCTCAGCAGTTATGATCTCTTGCAGAGGTCCTGAGTTCAATTCCCAACAGTCACATGGTGGCTCACAACCATCTGTAATGGGATCTGATGCCCCCTTCTGGCATGCCAGTGTACATGCAGATAGAGCACTCATCTATGACACATAAATACTTTTAAATTTTTTATGAAAAATACATAATGTAAAACATACATTTAAACTCTTCAGGTGCACAGGACAGAGACAGACTTTTTTGAGCACCTGCCTTTTGCCATTATTCTGTCACAGATGTTCTGGGTGTGGGGTGGTACCAGTAGTTTTTACTGCATTTCTCTGACTCTAGTTGTGCCTGCTCTGACACCCCAGCCATGGGCTCTTATGATGTGACCTGTCATTGACTGCTTTTGTTGCCATGTTGTTAATGGCATCAGTGTCCTAACCTGTTATGTATTTCATTTGCTGAATAGTTTTTCTGGCTGTCTAGGCTGCTGCTGTTTTGGCAGCTGTGAGTGCTTGTGTACAAGTTTTGATATGAGCATATGTTTTCATCCTCATGAGTAGTAGAAATACTAGATGACATGATAATTTTTTGATTTAACATTTTAAGAAATGCCACACACTGGTCTCCAAGGTGTAAAGAAGATGCCAGACTTGCATGTGCCGCATAGCAAACATGGTGTTGAGGTGTCTCTGTTGTGTGCTGACATATTCCTTTGAGTCTGGAGTGAGAAACAGTACAGCAGGATCGTATTGCAGTGTTGGTCTTCACTTCTGAAGAGCCTGCCTTCTGATTTTTATAGTGTTTGGACTCATTTACATTCCCACCAGCTGGGTGTGCAGTGTCTCCCTGTTCCCTCCCATGCCCTCAAGAGCATTTGAGTTCATGTGTGCTGTTTGTTTCTTGATGGCAGCCACTCCGGACTGAGATACAGTCTCGGCATTAGCTCAGTTACCTGCTGTGTGGTCATCATTGTCAGCATCTTCAGCATCAGCACTGACCTTCCTCTCTTATCCTAGTGGATGTAGACCTACAGGTGATGTCTCATCATGACTTTGATTGGCGTTTCCTTAGTGGCTTATGGTGTCCAGCATCTTTTCATGTGTGTCTGTCCATGTAGAGTCTTTGGTGCTATGTCTGTTGAGAGTCCCCATCCTGTCCCTACCCCAGCACTGAGGGTCAGGTCCAGGGCCACAAGCATCCCATGCTTCATCCGAGTCCCTCTGTCCCCATCTTTATGTTCTTAGTGTTGAACTGAGTCCTGCACATGCTATGAAAATGCCTTTATCAGATAAGTGCTTACAAAACATGTCTTCCTTCAGGCCTCTAGAAGGAAGAAATTTTATTTTCTCCTTCTATATATTTATAGTTGTATATTTCCTGATGAACTGACCACTGTAAAATGTTTTTCTATATCTGTGGCACACTGTTCCTTCAGAAAACCTGGATCTCCAAAAGTACTTACATTATAATCCATAACAGTAGCAAAATTACAGTTATGAAGTAGCAATGAAATAATGTCACCACAACATGAAGAGCTGTAGTAAAGGGTGGCAGCCTTAGGAAGGGTTGCTGCCCTCTTAAAATTTCTGTGTTAATTAATATCTTACTGAGTCTGATGTTAGAACACCCATTCAGGCCGGGCAGTGGTGGCGCACGCCTTTAATCCCAGCACTTGGGAGGCAGAGGCAGGCGGATTTCTGAGTTCAAGGCCAGCCTGGTCTACAGAGTGAGTTCCAGGACAGCCAGGGCTACACAGAGGAAACCCTGTCTCAAAAAACAAAAAAAAAAAAAAAAAAAAAAAAAAACAAGAATACCCATTCAGAGGCCTTTATTTCTCAGTTTTAGAGAATTTGTTAGTTATATCTCAGAGTGAAGCTTCAATGGCAGCTTTAGACAGGACTGTCAGGATTGTGTGTGGATGTGGGGGTGCACATACGAGCTTCATTTCACAGGCTCTCCTTGAGGCATCAAATGTGACTCACAACAACCTTCAGTATAAACATTTAGGGAAATAATTCAGTCACGATTGAGGGTACACAACCAGCAGCAAGGTCTGGTGCAGACGACTGAGGTACAGAGTACCCGAGGCCGTCTTGCCATGTGGCTGTCGATCTCTCCCTTACTCCTGACCTGAGCTCTTAGACGTGGTGCTGATCCAGGCATGTACTGTTGCCGACTGAATGCAGACTCGTGTCTCAACAACTCGCGACACATTCTGTCAGATGTGATGAAGCCTTGGGCAAGCCTGTGCTCTCCTTGTCCACAGCACACAGTGCAGGGTCTGCAGAGGAGATCTAGGTCTTCGCTCAGGAAATCCTTTGAATCTAAAGAATGAGTTGATTTCCAAGAGTTCTGTTCATGGGCTGAGGGTGCAGCTGAGTTTAGAACACTTGACTTGCCAGCCATGTATAAAACCCTGATTTTGAGGGTTTATTAAATTTTAGTAAATATTATTTATTTTTGGCCTACGCATGTGATGCCTGTGCATACTTGTACGGGTGTGCATAACGGTGGATTCCTCTTCGTTAGTCTTCCAGACCTTGCTTTGTGAAAAGGTGCTGAGTGCCAAACCTGATGACCTGAGTTCAGCCTCTGAGCCTCACAGGTTGGAAGGAGAGGGCTAAGTCCTTCATGTTGCTCTCTGACCCCCACATGTACTCACCCAGAAACGAGTAAATGCAAATTTAGAAAACTGTAAGAGATGCCTGGGGAGGAACTGATGGGGGGATGGGTTGGACTTGATCAAAGTATATTACAGACATGGATAAAATCCTCAGACAATAATAATAATGAAAGAATACTGAGATTCATTCATAAGGAGTGCTTCCTGATAGCAGAAGCCTCCACTGAGCCATGAAGTTAACTGCTCTGTAAAAAGTAGCACGCACACACACGCACAATTATTTACAGCATTTCTGTTATTCGGGATTTTGTTGTCCTTTCCTACATTTTCTCTTTAAAAGGGCCACACACACCCCACACACACAAGTACCACATACGCATAATACACGCCCACATAACACACTATATAACATATACACACATGCACCATATACCACACAACACACACACACAATGCACACACACATGATACACATACACCATACGCAGACATGCACCATATACCACTCACACATAACACACACACACACACAAGCACACACTGAACCTGAAGTTCACTGGGTCAGGCAGTGTGACTGGCAGTGAGCACTCTGGACCCTTTTGTTCTGTCTGCAGCCCAGCACTGGGCTCTACACTGGGCTACGGCACCTGACTGGACTCTGGCCCTCAGGCTTGTGTGGTTTGCTGACTGAGGTATCTTCCCAACCTTAGTTGAGTAACATTCTATTCCCTTCTTAGGAATTCTTACTTTATAAAAAGAACAAATCCTAAATAAAGCCTTACTAAAATGTTAAGTGTGTTAAACTACTTCCTGCTATAGTGTCATGATACTTGTCAGATATACATGGCATGATGTGTTGTCTTTGACACTAGTTAGTTGGCTTTGATTCTGCCCAGCTCAGCATAAAGCCATGGTGTCATGTAAAAGGTTGCTGACTTGATAACCTGTCTGTAGTGAGGCAGTATATATGCCAGAGACATACTTGTCTAGACCAGAGATCACACGGAAGGGGAAGCTGCAGTAGCTAACTTTATGTGGTGCTCTGAAAGCTATCCTTAGCACACTAGTGCATGAGAATCAGTGACAAGCTGGTAGTCCTGCTTTAAAGGAGCCTCAGTGCTCAAGGCCTCTTGCTATGACAGCAGAAGGGTCTGAGTCGGCATCTCCAGCACACATGTAGAACTGCATGTGGCTATGGGTAACCCCAGGGCTAGGCGGTGGAAATAGGCACAATCAGCCAGCTTAGCCCAGTCTGGTCCAGTAGCAGAGCCTGTCTCAAAAACTGCCTCCACAAATGCTCACATGGGTGCATGTTCCTGCATACAACACAACACATACGTGGGGGGGGTGGGGGGCACACAAATACATAACAAATACATATTAAATGTACTTATTCAGAGAGGATAAAGATTCTAAGGCCGCCGCTGCTGCCTCCTCTTCCTCCTCCTCCTCTTCCTCATGATGCATGTTTTATATTGTGATTACCCCTTAGTTACTTTTCCTTGTTTAGGAGGTAGGTGCAGGTCAAGCAGCTGGTATGAGATGGTGACTCCACAGCTCTGAGCTGCCTAACAAGGACTGGCACACTGGCTGCCTCGACAGTAGAGAGCTTTACTTTATTTCTAGAGGCTTAAAGTCCAAGATCTAAGATGTCAGCAGGACTCCTCTCCTTGGCATAAATGAAGGCCTGTAGACGGTGCCTGGAAGGTCCATCTGTCTCTCTTCCCCCCCTACTTACCCACATCTGTCTCCCTTCCCCCCCTTGCCCACATCTGCTTATTCACCTCATTTACCTCCTCTAATGCCATTTGAAGGCATTTGAAGGCTTCAGTCCTAGCCTTGTGGGGCAGAGGCAGGTGTATCTTTGAGTGCCATCCCAGCTTGCTAATCCAGACTGAAGACTGCACAGTGAGACCCTAAGAGGAGTAGAAAAAAGAGCTATCTTACCTATAATGCCTCTTTAAAACCTGTCTGCAAATACACTTATATCTTCAGGTCCTGTGGTTAAAACTGCAGATTGGAATTTTGTGAGATACAGTTCAGTGCAACATAGGTAGAGAGTGATTTTTTTTTTTTCCCACGAGATGACGCGGGAGACGGGAGAGGCGGGACTCGAACAGGTGCACCAAGAGACGGGGCGCCCTCTGCGGGCGGGAGCCTTAAGGGCCGAGCCACCGGTGGTTCGCTGGTAGAGAGTGATCTTACTGTCCAAAGCACAGCACACTCAGTGGTTTTGCAGAGGGATAGGACAAACTAATGAATAAACACATAGAGGGTTGTCCCCTACCTATAGGGTTACTCTGAAAATCCAAAGAAATCTTGGGCTGGAGAGTTGTTCCTACCCAGAAAAAAGCAAAGAAAGTCATGTTGATTGTACCACATGCCAGCCCAGCACCTGACCAGTATGAGTATAGTTAAGGTTAGCTGTTATAAACTGAGCATGAGGAGACGGAGGCAGGAGGGTCAGAAGTTGAAGAACATGTTTGGTTACATAGTAAGACTAACCCTGTCTCACATTGTCCTCATCCTCTCCCCAAAACAAACAAACAAAAAACTCAGTTCTCTACTGTCATTATTTTGAGGCTCAGAATGTTTCCAGCTACTTGATCAGAAGACTACCCTCTTATATGCACTGCTGATGAGTCTCTTGGTCAAGGACAGGATTTCTTTGCTGTATAGCCCAGGCTGTCCTCAAACTTGCCATTTCCTGTCTTGAATGCTGACTGTGTGCATCACTAATTGTATAGTCATGCATCTCTTAAAGCTTGACCTCCTGCTTCTTCTGTTGAGTCAGAGTTGGTATCAAGTAGAAATCAAAGCATTTGTTTGGGTCTTTTTTTGAACACAGGATCTCATCATATAACCCTGGCTGGTTCGGACTTGTGATGCAAACTTGGAATTGCCTTGCCTCAGCCCCCAGCTGCTGGGATTTTGGGCATGTGCTTCCACCATGTCCAATTCCTTCTCTCTACTGATCATTTTTTACTTTCTTCTTGTTTATATATTTGTGAGTAATTTTGTTTGTGACGTATGTGGAGAACATGTTGGTGGAGTTGATTCTCCCTTTCATATTTATGTGGCTCTGGACGTGCTGAGTTTTCTCCTTTAAACTGGTTTCTGTAACCCAGATGTACTCTTTGTTAAGCAGATAGCCTGGCTGCAGTTTGAATGGAGTGTGTAGTAATAATAGTTTGGTGTATAGGCATCATATCATGTTGTAGATCAGTAACAAGAAGACTATGGTGGTGAGACAGGGCTGGGTGATGAGGGTGGTCTCCTGTGCAGACAGAGCAGACTGTTACAGGGCTAGCCAGGCACTGGGCTGTCTGTAGAGTTAATAAGTTACCAGGTAAGTTCACAGTCATCCTGATGCCCTAAGACAGAAGTCCTTCCACAAAGGCAGTATTTAAACAGCTGAAGTCTGCTGTCAGCTGTGCAAGTGTACTAGGCTGTGACTGGATCCCAACCCAGGCCCAGTGATGGAACTCTGTAAAGCTGGAAGATAGAACACTTCCCACCTGGTACAAAAACACAGCCCTCTACTTTGCTTATGTAGATTTCTTGTGTTGTATAGTGGTAAACCCCAAGATCAAACAAGGCTTGATGTCCAGTAAGACTGAGGCAAACAGAAGCTCAGAGTAGTTACTACATACAACTTCCCAGCATCAGGAGGCAGAGGCAGGCAGGTGTCTGTGAGTTCAAGGCCAGTCTGGTGTATACAGAGGAACCCTGTCTTGCGGGGCAAGGGAGGGTGACCGACTCCATAGCACCTCAGCTGCTGCCTTTGACACGATCTCTGCAGCAGTACTGGCAGCAAGACAACATGTGCCAGCTTTGCTTGGCCAGTTCATTTGAAAATAATTCTTTGAAAAGTATGTGTCTGTGTGTGTCTGTGTGTGCGTGTGCATGCACGAGTCCATCTGTCTGTTCATCCAACAGAGTAGAGAAAAACACATCAGATCCCCTGTAGTTGTAGTTATGGGTTGTTATCAGCCACCACACACGCCACAGAAGACACTAAAAACTCAACTCTGCAAGAGCCTCAACTGTTGAGTCATTTCTTTGGCTTTTGGGGGGCAAAGGCAGGGGGTTCTTCTAGACATTTTTTCTGCACAGCCCTGGTTGTCTTGGAACTCGATCTTGAACTCAGAGGTCCAACTGCCTCTGAATCCTGAGTGCTGGTATTAAAGACATGTGCTAAAAGTAGTTTCTAATAGCCCTCAGCTAATAATGAATTGGAAGAGTTAAATGCTGGCTGGCACTGACCTCAGCACCAGGCTCTTTTCTTCCACCTTCTGAGAGAGGCTGTATGTAACATCCATGCCTCTAGTAAGACCAAAAGACAGCTGGCAACTTGCCAGCCCAGAGTCAGCTGCCAGAGGTGGGGTAGAAGCTAGCCCAGCAGAGATGTGAGTAAGGGTTCTTGTAAAGTTCCCCAGCTGCCACAGGGTCAGAGAAGCATCGGGGACGCATAGATGTACCTGTTGATATGTTCATAAGTGGGTCTGAAAACACAAATTAGTGCATGTTTTCCTATGCACACCTACAGGGAAGAACCAGTCTTTGTGTTCCATTGTGTAACACGTTCCTAAACTCTGCAGCCAGTCTAGACCTGCACCATCCAATGAGCTCTTTCATGAGACTAATGCACACAGAAAGAAAGGACAGAGGAATGCATCATACACTGAAAATTACCACACCTGCCATAGCAGAGAAGTCACTTTTAAACTGGAATGTAGGCTCTTTGGTCTCTAGGTGTTTTATTGCTTAATATGCCTAATTGGAAGTGACAGTTTGTCCTCTAGGACCAACTGCCAGGAGGCAGTTAAGGCAAATCCTGCTGAGCATCTTCCTCTGGAAAATCTAAAAGTAAATATACAACCCCAAATGTATGCAAGCAGAGCAGATGAGTGTTAGATACTGAATAGTCTAGATTTGTTTAGTACTATTTATTCTTTCTCTTCTCACTCATGGGTGTGTGTGTGTGTGTGTGTGTGTGTGTGTGTGTGTGTACAGGTTGCAGGAACAAGTTCTCTTATTCTACCACATAGGATCCAGGAATTAAATTTAGGTAACTAGGACTTGCAGCCAACTCACCTGCAAGTCATCTCTCTGGGCCCCTAAGTGCTTGTCATACAATAAAAGATCTTCAAATTTCATGAAACAAAAACTGGTACACAGAGAGGAAAACAGCCCACAAATACAGCTTAAGTAGCTGTGTCCTTCATTCCATAATGGAGCAAGGCAAGCAGGAAAAAATGAATGTCAGTACAGTGGGCGTGACTCGTCCTCGTGGGCTTCTGTTGTATGTGCGTCTGCATGGATAGGCTAGAGGACCTGTCCTCCCCAGTCTGTCTCCTCTGAACCTTGAGGTCATCAGTCGGGCTAGATCAGCTGACCTAGCTTCTATGACACACACCCTCTTTCCCCCAGTACTGAGGTACAGATGTGTGTCATCGTAGCCAGCTTTGACATGCTCTCTTGGGATCCACACTCATGGTTGCACAGCAGTCTTGACTGAGCAGTCCCCACAAGCCCCACTTAAACACGACTCTGTATCAGTTCAGTGTGCCATCTGTGAGATGCCTCAACAACAAAACATGTCCTTTGTTTAATATGTATTAAGATATTTCTGGTGTTGAACATTTCAGATATGAGACAAGTTGGAATATATAACACGTGATCTGTACTCTGTTAGTTCTGGCTACCATAGCAAAATACATTGTAGCCTAGATGGCTTAGACAACAGAAATTTACCTTCTCAAGAGTTCTGGAGACTGAAAAGCAGATGTGTGGGCGGACTGTGTGCTGGACCAGCTGACCCTATTAGTGTCATCAACTCAGTGCATTAGACTCCCAAGCCCTGTCCATCCCAACCCTAGATTGTTACCTAACTTTTGGTTTTTGCTGTTTGTTTTTCTGTACAAGTTCTCTGTCACTAGTCACATGATTTGCAGGTATTTTTTTCCCATCTCATGAGTGGCCTTTGCTTGTTTGCTTGTCTGTAATAGTGTTGTTTGAAGCACAGGTGCTTTGTACTGTTGTTCTGAGAGGGTCTTTCCTGCACCCTCTCTAGAAGCTGTCTCATGGGTATGAAAATTGCAAAGGGTGCTTGCTCTTTACCCAGCATATCTCTGCGTGGATTTTAATCATAAGAAAGTGATTGAGGCAGGGCGGTGGTGGCACATGCATTTAATCCCAGCACTTGGGAGGCAGAGGCAGGCAGATTTCTGAGTTCGAGGACAGCCTGGTCTACAGAGTGAGTTCCAGGACAGCCAGGACTACACAGAGAAACCCTGTCTCGAAAAAACCAAAAAAAAAAAAAAAAAATCCTGTCCTCCCCAGGAACAGACTCTGTAGCCAGCCTTGTCTCAGGACCGGCTTTACTGTTTCTCTTAAGCAGAACTGAAACTTACCTGTTAATTCTTTCCCACAGGTCTCTTAATATGGACTTTGAAAACCAAGATAAGGAGAAAGACAGCAACAGTCCTTCTGGTTCCTTCAACGGCAACAGCACCAATAACAGTAAGGCGTGGTACCCCAG
Source organism: Arvicanthis niloticus (assembly GCF_011762505.2). Taxonomy (NCBI): domain Eukaryota; kingdom Metazoa; phylum Chordata; class Mammalia; order Rodentia; family Muridae; genus Arvicanthis; species Arvicanthis niloticus. Next base: position 5,797,813 of record NC_133432.1, read on the forward strand.
TCATTCCTTCCCTGTAAAGTGCAGGTCGTGTCCATCCGCTTGTGACTCTGCTAGCTGTTCTGTGAGGTTGCTGATTCTGTACTGATGACAGTTTGATTCTGTAACTGAGAGAGTGCCTGAAGAGATAAGTGTTAGGAGTGTCTCCTGATTCAAAAAATCCTACAAGAAGACAAACCTTTTTTAGAATTGAGATGAATCTGTAAACAAATTGTTATTTATCTGTACAGTGGAATATTATTTCATATTTTATAATGAAGTACTTGGGGCCAGGTAGATGGCCTAGTCAGACAAGTGCTTGTCCTGCAAGCATGGAGTGCTGTGCTCAGGTCCTCAGCACCCATACAGTAACCTAGGCATAGTGGCAGGGGCGGGGCAGGGGGGGTCAAGGATGAAACCCCCCCCCCCCCCGTGTGCTGGTAAGTTGGAAAGAGACCACAGAATGCAGTCTCCTTGTACTTAGTTCCTGAGTACTTCCTAACCAGACTGCATTTGCCTAGTTAGACAGGGAAGTGAGCATGCAAAGACAGTAAAGTAGGACTCACTTAAATAGAGAGAAGCAGAGGCAGGTGGGGCTCTGTGAGTTTGAGGCCAGCCTTGTCTACAGAGGGAGTTTCAGGCCAGTCAGCACTACATAGAGAGACTGTGTTTACAGAATGTCTTTCTGTAAGTGATAAGATCTTTGTGGGAAATAAAGTACCAGTAATTTACTAAGAACCACATTAAACCCAGTGTGAAATCTGGTTTTCAGATTGACGTATTACATAAGTTATTTTCTGTTAGTACTTCAGGCCAAGTCACACACTTGTAACTTCATTTCTAAAGTCCTATATTGTGCAGCATATGCAAACGATACAAGTAAGACAGATTATAGTCTATGGCACACTGTATCACAGAATCAGAGAGAAATATGTGGGGTTTCTAGTAAAGTCTCATGGAAGGAAGTACCTGCTAATCTCAGTTTTATTTCTTGTAATTTATCAGGGTCACACAAGGGTCATACACCTCATGTCATTTTCTTAAGTCTGCCTCCTTTGTCAGACTATGCACTCTTCCCATAGTACACTGAGAACCAGATATCAAGAGGATTGACAGTCTACTGACCGTACAGTTCATTCAGCGCAGTTCTCCTTTATGTAGTCTAGAAAATAGGAAGAAAGAAAAATCCACTGAAAGAGTCCAGCCACACCTATAATAGAACCCCCATCACTCCAGGTTGAAGAATAGCGGGAGACAGTCACGGGTTCTGTCTGTCTGTCTTTTATTTTTTTGTTTATTTGTTTTTGTTTTATGAAACAAGGTTTCTCTGTGTGTAGCCCTGCCTGTCCTGAAACTCACTCTGTAGGTCAGAGTGGCCTTGAATTGACAGATCTGCCTCTCTCTGCCTCTGAGTGCTGGGACTAAAGCTATGGGCTGCTGTCACCACCCAACCAGGTCACACTTTGAAAAATCATAGAATTAATGTCCAGAAATCGGATGGGATCAGGAGACTGGGGTTCTTAGCTGTCCCTGTCACACGGGGGCTGCGGGAAGGCCCTCAGAAGAGTGGTGCTAAGATGTTGGTTGGCAAGAGGATTTTGGATGAATTAAAGGAGAAAGTGGCTAAATGGAGGCTTGTAAACGATCACAGTTGCCTTCTTCCAAAATACCTAAGAGTCGAGGAGTTTGTGGGAAGCAAACAAACGTGTAAGTGAAGGAGTGGAGAAGGCCGTGTGACCCACAGCAGACATCAAAGCTTGCAATGGGAACTGTGCTCTGCCCGGTAGCCAGAGGGTGCAAGAGCTTCCTGGAGAGTATGGCACTTGCTCATTGGAAATGAAGAAACAAACCGAACTGCCTGAAACAGCACTACACAGCCACCAAGATGGCCCAAGATGAAACCCTGGCCACACCTAGTGTGATAAAGACAAATGCTCTAGTATTTCCTGGGGAGTGAGTGTTGACAGACATGGACACAGTTCAGCATTATGTGCTAAGTTCCACTGCTTTTGGACCCAGCAGTGTGGCTCTGGGGTGCACGCTTACAGGCGTGTCACTGGAAGGCTATAGATGAGAACATGCCGGTATTGGGGTAAAGCGTGAGGCAGGCCCGGGAGGTGGTGGCGCACGCCTTTAATCCCACCACTTGGGAGTCAGAGGCAGGCAGATTTCTGAGTTTGAGGCCAGCCTGGTCTACAGAGTGAGTTCCAGGACAGCCAGGGCTACACAGAGAAACCCTGTCTCGAAAAACCAAAAAAAAAAAAAAAAAAAAAAAAAAAAAAAAGCGTGAGGCGGGGATAAAAACAAGAACTGTTCTGGGAGAAACAGCAAAGCAGATCTGCCCGTGACCGAGGACCCTGCTGCCCTTTCCCTTGTACAGTGAGTGCCTGGGAAACCAGGGAACTTGGGCAGTTAGGCTTTTCCAGACACTCCTGTATCTGGTGCATCTGTGTCTGGCAGACTGTAGTGGGGAAGGCAGGTTTGAAGAAGGCCTCTGCCTCCTGGAGAAAAGGGAGCACAGCCATGATGACCAGTCCAGAAGTAGGTAAGAGGAAGAGAAAGAAACGGCAGGCCAGACTTGGCGGTCCAGGTCCTAGAGGCGGCCTTCCATGACTGCAGAGCTCTCTGCCCTCGCTTCTCCTCTATTGTCTGACAAACTGAGGACTGCTCCTAGTGTCCAGGCATAAGTCTCCTTGAAGAGCACGAGAGCTGCCACTGCTGCCGTGGTTGGGACTGGATGAAATTGGGAGGGAATGTCACCCAAGGCACAAAAATAGATAGCTGTTATCTCAGTATGTAGAAAACTAAAGTAGGAAAATTGCGACTTTGGAACAGCTTTTTGCCTAGCCTTGGCTACAAAGTGATATTCTGTCTCAAAATAGTAATAAGGATATTACTGGACTGGAGATAGCTCAGCAGTTAGGAGCACGGTGCCTTATCAGAGGTCCCAAGTCCAGTTCGGAGCATCCACATGGTGGCTAACAGCCATCTGTAGATCTAGAATAGATCCTCTAACTGTGGATGATCTGCTGCCCTCTTCTGGCCTTTGAGAGCACTATATGAATGTGTTGGATAGTCATAAATGCAGGCAACCACACACACACACACACACACACACACACACACACTGAAATATCAAACAAAGAAGTACAAAGAAGAATTATTCGTAATAGCCAAAAATTTAGAAAAATAAACTAAATGTCATAGAATAGAAAGATTTTTCATACAATGATGTAGAACAGAACTAGTTTATTCTTATAAAATGGTGTTGAGTGAAAGAATACTGACACACGTATATTTTTAAATATAAGTTCTAGAACCAGGCACAGTAAAAAGCACCTTAGAAGTGGTTGAGAGTGGTGCAGAGTAAAGCCTGGGATCGCAGCGCCTGGCTGACTGAGGAAGCAGTCTCCAGCTCACAGCCAGCCTGCTCTACACAGACCCTGTCTGTAAAGGAAGTCACAATTCATAAATACAGAAAATGGTTGGAAAGAAAGTTTTAAGAGGCAGGGATTTTATCCAAATCATCTCTGACTGCTCGTGTATTTCTAATTCTTATGTCTGCCTAAGAGGCAGGTAGATCTTCCCCACCCCCAACCCCACCCCCCATCCCTGTCTGTCTGACTCTCTGCCTGCCTGTGTGCGCCTCTCTTTCTCTCGTCTCTCTCTATCTGTATCTTTCTGTCTCTCTTCCTCTCTCTCTCTCCTTTTCCCTTTCTCCCCATCCCCCACCCCTTTCACACACACACAACTTCTTTCCTTCAGACGGGGTCTCACTGTATAGCCTTGACTGGTCTGCAACTCACTATGTAGACCAGTCTAGCCTAATAAACTCACTGAAAGCTACCCGCCTGCCTTTGTTCTCCCCAGTACTGAGATGGGTTTGGTGCACTCACTGAGGATGACATGAGCTGGGCTTGGTGGCTCAGCTGAGAGGAGGAAAGGGGTGAGGTCATGCTTGTGAATGGGAGGCCTGCCTGGCTGCATCAGGCTGAGCTCCAAAGCAAGCACAAAATTAAAATGATGCTATTGTATATACGTTTAAATTCCACAATTACGCCTTTTTCTTAGGTTGACTGTGTAAGTCTGTGTAAACCTTTGTGATTATGGCTGTTATATTTCAATGTCTTGTTTTACTTTGCTTTTAAATCATTGGAGTTGGGTCCGAATGTCTTCTTGGCTAGCCCCTCCCTTGTAGAACTGTCGCCTCTGGTGCCCAGAAGTGCAATGGCCACAGCTGAAAGAGCTTCATGTGTCCAGTGACAAACTTATTTCAGAAGTGAAACTGTATTTTAATATCTCACTGTTCCTTGTATCCACTTGCATCATAGTTAATATGCTAAGATAAAACAAGTGTATTACAAATGCATTTTGCAGGCTTGCTAATGTAATCTTTGTTCTAATGGCATCTTAATTTTTGCGTTCATATTTTGGTATGGGGAGACAGGATTTTGTGTAGGTCAGAATGACCTCAAAGTCACTGTGAAGTCAAGTGTGAACCTGATCTGACATACTTAACTCATTGGGATCACAGATGGGCAGGACATGGAGAGAGAGTCTCTTCTATGAATTACTGAACAATCAAAAAGCTTATGGCCAATGAGCTGAGTCAGAAAATAGGAGGTGGGACATCCGTCAAGGACAGAGAGAATTCTGGGAAATAGTCAGGAACATGTGAGATTCTCCCAGAAGGCTGAAGAGATGGACATAAGGAGACAAGGAGGGAAACCAAGCTGTGTAGCTGAGCCCAGGTTAGAGTAAAAGGGGTAGTAGACGAAGAGCAAGCTGGAAAAGAAGCCAGGGCCTGTGCATGGCCTACACCGTTACTAATAAATAGTTCGTGTGTCTCGGTGGTGTTGGCTGGGAGTAGGCAGGAGGAGCAACTAGATTTTATAACCACACCCACAGACAAGCTGACTTTATCTGTAGACTACAGCATGCTTTGTTTTACAGGAGAGAGACGAATGTAGATTTAAAGGGGGGGTTGTTTCTTCTCTAAAATCATTTATTTTCAAAACTATTGTTTGCTTTTGTGAAATCTGTACTTTTCCCTAGCTCTTTGAACTTTCTAGAGTTCAGAACTCTTTAGGGGAAGTGATTTCACAGAGCTTTGTCCTGTAGATGCACACGCTGAGGATCCTCTCTGCCTGTAGCTCCAAGCAGACCGGTTCCTGAGGCTGCCTGTCTGTCACCTCCCTTTGGTCAGTTTCCCGAGCATGGCTGTACAGTCCTAAGACTGTCATAGACCCTTCCACCTCACCGCTAAGAAGTAGTGTTGGTTTGAAAAATATTTAATGTTGTATTTCCCCTACGGCCCTAAATAACTCTTAGGGAGACAAATGTAAATTCCTGTGAGAAGAGCTTTTTATTTTTATTTCTATTTTTATTTTGTTTTGAAACAGGCTCATTATATAGCTCAGACTCAGTGCATAGCTTAGAGTGTTCTTAAGCCATAGTCTTTATAGGCCTTTACCTCTGTGCCTATTTCCGTGTTTGTTCTTTTAAAAATGTATATTACTTTCTTCTTGCTCAGTGTGCATGTGTGTGGACATGGGACCTTTCTTCCACCATGTAGGTCCAGGACATCAGGCTTGGCACAAGTGCCTTTGCCAAACAATAAGCTCTGTTCCCAGTCCCCAAGCCTAGTTTTAAGATGAGCAGGGGTAGGAGAGGGCATGAGCCCCCTGAAGCTATAGACTCACAGGCAGGTGAGCTGCCTGCTGTGGGTACTGAGAACTGAAGTAAACTCTCAGGTCCTTTGCAAGAACAGTGTGTGTGTTCTGAACCACTGAGAGCTCTCCCAGTGTTAACAATAATCTTAAATGTTCACTTGTTATTTTCAGCCCTTTATTTCATCTTGATTGGGTCATTTACTTTCAGCCTTAATACAGATCTTTAAATATTTCATTATAATAGCTTGTGTGACCATTTTCATATGACATCTCAGCAGGACTAATTAATTAAGTACGTGGCATACAGAACATGGGTTTTTTTTTTTTTTTTTTTTTTTTGGGGGGGGGGTCCATTTCATTCAGCAGTTACCAGATTCTGACATTCCCCTCTCTGCAAAACTGTTCACAGGTCTCAGCTCCTGGTGCAAAATTAACTTTTCTGTGTAGAATTTTTAGCTAGACCTAACCCCTAGAGATTTAATTATCTAAATAGTGTAATGTTTAAGAAAATCTCTTCAGAACTGACAGGGTGGCTCAACAGGTAATGGCACAGGCTGCCAAGCCTGGGAGCCTGAGTCAAGTCCTAGAACCCACATGGGAGAAGGCTACAACTCCACAAGTTGTCCTCTGACCTCCACATGTTTGCCATGGCGCACCCACATACAAACACAGAAAGTAAATAATAAGTAAGTAAATAAATAAGTAATCATAATTCTAAATAATGAAAATCTTTCTAGATGATATCAGTGGGCAGCTAAGAATCAAGAGAGAACACTGAACTGTGTCCTGCTCTGTCCCAGGACTTTAGTCTCTTCTTCTGATGACTTAAAATTTAACAGTCAAACCACCACCACCGCTTCCTCCCCAAAAAAAGCCGGGCAGTGGCATTGGGGTACATGCCTTTAATCTCAGCACTCAGAAGGCTGGGGCAGGAGGTGTCTATAAGTTTGGTCACTGTAGGTCTGAAAGCACCAAGGACAACAAGGACCTCACCCTCTCTCTGAAAGCCTTAGAGTCTGGAAGCTACACATTACACACTATCCCATAGACCCTCTGTGTTCCATGAGTTATTGTCCAATGCACAGGTGTGTTCCTTGAAGGACAAGGATGGCCGCAGTAGAACATGGAGTCTGGATAAAGAGTGAAGTCATGCCAGGTCTAGAAACTGATGTCTAATTCCAGTTCATCCAGCAGCTGGGAAAGCAGCTCAGTAGTCAAGAGCACTAGCTGCTCGGCCAGAGCTTGATTCTCAGCACCCACATGGCAGCTGACAGCTGTGTGTAAATCTAGGTCTAGGGGATCTGGTGCCCTCTTCTGACTTTCTGTGGGCACTGCATGCACGCAGACCTGCATGTGGGCAAAACTCCATACACATGAAAGAAAACAAGTTTTAAAAATGAATTTCAGTGTTTAAACTCTCTTGGATAGAATGAATCTGTTCTGTCCATGTATCAAGGCATTGCTTTGATGATCTGTTACCTGCAGTTAAGTCTTAAAATTCTCAGGCTGTTAGAACAACATAAGCGACCTCTGACCTCTTAGACAGTGTCAGATCATCACATGATACTCAGCTTGTGCAGTAGTTGATGAAAGTGGGAATGCATAGCTATGTTGCCTGTTAGGAAGTTTCGTAAGGGCTGATGTGTCCTGCTTTTCTCTTCAGGTATCCAGACGATTGATTCCACCCAGGCTCTGTTCCTTCCGATTGGAGCGTCCGTCTCTCTCCTCGTCATGTTCTTCTTCTTTGACTCAGTTCAAGTCGTTTTCACAATATGCACAGCAGGTAATTTAGCCTCAGGTTTGCTAAAGGGAATAAACAGTGTATTTTAATTATTGTTCAGAAGTTATAATGTATGTGCCATGCAAGCTGAACCTTCATTGTCTGTTACCAGAGTCTTACAGGCAGGGATTGGTAGACTCAGGAGCCTCTGTGGTACCAGATAGTTGTGACTTGTTTCTGGCAGGTAACCCACAGGTCCTGTTAGTCATAGTGGCCATTAGCATCCTCTACTAATCTGTCTGCAAGTAGGAATATTGACAGCTAATCAATAATTAGCTGCCAGCTTGGCAGTGTGTTTCCAGGCTAAGCAATGATGGACATACAGGGAAAACATTATCAAATGCTGATGCCTTTATGGGGTTCATTCTCTGCCTGCTGAATGCTTTTTCTTCCTGAGGTATGGGAGGATAAGAATAGCATACCCTGTCCCCATCTATGTCACACTAGGTACTAGTTTTGTTTTTGTTTTTAAGTAGTTCTCCATGCAGTAGTGAAAGACCTCTGTTTCTGGGTACACAGCTCAGTGCTGCATACACACATGAGGTCCCTGGGTTCCAGACAAATAGGGGAAAGATCTTTTAAGTAACTTTTCGACTTGTTAAGAAAACTATATTAGAAAACCATCTTCCATTAGTCATGCCACTTTTCCTGTAATGGGTTAAAAAAAAAAAAAAAAGAATTAATGAAACTTACTTTGTTTTTCTAGTTCTTGCAACAATAGCCTTTGCTTTTCTTCTTCTCCCGATGTGCCAGTATTTAACAAGGCCCTGCTCCCCTCAGAACAAGTGAGTACTCAGGTCGTTCCCTCTAAGTTATAAGAGGAATGGGGGGTGGCCAGAGACTGGGGTTGGAAGATAATGTCTCCTTTTGCACCTTTTTGTGGTACAGGAAATGCAGACATGTTCACAAGTGGGGACTGTTGCAGCTAGATTCAGAAGGCAGGCAGTTCTCCAGGGTCCGTGAGAGTAGAAGAGTGGTGGGACTCGGGTCTCTGTTGGTCTCTGATGACCTGCGGGTGCTGCTGCCTTGGCTCAGCATATGGTCAGCACCTTCCCTCAGAAGCCATTGCTCCCTGGACACGATGGAGGTGGCAATGGGAAAATACTCATTTGTAAGCATCTAGTTTTCAGAGATGAGTGACAGCCAAGTACATTTCCCCATATTACAGATAACTCATCATTGCTAAATGAATGGAATCTGGTTTTTTCTTGATTTGATTTTCTCTTAAGAATAAAATTTGCCTTGTATATAACTTCCAGAGACTTATTATTTTACATTATACTTTTAGACACCTGTGTTGATAGCTTACCTTACTATAACAAAAATATAGTCTCAGTGCAATGGTTCAGTCAGTGCTTGTCTAGTTAACCCTCATGGCCTGAGCTTGACCCTCAGACTACATGGTGGAAGAGCAAACTGTCTTCACAGTGCTGTCACCTGACCTCCACACATGCCCCCCACCACACCCCTACTCAATGATAGTAATAAATGAAATGTAAATTTAAGAAATAACCTGCATTACCAAGTGGGAGCGGAAGGATAATTCCTGAGTATTTCATAGATGACTCCAACAAGGCTTGGGTCTTTTAGCTTCCCATGTATTAGGTATTGCCCTGCTCTGAGCCAGCCACTGTGAACGCTGATCAGTCGGTCGGTCACTGAGTGCAGCGCAGCGTGCCCCTCAATCCCACCAATGTGTCTTCCAGGATTTCCTTCGGTTGCTGTGGGCGTTTCACTGCTGCCGAGTTGCTGTCATTCTCCCTGTCCGTCATGCTCGTCCTCATCTGGGTTCTCACTGGCCACTGGCTTCTTATGGATGGTGAGTGACTGTTTCTTGCATGGTTTCACAGGTCACGGCCTCAACTGTGGGCCATGGACCAGTGTGAATATGTAAATCTCAAAAAACAATTGTGAACAGCAAAAATTAATTCAGAATCAAACACATGGTGAAGCCACAGCTATGACACTGGCTCTCATGCAGTGCATGGGTGTTGGCAGCATCACATGCCTTCACCAAAAGCCTCGGTTCTGAAGCTACTCGGTGCCCTGCCTCCAACTCCTCCGCTCATCCTGATGCATCTGTATGCCACAGTTGCACTGTTGTGCTGCAGTGCCCAGGCTTCTCATAGTCTGCTGTCATCTCTCAGCATGTGAATATTGATCTAGCATAGCTTTGGGTTGGGTTTGAATATTTGACTTTTACAACTGCTATTTGAACCAGGCATAGTGGCACATGTGTGCGTTTGTTCCAAGAAAAAGTTTCTCTGTGTAGCCTGGCTATCCTGGAACCCATTCTGTAGACCAGGCTGGTCCAAGCTTTTTAATTCCAGCATCCTGAAGGCAGGAGGATCTCTGAGTTCAAGGTCACCCTGGTCTATAAAGCAAATTACCGGCACCAGGGCCACACGACCCCGCTCCTCCCAAGGACAATGATAATAAACACACAAAATTGCTGTTTTGAGTTGCTGGCCTAGTTTTTTGTTTTTGTTTTTAAATAATTGAGTAAGTTTTGGCTTTGAATTAGGATAGAATTTTTAAGTTTCTAAAATGGTCATACGCATACTTCTGGCATTGGTATTGTGTACATTCTTGTTAGCAGCGATCTTGGTGGTGACAGCTATCATCTCTGCAGGGTAGTGAAGGGGTTTCCTAAGCAGTATCATTCAGCCAGGACTCGCTCTTGTAAATGTCTAGCATAGTATTAGTATGCAGATTTTTGTCTCCAGTAGTAAAATTATGTCTTTTAAATTTATCATTTATTATCAGTAAACGTTTGCTTCGCATACCAGTTTTATATGCCTATTATCCAGGGCCACATAAGAATCCATTGAGCAGAAGGAAGCTGCCTGTGAAGAAGACGTAAGCCTGCTGTAGGCAGAGCAGAGCCATCACAGACACTCAGTCCTGGGCCATTCCTGCCCTGGTCTCTGAGCTACTAGTGGCAGTCTCTTGCCCCAGCTGTGCCATAGCCCTGGCATCAGCCTGTGGGCTTTCCTAAGGCAGGCAGCTGTAACCGCTCACTAGTTCTTTTTAGAAGACTGCTCCTGTGACCAGTTTTATCGCCCATTCATAGTCATCTCCTCTGTGTTTGCTTATAACACTAGTTTTCAGGTATATACTTCCTTATGTAAGTGGAAATAAATACTACAAATATGATATATAAAAACAGATGCTGGGGCTGGAGTCAGCTTGGTGGTTAGGAGTACTTCCTGCTCTTGCCAGAGGACCTGAGTTCAGTTCTCGGCACTCCTGTCGGGAGGCCCCCAGCAGCCTGTGACTGCTGCATCTGCACACCCATGGTCTACATTCATGTATTCAGTGATACGTTGTGGTGTGCCTCTTCTTTATAACCATAGTATATGCTGGTATTGTCATATAGAGAAACATTGAGCCCTTTTAAATAGCTTCAGAACATTCCGAAGTATATGTGGTATTTAACTGAGAAAAACATGGTAGGTCTACTCTTTGGTAAAGGTTTGGCATCACTCTGATCTGCCGAGGCAGGTGTTCTTTTGAGCTGTGTTACAGCACACATGATTTTCTAAAGATGAATTTCCAGGCATGACATCCTCCCGGTAGAGGTTTTCTGTATTTACTGTGTGTTCTGAACAGGGTTTCTCTGTGTAGCCCTGGCTGTCCTGCAACTTGCTCTGTAGACCAGGCTGACCTTCAGTTCACAGAGATCTGCCTGCCTCTGCCTTCTGAGCACTGGGATTAAAGGTGTATACCATCACCACTTGGCTAATTATATTTTATATCTTTAATTATCTCTCCTTTCAGATTGAGTACCAGCATGAACTAAAATTTACTGCATGTGAATTGGGGAGATGATTAACAGGGGCTAAAGAAGATTGACCCAGGTTCACTGTGCACGCCTAAAGCCTGAAACAGAACACACTGAAAACTCTGCGCAGTTAACATGAAAGAATGTGATAGAATTTTGCTCATGATCAAAACAGATAGGAACTTGATCGGGATGATTGTAAATTGTATTTTCTGTGATTCAGAGCAAGTGTGTCATTGTGTCATTGAAGTGTTAATCAGAAGAGCACATGCTACGATTCAGTACAGAGGAGGAGGGGGGTTAAACCTTACAGGACTCTGTTTTCCTCATCAGTGAGAGAGACGTGCAGTTTGTCCTACGCGACATGTTGATGACTAAAGCACAGTGAGGAAACAAGCCAGAGTGTAGACTGCTTATAAGTTGTCTGGGTGGCATGGACATTGGTCCAGCTTCAAACACAGGTTTTCAAGAAAATCTGCAGATATGAAGCATAGGAGATGTTCACTGTGAAGAAGTCGCACACGCCATCCTTGTGCCTGGGAGACACTGGCGTTGTTAGGCTCAGGACCGATATGTTCCACTCTAGGACTGAAAGGATAAACCTTGTTCTGTAGGACCACAACTATAGTGCCTTTCTGTCCTGAAGTTCACGTGCAGGGAGGGTCCCCTGTCACCTAAAGGTCTTACTGGAGCACTGAGCTGTGTTCAGCCATTGCTGCAGTTTGCAGTGTACCTAGAGGAGAGGATGCTATAGCAATCCAGGCAAGCACTGGCAGTGGCTTGTGCAGACCAGGTGTGAGAAATTAGTATTTTTTATCTGCATAACCAGAAGTCAGGAACCCACTTTATATAACAAATGAATTGGAATAGAGTAAATCTGAGAAACCCGATACACATCCGAGTAATCATGTCATTTCTCCACGTGGTGTAGAAGTCATCCACGGGTCGATGAGAGACGCCTGACTGAGAGGAGAATTGGCTGCCTTGCAAACTAGAGATGTCACCTCATGTTTAGAAAATGCTTGTGGTTTTCACAGCATGATCACTTCCACCACTGTAGTAAAACAACGAGTTCTGGCCGCTGTGGTGGCGCATGCCTTTAATCCACTTGGGAGACAGAGGCAGGAGGATCTTCGAGTTCAGGGTCAGCCTGGTCTACAACTAGAGTTCCAAAACAGCCATAGGGAAACTTCATCTCAATAAAAAATAAACAAAAGTTCCTTAGTAGCCGCGGCACCTAACTCTTTGACATCCTTGGCAGCTGTTTTCTGTCATTTTTATTGTGTGTGCCTGTGTGCCGTGGCATGTGTGTGGAGTTCAGAGAGCAACCTTTAGGAGTCAGTTCCCTCCACCATGGGTTTGGGAGAACACACTCAGGTTATGAGGCCTGCGTGCCTAGTGCTTTTACCATGTCTGTGGCCCTTGTGTTTCTGTCTGAGAATTTCATATGTGTATGTAATACAATGTGATCATAGTCACCTCCACCCTTGAATCTGGACATCCCTTAGGAGGTTTTTTTCCCAACTCTCCCTAGATATAACCCTTAAATATTTCACCCTCTTGGGTGCTGAGAAAACAAGCCTATATATACCATCACTCCTGGAAGTGTATTTTCTATATAGTTTTTTAATGTATAGAAAATTCTTGGTGTGTGTGATGCTGGATGCTTTTAATTTTAACAGAGAGGCAGGATGGTTTCTGTGAGTTCAAGGCCAGCCTTGACTACCCAGGGCTTCATAGTGAAACCCTGACTCAAAAAAGGGAGTATGGGAAAGATGTGTGAACAGTTGAAAGTACTTGCCACTCTTCCAGAGGACCTGACGCACTCACAGTCACCTATAATAGCTCCGGCTGGCCTCGTGTGCATCCATACACAAATACACAAGCGCACAGGATTATGGGGAAGGTGTGTCTTTAAAACATGCTGAGGAGATGTTTAAACAGTCGTGCTGATCTGCTGAGATTAAAGGCATGCACCACAGTGCCAGGCTGATACAAAGTTTCTAACTTGGTGTTCACTACTTTCTACAGTGTAGGTATATATAACTATTATTCTAAGCTATAGAATTAATTGCTTTTGGTGGGGGGCGGGGCAGGTGAGATAGGGTTTCCTCTGTGTAGCCCTGGCTGTTCTGGAGCCTTTTGTAGACCAGGCTGCCCTGGAACTCCCAGAGATTCCCGTCTTCCTCTGCCTCCTGAGTACTGGGATCAAAGGCGTGTACCACTTTAAATGCCCAGCTCAAGTAATTGTTTTTATACTACAAGAATTGGAAAGGTAAGAAGAGAGAGTATAGTACAAGCTAACCTCCAACTCAAGATCCTTCTGCCTCAGCCTTCCATTCATTTTTTTGTGTATATGAGTGCTCTATCTGCCAGAAGAGGGCACCAGGTCACATTACAGATTACCACCTTGGGGTTGCTGGAAAGTGAACTCGGGGACCTCTGGAACAGCAGCCAGTGAGTGCCCTGCCAAGGAAATGTTCATGGAACCTGGGTTCTAGGTGTATAAACAGGCACACAGTCAAACACTGATGAGAAATCTTAAGGTATGCCAGGCACAGTAGGTCACAGCTTCAATCTCAGCACTCGAGAAGCAGGTGAATCTCTGCGAGTTTTAGGCTAGCCTGGTGTACATAGAAATAGAAAGTTCCAGGTCAGCTGTGACTACATAGAAAGTCCCTGTCCCAAAATATAATAATTCTTTGATGGACATAAGGTCCTTACTAAAAACAAAGTGCATTTCAGTGTTCACGGGGCAGGCAGGGAGGCAGTTAGCACAAGGTGTTCGCCAGGGCGCAGCTTCTTTATAATAGTCAAGTCTCGGGTATTTAAAACAGAGACAGCCATGCACTGTAGTGAAATAGATGTGCTTCTTTACTTTTACAAAAAACCTAAAGAAGTCTGTCTGACTATTTCACATGTGCGCTGTGCCGTGTGTCCCGTGTGTCCCGTGTGTCCCGTGCTTATCCAGGGCTGATGAGTACCCTGAGTTTATGCTCATCCGGGCCAGTCCTTGCACAGGATGGATACAAAATGGCCTGGGCAGAAGCTGTTGGGGACTGTGCCCTGACCCCAGTCACAGTTACTAACAGTGACTTAGGACGCTCCAGTCAGATCCTCACACTGCAGTTTTTAAAAACAAATAATTTAACCTGTCACAGTCCACAACTACAGAAGAATGATTGTAGGAAAACAGAGTCTTTGCAATTTTACCATTGTTCTGTGAGAGCAGAAAGGTTATGTGCAGTAAGAAATGCTGGAGTCCCCGGTGCATGTTCCATGACAGCATGCTGTGACTGAACACATGTGTCCCATCAAGGCTTCCAGTGGGGTGGTGGCGCACAGGTGACCACTGTTGGCAGCACCTCCCCCTTGTCACAGTTGGTTCTTCAAATTAATTTTGATGTCTGTGTGTTTAGAAACCCTTACTAGTGACTAATTTTTTGTGTTAAACACAGTTTAAGAAAGTGGCCTTAGAAGACCTTTGTGTAAATTGGGTCAGAGAACTGGGAGGACCGAGGGAGGGTTATTGGCAAATATGTCAAGATTAAAATTGGCAGATATTGACACTGATGGACTGATAGGGAAAATACAATAGAGAAAACAGTGAATTATTGGAAGGCCTTTTTTTTTTTTTTCCCCCTTTTTAAATTTACAACAAGGCCTCAATTTTGTAGACCAAGCTGGCCTTGAACTCAAAGATCTGCCTGCCTGTGCCCTTCTGAGTGCTAGGATTAAGGTGTGCACCACTTTGGTCAGCTAAATTGGCTTCTTAACAGGGTAATATACTCTACCCAAAGGAACAGTGTCGAGACAGGAGTGAGGAAGTCTCCTGTAGCTCAGGATGCTGCAGATCCCGGGTCTGCAGTAGGCAGCCCAGCCTTGTGTAGAATGAGGTGACCTACCTCACCCTCACAGGCCTGGGTGAGCTGCTGAAGCACGCTTAATTGTCTGAAATTCGAGCTCAGAGCAGCTGAGCTTGGAGAAGCCCTAGGGTTGGGCAGTGCAGAGCTTCTGGAGAGAGACCTCCCGCCACACCCTGATCCATGCTTTCTCTGCACTCCAGCTCTGGCCATGGGTCTCTGTGTTGCCATGATCGCCTTCGTCCGCCTGCCAAGCCTCAAGGTTTCCTGTCTGCTTCTCTCAGGGCTTCTCATCTACGACGTCTTCTGGGTGAGTGTGTGCTTCCTGTTCTCTCTGAATGTAGGTGAGGTGGTTGCTGCTCGAAGCTGTCTAACACCCAAAGCCGGCACGTCGCTCTGAGGCGACTGACTCCCTCTGCTGTGGGACTGTAGGTCTTAGTCATATACAAGCCTTAGGGTACCTTTTGGTGATGTCCGTTTGATACAGTAGGCCGTGTAAGCGAGGGGTGGACCTGGCAGCGCGCTGCTAAGGATGCTCGCGTAGGAGCGAGCATACCATTCCACTGGCCAGGGTGTGTCCATGTGTCTGGGTAGACTGCAGTCTGCAGGCTCCACAGCTGTGCAGTCAGAGTCTGAAGCCTTAGGGCAGAGCTGGCTACTGGCTAGTGTGGGTGCAGCTCCTCATGCAGTGTCTTCATCTCGGCAGGTGTTTTTCTCAGCCTACATCTTCAACAGCAATGTCATGGTGAAAGTGGCCACGCAGCCAGCTGATAATCCCCTTGACGTTCTGTCCCGGAAGCTCCACCTGGGACCCAATGTGGGGCGTGATGTTCCTCGCCTGTCTTTGCCTGGAAAATTGGTCTTCCCAAGGTAGGACATGAGGGAGCACACTGCCTTCTTGCATGGGTCTTCTCTCATCAGCATTCCAGTCCTACATTGAGAAGGACCGTCATCCACAGACCTGTGTAGACAGGGAGAATTTTACGTTAGCATGTACTGTGTTGTGAGTTCATCATGGCGTCCTCAGCGTGCTTATTGTGAATTTGCCTCTTTACCTGTTCCCCTTCTACTTCTACGCCATGTTTTATACATGTTCATCTAGATCCTGTTTCCTACAAATTACACTTCATTCTTGATGGCCAGGTAAAGCTGCGCGCCTGTACTCTGTGTGTGTGCGCGCGCGTCTCTGAGCCCTCACTTCCTCGTGTGCTGGTGAGTGTGTGGCATGACTCCATATCTTCACTGGTGTGACTAGTACGGCGTGCTCACATACTGTACGGCCGTGTGCAGGGCACAGTCCAGCTGATCCTGTGCTCCTTGTACTTTGAGATTTGGAGCGGCTTCTCTACTGACTTCCCTGGTGGCTGACAGTTTACATTCCCATCCACAGTGTGGCCACCAGAATCCCTGGCATTTTTTTTTTTTTCTTTTTAGTTCTTTTCCTTCCTTAGGGTCTCAAGGTGTTAACTCTGGTTAACTGAGAACACAGGGATCTGGCCCCTGAGTGCTGAGAATAATGCTGAGGCCCACCATACCTGCTGTGTTTTCTCCACAGTGACCACTCGGTGTGAGATAGACTCACTGTGCTCTGATGACATTTCCTAAAGAGGCTGACGCTCTTCAAGGATTTATTAGTCATTTATACCTCTGAGAACGCTGCTCAAGTCAGTTCCTATTGGTTACTTTGTTTCAAGTTTTGAGTTCTTTATGTATTGTGTATAGTAGTCCCCGCAAATACATAAATAAGAGCTCTTTCTTCTCTTTTGTTTCTTTCTTCCTTTTGTTGGAGCCCTAATGCAGTCCTGTTGGTCAGTATTACCTGTCTGCATTACCTGGGCTGGTGAAGTCATTACAGAAAATCTTGCCTGTCTATCACTGGAAATGTATTCCCCTTACCAGTTTTAAAGTTGCCGGACTCAGGGTTTTGTTTTGTTTTTAAATACATTTTAATTTGTGTGAGTGTTTTGCCTTCATGCATCTCTACGTACCTCGGGTTTGCTTCGTGCCCTTGGAGCCAGAAGACGGCATCAGCTCCCCCGGAACTGGAGTGACAGATGGCTGTGAGCTGGCACATGAGTGCTAGAACTGAGCCTGAGTCCTCTGGAAGAGCAGCCAGTGCTATTAACCACTGAGCCATCGGGCTCTTTAATTCATTTTGAGCTGGTTTTATGCCAGATAAGAGATTGGATTATCTTAGTTAGTAGGGTTTTATTTCTGTGAAGAGACACCGTAACCATGCAGCTCTTAAGGGAACACATTTCGCTGGGGCTGGCTCACACTCAGAGCTCAGTCCATTGTCATCTCTGCAGAAAGCATGCTGGCACACAGGTAGACTTGGTGCTGAAGAGGTACTTGAGAGTTCTACATTGGAGCAGCAGGCAGCAGGAAGAGACAGTCAGATTAGGCCTAGCTTAAGATCCCAGAACCTGGGCTGGAGAGATGGCTCAGTGGTTAAGAGCACTGACTGCTCTTCCAGAGGTCCGGAGTTCAATTCCCAGCAACTACATCGTGGTTTACAACCATCTGCAATGGGGTCTGATGCCCTCTTCTGGTGTGTCTGAAGAGAGCAATGGTGAATATAAAATTAAAAAAAAAAAAAAAAAAAAAAACTCAGAGCCTGCCCCCAATGACAACTTCCTTCACCAAGGCCACACCTCCTCACTGAGCAAGCATTCAGATCTATGAGTCTATGAGAACCATTCCTATTCACACCCCCATTGGATCTACTTTCATTGTAAAATACATGAACATCCAGCTTTCCCAGTTATTTTGTAGAAAAAGCTACCTTCAATGAATGTGTTGGTGTTTTTGTCAAAAAACGGGTATGTGTTGGGGTTGGGATATAACCCAATGGCAGAGCGATTGCATAGCCTGATTCCATCTCTGGCACCTTAGAAAGAAAAGAATCAGGTATGAGACTTCATTCTGCAGTCTGTCTAGTCCATTGGCTTGTGTACTGTGACTCTAACATAGTTTGGAGTTAGGTAATGTCTAGCCTTACTGGTGGTGCTTAGACTTGCTTTGGCTATTCAAGGCCTTTTGTGATTCTGTGTGTATTTTAGTACTGTCTTTTCTATTTCTACTAAGACTTACCACAATTCTGGTGGTGATCATTAAATCTGTATCCCATTTTTAGTAGTTCAAACATTTTCACAGTGCTAACCCGTGCATAGGTCTTTGCATTTCTGAGTGACTTCATCATGGTGTCTTCTAACCTTCCTGCTTGAGTTCATTCTAGATTCGAACCTAGAGCTCTGCCAGGCCGCCAGGCACTTGGGGGTGGGAGAGGAGTATCATGACTGGAGTTGTTTTCTCAATGGAATCATTGTTGGTCTATAGAAACACTATTGCTGGCCAGGCCAGCCTGCTCTAGATAGTGAGATTGAGAGAGGGGGGTTGTTTTGTTTTGTTTTTCCCTTGCCTATGGCTTTAAGAATTTTTAAGTACCATACCACAAAAAAAAAAAAAAAAAAAAAAAAGAAGAAGAAGAAAGAAAGTAAGGAGTAGAGAGCGTGAGTTGAGCCATCTCAGATCCTGGAGTGGACCCGCCCGGCTGTGGAGCTCCTTAATGTGCTGCTGAGTTCAGCTGCAAGACTTGTTATTGACAGGTCTTCTGCCTGCAGCACCAGGGAACATAGTTTGCAGCTTTGTCGTTGAGAGTCCTTGCCTGGATTTTGGCGGTTAGGAAAGTAATACTGGTTTGCTGTGGTGAGCTTGGCAGGGTCCTTTCCTGTCTGTGCGGAGTAGTTTGATCTGTGCAGTCCTGGCCTTTCTCTTGGTGCTAATCTTAACTTCACTGCTGACTCTAATAAATCTGTGGGAGTTACTACAGCCTTGATTTAATTTTGGCTGATCATATATATCCAGGGATTTATCCATTTAACCCCGTCTTCCAGTTTGGGGAACATGAGATTTCAAAGGATTCATTGATTGGAAGAGTCCCCTTTATTTCTCTCCACTTTGATTAAGTTGGATCTGCTGCTTCAGTCTCAGTGTCTCTCTCTCCCTCCCTCTCTCTCTCTGTCTCGTCTGCTTATTTACGTGTGCTGAGGCTTTGATGTCTTAAAAGTTTAGTGACCTAGTTAATTGGAACTACTAACGGCTGTAAAGGTAACATAGAAGTGTGTCTGTGTCCAGAGAGCTCTGAAATGCTGTATTTTTATTTCTTCATTGACCACTGATACTCAAGATTGTATTGTTGAGTCTTTGTGTTTGCATAGTGCATTGGTTACCTCCTTGTCCAAGTAACAAAATCCCCATAGACGCACCTACAAAAGGACAGTGGGTTTACCCTGCTCAAGATTTAAGGGGATATGGGAGGTGTGTGTGGTGGAAACTTGGGGCATTGCTTGCTCTGAGGATCAGGAAACAGAGTCCCTCAGTACATCACCACTGTCACCCCAGAAGGACTCCTTCCTCCCTGTAGGCCTCACCTCCTAATGGCTTCAAAATTTTGGAAAACAGAGCCAACAGCTGGGGGCCAAATATTCCAACACACAAGCCTATGGGGCTTTTCTTATTCTAACCAGGACACAGTTGTACAGTCTTCTTACTTACACATCTCTGGTTCTGTTCCCATGTGACCTGATAAAATGCATGAGATTATTTCCAGGGTCTTTAAGATGTGCTATTGCTTTATCACCTGAAATGTGATATGCTTGTCTTTTTTTTCTTAAAATTTCACAGGCTACTGAGAAGAATGTGTATTCTATAGCTATTGGAATATTCTGTAAACATGTACTTTAGTCTAAATCACCTAAATTTAGCCAGGTTGTGCACACCTTTAATCCCAGTACTGGGGAAGCAGAGACAGGCATATCTCTTGGGATTGAGGACAGCCAGGGCTACACAGAGAAACCCTGTCTCAAAATACACCATCTACATTTAGACCAGTGGTTCTCAAACCCTTGTGGGCATTGAATGGCCCTTTTACAGGGTCACCTAAGACCATCAGAAAACACCAACACTTACATTATGATTTATTATAACAGCAGCAAAATTACAGTTATGAAGTAGCAGTGAAAATAATGTTATGGTTGAGGGTCGCCACAGCATGCCCTGAACTAACGCGCCAGCCACAGCATGAGGAAGGTTGAGAAGCTCTGCTCCAGAGGCTCCCCAGTTTGTCCCCGTACAGAGAAGTCTCTGGTGTTTGGAAAATGAGGAAACAAACTGAGTCCTGGGCTCTGTGGTGCGGACCAAGCTCAGCACATTCATGTCCTACTAGCACTGGGAAGCGGGGCTGCAGAAATCCAATATTCTCTACTGGAATATGGGCTCTCCTCACCAGAGCGACAGGACTGTCACCTAAACTCAGCATGTCTAAAACCAGACTCCAAACCTCCCTCAGACAGCGGTCCCCAGACTGTGGGACTTGTGACTGTTGCTGTTGAAGCCTTCAGAGTTGCTCCCTCAGCTAGAGCCGCCTCTAGTTCCGATCCCTTGGGGACAGAAGAGTGGCAGGTCGCATGTCCCTGATGCTATCCTGTCATACGCAAGCAAGCACTGGGATGCCAGGCCCAGCTCGAGAGCATCCTGTTTTCACCAGACCACTGGGCTGACATAAGACACTGGCCCCTCCCTGCCTGAGAGGTGGGACAAGGTTCCCACTGTCTCTTCTTGTAGCCTTTGTGGCTCTGTGCTTCTCAGCTGTGCTGGCATCTCGTGTTGTTTTCATGGTAACAATCTCAGTGAAGTAATCTTGGCAAAGCCAGTGTATTCCTCAGTCTGCTTTAGAAGAAACACAGAGTGACACAGAATTGACACTGTGAAGGATTTCCTAGAAGAGTTGCTTAGGAGACATTAAGTCACAAGAGTGGGGTTTAGCCAAAGGAATGTTAACTCCCAAATCCCAGAAGGTAAGTAATGTGAATGAGGCCTGCTAGAGAGAATTCAGGATGGTGGGGTGTAAACATCTGTTCAGGGGTCATCAGCTATTAGACTCCATTCCATAACCAAGGAGAGACATCCTGACTCAGAACACAAGACAGCCCTTTAAGGAGCAACATGAGGTGGGTGCAGGGTCACAGCCTTCAAGTCCCCGTAAGCAAGGTGACTCTGGGTGACAACTGCTGAGAAAACACTATGTCCTTACAATGACAGTATGGGATGTCTCTGCTTTGTAATCCCCCATCTGCCTACGGGACCAGACTGGCTGTCTCCTGTTTATATAAACTGTTAGGAGTGTACCTTAGGCTCAGGTGCCAGGAGAGACTGAAGGGTGACAGCGCATGTGGAGGAACAAGTCTTCCGTGTATATAGTGAGTGACGCCTTCCCGCCATGACAGCACCTTGGACACTGGCCTCATGCTGTTTTATTCTTTCAGTAAAGAGCCTTCTCCTATTTTCCCAATTGTGGGGGACAGTGTATCTCTGCAACATGGTGATAGGTGGTGTTTGTACTTTCAGGGTGTCACACATGATGACACTCCCATAAGGTGCCTATGTGTGGGGGTCACCCAGCAAACACTGAGTGCTCCCCTGGAAGCAGCAGCCACCTTGGAGATTCCTGAGGCCAGTGCTCTGAGATCTTTGCACTTTCAGCAGCTACTGTTGAACCTCCCGTGGTGGCTCGTGCCAATAATCGTGGCGTGCAGGAGGCTAAGGAAGAATCAAACTCTGAGACCAGGCTTAGCCCCACAGCAAGACCCTATCACAAAACAAACGAAAGCAAACGTTGGCTGTGGGGCATCATGGTGACACGCGCCTTCAGTCCTAGGATTTGCGAGACAGAGGCAAGTAGCTCTTTGTAAGTTCACGTGGTCTGGTCTGTATAGTTAGTTCCAGGCCAACCGGGGCTCCAGCGAGACCCTGTCTCAGACCAAAGGAAACAAACAAGTAGGGTCCTTTAGTGTAAAATGAGTATTTTTATATAAGTGGGATCAGTGGATTAATCTGGAGTAATCTGGCAGCTGTGGTTTTTTTTACCTTTGCTCATCCCCAGTAACCAACGACACAGAAAAGCCAAGATTCATTTTAAACTGCACCTCCAGACACGGGAGATACGTGACTTATGTTAACCCCTGTGGTCATCTGGCCTCTTCTCAGCCCCGTCCCGTGGTACTTGCATATTGTTACTGATCTGCCTGACCTTTGGGCTTCAGATGTTTTTCTCGAGGTGCCGTCTCAGACCCTCCTCTTCTCCCCCTGACTGGCGGAAGGTTCCACCCTATTCTCTCGTCTACCCAGCCATTGGGTGAGCAGCATTTATTAATAAGACAGAGAATAAATGATCAGAGTTTTTTACACAAAGTTGAGACAGGAAATCCTTGACCTAAGCATTACAATGCTGTGTCCAGATTGAAACAAGATCCGAGGGCAGAGAAATCAGCACTTGACTGACACAGACGACCTTTACCCAGTGCACAGAACATCATGCCTGCACTTTATGTCTCAAGAAGCCTTCCACAGAAGGCACAGAGATTGCAGACTGCAGCATCCTTAACATGTGCTATTGTGTTTCAGCTCCACTGGCAGTCACTTCTCGATGTTGGGCATCGGGGACATTGTGATGCCTGGCCTTCTGCTGTGCTTTGTTCTTCGATATGACAACTACAAGAAACAAGCCAGTGGCGACTCCTGTGGGGCCCCTGGTCCGGCTAATATCTCTGGGCGCATGCAGAAGGTCTCCTACTTCCACTGCACCCTCATCGGGTACTTCGTAGGTAAGAAAGCCCCCGACCCCTCACTGCTGTCCTCCAGCGCTTGCCCTCAGAGCATGTCTTCCAGCTGCGACTAGAAAGGCCAGAACTGCCTGCTGTGTAGCTAACCAAAGGAATCCTTGAGGTGCCATGTGCTTTATATGTTGAGTGCCCATCTGAGACATGTAGAAGAACATGGCCAGTTCTCGGTCCAACACACACGGAATGCTAAGGGTCTAGCCACTGAATAAACTATCCCTTGATTTTTGCCTCTGTTGGCTGGCTCCAATGCATACATCACCTCTTACCTCAGACTTTCCATACTAATGTTTCTCCAGCCAACTCACAAACCACAAACAGGAAGACACAGTTGGACTAGGGTAGAAACCGTGCATGCACACACCACACACACTCTGTTCTGGTGCTGCAGACTAAGTATGAAAAGGCAGCTTGCCTTCACTAACCTACATATACGCGATTTCCTGTCAGTCTGTAATCCTGCAAGGGATCAGCAAGTGCTGATGCTTGCCCCCGTCACGGAGGTGAGGAGCCTGAGAGGCAAGATGCTCGGCCAGGGCTGAGGCTTTGTTGCCTATGTCGAGTCTGTTATCACCGTAGGAGCTGGGCTTCAGCCCAGGACCTTTGCAAGAGTGGGCTCTGACCCGGTCCTGGGGTCAGAGTCGCCTCACTGGTCTCTGCTTCCTTGTCAGTTCTACCTGTATCAGCCACTCACGGATACCTCTCTCCTAGGTCTGCTCACGGCGACTGTGGCGTCTCGCATCCACCGAGCCGCCCAGCCAGCTCTCCTCTACTTGGTGCCATTTACCTTACTGCCCCTCCTCACCATGGCCTACCTAAAGGTGAGCGCCTGCACTCGGGGAAGCGGGACTGTGCCCTTGGTGTGACCTTGCTGTGGCCTTTGAGTAGAGCTGTTGACAGGAAGGGCTGATAAGTACACTGTTCCATCCTCACAGACCACTGAGGGATGAGTTGAAGCCAAGAGAGTGGTGTGCTGTCAGACTTCTTGCTTTGATCACAGCAGTGCCCTTGGGCCAAACCTACTCAGGGCTGAGGCAGGAGAATTTTGAGTTCAGGGCCAGGGTAGACAACTTAGCAAGTTCCTGCATAGAAGCAAAAACCTGAAGGGCTGGGACTGAAGCTGTGAGCCCTGGATTCAGTCTCCATCTCCAAATGCCAAACAAAAGACAGCCAGGCCCTGCTGCTGCTTGATGGCTTTTTTATAGTGTTTGTTTGGAATGAATTAAGTGTTTTTGTTGTTGTTTTGTTTTTTTGTTTGTTCATTTTGGTTTTTTTTTTTTTTTTTTTTTTTTTTTTTGGTTTGGTTTGGTTTGGTTTGGGTTTTTCGAGACAGGGTTTCTCTGTGTAGTCCTGGCTGTCCTGATACTCACTCTGTAGACCAGGCTGTCCTCGAACTCAGAAATCCGCCAGCCTTTGCCTCCCAAGTGCTGGGATTAAAGGCGTGCGCCACCACTGCCCGGCTTAAGTGTTTAATATTGAGGCTGGAAACGTAGCTCAATGGCTCAAGTCCTTGCTGTTCATGGTTCACAATACCTGTGCGGCAGCTTCCAGCCGTCTGTGCGTAACTCCAGTTCAGGGGATCCAACACCACCTTTAGAACTCCATAGGCACAAGACACACTCATGCTATGCATGCATACATACATACATACATACATGCAGGCAGAATATTCATACACTTAAAAATAAATCTAAATAAATATATACTATTAAGGCAATATATGACTGCTGTCCCTCAACTCCTTAATTTTTATCTTAGTAAGTATTTGTGTTGTTTTCGAAACAGGGTTTCACAATGTCACTAATGTAGCCCTGGTTAGGCTGGAAGTGGCTATATAGACCAGATTGGTATACTCACAAAAATCACTGGCTCTGCCTCGCAAGTGTGTGTACCTGTGTCAGCCAAAAGAGTGACTTCTCTGCCGGGTTTTTAGCCTCTTATTTTACCGACAGAAGTTCCTGAGCACAGCAGAGGGACAGACTTGCCTCAGGGCAGGTATACAGAGGCCGCAGAGCCAGGCTTCTCCATGTGAGAGAGGACTGCTGCTGCTTGTTCGAACCTGGCCCTCAACAGTGTCCGTTCTGTCCCCAGGGTGACTTACGAAGGATGTGGTCTGAGCCATTCCACTCCAAGTCCAGTAGCTCCCGGTTCCTGGAAGTATGATGATCCTAGGAGAAGTGACGGAGCGCTGGCCTCGCCCTTTTCTCTCTCTCACCGCGTGGTTTTGTTCCCTCTACAAGCTGGCCTGACTCAGGCATACCTGCTCACGGAACTGCAGTGTGGCTGGAGTTTGACTGAGGGGAGCGTTCGCAGAGGGGCTGGAGCCCTTCTCTTCTGCGCTCTGGGAGAGTGGACCCTTCCAGAAGGGCAGGCCCTCCCGGTGCTCCTCCTCGGGGTTTTATGGATCTGCACCAGACTGTTAACTTGTGGGAAGATGGAGAAGTTGACTTATTTAAGAACTACAAACAGCAAGGAGTTGTTCTAGAACTTTGAACACTAAACGGACGAAAATCAATTAGCAAACAGAAGTCTCTTCGGTGAACCCCCCAAAACTTTGGGACCAGTTTCCTCTGGGGACTCCATTTCACAGACCTAGGGCAGAACGTCTGTCCTCCCATTTTTTTTTTCTTTTTTTCTTTTGGATTTATTAAATATTTTCTGTGGTGTGAAGTGACTTATTCAGTCCACAGACATTGACTGACTTCTTACAACATACACATAAGAATCTGTTGTAATGACTGTCCCACCGTGTTGGCCATGAGAAGGACACGGTTTTATACATACGTACATATATATATATACACGTGCACATAGATATCTGAGTGAACAGCGACTAAACCTGCTAAGATCATGCGTGTAGCAGACGGGGGCTTGCTGTCATTTGAGCATGTAGAACAGTTTACCGTGCCTCCTCGCATAAGCTGCCGTCTCCGTGAGAGTCACGTGCGGTTGCGCCATGGACACGCTGAGCTGATAGACTCGGGGCTGTGAGGACTCCTTCTTTTGATCAGTGTAGCAAATTAGGGATGAAAAGTTGGAACTTTTTGACCCTTTTCTTTTTACAGGCTTCTCCCTCGCAGTTTTTCGTAACCGCCTCTTGAACCAGTGCATGTATTATAGCAGCAGGTGTCTTTGTGCTTTCTGATCATAGTAATGTACCACCTGTAAATACATTTTTCTATTTTATATTTTTTTGTATTTTTTTGACATTTTGTTTCATTGGTGCGCTGTATTTTCCATGCCCCCAGCCCCTTAGAAAAAACAAACCGGAAAAAAGCAACGCAATCCTGTCCTTGCTGTGGTGATTACAGTCTTGGTTTACCTGTGGTGACAGCTGGGCTTTGGGGACAAATGTCAGTTGCCTCTGCACATGGAGCTGAAGTCCAGGAGCTGGAGACAGAGCAGGCTGCTGCTGTGCCTTCAGAACCTGGCCCCGAGCCATCTGTGGGCTCACCTTCATCTCAGCCTGGTGAGCGGCTGCCCATGTGGTGGGACAGCAGGCCCTGGAGTCTGCTCCTTCCTGGGATTGCTGGCATCCATCGTGGCCTGCCTGTCCCCACCGCTGCAGACATCCCGGCAGAGTGCACAGCCTGAGGCCGTCAATGGAGCAGCATACCGCCATGCTGTGGGTTCCTCTGTCATCTTCAGACTCTGCTGAAGGGTTTGAAGGGTTGGTTTTGTCTCTAATAAATGACTCCCTTTTCTAGCTTTGGTCCTGACTTCACTTTTGGTGGTTAGTGCAGAGCTGACCGCCCATTACTTCGCCCTGCCAGGCACTGTTAGGCTGCGCTGTCCCCAGGTTGTCACCTGCAGCTCTGGCTCTCTCCTGACTCAGTGTAGAGGTTCCCATTACACTTGGTGGGAGTGGGGGAGGTGGTGAGAACCACACTCAGCCCCAGGGATGCTGGAGAGGCAGGAGTGTCTCCATGGTAAGTGACTTTAAGGGCCAGGAATGCCTAAAGGTTGTCATTTCAGTTCTGGGCAAAGTTTGTCTGAGTTTGTTCTGAGTTTGTGGGAGAGAAATCCTGCACAGCACTCGACTCCAGCTCAGGTCACATGCCTGTCTTCAGAGCCCTTGAACATACCCCCATCTCCCCCCCCACACCCCAAGCCTCAGCATGTGCCAGGATGACCTTGAGTTCTGGAGGCCATCAGAGGGGGTTGGGGCCTGGGGAGACGCTTTCTCAGAAGTCCGGTAGGTAGAGTTTTCAAGGAACCTGTGTACTGGTATCTCACCTGTTCATGGCTGAGCTAAGAACATTTCACCCCCAAGTGTGCTGTGTTCTGTTCAAACTGCCATGATGTGGGCTGTCCTCTGAATAAAATGGTCACAGAGCTCCCCGTGTGGGGCAGCTGGAGTTCCGGGGACCTGGGCAGCAGGCTCCCAAGGGCCTCCATTACCCAGTTGAGTTACTGAGCCCACAGGAGAAAGGGTAGTGGCGAAGGAACATGGTTATGATACTAGTGTCAGAATAGAGCCTTGTGAGTCTGTGGGACTCTGCTTACAGCTCACCCGGCCTAGTGCTGTGTGGCAACGCTGCTGTTTGTCATAGCCAGCAGTTAATGTGGGCATTTCTATTCTTTCTGTATTGGGGGCGGGGGGGGGGGGTTGCATGTCTTAAGGGCACCACGTGCATGTCTGATGTCAAATCCGCTGCAACTGGGATCGTAGATGGTTGTGAACTATCATGTAGGTGCCAAGAATCAAGTCTGGGTCCTCTGCAAGTGTCCCTTTAAAAAAAAAAAATAGGTTTTTCCCCTCCATGTATGTATACTCAATACATGTGTGTATCTAGTGTCATCCACGGAGGACATAGGCTCCCCTGGAACTAGAATTAGGGCTGGTTTCTAGCTGCCATATAGGGTTAAAATTCAAACCCGGGTCCTACACAAGAACAGCTGCTCTTGGCCTCTGAGCCGTCTCTTCAGCCTCTTGAAGGAGTTTGAGTGTAATAAAATATGAACAGCCTTCAGCCCTGCTTCCCCCGGCACACGGCTCAGCGCCTCACCTCGGAGCAGGCAATGACAGCCCCTAACACCAGCCTCAAAGCCAGAGAGGAAAGCAGTCAGCTGTGATCCACAAACAATAGCGACTATCTAGCTGCCACCAGGAGAGTAGCAACTCAGACTTTCCTGGGTTTGCGTTCAGACTCCGTTTGTTTTCTCCCTTGTTGCCCCGACCCACCTTAGAGAATCCAAGGTCCTTCCCACCCTTGCAGGACATTTGGCTCTGTGGTATTTAGGCTGACAGACACAAACCCAAGTTGAACTCCTGTAGTAAAGTCGGAAGTTGCCCTGAGCACCGGGTGTAGCAGCTAACGCGACACACAGGGAGGTGGTCACACAGCGCAGTAGGGGAGGCCCATGGCTCGCACCTATTTGTCTATCTCTGTGACAGCAAAACCTCCCAGGTGCTATGCTGTGTGGCAGGCTAGCCATCCCAGCTAACGGCCAAAGAACAGGCTGGTGCAGGAGCCACGCCCCTGTTAGATGTAACGGCTAAATGGCCACAAAGAAAAGACATTGCCGTGCTCTTGACACCTTTGACATTTAACCACAGCAGGGTTCAGAAGTCTTAGGGTCATGCCCCTGCCAAGAGGGTGTGACATTCCTGTGTGTGTGGCACTTAAAGCTGGTTGCACCGTGTGCCTTAGGTATTTGAGTCATAGCTGTGGCAACCTACATAAGAACATCACAAGATCAGAAAGATTGTAGTGGTGAAGCTTGAAACATGGTGGCAGCGCCTTTAGTGCCAGCGGTCCAGAGGCTGAGGCAGACACAAGGCCAGCCTGGTCTACATGGTAGTTTCCAGACCAGCAAAGGTAACACAGTAAGACCCTGTCTTAAAATTGTGTGTGTGTGTGTGTGTGTGTGTGTACAAGTGCATATAGAAAACAGTTTGGAAAGAAATGTGATAAGATTAGTGTAGTCTGGACAGAAAGATCATGATTTCATGATTTTAGACCAGCCTGAGCTACACACCAAGACCCTGTCTCAAAACAAAAACAATAAGGTCTGGTCTGATCCTGACTCGTCGGCCACTTGGCTGTTTGGTAGACCATGTGAACCAGTGCGCAGGGGTGCCACACCTGTAAGGAATGGAGGAAGTGCCTGTCCACAGGACAAAGAACAGGACCACTGCCTGACAGCAGACCAGGCCATGGGTGCCAGTTCCTCTACCTCCGTCTGGAACCATGCCCATGTGGGGGGGAAAGAGTGTGGCTCAGGACCACACAGAAGAGGGTGGACCTGCTACTGGGCCTGCTTGAGACCCTCGGCGCAAAGGATGGGAGGGAGGAGGCTGTGAAGCTGGACAACTCCCAGAGTCCTTTGCAGTAGTTGTACCCAGAGGACCAGCCACACCACCAGGATCACAACTGGTGAATGGAAGAATAACCGAGTCAGGGCCTGCGTCCTCCACCTTGACCAAATTAGAAAAGCCCTCTACCCACCAAGATACGGAGAAGTCCTTAAACATTCCCACATTGGGCATCTCACAACTCCAGCAGGGGATGCCACACCTCTGTCCTTGCACCAGCATACATACACGCGAGTGTGCCCGTGCGCGCACACGTGTGCACACATATACACACATGTGCCTTTGTGTGTGTGTGTATGTGTCTGTACACCTGTGTATGCATGTGTGCATTTTTGTGTGTATCTGTGTATGCATACATGTTTATGTATGTCCTGTAGCACACATGGAGATCAGAGGACAGCATTCTTTTTGTTTGTTTTGGTTTTTCAAGACAGGGTTTCTCTGTGTAGCCCTGGCTGTCCTGGAACTTACTCTGTAAACCAGGCTGGCCTCAAACTCAGAAATCCGCCTGCCTCTGCCTCCCAAGTGCTGGGATTAAAGGCGTGCGCCACCACCGCCCAGCAGAGGATAGCATTCTTGAGTCTATGCCTATCCCCCTCTTGCTGAGGCACGGTCTCTGGCTTTTTCTGTGTTAGCCTACCTGGCCCATGAGCTTCAAGCAGCTCTGTCTGTCCTCCCCCTCACTGTCAGAGGGCTGGGGTAAGGAAAGGTGCACATGGCCGTATCTGGCTGTTTGGTGGGCTACAGGGATTGAACTTGGGTCAACAGTGTTTTTACCCACTGAGCCATCACCCAGGCCTAAATGTCTCCATTTAAACAAGAATCCTTGGCAGAATTTCTGCCATGTGTTGGGATCCTCAGGACCCAGCTCTAGGTTATACACGTGTGAACAGAAACTGAGATCAGGACACAAATGTAGTTCATACCAAGTGAAGTGGACCCAGGGATTAGAACCATGGCGGCTTCTAGAAGATTGTTTTTCATTGTTTAATTACTTCTGTGTACATATGCATGTGTCTGTGTGTGTACACCACTGTGTGGAGATCAGAAGGGGGTTCTGTTTTAGGTTCTGAAGCAGCTATCTATGTGACCCAGGCTGTCCTCCTGGACATAAGTGATCCTCCTGTCTCCAACCCCTGAGTAGCTAGGACAGCAGGCAGAGGCCCTCATACCTACAATCATTCAAGACTTTCTTTCTAACACATGGTATCACTTTGCAGCCCTGGGTGGCCTCAAACTCACAAAGATCCACCTGCCTCTGCCTCCTGAGTGTTGGGATTAAAAGCGTGCAATGCCATCCCTGGCAACATTCAAGGTTTTTAAAGCAGCCATTCTAACTACATTAAAAGAGTCAGACACCATCTGAGAAAAGCTGTGGCAAGCAAGTGAGTTCTCCAGAGATGGCCCCACCATTTTGCGTGACAGCGTTAGGGGAGATGTAGTAGCCTCAGAGACTTCATCCCAGGATGGCTTCTAGATGCTGATGGGCCTTTCCCGACACCAGTACACATCCTAATGTTTCCTAGGCATCAGTCCACCCTATTGGTCAGGTTTCCTGCAGATCAACATGGAGATGTTCGGGGCTGGAGAGATGCTCAGCGGTTACGAACACTGACTGCTCTTCCAGAGTTCCTGATTTCAATTCCCAGCAACCACATGGTGGCTCACAACCATCTGTAATGGGGTCCAATGCCCTCTTCTGGTGTATCTGAAGACAGTTACAATGTGCTCATATACATAAAATAAGTAAATATTTTAAAAAACATGGAGATGTCCTCTCATGTAGAAACGCTGTGTAGATGAATTGATGATTTCATGATTCCTGATAATTTTTTTAGAACTACTAAATTGATACAAGTAATCTCAAACCCTCTATAGAATAAAAGCTGCAGATAGAGCCCTGAAAAACCTTCATGTGTCACAGTTCTAATTGAACTAGAAAAGCAAAACAGGCTTGGAACAAATTTATGATCAAGGAAAACATTCCTTCTAGGTTAGGAATGAGGCCACTGTCTGGTAACTAAAGGTCATAATCTGGGAATGGACAATGCATTGTAGGTGCAAGGACGGAAAATAAATGACAGACTAGTCTATACAAAACTTCAAAACTAATAATACACAAGACAGATGATTTGTCTCTTGCAAGACTGTGTTAACTTGTAGAATAAAAAAAAATATTCCGGGGGCTGGAGGGATGGCTCAGCGGTTAAGAGCACTGACTGCTCTTCCAGAGGTCCTGAGTTCAATTCCCAGCAACCACATGGTGGCTCACAACCATCTGTAATGGGATCTGATGCCCTCTTCTGGTGTGTCTGAAGACAGTTGCAGTGTACTCACATAAAATAAATAAATAATTTAAAAATATTGCTTTAAACTTATAATGACCTTATGGTGCTAGTAACAGACAATGTAAGTCAGGTACTAGCGTAATGGAAAGACACGTTAAACAAGTCCGCTGTAACTCCTTACGTCTTCCCGATCGCCCTATGACATGAACTATTTCCTTGAACTTACTAGGAACTTATGGATGTTTAGAAAACCACGTGATCAATTATCTCTCCTGAGAAAGTGTAAAAGCTAAGAGCAACAATGAAGCTGTGTCTTTCTTTTCTTTTCTCTGGTTAAGGAACTGAGCCTCTCGCCTGGCCAGCGAGAGGTCCCCGAGTCAAAGAGAAAAGAATGCAAGTAACTAAGTGTCTCTTCCCCTGCTGCTCTCAGTAGAAGTTAATTGCCCAAAACTAAATACCTTTTGGACCCTAATACCAAGAAAGAGTTAAATTCCCAGAAGTCATCAGCTTTTGGCCCCAATACCACTCTCACTGCCTGCCTCAGTTTACCCTGTGGCATCAAGTGGGTCCTTGACAAGATTCAAAGGAAGATACACTTACAATAAATGTCAACAAAAATTCCAAATAGAGGTTAGAGAGACGGCTCAGCAATTAAGAACACTGGCTACTTTCACAGAAGACCCAGGTTTGAGTCCCAGCACCCACAGGACAGTTCACCACCATCTGTAACTTCAGTGTCTTCTTCTGGCCTCTGTAGACACTGCAAATCATGTGCAGACAGGCTTTTGGGCAAAACACACAACAAACAAATAAATCCAGGCTGGATGTGGTGACGCACGCCTTTAATCCCAGCACTTGGGAGGCAGAGGCAGACTGGGCCAGCCTGATCTACAGAGTGAGTTCCAGGACAGCCAGGGCTACACAGAGAAACCCTGTCTTGAAAAAAAAACCAAAAGTAACTAACTACAGTCACAAGAGAATCAGATTGGCCAGTCTGGGTTTCAGTGGGTCCCAGGGCCCCATCAAGAGACCCAGTTTCCAAAGCCCTGCTCACTAATGTGGCTCAATGTCTACTCTGTGTTCACTCAGGAGACAGGGTGGTCTGAAGAGTGAGTTCTAGGGCAGCCTTGACCCTGTTGTTTGTTTGTTTGTTTGTTTATTTTTGGTTTTTCAAGACAGGGTTTCTCTGTTTAACCCCCGGGCTGTCCTAGAACTCACTCTGTAGACCAGGCTGGCCTCGAACTCAGAAATCCGCCTGCCTCTGCCTCCCAAATGCTGGGATTATAGACGTGCACCACCACAGCCCGGCTGACCCTGTTGTTTTTAAAGTTTCACCTTATAAAAACAAAAAGAGGGTGTGAGAGTTCCCTCATAGAAGCAGGAGGGAGGGGAGAGCATAAGGAGGTTGTGGAGGGGAAACCGGGAAGGGGGATAACATTTGAAATGTAAATAAATAAAATAACCAATTTTTAAAAAAAGGAATGAAAAACCTCTCAAACTCACCAGAGCTGGGAGGGTGCAGCACCCCCATTTAGACCCCATGAAGAGGACCCAGCACTGTGTGGCCTCAGCCCCCCTGACAGCCTGGTATATGACTGAGCAGTAGACAAAGGTCTTCCGGACATCCCAGGGGCTGCAGCTCAGCTGGAGTCCCACTGCTCACACGTGTGTGTGTGTGTGTGTGTGTGTGTGTATGTGTGTGTGTGTAAGATACCATACATGGCCAGTATATAATAGAATATATTACACAGAGATAATTATATTTAAATATATATGTATTCCATTTATATATATATATGTATATGTGTGTATATATGTGTGTATATATGTGTGTATATGTGTATATATATGTATATATGTGTATATTGTACATGTGTATATGTGTATATGTATATATGTATACATGTATATATGTATATATATACACACACACATATATATATGGGGAAAGGAAAAAAATCTACACTTAAGTACTTCATAAATGCAAAAACTAAAACTAAAAAACCTGAAAAGCAGGGCCAGGCTGAGCGGATGGTGAAGAACTTGCCATGGGAGGGTCTGAGCTGGGATCCTGGCACCCATACACAGCCAAGCACAGCATGCACCTGGACCCAGCACTGCGAAGGGACACAGGAGGACCACAGGCTAGTAAACCTAGCCTCAGGTTCACTGACAGACCCTAAATCAAGGCGTCACCTACGGCCACATGATTCCACAAAGGTCCTCAAAAGCACCCTGAAGGGAGTCTTTCGGCAAACGGTGCTGGGAATCCTAGCTCTCTGCCTGCCAATCAATAATCAATCATCAACCAATCAATCAACAGCTCTCTTTCTAATTCAACTAGAAATGGACCAAACACATTTTTTTTTTTTTTTTTGAGACAAGATCTTATTTTGTGATCCTGGCTGGCCTGAAAATTACTCTGTAGACCAGGCTGGCCTCAAATTCAGAGATCCCCCTGTCTCTGCCTCCCGAGTGCTGGGAATAAAGGTTTGTGCCACTACTTTTGTTTGATTAATTAATAAATTTAATTAATTAAATTAATAACTTTGATTAATCAAACAAAAGGTGTCATTTTAAAAATCAGTCAAACCAGAGTATAGTTGTGCACACACCTTTAATCCCGGCACTTGGGAGGCAGAGGCAGGCGGATTTCTGAGTTCGAGGCCAGCCTAGTCTACAGAGTGAGTTCCAGGACAGCCAGGGCTGCACAGAGAAACCCTGTCTCAAAAAAAAGGAAAAAAAAAAAAAAAGAAAAGAAAGAAAGGATTGAAGGTTGCAGCTGCATCAAATTAAAAAGGGTTTGCTCAACAAAGGAAGCAATTATCAGCATAAGGAAGTGACATGTTAGTCATCCGCAGAAGGGTCAATGATCCACGCATACAGCAAGCTCAGAAACCCAACATCCAAACTCTAATCTCATTAACGATGCTCAGATGGACTGAACAGACCGGGGCTGGAGGATGGCTCACAATCACCTTCAACTCCGGCTCCTGAGGACTCCCGCGCCCTCTTCTGGCCTGCAGAGGTACTGCATGCAGGTGCATGTACACATATATACACATAACCAAAAAACAAAAACACACCTTTAAAAACAGATGTACAGACCTGGAGAGGTGGCTCAGAGGTTAGGAGCACTGAGATATGATGCCCTCTTCTAGTGTCTGAAGACAGAAGTCTCACATATATTAAATAAATAAACAAACAAACAAATAAATAAGATTTTTAAAAGCCCCGATGTACAAATAAACCAATAATTACACCAAAAGACACATGTCCTCACCCCCTGGGGGACTGCAGATACAACCTGCACTGAGCTCTCACCTCACCCCACTCAGAATGGCTCAAAACCATCTTGTAAAGGGGTCTGATGCCTTCTTCTGGTGTGTCTGGAAACAGCTACAGTGTATTCAATAAAATAAATCTTACCAAAAAAGAGAGAGAGAGAGAGAGAGAGAGAGAGAGAGAGAGAGAGAGAGAGAGAGAGAGAGAGAGAGAGAGAGAGAGAGATATTAAAAAATAAAATGGACAGACAACTTGGAAGACTAGGAATTTGAACCGCTGAGCTTCGCAACACACCTGAGCTGAATCGAAGCGAGACCATCAGACTAATCAAGATTTCGAGGCAGGCCACTAAGCCACCAGCCTGGACTCTTCAGAACCATCCCTGACACCGAGTAAATTGCGGGCTGATGTGCCGTCCCGTGTGACTTTGAGCCAAACTCAGTGTCTGATACCTGGCCAACGGCACCGTGCAACACTGAGAAAACCAGCTGCCAATTTGAATGGAGTCTCTGGCTCCCCGGACTCCGCAACAACTCAAGTTCAAATACACTAAGGGTAGCGTCTGCAACTCAAGCTCTAAGTGAGCAAATATGTCCTTTCAAAAGCCAACGCCACCACCTAGCAGAGCGGCAGACTGAGCTCACAACAGCCCTTTCTTTTTTTTTTAATTTTATGTGTATGAGTACACTGTAGCTGTCTTCAGACACACCAGAAGAGGGCATCAGATCCCATTACAGATGGTTGTGAGCCACCATGTGGTTGCTGGGAATTGAACTCAGGACCTCTGGAAGAGCAGCCAGTGCTCTTAACCGCCGAGCCATCTCTCCAGCCCCCATGACAGCCCTTTCAAACACCCCAGTGTGCAGACCAGAGCTTGGCTTAAAGCGCCAAAGTTACCTCACCGTGGAAAGGGACGCTCCTGAGCTGCCCTGCACCCTGAGGTTGGGCACCAGTCCTGAGACGCAGAAACCCGTGCAAGGGAGCTTTTGGCTACAGCTGACCCATTTCCCTGCTGGGTACATACAGCCCATCATTGCCACAAGGCCATGAAAACCCTTACACTCGACGCAGCAGAGTGACAGCACAGGCTCAGTTTGGGTCCCCCTCACACACCCGAGTCCCTCCTGCACCACCTTGATAGGAGCCAGTGTTACAAAGCTAGAGGTCCACGGCGCCCTCTGAACACAAGGTCCCCACCTGACGTGTGCCATCTGCAGCAGGGTAGGGTGAGCTAAGCGGGACCAACTCTCCTCTCTGTGTCTCTGGCTTGCAGTTGAGCCTACAGAAGAGCCAGGTTGGGGAACCCAGACACAACAAAACCCAGACACAACAAAACCCTCCAGCACTCACCTGGATCCGGGAGGAAGCAGGGCCGCTTTTGCAAGCTTCGGAGGCCTCCCTCTGCCCTCAGGAGCATTGGAAGGAAGCATCCTCAGACACAGGTGTGCCAGCCACACCCACACCCCGGGCGCACGGGAGCAGCGAGTGGCACGATCGGAATCTATTAAATCCCCAGGATGAAGCTCACACTGTCCCTGTCACTTAAGGTCTAGGAAGGGCACAGCAGTCCACACCCGACAGCTCCTGTCCCACCTGCTCACTGGGAGACTGGGACAAGCCCTGCAGCCCCAGTCTGAGGACCCCTGGCCTCCTTGCTGGCTGCTTCTCCACTCACCTAGGTGACAGACCCAGCTTTCCCAAGCAAGGATCACACACACACACACACACACACACACACACACACACACACACACACTGTTGGGGGCGGGCTTTGGCCTGAAGAAAGACACGGGCTCGAGTCAGGGCTCGGATGAGCTTTATTTGCCACAGCCGGTTGGTTCTTCAGCCGCCCAGCAGAACACCTGCACTCAATTGACCTCTAGCGAGGGCGCTGTGACCCAGGCCCCGGCCTTCCCACGACAACCCTGGGGACTCAAACACTGAAACTCGTGCCATTTGGGCCACCCCGCCGCCCTCCTGACCCCTGTCCTGTCCCTTGAGTTCTTGCCTCTGAGGGCTCATGGGAATGGCACGGGGAGGGCCAGGGTCACACAGCTGTCCTCAGCCCTGCCTCCAGGGGGCGCTCAAATGGAGACAGAGGCACTGTTGGTTAAGAGGTAGCCAGGCTCACTCAGTTCTGAGCTGACGACTGATTTCTAGGTTGCAGGTCACAGCAGCTGGCCTTCCCTCTCCCTGAGACAGACTGTCCCCCAGTCTGACGAGGAGGCTACAGTGAGAGGCAGAACAGGCTGAACGACAGGCAGGTCGCTTTACGGTCTGACCAGGCCTCAAAGTTAAGCCATGCGGCTCTGCCCTCTGCCTCGGTCCACAGGCAGGCAGGTCCCCAAGAAGGGCTCAGCTCCGGTAGCTCCGGAGCAGATGCCCAGCGATCACCAGTCTCTGGATCTCGCTGGTACCTTCGTAGATCTCAGTGATGCGGGCATCTCGGTAGTACCGCTCGGCTGGCATCTCTGTCACGTAGCCCATGCCGCCCAGGATCTGGATGGCCTAAGGGGGGAAACAGGCACTAGGAGGGAGCAGTCCCCCACCCTGGAGAAAGGGCAATGGCCGGGGGCTCGGTGCTCACCTGGTGGCTAATGGCGGTTGCAGCTTCTGACGCAGCGAGCTTGGCCATGGCGGACTCCTGCCCGCCCCAAAGAATGGCAAAGTCAACGTCTTCACTTTCAGAGGGACCCCCCGGCTCAACACCCTCTGTAAGCAGCATGCACCTGACTTCAGAGCCTGTGGTGCCCACCCCCTCCCCCACCCCCACCTCCGAGCGAGCCTTGGGAGCCCCTCCCCACGGGCACCTTGGTGAAAGGCTTCTTATTGTCCTTCAGCATGGCAGCGCGCCAGGTCAGCAGGCGGGCACTCTCCAGAGCCAGGGCCATGTCTGCCAGCTTGAACTGCAACGATCCAGCCCCACCCGTCAACCAACCGGTGCTCTCCCTCCCAAGGGTGGGGATGGGTGAGGTAGGGTTGGGGGTGGGGGTGGTAGGGTGCGGTAGAGGGGGTGAGACAAGCGAGTGAAAAGCAAGCTTTCCTTCCCTTAGCCCCTGCGCCCCGGATCCTGAAGCCCCGTCTCCAACCCCCTACCTGGATGTTTTGGAGCTTGGTGAGCGGTGCCCCAAAGGCGTTGCGGTTCTCGGCGTATTTCACAGCGCAATCCAGGGAGGCCTGGGCAATGCCCAGGGCCTGGGAGGCGATGCCAATGCGGCCCATGTCCAGGGTTTGCTGTGGGGACCGCGCAGTCAGTAGCTGTAGGCTGGGCCCAGGGCCTGGCCCCAGGGTGCTGCCCTGTAGCCTGGCTCACCATGGCTATTTTGAAGCCCATCCCAGGCTCCCCGAGAAGGTTCTCCTTGGGGATGCGGCAGTCCTCAAAAATGAGGTTGGCTGTGGATGAGGCCCGGATGCCCAGCTTGTCCTCCTTCTTGCCCAGCGTGAGCCCAGGAGTTGGCATGGGGACCAGGAAGGCGCTGATACCCTGGAAGGTTCCAAAAGCAAGAGTCTGGAGAGCCGCTGCTAGAGCCGCGCGCAGCCACCCGCGCTCAAGCCCCGCCCCCACTCCAGCCTCTGTGCCCTCTGCTGGCTTTGGGGTGGAGTGCGAACCCCGTTGGGGAAAGAAAGGCTCCTCGTCAGCCCCAGCAGGAGCCGCTCCAACAGGACCACTCCAGGGGTCTGCTGGCCCACCTTGTTCTGCCGGGACCTGTCTGTACTGGCAAACACCACCGTGGCGGAAGCCTCCCAGGAGTTGGTGATCCAGGCTTTGGTCCCGTTGAGGACCCACGAGTCACCGTCTTCCCGGGCAGTGGTGGAAGCGGCTCCTGCATCACTGCCATTGCCTGCCACAAACACGGAGCTCGGGACCCATCCCTCAAGGCCCAGGGCATCTAGCTCAGAGCCCTGGCTGCCAAGCACAAAGTCCCTGCGACTTGGGCTCTAAAGGTGGGACCTTGTACCAAACCTTCAAAGACTCATCCACAAGGACACAGGGATCAGAACAGGCATGGGACATGGGTCGTCTTCAAGCCAAACCTTCCTCACCCCACATGGGTGGCCTCCTGGTATGTCCAGGCAGCTGTAGCCCATCCCAGCAAGTTGCCCGTGAGGCCTGCTTCAGCAGTTCAAGACTCCAGGACAACAGGCCCCAAGCCTGCCTCTCCCTCTGGGGGCATCTGGCTTCTGTCTGTCACCCTGACTCTGAGGTAAGGAGACAGGGGACCCCGCACTGTGCAGTACCTGGCTCACTGAGGGCAAAACAGCCGATCTTGTCACCGTTGGTGAAAGGGGTGATCCATTGTTTCTTCTGCTGTGAGGATCCAAACTTCAGGATGGGTCCCAAGTAGAGCGACTGACGGGACAGCAGAGAGCAGTATGAGCCCACCCCGGGTCTTTACTCTCTCCAGAGGCCCTCCCTGGGGACTAAGGACTCAGGAAACCCTAGGGAGACAAGTCCCGGAGCCCAGGCTGGCCGTGCTTGGCTGCACGTGCTTGGATACACGGCCAAGGTCCACACAGAGCCACGCGGCTCCCCCAACTGTGTCGTGTGACCCAGAGACTCACGTTGTTGACGCTCATGATAACTCCAGTGGAGGCGCAACCCCGGCTGATCTCCTCCAGGGCGATCGAATAGGCCAGGTAATCCAGGCCGGCACCGCTCAACTCCTCTGGGACATCCATGGCCAGCAGCCCAAGCTCACCCATCTTCTTCACCTGGCCCCGGGGGAGAAGGCACATGAGGGACAGCTGCTTCAAGCCTACTCTCCCCAGCTCTCCAGCCCCTGAGGCAGAACCTGCACGCTCAGACCACCCCGACCCTGACCATTCACACCAGTCACAGGTCACACTCCCCCAGCTGAGACGAGCATGCAGCACCATCCACTCCAGCCGTGCAGCGTCCACACTTGACAATGCTTGCATCTCAGCCCACAGCTGCAGCAGGGAACAGGTAGAGGGAGTCTGTTGGGGAAGTTGGAGGTAAGAAGCAGAAAGCTTTCTCCTACGAGGACTTTTCTTCAGTCCCACACGCACATACGCGCACGAGCATACATACATACATACACACACACACACACACACACACACACACACCCCACAGGACCTCTGAGTGTGCCATCTCGCTGTTGACTCTGTCATAACTAATCTCCATGGGCCACCTCTTCTCCTTACATCTGCTGACCCCAACCCCACCCTATCCTGCACTCACAGCTGGAACCCCTCTTCTATTGACATGTTCCTTTCACTACTGTCTTTTTCCTTGTCCAAGAGGACAGACACCTTGTGAGGTTTTGTCTTTTTCTCTTACTGTTGTATACCCAGGGCCTGGAGTGAAAGAATCCATGACAAGCCGTGACAGGCGCTTGGGGTTTCTATGTGAGGACAGTTACAGTAATAGCAGCGGTTAAGGCGTGGGTGGTAATGGGCGTGAGTGGGTGGGACTGAGCTGAACAGACAGAATCTTAACCGGCTCCCTCCATCACTCAGCTCGGCCCCTGAGGACGCAGTCGATGCCTTCACCTCTGAGCCTGATGTCCGGAGACGTGCGGACCACAGCAGGGCCCACCTGACTTCGGGAGAATGACCTAAGCCAGCGGCCTCCGAGGATCTGAGGCAAGCAGTGGTAGAACAGTCACTACCATTAGATCTTTTTAGTCACCCTTCAGTGTCCCTCAGAGGCTGGTCCCATGATCCCCTGCAGCTACAGAATGCACAGGAGCTCCAGACAATGGCACCCAGTGTGTGCCCTCCATATACTTAAATCTTTCCTTTATTGTTATTGTGTGCTTTGAGTGTTTCCCCTGCATGCCTGTCTGTGCACCATGTGTGCAGTACCCACAGAGGCCAGAAGAGGGCGCCAGATCCTCTGGGACCAGAGAGTTACAGATGGTTGTGAGCCACCCCTCGGTGTGCTGGGACCTGAAAGGTAACTTTGTTGGGGGAAATAAGAGGGGTCACAGGGAGGAGATGGGGGAGAAATGAGGTCAAGCACTCATGTACTAAACTCTCTCAAAAATAAATTTCCTTTTAAGGCAGGGTCTCATGTAGCCCAGGCTGGCCCGGAGATTGCTATGACCTTAAACTTCTGATCCTCTTGCCTCTACTTCCTGTGTGCTGGGATTATAGGCAGCCACTGCTTACCACACTCAGCTTATGGGGTGATCGTACTCAAAGCTGGAGGCAGTGCGTGCCAACACCACCAGGTGAGCTACCTCCCACACTGCTTTTTTAAAAAATTCATTTATTTATTTTTTTAAAATTTTATATATGAGTGCTCCACCCCATTTCTCCCTTGTCTCCCCACCCTCTAATCCTCTCACACCCCAGTTCCCAGACTCATGGCCTCTTAGTCTCTAGCCACCTGATTGTTTATTTATTTATTTATTTAGGAACAGCTGGTCCTCCTGCCTCTACCTCCAAGTGCTAGGATCACAGACATGGGCTACCAGGCCCTGCACTGCAAAAGAAATAGATTAAAATAAAAGTCTACAAAAGGAGCTGGAAAGATGGCTCAGTGGTTAAGGGCACCGCTGTTCTCTCAGGGGATCTGGGTTCCCTTCCCAGAACCCATGGCTCACAACCATCTGTAACCCCAGGCCCTGGGAGATCCAATGTCCTCTTCTGGCTTCTTGGGCACCAAACACGCACATGTGTCCAGACATGTATGCCCACCTAACACCCATACACATACAAATATATTTTTAAATAATCTTTTTTTTTTCTTTTTTTCTGAGACAGAAACGGTTTCTCTGTGTAGCCCTGGCTGTCCTGGAACTCACTCTGTAGACCAGGCTGGCCTTGAACTCAGAAATCTGCCTGCTTCTGCCTCCCGAGTGCTGGGATTAAAGGCGTGCGCCACCACCGCCCAGCCAAATATATTTTTTAAGTTTATAAAAAGCTATATTAAAACATTTCTTTTTCCTTCACTGAGAAGGAGCTGAGAGTGTCAGGCCCCTGAGGGCCCAGGACTGTAAACCTAGCGCTACCTCTACCCCAAAGAAAATGACCGAAGCTGGCTGTAAACGCTGGTACTGTAAACTCATTTCTTTCTTCCCTTTGTTAGTTTAGGTGTAAAAAGACTGAAGTCCAGTTTGGTTGTGAAACATCCAAATGGCAGACACTGGCGCCAGCCTTCTCCCGGAGTCTGGCCCACGTTCCTCTCAGTGGCCATCCCTTGGCCCTTCTGTAGGTCAGCTACTATGATCCTGCGAGAATAAGAACCATTCCTCAGCCAGAGCTTAGGAATGTCTACGCTTCGGGTCCTGAGGAGGAGGTGGCTCGGAAGTCTGTTTCTGAGAATTCTGTCTCACAGAATGTCATGTCTGGCCCTGCAGAAACTTGAGATTATGACGAACTCTGGGGTGCTGCTAAACCCCCCTGGAGTGCACAAACGTCAGAGGCAAGGGTTGCTGTTATTATTATTATTATTATTATTATTATTATTATTATGCCTTTGCTTTTATTGATTTGGGGATTTTGTAGGGCTTTTGACTGGTTCTTACCTCACTATGTAGCTCAGGCTGACTCTGAACTTGGGGTCTTCCCGCCTCAGCCTCGGGAATACATCATGCTTTACCACCTATATTCTTTTTGTTGTTGTTGTTTTGTTTTGTTTTTGTTTTTCGAGACAGGGTTTCTCTGTGTAGCCCTGGCTGTCCTGGACTCACTCTATAGACCAGGCTGGCCTCAAACTCAGAAATCCGCCTGCCTCTGCCTCCCAAGTGCTGGGATTAAAGGCATGCGCCACCACCGCCCAGCTACCATCTATATTCTTGTTGCCTTTTCTTTGTTTTCCAGGCAGAGTGTTTTCATGTACCCCTGGCTGGCCCAGAACTCGCTATGTAGACCAGGCTGGCCTCAAACTCACAGCAATCTGCCTCAGTGCGCCTCTGGGATCAAGG
Organism: Arvicanthis niloticus; assembly: GCF_011762505.2. NCBI lineage: Eukaryota > Metazoa > Chordata > Mammalia > Rodentia > Muridae > Arvicanthis > Arvicanthis niloticus. The sequence goes on from NC_133432.1 coordinate 5,840,357, forward strand.
GCGCACGCCACCACGCCCAACTCTTTGCTCTTATAACTGCATTCTTTCTGCAAATACACTTTCTCCAGTTCCACTGTTAAAAAGGGAAGCTCATCAGAATGTTCCTTGCAGGTTCGTGGGTGAACACAGGCACCCAATCTTGTCAGTCATGTCTCCAGGATGGGATCACTGGATACGGTACCGAGTATGACACACCTGCACCTGGCAGAAGTGCAGCAAGCAGGAGGAAATCATGAGCAGCTCGGGGAGGGACAGCGAGGCAGCATCTGTGACAGTGTAGTCTGCCACCTGAGCTAGAGCTTGCTCGGTGGTTCCGGAATCACACGGTTACTGGTCAGTGTTTGTGTCTCTTAACTGGGGATGTGATCTGTTTACGTCTCGGTTACTGGATGGCGTTCTAAACCTCCAGGTACAGAATGGAATTTAAGGGCAATGAAGACTCAAAATACTATCCCATAGCACAGGACTGTCACACATATACACACATAGGATAATGATGATAACAGTTTACAAAAACGACCTAGGTATTTTTTTTTTTTTTTTTTTTTTTTTTTTTGGTTTTTCGAGACAGGGTTTCTCTGTGTAGCCCTGGCTGTCCTGGAACTCACTCTGTAGACCAGGCTGGCCTCGAACTCAGAAATCCGCCTGTCTCTGCCTCCCAAGTGCTGGGATTAAAGGCGTGCACCACCACTGCCTGGCTACGACCTAGTTATTAAGATGTCCACCGTGACAGGTGTGGCAGGTTGCGCCTTTATCAGCCACAAGAGGCAATGACAGGGAGAGTTCTGTGGGCCTGAGGCCAGTCTGATCTACAGAGCAAAAATTCCAGCCCAGTCAGGGCTGCATACTGAGAGCCTGTCGCAAGAAAGCAACGAATGGGGGCTGGAGAGACGGCTCAGAGGTTAAGAGTGCTCGGTGCTTTTGCAGAGGACCAGGGTTCAATTCCTAGCACCCATATGACGGATCATAACTGCTTGTAAGTCCAGTTTCGGGACATATGATACTCTCTCTTCTAGCCTTGACAGGCCATGAAACACACACACAAACGCACTAAATTAATAAATACATCTTTTTAAAATGTTTGCAAATCTTGCCTAGGGGCCAGATGCTGAACAAAGCAAACATTCAGAGCATGTTCTGAGCCTCCTACCCAAGGTCGTGGTGCCTCTGGCGGCCACCACTGTCCACTGTGAGCCACGGAGGCTGCCTCTCTCACCTGAGCCGTGGGGAACAGATGTTCCTTGTCCAGCTGGGCTGCGATGGGGACCAGCTCCTTCTCAGCAAAGTCACGGCAAGTCTGGCGCAACATCTGATGTGTCTCAGGCAGCTCCACAGACTGGTAAACCGTGTGTAAGCTTCGCCAGTCCCGAACATGGAGAGCTATCAGAGAAGGCTCCGAGTTAGGGAATGACATTGCTAAGTAGCTTAAGACTCATTTCTTTCTCTTTATGGTTCTGGGAATCTGTGTTTATGCATGTACATATGCATGCAGGTGCCCACAGAGGCCAAAAGAGGGCGTCAGATCCTCTGGACCTGGAGTTTTAGGGGGTTATGAGTTGCCCAACATGGGTGCTGGGATCTGAACTCGGGTCTTCTGTAAGAACAGCAGACACTGAGTTAGGGAATGATTTGAGCTGGTGTTCGGGCTAGCCTAGGCAATATGTCAAGACTTCATTCATCCCGGGGTCCGGAGTGATGGCTCGGCAGTTAAGAGCACTTGCTGCTGTTTCAGAGGAACCAGGTACAGTTCCCACCACCAACAGGGTGGCTTACAATTGTCTGTAACTAAAGTTCCAGGGGCTCCGACAAACTCTTCTGGCCTCTGTGGGACATGGCGCACTTATGCAGGCAAAACACTCATATACATAAAATAAAAATAAACTTATATATATATTTTTGAGACAGGGTTTCTCTGTATAGCCCTGGCTGTACTGGAACTCACTCTATAGACTAGGCTGGCCTGGAACTCAGAAATCCACCTGCCTCTGCCACCCTAGTGCTGAGATTAAAGGCATGCGCAAACACTGCCATGCAAAAATAAACTTAATAAAAAAAAAAAAAAAAAATAGAGCACCTCTCCCCACCCCCAACCCCGGTCTCAGAGGGGAAAAAAACTTTATTGATACAATGTCAACAGGGCTGTTACAGAAAAGCCCAGGCTAACTGAATGCTTAACTGTTCACAAAACACTTCAATCCTCAATATAATCCATTTACAACACCTCAGAAATAGGTTTTAAGTTTCACTGGGTGTGGAGTTCTATAAATGTGGACAAGAAACAGCCCTCAGCTCCCGGGAGTGGAAGGATTAAAGTACTAATGGCTGATTTAACACAATCCTAATTGTTAATGTGGATCTGGATTAGCCAAAGGAAGTGGTGGCCACAGTGTCAGGGCTGCTACAGAGGAGACAAAACGCTATTAAAAATAACTAATTGCTAACATTATGGAAACACACGTTAGAAGCCAACCACTATGCATCCTGTGATTTTAATGCAGCTCTGAGGATGGAAACAGTTCACACTTGGACCACTTGATGCAGAGAGGTTGAGCGTCACTTCCAAGGTCACAGGTCAGAGTTCAATGCCAGGGCCCCCAGTATGGAGGATCAACTCACCCAGAACCTCAGCTGGGGCTGAAATGGGGTTAGGGGTGCGGATGGGGCCGCGAAAAGGGGAGGTGGCGATGTGTGTCCCTCAAGAAGGGAGCCAAGCAGGAGCCCGGATTCCTGCAGAGCCTGGGCCTTACACTGGCCAGAAGCTACTGAACTAGGGCAAAGGCCGCGCGCAGCCGCGGGGCTGCTGCCCGCTCATCCGCCCGGGGCCACAGCAGGACCCGTCGCCGTGATCTCCGCCCTGTGACCAGCCCTGGGGCTCCGCGGGCTCACTCACCTCTGCAGACAGGGCCACCGGCCCGGGAGAGCAACGCGGCGGCCATGGGCACGGATCTCCCGGACCACCTGCAGCAAGCAAGCTCTGGAGGAAGCCACGGCCACTTGGCTGCAAGGGCGGGGCCGACGAAGTGCGCGGGCCGGGCCACGCCCACCGCCCAGAGAGGAGGGGCGGGCGCCGAGCCTGAGCCACGCCCATCTGGCTGCAGGGGCGGGGCCTGAGACAGACTTGCGTTCTGGGGTCCTGGCCTCTAGCGTTCGCAGGAAGTTAACTTCTGCCAATCCGGAGACTGCGAAGTTTGCCGGCTCCTTCCCCTGGCTCCGTCTCTAGGAAGGCTGCTGACAACGCAGACGCATGAAAATAAAAGTAAACAAGCAATCATCCTCACACACACACACACACACACACACACACACACACACACACACACACACACACACGGTCCAAACCTGTAATTCTAGCGACTCCTGAGCCTGAGGCAGGAGGATTGCAGGTTCAAAGTCTCCCTGTATTACAGAGTAAATTCAAGCCCAGCTTGGGCAACCTTACGGTGTCTTCAAAATAAAAGTTTAAAGAGGGCGTGGGGAATAGAGCTGAGCGGTAGAGCCCCTGCCTGGCAGACCTAAGGCACTGGGTTCAGTTTTAGGGAGAGAAGAAAAGACCTAGTACCTTCGCCTGCCCACCCACTTCCGCATGCTGACAGCGGAATCCCTGGCTCCCTGATCATCTTTCCTCGGACCACACAAGGCAAGCAGCTTTTGCCCTCCTGCCTGGATGTCCCGCTACCATTCCTAGCCCACAGGTCCTTAACATCCAGCCTTTTATTTACACTTCACCCTGGGATTTTTTTTCCCCACTATTCATCTCTCCCACTAGTCTGTGGATTCAAAAAGGGCTGAGGGGGGCTCAGTATTTATGAAAGATATTCCCCCCACCCCCACGCCCACGCCCATCCTAAGATGTGGAAGTGAAAGAGATACTGTCTTTAGCACCTCTTGGTTGAGCGGAGAGCCCTGCCGGGAGTAGGGTGGAGGCTCTGACTGACTGCCCAATAACGCCACTAAGGGTTCTAGCACCCTCAGCACTCTGTCCCAGAGTGGAACTTGCCATTAAAGAATTGAGACAAGGCTCGAACTCACAGAGATCAGCCCTGCCTTTGTCTCTTCAATGGGGGGATTACAGGCAGGTGCCACCACTCAAACCCATATTTTTGAAGTATTTAAAAATAAAAAGGGAGGAAATTTATGGGCCTGCAAGATGGCTTAGTGAGCAAAAACACTTGCTGCCAAGTCTGACGACCTGAATTCTATCCCCAGAACCTGCCTGGGGCCTTCTGCAGCCTTTGACATGGTGGCCTGAGAGACTAAGAAAGAATCCTCAGAGGAAGAGGTGGTCAGGGCAGGGTGGAGGCTCTGACTGACTGGCAATCAGGTTGCCTCTTTATTTGAACAGGTTTCACAGAACAAAGACCGACTAATAATTACCCAACAAGTATAGACTGTGTTTGGTTATTTTCATTACATGTCCAGGGTTACAAGTTCAGTCACAATTAGAAAGTTCAAACAGAAGGGGCTGGAGAGATGGCTCAGTGGTTAGAGCACCGACTGCTCGTCCCGAGTTCAATTCTCAGCAACCACATGGTGGCTCACAACTATCTGTGATGGGATCTGATGCCCCCTTCTGGTGAGTCTGAAGACAGCTACAGTGTACTTACATAAATAAATCTTTAAAAAAAAAAAAAAAAGAAAAGAAAAAATAGGCTTGCAGCCTACTAATAAAAATGCCAGGTCTGTCTTTCTTGGGAAGCTAACACAGCCTAGAGCAGGCATAGGAATGTCCTGCAGTTACTCAGGAGCTAAGGGGGTGAAAGAGGCCCCCTACCCCCCCTCCCCAAGAATTACAATACAAGCCATGGCTGGCTGCCTGGACTTTGTTTTTATGAGGCAAAATCTCACTATGTGGCCTTGGCTGTCCTGGAATAGTAAACCAGGCTGGCCTCAGAGACTGGCCTGCCTCTGCCTCTCAAGTGCTAAATTAAAAGCATGTTGATACCATGCTCAGTTCAGAAATGTACAGAGTACACTGGCAAGCCTACCTTTAGGGCTGGGACAGTGGTGTAGATGCTGCTGGGAACAGAACCCAGGTCCGCAGGAAGAGCAGTCAGTGCTCTTACAGAGCCGTCCCACCCTCCATCCCATAAATGTTTAACTCCAAGTCCCCGAGTAAAACCTACAACAGAAAAACTTTAAAAAGAAACTGGTGACTCTCAATTTTATTCCCCAATTATAAGCCAGTGACACCCAAGTCAACAAAAATACAACAACTGAGCAAAGGGACTGGGACCCCACCCCACCTCCCAAGCCCCCAAAGGCCCAATCAGGAGGCAGGACAGAGTGAGCATATTGTGAAAAATCTTTATTACTGTCTCTTGTGGTAAAATAATATCTTATACAAATAGAATCACCTGATTTGTTTTGGAATGAGGATTTTAAGGACAGAGATGTTTCATATATTCTGTGAAAAATAGATTTACAGGGAAAATAGATTTTCACAACTCAAGTGACATCAACACATGGTCCTTTAGGAAACAAACGTGAGCCCACCTCCTCCAGACTCCCTGTGGATGCTCTGGACTTGGAATGTGGATATTTTCAGAATCTAAGTCTATGGCCCATCCCAGATATGGCAAAGTGCTGCCCCTAGGAACTAGAAATCAGATGCCCAGAGCCCGGAGAAGCTTCAGAAGGTTCTTCTGAGACAGTGTTGAGCTAATCTGACATAACAGCTGATGTCAGCTCAGTTACTGGCTGTCTTTACTCCTATATTTATGGTTTAGAAGGGCAGCTTGGTCCCAAGGCATGGGGCAAGGACGGAGATCAATCAGAACTCTGCCTCATGCCAGGAAGGGCTCTGGCCAGCGCAGGGACCAGGTCCCCTGGGCTGTCATCTACTCAGATTACTAATCTGGGCATGGGGCATGCTGACCTCCAGCACTGATTCTCTCTTTCACTGAATCACAGGAAGCCACTGTCGCCACTGGTGTTCCTGGACAGTCTGACTTCTGACTGGGCTTCTGCTTGTTCAGTTATTTACAAAGTATGACTTCCAGTTTACTCAAGTCAGGCACAAAAGTTGGAATTTCAAACTCTCTACCAAACAGCAAGATGCTTCCCTAAGTAGCCGGACACAGACCACTGGCCCTTCAGAAGGTAAAGAAGACTGCTCCATCCTACCAGATGACTGGGCACTGGCCTCAGTGGGCTCTCACTGAAAACAGGCTGATGGGAAGGGGATGCAGCCCTTCTCAAGCCAGCTGCCGGCTCCTCCTTCTCCTTGGCTCTCCGAGCAAAAGCCAGCACAAAAGAAAGGAAACAGGAGCAGGCCAGACTGTGCTCCACTGACCAATGGCCACGTAGCTCCAGGAAACACATCCTAAGTAATATTTGCCTAAATACTGGGTACCAAAATCCTCCTCAGACTCTATAAGAGAGCAAGGACTAGGAAGCTTGTCAAGAACATGGAGCTCTCATGAGAGGAGCCACACGAGAAAAGGCAGAGACTGTTCATGTCTGTCTGCAGGGGAGGAAAAACAATGGCCCCGCAGCTCCCAGCAGCACATGGGGCAGAGGCACACTTAAGGCACCTAGATTTGGAGTGGACCCCACTTCTAAGATCCGCTGGAATGGTCAGGAGGTGCCCACCAGAGGGCACCTGGGCTCCCCCAGCTCAGTGGGTAAATCCCATGCAGCATGAAGAATAAATAGTCTAGGTGCTGGCCAGATTTAGAGCATGGGTCCAAACCCAAGGCCACTATGCTCTAGAAGCCGACAGAGCGACACTGAGCTAAGCACAACCTTTCTCTCAAGTACTTTGGGGCCCTGGTCTCATCACAGGTGGCATTACAGGTGATATGGTGCCTCAGAGACATTTTTGCACACCTGCCCTTCATTCAATGGCAAACAGACCCCAGCCACAGAGACCTAGAGCCGCCCACAGGGACAGCCTACGGAGCCAGAGGGGTGGGAGTCAGTCAGTGGGGATCTGAGGACGTGAGAGGCCCACAAGTGCAGGAAAGGGGCAGCCCTCTGACAGGCAACCTCAGCCTATGCTGCCCTTCCCAAACACTTACACATGCAGCAGTTTGAAGGCAGGATCAGAACATGCATTCCTCAGACCACGTGGCAGATTGGCTCTAGGAATGACTTTAGCAGAAAGGTAAACAGGAAAGCATTCCTAACCGTGAGACTCTGCTCTGGAGCCAGACCCCCACCAGAGCCTCTCTTCCAGGCTCACTGCATACAGTCAGCTCTCGATAAAGCCCCATCCACGCCTCTTCCACATTAGCCAGGAGCCAGCCGGTCAGTCCTATTGGAGAGCTTTCGGCATCCTGGGCACTAAACACTGACATCGTAAAGATCCCCACAAAGAAGTCTGAGAATAAGGAGCACAAAGCACAAGCAGCCTGCACTGAACTCGAGAGACACCATGATCTGTGAACCAAACTGACAAGGGCCACAGCAGGACAAAAAGTCACGGCCAGGGGAGCAGAGCAAGAACAGAAGGCACCATTAGGCTGACACTATGGCCTCTCTCCTCCAGGCCTGGCTGTGGCTTCTCAAAGGCAGGTAAAAAGCTCCTCAAAAACTTGTCTTGGACTCTGGTGCCACCTCCCAGACCAGCGCCTTAGCCCAGGCTCTGACCTACCCGGGTCTCTCTTCAAGTTTCTTCCAGTTTGCCGAACTGCACAGGCGAGGACAGACCGTGTCAACGACGTGGGATGAGGGAGAAGTGAGCCGCTCTCAGCTGCCCACCACACCCAGGAACCTGCAGAGGACTGGGACCCTGCAGGCTGGCCCAGCCCAAGCCTTCTGACACAGCTGTGCCCGGACCAGCAGGCTTGTCGGGATAAGCAGTGCACGGCTAAGACTACACACATATAAGCTTTTATCTGGACCCTGGGAAGGGAACCTTACCCTAATCTTTTACTTCTCTATAATACCTCTGTGAACTAGGGGCAGGGAACAAACACTGGGAAGAGAAACTGCTGGCTGGCACCTCCTTGGAGCACAAAACATGGCCACTCAGCTGCAGCTTCCTGGACCAGGGTCAAGGTGGGTGCTGACGGCAGCAGCTGCAGTTCCGGCTGTGTGCCTCGTGGTGGCAGCAGAGCGCCTCCCTGTGCACCACTGCTGCAGTTACTGGCCTCCGTTATAGGCATAGTCCGCCTTGTTGTGCATTACCAGCTTGTTGTCAACAAAGTAGAAGCTGTCGGAGCGCGTCTCGTAGGGGTTTTCAATCATCAGGCGAACTGCAGGGGAGAGCACACTATGTGAGTCTGCCCCACAGCTGGGCATAAGAAACAGCAGCGCTTTGCAGAGTTTGAGTCTGTTCTGCCCAGACAAGAGCAGAACAGAAGAGGGAGACTGGAGGGCTCCGGCTGGACCGTGAGGTCCAATTCTATACAAGGAACAATCAACTCTCTGGTCATCCTACCCTGACCTCTGTGCCGGTATCCTAGGAGACAAACCTCTCCCCATTCACAGCCACTTCCCTGCCCCATGCTCCTGGCCGGTCCAGCGACTGAGCCCTCGCTGCTGGCCTGCTGCTACCTCTGGACATCCCAGTAAAAACCAGAGCAGCATGCCCCTCTGTACCCGCTTCCTTGGGTTGTCTCGTTTGTGGAGAAAGGACTGACTGTACCACTCTGGCTGGCTTTGAATTCACAGAGATTTGCCTGCCTCTGCTTCCCAAGAACTGGGGGCTGAGGTTGGGGGGCACCATCATAACCAACCCACTTGGTTTTTTTTTTTTAATTTAAAAATATCACTTCTGTGTACAGGTCTCTTTGCCTGCCTACAGACATCTGTGCAGCACATGCATGCTACAGAGGCCCTGTGAGTAGCCACAGTGTAGGCACTGGAAACGGAACCCAGGTCCTCCGGGAGAAGAACCACACTCTTCCTCATATCTCTATCCTCCTACTGCTTATGGGCCTGCAGCCAAAAGAACCCTAGGTACCCAGTCAGAGGAACAGAGGGGAAGCCGGTCTGTAGAGGGCTCTGGTGTTCACCTGCAGATCCAGATGGAGGCCCTTTGCCTGTCTGTGTGTCTGTCTAAACCCTCTCCTTGAGCTCTTTCCACACTGGAAGAAGGTAAATACAATGACAGTTGCCTCCCGTTGGTTCTGATTTAAGAACCGTGTGCCAGCTCCTGTCCCTGGGGAAAGGATCCCAGGTGTCAGAGTGTGGAAATGTGACGTTCTCTGAGCTCATGCAGGCGGCAGCAATTGCATTGACACTCAGACTCAACTCCACACCCTTTACACAGTTTGGTTTCACCAGTTGATCTAATCTTGCAAGTATCTGGAAATCCAGGTCAGCTCAAACCAGACTGAGATATTGTCAGGAAGCCCTGCCCAGTTCACAGGTTTTCCACCTGGGTCCGAGTGTCATGAGAGGAGCGCCCACTCCGGAGTGTGCAATCACTAGGGACAAGATTTAGGGAACACAGGTAAGAACGCGTCCGCCCAGAAGTAAGCAGGACGCAGTGGAGCTCTGAGCAATAGTGACAGGCCTTAGCGACTCAGACTGGGGTACTGACTCCAGTGGGGTGCTAACTTCTTAGTCCACAGAGGCAGAGTCTGAGGTCACATGGCCTAACACCTAGCGAGCCACACTTGCCTCTTGTGCAGAATGGGGCTAAGTCAGAGGGAGGGTGGGAGGGCGGAATACGTACTGACGTCCTCCGAGAGCTGGGGGAACTCGTAGATGTGCTCACACGTGTTCCTGCTGCTAGGGATGCAGAAGCCGAAATCGAAGTCAAAAGTCTTCAGCAGCCGCTCCCGGAAGTAGTGCCGCTCGATCATCCGGAAACCTGTCACCGGCCGGTCACCCACGGTGAACTCTACCCTGTAGGAGAATCTCTGTGAGATCTCATTTCCTCCTCAGTCCTCCAGAGCCAGCCTCAGCCCCACAGAGCACATTCTTCCCTGAGCAAGTGGAATGTGCTGCCCTCAGAAAAATAACAGCCCTCACGTGGCACCGACGGTCCGGAGGCGGAGGAACGCCGGTGTGAACTGATACCGAACGAAACGTCCCACGCTGATATCCACGTCGACACTCTCCTCCTCTGCGTCCTGGTCTTGGTCTGAAAGAGCACAGAGCTGAGTTGTGAGCGCACACGCATGCCCACAGCACACCGCAGACTGACTGACACACTAGTTACAACTCTCCAGCCCTGCTTCCTGGGTACATGCTGTGCACCAGGCTGTACCAGGCTCATAGCAGCCCTGCAGGGAGGAGCTACTTCTTCTGATTTCACAGATGACGACACTTCAGGTCAAAACTGCTAAGTCACCCCCAAAGTTCCCAACAGAACAGAATTGAGCAAAGTTCTGAACGCAGGTCCAGACCAAAGTCTGTTCTTAAAACATTATGCTACTTGCCTTATAGAATCTGGGGCAGTGGGTGGCATGTCCTGGAGTGGAATAAGAAGACACAAGCTGGATATAAGCTCTCACATGATCTGATAATATAGACTAGGTCTGTACTGACGGGACCAGAGTGCTAACCTCTATAAAGGATGGTAAGGTCACAGAGGTCCCAAAGTGAAAGGTGCATCCTGGGAGTACTGTCGATTTCAAATAGACACTGACTGACCTACAGATGCACGGCACTAATGTCTACTGCAGGCCACTCCAGGCCCAATCCTCTGACTACCTGGAAAGATGGGCAAGGATCCCTGGTCTAGCCTACTGCTGATTCCACATGAAAGATCTATAATGGTCACAATACGAATGCGGAGGGGAATTTTCTACCAGTCTGAGCATGTGGGTGCCTTGAGCATCAAGCATCTCTGCCTGTGATGTCCCAGGGGCACTGAGATACTACCCTGGTTTGGGACTTCTTCCTATAGGGTAAGGAACTGAGTTCAATTCCCAGCACCCACATGGCAGCTTACAACTCTCTATAACTCCAGCTCCAGGAGATTCAACACCCTCACTCAGACATACATGCAGGGAAAACACCAATTCACATAAAATAAAAATTAAAAAATTATTAAACAATAAGTCATTAGAAATCCCAGTTGAGGGACCCACAAGATGGCTAAGCCAGTAACGGTATTTGGAGGCCTGTGACTGTCCCCATGACCCCACATGATGGAGGAGAGCACCAATGCCCTCAAGCTATCCTGACCTCCTTCCTGCCCTAGCACGCGTGTTCACACGCATGCCATACTCACATACACAGTAACAATAAAAATTAAAACCAGCACAGCTCTGTGCAGGAAGCACTCAAGGTCACCTCCATTTAAACAGCAAATCTGAGGCTAGCTCTGGCTACATGTGACTGTCTCAAAAACGAGAAAATAAAGCAAACAGAGGGAAGTAAAAGGACCAGCTCCCCTTGCACCTCAGGAGGTCGACCACCGAGTCCCAGGCTCATCTTCTGTCACCTATAGTCACAGAAATGTTCTCATGGAGTCTGTTGTACACTTAGAATAATCTGGGGGTTGAGGGTGGGGGAGGCAGGCAGACCACGGGGCTGGGGGCTGGCTCAGCAGTTAAGAGCAGTTACTGATCTTACAGAGGACTCAAGTCCAGTTCCCAGCACCGGCCAGGCAGCTGAGGGATCCAATGCCCCGGCGCCCTCTTCTGGCCACTGGAGGCATTGTACTCATGTGCACAAACCCCACCCAGACGGAGCACACACATATTTTTTTTTTTAATCTTTGGAAACAAACAAACCAACAAAACAAAAAAGAGAAAGAAAAACCATTAAACCAGGGCTTGGTAAGAAAGGAAAAGCCCTGCTCACAGACAAGCAAGAAGCTGGGGGAGCTGCCTCACGGCTGCAAGGACTCTGGGCAGGCCTTCCTCCATACAGCCCAGCTGCAGCAGGGCTCAGGGTGCCTTTGTAGACAGCATGAAGCACAGAACAAGCACAGGGTCTTAGGGGAGGGTCATCAGGGAATTCTGGGTCTCAGTGCCCTCTCAGTAAAAAGTGGCTGAGCCACACACACAATTACATAAAGCAACTCACTGAAGAAGCTAGACAGTGTCACAACCCATGAAATGTCAACTTTCTATGCTGGCTGTGGTGACTTGTGCCTGTAATCCTAGCACACGGTGGAAGGGAGCAGTTCAGGAGCTCAAGGGGACCCTCAGCTGCACAGCAAGTTCTGGGCCAACATGATACATAAGAACCCGTCCTAAAAAACAAGACCCAGCCGGTAAGCTAGCTCAGTGCACAGAGGTGCCTGCCACACACTCCCTGGACACCCCCCTCCCCCCAGATGTGGAAACAGAGAACTGACTCCACAAAAATTGCCCTTTGGTCTCCACCTGTACATTCTGGCACATACAGGCACACACTTACACACACACACACTTACACACACACACCAGCCTTTTAACACAGCTCTAAACTGGTGTGCCACTGGCAGGCAAGCTGACAGGAAGCGATGAAAGAAACCAGTGACAAACGTGCAGTGCAGTGGCGTCCCAGAAACAGACGTGCTGGCCCACAAGCACTGGGCTTCCCAAAGACCGTTCCTTCCTGGGCCGTGACCACAACACCCAGGCCCACCTGAGGTGCAAGGCTTGGCGATCTCAAAGAGCACTGTGCCCGTCTCCAGGTCTCGGATTTTGAAGCGGGTAAAGTCAATGCTGTAGACGTTGTCCTCAGGTTTACACAAATAATCTGAAAAGGAGAGGCCAATGGATTAATGACCTTCCAAAGGCACCATCATCTCATTCCCTGGTTTTAAAGCACACGTGTCTTCTATGCAATTCACTGAAAATGTTCCCCAGACATCCTCCTGTGTTTTAAGGTGCATCACTTTATATGCATGGGTGGGTGCTTGCCTGCATGGGAGCAGCACATTCGTGCAATGTTGGAAGAGGTCAGAACAGGGACTCAGATCCTCTGTGTCATAGTTACTGTTGTAAGATGCCTTTTGGGTGCTGGCACTACACCTGAGTCCCCTGAAAGAGCACCCAGTGCCAGTAAACCATCTCTCAAGGCCCAAATATTTTCTTTAAAATATATTTAACATTAATTTTTATTTTATGTAAGTCTTAGTTACTGTTCTATTGCTGTGAACAGACGCCATGACCAAGGCAACTCTTAGGAAAGCGTTTACCTAGGGGCGGGTTACAGTTTCAGAGGGCTGGTCTGCCGTCATGGCAGCACACGGAGCTAGAGCAGTGTCCTTCCCTTCCTGAGGCTGCGACCTTTAACACAGTCCTCATGGTCTAGTGACCCCAACCAAAACACTGTTTTTACTACTCCACAACTATCTTTGCTACTGTTGTGCATCACAATGTAAACATCTATGTGTTCTGATGGTCTTAGGTGACCCCTGAGAAAGGGTCATTAAACACCCCCAAGGGGTCGCGACCCACAGGCTGAGAGGCGCTGGGATAGAGCACTAGCTGAGAGCTACATGCTGATCCAGGCAGCTGCTGCAGAAAGGCTGAGTCTTCTGCGAACTGTTTGACATCTCCAAGCCAACCCCAGTGCCACAGTCCCTCCAACAAGGCCACACCACCCAATCCTTCCATCAGTTCCACTCCCTGATGACTAAACTTTCAAATATATGAGCCTATGGGTGATTCTTATTCAAAACACCACAATGTGTATGGTGCATGTTTTGCCTGTATCACTGTCAGCAAGGAGGCCAGAAGTACAAGGAGGCCAGAAAAGGATGCCACATCCCCTAAAACATGGTTGTAAACCACCATGTGGGTGCTGGGAATGGAACCCAGGTCCTCTGGGAGAGCAGCCAGTGCTCTTAACCATGAAGCCATCTCCTCAGCCCCAAAATTCTCTTGTATTATCAAAATTAGGAAATTCGAAAAAGAAAAGGGGAGAGGACAGAGAGAGAAGTTCAGAGATGCATTATCTATGTATGAAATTGTCAAAGAATATTTGTTGTTGTTGTTATTGAAGACAAGGTTTCTCTGTGTAGCCCTGACTGTCAGACCAGGCTGGCCTCGAACTCACAGAGCTCTGCCTGCCTCTGGCTCCTGAGTGCTAGGATTTCAGGTGTGTATGCACAATCACTGCCTAGCATAGCTTTTCTGTTTTGTTTTTTTAGTTTTTTTTCTTAAGCTTGTTCATTTTTATTTCATGTGCAATGGTGTTTTGCTTTCATGTGTGTCTATCTGAGGGTGTTGGACTCCCTGGAACTGAAACTGCAGAGAGCTGAAGCTGCTGATGCAAGTTCTGGGAAGTGAACCTGGGTCCTCTGGAAGAGCAGCCAGTGCTCTTAACCACTGAACCATGTCTCCAGCCTGAAATTTTAAAAAATATTTAATGCATACTAAAAAAATAATACAAGGGTTGTTTGCCAACTGTATCAAAAAAACAGATCAAACTTTTCTGGAAAAGGCCAGGTTACCAGTAACTCAGACTCTGCAGCTATATGACATAAGCACTCTGCTCTCACTGTACCCAGAGGTCTATGGACAGGAAGTAAAGCAAATGTGCAGATCTTCGAAACGGAACTGTCGGTGCCCTCGGAAGCCAAGTCGAATAATCACATGTAACAAGACTTGAACATCCACTTCAACCACTTAAAAGGTTAAACCCATTCTTAGTTTGCTGCACAAAAGCATGCATCATGAGCAAGGCCAGGAAGAGTATGAGGCCAAGCTGTGCCTACAACCCAAGAACTAGTCAAAACCAGGTCACAAAGATGCGGCTGCCTTGGGCTGGCCCCACAGCGGCTCCTCCAGCTGCACTATCTCAGCTCTTTTGTGCTAGCTGTTTCGTGTCCTACAAGCATGCTGGTCTCGGGGAGATGGCAAACTGGAGAGCGTGTGGCAGAGGTTCTGTGTCTGTGGGACTCACTCAGTAAACAGCCTGTAGAACAGAAAAACTTGAGAGAGATAAAATCCAAAGGCCACTAAGCTCTGTCTGTGGCTTCCTCTAAGGACTTGCAGAGATGGACAAGGCACATCACTTTCAAGTGTTCTGGGGAGACCTGAGTGCCCTCGGCATGTCTGTGGGGCCAGGCATCCGACAGTCCTAACTCAGCAGTGGGGCTCACAGGGTGTTAGTGGCCAGGTGCTAACCATTTCTGTACTTTCAAATCCCCCGTGAAAACCGAGAACTGAATCAGCTTTTCACTGTTCTGGGACCGCAAGAGCATGACTATCTTAAGTTGTTTTCGGGCCTACGAAAGAGAGCCCCAACCCAAACAGTGCTGGGAAACTGGGTCACCAAACATCCAAAATCAAATTCAAACTATTTTAGGAGATGGAGGTTTCCCCTTGCACAGGCTCAACCAGTTAATGGACACTTTGCCTCAAACTCCATTCCCAAGTCCCCAGGAGCTGCTAAGAACAACCTGAACTACATCTCACAGCCCCGGGCAGAGTGAAGCAATCCAGCGGACACTCTGGCATCCTTCAGGTAAGTGGGGTTAGAAGTCTCCAGGGCAGGGAGGTGAGGAGGACAAACCAAGGCTAACCAGGTGACTGCAAACTCCTGGGGGAAAGGGAGTCAGGTCAGGGCTGGACTGGGCAGCTTCCAAAAGACAGAGATCGTCAGGGAACAGACACGTATCTCTTCCCACCATTCCTTACACCGGCAGAAAGACAGGTAAGGTGACTTCCCATGTTAAAAAATAAATCATACTTCTGAAACCCTGACAAACTGTAAATTCACTAGAAAAAGAAAATTTCGAGAGCAAGATCCTAGTGCCAACTTAAGACAAAACGCTCAAACTTTTAAACTTTTTTCTTTTTTTTTTAGTGTGGTGCAGTTTAAGAAATGCAACAAATGCAACAGCCACGTGTCTGACGGACGCACAAGCTACCTGTACACAAAGGGGTCCCCGACCCCAGAGGGGGGACCAAAGCAAGGTCGAGTGGGGGAGGGGCTGTCAGGAGGCAGAGCCGAGGGGAAGGCGGAGTCGGCAGGTAGGGGCTCTGGTCCAGAGGGCGGCGGAAGCTGGGGGCAGGCAGATCGGCAGGATGGGCAGGGACCTGGCTGAGGGCTGGGGTCACAGGCGACAGGGTGGGACCCGGCCCAGATGCGGTCGCACTCTAGACGCCTTGCTCGCCAGGTCTAGGAACCGGGCCGTCAGAAGCACGGCCTGAGCGGACCCCGGCGCCACCACCCGGCCCAGCCCGCCATGGACTCCCAGGCCCGGTGCCCAGGGAAGGCGCGGCCCGCCCGCCCGCCACTCACTCTCGGTGACCCGGTTGAGGCGTAGGACGTGCTCAGGGCGGATCGTGTCCAGTGCCAGCAGCTCCTGCTCCGTGACCACGGCCCCCGTGCCGTCGTCGGACGTGTGTGGGGGCCCCTGCCGCCGCGCCTTGAGCCGGTTCAGGACGCCGCCGCCCGCCTTCTTCTTCTCCTCCTTGCCAGCCACCACCAGTCCGCCGGGCCCGGCCTGCGACCCCGCGGTCGCAGCATTCGGGTTCGACCCGCTCATCGCTCCACCGCCAAGATGGCCGCCACCTCAGGGCGCCGTAACTATGGAGAGCGGGGGCGGGGCCCGGCCGCCTTGGGGCGGGGCCCGGGCACCTGGGGGCGGGACCTTTGGGGGAGCCGCCTCCCAGGCCAACTTTGAGCCTATTAGGGGAGATAGGGCTGGGCTGAGACCTGAGGAGGATCGTCACACTCCAGTCACTTTTTCTTTTCTTTCTTTCTTCTTCTTCTTCTTTTTTTTTTTTTTTTGGTTTTTCGAGACAGGGTTTCTCTGTGTAGCCCTGGCTGTCCTGGAACTCACTCGGTAGACCAGGCTGGCCTCGAACTCAGAAATCCGCCTGCCTCTGCCTCCCAAGTGCTGGGATTAAAGGCGTGCGCCACCACACTCCAGTCACTCTTGATATTTAAAATATATTCTTAAAAAGTAAAATAAAAACAAAGTGAAATATATTTTTAGTCAAACGGCTTTGAAACAAGTCTAACAATTAATTAAGTTGCTGGTGCATGCCTTTAATCTTGGTACTTGGGGGGAGCAGAAGCAGGAGAATCTCTTGAGTTCCAGGATAGCCAGGGTTACACAAAGAAACCTTGTCTCTTGGAGGGGGAAAAAGGTGCTCTTAACCACTGAACCATCTCTCCAGTCCCTGTGTCCTATTTATTTATTTATTTATTTATTTATCATTTTTGGAGACAGGTGATCACGGGTCTCACTATATAACCTGTCTGACCTGGAACTATGTAGCCAAGTCTGGCTTCAAACTCACAGAGATCCACCTGCTTCTGCCTCCCAAGTACTGGGTTAACTATGCATTGCCACCACCTGGATCTGCAGTTTCATTATTTTTTTGACCCCGCCCTCCCTTAACAGTTTCATTTTTATCAGGATTAGGAAACTGGAGAATGATTTCTGATTTCCAGAGCTACACAAAGAAACCCTATCTCCAAAAACAAAAACAACAACACCAAAAAAAAAAAAAAAAAAAAAAAAAAAGAATACCCATTCAGAGGCCTTTATTTCTCAGTTTTAGAGAATTTGTTAGTTATATTTCAGAGTGAAGCTTCAGTGGCAGCTTTAGACAGGACTGTCAGGATTGTGTGTGGATGTGGGGGTGCACATACGAGCTTCATTTCACAGGCTCTCCTTGAGGCATCAAATGTGACTCACAACAACCTTCAGTATAAACATTTAGGGAAATAATTCAGTCACGATTGAGGGTACACAACCAGCAGCAAGGTCTGGTGCAGACGACTGAGGTACTCAGAGTACCCGAGGCCGTCTTGCCATGTGGCTGTCGATCTCTCCCTTACTCCTGACGTGGTGCTGATCCAGGCATGTACTGTTTATGAGCGGCTCTCTTTGAGAAAAAAAAAAAAAAAAAGACAAAGACATATCCTAGCAGTTTGAAGGAAGGAAAATAGAGAATTACTGCATTAAACAGTAACTGCCTCCCCTGTGACCCCCAACACAGCTCAGAGTCTCTTTAGCCACTGTAAGAGGTGTGACTGTGACTGATTTCCAAGGCAGTCCCTTAGTAACCAGGCAGTCTGCCTCAAATCAAACCAGGCAGCTCGAGCCTAGAGCTGGTGCACCCAAGCCAAGCTTGACATCACAGGGTTTTTCTCTGCAGACAGGGAGGGCAGTTCTGTTGCTTCCCGAAAGATGGCTTGCCTCAAATCAGCAAGCTGGGGCTGCATGGCAGACACACCTTGTGCTCCGCGACCAGAAAGTAGTAACTTCCCCAGTATCTAAGCCACTTCACTCCTACACTGAGGACTTGTTTTTTAAGGCATCAATTCATGCCGGCCAGTGGTGGCGCACACCTTTAATCCCAGCACTTGGGAGGCAGAGGCAGGCGGATTTCTGAGTTCGAGGCCAGCCTGGTCCACCGAGTGAGTTCCAGGACAGCCAGGGCTATACAGAAAAACCCTGTCTCGAAAAACAAAAAAAAAAAAAAAAATAAAAAAAAAAAAAAATCATCAATTAATTAACTGAACATCCTACCTGATTCCCCAAAAGAGATTTCTCGCATATTCCAAAGCTACATGGTACATGATTGGTGAATACAGCTTTCATAGTTTTGTGTAGGGGGGTGGCACGTATTGATCTAGTAATTTCTGAAAGTGCTCTGTGGGGCTTGGAGTGCTAATGTCATATATGTAAATGATAAGGCTCTTACATGTGACTTGCTTCCCGGTTGACAGAACTGTTTGGAAAGGGCTAGGAGGTGTGGCCTCAGAGGGGTGTGGTCTCAGAAGGGGTGTGGTCTCAGAGGGGTGTGGCCTCAGAGGAGGCGTGTCACTGGGAATGGGTTTTGAGGTTGTAAAAGCCCACACCAGGCTCTGTTACCCTCTCAGCATCTGTGTCAAGATGTGAGCTCTCCTGCCTGCATGTGTGCCTATTGCCAGGCTTCCTGTCCAGATGTCATCAACTCCAACCCACTAAAACAGTAACCCCCACTTCTATAAGTTACCTTGGTTATGAGGTCTTGTAACAGCAAGAGAAAGGTAAGAGGCTTCTCAAAAAACACTTGCACACATGGGTGTGCACGCTAGCAACTTGTACTGGCAAAAAACAAAAAAAAAAAACAAACAAACAAAGAAAAAAAACCCAACCCAATGAGCTCTCAAGGTTCACTGTTCAATGGGAGACTGGTAAAAAACCACCACGATCTCATAGCTACTGTGCAGCTAGCTCTTCAGATGGAAGACTTATCTGTACCCATCTATCTCCAGACTCTAAGACATGTTTAAAGGAAAAAAAAAACCCAAGATGCAGAATGGTGTGTGTAAAATATCTACATTTATTTATAAATATGTTAGGCTTGCAAGATGGCTCAGTGGGTAAATCCACTTGCCAAATCTGACGACCTGAATTTAATACCTAGGACCAACATGGTTGGAAGAAAAAGCCATCTCCTGTACACTGACCTCTGACTACTACATACATGCATGGCACGGCTGGTATGTATGCATGAGCGCTCATGTTCCTGCATGTGTGTGCACACACACATACACACAACACTACATGTAATTAAAAATGCTATCTGTATACAATCACAAATACATAGCAGATAGAAGATAAGAATGAAGCTATCACCTGTGCCGTCTTGCAGCTGTTAAAAGAGATGGGGTAAACAGTATTTAAGGGGGGGGGGGGGAAGGCAGGTGTTGAAGATACAGCAGATACAGCAGTGGTAAACACACTGTCTTGTGCGTGTGAGGCCCTGGGTCTAATTGCTAGTACCAGTAAATAAATAAATAAAATTTAAAGAATTATTTTCCTGTGTTGTTCCAGTGTTGTTTTCAAATAATTATCTGCATTTCTGTCTGTGGAGGCCAGAGCTGGTGTCAGGTATCTGAAGTGGAAACTTAAGGATTCTTTTGGAAAGTGTTGGATGGTGTTTTCCTGAAGTGGTCACAAGCGAGTGAAGAGGCCCATGAAACGTGATGAAGGGGTCTTCACTAAGGACACGCATGTATTGGTCCGCCTTACGGAGTTACGTAGTTGATCCCCATTTGTTGAATCCCATAGAGAATCCTGCTTCCTCAGACTCAGACTGATTGGCAGAGTGATGCCAGCTGAGACAGACTCATGTGCTGAGGCGAGACCCATGGAGGACATGTGATGTTTGGAGGGCGTATAAATAGGACCCAACAGCCACTGAAGGAGCCGAGCTTGGCTTGCTTACACAGCTAAACATCTCTTGGTCTCACACCTTTACTGATCTTCCCTTCGATGAGAGAGGCACAGCTGAGAACTTCTCCTGGAGTCCCTCATGCTGAGGCCGAGGCCTGGCTGTCTCTGCTAGGCAGTGCCACTGCTGCTGATTTGTGTTTGCTGTCCCGACACTACCGAACTGGACTGCTGGTATATCCAATCAACTGTTTACAAGTGGACCGAGCTGCCGCTGCTGACCTGGGAACTGCTGGTTGATTTCCTGACAATGCAGCTGAGATTGCCTGGTCTACAGAGTGAGTTCTGATCCCAGCTAAGCTTACTTTTTAATGGTGTCTTAGTTAGGGTTCCCATTGCTGTGAAGGGACACGACCAAGGCAACTCTTATAAAGGACAACATTTAATTGGGGCTGGCTTACAGGTTCAGAGGTTCAGTCCATTATCGTCATGGCCGGAGGCATGGCTGCATCCTGACAGACATGGTGCTGGAGAAGCTGAGAGTTCTACATCTCGATCCATGGACAGCAGAAAGGGACTATCTTCTCCAAGGAGCTAGGAAACTATTCCACCCTGGGTGGAGCTTAAGCATAGGACCTCAAAGCCCACCTGAACAGTGACACACCTCCCCCAACAAGGTCACACCTTCTAACAGTGCCACTTCCCATGGGCCAAGCATATTCACTACATTAGGTGAGAAAAAATATATTTGCCTATACTTAGGAGGCTGAGGCAGGACTGCTGAGAATTTGAGTCTAGTTATGGATAGACGGTGAGTTTCAGGCTATCCAGGACTACAAAGATAACTCTCAATAAAACACACACACAAAGACATGCAAGCACACAACCAGTTTGTTTTAAAACTTGTGTGTCCTGGGGAAGGTTTTTAGACTTGGAGACAGGCTCTAAACCATAGAATTAAAAGTACAAATTTGGGGAGGGCATGGTGTTACCCACCTATATAACCTAGCACTTGGGATGTGAAGCCAGGGCTATCACAAGTTCAAAGCCAGCCTAGGCTACACAGTTAAATTTCTGTCTCAAAAAATTTAAAACGTTCAGATCCTAGGTTCACTTGGCCAGTTAGCAGCTGCGGGAAGTTTGGGCAGGCCATTCCTCCCCAGAATCTGATTCCCTGGATGTGTCAGATAGTCACCATACACCCCAAACTGTCAGGAAGACAAAACAGAAACCGCAACAAAACAGCGCTGTGTGGATTCCAAGGAGAGTCTGGGAATAGTCCTATGTCAGTATTCACGAGTGGGCCTTCCCAGGGACCTCTGCAAGGACAGAGGGAAGACGTGGAGCTGCGTGGGAGAAAGCTGACAGTACCTCCATCAGTTAGAGGTAGGCAGAGACCAGGTGGGGCCAGGTCTTGGAGACACAACAGATTTGAGTGGAAGCCATAAGGAAGCTCACTCAGGAAAGCAATAATTCTTTAATTCTATTTATTGGGGTCTCATCATATAGCCCTAGATGGCCGAGAACTTGCTATGTAGACCAGGCTGGCCTTGAACCTCGAAGTTGCAGAGATCCGTCCATTTTCCTCTACTTCCCAGGTGGTGGAATCAAAGCCACCACACAGCTTCAAACATTTTTTTTTTTAGTACAAGGTCTGAGCCAAAGAGGAAGGGGGTTTGCTTTTCACTACTGTAGGTGGCTAAGGACAAAAGAAAAACCCCATAAGACACTTGGGATTCCTAACTCCATAGCCTCCAAGCTCCGCCCCTTTTGCCTTGACCCCCTTACCTTTGCTCCAAGACGTTTTCCAGTAAGTGTTAGAATATCACCTCTCCCCCCTCTATGGAGGATGGGGCGGGGAGTGAGGGGGGTGTTAAGTATGGAGGAAGGTCTGACACACAGGCTCCAGCCAACCCGGAGCCTGATTTCCTAAGTAAGATTAATATCTAGACCCGCAGAGTGGTCCAACCCAACAGCTGCACTTGGCCCATGTTCTTCTGTCAGACAGTTTCCCTCCCTTTAAGTCCCTAGAGCAGTGCTTTTTCAGGTCCCATCCCCATCTGGCAGGTCACTGCTGCTATGCTAAATAATATCACACCTACCTCGAAATTAGTAAAGAACTTTACCTTTGAGAGGGCTCAGCCAGCCGGGCAGTGGTGGCGCACGCCTTTAATCCTAGCACTTGGGAGGCAGAGGCAGGCAGATTTCTGAGTTCAAGGCCAGCCTGGTCTACAGGGTGAGTATCAGGACAGCCAGGGCTACACAGAGAAACTCTGTCTCGAAAAACCAAGAGAGAGAGAGAGACAGAGAGAGAGACAGAGAGACAGTCAGTCAACACTGGCTTTATTCTTAGAGCTAAGTGTTGAATTCTGCCATTGAAAGGATGACCCTGTTTGGAGAAAACGTGGCTATGTTCTGGAGACATATCACAACATTCACCAAGATCCAGAATTGAAGGCTAGGCATGGTGGCTCTAACTTTTAACCCCAGCATTCGGGAGGCAGAGACAGGCAGCCTGCTCTACATAGTGAGTTCCAGGTCAACCAGGTTACTTAGTGAAACCTGATACAGAAGTGAGTAAACAAATAAAGCAAGAACGCAGTTTGTTGCTCTTTTTCTTGCTATGTTGTCATGGTCAGTCACTCTCAAAGGGAAAAAACAGCTGTGAAGTACTTGGGCATTGTGGCCAGCCCATTTCAAAGGCTCACTTGAGGGTAGCTGGAGTTAGTATAGCTGAAGGAAGAGTCTGGGTACTGGTGGCAGAAAAGACTAGCTCCAAGTCATGGCTTGACCATTTACTAACCTGAGGCAAATAACTGGCATTGTGAGCCTCTTGTTCCACAGCTTTAAAACAGGGCTGATACATTTTAGGAAGGGAAAAAAAAAAAAAATCCTTCCTGCATTCTGGCCTTCCACCTGCCAGGGAAGGGGAAAGCGAGAGAAATATTGCATGGCTTCGCTTGCAGGTGGCCAGCCAGCCTCTCAGTAGAGGGTACAGGACAGACACAGCGTGAGATGCAAACAAAACACACTGACTTGATTTTTCCTGGAGTGCCTGTTGAAGTGGTCAGGCCAAGTTGTGTGACCAACTGTGTACCCTTTGTGTCTGGAGGTCAGATGACCTGTAGGAATGCTGGGTCTCTTTTTCCCTGTGTGTGCTCTAGGATCTAAGCCAAGCCATTAGTCTTGGTAGCAAGAACCTTTACTCTCTGAGCCATCTTGCCAGCCCCAACTGAGTCAAGAATGTCACTTCATTAGTCCTGCACGGCCTCCCTTCCCCCTCTTCTCCTACAAGAGCTTCTATTATTATCTGGGGAGGGGTACATTTACTTAGCTATTGGGGAAGTACCACAGCGTGTGGTGTGCCAGCTCTCCCCTTCCACACTCTGGGGATCAAGCTCAGGTTATCAGTTTTGGTGTCAGATGAGCCATCTCACAGGTCTTTCTTAGCAGTGGGGAGTCCAGACTAACAATTTAACTGAGTATTATTTAATTGAATGTGGTCTTCAATCCCTGATCCTCGAAAGCATTGGGATGACAAGCGTGTGCCGCCGCTGCCGCCACTGCCGCCGCAGCCAGCATTACTTACCATCACTCTTTGTGAGTTAAATTCAATCTCAACACAGAGTATCACTGCAAATTGTTTATTAAAACACAAAGCAATGGACAGTGAAAAACATCCTGATTTTTTACTTTTTGGTGGGAGTGGGGTGGGGCATGGAAGGGGTAGGGATGGATGGAGACAGCCCAGAAGGAACAACTACCCCTGCTGCTTCCCTGGCCAGCCAGGTTCAAGGTTCCTTAATATACTTTGCCACACTGCTGTAAATGCACGGTGTGGCCAGAGTCAGTCTGGCCTCACAGGGGACAGGGTAAAGAGTAAGAGCTGCAAAGGCTAGGGACCTGGTGCCTGCTCTGCAGTACTGCACTCCACAAGCAGCAGCCAAGCTCAATACTGAGGGATGGGGTTGGTGTCCTCACACACCAGGCTGGGCCGACAGTGGTTGAAGAGGCTACCCTGAGCTTAGAATGGACAGCGATCCTATCTCGGGGACTTCGCAAGAAGGTAATGCTCCTTAACTCCAAGGAAGGAACTAATCCAGGGTCAAATCTCTTTTCATTCCCTGGATCATGGCACACCAGGAGAGAGAACAGCCAAGAATGTCTCTTTTCCTAGTTTTGCCACGACATCTCTCCTTGCCAAGTCTCCCCTCCCACCTGGCACCTCAACG
Source organism: Arvicanthis niloticus (assembly GCF_011762505.2). NCBI lineage: Eukaryota > Metazoa > Chordata > Mammalia > Rodentia > Muridae > Arvicanthis > Arvicanthis niloticus. Next base: position 5,864,555 of record NC_133432.1, read on the forward strand.
GTTTCCTGACAGTTGTCCTTTGAAAGGACGGAAAGCACACTTCAGTTTGTTGTTGTTTTTCCTCAGACTGAAATAAAGCACTAAGCTCAAAATAGAGGTGAGGATGGAGTTGTGCTTCTCCCGATGCTATGTGCTTCCATCACACAAGACTGCCTGGGTGCGAGCGTGCCAAGGCCTTCTCTGCCAGCTCGCACAGGCACTACTGTCTCCCTGGCTGCCAGCACAGTCCTGGCCCCTTGTTTTTACACTCCTGAGAGAAACCCATCCCAAGACATGCACTCTGTTCTTTTCCTGCCAATCCAACCAGTCCCCAGATGTGCACTTATCAAGATGGTCTGTCCACCTAGAGAAATGAGGCAAAAGCAGCCGGGGAAAGACAGAGCAGATCGGCAGCAAGCCATATGTGTACAGAGAATGCGGCCTCTCTGACCACCAGAACCACGCTAGTCGTCTGCCACCATGAAGACTCTATCCTGCCCTCTCCTATGTCAGGGAAGTCTAACACAGACAGTTCTAGTCCCACCTGGAAGATAATGCTGCCCAGCTCTCCGGTGTAAGCAGTAAGGCTTCTTTGCAATTTTCTCAGTGCTCTTTGATCCCTAATTACATCTTCCCTATAAGAGAGGCCGACCTCTTCTGCAATCTCCGAGCAGATCCTGGGTGTCTGCGGTTTGTCTGTCTTACCTGAGAGTCACCTTCTTCAGAGGCCACAGCAGGAGGCCTAAAGTCACCTCTCTAGCGCTGTCTTTTAACAGCAGGAGTATCTGTTAGTCTCTCATTTGAGAATGGTCACATGCTCTCCTAGGTCTTTAGAGTCATGGAGAAGAGTTACATGTGGTAGCCACAATTCCATTAAGGTTCCTCAAGGCAAGAAGACACTTGAATTGTGTCAGAGTAGGCCAGCAAGAAAGGGGAGAGATAGGGAGACAGCCCATGGCAGGGACTATCAGACCCCTGCCCAGACCTGGATCTAGAAAGGACGCCCACCTGACTCAGAGCAGGAGAAGAAAAGGCACTGTGCTGACCGGGGTGGGTCCTTCCCCAGTTCCCAGGGAGGAGAGAGAAGGACTCCCTAATGACTCCTCCCTGGACTCCCAAAGGTGAGCCAGTTCCTAGGGAGAGGGCTCTGGGTGCTAGGAGAAGGGAAAACTGTGGCTGTTTCTCAGGCCTTGGCTGAGACTCTAGACCAGGGCCAGGCCTTCCCAGGAGAGGCGGGAACCAGACAAGAAGGAGAAATTCCTTAAAACAGAAGCTTCTCACCAAAATTAAAGTCAAACCCCAGTTCTGAAACTGCTCCTAGGCATACAAGGCGGGAGTCAAACAACTCTACCCAGCTCACCGAGGTGACCCTGGGCTCTCTCACTCAGCAGGAGCAGGAAAAAAGGTCACATACTTAACTAACAAGCAGCACCTCTCCCACGGTGGGAATTTGAAGGCTGCCTTTTAAACTGCCAGGTCTGTGGGTGGCTAGTGGGCAGCTCCACGCCGCAGGCCTGCGGACTTTGCAAACAATAGATTTAATGGTTAGGGACACGAGTCTCACAAGCCATGTCTTGGCACAATGTTTAAGATAGTTTGAATAAGACCTAAAGCAACCCAGTCAGAGGCCAGCTGACCCGACTGACCTCAACCACACTGAACCTGCAGACTCAACTTAGTTGTCCTTGCCTGCTCCTCCCAAACACGAACAGAACCATGCTCTGCTCTTTTATCTTTCTCACTACTGCTGGAGCAGTGGGCTCTAAAATCCTGGGTCTGAGGATAGCTCAAAACAGAAAACCTGGGCCTCTCCTGCCCTACCCCCTGGCCAGCACCACTCCCAGCTCCCAGCTCCCGATCCCAGGCAACTCCTTGTTCTAGCTCAAAACACAGAGGGGAACAAACAGTGCAAAAAGCAACATGAACAATGGAGTCATTCTTGACACACACAATACAAAAATAAAAATAAAGCGTGCCCCACCCAACCCCTTTAACCCAAACCTCATGTACCTACATCATCTCGAGGAAGGAAAGCTTTCAAGTCCACTGAAGCAGCTCGTATGGGCAGGCCTGGCTTAGGGGACTCTACGCCAGCCCCCGCCACACTCCTTCCCTTGTTTCCTCGCTTCCCTTTTAGTTTTTGTTAGCTACAGAAAGATGTTCCTTCCGTTCAGACACAACTAGAGAGGAAAGCACCCGTCCCTGTCCCTGTCCCTCCGGGAAGGGGTGGGCTTGGAAACAGAGGCAGAGGCCGAGCTGCTTGGCTTACAGTACCGTTAGGAAATGGCCCCAGGAGTCAGGGTTTCCTTCTGAGACTCTGAGTCACCAAAGGGATGAGTTGGGGTGAGAAAGCAGTACCCCTCCTTCCTGAGACCCAGGCAAACAAGGCAACATGGAGGCAGCTGGTCTCCATCTCCTTTAATGTGCTGACAGCAGCCCACAGGCTTGTGAACAGGAATGGACCAGGAACCAAAGCCACTGTCAGAAGCCCATCAGTCAGGATATCCGTTGCCCTAGGCAGGTAGTCCCCAAGACCATGGTAGTACCTCATCCTGTAAAACAGGACCTTTGCAAGCATTCCAGGAAGTGCTCCTGACAGCAACTTCAGGCCACACCATGCAGCTGCCAACTCAGTACCCTAGGGCTAGCCTAAGTCACTGAGAAAATAGAGAGAGGACAGTTCTCAAATGACTAAGCGCTAGCCTGGAGTCATCATTAGGAGCCAACTTCAAGACATGGCCCAAGAGCTACTCACTGTGTCACACAGCTCAAATGTCTGATAAGGCAAACTTAAAATTTAAACACATTCAGAAATATGGGCCTGGCCTGAGACTTACACTGCTCCAACTCAAGCTGAAGCAAATCCTGCTGCTTCTGACCTGGAAAATCCCTTTTATCGCAGCTGGGTTGTCCCTCACTATGTCTAACTGACAAACAGACGAAGGTGACTAAAAGAAAGATGGGGGACACGGAAACTTCATCCCCTCCAGAGGTGTTTACTGGGAATCTGAGACAGACACTTTGATGCTAAAGTTAGACGCCCAGAGTCTCCAGACTCCGGCGACTAGGAGTCTCTGAGTCCCATCCTGCGTGTTAACTGCTACTTGATGGGGGAGGAGAGGGCAGGAGAGCGTACATTATGATCAATGAGGAAAACAGCTGGGCTGGTGCAGCCAGTCTTAGCTCTTTGGGGTGACTCTAGGCATAACCTAAACTAGCTGAAAGAGGACAGAGAACACGGGGACAGATGGACATCAGATTCTGGACATTCTAAACAGTGGTCAGTCCTTAGCAGGGCTCAAGTCTCTGAGGTTGCTAACATGAGCCTTTTCTAATCCAAAGACTAGAAGAGACTTTAAGGTCAAGTGTTCTGTTGCTGAGCCTGGAAAGCGTCCCTGCCCCCATCCCTGGCAGCGAGACCCTGTGGAGGGGCCAGGAAGAGCTGCTGGCTCAGGGATTCAGAGAGGGAGGTACCAACAAGGTGAGGTGGTGGAAAGGCAGACACCCCAGCAGAGAGAACTCCAATCTCCTGTCTCCTGCCCAGTTTTGACAATAACTTAGCTCTATGGTTAAAAAGAGAGAAATTTCAAATGAACCAGATTAAGAGAAAAATCAAGAAGAAATCAAGTCCTCAACAGGCACTAAAATCAAAACGATTTGTAGTAACAAGCGGTAGGTGATCTGAGGACCTGACATACACCAGTCGTCTTGGATACCAGACAATCCTCTAACTGGCACACAAGATGAGAGATGACAAGGAAGATATGTGAGGTGAAGACATCAACAGGTTAACCCAGAAAGGCTTCCCAGGCAGAAAGCCCTGCCTGTCTTTTCAAAGCCTTCACTTTTTTCTTTGTACAATTGTTTACGTCCACACACACTTGGAACACCATGACTTCTGAAATCACATCTGGACATAAACTCAGAACACACCCAACTCCCAGTGCGGGCTTTCCAGGTTATGTGACATTTTCCTGCTGTTTGTTAATGTCTAACCGAAAAACACCAGGAACTGCGACTGCTCTGAGTTCAGAGTCCTTTCTACTGGTATACAATGAGGATCCTTGGAGAGGAAGGATCCACTCACCTAAGTACCCCAGAGAAGGAAAGAGCTGGGGGCCAGCTAGGCAGAGTAGGACTGAGCAGCTCTGACCAGTGTTGGTGGGTGACTCCACTCACTCTGCTTTCCTTATCTCTTTTTGTGTGTGTGTGTGTGTGTGTGTGTGTGTGTGTGTGTGTGTGTGTGTGTCCGCGCGCGCGCACACGCGCCCCTGCTGTTTGATTTATTTTCTCTTTTGTTAAACACTGTGAAGAATACAGAAACCAACATGTCTGGTTTCTTTCCCACTCCCCTCCACCCTGCTGAGGATGGCCATTTGTTCTCACAAGCGGCAGAGGCAGAAGAGGGTTGGAATGAACACTCCGAAGGCCACCAGGATAGGAAACATGAGGCTGCTGTTGTCCGAGGCATAGGGGTTAGGTGTGCGGGGGCCTGACTGCACCCTGTTCTTGTTGGTCTGTCTTTTGAGATTAGACCCCTCATCATATTCTTCCTCGTCTTCCTCCTCTTCTTTCTTCTCCAATCCTGGATGAGGCTGCAGCTTTGGTACATCTAATAGAAAAAAAGAAAATACCCTTTAAGTACACTAAGACCCAGAGCATCTACCTGAGACCATTCAGAGCAGTAGACGAGTCACACTAGAGACGCCCCTGTGATCTAGCCAGGGTCCACAGGGAGGGGTGGAAATTATCTCTAACCTAAACAGCAGAACATAGGAACAGCAGTCATATTCAGGTTTTACTAAAAGAGTAATACAGGGCCTTCCCCACAGGGAGGTTAGCATCCCTTCCTACCTCACTTCTTCAAAGCTCCAAGAGGTCCACAGTAGATAGGGACAGTGATCTGACAATTAAAACTTATTTCAAAGTCCTCCTCTTCCTTCTCTGTGTCCACATTCCTTCTGATACAGACACTGAAGGGCTGACTGTCCTGACTGCTATGCAACCCAAGCAGAGCCTGGGGTAAAGCATCACCTTGCTAGAAGACATGTGCCAGCACTGGGCGGGGAGGGAAGGTATCAGGACCAGAGAACCAAGGCTGAAGGCTGCTTTGTGCTTCAGAGCACTGGCTGCTCTTGTGAAAGACCCAGGTTCGGCTCCCAGCACCCACATGGTGGCTCATGGCCACCATGGCATAACCACAGTTCCAGTTTCTCTTTGGAGGTCTGAGAACACTACACATGTCGTGCATACACAACACACACACTGACAAAATGCTTATACACATAAGTCTTAAAAAAAAAAAAAGGGTATGACTTTGCATGTATTCAAGACAAGACGGAAAATAACACGGAGAAACATGGAGGAGAGAACCCGGTAAGATACCAAGTGTTCTCTGCAGAAACCAGCTGGGAGGCTGGCAGCCAGCGTAACCTAAGCCCTGAGCAAGGGATATATCAAGGCTGAATTCCAAGGTCAGGGAGACATTGACAGTTGTCTTGGGGCACTGGAACAGTGCCTACCAAAACCCACAGGGACTCCTGCTTTTGTCTTTTTCTCCAAAAGACTAGAGCCCAATCCACAAATGGGACTTAGACATATTTCAGGTAATCCTAGTACATTTACTGTGTGTGTGTGTGTGTGTGAGCACGCGCCCACGCACATACACAAGCCATGGTGGAGGTCGGAGGACAAGCTGTGGGATCAGTTCTCTGCATCTGTCATGTGGGTCTTAGGGGTCACACTCAGTCATGGTCTCAGCAGCAGGTGACTTTCAGGATGAGCCCTCCTGCCAGTCCTCAGGTAATTCTGAGTGAAATAGTGGGCAGGCACCCCAAAGGAGCCACCACTAATCTCAACTCACAGAGCAGTTTAGGACCTGTCACAGAGGAGGGGTGTGGGGCCACACCTTTTCTCGCAGCACTGTGGAGACTGAGGCAGGAGAGTCTCTGTGAGTTAAGGACAACAGCTTGGTCCACACAGTGAGATCCAGGACAGCCGGGACTAGAGAGACTCTATCCCAAGAGGAAGAAAAAGAGATTTTGTCAAAGACCAACTGCTGATTAAACGGTAACAGGGAGGGATGGACACAGACCTGACTTTAGCCCTTTATGGCCAGCATCATGTGATACTTTGTCCTCATTCATCTGACTTGGAGTTCCCATAATTTGGCTTTAACTATTTCCAAACTAATGACCAGCTAAATTACCTCAGACACTCCTCAACCACATTCCTCAGCACTAGTCAAGAAGCAGAAGGGGAAATCCTAACTTACCGTCTACTGTCCCAGCCATGATGTAGAGCGCACAGACTTTGGGATTGTCATAATACCCCTAGGAAACGGAAAAGCACAGTCAGCCATGGGGCAGCCAACATCTTCACCTCCCTCAGATGTGAGGCGCAGCAATGCTACCTTGACAAACTCGATGTACAGCTTCCCTGTGAAGGTCGACACCTCCCCCTGGACACTCAGCTTGCCCTTTCTGATGCTCATGGGGATGATCTCATCATGAGCCGTGCTGTGCCCAACGCGGTCGAAGATGTCCAAGTCCTTCACCACAACGTGGCCGTTCAATCGGACGTCAAACACCTTCCGGGATTAAAAGACAGTGTCAACACCACCAGCTTCAAATCCCTTCAAGACATTAGACATTATGTACCTGCCTGGGCTTCATGACTTAAGTTACGGCCCTGGATATACTCCAAGGTAGCTGCAGTCCTTCACCAGAGCCAACAAAACCACGGCCCTTTACTGCCTAGGTTCCATGCTGGCCTTACAGGGAAGAAAAGAGACAGAGTGCACCAGGGGAACCGCTCCAGGGGATAGCCGCTCAGAATCAGGGAAGGAAGGTAGGCAGGAGGTTCCTGCCAGTTGGACCAATTGGACCAACCCCAAGGCAGGTACGGCCAATGGGCGGGGGACACAGCTCCTCTAGGGTGGGATGATCCAATTTTCCCTCAGAGCTCACTGTTCCTCCCTTAGGAGGAGGCTCACAGGTTTCTAGTCTGGCCTCAGAGTACCGAGCTGTTCAAAAGCAGCAGTCTGCCACTGGTCAAGCAGGGACCTGACCCCTCACCTTCTGCTGTGACTGCGCAAAGTAGACCTCGGCGAACTTCAGCACCAGCACGTAGTCCCCCTCCTCCTTCACAGGGACTTCGTAGCCAAAGGTCTCTTCATTGTACCGCTCTGTCTGATACAGGATCTGGTCCTCTGGGGTGGAGCGCAGGATTGGCAACTTCATGCCATAGTCTGAGGCTGAGGAAAACACAGAGAGCGCATGTCAGAGGCAAGATGAAGAGCAGAGAAGCACCAGAGGCATTTCCTGATGAGCAGCACTGTGGTAACTCCCCCAGCAGACGGGCCACTCCCTCTGCATCTGGTTCCACAGAGAGATCACACAAAGACAGGAATCAGATAGCTGCTGACATGGAGGAGAAACATCAAAGAAACCAAACAGTAACTTTAAATTTAGTTCCTAGGCACGCTGGGAAGGGCGGGAACAAGTGAGTCTAGTTCTTGACATAAAGAGAATCAGAGCAGAGCTCTTCAGGGAGAGTCTCAGAGAAAACCTCCTGAGACCAGTGAACAACAGCAACTCTAATCAGTCGGTCAATGTTTTCAGTCTGAAGCACCTGGATCACCTGTCAGGGAAGCCACTCTTACTTTCACATTTTCCACGTTACTTACTACAAATAATATACTAGCTGTACTTTTTTTTGTTAGTTTTTTTCAAAAATTTTATTCCAAAAGTTCCCAAGCTGGCAAAGAAAAACTTTTATAAGAGAGGAAGGTGTTCTGCTAGTTCCTCCTGCTGTGACTATCTTACAAGCCACAGGCTGAGAACTCACCCGCTGCCCTCTTCACTACTGCCTCAGGTAAACCAACAGGCTCAGCTCAGGAGCCACTCGGTGCAGCTCCTCCAGCAACAAGACTAAAGAACTGCACAGGGACAGGGACAGGGGCAGGGGCAGGGGCAGGGGGGCAGGGGGGCAGGGGGGCAGGGGGGCAGGGGGGCAGGGGGGCAGGGGGGCAGGGGGGCAGGGGGGCAGGGGGGCAAGGAGCACAGCACCCTGTACACGAGCCTGCCTTAAGACACTCATCTCAAGAGCCACCTCCCCGTTTCTAGGACTGACAACAAGGGTAAAGGAGATCCTCTACAGCCCTCAGTCCTCGGTAACAAGTTATAAATGTGCTTTTCCCCCCACAAAACAAACTAAACTAGGGTCCTTCCAAAGATATACCACCCTCCAGTCCCAAGAGACGAATACTCATGCATCCTGACAAGAACAATTAGACTTTTTTAGCACACACACACAAGGAGGCTTACCAACATTCCATAGAATCTCCTCCCCAAACTACTTCAGGAGTGTGACTTTTCTCAGCATGAACTCAAGATTTTAAACCCTGAAGACACCTGACACCTGGATCCCTTGACAGATGGGCAGCTCAGGCATGACCACACCACCCTGAACATGTCTGAGCTCATCTGACTCACTCCTAAGAGCACAGTCCTAGAACTCTGTCCCCCAGATCACCATCATTTCAAAGGAAAGGACCCGACAAAGGTGAAAGATGAACTCAAAGTCCCAATGGCTAAGGTCGAGCCCTCAAAAAAATAAACATAACTGTTAACAGTTCCTGTAAGTGACATTAGCCTTGTGATCAGCTGCACATAAGAGACAATGGGACAGGAAACTCACTGTAGTTTTGTCTTCAGACTCTTCTCCCTGTATCTCCTCAGGAAATCAGAGGCGCACAGCTTACAAAGGATGTGGGGCTAACACACCCTAGCTCCTTCCCAAGCTCAAAAGCCTCAGGATGTACACCTATGCAGCCGCAGCCTGAAAGGCTATCTCTCTTCCAACTGAGCGCTAAGAATTTCCTTCTCCCAAGAGGGCCGAGACTCTTGCAAATCTGGAACATTAGCCAGATTTCGTTTATCGATCCACAGAAAATGTTGTGCATGTGTGGACCCCACCCTCACTGAATGGAAACTTGAGAAACCAAAGCAGTGTTGTCTACAGCAGCCTCAGTTCCACAACTCAGAAAACTGCCAAGTGAACACGACTTAAACAATCTGGGATTAACTTTAACTGGCTTCCCTTTAAGCCCAAGTGGCTATCCTAAGAGATCTGCCTCGAAGGCCCAAGAGACAGAGTAGCAAAAAAAAAAAAAAAAAAAAGAACTTTTCTTCCCTCATTAGCCTTTATACACGGACAGCTAAACAGGCTTCTTTCACATAGAATGAGTACACAGTCACACACACTGCTGGAGCTGGCACAACACAGCTCAGTTAACAGAAAGGAAGGAGGCCAGGGCCGCCGACACTGTATCTGCTCCCAGGGCACTTGGCCCTTTGGAAAACTCAACCCAGCTTCAGAGTAAGACAGGCCTAGACTTGAACACTGACCCTCTGCCTACTAAGCGATGTGGAACTGGTTGTTTCTCTTGGGTCCATTTCCTCAACTACAGTATAGGGTTGTCATCCATGCTACAGAACCAGAGATGGCCAGACACCTGGAAAAATCTCAGCAGCTCGTCACACATGGAGACAGACAAAAGATAAGCATGTAGAAGTGTCCACTGGACACAGATAACGTGCAATAAGCGCTTAAGAAAATACCTCTGCTCTGAGAGTTTAGAAAACAGGGGAGCAACCCCAGCACCAGGAGGCAGGGCAGGCAGAGTGCTAGGAGCTGCAGTCAGCCTGGTCTACAGAGCTAGTCTCAGGCAGGCAGGGCTGCACAATGAGTTCCCGTCTTAGTAAATAAGTAAGTAAGTAAGTAAGTAAGTAAATAAATATGAAAACAGATTAAAAGGAGGTAAAGAAATGAATTCAGCTACAGCTGAAAGGAAAATCTGCAATGAGCAGAAACATGTAGGTAGGACCCACCATAAAGTATACCTGGGATCCCGGCATGCAGGAGGCTGAAGTAGGAAGGTGCCACAAATTCAAGGCCAGTCTAGACCAGAATGAGACCCTGTTTAAAAACAAATAAATGAATTGCTTCCTCTCACCCCGATTCTTTTTCTCAATCATTTCTTTTTCAAGTGAGGTTAGTTTCTGATAAATTGTAAGGAATGATAGAGGGAAGGAACCTAAATCCTCTACCTGTAAACTTCCAGCACTTGGGAGGGCCCACAGAATAAATGTTCCCACTATTAGGAAACAACATAGAAACAGAACTGTACACAAACCTCCAGGCCATAAGCAAACCATGGCTCTCCCACCTCCCTTCTCCCCCATGCTCTCTACCAAGCTCTTACCTCAAGGCTAAGGACTTCCTTTGCCAAAAGGCAGCCCCCAAAAAGAGTCTACTTTAGGGTTAAACAGTAAGGTCTCCGGACAACATTTCTCCCCTCTGGACACATGTTCTGACCTACTTTTAATTTCATGTAAAAGGTCATCAAGCAGGGAAGAAAATAAAGACAGTAGCGCTTTATCCTCCTGTGGACAGCGGCCCTGTCAGAGGCTCCTGATAGATGACAGTGTGACTGTTGGGAAGGAAGACAAGGCTCAAGGTCCTCAAACCATAAATTCGATAAGGGATCTCCTTAGGAAAGGAAGGAGTGTCCCCTAAACCAACGAGGCCCTCTGTCACCTTGATACATAATATATCAAATACTAAATGGCAGGGTCTAGTCACCACAGGTAACCAAATCAAGAAATCTGGAAAGACAGGTCTGGTACAAGCCTGTAATCCCAGAACTTGGGAGGTAAAGGCAGGATAACCAAGAGTTCAAGGTTATCCTAAAGCTCCATGGTAAGTTTGGGGCTAACCTTGGCAACCTGAAACTTTATCTCAAAACAAACCAACAGCAAAGCCACACCCCCAGAACGCACAGTAAGCCACAGCACTTTCTACAGCAGTGCTTCCATCTGTTGAACTGGGGCACATGGATATAAAATGCCTTTTCCAGGCTGGGAACACTAGCTATCCCAAGGCAGAAATCAGAGTCAATAAACATGTTACCAAGTGCCGTTAGCAGCATAAGCCACTGGGTACCCCAGGCCACTCAGTTATAAGAATGCAGAACTACAAAGAATGTAGAGAAACAGCAAGCTCAAAATCAGGCCAAACCCTTATCTGGACTAAGCTGGCAACAGATATCTGAATTCACTCAGCAGAAAATGAACTTTCCTCAGCCGGCTGCAAACAGAATCACAACCGTGTGGAAAACGAAATGAAGCACAGTGCTCCTGCAATCAGCAAAAATAGCTGCATGAGACAAGGGTCTCCAAGTGAGGGGCACGCCCTGGTGCAGAAGGAAAGGCAGTGTGGACAGCTGCTCCTCCCTGGCAGGGCCGACTCCTCAGCACAGAAAAGACTAGAAAGCTGACTGCTAAGTGGAACCTTAACTTATCTGGGGCCCAGACCTGATGCCAAGAAGCACTGCTCTCAGGAACCTAGTGAGTACTAAAACACACGGTCCCGCCACAATAGTATGCCCAACTCTTCTCTATCCATGTCTTCATGCCGGCCACACCCAGACAAGCAGACAGTCTGGGGCAGGGGACCTGCATTTCTAGTGTCCAAAATGGGATTCCTCGATGAAGGAGTCTGGTAGGCCTCACACATTTTGTATTTGCTACAATTACCCAGCCCAAGCCCAACCCCACCACACACACACACACACACACACACACACACACACACACACACACACGTGTTCTGGCCCCCCAGGGAACTACAGTCCTAGGACAAGAGAGCCTGGCTGGCTACTGACCAGGCCAAAACTAAACCACCTAAAACACCTGCACCAGCAACTTAAAAGCAGCATCAGAGGACTACTGACGGCAGTCTTAGTTAGTTTTATCATCTGTACTGGGGACCTAACAGTAGGACAATGGAGCCAGTGTAAAGCTGGGTATCTGAATGAAGAAACCAGCTGTACCCTGCCCTCACCACCATTATCTCAAGAGGCAAAGTCCACCAACTGTCTGGTTTCCTCAGGAGCTCCTTCCTCTGCCCACAAGCATGATGAAAGAGGAACACCAGCAACACAGGCAGTACCGACCTGCTGTTACAAAGTCTGGCTTTGGCTGCCACAACCTGGAGCCCTGACTCAGCGGAAACCAGGCTCCTGGGACCTACATGCCAGGTCTAAATGAATTCCAGGACACAGAACTCAAGAAAACAGCTCCATGTGCCGAGACCCTTACATGTATGAAAGCAATAAATTCTGGTTTCTTTTGTGAAACAAGCTCTCACAATGTAGCCCTGGATTTCTGGCTGACCTGGAACTCTCTGTGTAAACCAGATGCCTTCAACAAGCAGGGATCTGCCTGCCTCTGCCTCCCAAGTGCTGAGATTATAAGTGTGTGCCTCCACATCCAGATAATACACACACAACATAACTATCAGGACACAGAAATTGGGAGAAACTAAGTTGAACCCTTCAGTAAAGTTAAAAGAACCACACAGACACCGAAAAAAGAGTTCTGTCTAGAAAGGTATCCCAATTAGGCGGTCTCTGAACCCAGCATACAGCTTCAATCTCCCAGAACAAGGAATACCTTTTTTTTTTTTTTTAAACTTTTAAGAGTTTTATGTGTACAGTGTTCTGTCTGTGTGTATGTCTGTCTGTGCACATGTGTGCCTGGTGACTATGGAGGTCAGAAAGCAGCACTGGATCGCTGAGAAATGGAGTTAAGAGACAGTCCTAAGCTACCATCTGGGTGCTGGGAATCAAACTTGTGTCCTCTGGAAGGACAATCGACACTCTTAACCGCTGAGCCAGCTCACCAGTCCCCGAATTTCCTTCTAAACCAGTTTTTCAATCCTACTTATAGAAGAATCTAGAGCAGTTTTCTCCAAAGAATGGATTGGAGACAGCCTATAACAGAAGCGCCTGGGGCAGAAACCTGAGTCCCAGCTAGTTAAGTAAAAGAGAAAAGTTTGTCTGCTGGGTCTACAGTCAGGCCCAGAAATCTGTATTTTTAACCACCTCCCCTTGAAATTCTCATTCAGCTACTGTGAACTGTGAAACTCTGTAAAAACCACTTCCCCCCTAAGCTAAAGTCATACTTCTTAGGATCAGGGGGGCGGGGGTGACTGGAATATTCAAACCTTACATACACAGGTTGACCTCATGGGAAGGATGGGCTTCAATGTACCGACACCCGTCGAGTGGCTTTTACTTTTAAGCTTACAAATTGCAAAGGAAGGTAGGGGACGGTGCCACAGTCAAACTTTCCCGGACTATCCCCTTCGAAGATTCTCAGCTGTTCTGGCTAAGAATCCAGCCCCACTCCAGGAGAAAGGGCACGGAAAGCGGGTGATTTGTGGGTGGGCAGAAATCTACAGGGAATCGTCGCGATAGCACAGCAGCGGAGTCGATGACCTACAACCTGGGAGGCCTCCAGGCGCCAGGGAAAAAGGCCAGCCTCGTCTTTACATTCCCAGCTTGGGTGGGATGAGGGGCTGAGAAAAACGCAAGAGGAGAAAGATCTAAATATAACTTCTCGCCAACTCTATGCCTCGATGGCTCTTGGTCGCTTCGAGCCAGGGCTAGGCCCCGGGCTCTGGCCAGGACCCTGGGGGTACTGCAGAGAGAAACTTCGCTCCAAGGATGTGGTCTCACGGTCGAGAGGAAGGGGCTCGGGGCCCGCAGCTGCGCCCTGCTCACAGGCCGCGGATCCCGAGGCTCGGCCGAGGGGCTCTCACCTCGGCCCACCCGGCCTTCCAGAGGGTCCTTGCGGAAGTGGATCCCGTGCACGTCCACATGCGCCTCGCCGCCCGCGTTGACTGCCCAAATGACGCTCTCTGGCAGTCCGGCCCCGGCGGCGCCGACCACGCCGAGCCCCGGATCCCGGAGCTCCGGCAACAGCAGCAGCAGCAGCAGCCGGAGAAGCGCCACAGCGGCTCGCTCAGCTGCCCGGGGCCTCAGCATGGCGGCCAGCACTGCGGGGGCAGCCCCTGCCGACCCTCGTCCTCGGCCGGCTGCCAGGCCGCCCCCGACTCAGTAAAACAGCGCCACGGACCGTTCTGCCTCAGCAACCCGGGACATGTCGCTCTCCGGCCTCCTTCTCAGCCTCGGGTGCCGCCTCCCACCTCAGGGAACAACCTACCCCGCCGCCCAGCCCTCCGCTCGGACGCTTCAGCCAATCAGAGTGTAGGCCTCATTAATTACCCACCACCCCGCCGAGAGCGGCCACGCTATTGGCTGGTGTGCACGAAAAGGGGCGTGGCCACACCCAGGCTCCGGCCCAACCACCGGGCACGAGAGGGAGCGCGCGCAGAGGGAGGGAGTTCGGTTGAAGCGGCGGTTCTTTGCGGAAGTGGCGGGTGCAGCGCCCAGGCCGCCCCGGAATCCCACATCAGAATAGGAAAGGTGGCCTGGGCGGGGAAGGTTTAGAGAAGGGCGCACTGACACGTCGCCAACACTTCCGGTGCTCTAGATCTTGGGACGGAGTCGGCTCAGAAGGGGGCGTTGCCGTCTTTTCCATCCCCCCACCACCACTTCCTTTTTTCCTCCGAAAGCAAGAGCACAGGCTCTAGCGGGCGAACGAATGGTTTGTCCCCGTGTGGGGTTTAGGAGCCAGTCTCTCCCTGGGATGCCATCTGTACAGGTGGCAGCCCACGAGTCCCACGAGGATAAGGTCCCGCCCTCACCCCTTAGCAGGCGCCTGGTGTGTGGTAGCGTCCAGGAGGCCGTCCAATCAGAATGCTCCAACGCAGCGGAAACGCGTGGCCGTTAGGGGAGGGGGCTCCAGGATGCCTGCGTCTCCATGGCGACGGTCTCTGGCGGGCCTGGGGACCTGAGTGCAGCTAGGGCTTCCTCCTCCCCCGGTGACCACTGGTGACCTGGACTACCTGGCGCTGGCGCGACCCGAGCTCCCTCCATTGGCAGCGCTCTTCTACATTAGCGTCCGTGCCCTTGGGCACGTGCCTAAACTCCCATTTTTCTGACAAGCCAAGCGGGGGAAGTGAAATGATTCGTTCCATAAGTACTTATCCTGTCCATACAGATTATGCCGACAAAACATAGGAAGCCTGGTTCAATTTGATTTTTTTTTTTTAAGGTTCAGAAAAAAAGGAACAAAACTCTGGGCCCTGTGACACCAAGTGACGCGTTCCTGTATTCTCAGGACTCGTACTCACGAGGTTTGAAGCAGGAGGATTACCAGGAGTTTTAAAGGCCCGTTTGAGCTCCAAGAGCGCTATCCTAGTTCAGAAATAAACAGGAGTCTGGAGAGATGGCTCCGCGGTTCAGAGCGCTGGCTGCTCTGGCGGAGAACATGGGTATTGCTCGCAGCCCCCACATGGCTGCCAAGGATGGGGTCGCGGTCCTCTGACCTTCACTTTGTATCCTGGACGCATAGACATACATGTATTAAATAAAGCCCCTGCTTGGAATTGCCAAAGCCAAGGTCAAAGTTTTCTTTAAATCCGCAGCACTCTCTCAAGACATGTGTTTTCGGAGAGTGACAGGCGCTACAGGAGCCCGAGGGGGGCTCAGTTCCTTTCTCAGTGGCTTCCCAGTTCTGTCATCCTTTAGAGCTTTGAGCCAACAAATTGACCCAAAACGGAAATGACACCATCCACTCAGAAAATTCTCCCCCTAGCCCTGCACCTCTCTCCTTTGGGAGACTGGGGTTGAGCTGAGCACTGTGTGTGTGTGTTCCAGGCAACTATTCCTTCCTCCCCTGAGGTGCATCCCCCAGGATTCAGTTGGCTTCTTTGAGTCTGTCTCTTGCTAAGCTGTCTAGGCTGGCCTCAAATTCGTGATCCTCCTGCCTCAGCCTTCTGAGTAGCTAAAACAACAGGCCTGTGCTACCTTACCCAGCTAAAACAAATATGCTTCTCGTGGAAAAAAATGCAGGCAAACCCGGAAGGGAACTTGAAAAAGGATCATACACCCGTCCAAAGCCGAGATTAGGACTGTAGCCAAGACCGGCCCTGACCACAGGTTCTCAGCAGCCACCCGTTCCCACACATTTGAATTTCATAGCCACCTCGGGAAGCTGAAAAACAGGAAATGTCCCCCGTTTTATGGATGAGAAACTTAAAAAGTTGAAGAAGGTTAAGTAATTTGTGTAAAACCACACAAGGTTCAGCTTCTAACCCACTTACACTGTGAGGCTGGTTACCTATGAGGCCATATTTGGTGAAATGAACAACTCTACCAGCTGTTTCTTATGTTACCTGGGTAAGGGATTCACTGCTCTGTGCCTCAGTTTCCCCCCTCTGATACAGAATAATCGTACATATGTCCTAAGACTGTGAGACATATTAAGAGATATATTTTAAAGGAAGAGAATAGAAAAAAAAAAAAAAAGCTTTTCTAACAGCCATTTATTTGTAAGCAGGGGGTCTGGGGGAGGCTCATAGGTACACACCACAGCTTGGAGTGTGGAGGTCAGAGAACACTCAGGAGCCAGTGAATTTCATCACCAGCTTGGGTTGTCAGGCTTGGCGGCAAGTGCCTGTACACCCTAAGCTATCTTACTGCCTCTTCTCTTTGTTTTATTTTTAGATGGAGCCAGGCCAGCCTCAAACTCAGGAGGTAGCTGTCTGTAGCTGTGGACAGCAGCCGGTGCCTGTATCTGCTGGGCTACCTTGCCAGCCCGAGAGCATTGTGTGAGCATGAAGCATATGGCTGTGTCAATAAATGAGTCTGAAGTGTTTGGGGGCACTTCAGTGCCGTGTTCAAAGCCTGCTTCTACTTTTTAGAGCTATGTGGAACTTGGGGAGTCCTTTCTCCCCTAGGAGCCCCAGCTTCCCCCATCTGATAGATGTAATTAGAATATCCATTATCCAGAAACCCTTAGCAGAGGGCCTGGCTCATAGATAGTGTTTAGTACACACTAGCTATTAATCATACAAGAAGAAATAATTATAACATGTCATCCTGCCAATCTAATAGTAGAAAGGCCCTGGTGAACACCCCAGGCTAACGAGTTGGGAAAAACCCTTCTACCCTAGAGAAGGAAAAGCCAACAGGAACCAGAGTTCAAAAGTGGAAAACCAGAGCAGCTGTTCTTGAGTCCCCAGAGGCAACTTCACCTTGACCCACAAACTCGAAAAGAGGCGTGTCTTCCGGTAGAGATAAAAATCCTAAGAACAAAGCATGCTATTAATTAAGCGTAGTCTATTTTAAGTTAGTGGGATAATTTCCCCCTGAAGGATAAGCTCACAATAAAAGCTCAAGAGGGAAAATACAGAAGGTAGGTGGGGGCCACTTTGCCTCCTGCTTGGAGTCCTCCGAAGCAGAGGTGGGTGGTCTGCTCCCAAAGCCAAGTTTCTTCACCTCGGGTTTTCTTAAAGCCACGTGAAGAGGGATCAGAGCCACCCAGAGAGGCAGAGAACCTGCCCAAGGCACCTCAGCCTTCAGTCATTGGGAAACTAAGAAAGGAAGCTGGGCTGGCTGGCCTCTGCTTCCCTGAAGAGGGTGTAACTCACAGAAGCTGATAGGCCAGTGGGACTAGGGACAGGGACAGGGACAGAAAAGGTTAGCCTCAGCCTTAGGCAAGTGGCTTCCCCACTCTGCTTTCTGCAGTTGAGGGTGACTTTGAACTCCTGCCTTCACCTCTGGAGTGCTGGAATTGCAAACATGCTCCACCATGCTCGGTCTCCAGAGTGCTGAGGATGGAACCCAAGGCTTTGAGAATGCTAGCGAGCACCTCGACCTACCACCTACCGAGCTGGGTCTGTATACCCACACAGAGGGCAATCTGCTTTGCTTTGTTTTGTATTTGGGGGGGGCGGGGACTTGCCTGTGGCCCAGGCTGGTCTGGAACTTATGATCTCCTAACTCACAGCCTCCTACAAGCTGAGACCACAGGAGTTTGCTGTCACCAGTCCCTTCGTAGAGTGCCACAGGACACTCCCTTAGAGCTGTGCTGTGGGCTTCAGTCCTTCTAAGGCAAGAGGGAGATCTTTCAGTCTAGCTCAAAGAGAATCCCAGAGAGAACTGTATGTGTAAAGGGTTTGAGCCACACTCCCTAAGCACCATGCATGCACCCTGGCTGGCCTAGAACTCACAGAGATCTGCCTGCCTCTGCCTCCCTTACTGGCCCTTCCTTCTCTCCTTTCTTGATTCCCTCCCTCCCTCCCTTCCTTCCTTTTCCTTCCTTGCTTCCTTCCATGTGCATAAGTATAGGTACATCATGCATGTCTGGTGCCTTCAGAAGTCAGAAGAGGGTGTTGGAGCCCCTGCAACTGGGGTTACAGAGAGTTGTGAGTTCTTTTGTGGGTGCTGGATACTCAACCCAGGCCCTGTATAAGAGCAGTTGTCACACCCACTCGACCAGCAAGGAAGACACAAACAACCGGGAGCTGCTTATATACCCTCAGTCCTGGGGGGGGGGGGGAGAAGCACATGGAGGTGCGTGATTGGTCAGAATTGCAGTGCCTCATTAGCATACCCCGCCTGGGAGGGGGTGATTGGTCAGGATGTGGTACACCATTAGCATACCCTGCTCCATTGTGGTACCTCATTAGCATACCCAGTTCAGGAGGGGTTGGCTCCAAAACTGAGTTGCACATGCACAGTGCACTAGTAGCCAGTACCAGAGGCTGAGGCCGGCGCCATCTTGGCCAGCTGAGTCGGGTCGGTGGCCTACAAGCAGTAAGTGTCCTTAGCTGTGGAGTCATCTGTTCAGCCCCTGAAGGAGCTAGTTCCTTGTAACCGCCCACCCACAAGTTGGGTGTGGCTAATAATCAAGAATGGGGCTAAGTTTTCCTGGCATAGTTGTGACCAAAATGACAGACATAGTAACTCCAAGAAGAAAAGGGTTAGGCTGACTCATGGTTTCAGGGGGTTAGCCATGGTTGCTTGGCCCCACAAATTTTGGGAAACCATCATAGTTTAGGGAACATGGTGCTGACAAGCGTCCTCACCATGTGGTGGAAGCAGGAGGCAGGGAAAGAGAATACAGAATGGGCTATGGCCCCCGCACTGAACTACTTCCCATTGCCCTGCCGCCGCCCCCCCTCCTCCCCCCCAGCAGGCAGGACCGGGTGTGGGAAGCATTTTCTATTCCAACCCAAATTCAGAACTCGGTCCTCATTCTACAAATGATAGTGGGCTGAAAGAAGGAGCAGGTGACAGACACCTCCGCAAGGAGTGAGGGGACAGCGTGGGTCTGCAATCTGAGCCTGCCAGGCACGAGAGGACCAGGGGCACCTTTCAGGATCCTGAGGCACAGGGAACTAGTTCCAGATATTTGAGCCAGAGCCCAGATCTGGGTGAAGATGAATTTATCACTGTCCACTGGGGCTGGAGAGGCGGGACAGCCTGCGGAGCGCACATGCTGTTCTTACGGCTGTCCTCGGCACCTAGGACCGAAAACTCCCAACCAACAGTTTAAATCCAGCTTCAGGGGATCTGATGCCCTCTTCTGGGCCCTGTGGGTACAGCACCCACAACATGCACAGACACCCACCCACACCCTCACCCCACTCCCACTCACACACGCGTGCGAACATACACACATACATATAATTTTAAAAATTTAGAAATCGGGGCTGCAGAGGGTGGTTAAGAGTGCTTACTGCTAGCTGGGCGGTGGTGGCGCACGCCTTTAATCCCAGCACTTGGGAGGCAGAGGCAGGCGGATTTCTGAGTTCGAGGCCAGCCTGGTCTACAGAGTGAGTTCCAGGACAGCCAGGGCTACACAGAGAAACCCTGTCTCGAAAAACCAAAGAGAAAAAAAAAAAAACCGTGAATTTCATGACCGTCTTTCTCATCCTTTTTCCTCAACAGGAAATCACACTGAGGCAAGAAGGCACTCCGGAGGAGGCAAACATACCCGAAGGTACAGAACTAATGGTAAAAGCTGTAACAGCCCTTCCTGGCCTGGCCGCCATCGGAGAGCTGGTCCGGAAAGTGCGGCTTCGCGTCCTAAGAAGCGCCAAGGAGTTGCTCAAAGTGTCCAAGGACGAGGGTGCACTCAAGATCATCAAGAAGAGGGTGGGCACGCACATCCGCGCCAAGAGAGAGCAGGAGGAGCTGAGCAACGTGCTGGCAGCCATGAGGAAGGCGGCGGCCAAGAAGGATTGATGAACCCTCCCCCAATAAAAGATCGTCCCTATTTCAAAAAAAAAAAAAAAAAAAAAAGCTGTAACAGGGGCCACCAGGTGTGCTTACAGGCACAATCCTAAGGGCTTCATGTATACACATCTTCCTCCAGTGTCCACAGAGAATGAGCTTCACAACCTGCCGCTCCCACAGTAGAATTCAGGAAAGCTAAAGTCCCTTGTGTAAAATGTCACCTGGTTTATGTGTATGTGTCTCCGCGTTGTGCTCACGAGTTCAGTGTCTGTGGAGGCCAGCAGGGGGCACCAGATCTCCCAGAACTGAAGTTACAGGCAGTTGGGAGCCATCTATGGGATCTGAATTCAGGTCTTTTAGAAGGACAGTACCAACTCTTTAATCGCTAAGCCATCTCTCCAGCTCCTACATCTTTGTTTTTTATAATATTTTTAGCCTATCTACTTTATTTTATAGTTTTGTTTTTAGAGAGTATTGTGGCAGGCAGGGGTGCAGTCTCACACACGGGGGAGGGGGAGTTACAAAACTCTCAAGAGTCAGCTCTTTCCTAGGGATTGACTCAGGTCACCAGGCTCGGCCATCGCAGCTCAGCCCTTTTTGTTGCAATTCATGAACCCGTGGCCTCTGAGAATGTTAAGGAAGCGCCCTCTAACCTCTAAGCCACACACTAGCAGTTTTCTTTTAATTTTGAAATTACATTTTATTTATTTATTTACAGATTGTGAGCATGTGTGGTGGTGGTGGTGATGTGTGAGTGCGTGCGTTGCATGTGTGTGTGCGTGCATGCGTGCATGTGTTTGTGTGTGTGTGTGTGATTATATAGTTTAGGCTGCCCTCCAATTCACAATCCTCCCTTCTCTGTTTCCTGAGTGCTGTGATTATATAGGCTTGTGCCACTAGGCCCAGCTGTAAGGCAACACTTGGAGCTGCCCCAGGAGGGGTATTAAAGGAGTGCTCTGGGTAGCAGAAGGAGCCCTTGTCTAGGGAAAAATGCATCTGGGTTCTAGAAAGCACGGAATGGAATTCTAATCCTTAAAATATCCAGGTGGGTGGGAGGAGCTAAAGTGCAAGGGAGGAGCTAAAGTACAAGGGCGGGGCTAAGATGCAAAGAAGGAGCCCCAGGCATCAGAGGAGATCTCACAGTCCTTTCAGCCGGGCCTGACTATTTTCTCCAGTCCCTTTATCAAAGCTGCTGTGTTTATGGTCTTAAGAGGCCACACACTAGGTATGGAATTGTCCTAGCTTAACTGTGTGCTCCACTCTCTCCTTGTGCAGTTACTGGAGGGCTCCCCCTGCCTGCTGACGGAGGAGCTGTCTACAGAGGTCCTTTCTCTTCAAATTGCCCTACAAGCCATTACATCCCTAAAATGCACTGATCTGAAGTCCCTGGGTAGAGCTAAACCAGTAGGAGAATTGTGGGCCTGCCGAGTGGGGCACGGAGCCAAGGGCTTAGTCTCAGAATTGGATTATTAGAATTTGGAGCTCCGAGCCCTGCTGGCCTCTGGGACATGGAGATTACCCAGGCGTCTGGCTGGGGCCCACAAGCCTTCCCATATTTCCTGCCAGGTCTAAGAGCAAGTGTCTTCCCTCCGATGTGACGCCTGGGGACACAGAGTGCCCTCTCCCTCCCTGCCTTTAGCCCTCCCGCCTGCCCTAGGTGCCTGGAAGCACACCTATGTCTATGTGGCTGGAATTTAACGTGGAGTTCTGTGGTCCACAGACTGTCAGCATCGGAATCTTCTGAGATTTAGTTAAGGATGGAAAATCACGGACCTTACCCTAAGCACGGCATCAGAAGCCGGGGTGGATTCCAAATGGGTGACTTAGTGAATCCTCAGGTAGGCTGGAGAGATGACTCCACGGGTGAAGGCTCTTGGTGCCAACCCTAACAACACAGTTGCACACGACTACCCAGAGTCCCACAGTAAACAAACCCAAGGCCTAGCTCCCACAGAGTGGCTGCCCCTCTCAGCTCATCACACACACAGCGGGGGGTTTCCTTCAGAGCAGAGCCCTTGACACCACTTCCTCTCACCTCCCTAGGGCTCGCCAGGCCTCCTCATGCCCTGCTTCCGGTCTGTGCAGGATCTGCTTCCGGTCTGCTTCCTTTGGTGTGGGGTTACCCTCCGTGATCATACTGAATGTGTTTCCAGCATGTCTGTCTCCCTGATCAGTCTGGAGTTTCCTTGAAGTTTCCTACAGCCCCTGCTAGGTGCTTCCTTTCCTAGTCCTCATCTTCTTTTCAGACATTTTCTTCTGTCTCTCCTGTCCTCTGTGTTAGGAGGAAATAAGGGTGATTTGGATCAGATGGTAGATCCTTGCTTGATCCTCTGCACGCCGTAAACCAGGTGTCATAATGTACTCATAACACCAGTCCTCCCGAGGTAGGGGTGTGTGTGTGTGGGGGGGGTGTAATCAGAGGGGTCAAGGCCAGAGCTGGCAAGATGGCTCATAGATTAAGAGTACTGGCTGTTCTTCCAGAGGACCTGGGTTCAATTCCTAGCACCCACATTGTAGCTTATAATTGATAACTCCAGTTCTGGGAGACCCAGCCCCTTTTCTGGTTCTGTGGGCACCAGGAATGTACACAGTACAGAGGCATACACACAGGCGAAATATCTGTGCTCATAACAAATAATAATAATAAAAATAAAGTTTAAGGTTATTCATGGCTTGGTGAGAGGACAGCTAGAGACTCATCCAAGAAGAACCAGATCTTACATGAAGCAGCTGCCCGGCTAAATAGCGAAGCAGTCTCCTTCTTAAAAGAGGCCACATTTCCAGGGTGGTGGTGGCACAGGCCTTTGATCTCAGCACTCAGGAGGCAGAGGCAGGTGGATCTCTGAGTTTGAAATCAACCTGGTCTACAGAACAAATTCCAGAACATCCAGGGCTATGCCGAGAACCCCTGTCTCGAAAAACCAACCCCTTCCCCTCCAGCCCCAAAGATGCCACATTTCTGGCCTATGTAATATAGGAGGATGAAAGTTGCTGGGTGCAGAATACTCAGTCAATGTACGTGGCGGGCAAGAAAGCCCACCCAGTTCTGGGCGTGCAGGAGGTTCCGGGGAAAGGTGCAAAGCAAAGACCACCCTCTCTGTCATTCTCGGTTTTTTATTATTATTACTTTTTATTATTATTATTGGTTCTGAGATCAAAGGGCTAGGCGAGCTGGGGCGGGCATCAGGAGGGCGCTGAAAGGCTGTGCCCCGGGGCAGACATGCTGTGTAGGGTCTGCTGGCGGGCTCCCTGGCCCACCCAGCCAGCAGTGGCTGGGCACGGTAGCCCTTGGCGCCTTGCATGTCCTCTACCGGCTTGGCACTGTGGCCTCCTCGCCGGCGGGCGCCCCCTTTTCCAGTTGCAGGAGTTGTGAGTCTTTCACAGTGCGGAGGGGTGGGGGTCCGGGGTGGGCACCTCCCCGGGGTGCAGGCAGGCCCCATCCGCCAGTACATCCTGGGCTCTCGGCAGCTACCGCGGGGTGAGGCGAGCTCAGCTCTTCTCCCCGCCTGTGGGAGTTGGCAGACCTGGAGGAGCCCCTTGGCGGCCTCAGCGAGACATCATCCGGACAAACTCTGGGAGGGGACAGGAGGGGGTGGAGACAGAGGCAATCAGAGCCAGCAAAGGACAGTGTGGCCAGGCCCCTCCTCATCCCCCCTGCTTTGAGGCTGCACTGTCTCCCACCTCCAAGCTCTATCTTTGTAAGACAGCTCTGGGTATATCACAGTTTTATGGGTTTTATTTTTTGTTTGGTTGTGGTTTTTTGTTTGTTTTGTTTTGGGGTGTGTGTGTGTGTAATTTGCTTACAGAGGACCATCCTGGCTGTGTCCAAGTTTTGGGAACTGTTAATAAAGCAGCCACAAACATCTATATTCGGGATTCTACACTGACATATACCTTCAACTCACTGGGATAGATACCCCTCTTTTAAAAAAAAAAAATTTAAGCTTAATTTTTTTTTTTTTTTAAATGTGAGTACACTGTTGCTCTCTTCAGACACAGCAGAAGAAGGTATTAGATCCCATAACAGATGGTTGTGAGTTGCCGGGAATTGAACTCAGGACCTCTGGAAGAGCAGTCAGCTCTTTAATTTTTTTTGTTTTTGTTTTTGTTTTTTTGTTTTTTTGTTTTTTTGTTTTTTTGTTTTTCCCAGACAGGGTTTCCCTGTGTAGCCCTGGCTGTCCTGGAACTCACGCTGTAGACCAGGCTAGCCATAAACTCTCGAACTCAGAAATCCGCCTGCCTCTGCCTCCCGAGTGCTGGGATTAAAGGCGTGCGCCACCACCGCCCGGCTAGGTGCTGTTCATCTCCCCAGCACTTAGATGAGTTTCTAGATCTGACCATTAGAGGATCCTCTCCCCCCAGTGTCATTCTCTCTTCCCTTGAAGGCAGGCTGTTCCCAGAGAAGACCTCCTGACCCTTGTGCTCTGGGCACAGGCCAGGACACATCATCTTGGCTTTCCACCCAGAAAGCAAGTTCCTAGAGTATAAGATGTATATTATTTTTCCCTCCCGCCTCCCACAGTGCCAAGGATGGAGCTGTTCACAGATGACGTCAACCTTGGTCTGCATCCCAACTCTGCTTTCCAACAGCTAGGAAATTAATTGTGTTTCTTCTGAGACAGGGTCTCTCTTTGTACCTACCCCTCGGTGTCCTGGAACTCTTTATGTACATCAGGTTGGCCTGGAGCTCACAGAGATGCACATCCCCCTGCCTCCCCGGTGTTGGGATCAAAGTTGCGTGCCCCTGTGCCTGGCTTTTGGGCAGTTTTGAGCTGTATTACTTCGAGAGCCTCGGTTTTCTCGTGTTTAATGGGAAGTGATGGAAATACGGGCCAGTCATAGCGTTGTGAGAACCAAGAGGTATACAATATAAAGCTACTCACGGCAAGCACACGGTGCGCATAGAATGAAGGATTGACGGGAATTTTATGGATTCCTTTAAAACTGCCTGTTGATTAGGCAGGTGTGTCCGCTCATATATATAATCCCAGCACTTGGGAGGCAGAGGCAGGTAGATCTCTGATTCTGGGGCTAGCCTAGTCTACACCAGTGATTCTTACCCTTCTTAATGCTGCAACCCTTTAATGCAGTTCCTCATGTTCTAATGACCCCCAACCTTGAAATTATTTTTGTCGCTACTTCATAACTGTCATTTCGCTCCTGTGGTGAATCAGAATATAAATATCTGACATGTAGGATTTCCCCTTTTAAAGGATCATTTGACCCCCTAGTTCCAGGCCATCTAGGGCTACAGAGTGAAACCCTGTCTCAGGAAGAAAGAAAGAAAGAAAGAAAGAAAGAAAGAAAGAAAGAAAGAAAGAAAGAAAGAGAGAAAGCTGTCTAGTGAATCTTATCTATGTGTGAGGTGTTTATCATGTAGGAAATGTCTAGACAAAGAACACAGAGTTACTCTTCTCTCAAATTTCAAAGTCCATCAGGGCAGCCGTCATGTACAGGGTGAGGAACAGGGGTGGACCTGAAGTGATTCAGAGGTCAGAAAAGAGGAGGCTCAGGCTTCAGAAGAGGGAGGGGTGGGTGAAGGAGTCTTCTACTGGGATTTGGAAAATAAGTAGAATTTCACTCAAGGGTAGGTGAGATGGCTCAGGAGGTAAAGGGGATTGCTGCAAAGACTGAAGACCTAGGTTTGATCCCCAGGACCCATTTGATGGAAGAAAAGGACCACCTTCTGCAGGCTGTCCTCCACACTCATGCCATGGAATTTGTGTGCAAGCACACATGCTGGATAAATAATTGAGGTAGACAGATAAAATGCAATTTAAATGATTCATCCCAAGTGGGGAAAAGGCACCTGGCACAAAGGACAGCATATTCACGGGAAGGCCTCACAGGGTCACACGCCTTAGGCAGTTCAGAGTGAAGGAATGATAGATGTCAGAGACCTAAGGTCAGGACCAGCCTGAGAGGGTGAACAGAGACAGTTGGGGAAGACCGACACAAGGGTGGATGACTAAATCAATGGCTGGATACAGACCCGATGGGGAAATGATGGGACAGACAGATCAATGACTACGAGGACAACAATGGAATAAAACACAGAAGGTAGGGGAGAGACGTGGCTGGAAGCCCAGGTACTGAGACGTACGCATGGATGGAATATACTAGCCGGATGAATGGATGCAGAATAAATTGATCAATGCACGGATCGATGTTGTACCGATGGCTTTTAGAGATGGTGACAAACTGAACAGACACCTGGACGGATGAAGAAATGAACGGGGTGTAAAGTATGAATGAAGGACGGGTAGGCAGACACACGGACGGACCGGGATGGGCATGGATCAGTGTATTCAGAGATAAGATGGAAGAAATGCAAGGTGGGGGTGGGGCAAGGCACAGAAACGAGTGGGATGGGGATTTCCTAGTGCGCCTGCGCTCAGAGGGCTCCGTGGCTGCCCGGCTTCACACTCGTTTTTAAGCCCCGCCTACCTTCAAAGTCCACTCGTCCATCTCCATTGAGGTCCACATCTCGGATAATTTCCTCTATGTCCCGGTGTCCCACTTGATGACCCAGGAGCTTCCTCATGGCCTCTCGCAGCTCACTCGTACTTATCTCCCCATCACCGTTGGTGTCAAACTGGGGAGTGTGAAAAGGGATGAGCGGCAGACCCCAAGACTGAGCGGGCTTCCCCCTATGCAGGATTCCTTTCCTACCCAAGACCCCTCCCACGGTCTGGGACCAGGACCCAGGGTTCAGTATCGTTTATACTCATCCTGAGGTTGGGACTCATCTCGCCCACCCCTGTTGTCGTCACCTGTCACTCACCTCCCGAAAGGCGTCTCTCAGCTCCTTTACACCAATCATATCTGCCGTCTCCGCCAGGAGTTTAGGGCCCATCAGTTCCACAAAGTCATCAAAGTCCACGTGGCCACCCACTGGAGCAAAAAGAAGGGACCTATCACTGAGCAGGCTCCACAGTCCCCTCCATCTCCAGGTCCGGGGTGTGACCGAGGCCAATGAGGTCAGACCCCAGACAAGGGGCTTGTCAGGAAATGACTCAGGGTGGCCAGGGAGCGGGAAAGGGAAGAGTCATAAAGTAGACAGGAGGAAACAGGAGAAAGAAGCATCAGGCCACAGAGCCGGGTGAGGAATGTCAAAGATGAAGCCAAGACGCTCTCGGAGGAAGGAGAGAGGACAGAAGTTCCAGGTACCTGGGCCAGCGGGTCCCCAAGCCTTACTTTACCCGAGCTGTGCAAATACAAACTCAACTTCCAAGTGGCTCTCAGCAGCTGGAAGGAGGTAGGGCACCTGCCTGCTGGCTACAACTTTCAATGAAGACTGACTGACTGACTGACTGCAGCAGGAGGAGATCCAGAAGGCAGTTTCAAGGGGTGGGGTGAGGTAGGGGGACCCCATAGCTTTTTTTGGTTTGGTTTGATTTTTTTTTTTTTAGACATGGTTTTTCTGTGTAGCCCTGTAGCCCTGGCTGTCCTGGAACTCACTCTGTAGACCAGGCTGGCCTCAAACTCAGAAATCCGCCTGCCTCTGCCTCCCAAGTGCTGGGATTAAAGGCGTGCGCCACCACCTCCCAGCCTGGCATAGCTTTTATTTGTGTATGTGTACATGTACTTATGTGTTTGCAGGCGTATGTGCATCTATAAAGGCCAGAGGTCAATCCAATGTCAGGCATGGTCTTCCATTGCTCTCCACGCTGTTTGAAGCAGGTCTCCCACTAATGGGAAGCTCACTAACTCAGCTACAGCACACGGGTAGGGGCTGTGGTGGGGACAGGAGGATCCCTGGGGCTTGCTGACCAACCTCTCTAGCCAAATCAGTGAGCTGCGGGCATGTGCCACCAAGCCTGGTTTATGCATCCCTGAGGACCGAACCCAGGGCTTTGAGCATGCTAGGCCAGCATTCTACCAACTAAGCTACACCCCCATCTCCATAACAACTCCTTGAGTAGACTTACACTCCAGCGCCCCTGCCACAGCTGGTGTGAGTCTAACCTGTGTGAGCTCCTCTTCTCTCCCCTTCACAAAGGTTTTTATTTACTATATTATTATATGTAAGTATACTATAGCTGTCTTCAGACAACCCCATAAGAGGGCATCAGATCTCATTATGAATGGTTGTGAGCCACCATGTGGTTGTTGGGATTTGAACTCATGACCTCAGTTGGTGCTCTTAACCGCTGAGCCATCTCACCAGCCCGCACTTTCCTTCCCTGATGTGACAAATGCCTCAACCCCAGATTCCTGTTTCTGTAGGACCCCATAAAGATACAGGACCTCGTAATACCAACAGCATCCTCTGGTTTTAGCCTGGTTTTAGACTGTTGCTCACCTAATGCCCTCACTTACTTCTATTGTCTCGCTACAACCCTGGTTTACACGGGAGGAAACCGAGTCCCAGAAAAGCCGAGCGGTTAGCACTGGGCCACACAGAACGAGATACAAAGGTGGACCCCAGGCCCGTGTGACCCGGAGGGCAGCAACTCACGGTTCATGTTGATCTGCTGGGACAACTCAATGAGCTCCATCTCGGTGGGCATATAGCCCATGGTGCGCATGCAGTTCCCCAGGTCCCGGCAGTTGATGTAGCCATCCTTGTCCTTGTCAAATTCTCGGAAGGCCTCTCGGAGCTCTAGGGAAGGGAGCAGGGGCAGATATGGTCGGAGATGGGATCCAACGAATGTTTAAAGCAAAGGCAGCCCAGGGCCAGCTCAGAGAGGTAGACCCTGGAGTCCCCTAGGCCTCTGGCTTTGCCCAAGGCTCTCTACAAAATGACCCCTGCTTGGTGCTAGGGACTGTTCCAAGCTGAATCTGCCTCTCCTCCCGCCAACACCTAGAGGCAGGTGGATCTCTTTAAGTTCAAGGCTGGACTATTCTACATAGTAAGTGGCCGGACAGACAGCCAGGAGTATGTAGAGAAATCCTATCTCAAAACAAATCCAAACCAGCTGGGTGTGGTGGTGTATGCCATTAGCCCCAACACTTGGGAGGCAGAGCCAGGTGGATCTCTGAGTTTGAGGCCAGCCTGGTCTGCAGTGTGAGCTCCAGGATAGCCAAGGCTATGCATAGAAACCCTGTCTGGAAAAACAAAACAAAACAACCCAAAGCAAAAAACTACCCCCATACAAAGGGAGTCAAACACTCCTTTCCCTTAAGGGTCTGACTTTACCTTCGATCTCCTCTGGTCGTAATGATCTGTCCTGAAACAAGAGAACATGTCACATTAGCAGCAGCAAGGGACCTAGAGCTTGCAGTATGCCCATTCAATGGGGGCATCCAAGTGGCAGCAGGCAGTGGGGGGAGGGGAGGTGATGGAAGGTTAGCAGAGGTCTGTCTGGACCTTGAGGGAAAAATACAAAGTCCCCAAGACTTAGAACCAGAAGAGAGTTGACAGAGATGTCCCACACCCAATAGCCCCTGCAAAGACTGGGCCACCGAAGAGCTGCTCCCTTCTCCAGACACAAGAATGGGTTGGGAACAGAGCTGGTCCAGTGGCAGAAACCTGTAAATAAAATAGGGCCCTTGGAAGTCACCACAGAGGGAAGAGACCACCCAGCAACACCGGGAGGAGCCTGGCAACACGAGATAGTAGATGGGGCTTGCTTCAGGAGGAGAGCAGGCAGAGACCACTCAGGCAACCTCAAGAGGGGGAAAGGGGCTCAGGGTATGTGAGGAAGAGTTGGAGCTGTGTCCAGCTTCCTGGGCACTCCTCACCTTTCCCCAGTATGACCCCATGCCCCTACCCGGCCCATTATAAGACTCAGCCTAGGACCAGAGGGTTGCCAGTGTCCAAAAGCTGCACCTCTGCAGCTGTCAGCAGGGCCGGTTATCTCTACAGGGAGCCAAAGAAACCCTGCATCCAGGCATTAAAACTGCTGCCAGAGAAGTTTCCAAAAAACAAGTTTAGAGGGAGTGTGGGGTACGCCCCTGATGGTGATGGCCTGCCCAAGAACTCCTGGTTCAGCATAGGTATGGGTGCCATGTTCCTGCTCTCTGCCTTAGGGTGGGGTGAGTATGAGGTAGGTCTGGTGACCCTAAGGAGACTCACAGGAGGCACTGGCTCCCATGTCTGTCGTTAACACGGGCACACAGGAATGCCACAGGGAGCATGGGATATCTCAGCTGGGCACAAAGGTTGTTTCAGTCAGTGAAGCCAGAAGGGCGGAGGCCACGCAGCCTGGAGACATAGGCACCCAGATACAGGCACCCAGTCTGAGGATCATGTCCAAAGGGAAGGGTTAGGATGATGTTCAGAATGTATGCGAGTCTGGAATGAGCATCTCCCCTCAGCTAGAAATGCCCTCCTGGGCATTTCTCAGCTCCTCCCAGGGGACATCTCTAGCTGAGGGGAAAGAGTTGCCCGAAGGGAGTTTGTCTTTATGACGTGGCATGGCTGCAGAGATTTTTTTCCCTTCAGAGGCTGGCCCAGTGTACATGGCACAAGGGTCACTCCTGTTCCCAGACAGAAATACAGGTTCCTGGACATTCCTGGGTGGCCAAAAAGATGTATTTCCATGTATTGTATCAGCAGTAAGTGATAATAATTGTACAGTCATCCTTCACTATCAGTGAGGGATTGATTCCAGAAACCCCAGGCATGCCGGCATCCAAAGATGTTCAAGTCCTTTAGTGAAATGGCATGCTGGTTTGCATATAATTTACATACCTCCTCCAGTTTACTTCAGATCACCTCCAGATGACTTGGTCTATTTATGCAATGCAAATACTATGCAAATAGTTGCTATATTGTATTATTTAGGAAATGGGGACAAAAAATAATAATAATTGTGCGTTTTCAGGGCAGATGCAAGTTTTTATTTTTTTCACTTAAACATTTTCAAAGACTTGTTCTTATTTGATGTGTGTGAGTGTTCTTGCTGCTCCTGTGTATAGGCACCACCTGCATGCCTGGTGCTTTAAGAAGCCAGAAGAGACATCAGAACCCCTGGAACTGGAGTTACAGACAGTTGTGAACTCCAGGTGAATTTTGGGGACTGAACTCACGTCATCTGCAAGAACAGAAAGGGCTCTTAACATCTGGGCTCTCTCTCCAGCCCCAGATGCAAAGTTTTTAAAATTTTATTATGTGGTGTCGTGTGTGTGTGTGTGTGTGTGTGTGTGTGTGTGTGTGTGGATCAGAAGACAACTTGCAGGAGTCAGTTCTCGACTTCCACCATGTGAGAGTTCCGGGGATCGAACTCAGGTCAGCAGATTTGGCAGCAAGCACCTTTGCCTGCTGAGCCATCTGGGCAGATTCAGATACCAGTTTTTAAAATATTACTTTTTGATACACTGTTGCTTGAATCGTCAAAGGTAGGGAAGTGGGGAGGGGGTCAGCTGTGTAACTAGAATTAGTCATTTCCTGCCCCCACACATCGAGAAGCTGCTCCTCCAGGGCTGAGTTCTGCAGGTCTGGGAAGGATGAGCACACGGCAGACCCTCCCCACACCCATCCATTCGTGTTCACAGATTCCGAAGAGAGGCAAAGCAAGGTACTACTTCACAGTGAGCCTGCAACAGCAGCCCTGGTGGCTGTTCCCTGGGTCACCCTCTGACCCCTAGCTAGCCCCATGCAGGTCAGTGGGGGAACATGTATTGTGTCCAGAGTAGCTAGGGTTATACACTGGTATATGTACTGCTCCTGGGGCTGCGGGGAGAGCAGGCAGTCTTGAGAACACGTGTGTTTTCTTCCCAGTTTGTGAAGTTAGGAGAAGCCCTCAGAAGCTAGAGTCAGACAGACCCAGGTTTAAAGCTTTCAGCTGCTACCTCCTAGATGACGGTCATTCCTGCTTCTGAAGGTGCAACATGGTTGAATGCCAGTATGTACTTCATAGGGACTTTGTGTACATCCCTCAAAACACGTATTTAGTATGTGTGATTAAATCAATGTGATCTACAGATATTTGTATCCATAACGGCCTCATTACCCGCTTCACGGTGACAACTCAAGACACCTGTAAGAGGCTGTTCAGTCCAGTAGCCACTAACCACCCATGACTACTTGTATTTGAATTGGAGGGTTGGGTGGGGTATATAGTTCAGGATAGAACCCATGTTTGGCATATACAAGACCCCCCAAGCTCAAGCCTCAGTTAAAACAGGGCTTTTAATTAAAATAAAATAATATCAACAATTCCGTTCATTAGCCACATTTCCTGGAGGTCAACAGCCACACATGATAGGTGCTCCTACGCTGGTTATCACAGCGCAGGATAGCAGGGGACCATCTGAGTACATAAGGTTGCTCAGAGACTGCAGAATTAGGCTGTCTGAGCTTGAATCCTGCCTCTGACACCTGCTAGCATAACCTCAAATGTGTCACTACATCAGACGTAGTCTCCCCACCAGGAAATTGAGGACAACAAAAGCCCCTGCCTCTGGGAATTGGGGTTTCTGGGAGGCAATTCACCAACACACTTAACATAGTGTTGGCTTCCTCAGCACGCCTCGCCTGCTTGTTTATCTACACATGTGCAGGAGTGTGCACGCAGCTGTGTGTGGAGGATGGGGGTCAGCCTTAGATGTTGCTCCTTAGGAGACTTCCACCTTGTTTTTCTAAATTTTTTTTTTTTTAAATTATAGGTTGTGCGTGTATGAGCACATGAGTGAAGTTCCCCTTGGGGCCAGAAGATGGCAGTAGATCTCCATGGTCAAACGTGAACTACCTGATATGAGTATTAGGAACTAAACCCAGGTCTCCCCACTTCCCCCAAAGAGCAGTACCACTGAGCCACCTGGCCAGCCCATCCCTTGCCCCATCCACCTTATGTTTTAACATAAGGTCTCTCTCCCTGGGGCCTGAGGTTCACTGGTTCTGGACCCACCAGTGAGCCTCAGGGATTTTCCTGTCTTTGACTCCTCAGCACTGGAATTACAAACACCCATCGTCACCTTCAGCTTCTTAGTGGGCGTTAGGAGCTAAATTCAGACCTTTTATCAAATCCTATCTCTCTATCCTCTGATTTTACTATTTCATTTTAAAACTTTTTTTTTTTTTTTTAAGATTTTTTTGTTTGTTTGGTTTGGTTTGGTTTGGTTTTTCGAGACAGGGTTTCTCTGTGTAGCCCTGGCTGTCCTGGAACTCACTCTGTAGACCAGGCTGGCCTCGACCTCAGAAATCCACCTGCCTCTGCCTCCCAAGTGCTGGGATTAAAGGTGTGCACCACCACTGCCCAGCTAAAAAGATTTATTTTATTTTGTATGTGTATGAGTGTTTTGTCTACATGATTATATGTGTATGACATGCATGCCTGGTGCCCATGGAAGTCAAAAGAGGGCATTGGATCCCGGAGTCACAGATGGTTGTTAGCCACCAAGTCTGTTCTAGGAGGCAAACCCAGGTCCTTTACAAAAACAGTCAGTGCCCTTAACCATTAAGCCACCTCTAGCCCTCTGCTTTAATCATTTCTTACTGGTTGATACAGACTCACTTTGGAGCCCCGAGCGGGGAAACTTCAAGAATCAGATTCACAAGGTGGGGAGTTGAAGAGTTGGGGTTGCTAGGTTACAAAACCCCTTTTCTTCCCAGCACCTCCTCATGCCATGTGAAGCCAGGTTCGGGCCGGCTGCACCGGGTCAACTTACGTACAGGTTGTCTGTTCTCAGCAAAACCCTTTCGGAGAAAAATGCAGGCAGGACCCAGCAAGTTGTGCATGACGGCACAGTTCTGGGCCAGCATCATGAGTGGTCCAGGGAGCTCGCCGCCATCCGCCAGCCCGTCCTCACTTGTCTGCACCGCTATGTAGCTGGTCTTCTCCTCCTGGCGCATCTTTAGCCGACACCAAGCAAATAAAAAGAGAGGTGAGGCCCTTCTGTCCACCTGGGCCCTCCCAGCCCCGGCCTGGCTGTTGATTCTAGAAGAGCCTCGAGAGTCACGTGATGACGTTATGAGCGTTTTAAATGCGTACAAGGGTGACCATCTAATTAATCCAACTGATGGAGAATCCAAATTTTGGCTGAAATGTCCCATGGAGAGCTAGATGTGATTCTTGAAGTAGGCTGTGGGCGCGCGCGCGCGCACACACACACACACACACACACACACACACACACAGAACCGCACACTCGTGTGCATGACATTCAGAGTGAAGCAGAGGGGGAGGAATTTACCCTAACTCAGGAGTGTCGCAAAGAACCACGTCCATTCCCCAAATGTTCCCAAGTGTCCCGACTCAACCCTGGGACCTACATCCTGTCTCTCAGGCTTCAGATAGACTCAGACCCTGCCCTAGCTGGATACCCCCCTCCCCCTCCCCCTCCCCCCTCCCCCCCCCCTCCCCCTCCCCTCCCCCTCCCCCTCCCCCACCCTCACCCCCACCGGAAGAGCGGTGCGGACCTGGGGACTCAGAGAACAAACAGCTTCCACAAGTCCGATAACTGGAGGTCACAAACTGATGTCATTGCTGACAAATAAGGCAGGCGAGTGCTGGGAGAGGGTAAGATGGACACTGTGTGCTCACTCTAAATGGGCGGCACCACTCAGTACACTCCAGCCCACAGGTGCCAAATCTGGTTCAAAAAGCATCAGTGGGTCAAACAAGAACCACCTGTGCCCGGGCTTCACCTGTTCCTGTCGACCTAATTGGGCAGTCTTCCAGCAATTTTCCTTCCTACCCACCCTCTTTCCCTGGCCCCATGCCCAGGCTGGCCTCCTTGAGCTCTAGAGGCTGTGGCAGGGGCCTTGCCATCTGACCAAATATAGCTCTGCTCTCGGGCCCCAGCCAGCCTGAAGGAAGATTCCCACACAGTTATAAAAAGTCAGCATTGCCCCCGCAGACCTTCCCTTTAGGATAGTAGCAGTGTCCAGACACAACATGTGGCTGGACCCAGGCCTCCCAGAATTCCCAGTGCCTCTCCAGGTCTAGCAAGGGACAGCCTCTCTTCAGTGTGGGAGCCTGGAGCAGAACTTTCCCAAGGACAGTGGGATAGCTGGACTCCCAAGAGAGCTGTCTGTCTGAAACACACAGAACTATATACTTGACATCCCAACTTGCTCGCTTCTAAGTAGCTGCTTCTAGCTAAGTACACACACAGGTGTAGACTGGGACGGCCTATTCTGTTGGAACCTCCCTCATCCCATTCTCTCACGCTTCTCCCACAAACCTTTGTGTGTGTGGGGGGGGGGGAGAGGGCTGTTGATGGAGACTTGATTCCAGCCTATACCAACACCCTAAGCCCTTTCCAGACCTAGAGAAGGAGGAACAGTATTTGAGTTCTTCAAGGAAGACTCAGACCAAGGCTCGAGGGTCAGTTGTAAGAAATCTCTGAACACGAGGGACGTCCACAGACCAAGGTTCATTCTAGCTTAGGTCTCTTCTCCATTTCCTCTGAACCTATGCTGGAAATGGCAAAGACCAGAGAGCCCTTCCCTCTAAGAAGGGGTCCACGAGAAGCCCAGGACTGAAAGGAGGACTAACCCCAGGAAGTAATCTTACTGGAGAGGTTTGCGGAAAAGCAGACTTTCTGTTTCTGGCCGAATCTCACATGTATTGGCTCAGAAAAAGCACAGACCGAGGAGGAAGAGGAGGAAGAAGAAGAGGAGGAGGAGAAGGAAGAGGAGGTCGGTGGCACAAAATCCTCAGAGTGTTTAGTGTGCTGGCTCTGGACACCGTCATGGGCAAACTCTGGCCCTGCCACTTGCTCGCTGTGTGGCCTCGTGCAGCTCCCTTCGTCCCCCTGTGCCCCAGCATCCTCTACGCTCTTGGGGGTAATCATCTGTGTCCATAAGGCTCTTGCAAGCCAATGAATGAGCCATGGCCCACAAAGCTTTTTGCATAGCGTTTAGAACACAGTAAGAGCCGAATAAATGAAGTTGCCGTAGTTACGGCAACGGTGCAGACAATGGTGTTGGTAGAGCCAGTCAAGAAATGTTGGGAGCCAGAAGGTTTTTACTTCTCACTCCAGGGGACGTGAAGGAACATCTGCCAGTCGGCAAAGAAACGAGAAGGATGGAGAGGAATTTGCTCCCACGAAGAATAAGCCAGTGGTGGCTGGGAATTTCCATTGCATCTCTTGAGTATAACTCTGCCTGGCACCACGTTGCCCCAGGAGGCGGACGTTCTTCCCCGGCCAGCACTGATGGCCCCTGACAGGCTGGTCCTGCCCAGTTCAGGGCCGAAAGCAGGCTACCTATCACCATGTCCATTTCCCAGCTTCCACTCAGGTTGCCGAGCCAGGGACCAGGAATGCCTGGCCTGGAACCAGGAGCGCTGTCGGAGTATTAGAGAGTGTCACGACCTATGACCTCTGGCTCTAACAATACAATCTGCCTGAGGGCACATGGGTCAAAACTCCAGGTTTGCTCCAGCTCAACAGGAACAGGAAGGGTGAGTGCTTAATGAGATAGGAGAGGATATGTTGGCTTACAGACTAGGGTTGAACTAGACAATCTCGAAGGTCATATTTTGGAATTTATGAATAACATTTCTGGCACTAGGAGGAAGAAAAGGCACACATAGAATACCAGCCCCTGAGTTGACACAGCACAGCGGGCACAGGCTCTAAATCCCCAGCTGTGCTTGCTAGCGACAGAATGACCTCGGAAATCCTTATCCCTGGGCCCGGCTCCCTTCTCTGCAAACTAGCCAGGAGAAGTATTCAGAAGAAAAGATGAGTGAGACGGCAGATGCCTGACATGTAAATAACCCAAGAGAAGAAGTGATTC
The DNA here is from genome assembly GCF_011762505.2 of Arvicanthis niloticus. Lineage (NCBI taxonomy): Eukaryota > Metazoa > Chordata > Mammalia > Rodentia > Muridae > Arvicanthis > Arvicanthis niloticus. The sequence goes on from NC_133432.1 coordinate 5,901,169, forward strand.
CTAAGAGGTATGATCACTTCTCCGGGGGGACTCAGAACCTCGCCAGCTGCACTGCAGCTTAGAGGTCCAGCCACAGGGCTCAGCACGGATGAGGCGCTGGGAATAAAGTCTACCTGGTGGCTCAAATCTATACCATATTTCTAAGATGCAGCAGCTAAGGAAGGAGGATCTGAGTTCCAGGCCAGCCTGGGCTACATACAGAAGCCTCATCTCAAAAGCAGCGGTAACAACCACCAATCTCTCCACTTTTACACTCCATTCTTTACCTCGGATGATAGTGAGAATCCTAACACAGGTCTGGTACTATATACATCTGGTGCTGTGGGCAGCACACAATCATTTGGAGAGTTAAACAGTTGGACCTGGCCATGGTGATGCACACACCTTTGTTCCTAGTACTCTGGACGCAGAGGTAGGAAATTGATGAGTTTGAAGCCAGTCTGGTCTACGTAGTGAATTTCAGGCCAGTCGTGGCTATACGGTAAAACCTTGTCTCAAAACAAAACAGACCAAAAAGCCAAACCAGAGAGAGGAAAGGAAAGAAAAAAAAGTTTAAGTCTTATGAGCCAGCTGTACTGGCTCAGGCGTGTAACCCCGATACTCGAGATGCAGAGGCTCAGGTTTCAGAGTAAGCCCTTGTTTCTAGTGAGCAGAGCAGAGCAAACAAAGAAGAGCCACGTATCAGGTCTGGGCCGTGTATAATCTGAGCTTGGTCCCCATTGATACACATGTTGGAAGAGGCACCTAGGCATTAGCACTCCCAACTGATGGGAAAGTTAAGTAATGTGTCTAAGATCACATGACCAGAAAGAGGAGAGCCGTGTGGTCTGACTTAAGCACTCTGCAGCGGAAGGGATGAAGGTAGGAGGCAGAGGAGAGGACTCATTCTTACGTTCATATCCCTCTGTGTTAGCATTTGCCTGTGATCCTCTATTTCGCGTCAGCTTCTGCTTCTCCAAATCACCTCCCTGGCAGAAGCCTCCCCGAGGCACAATGGAAACGTCAGACCCCCGAGCCGCCCAAGGAACGGCCGAAGATTAAATAGAATTTGATGTGAGCGGCTTAACCAAAGGAAGAAGGCGACAGGCTAAAAAGCCCCAAGTGTCCTAAATTGAGAGGTCAGAAACCTAATAGGGAAAGATGAGGTGAGACCTGAGTGAAGGCTCCATTAGCCAATCCAAGACCTTTGGTGAATCACCTGACCCTCCAATCCCCGCCCCCTCAATTGGCAATCACATTTCTTATTCGGAAAATGAGAACACTGGAAGCAAAAATCGTTATCAGTCTACAACCTGGCTCCAGCCAGCCAGCAATATATGCATAGCCCAAGCAGAACAAACACTGTAGACACAACCCGGACCTTCCTGAAGATGCCCGAGGAAGAGAACAGTTGTTTTCTCAAAGGAATTATTGCAATAGAAGTCCTAGCATAAATCCACCCTGAAAAGTGACATGTACAATCCTGACTTACATATCTCTTGGGCACCGAGTTTCTCAAAAGAAGCTCTCCTGGGCTCTAAAGATGGTATGGTCCTGACTCCCTCGCCTGACTCAAGAGTTATCGTAAATATAATCGAAAGGGGGAAATTTCCTTGGTTAACATGGTTCCTTCAAAACTTAGATCAGTGGCTCTCAACCTATAAGTCGCGACCCCTTTGGCGAACTTCTATCTCTGAATATTTACATTACAATCCACAACAGTAACAATATTACAGTTATGAAGTAGCAACAAAAATAATGTTATGGTTGGGGGAGGGGTCACCACAGCATGAGGAACTGTGTTAAAGGGTCACAGCCTTAGGAAGGTTGTGAACCAACCTTAGAGATTACCAGTGAGGAGCACAGACCCTCTGAGCCCTGGGGCCTGCTCCTGAATGTCTCTGATTCTTTAGACTCATAGCTTATATGTACACTGACATCCTAAGAATCCACATTTTTCATGTTACAGCCCTGAAGCCCCAAAATCACATGACTTCTCCCTTACCTCTCTAGTGAATCCCAAATATGGCCTTCCGGGACCCCATGATCTCCCACCCCCAACCCCAGGCAGCTTTTCAACCCTAACTTTAGCTCAGAGCCTGCCTAGAGCATAAGAATCTGCTAATGTGGGGGTGTCTTGAAGTCGGAACAGGGACACAGTTTTGGACAGACACACCCTGGGAAAGGTAGAGAGCATCAGTTGCCCACCCACTTCGTGCCCTCTGGGGTAAGGCAGCAAAGATGTCGCCAACCCCAGTATCAAGACTTGGGGGTTCCAAAAACATACCTTTCTTGAGAGGTTTCTCAGTGGCGACTTGACACAGTTGCCCATCCTACACTGATGCAGCCCCTTTGGCTGTCTCTGGGTCCATGAAGGAGGCTCCTGGGGGGCTAGAAGACCTCAGTCTGGGTCACTGCCAACCCCAGCGATTCTCTGCCCGCCGCTCTTCCTCCAGATCAGAGCTGAGCCGGAGCGCGCACACTCATCTGTCTGTCTGCCTGCCTGCTCCCGCTGATTTTTTTTCCTGGTGGTTTGTATGTGCGTTTGTGTGTCTAGGTTTAACTTTCTGGTCAGTTTCTTAAGGAGCTGAAGGCAGAAGGAAAAAGTGCATAGCACCGAAAAAAAAAAAATCCCCTGGAGAGTAGATCACAGAGGGCATTGGCGCTCGGAAGCCTTTCGGATCATCATCAGATTAGGGCATTAGAGCTGAGCCCATTCTCTGTGTCTCTCCCCTTCCCCTCGGCCCCTCCTTCCTATGCTGCCAAATATGCAGGGAGATTGCCTTGGGGAGGGGGACCCAAGGTGGCAGCTGCCGCTGGGAATTAGGCCAGCAGATCCAGAAGGGGAAAGCTGGCTAGTTTGGGCCCCCAAAGCCAGGGTGCCCCATAGCTTGCCATGCGCACGCGCGGGTGAACAAACACACACACACACACACACACACACACACACACACACACACGCATGCATGCACACACAGGACCCCAGGGACATGTACGCCTTGTCTGAAGAGCACTGAGCCGGACAAGCATGCCTCATCAGCCACTGGCAATTCCAGCTGGATGGACAGCAAGGTGGTTCTCAGTTGAGGGCCTGGGAGATCTTGTGACGTCTCTATTACGCTCCATTTTTCACACTTGCCTCATCGTTGACATGGAATGAGGCTCCAGGGCTGACAGCATAGCTGAACCCACAGCTGTCATCTGCTTCTTCCTTATGCTGCCTCTGCCATGTAAAAGGCTCCCTGACCCTTGGGAAGCCAAGCGATGGCCTTGAGGGGAGCAGAATGTAGGCGGCGCTGGCACAGAGAACGTGGCCAAGGCCTCTGGTCCTTCCCATCCTCTGCCCAGTCCTGACCGAGGGTCTTTCACTGGCTTCGTTGGAGTGCAGAACAGGGAGGCTGCCTTTTTAAAATGATCCTCGAAGTCCCACAGTTGGGACTTTACAGATGACTGGATGTTCCTTGTCCTTTCAAATTCTTGCTTTGGCAAGAGAATTCTTCTCATGCCTCAGATGTCCCGGTTTGAGCGCGGCAATGTGGTAGGCGGGTACCCTGAGAAGCATTCCTGTCTCTGTGCAGCCAGCTTTTCCCCAGCAGGGGGCGCCAGAGATAGACAAGGAAGTTGACCCACTCCCTGGCCCCTGATGCAATCGCAGACACGGGCCCAGACTGCTTCCTCTCCCAGGGACTTTTGTCCATTGGGATGTCTGGTCAGAAATCTCATTAGGAAAAATGGCTGGGTGCCTTGCTCAGTGGGTGGCACAGGCTTCCTCTTACGAGGCTCAAAAGGAGGTCGCTGGCTGGTTCACTATGGCTGTGGTGCTGTGTGTCGCTGCAGACCAGAGAATGGTTTAGCCAAGGCGGTTTCTTGATGCCTTGTTTGGGCCATACTCCTGGAGGAGGGGAAAAGGGAGAGGCCACTCCCCGAGCACAAAAGGAGGAGCCTGGGTGGGAACAGCTAAATGGCAGGAAAGAGTTAGGTAAAGATGCCAGAGAGCTGGGGAGGGGCCCGACAGCTAACGGAAATGCAAAGCAGCCAGGGGGAAGCACTCTGCTGGTCCAGAGGTCTGGGTCAGTGGCCTCTGATGAATGGACAAAGGATCTGGGGTCTAAGGTTGAGCCCAGGCTCTGCTTGTGATCACCTTCCATTCTTGAGCTTCAGTTTCCTCCATTAGAAAATGGGACTTTCCCTGTCTGGCTAATACGGCGCATACAGGAAAGCCTGTGGTACATAATAGGCGCTGATAAGTAATTATTCAAGTGGAAGAAGGAAGTATCGTTTGCCCGGCGTTTATGTGCCGGGCGCTGTGCTTGGCTCTGGGAACAATGAAGCGGAGAAACAACAACAGCCGGAGTTTACATCCTTGCAGGTGGGCAAGAGATAGGCGAGGAGCACAAATACTTAAGTATATTTCAGATAAACGCTAAGAACGAGTATCACAGAAACGTTTGGAACCTGCCCCAAAATCCCTGGTGCACTGGGTGTAGCCGGCTGAGGGCAGAGACTGTCTACTCTCTAGGGAGCTCTAACCTGTAGCTCGCACTAAGACCCACGAAGAGTGACTGGGGGAATGCTTCAGTGGTTCTGCGCACTTGCTGTTCTTGCAGAGGACCGAGGTTTGGTTCCCAGCACCCGCGGGACTGCTCACAACCGTTTGTTAACTCCAGTTCCAGAGGATAGAATATACCTCTTCTGAGCTCTGAAGGCACTAGGCACGCATATGGTACACATACAAGCAGGAAAAAAAACCCACTCATACACATAAAATACAAATAGATAAATCTAAAAAAAAAAAAAAAAAAAAAAAAAAAAAAAAAAAAAAAAAAAGATAAAAGACATACCGAGGATAGGATGCAGAGTCAGATGGGTTTCGATGGATCTGATTCACTTTGGACTTCTGGAGCTTGTCTCTTAGATACTAAGAGCACCTCCGTTGTGCTTTTATGGGTGGTTAATGAAATAATACAAAAGACCCGGCCCAGTGTCTGGCACCTAAAACCTGTCCCTTCTTCTGCCTAGCACTGGTCTTAAAGGGCTAGATGCAGCACCTACTCATCCAGTTATTCAGCCTGGTGACTCCTGCCCCCTGCAGGCCAGTCTCAGACATAACAGGTGCTTGTCGACCTTGGCTTTGTATGACTCTGTCCTTGGAAACTGGAGACAGAAGACAGTAAAAAACCAATCATATGCTTAAAGAAAGCCCATTCTGCAGGTCGGCAAGATTGATCAGTGGGTCAAAGTACTTCCTGCTGAGCCTCACAACCTGAGCTGGATTCCTGGGACCCACGTGGTACAAGGAGAGAACCAATTCCTGAAAGCTGTTTTCTGACCACACCCTACACACACGCACACAGGCGCGCACACACACACACACACATGCATGTACATACATGCACGCACATACACACACACATATATATACATATATATATGTACACACACATGCACACATGCATGCACAAACACACATGCACACGCACACACTTGCACACACAACTCTGCATGCCTCTGTCAACCGAGGGCTGGGACTAAAGGTGTGCACTACCACACTTGACATACACACACTTTTAATAAATAAATGTAGAAAAAATTCAAGGTTCATTCTGCTTTGGGGCAAGAGTGGGGTTGGCATTCTTGAGGCTTAAGGTCGACTAAGGATCCAGAAGGACCAGATATGGGGTTTTAGAGCCTCCTTAAACTAAACTGGGCAGTGGGTGGGAGGTTTGACTTTCCCTTAAAAATGCAGCAAGGGCGGTGGTGGCGCACGCCTTTAATCCCAACACTCAGGAGGCAGAGGCAGGCAGATTTCTGAGTTCGAGGCCAGCCTGGTCTACAGAGTGAGTTCCAGGACAGCCAGGACTACACAGAGAAACCCTGTCTCAAAAAACCAAAAAAAAAAAAAAAATGCTTGGGAGTTTTCTGTAAGAAGCAAAGAGCACTCTCTTATCCCCTGAGAGTCCCTGGGCCTCTGGAGCCATGCTTTGGACTCTGACTTGAATAATAGGATCAGGGGGTGAGAAGGATGAGCCCGTCACGTGTTATCCCTGATTAGGAGAGGGGCTGGACTTAGGTCTTGACCAGTTCGACCAGCAGCATATGAACTTGAGTGACAACCCAGTGCTGGGACACTCAGGGAGAGAGCTGGGCTGGGATCCAGCATGAGGGGTGCCCTGTGGACACTTCCGGTGACTTCCCCTCCTGGCCAGCCGGCTCAGTGTCACTCAGGTGACAGGTGTTACCATGTATTTACTATGTGATCTCTGGCAGGCACTGCCCTCTCCGGAGCCTGTGTCCTCGTTTCAAAGATGGGGGATGATGACGTCAACCCTCCAAGGACAGGCTCTGATAATTTTGTTGTGGATTCTCGACTGAGGTTTTGAGTACCCCTGCCGATTACCGGAAACAGCTGGAGCCAAATGCAGACAACCGGACATCCGACATCCCAGAGGACGCTTGTCCTCTGACTCAGCCACTCCCAGCATCATGATTGATGCAAACCACAGGCTGACCTTCTCTTCCCTCATCTCAGGCCTCAAAGGGAAGGCAATGGAGAAGAGCAGGTGGAGCAGGGACCGGCGCTCATCTTCAAGGCACGGGCTGAGATGGCTGACCCAAACCATCATGGCCTTGACCCATCTCCTCATCCGTACCACAGGAACGAGGAAACCCATGAGTCACTCGCAAATACTGTGATGGTTCTGCATGCTGTGTGGACACTGGGCTGGTCCCTCCAGATCAAGAGAGCTGTTTCTCTAGGATGGGACCAGACCTGGGGGCGTTATTTGCATTTCATCTCTTCTCAAGCTTTAAAGCAAGAGCGGGTGTGTTCACACCAGAGTCTTCCAAGACCCAAATCGTCATATTGGTCATATTGTGCTTACTCAAGGTCGTGTCTCACGCCCCATCTGGGTGACATGACATGTCCTTAGCTGATAGAGCTAGGGACAGTTCACCGAGCCCTGAGCCCATTGCTTGCCTGGCATGGAGGCAGCATCCCCCGCACAGCACTTCCTCAGGCGGGCGCTCTTTTAATGACTGTTAATGAGAACAGTCACATGAACGCAGGCTGCGCTCCCTATGAACTGGGCCTCTGATATCCTTAATCTCCTGTGGGCCTCATCACAACCCTGCAAGGCAGTTTTTCCTCAGTCTCATTTCTGGATGAAGAAGCTCACTGACACACAGAGAGAAAATGATGCCAAGGTCACAGAGATACAAAGTGACAAAGTTGGAAGCTAAGGATCTGGTACCTTTCCTGGCCACCATCCCACACTTCAGCCTTGAAGCTGCAGTGGCTCCCTACAGACAGCAGGGAAGCTCCGGGTTGTCACTCGGGGGGATCTTACTTCCCATTTCCCCAAGTGTGGGAGAGTCTATGTGGATACCTCTAGTGTACCCAATCCTGGCTCTTTCTACAAGCAGAAGAAATACAGCCTTATAGTTAATTGGCATCAGTAACACAAACATGGACGCAACCCTGGCTTGGTGGCACACAGTGGACCACGCTGTATAACCTAGGCCTGCACAAATCGGGTAACTTCCCAGATTCTCCTGGAGACACTATAATTGATCTTTTTTCCTTTTGTTCAAATAAATAAAAGTCCCGACAAGATAAAGCAATTCACCTAAGGTTTTTTTTTTTAAAAAGTAAAAAAATAAATAGATAAATAAGGGCGGGAACAAAATACACTTTGCCCTAAGTGGATCTATCTAGAATGTTCTATGTTCAGGACCCCACTTTCCCTTCTCTAAGTCTCCACCCTGTCTCTAAGGACAGGATGTTCAATGCAGGAAAGAGATGTCAAGGAAAGACTACTTCCTCTTAGTCAAAGGAGACCGGAAGCTCTGACACAACCAGCCCTCCCCCCCCCCCCCAGACAGGTTTGTTCTCTTGTTCACTCGGATCCCTTAGAGGAGTCACCAGGAAACTCAAACTGAATGTGTGTGCTGGGGGAGGGGCGGAGGGGGGTAGAAGAAGCTCTGCGGCTCGGCTCTGAGAGGGAAGAGCTTCCAGAGCGAGAGCGGTAAATATTTCATAGGACCTTCCAGCTCCTCGTGACTCAAGTGACCCTGTGACATTTCAGAACCTGGGCCTGGAGAACAGTCTCCACTTAATGGCTGGGAAGTTGGACGAGGCCATTGGGAGGCTCTGAGCTCAGACTAGGGGCCTCAGCAGGCAAGGCTGCAAGCCTGGGGGAGCAACGGTCCTTTCGCCAGATCACTGGCAAACTGAGTCCTTCCAAACTGCTGGGTCAGGAGCTCCAAAACAGCTCAAATCTTGGCTACCCGACCTCTCTCTTCCTGGTGCGACCACCAATGCCTGGGAAAAGTAGGTGTTCAAGAAATGCTTGGTAACTGAGTAAAACGCAATTCCCCACTCACAACACAGCATTCGAGTGACAACCCAGTCCAGACCCACAGATTCACTCCTAACACGCTTCGGTTCCTTGTACACACAAACCACTGCAGTGAGCATCTCTCTTGGCACGTAGCCAGGCTCTTTCTCGCAGGGCTCTGCGTCCAAACCTCTCTACTCCTGAGCACCGCTAACAGGGCTCCCTGCAGGAACAAAGCCGTGTGCCGCTGGCCCCCGTGTCACACCATCACAGCGGTCCCGTGCAACCCGAATCCACGTGCAGCTGCCTTCATGACAGAGCCCCACCTGCATTAGCCACTGAAGAGTAGTATTTTGAAAAGAAGCGAGCAGATCTGAAGCAAAAACACACGCGGCCTCCTGATCCCACACAGTCAGCCGGGAGCTTGAGGTAACGGTTGGTTATCTTTGCGCTAGATCCTACCACAGAACCGCTTAGACCCCTGCGTCTGAAACCGTGCCAGCATTCTGACAGCCTCTGCAGAAGCCGATTCCGTGAGTTCGATTCAATTACAGACTCGGAACTAGAGGAAATCTTGGCTTTGCTCAGAAGTTCACGGGTTCCTGTCTCCCCTGCGACACAATCCCACACTGTAGCCTTGAACTGCTTGTGAATCTGACTGGAATCCTTACGGGCAAAGGCGAGCGAGGAACAAAAAACGAGTCACCGGTGACCTCTTAGTGGCCTTCCTGACCCTAGAAGGCACACCAACTCAGGCTTGGATTTTTCTGGGTCTTATCCCACAATTGCCTGACTGCCATCCAGATGGCATCCCTGGAATACCATCTTCCTTAAAAACACTCTCAAGTTCCAGATGGAGTCGTAGCCCTGGACAGACCCTCATGCCTGCCCAGACATCTCTCCTCCTCCCCATTTTTTCCAATCCCCTAACTTTGCCCAGACCTTTGAGGACACTCTAAGTCACGGCTAGTATAAATCATCCGCAAACAACTCGGTGTACTCCCAGGCCCTCCCCTTTGCCGCTCAGACGCCAAACCCTTCGCTCTTATGGGTCGCCAGAGGCTAGAGGAGCGGGTTGGCGCCTCCTGCTCCGAGCGCTGCTCACGACCCCGGAAAATCTCCCGGAGGATTGCGGAGGTCGCTCCTGCAGGTGCGAGGCAGGCTCGGCTGAGCGGCGCCCGGGAAGAGGCCCGGAGTGTGGACAGCGCACAGGGTGCTGAATCAGACACGGGGGTGGCGGAGCGCCAGGGCCGCGGGAGGACAGGATGAGCCGAGGTGCGCCCCGACTGGGCAGAGCGAGCAGGGCCGGGGACACGCCGCCGCCGTAGGGTCCCGAGCGCCGGTGCCCCGAGCGCGGGCGGGGGGCGCGGCCCTTACCTGGCCAAAGGCGGAGCTGAGCATGGGGCGCAGCCGGTGGAGGAACGGGTCCGCCTCGGGGGTGCCAGCGGGAGCGGTGTCCCCGCGACCCCGCGATCGCAGGGAGCCCCGTAGACCGAGCGCCGGCGCCAGCCCCCGTTCCTCCCCATCGCGCCCGCGGGCCGGCGGTAGCGTCTCCCTGGGCCTGCAGTGCGCCTGGGGCAGCCCACGCCGGCTCCCGCGCGCGCCCTCGTCCCGCGGCACGGGCCGGCACAGGGGCCTCCGCGAGCTGGGGTCCCCGCACGGGGGAGGCGAGCCAGGGCAGGGACCGGGCAGCCGGCGGCCACGCAGCCCGGGGTCCCGCGCAGAGCTGTGGCGGGGAGCCCGGCTGCCCCCGCTCGCCGCCGCCGCCTTGAGCAGCGACGTCTTGGACTCGCTCTTGGCGATGTGCGAGCTCATCGCGGCGGGGCCCGCGCTCGCATGGCCCGGCGGGGGTGGCGCGGGGCCCCCGGAGGGCAGGGAGCGGGGCGCCCGGCGGGAGCCGAGCCCGAGGACGCGCTGCAGGCGGGCGCCGTCCCCTGGCCGCTTAAATGCGGCCCCGTCGCCGCCGCCCATGTGACAGCGCAGCCTCTGCGCCCGGAGCCTCGAGCTCCCGGCGGCCGGCGCTGCAGATCTGGGGGGGTAGCCTGCTGTCCCCCGAGAGCCCACCCCCGGCTCTCCCGCGGCCCAGGTGCCGCCGCGCCCCGCCCCTTGCCCCGCCCCGCGCTCAGGGAGTCCCGCTTCCGGGCGCCTCTGGTGGCCAAGGGGGCGCTGCGGCACTGAACATGAGCACTAGGGAAGGGGCTGGCTAACCTCCCCCAAGGAGACTGGCGGAGCCCCTTATCATCACGCCCGGAGGATTCCCTCGGTGCCCGGGATCGGCCGGTCGCCCCCAAAGTCAAGCAAGGGTACACTTTCCAGAGAGAACAACTTTGGCAATAGGACCAGTGGGGTGCAGGATGCTAGAGACTCAGCCAGGATGCAGGCACTCTGTGACACCACCCAGACAAACGCAGGAGCCAGATGACCTGGAAGGATAAAGCTAGGAGCGTATCTCTGCATCGTTCATCCACCTTCCACAGAGTGTACTGGGACTAGGATTGCCTCGGCAAGTCAGCCGCGGAATTTACAGTTGACACAACAGAAGAGGAGCCAGGTGGCATCTGGCTGCAGCTACTTGTCCCGGAAGTGTCTGGTGGTGCTCAAGTTCCAGGTAGGGCCCATTTGCTATGCTGGTTTCTCCATCCATCCACCTCCAGTCCTAGCTGTAGAGAGACTCCTGCCCTTGGTAGGCAGCCAGGAAGTCACACTGGGCTGGTTTCAATCTCAAATCCCAGCTCTGTAGCTTGCCATCTGGGAAGCTTGGGCAAGTGTCACCAGCCTCCCGGAGCCTGTTTCCCCTCCTCTGTGAAATGCAAATGATTCTTCCAAACTAATTTCTCATGGCGACATCAGAAGACACGGTGCACACACGAAAGACCTGAGCAGGAGCTGGGACAGGGCACACAAGCGGTTAGCAGCTTCTCTCGGGTCTGCACCTCCTGAGGCCCTTGTACCAAGGTGCTTAGTAGTAGGGGGGTTAAGATTCGGAGGAGAGGCAGGCGGATTTCTGAGTTTGAGGCCAGCCTGGTCTACAGAGTGAGTTCCAGGACAGCCAGGACTACACAGAGAAACCCTGTCTCGAAAAACAAAACAAAACAAAAAAAGATTCGGAGGTGAGGACCTCCCTGTTCTGGACTCTGCCCATGTTCCGTCCCTACAACCTGCTCACTACTCAGCCTCATTAAAATAGACGGGCAGACTCCCAGTATTACGGGGGCTTCGAGGAGGGCCCTCTTTTCTGCCCGGTAGACTTTTATTTACACATGTGCAAGAAAGAAAGATAGAAGCCGGGCGGTGGTGGCGCACGCCTTTGATCCCAGCACTTGGGAGGCAGAGGCAGGCGGATTTCTGAGTTCTAGGCCAGCCTGGTCTTTCCAGGACAGCCAGGGCTACACAGAGAAACCCTGTCTCAAAAAGCCAAAAAAAAAAAAAAAAAAAAAAAAGAAAGAAAGAAAGAAAAAAAAAGATGGATCTGGATGTGGTGGCATGCACCTGCAATCCCCGAGCTTGGTAGGTAGAGGAACCAGGATCACTGTAAACTTGAGGCCAGCTTGGGCTTTCAGATTAAGACCCTGTTTAACTGTTCTAACCCCTGGGGTGGGGGGATATCTAGGTGCGGTGGCACATGTCTGTAATCCCTTGAGAGTTGCAATCAGGAGGGTTAATAAAGAGTTTCAGGCCAGGCTGGGCTACATGAGACCCTGTCACAGAAATAAATAAATACATAAATACATAAATAAATGGAACCATAGAGGTGACACACAGCTCCAATCCCAGCACTCAGAAGACAGAGGCAGACACATCTCTATAAGGCCATCACAATCTCCAGAGTTACAGGCCAGTCAGGGCCACATAGTGAGACACATCGTGAAGCAAGCAGGCGCAAGCACATAAACAAATACAAACAAACAAACAAACAAACAAACAAACCCGGGATGGCCAGGGAAAGCAATTGCACAGAAGGAAAATGAACAAGGGAATGAACTAGCATTTGGAGGATTAAAGACAATGTACAAGCCACATAAACCTCAGGAGATGAAGAACTGAGCAGAATCCCTCAGGAGCCGATAAGCAGCAGGGGCAGAGTGTAAATCCCTGCTGTGCCTGCCACTCACTAACCCTCCTGAAGCCTGCACACCCCGGAGACAAATCTCTGTCGGCCGCTCACATTGGAAACCCAAAGAGGCCGGTTATCTCCCGCACCGTTATTAACACAAACGAAATAAATCTGAATTGTGCTCATCGGCTAAATGGACGAGACATCTGTGTTCACATCCCAGATAATCCTGCACGTGGGCTGGAATTTGTAACATTTGTGAAGTTTGCTCAGTATCTGACGCATGCGTATGCGACCAGGTGTTGTGCCTCACAGCTGCTGTACAAAGGCGTGCCCATTTACTCAATGCATACTTGTTCGTGCCGGTGTCAAGCGGTGCAAGGGTTGGACCTCGGGCCTAGCATATGCAGGGCGACCGCTCTGCCAGTGCACTATGCCCCAGACCAGACAGTGTCATCGGACATTAGAGGAGGCGTCTCTGCATGCAAAGGAAAAGAGTTATGTATCCATCTGGGAAAAGATGGATCTGACAGAGCAGAGAGATTCAAATATCTGGAGGAGAGGAGAGCTAGCTGTGTTCAAGAGTCCCCCAGACTGGGCTGGGGGGATGGCTCAGTGGTTAAGAGCACTGACTGCTCTTCCAGAGGTCCTGAGTTCAGTTCCCAGCAACCACAGTGTAATGAGATCCAATGAACTCTTCAGGTGTTCTGAAGACAGCTACGGTGTGCTGGTATATTTAATAGTAAATAAATAATATTTAAAAAAAATAGAAGCCACCAGACAAGGAGGTAAGGGAAAGCAGGAACCAGATACTTAACGACCTTGGGTCATAGGATATTCATAACAATACAGTCAGGTCACTGTGGGTGTGAGTGTGGAAAAACAGCAGCAGGCAGGTGTTGCCCCAAAGTATAGGTGAGATGTGATGAGGCCAGGACTGGGGTGACAGTTGGTGGAGGTGTCAGGAACGGGTGAGATTCAAGAAAAATTTAAAGAATGATAAGGTCCAGACAGGGTGGCAGGTGCCCGAAATCTCAGTCTCCAAAATCCCAGCACTCTGGAGGCTGACACTGGAGGGCCTGGGGTTCGAGATCATCCTTGGCCACATAGAATTCAAGACCAGCCCGAGTTACAAGAAACCCTGACTCAAAGCAAGACAAACAAAACAAAATGTAAAATCCAATCATTGTCCTCCAGGAAACATATACATATCATATATCACACACAAAGCAAATCGAGGAGAAAGACAACTGTAATATAAGGGGACCAAGCAATTAGGGAAGTTACAGGCTGGGTTCTGTAGAAGCCCTAAAACAGAGAACCTTCAGGGAGCCAGAGAAGGCTGCAGAGAGAAGTGACATTTGAGTTGCCTCTTTGAAGGGCAAGTGAATTCTATCAACTGACTGAAGAGGGTCAGGGGAAGGTGGTTCCACACAGGGAAGGTCAGGATGTCGCCTACATGGATGGCTGAGTGTACTTGGGAAAGTGCCCGGCCACTGAAGAGGAGGCCACAGTGAAGGTTGTGACACAGGCTAGGGAAGGTGCTTGGGAAGTGACATTGGAGAGACTGTCTGTCCTTTATCCCACAAAGGATGGCGAATCCCTGAAGAGGCTGATTGTGTAGGGAGCTGGGGAAGGGGGAGGAGACAATGGTGACAGAACTACATTTTTTGTTGTTATTTTGTTTTGGTTTGTTTTTGTTTTTCTGTTTGTTTGTTTTAAGCAACCCTTTTGGGGGAGTTGACTAGAAAGACAGGAAGACCAGATCAGTTAGATCAACTAGGTTCATGGGACTAACAGACGTTAATGAGTGGGGGCTTCCTGCACTTCATCAGGACTCATTGGGGTGAGAGGGAGAACCTTGCTGGAATGCTGAATCGGCAGCTCTGCCTTAATGTCTATGTGGGGGATAGTGGAGACAGACAGACCCTGGCAGCTCATGGGCCAGACACCCCACCCACCCACCATGTTCTCCAAAGCTAGGTTAACTGGTGTCAGGAGAGAGAAGATGATGGGTGCTTACATCTCACAGGGGTGAGGTGGAGGAGGAAGAGATCCTAGGGGAGGGTCCAAAGTTTCGGAGTATGAGCTAGGAAAGAAAAAGACACAGGAAGCCTTGATCTGGGGACCCAGGAAGAGACTCACCTGAGCCTCAAGTATGACCCAAGCATCGGTGTCTATGGCCCTGACTTCAGCATGGAACTCAGGAGACCAGGTTCATCACCACACAGAAGCAGCACAGGATAAGCTGCGCTGAGGACAAACAGAATCAGCAGAGTCAGCAACACGCTGGCTCCAGCACGATAGGGATCACTCTTCCCGAGAGGGGAAAAAAAAAAAAAAAAAAAACCAACTATATTCCAAAAGGCCGATAAAGGGCTGGAGTGTTCGGTTCCCAAAGAGAAAAATAAACATTTTCACTACGATGCCCAAAACCCAGCCACAACTAAGTGTTCATGTACGCCCAGCGGGCCGTCAAGCACTGGGAATAAATATGCATTTCCTCATAGATAGTGTATTATTTGATTCTTACATTTAAAAACATGTTAGCTGGGCAGTGGTGGCGCGCGCCTTTAATCCCAGCACTTGGGAGGCAGAGGCAGGTGGATTTCTGAGTTCGAGGCCAGCCTGGTCTACAGAGTGAGTTCCAGGACAGCCAGGGCTACACAGAGAAACCCTGTCTCGAAAAACAAAACAAAACAAGATAAAATAAAAACATGTTTATTCCATGTGTGTACCTTAATGTATGTGAGTGCACCACATACATGCAGGAGTCTGGGGGGTGGGGGATCAGAAGTGGCATCAGGTCCCCTTGAACTGGAGTTTTAGGCGGTTGTGAGCCACTGTGTGGGTGCTGGGAATCAAATCTGGGTCCCTTTGCAAGAACAAGTGTTCTTCACTGCCAAGAGATGACTGCTAAGTCATCTCTCCAGCCCCACGCTTCACTTATCTATGTGAGGGGAGAGAACACAAGCCAAGATGCACGAATGGAGGTCAAAGGTCAAGCTGAAGGTGCCCACCCTTTTCCTGACCGTTGAACTCAGGCTGTCAGGCTCAGAGAGTGCCTTTACCTGCCTAGCCATCTCACCCATGGCTTCCTTTGTTTCGATACGGCATCTCAGCCATAGGCAAGTTGGCCTGTTATTCTCTGAATTATAGCCCAGCCTGGTCTCTAACTTGTAGCAATCCCCCTGCCTCAGCCTCCTGAGAGCTGGGACGACAATCACGAACCACATCCCAATTAGTTTCTTCATGGATTTTTAAAAGTCTGACAGGCAAGTAATGTCGATTTAACGAAGAATCGAGTTCTGATTTAGGGAAATTGCAGACATGTCATTAAGGTATAGAAAAGCGTAGGTGTGGAAAGAGAAGACAGCTTTCCTCACCGGTGGGGAGAGTAAATGTAGTTACTATGACATACCCTGCCATGTAGAAGTTGTTTTCAAGTAACCCTTCAGATTACACATACCTCTCTAGCTTTCAAAGTACTTTCCCATGAGGCCTTGCATACATCCTTAGGCATTACCCATATTGTAATTGTTAAGTGATTACATGTTGCTCTGCCATTTGACCGTGAGACCCACCAGGTGGGAGGCATGCAAAAGGAAAACTGCTTTTAGCATTCTGGAAAGAAACCTCCTCACCACAAAAGGGCACTGAGACAGGAGAGAGGGGCTGGACCATGACATCCATCCAGAGAAATTGCATATGGCTATCTTAAGACTCAAGAAAACTCGCAAAGGAGTTTGGCAGGGAGAAGGCCACATTCCCGACGTGTTCGTGTGCCCATCTCTCTTGGAACACTGCTGTTTGATGACGTGCAGCTAGCCAGCTCAGCTGGTGGTTGCTGCAGTCTTTCCAGTCTGTCCCTGCCTTATACACAGTGGTGCCTGGATTAAGTCTCTGGGACACCTCATCTCTGCTTCTCTCTGTTGTCAGAATCAAATTCTGCTCTTAATCTCCCCTTGTTTTCAGATCACACAAATCTCTCTGTTAGGTTTCAGAAATCTGGGATTACAAACTGTTCTCGGGACTCTTAGTCCTCTGAGGTCATTCATTGGTGAATGCAGGAGAATCTTCTCCTGGGAGGCGGAGGAGACAGTTGGCGTACTAAACAGAAGATTCCTTCCAAAAATTTGCCTTTGGCCATCAGTGTTTGTGGCTTAAGAGGATTTCAAGATTTTCCAAGTAAAATGAAAAACAGTGTGAGGCTATAAGAATGCATATTTGGGTCAAACCCAAATGGGGTGTTTTAAGGCCAAGCACATCACCATTTGTAAATAATTCAATAGAAACCAGGAAACAAACAGGAGAGATTGAGCAAAAATAATCAATAGTGACAAGAACAGACGACTGGAACAGCCTTAGGGTATAAACTATGGTTTTCAAAATGGCGGCATCAGAACTCATTTGTTAGGAGGATGAAGGAAAGAGAAGCCTGGTGTTTGTCTCCATGCTTACCTAAGAGAGAGAAATCCCGCCCCATACTGATTATTGATTTCTTTTCTTTCATTATATTTATGTATTTGTTTACGTGTTTATTTATTTATTGTAGGGAGCACAGGGGCCTTTGTGCTTATAGATCACGCAGTACTGGGAACTCAGGATGTCATGCACACAGGGTGGTTCCTTCAGTTGTTCCTTTAAGGGAAGGAATGAAAAACCCATTTTCTGCCCAGATGGCTGGAGTAGATGTGTTTTCTAACCTGGTGACTTTTTTTTTTTTTTAAGATTTATTTATGTATGTTCTGTATAGAAGTACACTGTTTCTCTGAGGACATTGGATTCCATTACAGATGGTTGCGAGCCACCATGTGGTTGCCGGGAATTGAACTCAGGACCTCTGGAAGAGCAGTCAGTGCTCTTAACCGCTGAGCCATCTCTCCAGCCCCCTGGTGACTTTTGTGCAATCTGTGTGACCCAGGACGTTCCATCCAGCCCATAAGCTTGTCTTCCTCAATCTATAGAGTCCGTCTTTATGGAGGGCATCCCATGGACTTTACTAGGAGTTTTGATGTCTCTGGGTCTAATCCGCATTGGGCTTGCTTTGCTTCTTAGAGAGATTTAGGCACGCTCTGTTGTGCACTCCAGATTGAGCGCGCAACAAATCCCCCCCAAAATGGTTTCCATCCGACTGCCCTGTGCTTGAATATACCTAAAATAAACAACTCCGGGTCAACACCGGCTACAACACACTACACATGCGCGTAGAGGTCAGACGTCAGTTTGCTGGAGTCGATTCTGTCTTTGAACCACATAGGCTCCGGGGACTGAACTCAGCACATTGGGCTCGGCATCGATCCAGCAATGGGCCATTTTGCTGGCATTGGCTGCTCTGTTCATAAAAATGAGGCATCTAAGATGTGGGTGTGGCTCGAGGGTAGAAAGTCTGTCTGGCACTCAAGGGGTCCCGGTCCCGGTCCCGTTCCCAGCATTGCCCACTCGATTGATCTCCAGCTGCCAGGAAACACCACCAGCTTCTTCTTGTCCCATTCTGCAAATGCCTCTTTCCCTAAGGAGAAATTTGCCTGGTTCAGGAAATGACAGTTCTTCCCCTCCCCCAGCCCTTTTGGGACATATTACTACCCAGGCTGGGCTCGAACTCACAACCCTTAGGTCTTAGCCTCCCAAGGGCAGGAATTACAGATTGTGCCACCATGCCCTGCTCCTTAATTCTTCAAGCCTGATGTTGAGAGAACTGAGTTAGCCAGAGCCAGGCTGACTCCATGACAGGCTGCAAACTGGCCATTTAGGAGACTAGGCCTAAATTCCCGTTTCCCAGAAGTGAGAACCCAGATCCAGGAACCTGTGGTCAGCCAACCACCACCTCAGGCAGCCGATCTGAGGACAACTTGTCACCTGACCTGAAGTAAGAACAGGTAGCTAGAATGAGTGAGCTACCCCCTGGGAAGTCTCCAGAGCCCAATCAATTGTACAATCAGTCAGACCCCCATCCTGAAATTCCCCTAACAGACAATAAAAGCTGAGTCTGCGATTCTCCAGAGCTCTCCATTCCCAAATGGGGAGACAGACCCCAGCATGCTGGAAAATCAGCTGAAGAAACACTCTTTGCTTTTGCATACTATTTGAGTCTGGGGTAGCGTTCTTCAGCGATTCTTGGATGCTAACCATATCATACACTCCAGTGCTCTATCCACCAAGCATACAGGACACACACAACACGCAGGTCACCATCACATCCATCCAGTCTCCATTAGACAAAATGCAGCCCAAGTTCAGGTGACCTACTCCAATCACCGTTGGCCTCCTAAACCCAACTCCTAGCACAAAGACCCTAATGACATCATGGACTCTCGCTCATCCATGTGGATGTTGGGAATTGAACCTGGGTCCTCTGGAAGATCAGCCAGTGCTCTCAACTGCCCGGCCATTCTCCATTCCTAATACTTATTTTTAAATCTACTGGGTTTATTTATTCAGTGTGTACGTGTACACATGAGCACATGCCATGGCATACAGAGGTCAGAGGTCAACTTTCGAGGGTCGGTTCTCTCCACTGTGTGAGTCTTAGGAATCAAGCAGGTTGTTCAGCGTCTCTGGGGGTATGTCTACTCTCTGGGCTGTCTTGTGACTCTCACTTAGTGAGAGAGTACCAAATAAAAAGAATTAAAATGAATGTGGGGGTAGTAGAACACCTGTAAGGCCAGCATTTGGGGGATGAACGTGGGTAGATCCACAGTCCAAGGTCATCATTGGCTATATAACAAGTTCAAAGCCAGCCTGAGCTACATGAGCGACCGTGTGTGTGTGTGTGTGTGTGTGTGTGTGTGTGTATGTGTGTATGTGGTGTGTGTGTATGTGTGTGTATGTGTGTATGTGGTGTGTGTACATGTGTGTATGTGTGTATGTGGTGTGTGTACATGTGTGTATGTGTGTATATGTGGCATGTGTATGTGTGTGTATTGTGTGTGTATGTATGTGTGCGTGTGTATATGTGGTGTGTGTGTGTTTAAAAAAATGATGTTATAGAAAATTCTAATTGGTCTTAGGGGTTGAATGGAGTTCGGTAGGTAGAGTGACTGCCTAGCACAAAGCCCTGGGTTCAGCACCAGCCTGTATAAATCTGAGTGTGATTCGGCCTGCATGCATGCAACCTCAACATCCATTAAGAAGAGGCATCGGGATCAGGAGTTCAAGATTATCCTTGAATGAGAAAGAATGAATCTCCTATGCCTAGATTCAGTAGAGGATGAGAATGCAAAGACCAGCCTACACAGTTCTTTTTCTCTCTCAGACAGGTCATTTCCCTTGTATACACAGCCAGGATCCTGAGTGGCCTATAACTGTCTATGTACAGATGACCTTCAAGGACCAGCTATGTTTTTGCCACGGTCAGGAGAGTTCTATGTTTTAATCGCCGGAAGGTTCCACCCATGATCAGAATCAGCCAACAGTGAGGTTTGGGAGCAGGGTGGTTACATCTGTGGCGCTTGGAGCTGTGCCTGGCCCCACATCAAGAAGTCCTACTTAGTGGTTCTGCATGGCTTGCAAACAGAGTGGGTTTGATAACAAAGAAGCCCACGGCACCACACGGAAAAGCAGACAGGCTTTGAATTTCCTAGAACCGGAGCCTCTCAACAGTATCTATCCGATGAGGCACCCGCAGTTCTCCAAGGCGTGTTTACCTCTGGGCAAGGACTATTTTGTATTCAAACGCCGCGGGCAAGGCTGGGCGCCTTTGCTTCAGAGAGCTGGCATACACCGCAGGGCCTCTGCGAGACCGTCTAAATACTGTGCTTCGGTCTGAGGGCCTATCTGGGAGGCTCTTCACCTTTCAGAGTCATGACATCATCTTTCCTAAGCAAAGGTGACAGCACTGGTCTAAGGCAACCGCCCTATCTAGGAAACACCCATTTCCACGAGGATGTGACTTGCTCTGGGATACACTTTTGAGACGCCACGTCACTGGGCAGATCTCCCTACCCTCTGAGTTCAGGCAGCCCCGTTTCTACCCTCCTAAAATTTAACAATCCAGACTACACAGGGTCCAGGCTGGACGCAGAAGCCTCTAGCTAAAACGGAGGAGGGCTTTGGGGGAAGGGGAGCCCTTCTGACTTCACTTTCTGCTCTCTTTTTATCGGCTTTCAGCATTTTCAATTAATCTCAGAATGGTCGCTGAAGGCAAGAAGCCAGAGGCGCCTAAGGAATGTGAAAGAGCAAACTGATCCACGGGAAACAAACGACAGCGAGGGACCCCACAGCTGAGGCAGACACTGTGAGCGGCTCGGCTCTTGGGAGGCTGGCGAGGCAGGCGTGCGCGCGGGTCTCTGCCTTGGCACCATCTGCCGATTCCTCAGGAGGACAGAACAGACCAGCGAGCCATGAAGATTCGATTATGTAACGCTGGAGGATTGCTTGTTTTCCAAAGGGAGACAAATGGAACGAATTGATTTGTTTGTCAAAGTCATGTCATTAAAGGAGACCAGTCCCCTCCTCTTCCTGGAGGATCTATCTCATTAAGGAGGGGAGTGATTTCACACCCTGAGGAAATAGGAGTCCAGGACTCAGTGCTTGGGCCGGAGCCAGATGATGCACGTGGTCGAAGGAAAGAACCAACTTCAGCGAACAGTCCTCTGACCTCCACAAGTGCACACCCCCACCCGCCGAGAAATAAAAATAAATACATGCAAGACCATAGTCCAGTCCATTCATAAAAACAAGTCCATTTCCAAAGTTGTGCTGACAAACCCTTTTCTGGCTTCTCTGCTTGAGAAATGACTATTCTGCCGGTACCTAAAGGGCACAGCCATAGCAAGGAACGGAATTGGCACCCCACCCCCAGCTTCAGAACCTGCCAGCTTTGTCTGACCTCTTCTTGCTAGCTTTCAGGGAAGCAATATCTAATCTTGGAACCAATGGGGTCTTCTAGAAAGTGCTTTAGAGGCTAGGGAAACTGTGTGTGTGTGTGTGTGTGTGTGTGTGTGTGTGTAGGTGGGGTAGTTGGTCCTTTCCTTCTACCATGTACCAGGGCACCAAACTCTGGTCATCAGGCTTGGCAGCAACCACTGTCCCCCATGGAGCCAGGCATCTTGGTGCCCTCCCCAGGCATCTTTATTCAACACGGAAACTAAACCTGTAGCACTGGATCTTTGTCCTGCACCCCTCCAGCCTGGGTCCACCTTCCCCCTCTTCTTCACACTATTCTCTGTCCTGGGGTTTGCTTCTTCACTCTCCAGCTCTTGGGAGCAGCAGAAGACAGAACAGAAAGAGCAGAGAGTAAAGGTTCAGCGCCCCCAGCTCCCTCCCTGCCCCCAGCTTCTCCCCCCCCCAGCTCCCTCCTCCCCCTCCCGCCTCCGAGCCTCAGGTCGGTGGTCTCTCTGGATAGAAAGCTGTCCCTCCTCAAAGGAGCCTAGCTCCCAGAATCCTCCCTCCTCCCTTTCTGGGTTCTGTAATTTCCTCCTCAGATGTCACACCTCAGGGTGGGCTTGTTCTACCTTCTTGGACATCCTACCGATCTTACAGTTTCTTTGCACCTTCCCCAAACCTTGTAAATCGTCCCTTTATTAAATCCTCCTCTGATCGTCTAATTTGAGCATGCCATCTGTTTTTTTTCTATAGACCCTGTGTGACACACCCACCAGGTCACATCAGTCTGTGCTAGACCCTGCACCGCGTTAAACTCAGAAACAAAGCCAATAATACAGCAGAGGCTATGGGCTTCGGATCCATCGCCAGTCTATGCATTTACCTTTCCCCAAAGCAATGACAACAACGTAACGAGAATGTCTAAATCCTCTTTTACAACATAATTGTGCAGTGGAGTTTGTGTGAGCTAAATATAATTCTGAGAACAAGCTTTTCCGTGCTGTCAGAATTCATGTTAACACAACTATAAAGAGAAAACTCCAGAACTGATGCCCCCAAGTCAAGATTTAACAGAAAATATTCCAGTATTTAAATCCATCCATCAAAAACAATCTCGAGTCCGAGTGGCCGGCGAGTTTTGGGAGTTATCACAGACATGAGCTGGGCGGGATTGGGTTTTATTTTTATGAAATAGACAGACTTCCAAAAGGGTGAATTTGGGCTGGTGGGGTGGTTCTGTGGGTAAGGGTATTCGCCACCAAACCTGACTACCTGAGGTGTATACAAGATGGAAGGCAAGAACTGACCGCCTTAACTTGTTCTTTGACCTTCACAGATGTTCCATGGCACACACACCCCAAAACCTGCCCCCACAGATAAATAAATGTTTAAAAAAATGGGGCCCACTGTAGTAGGTTGTATAACAGGTTCTCCCATACCTAGGACACCTGAATCACAGAGTGCAGGTTCGAGACCTGGGTGGGCAACCTAGTGAGACCCTGTGTTTAAAATTTTAGAACCAAAAAAGTTGGGGCTGGAAAAGGTGGCACACAGTGAGGACCCCTGCAGAAGATTCGAGTTCAGGCCCCAGCACCTGTGTTAGATGGCTCACAATGCCCTATAACTCCAGCTCCAGAGGTGCCGACACCTCTGGCTTCCTCTGGCACCTGTACGCACATGCACACTCGTCACCAACACACGGGATTTAGAAACAATATTTTGAAAAGTTGGATGCAAATTTCCTTTGTATAAACCGAACAGTATGTTTTCTGATCAGGAGATGCTTGCTCTTTGTATAAGTTAGTAAAATAAACCACCTTTTGATGTCCTCAACCAACTACAGATGGTTGTGAGCCACCATGTGGTTGCTAGGAATTGAACTCAGGACCTCTGGAAGAGCAGACAGGGCTCTTAACCACTGAGCTAGCTCTCCAGCCCCAAAGAAGCACCTTTTGAGGTCCTGAGCCAATCAAATCACGAGGTACATTGACTCATTGTCCTTCTAGTGAAATTTATCCTCAGTCTGCAGGGAAGATCGCTCGCCTTCCGTGCTCCTGAAATAGCAGAAATTATGAAATGGAATTTAGAGGAAAGATAAGGGAAACTGCCATTCATAGACCACACAGAAAACTGGAGGCAATTTGCATCTGTTAGGCACATTTAACCCTGAAAATAAACACGTATTCCATTGCTTTCTTATTTTCTACATCTGAAAACAAAACAAAACAAAACAAAAACCAAAAAACCAACCCTACATAGAAAAAAAAACATGCAATCCGCTCTTTTCAAACCAGAAAGCGAAGTGAAAACGTTATTCAGTGTAGGATTATAACGCCGGCATCCACAGCCCTGGTGGCTTCCTACCGCTCTTGGGATCGAGTCCAGATTTCTCCAGGCTGCCAGGCTGCTCTGACCATTCCTACCTTCAACCCTCTTTGCTGCCGCTGCCTGGAAGGCCTTAGCGGTCCCTGGTCCTGCTGCAAGCTCTAAAACCCATCCCTGCCACCTCCAGGAAGTTTACACTTCCCAGGGAATGTCTGTCTCCCCAGCTGGGCCCATAGCACCGTCTCCTTAATGCCAAACACCAGAAAAGGGAGGGCCTGCTGCGCTGCCTGATGCTGGCCATTTGCCACCATATCCATCCTTGGTCCAGTTTCTTCTGGCCCCAGGAGGGTACCCTGTACTGCCTCTTGTAAATACAGGGGCAGTCTAAACCAGGTAGGGTGGTACACTTATATAATCCCAGCATTCGGGAGAAGGCAAGGAGGTCAGAATGAAGGTCAAGGTCACCCTTGGCTACAAGAGTGAATTTAAGGCCAACCTGGGCTACTTAAGAGCCTGTCTCAAAAAAAAAATTGTTTTAAATAAAGTAAAAATAAACCATGGGGAAGTCAACCAAGCGTTCCTGGAGCCTCTGGAAGCTCCGCACTCTGCCTCCCCCTCACACATGTGCTAGCTGGTGGCTCCAGGATGGCAAGTTCCCAGTGAGGTCCCAAGGACAACGGGAGGTCCCTCAGGCCTCTCACCTGCAAAGCCAAGCGCCTGGTCACATGACTATGATGATCAGGAATGACAGCTTTATGTTTGTTTGTTTGGATTTATCCAAAGGTTGGAGTCATAGTGTTGAGATAACAACTCGGATTTCTCAGCTTCTCAAATGTTTGTGCACTCTGAGGCCCGTCCCCATCTTTTTACTTCAGAAGTAGTGTTCTAGCCTGGGGCAATGGCTCAGTTGGTAAAAGTGTTTGCCATAAAAGCACAAGGACCTGAGTTGATCCCCAAGAATTCACATAAAATGAAAAAAAAAAAAAAAAAAAAAAAAAAAGAAAAAACACCACAAAATTGGACATCAAGCACCTTGTAATCCTTGTACTGGGAGGCAGAGTCAGGTAGATCCCTGAGGCACACAGGCCGGTCAGGCTAAGCAAACCAGTGTGTTCCAGGTCACTGAGACCCTGCCTCAGAAAACCAGGAAGAGAGCACCTAAGGAGTAACTAACGCCCAAGGGATAGGACCTCTCTCTTCCACACGCATACCTATACACACTTGTGTGCACACCTGTGCACACACAAACACAAATACCTGTACATATATAAACACGTGCATACCTGTCTTTAAAAACAAAGAAAGAAAGACAACAACACCGACTGCCTCCAGTTACTTACAAACATTAACTTTTCAAAATTATTTTTATTTTACCAGGCAGTGGTGGTACACGCCTTTAAATCCCAGCACTCATGAGGCAGAGGCAGGAGGATCTCTGTGAGTTCAAGGCCAGCCTGGTCTACAGAATGGGTTCTAGGATAGCCAGAGCACACAGAGAGACCCTGACTCAAAAAATAAGTATCATAATAATAGTAATAATATCAAGGAAGACATCAGGTGTTGACCTCCATAAACAGATACATTGTGCACACACACACACAAGCACAGGTGCATGCATAAACATGTACATACACTTCATATACATACATTCACATATTTTTAAAAGAATTTTTTATTTATTTTATGTGTATGAGTGCACTGTCGCTGTCTTCAGACACACCAGAAGAGGGCACCGGATCCCATTACAGATGGTTGTGAGCCACCATGTGGTTGCTGGGAATTGAACTCAGGACCTCTGGAAGAGCAGTCGGTGCTCTTAACCACTGAACCATCTCTCCAGCCCCACATAAAAAATTTTTAAAAGAAGATAAATCAGGGTTTGAAGTGATTGCTCGGTCGTTCCGAGCGCTGGCTGCTCTTTCAGAGGACCCCTTACTCCTTTCCCCCACCCCTGGTGCCCTCTTCTGGCCATTGGGGGAACTGCATGCAGGTGGAAACCGTAGGCAGAAGTGGAGACTGAGGGGTCCAGTGCATGGTGGGATATGAGGGCCTCATGGAGGCGCTGCTGACTGAGTGAAAACCTCTGCCTCTGGAGGCAGTGAAGTGTTCCTAGGAGAACTACAGAAGCGGTTAAAGCAGAGGGTGAGGAGGAGAGCAGAGGGTCCCAGGACAGAGGGAGGCCAAGTAGGCACAGACACCATAAAGACTTTGGTTCCATACCTGAACATGGTGGAGCACGCCTTTAATCCCAGCACTGGGGACTGGGGAGGCAGAGAGGATCTCTGTGAGTTCAAGGCCAGCCTGGGCTATACAGTGAGGCCTGGGCTACACCGTGAGGCCTTTTCTAAAACAGAAAACAGTCTTTGGCTTCAAATAAGATAGAAGAACGTCTGGGAAGGCTTGGATAGAGAACAGACATAATCTCGCCAAGTAAAACGGGCAGATGTTATTCCTTCCATCCATCCGTCCGTCCGTCCGTCCATCCATCCATCCATCCATCCATCCATCATGCCACTTAGAAGCCAACTGCCCTGGTGCACCGGACACCCCAGAGTGACCCTGGGCAGTTGAGTGTGTGTGTGTTTGTGCTGACACTTCCCTGAAGCCTGGGAGAATGGCCCCAGGCAGCCGCAGGCTCTGCACTCTGAGGCTTTGGATACCTGACGGTTATAAATAGCATCCCCTCAAGCAGAAGGGAATTGAGAGGATCTGTGAGTCAGTACCTCAGAACCACACACACACACTACACACACACACATATACACACATACACACCAGACACACACACCACACACACTACACACACACATATACACACATACACACCAGACATACACACCACACACACCACACACACATATACACACATACATACCACACACACACATATACACACACATACACACACACATACACACACACACACACCACACACATATACACACATACACACACACCACACCATATATACACACTCCACACCACACATACACACACACCACACATACCACCCACCACCCACCACTCACCCCCACCCCCACACACACAGCCCTCTCTCACCCACCTCTGGCTGCAATACTGTCTTCTCAGATACCCCATCTGAGACACCCCCTTCTTATCACTTAACCAAGCCAGAGACTCTGCTTCTGTGACTCTTTTCCCCTCCTGCACTTCCTCCTCCAGGTCCCACCTTCTGGAGAGCCAGGAAGCCCACCCTCCCTAGACCTGAGGCCGGCTTATATAGTGTTTCAGCCCACATTCCAAAGTTGGCCCTACCTGGATTTCAGGTCCAACTCTTTGAAGGGACTGTGTGTCTGTCTGTCTGTGCGTGCGTGCATATCTAATCTGTGTGCGCCTATGTGTGTGTCTGTGTGCCTGTGCGTGTATCTGTATGTCTAAGTCTGTGTATGTGTCTATGTGTGTATCTGTGTTTATGTCTGTGTGTATTTATGTGTGTGTCTCTGTGCCTGTGTCTGTGTATCTGCGTGTGCCTATATGTATGTGCCTGTGTGTCTGTGTGTGTATCTATGTGTGTCCCTGTGTGTGTATGTGCATGTGTCTGTGTTTCTGAGTCTGTGTGTGTGTGTATCTAATCTATGTGTGTGCCTGTGTGTATGTATGTGTGTCTGTGTGTCTGAGTCTCTGTGTGTCTATATATGTGTGTCTGTGTATCTGTGTGTCTGAGTCTGTGTATGTGTCTGCATGTGTCTGTGTGTGTGTCTGTGTATCTAATCTATGTGTATGCCTGTATGTATATATGTATGTTTGTGTGTCTGTTTCTGTGTGTGTCTGTCATGTGTGTGTGCTTGTGTATGGGTCTGTGTGTCTGAGTCTGTGTGTGTGTCTATCTGTATGTTTTGTGTCTGTTTCTGTGTCTGTGCCTGTGTATGTGTCTGTGTGTCTGAGCCTGTGTGTCTGTGTGTCTATCTGTATGTTTGTCTGTTTCTGTGTCTGTGCCTGTGTATGTGTCTGTGTGTCTGAGTCTGTGTGTGTCTGTGTGTCTATCTGTATGTTTGTATGTCTGTTTCTGTGTGTGTCTGTATGTGTGTGTCTGTATGTGTGTGTATCTAATCTATGTGTTTGTCTGTGTATCTAATCTGTGTGTATGTCTGTGTATCTAATCCGTGTGTGCGTGTGTGTGCGTGTGCACGCACATGTAGAGGTCAGAGGATAGTTTTCAGGAGTCAGTTCTTTCCTTCCACCGAATACGTTCATGGACCAACTTCAGATCCTCAGGCTTGGCAGTAAGCACCTTTGGTGACTGAGTCATTCCAGAAGCCCAGCTCTGCCAATTCCTGTGACCCTTCCACCTTCACTTCATCCGTGAGAACCTCGTACATAAAATGGAGATGATGGTGGTGGTGGAGGTGGAGATGGTGATGGTGGTGACGACGGCGACCTTACCTGTGCTGAGGAATGTATGGAGACTCAGAATCCAGTGCGCAGCTCTGACTGAGGCAGGCAGTGGCCACTCAGCCAATGGAGCTACAGCCCCTGTGCTCAACAGGCCACTGTCCTATAATCCAGAACAAATGACAAGAAGACGGCTTCCGTTGATCCACTCACACCTGCCGTGACCTTGAAGCTCGAAATCCTGACCCCTAATATCTCCAGCCTTCGAAAATGAGTCTCAGCGCCCGTCAGAAACAGGAAGCTGGAAACCCAGTCTGGGAGAGAACCATGTGGCTTGTCCAAGGCCACACTGTACCCCATATGGCAGAATCTCTAGTCGGCAGAAAGACTCTGTCATTTTGCCAGAGGCCCAAGGACACAGGCAGATGCTGTGTGTGGAAGCGAAAGGATTGAGCAGACACGGAGCCGCTGTCTTCTGCTTGTCTGATTAGTGCATCTAGCTGCTGAGGTGAGATGCTCCCTGCTAACCTCCTATGCCTTGCAGCCTCCTGCCCCCAAGATCGGGTCTTCTTGTTTTATTTTTAGACAGGATCTCTCGTGTAGCCCAGGCTATCCTTGAACTCACTATGAAGATGAAGATGACTTAGAACCTCTGACCCTCCTGCCTCCACCTCCAGGGCATTGGGATGATGGGTGTGTGCAACCTTGCCTGGCTTGTGTGGTGATGGGGACAGAAGCACAGTAGAAAAGCACTTTCCCAACTGAGCTACACCTCCAGCCTGCTCCTAAAGATGACTGATTCAGGCACTCCGCCTCACGCCTATAATCCCAGCGCTTAAAAGGCAGAAGCTGGAGTTTAAGACACATGGTGACACTTGTCTCAAATCAGAAAAAAAAAAAAAAAAAAGCTTATCGTTTCTTTATATTTTTAGATTTTGTGCTCAGTATGTCTACGAGTGTGTCTCTGCATGTCTAGATGAACACGGGTGCCCTCGGAGGCCAGAGGTGACACAGTCATCCCCCGGAACCGGGGTCGTGAGGTGCCTGACGTGGGTGCTGGGAATCGAACCCGAGCCTTCGGCGAAGCTCTGGCTGCTGAGTCACCCGTCATCCCTCCAGCCCCCATCTCTCTATATCTGTGCACTGCTGTCTTTCTCTTATTAAATTGCGTTCATTAGCTATTCATGAGAGTTGGGTGTGTGTGCCCCCCCCCCCCCCCGGGGCGCACGTGGAGGTCAGAGGACAGCTTGCAGGAGTTTGCTCTCTCCAAGTGTGTCCCAGGGATCTACCTCAGGTCGTTAGATGTGGTAGCAGGTGGCTTTACTGCCTGAGCCCTCTCTCTTGATCATGTGTGTTTGTTCTCTTTCCTTCCTCTTTCTTTCTTTTGTTCTTTTCTTTTCTTTCTGACATGGCTTCCTCTATGTAGCACTGGCTGTCCTCTCTTTGTAGACCAGGCTAGCCTCCAACTCACAGAGACCTGCCTGCTTCAGATTTCTGAGTGCTGGGATTGAGGTCATATGCCACCAAGCCTGGCTCGTGCATATTGGTGTTTTGGTAAGATTTTGGCCTCACTGATCTCTACACCCCTTGCTGTTCCAGGGTCGCTCATGGAGCCCCTTAAATTCCTCCCATGGTGTCACAGGCCATGTATTCAGGCTGCCAGACAGACTTGGGCTCTTGCCTGTCTCTGTCATTTCCTAGCTGTGTGACCTCGGGGGAAGTCCCTTCATCCCTCTGGGCTTTGAGCAAGTAAATACTAAGCAATCTCTATTATGTGCCACAGGACCCAGCACTATGCAGTTAGTGACCACAGCCTGTCTTTGGGGAACTTTTATTTTGGTGAGGGGGTGCATAGAGACATAAGCAGCAAGCAAATAATTTCAGAAGGGCTATGTTAAAGATGATCACGGAACAAGGAAACGTGATCCACACTGCGGAGGCGATCGGGGCTTCTTTTTTAATAGGGTGATCAGGAAGAAAGTGACATTTGAGCCAGGGTATAGTGGTTACACCTTCAATCCAGGGCTACGGGGGCAGACGTGGCTGGATCTCTGTGAATTTGAGGCCAGCCTGGTCTACATGGTGAGTTCTAGGACAGCCAGGGCTACACAGACAGACCTTTTCTCAAAAAACGAAACAGACAACAAAAGAGAAAGGGCCATTTATTCTGAGTCGTGGCTGAGTGAGTTTGGTGCATGGAGAGCAGAGAGCGAAGAGGGAAAGTCAGAGCATGTACGCACACAGCTCCGGATGCAGCCGGGGACCAGGCAGGGAGCATCCGGCGGACGCTCGGGATTCAGTAACCGTCAGGACTGGCATCCTGGCTGCTCTCCTCCTTCGGGGACCCTCCTGGTGCTCCCCTTACCTCTCAGCCCGTCTTCACCGTCACCCCTCCCGGATGGCAGGAAGGGGATGGATACCAGCAGCCAGGAAGCCGCATCCCCCACTCTCTCCTCCCTCCCGGCTTCCTCCGAACCCTCCCACCGCAGCCCAGTGATTTTCCTGCCTCTTCACAAGGCGATTTTATTAAACATCTCGAAAAAATATTCTCTCACTCCCTCTCTCTTTATTTATAAAAATCAACTTAACACCCTGCTTCTTTGTTCTATTTGGATTCTGGAACAGCCTGGTTTATATTTAGCCGAAATCCCGCTCCCTTCACCACAGATTCCGGCTGAGCCCCAACTACAGGGGCGCAGGGGGTGGGGGGATGGGGGCGCCGGGGGTTTGCAGGGTTGCTCCCCGCGAGATGAGAGCATCTTTTTCATGCTATCTAGAGATCCCAAGTGCAGGCTGGGCCAATCAACATCACACCGCTATCCTACACAGATGTCCTCAAGGAAGAGAGAGGCCGGGCAGAGGGCAGTGGGAGTAGAAAGGCCGAGCCCCAATCCATAGCCAGGCTCTGAGGCGCAGAAGGTGAGTATTTGTGTGGGGGTCTGGGTTCAAGTTCAAACTCCTTCTCACACCTTGTCCCAGTCACCTCCACCTATTCAGCAGCTGAGGAGAGGCAGAGGGTGTCAAGGTGCTTGTGACACTTGAGATGGCAAACCAGAACTATCCTGCAGGATAGAAGGGAGCACAAGGAGTCACTCCACACAGAAGCCGCTTCTTCCAGGAACCCTTCCCGGGTTAAGCCCCATCTACTGAGCTCACAGCACCCACCAACTCGCACTTAAGTTAATAAGCCAGGTCCTCAGAGGACTGCGACTTGAGCCGAAATCCAGAAATGGACAAAGCTGCAATTGTTTTCAAGAACACACAAGGCCTGCCCTTCCATTAGAGCCAAAGATGCATTTGGCTGTATCTGGGGGTCAGAGGACAGATCGGGGCACATGCTTACAAGTTTGTTTTGCAAGGCCCTGGTTCACCACCAGTACAAAATGGGGCGGGGGCAAATTAACTGGACTTGGTGGAAAAAAAAAAAAAAAAAAAAAAAAAAAAAAAAAAAAAAAAAAAAAAAAAAAGAAGGAAAGGACCAAAAAAAAGAGGAAGGCAGGCTAGATCCAGACATAAAGTTGGGACGGGGCTGGGCTGTGTTGGGGATTCTGAGGGAGTGGGTGGGAGGGGGCAGTAGCGGGTAGCTATAATCAAGACACATTAGATATGTGTTATAAAGCTGTCAAAAAGAAAACAATTAAGAATTTTAATAAAAAAATTATTTTTAAATTATTATTATTCATTTCAAAGTAATCTTCACCAAAGAAACTACGCAAGTAGCCAACAATAAAATGCAAAGATGCTGAAGTGTCTCGATGACGAAGCACAAATTGAAATCACCAGATCCCACAAACAACTTAGAACAGCCAAACAGATGGGTAAATATCTTAAGGCATAGCCGTACGGTGATTAAGTAGTATTCAGCTGTGAAAAGGAATGAATGCCTGTACACGGCAAAATGCAGCTTTTACCAGGTGCCCTGGCACACACCTGTAATCCCAGCACTTGGGAGACTAAGGCAGAAGGATCAGGAGTTCAAAGCCCGCCTCACTATACAGTGAGACTCTGTCTCAAGGGGAGGAGGGGTGAAGATTAGGGCTGGAGAGACAGTTCAGCACTTAATAGCACCTGCTGCTCTCGCAGAAGACCTGAGTTCAGTTCCCAGCACCGACCCCAGGTAGCTCAGTACTACATATAACTCCAGCCCTGGGGAAGCCAACATCTCTGGGGTCCACAGGCATCTGCACTCATGTGTGTGTGAGCACACACGCACGCACGCACACACACACGGGTACACACACATAAATTTAAAACTAAAAGTCAGTCTTTTAAAAAAGAAAATACAGATTAATAGAAAGTATTCATTATATGCATAGATACGTATGAATGCACACGCATGACAGCATATACTTAGAATTAAGAACTCTTGTTATGGCAGGTGGTGGTGGGAGTGGAGGTACAGCATACCTTTAATCCCAACAATTGGGAGGCAGAGGCAGGGGGATCACTGAGTTGAAGGCCAGCCTGGTCTACAGAGTGAGTTCCAGGACAGAGAAACCCTGCCTCGAAAACACAGACAGACAGACAGACAGACACACATGAGAACCCTTATTACTGAGACAAGGAATCCAAAACCCATCACGTCAGGCAGTGTCTGAAAAATGGCTCAGAGGATAAAGGTGCTTGCCACAAGAGCTAGACACCCTAAGTTCAACTTCTAGAACCTGTCCGTGTAAAAACTGAAAGAAAAAAACTCACTCCACAAAAATGTTCCCTGCCCCTCCCAATCTCCCTGCTCTCTGGGGTGCTGGGGTGTGCACACACAAACAATAACACATTTTTTATTTATTGTTTTATGTATTATATATATATATATGAGTGTTTGCCTGCACATATGTGCACCACACACATACCTGGTATTTTAAGACACCAGAAGAGGGTGTCACATCACCTGGAACTGGAGTTACAGATAGTTGTGAGCTATCATGTGGGTGCCGGGAATTGAACCCAGGTCCTCTGGAGGAGCAGCCAGCGCTCTAACCACTGAGCCACCTGTCCAGCTCCACCAATCATTTTTTTTTTTTTTTTAAGTAGGCAAAATGACTGAACAAATGCATTCGGAAAAGACACCATGAAAATGGTCAATAACCATAAAAGATTGCAGTATCGTTAGCTGGCGGGGAAATACAAATTAAAATAAAAACTTAAGACACCCTTGCATACGTGTTAGGATGGACTTCTCAGATGAGCAAACCTAAACATACAGCATCGGGGAGGACATGGAGTGTAAATCAGCAGTTCTGTCGGGAAGAGTGACAGCTCCTTATAAAGCCGAACACATACCTATTTCTGCACATAGTTCTCTTCCTTGCCGTTTCCCCGAGAGAACGGAAATGTGTATTTATGCAAAAAGCTTATACATGAACTTTATAGCTTAATTCTTTTTTTTTTTTTAAAGAATTTATTTATTTATTTTGTGTAAGTACACTGTAGCTGTCTTCAGACACCCATATGTGGGCATCAGATCTCATTATGGATGGTTGTGAGCCACCATGTGGTTGCTGGGATTTGAACTCATGACCTCTGGAAGAGCAGTCAGTGCTCTTAACCACTGAGCCATCTCTCCAGCCCTTATAGCTTAATTCTTAAAAACAAAACTTAATTTTGTGTGTGTGCCTGTGCCTGCCTGTGTGTATATGTGCAGGAGCCCAGAGAGGCCAGAAGAAGGCATCTGATCCCTTGACACCGGAGGTACAGTTGGTTCTGAGCCACATGTAGATGTTGGGAATTGAACCTGGGTCCTCTGCAACACGAACATGTGCTCTAACCCCCGAGCCGCCTCTCCAGCCACTCTGGTCAGCCCAGTGGCCATAACTGTAAAAACTGGTTTTGTTTGTTTGTTTGTTTGATTGTTTGTTTATGGAGACAGGGTTTCTCTGTGTAACCCTGACTGTCCTGGAACTTACTCTGTAGCCCAGGCTGGCCTCAGACTCACAGAGATTCACCTGCCTCTGCCTCCCAAGCACTGAGATTAAAAACGTGCACCACCAGGCTGGAAAGATGGCTCAGCGGTTAAGAGCACTGGTTACTCTTCCCAAGGTCCTCAGTTCAATTCCCAGCAACCACATGGTGGCTCACAACCATCTGTAATGGGATCTGATGCCCTCTTCTGGTGTGTCTGAAGACAACAATGGTGTACTCATACATATAATAAATAAATTTTTAAAAAATGTGCACCACCATGCCCACCCAGGCCTTGCTTTTGAGATGGGATATTGTTCAGCTTGATCTAAGCTCTAAGGCTCAAGCAATCTTCCGTGTCAGCCTCCTGCCTAGGCAGAACTACAGTACATACCCACATACCCATTGCATACAGGTCCTCAGTTTTTCTTTCTTTCTTTCTTTCTTTCTTTCTTTTTTTTTTTTTTTGGTTTTTCGAGATGGGTTTCTTTGTGTAGCCCTGGCTGTCCTGGAACTCACTCTGTAGACCAGGCTGGCCTCGAACTCAGAAATCCGCCTGCCTCTGCCTCCCAAGTGCTGGGACTAAAGGCATGCACCACCACTGCCCAGTGGGTCTTCAGTTTTTCAAAGCAGGTTTTAGGCAGGTTTTGAGATAAGCCCACCAGACACACCATGTTCTTGCTCTTGGATAGATCTTTCCTTAGACACCAACATCAGGTCCTGAGGGCACATACACAGCCTCAGGAAAAGCTACTAGCCTCCAGGAGAGCCAATGTCACTCAGCCAACCCTTTAAAACAGAAGCTGGCTTGTGACCACTCATAACCACACGAACGACATCCAGCCTCCACACTCCTGACTCCTAGAAACCAAGTAAAGTGTTGGTGGCGCACACCTTTAATCCCAGTACTTGGGAGGCAGAGGCAGAGGCAGGCAGATTTCTGAGTTCAAGACCAGCCTGGTCTACAGAGTGAGTTCCAGGACAACAACAACAACAACAACAACAACAAAAAAAAAAAAAAAAAAAAAAAAAAAAAAAAAAAAAAAAAAAAAAAGGACAGCCTGGTCTACAGAGGAGGCTACAGGAAGAAACCCTGTCTCGAAAAACCAAAACAAAACAAAGAAACAAAAGACACCAAAAACAAACCAGTAAATAAAAGGTAGATAGAGAGCAGGATGGATGGGTGGATGAATAGATGACAGATAAATGAATGGATAGATAGATAGATAGACAGACAGACAGACATGGAAATAGTGACAATGCAAGGTAATAAATATTATTCAGGCTGGCACAGTGTTTGTCACAGATGCTGAGCGAACCTGAGACAGGGCGATCAATTGTTCTGAGGAAGGAGTTCTAGGCAGTCATAGCAAGCCCCTGTCTCACAAGTAAATCAACAGATGCTGTTGCACTTGAGGGTAATTTGTTCTGCGGCAGTAATGACGTCAGCTAGCTGTCACTGAGTCCTGACTGTGTGATTTCTGTATACCAGCTGCCTGTTTGTCTAAAGCCACTCTCTCCAGGTGTGGTGGTACACACCTGCACTTGGTGGCTCAGGCACTTGAGGCAGGTGGATGGCTAAGAGTTTCAGGCCAGCCAGGGATACACAGTGAGACCCTGACTCCAAATAAATAAATAGGGGCTGGAGAGATGCAGTGCTAAGAGCATACCCTGTTCTTCTACAGGACCGGAGTTCAGTTCCCGGCACCCATGTCAGTTGGCTCACAACCACCTCTAACTCTAGGTTCCAGAGGGACCCATGGCCTCCCAGGCGCTGGATTCATGTGCACACAGCATGCAGGCACGCACACGGACAGGCCAGCAGGATGGCTCAGTGGGTAAAGGGGCTTGACCCCAAGCCTGACCACTAGAGTTTAATACCTGGGACTTACATGGGGGAAAGAGAGAACTCACTCCTGAAAGTTGTCCTTAGATCTCCACATGAGCACTGTGTTGTGTGTACACTCACACACTGAAGCAGGTGGATGGCCGTGAGCTCTGGGATAGCCAGGGCTACACAGTGAGACCTTGTTTCAATAAATAGAAGCTTGGCCAACATTAAATAAGTCTTAGGGAAAGGAGATTAAATTCAAGGATGGCATCCTCAGCTATGTACCAAGTCTGGGGCCAGCCTGGGCTACATAATGAGTTCTGGGTCATCAGAGTTATATAGTGTCTCAGGGGGTGGGGGGCTGCTAAAGACCCTGGAGAAGAAGTGAAAGAAGATTAAATAAACAAAACAAAACCTCCCTACTTTAGACAAATATTTTAAATTTTTAAAATATTTAAGCGTAAATATTTAAGCGTAAGAAGAAACCGAAAGCAGAAGAGACACAGAGGGCAAGCACCTGTTCTCTATGGCCCCACTCACGCACTGGTGTGAACCCATGACCTGTGGGCACTAAGGACAATACCCCCTGTCCTTCCTCCCTGACCCAACAGTGGCTACAAACCAAGACGAACTCCAACATGTTCCCCACCCTGGTCAGGATCAAAGCTGGTGAAGTTCTGGGCTGTGGGGATTAATACAGCCCCGGGACACCCAGGAAGCAGCCCCCTGTGAGAGACTCGAGCTATTTTTGAAAAGCAAGCGAGGCCTGCAGGCGGCCCTGGCAGAGCCAGGAGCTTGGAGCTGGAAGATGGGTGAGCCAGGAGCAGAGGGAAACAGATAGCTAAGGCAGAGCCCACGCCCTGTCCCTATGACGTCAGCCCCACGCATTGTGACATAAGACAGCGGCTGTGGTGGCAGGGGATTGGGCGGGGCATCCTTGCACTCCCTGGGATGCACTTTTATAAATTGTGGTAAGATATGCATAACCTAAAATTCATCCTTGGGAATTTTTAACAACTCCCTCCCGGGGCTGAGTGACATTGGGGAGCGACCGAGTTCTTGCTGGAACAGGGAGTGTGGAGCCAGCCAAAAGTATTGGTTCACCAAATGGTGCGGGGAGGAGGTTTTGCTCTATTTGGGAAGAATTCTCAAATTGGAGGGCAGGTCATTGCTCTGGGGCAAAGCCAGGGCCAGGGATCAGGAAGGCGCTAAAAGAAGCTGAGAGGGGAGGGGAGAAAGGGGGAGAGGGGGTAGGAGAGCAGGTGCTCTCCCTGGGAACTGACAGCCTCAGGGGACTTAAAGCAGCTGAGGGGCCTAATGAAGATTGTAGGAGAGAGGTGTTTGCAACTGGGCAGGGGGGTCATGGGCAGCCAGAGGGAGCCATCAAGTCCCCAGAAATAACTCCCTGCTTCTGCAGGAGAAGCTGGAACCAATCAAGGAGGGAATAATCCAAAAATCTAGCAGAGAGACTGCCGGGAGCATTGGAGGTTCTGAGGACAATCAGCAAAAGAGGTGTTTGTCCCACGAGGGGTTGTTGTCCCAGAAAATGGCGCCAACTTCATCATTTCGTCTTCCTAGGGCCTCCATCAGAGTCCCAGGGGCTGGCATATACTCTTATTGTGTTCCCCTGTGCTACAGCATATGGCTAAGCCTGTGGGCTCTGAAGTGAGGCTCTGGGCTTTGATCTCTCTCTCTCTCTCTCCCTCTCTCCCTCCCCCCAACCTTTGTTTTTTTGTTTATTTGTTTGTTTTGTTTTTGTGAGACAAGATTTTCTGTGTAGCCCTGGCTGTCCTCAAACTTGCTCTGTAGACCAGACTGACTTTGAACTCAGATCCTCCTGGCTCTGCCGCCCGCGCTCTGGGACCTGTGCCTTTGTCTGTGGGTCCCTAAACAGGCGGTTTTCTCACTTTAAGCTGCTGTTTCTTCAACTGGAAAACTGGAGTTCAATTCCTTCCTGCCCTGTAGGAGAGTTGTGCTCAAGTCTTCTGGGTTAGCAATTATTTTAAAGATTGGTTTATTTTATTTTATGTATATGAGTACACTGTAGCTGTCTTCAGAAACACCAGAAGAGGGCATCAGATCCCATTACAGATGGTTGTGAGCCACCATGTGATTGCTGGGAATTGAACTCAGGACCTCTGGAAGATCAGTCAGTGCTTTTAACCGCTGAACTATCTCTCCAGCCCGCGTTAGCGATTTTTATTATGAATCTGCCCAGTAGTGATGCCGTAAAGAGAATTATTAACTTTCACCTCCTCTCCTATCAGGGGAATGGACCAAG
Organism: Arvicanthis niloticus; assembly: GCF_011762505.2. NCBI lineage: Eukaryota > Metazoa > Chordata > Mammalia > Rodentia > Muridae > Arvicanthis > Arvicanthis niloticus. The sequence goes on from NC_133432.1 coordinate 5,939,055, forward strand.
GCATGCAGAGCCCAAGGCCGAGCGCATGAGAGCATGAGATAGAAATGGAAGCCCCAAGTTTCCAAGTCAGTTAGATGGCTCAGCAGGGAGTGGTGCTTGCTGTATAAGCCTGTGTTTGATTCCCAGAACCTGCAGCGGAAGGAGAGACCAAAAGTTATCCTCTCACCTCCACATGGATGCTGTGGTAATCAGCACCCCCCAATTAGAATTGGGGGGCATGGGAAGGGGGAAACTGCAGAGATGGCTCAGTGGCTAAGAGCACTTGCTGCTCTCGTAAAGGACCCATGTTTGGTTCCCAGCACCTTCATTAGGAGCTAACAACTGTAACTCCAGTTCTGGGAGATACAGTGCCCCCTGCTGGCCTCTGTGGCACCTGCACACATACGGTGCACATAAATTCATGTAGGCATATACACAGAAGGAAAAATAAGCAAATACACATTTAAAAGAAATTTAGGTTTTGATCGGTTCCAGCTGCCCTGGCCCCTCACCTCCTGGGTAAAGAGAAGGGCAGTAGCCTGCAAGCAGTTTCCTGCCCCTCACCCACCCCCTCTCTCCAGGCGGGAGATTGGTTAAGGTCACCGGAAATAGCCTCTGAGCGAGCCTCTGAGGAGCTCAGTGAGGACATGTTGCTTTGGACATGCTTGTATGTGCCCAGGTCAACTTCCCTTCTCTGAGCCTCAGTGGGAGAAACAGTTTCTACCAAAGGGAGTTAGCCGAGCAAGGGCCCGTGTGGTCTCAAGCTCCCCTTCCGCTTTGGGCCAATTGAGTCTGAGCTGCAACCAATGGGATGAGACACAGTCACCGCATGTGGTAAGTATGAAAGAGGTCACCACTGGGTGGTGGTGGCGCACGCCTTTAATCCCAGCACTTGGGAGGCAGAGGCAGGCGGATTTCTGAGTTCGAGGCCAGCCTGGTCTACAGAGTGAGTTCCAGGACAGCCAGGGCTACACAGAGAAACCCTGTCTCGGAAAAAAAAAGAAAGAAAGAAAGAAAGAAAAAGAAAGAGGTCACCTTGGTCATGTGCTTCCTAGCCCGCGTCTGGGTTGTGGCACACGCTTTACAAAAAGGTTGTTCCTCTGCGCCCCGTTTCCCGTTGCAGAACTCGGGGCAGTCTCTGGCTCTATGGATGTTGGGAGTAGACACTGTAAGAAAGGTAAAGGTGGAGCCCAATGCTTGCAGGCTGTTCCCTTTCCTCCTTCCTCTTCTCTGGGGCAAAGGCCAGGGGATGGAGCGGGGTAGGTTCTGCCTACTGGAGAGGCTGCAAGGAAGCCTGTTTGGCTCCTGCGTGCCAGACACTGTCCCATATACACGGGGGTCGGGGGAACGGCACTGTACAAAACAGACACCAACAGTGTCTTGTCTTTGTGACACACTATTGTAATCGGAGGAAGCAGGAGCGCCAAGTAATAACTCAACAGCCAGAATAATTTCAGGATGGGCGGAGGCAATGCTTTGTGAGCAAAATTAAACACCGTTGCTGCTTGCTGCTACAGTTGCTGTTGTTGGGCAGGGTGTCATGTAGACCAGGCTAGCTTCAAACTCATTATCTTTCCTCCTGATCGTCCTCTTAAGTGATGGGAATACAGTCACATGCCACAAGGTTCTGCTCAAAAACAGCCACGTCTTTATAAAGCATGTCCTGTGGGCCAGACACTGCTAACAGATGTTACATCACTCAAGTCCTTATGACAGCCCTATGTGACTCAAGGTAAAGTCACCACCCTTATTTAATACCAGAGGGAATGACGGCAGAGAGAGGTTAAGTATTTTTTCTAATGTCACACAGCTTTTAGGAAGTAGAGCTGACATTTGTGCCCAGGTTCCACTGCGCTGGCTGGTCAGGGCAGCATTAAGTAGGGCAATTTGTTCAGGGAGGCGTCCTGCTCAGAGGTCGACATGTGAGCCGAGATGCAATAAGACAAGGGAGGTTCAGGAGACAGAAGGTTCCAGATGGTGAGAACATTGACTGCAAAGGCCCTGAGGCTGAAAGGCAAAGCGGCCAGCTCCAGCTGTAGCAGCAGACACATGAGGTCGGAAGGGTGCCAACCCAGACACATGGGAGGGAGTGGCACCCTCCCTCCCCTAGGACATTCTGGACCTTCCTCGCTGTTCTGAGGGACACTCAGAAGTGTGGCCTAAAACGTTTTTGACAGGAGCAAGGGGCCTTCTCCCCAGAGTCAGGCCAATTAGCCTGAGGAAAAGCAGTTTCTCTGAATGGTTAAGAAACAACCTTGGCCGGGTCACCCACCCGCGGGTCAGTCTCTTCCTGAGCTCCCAGGCAGTGGTCTTGGGGCATGACAGGGTGGGGGAAATGGCTCCATCTTTCCTCATTCAGACACAGAAACATGGAGGAATGCCTAGCTCCTGCTGTTGAGGGTGCAAAGGCCAGAGTCTAGTCATAGCTGGGGGGTGAGGGGGGGGGGCGGTACAGCATCCCAAGGCTGAACTTCAGGGGAAATGTCGAGAACTGGAAAGGACTCCCTCTTGCTTTAGACTGACCCTGTGTGAGATGCAATATAGCTTCCCCTCTGTTGGCATTAGGGATGCCATGTGCAGTTGCTGTGGATATTAACATGTGAAAGGCATGTTCTGGGGGCTAAAAATGAGAGGTGGTAAGTGATGAACTGTGTATTTTAGAATTGAGTCTTACTCTCCATATATATATATATATATATATATATATATATATATATATATATATATACATATACACACATACATATATATATACACACACACATATATGTCTGGGATTGCGTTCTTCTGTTCATCTGCATGTGTCTCCACCCCCAGGCTTCCATAGCCACCCATGTCTTCAGTTCAGAAGGGATGGCTCCCATCTCTCAGGAAGCTGAGGAAGGTAGATTTCTGTGAGTCTGGGCCAGTTTTGTTTGTGTAGTGAATTCCAGGCCTTCCAGGCAGCTGACACTACAAAGTGAGACCCAGTCTCAATCAATCAATAACACACACAAAAAAAACCAAAACACCAAAAACCAATTCCAGCTGAGGAGGGCCACTGCTTCTGTTTCCCAGGTGTGGGTAGTGAAGACTCGTGCCACCATTTCTAGCCCCAACTCTCTTTAAAAATTAAAGAGGGGCCTGGGAAGATGGCTCATTGGTCAGGATTCCCTCTTCTTCTAAGGGCACCCCACATCTTACACAGAGACACACACAAAGTGAGACCCAGTTTCAATCAATAACACACACAAAAACCAAAACACCAAAAACCAATTCCAGCCCTTAGTGGGCTGAAGAAGTCCATTGCTTTTAATATATATATTAAAAGAGGGCTAGGCTAGCAAGATGGTTCAGTGAGTAAAAGCCCTCGTGACCAAGCCTAGCGACCCACGTTGCGGACAATTATTATCATCGCAGGTGATCTTTTGGGGACTTTGATGGTGGAGGGAACTGTAAGTTGTCCTCTGACCTCCACATGCAGGCAATGCTCTGAGAGCTCTCCCTCCCCAAAACACAGATGCACCCGAGCACAGATAATAAAATGTTTAAAAAATAGTTCAATGTTACTGCTCATTACTCTCAAAACTTCAAAAGTGGGAGACAGGGTGGTATGTAAGGGTTGTCGGGGAGTGGGGAGAATGGGGCCGATCTTAGTCAATTAGGACGGTTGCATCCAATCACCATGGACTGGGGGCGGGGCTCTAAAGGATGGACATAGATTGCTCTGGAAGCCGGAAGGCTGAGTCTGAGGGGCTGTCTCGGCCAGTTCTGATGATGGCGGGCTCCTGAGACAGACCTCTGTCTTTCACTGTTTAACCTCACATGTAGGGAGACAATAAGAGGTCTCTCTAGTGCCCTGATTTAGTCAGGGTTTTTATTGCTGCGATAAAGCACCATGACCCAAAGCAACCTGAAAATAAAAAGGATGGTTTCATCTTACAGTTTAAAGCCCATGATGCCAGGAAGTCAGGGCAGGAACCTGGAGGCAGGAGCTGATGCAGAGGCCATGGAGGGGTGCTGCTTGCTGGCTTGCTCCCCATGGCTTGCTCAGCCTGCTTTCTTAGAGAGCCCAGGACGGCCCATCTAGGGAAGGCCCCGCCCACAATGGGCGGGGCGGGACCCACCCCATCAATTTCTAAGAAAATGCCCTACAGGCTTGTCCACAGGACACTGATGGGAACAACTCAGCTGAGGTTCCATCTTCCGAGATGATTATAGTTTGTATCAAGTTAAGATAAAATTATCCAGCACAGGCACCCTTAAAAAAAAAAGAAAGAAAGAAACATGAAATCGGGTTGGAGAGATGGTTCAGCGGTTAAGAGCACTCACTGACTGCTCTTCCAGAGGTCCTGAGTTCAATTCCCAGCAACCACATGGTGGCTCACAACCATCTGTAATGGGATCTGGTGCCCTCTTCTGGTGTGTCTGAAGACAGCTACAATATACTTGTATATATAAATTTTAAAAACAGGCTAGGCATGGTAGCATCAGTGGAGACAGAGGCAGGAGAATCTCTCTGAGTTTTAGCCCAGCCTGGTCTCCAGAGTCCAGGACAGACAGGAGTACACTGAGAAACCCTGTCTCAAATAAATAAAATAAAAATCTATTACTCCTAGCAGTGTGTGTCTGTGTGTGTGTGTGTGTGTGTACATGATGGTGTATGCATGCCACGGCATGTCTGTAGAGACAGAGAACAACAGAATTGGCTCTCTCTCTCCAGCTTTACATAGGTCCTGGGGATCAAACTCAGGTTTTCTAACAAGCACCTTTGTCCTCTGAGCTACCACACCAGCCCTGAAGTCTCCCATTTTGTCAACGTTATTTTGTGTATATGGCTCTTCCTGCACACCCATCTGTGCATTGTCTGTGTGCCTGACCCCTGTGCAGGCTGGAGAGGATATCGGACTCTCTGGAATCGAAGTTATAGATGATCATGAACTGCCATGTGGGACCTGAACCTGGGCCCTCTGCAACAGAGTTCTTAAGCATTAACAGAGTCTCATGCCTCACTGACGACTCTTTGAGACAGGGTTTCTCTGTGTAGCCCTGGCTTTTCTGGAACTCACTGTGTAGACCAGGCTGGCTGGGAACTCTCGGAGATCTGCTTGCCTCTGCCTCCTGGGTGCTGGGATTAAAGGTGTGTGTCACTAACACCCGGACACTGAGGTCTTCTCCTCAGGGTACTCTTATTTTACTGTGGTAGGCTTGAGAACTAATTATTCTAAGACATGATCTCCTCACAGGATCAAACTGGGTGTTCAGATGTTAATACGCGAGTTCAGTCCACTGTGTTCGAACACTGACAGTGGATGGTGCAGACACTGTGAAAAAAGTTTGGCCTGGCTGAAAAAGTTAAACACAGAATTACTTTAAGTCAATAATTCCATCCCCTAAAAGGACTGACAACAGGGACTCAGACAAGGTTCACCAGTGTTCACAGGACTATCCCCAACAGCCAGTCCTTTCCAGATGACTGGATGAAGAAACTGTTGCAGCCGGCAGTGGTGGCTCACCCCTTTAATCCCAGCACTTGAGAGGCAAAGGCGGGTGGGTCTCTGAGTTCGAGGCCAGCCTGGTCTATAGAGTGAGTTCCAGGACAGCCAGGGCTACACAGAGAAACCCTGGGGTTGGGGGAGGGGGAGAAAGAAAGAAACTGTCACAATTAAACAATAGTGGCGGAACTCGCCTTTGATCCCAACACTCAGGAGGCAGAGGCGGGCAGAACTCTGGGAGTTTGTGGCATCTACATAGCAAGTCCCAGGACAGCCAGGGCTACATAAGAGAGCCATCACATAAGATTTATATGAAATGTCCAAAGAAGCAAATCGGAAATTGGATCCATGGTTGCCAGGGATTGACCAGAGTGGAAACACTGAGTGATTGCTTCCTGTATATGGGATGATAAAAATGTTTTGAAACTAGGAAGGTGTCTGCTTAATTCCCCAAATGCACCACATGCCATTCATTCGGTGGACATGTCACCTTCACACAGAACAGTCCTGATAAAGTTTGCTGTTGGTGCTCACTCAGGCTAAGTGACACTGAGACCAGACGAGAAGAGACAGAGTTGCCTCTGCTTTTTTTATTTTCATTTTTTTGGCGTGTGTCGAGGTACACGTTGTAATACATGTATGTGCGCATGTGCCTGTGCACACATGTAGAGGCCAGAGCAGGACGTCCGGGACCCTCCTCTATCTCTCTCTGCCTCATTGCCTTGAGCAAGGTCTCACTGAACTGAAAGCTCATTGTTTTGACTAGTCTAGTAGACCTGCCTGTTTCTACTCCAAATGCTGGGCACAGGCATACAAGCCATCATGTGGTTGCTGGGAATTGAACTCAGGACCTCCAGAGGAGCAGGTGGTACTCTTAACCGCTGAGCCATCTCTCCAGCCCCCCCCCCCCGCCCCATTCCTAGCTTTCCACGTGAGTGCTATGGTTTGAATTCAGGTCTTCACGTTTGCAGGCTAAGAACTTTCCCACCGAGACATCTACAGCCCCTGCTTTATTTTTGTTGCAAGACAGGATCTTGCTATGTAGCTCAGGCTAGCCTGTAACTCTTGATCCTCCAACTTGCTCCTCCCGGGTACCAGGATTACCAGCATGTGCCAACATGAAGGGCCCTGTTGCTTCTACTTTTTGGAGGTCAGCTGCCATTCTCTGGATGGCCTCAGCCCCATGGAGAAGTTACATGAAGGAACACGGAGGTCAAACTGTCCCAACATAGAAGCCCAGCCCTCAGGACAGCTATCCACATGAATGGAGCCATTCTGGCCAGACCAATGCCCTGCTGAGACACCGATGCAGATCTACCCTGGATGAAGGAGAAGCAGAGGTTAAGTCACAAGTTTCAGGGTGACTTATTCTGCAGGAACATGTCACCGGTGCAAGCTTTAAAACAAAGTTTCTGTGAGCAGGGCATGGTGGCATATGCCTTTGATGTCAGCAGAGACAGGTGGATCTTTATTAGTTCTGGGTCAGCCTGGGGTACCCTGTCTCAGAATACACCTACCACAATGGCTGGCTCAGAGAAGACTCCCTAGGATGGGAGCTACACTAATTTAGGCTTAGTAATTGGCACCCAGCACATAGTAGGTGCTCACCCAATGCCTTAAGATTGAAAAACCTTAGGAAAGCAACCACTAGTGGCTGGAGAGATGGCTCAGCAGTTAAGAGCTCTGGCTGCTCTTCCAGAGGTCCTGAGTTCAGTTCCCAGCAACCACATGGTGGCTCACAACCATCTGTAATGGGATCTGATGCCCTCTTCTGGCATGTGGGTGCACATGCAAATAGAGCACTCAATTATAAACAAATCTTAAAACTAAAAAATAATATCCATCAAAAGAAAACAGGCATCATAACGGCGTGGAAGGCTCAACTTGTCTGGCCATAACCAGTCTGGGAGGTGGTATTGTGTTCACTATTTTAATTATTACTTGGTATAGAGGGGCTAGGATCTTGATATAGCCCAGGTTAGCTTTAAACTCCACAATCCTCCTGCCTTAGATTCCCATGTGCTGGGATTATAGGCATCCGTTACCACATCCAGTTTATTGTGCCCATTTTATAGGCCAGGGAATTGAGGCCCAAGAACATGCAAGACGCAGGACATGGAGGCTGGCTGTAGACCAGGTAGGCCGAGTTCTCAGCCCTTTACCCACCAACCTCATTCTATGTCTCTAAAGCAGAGTCTACCTTACTTATTATCCTGGCCTCTGCCTGATCACGTGACTTCCACCATGTGACTCTCTCTTGCTCCTAGTCACTGTCTTGCTGCTTGAGAACAGCAGGAGGCTGTGGTAAAGGGCACTTCAGGTCACTCCACCCGACCAGGTCTTGGCCACTGTCTGGCTGATGCTAGTAACTGACCAACCAGTTCAGGCCGAGGAACCCCTCTGAAGCCTGGACTGTCACAGACAGATTACCACATGTAGACCACTGAACTATTCTCCACACCTCGTATGTACCACGCTAGGGGCGGGGTCTAGCCTCTGCCTATTCCCAGCCCCCAAAGGCCCCGAGGGAGGCTGAGGCAGCCACCCCCAGATGTCTATTCCTGTCTTTGGCCTAGCGCCGGCTGGGGAAGTAACAGCTATTTTGAGACCCTTCTCCCTCCGAGCGTGAGCGGTGGGAAGGTGCTGGGAACATCCCGAACTAGGAGGCTGTCCATCACAGACTTGCCCCGGATGTTGGCCACCCCAGGCTTCTGTAGCTCTGCCTCTCTCTCCAGCTGAGGTGATGGACCCCGCTATGAACACAGCCATCACACTGGGATAACCAGAGAGGACAGATCCCAGGGAACTTTTGCTGGAGGCCCTGGAGCGCAGTGTGACCGGCACTAGCTCTTTGGAGAACAAGAACGGGAGTAGCCAGCCCAGACCTGCAGGCCTCAGAGTCTGCTCTGAGCTTACACTCAGGAAAGATGCGACGACTTGAGCCAGGCGCACCCTCTCAGGACTGACAGAAGCAGCTTGGTCATCTCCAAGAAGAAACGGAGACTCGGGGAAGGGGCCAGCATCATGTGCTGGCTCACCTATAATTCCAGCATTTCTTTTGCTGAAACAGCTACTCTGCTTTATCCCCTCAGCTGAGGTGAACATTAGTAACCATATACTTTGGGAGACTGGGTCCAGGAACCTCTTTAAATTATGAAGCTAACCTATACGTGCACGTGTCCAGTCGTCTGTTCAGAGTGTCATAACAAAACTCTGCTGTGTGATTTAAACAAAGAGCATTTTTTTGTTCACAATCTGGCAAAGCTCACAGTTGGTGTCTGATTAGGGCCCGCTTCCTGGTTTATATACAGCTGTCTTCTTGGGGAGTCCCTCACAAGGCAGGAAGGGTAAGAGAGATTTCTGGGGTCCCTCCCATAGGGACACTTTCCATTCATGATCATCGCAAGCTAATTATTTCCAAGTCACCTTCAAAGTGCCCCCTCTCCTTACATCATGGTGAGTTTAGAATTTTAACATAGGAATGGGGGTGGGGGTGGGGGACACACACCCTGCAGTGCCTAACATCAAGAGAAACTGGCACAGACAGCCACACAGGAGCTGAGCATAAAGGCTCTTTTCTGTAACTCCAGGGAGAAGTGGGCGTGATCACCCCAAGTCTGAGGTATTCCAGACCAGCCGGGTTTTCGCCATGAATATTAAAACAAGAGTTGTAGGCTAGCCTGAGCTACTCCCCGTGAGACCCTGTTTCCAGCTAAGGGGGAGTTGTGGGTGGCAGAGAGGGATGTGGAGTTCCAGACTAGTGTGCAGGACGCCTGGGTTTAATCCCCAGCACCACATAAAACAAAGTTCAGCGCTGTACACTGTGATCCCTACACTCAGGTAAAGGCAGGATAGTCAGGGCTCAACACCATCCTGGCTGCACAGAAAATTCAAGGACAGCCTGGGCTACGGGAGACTGTCTTTAAAAAAAAAGTCACAGGATAAAAAGTGAATCTCTCTTCCTACTTAACACTTCTAATCTCTCTCCCCAGAGGCAGCCACCATCAACAGCTTTCTTGTGTCACCTTCTGGAAATTTCCCATGCAAATAAAGACAAGAAAGCTGTGTGGATTGTAGCCGAATATACTCTCTGTAGCTGGGTGTGTCTGTATAGGCCTTTGATCCCAGGACAGGGGAAACTGAGGCAGGCAGGTCTCAGTGAGGTTGAGACCACCCAGGACCTTGACCCAACTGCTCCCTTTAAAACAACAACAACCTCCACCAGACTGTCTGGCTGAACCCTTGCCTGTGTGCCGCTGGGCAAGCAAATATTTGTAAAACAGGGTAAATAGCATTAATTACACACCTTATAAGGCGGCTGTGATGGTTAAGTGCACATGTACACACACACACACACAAAACACATGGAGTCTTTTGAAGAGACACTGAGGTGCCTTTTGCCAGGTCAAATAAAGGTCATCTTCATTCACCTTGTCCTTGGAGAAAGGATTGTAATTAACAATCACCATATGGGGGTTGGAGAGACGGCTCAGCAGTTAAGAACCAGCTGCTTGTCTCAAGGACCCTGGTTCTGTGCCCAGCACCCACACGGAGGCTGACAACCATCGGTAATTCCAAATGCACGAGAATGCGCGCCCTCTTCTGGCTTCCACAGGTACTGCATGCATGCAGTACACCTGTATACACCAGGGTAAAACACACACACACATACACACACAACCCAACAAAAAAGCCCTCTCTCTGTGGCTTATATAAAGTCCAGGTGGAGAAGGAACAGTGTAGCAAAGACTTCTGCACTTGGGACTTCATATTTATTTGAGGAGTGAATGATCCCCCAAAGCCAGTGACCAGGAAAGATGTCCACTAGGCAGCAAGATGCAGCGTTCCATCTGCGGTTCAGAGAGAGTATGTGCTCCACCTCCATACAGTGGTCCCCCAGGTCCCTGGCCAAGCAAACAGAAACTTCAACTTGACTTAAATCGTCTCCGTACCCATATTTTTATTCTCTTTAAAACAGCGAGGGGGCTAAAAATGGCTCAGCGGTTCAGAGCACTGGCTGCTCTTCCGGGAGGACACGGGTTAAATCCCAGCGTTCACATGGCGGCTCACAACTGTCTGCAACTCCAGTCCTACGGGATCTGACAGTCACAAAGACACACATGGAGAAAGAACACCAATGTAAATAAAAATTGTTAAAAAATTAAAAACAAAACAAAAAAGAAAAAAGAAGAAAACTAGTAAATGGGCTTAAGGGCAGACTTAGAGGCACAGGACAGTGGTTGTTGAGGAAACGGCCAAGCAGGTTCGAGTGTCCTGGGCCAGCATCCTGCGTGGCTGCAGCATCTAGACTCTAAAAGAGACTCCCTGAATGCCAGCGCGCCTGAGAAAGCATCAGGGCTGGGGGTGTACCTTGGCAGCAGAGCCCTTGCCTAAGCACCCACAACACATTCCCCAGCACCTCAAAATAAAAGCACCCAGAAGCTGGGCCTAGTAGTTCATGCTTTTCAGTCCAGCCCTCAGGAGGCAGAGATGGGTGGGCCTCTGTGGGTTTAAGGATCACAGGATCTACATAACGCTGCCCAGGCCAGCCAGGGAGCTAACTCCTCCTCGGGGAAAGCACACACCTTTGTAGCTGCCTCCTGCCGCCTCGACGCAATTAAATTTATTCAGGAGGAGGCACGCGCGCACACACGTGGGGGTCAGTGGACAACTTTCCAGGACTTCCGTTATGCTAGTCCCTGAGGTCCAGCTCAGATCTTCAGGCCTGACAGCAAGCTCCCTTCCCCACCGTCTCACCTGAGCCCCCAACCCCCACCCCCACCCCATTTATCGTTTTAGCAACTATTCCAACCTCTTCCTAGGGAGCTTTCCAAACTTGTAGTCTGATAACGGTTACATGAGTTGTTTCAAAGTAAGGTTTTTTAGAAGGCGTTGCCGGAGTTACCCTTTTGGGTCTGTGGTTGATCCAAAGGGCCAGCAGCGTAGGAGTGGAGGCCCGCAAACTCAAAGAGGAGGGACCCCAAGCTCCACTCACCCTGATCCGACCCACGCGCATGTGACCATCTGACCTGGGCTGGGCCGGGTCTTTCCAGAACCGCGGTAATAATAGTAAGCGAAACCACCCCCAGCATTCGAGCGGTGGGTGACGAATGGGCGCACAGGTTTGGGCTCAGCGGGGATTAGGCTCCATCCCCGCGTGAGTCATGCCTGCGTGCGTCCGCCTCTCTAAGCCTCAGCCCCTTCCTCCGCCTGACGCCGGCCCACGACTCCCGCCCCCGCGCGGCGGGGACCCGGGTGATTGCAAACAGCCTCCGGCCTCATTAGGAGACGTGTAATTAGCGGCTGGCGGAGCCGAGGGCGGGGGCTAATTACCACCGGGAGAGGCTGCGCTGCCGCCGGCCCACCGGGAGGCGTCTGGCCCAGATCAGGGTGCTTCCTCCGGGTGACAGCCACTGGCCGCCGTTTGTTTACTAGGCACTCACCGCGCCGGCCCGTGCCAAGGCAATCCCACCTACACCTGCATCCTAATAACTCCTAATAATCGGAACTAGAAGGGGAAGCTGAGCTCTAGAGACGTGGCGTCGTCCCTGACAGCACCGGGCCAGAGTACGAAGACTGGGGATCCGAACCCACCCCTGTGGGCAGTGAGCATCAGAGTGGACCCCAGCTGGGACTCTGGAGACGAATGCTTTCAAGGTTAAATTCTGGGCCTGTCCCGAATTAGGTACGTGACTCCCTCCAGCCTGGGCCTGGACCGCATCTATAAAATGGGCGCAGGGTTAGGATCCAGAGGCTGATGCTATTTTTAGGGAGGCGGGAGCGTGGCGAGCTCCGACACACCGTGGGCCTCTGGCACCCCCTACCGGCCTAGGAGGACGCTGGTGGTGGGTAATGTTTGCAGCTTGATTGCAATAGTGAATACAGCCCGCGAAGGGAGATCTGTGGTCCCTTAATGCAGTGGGCTAGAAGAAGACTGAGAACTCATCTCCGATCTTGCAAATAGTCGGCTGTGAAATAAGCCTTGCTTTATGTTACCACACCTGACCAGGTGATGCCATGACAGCTGGACAAACAACGGAGGTTATAAAGAGGTGAGCGCATTGGCTGCCAAGTGTGACCTGGTACCGGAGTTCGATCCCCGGATCCACATAGCAGAAGGAGAGAACCAACGGCCCAAAGTTGTCCTCTGATCTCCACCTTCCAGCCGTGGCAAGTACACACCCTCACATTTCTACAACAAATAAATAAATCTAATTTTAAAAAAATGACCCTTCTCCATACAAAGCCAGGCACCAAGAAACCTAGGATAACAAGAAAATCTGTAGACATCCCAGGTAGACATGTAGATGGGCATGAGGTCCATCAAGGGAATGCTGACCGCCTTAGTGGTTGGTGCATTTAAACAACGCAATACAGAGCTCACGAGGAATGTCTGTAGCAGCACCGGCGACAGGAAAATGTCCTGAAGCAGCAGACTTGCAGGCATGTTGCATGGCGCAGGTATGCTGTAAAATATTATGTCCAGGCCAAGGCCTGGCAAAACCTATCTCTACAGAAATGGGAATGATGGCTCCTCACTGAAGACTTTGACAAGGGCCTGGGAATTTAGGGGAGCACTGAATCTTATCTAACTATCTTAATATTGCGCTGGTCACACAAATCCATCCCACTCAGTCTCACCATTAAGAATATGCACTTAATGTACAAGATAAATGAAGTGTACCAGGTAGAGTAGCACAGGCCTGTAGTCCCAATCCTTGGGAGGCTGAGGCAGGATTGCTTCGGGCTCCATGCCAGCCTGAGGTAGAGTGAGATCCTGTTTGAAAAAAAAAAAAAAATGCTGGGTAGTGGTGGCGTACGCCTTTAATCCCAAGCACTTGGGAAGCAGAGGCAGGCAGATCTCCAGGCTAGCCTGGTCTACAGAGCTAGTCCTAGGACAGCCAGGGTTACAGAAAGAAACCCTGTATCAAAAACCCAATAACAACAGTAATAATTACTTATTATTTATTAATCACACAGAGATATTCAAGCGAAGGGGTTAGAAAAATGCATTAAGAAACATAACCCTTGCCGGGCGGTGGTGGCGCACGCCTTTAATCCCAGCACTTGGGAGGCAGAGGCAGGAGAATTTCTGAGTTCCGAGGCCAGCCTGGTCTACAGAGTGAATTCCAGGACAGCCAGGGCTACACAGAGAAACCCTAGCTCGAAAAACCAAAAAAAAAAAAAAAAAAAAAAAAAAAAATTCCCGCGACACTCTCGGACTTTAAGTGCAGGGCTGGCCTCAAACGTTCCCGTGTGGACCCAGTGCACTCGGAACTTGAACACAAAATCCCCAACGCCTGCTCGAGGCGGACGCATGCGCTCTTACGCTGGCCGCGGGAGGCGGAGCGTGGAGATTGACAGGGCACTCTGCCTGCCGGAGCCTAGTCCCGCCTCCCTCCGGCATCCGGCGCGGAGGCCATGGTGCGGTTCAAGCACAGGTAAGCAGCCCCGTCCCCGCGCCGTCCCCGCGTGCCGGGCCGCGCTCACCCCGCTGTCCGCCGCAGGTACCTTCTGTGTGAGCTGGTGTCCGAGGACACGCGCTGCCGCCTGAGCCTGGACGACCGCGTGCTGGGCGGGCTCGTCCGCGACACGATCGCCCGGGTGCACGGGGCCTTCGGCGCCGCCGCCTGCTCCGTGGGCTTTGCAGGTACGAGGGCACCGCAGATGGGGTGCGGGGCGCGCTTTGCGGGGAGGCCTGGCTCGTGTGCCGCGTTTTGTACGATAGTGGAGAGGGTTCTCGAAAAGCCGGAATGCGGCGAGTCCAAAACCGAGCAAATGTGCCGATCGCGCAATGCGACAAGGCAAAATGTTCAATACCCAGCCCCGGGTGTGTGTGCCGGGGAGATTCTGCTTACTGCCGGTATTAGTGGAGGATGGGTGTTGAATTTACTAGGCTAAATGAAGGTAGCCATGTAGAAATCTTCGTAAGAGCTATGATTTGACGGGTCACGTTAGCACGTTTTAAAATGTCAAAATTATAAACCGCCTCTGACGGCAGACTACATAGTAATTCTCACTGGAAACGCGGGATGAAAGCCTTGTTTTTCTCCGAATGTCACTTTTTAGCTTAGCTCCTATTATGCAGAATCAAACATACATAAAACCACAAAGCTTTCTTGCTGTGTTGTTATGACAGGTGTTTCCCAGGCAAGGGCTCTTTTTTCCCCTGCAGCGTTAATAGTGGTGGCGCTGCTCTCTCTCCAGTCATTGACCTAAGTGGTGAGCGACTACTTGACAGTGGAAGGTTTCCCCTAACATTTCAAGCTGGGCACTGTGGCCCATGCTTTTATCTTATCATCCCCAGGGAGCAGAGGGCAGGTTCCAGGCCAGCCAGGATGCCATAACTGGACTGTCTAGAAGTAGACAAAACACCACTTTCAAGGGTGTTAAGTGGAGCTGGACAGAGGTCTGAGCGGTTAAGAGCACCTGCTGCCGATCCTTCCTTCGAGAAGAGATCGACCCAGGATTTCTATCTGAAATGGCCCACAACTCCAGTTCCAGTACACCAGGCACTCGTGTGCCGTTTGCCTATGATGGGGTTTTTCTGTGTATTTTTTTTTAACCCTGTGAATGGGGCTTTTCCCTTTCCTCCTTAGTTCGATACCTCAACGCCTACACTGGAGTAGTGCTTCTTCGATGCCGAAAGGACTTCTACCAGCTCGTGTGGTCAGCTCTTCCTTTCATCACGTATTTGGAGAACAAAGGACACCGCTATCCATGCTTCTTCAACACATTACATGTGGGAGGTACGAGTGGTGTGTTTGGTGTGTTTGTCATGGAGTAACAGGTTCAGAGCAGTTGCCAGGTGGGTGGGTCTTCCTGCTATCCACTGAGAACAAGATGTTCCTCCCACCACCCGCCTCCCAGAAGGGAGTAACTGTTTGGCAGGCAAGCTGTTGTCCACAAAAGCTCTTCCACGTGCCAGGTACCATTAGAACCTGTCAGAAGTTCCTGATCCGGTACAACAGGAGACAGCTGTTGGTCTTGTTGCAGAACTGCACTGATGAAGGTAAGCAATGCCGGGCCAGTGTAAGCCAAGACCGAGGCTCGGCCGGTGAGAGGATGCCCAAGGCCGTCTTCCTTTCCTGTAGGGGAACGGGAAGCCATCAAGAAGTCTGTCTCCAGAAGCTGTCTGCTGGACAGAGAGTCGGTCGAAGAGCTTTCCGACAGTGCCGGGGAAGAGGTTATGGAAGCCATGGAGTGACTGTTTCCAGCCGCCCACGTGTGGAACAGGCCATCCCTGGCGGTGACAGCAGCACCCACAGTTCTCCAGTGGAGTGAGGGCTGGCTACCCTGCTTTCCATCCATGGTGAAGGCTCTGTGCAGGCCTTTTGCGTGTAAGTGCTTAGCTTGTGGAATAAACAAACATTCAACAGTTGACAGAGGGCCAGGTCTCTGTCCTCTATAGCACTTGCCTTGACTGTGCCCCGTGTGGTACTGGGTGAGTTTTGACTATTCCTAGACCCTTAGCATAAGAACTCATGTAGAGCCGGGCAGTGGTGGCTCACGCCTTTAATCCCAGCACTTGGGAGGCAGAAACAGGTGGATTTCTGAGTTCCAGGCCAGCCTGGTCTACAGAGTGAGTTCCAGGACAGCCAGGGCTACACAGAGAAACCCTGTCTCAAAAAACCAAAAAAAAAAAAAAAAAAAAGATCTGGCTTGCTGGCACACCTCTTTAACCCCAACGCCAGGGAGGCAGTCTGGTCTAACAGCCAGGATTCCACAGAGAAAGTGTTGGGGGGTGAGGTGGGCTCAAGTAAATAATCACCAAGTACACTTAAATAATCTAGGATCAGTTCAGCACCGTCCAAGGACTGAGAATAGCAGGGCCCCCAGTTTACCATGGCTCTCTTATTTACATGATTCAGCTGGCTCCAGGGAGGCATGAATGCAGTCCTGGTCTTGGGAGGGAGGCGTGCTCCCACTGTCTAAATACTTTGGTCCCCAGTTGGAAGGACTGGGAGGCACAGCCTTGTTGAAGGAGACATGTTACTTTGTGTGTGTGGGGTGGAGAGGCTTTGCCCATCCCATTCCCGTTAGCACGCTCTGTCTCCTGCTTGTGGGTCAGTGCAAGCCGCCAGCTATGTCTCGAGCTCCAGGCCTGCCTGTCTGCTGTCAAGCTGCACATGATGGCTGCAGATTCACTCTAGGCCTCCTTGAAACCACTGGCACTTAAAACAAGCTGGCTCTAGGAGAGACGGCTCAGAGACTGAGCACTGGCTGAGGATGTGGGTTCAGCTTACAGCTCCCACATGGAGACTCCAGTTGTAGGATAGACAGACAGACAGACAGGCAGGCAGGCAGATAGATACCCATAGACCTTTCAGAAGCCTTTAAAAAAACCTGTTGGGGGGGGGTAGGATAGACAGGCAGGCAGACAGACAGATACCCATAGACCTTTCAGAAGCCTTTAAAAAACCTGTGTGTGTGTGGGGGGGGGGGGGTGTGCATGGCTGTCAAAAGGCCAGACCTCTCTTGGTAAGAAGAACCGACAGGCACAACCTCCCCTCACGTACCCGAGTGCCTGGCCTAGCACAGGCGCTTACCAGGAGAAACACTGCAACAGAGCACTGGTCTGGGCTGTTCCAAAGAACACAGAAGGTATCACTCAAGCTCACTTTGGGTTGAAAAAGTTAACATCTCAATCAAAAGGGCTAACCTCCAAATGAACTAAGCTTGTCAGCTTGTCATGTGAGTGTCAATACTTTATTTTGGTGTAAAGAGGGGAAGCTGGAAAATACACTGTATTTAAAATTTTCTTGGTTCCCCCTCACTTTGTGGAAAGCCCCTCCCCCCGCCCCAAGCTAATCAATCTGTTCAAACTCAAATACTTAAAAATTACAGCAGCAAAACAAAAGCACAGAGAAGAAACCCGATGGAGAAGGCGCCTGGGCAGGTAGTGTCACTTGGTGTGGACGACCGAGGTGCTGAACAGCAGCTTCTGCTTCTGCCTCTTCCTCTTCTTCCCGCCTCTGTCTTCTGAGGGGAGACAGCGAGAGTGCGCTAAGCTTACCCCGACAACCATGACCCTGACAAGAGTGGGCACTGAGGTGAACAGGCTAGAGAGATGGCCCAGTGGTTAAGAGCACTTGTTCTTACACTCGAGGAAATCCCTTCTGAGCTCTGACAGCATCAACACGCACATGGTACACACTCATACACGCAGGCAAAACACTCGTACGCAGAATAAAGTAAAGGAGTTCTCAGAATCCCACTTCTGGACCTTAAAAATTAACCTGGGGTGAAAAGTAAGTCCCATCTGACAGTTACTACCTGCCACCAACCCAGGCAGGAACAGCAGCGCAGGTGGCTAAGCCCGAGCTCTGAGCTGAGAGTTCCCTGCCCTTACCAGAGAGGGGGTCTGAAGTAGCTGGTGTGTCCAATTTCATGAAGGCTGCTTCGATAGCTTGGCTGAAGGAATTTTGGAAACTGGGCACAGGAACACGGTCAGAATTATCACTCTCCCCATCGCTGTCCACAGGGGCAGGAGGAACCAGGCTGTTGTCATCTAGAAAACGGGAGTGTTTCGATTGTAGGGAGCTCATTGACAGGGTGTCCAGACCCGCCCTCTGCTGCCCGATCTCACCTTTCTTTGGAGCACTTCTGGACCACCCGTCTGCTTTTGCTTTGCCAACCCTCAGCATCTGCCAAGTGGGACAGAAGGAAGAATGTCTACGTCTGACCAAATGTAAGTCACAGCCCTTCACAGGACAGTCAGCCTCTGTACAGTCTGTCATGTCTGCACCCTGACTGATGGCAGCAGTGCACCCAGGATGTCACACTTTGGGAAGCTGTGAGGAAGGACACTGAGGGCAGTGGGAGGTCCTCAGTCAGGAGTGAGTTAGAACACTTGCTCTGATGGCCCTCCCTGCCCTTCATGAGGCACCTAAGTACATCAACCAATAACCACAAAATTTGGGAGGCTAAGGCAGCAGGAGGATTACCTACAATTCAAAACCAGTCAGGACAATATGAGTTTTAGGATAATATGGGGCATAGAGACCTTATCTCAAAACATAAAAAATAATTAAAGACAAAATGTAGAATAAGCATATACAGTGCCTTCCAGGGTTTTGTTTTTGTTTGACTGACTGATTTTTTTTTAACCCTCTGGGGTGGGGGGACTAGAGCTCTCTGTATAGCTCTGGCTGTCCAGGAACTCACTCTGTAGAACAGACTGGCCTCAAACTCCCAGAAATCTGCCTGGTTCTACCTCCTAAGTGTTGGGATTAAAGGTGTTTGCTACCACAGGCAACATACCTTCCAGTTTAAAAAAGCTATGTGTATCCCGAGCCTCCTGCTCTGAGAAGACCTACCGTGCTTTTTGCACCCACCTCCCCCTCAGGTATTGCCTTTCAGGTGCAGCCATAAGCCATGGCCCAGTTGTTTTCTGTACATATGGTAAATCAGAATAATCCCTCTGCCCTTAGAGAACTGCCTTCATTTCACATGATCAAAGCAAGTTCTACTGTACGTTTCATCTGCTAGATATGCCACACAACTCAACTCCTATCAGGACTTGTTCTCCTGTTTTTGTGGCCTGGGTAGGTAGGCATGGGCAACCACACTAAACAAAGTACATATGACCTCCCCACCCCACTCAGCACAGAATTCAAGCAAGCCTGCCTGACCCTGATGCCTGTGTCCCAAAGTGAGACACATTGTTCAAGATCAACTGTATGTATCCTGGCTAGGCTTGAACTTCTCACCCTCCAGATGTCAGGCCTACACTTAGATCACCTTTATCATCTTTCACTCTGGTCGTCTTCCTAGAGTTTCATTATTTTAAAATCTGAGTGGTATGACATGGTGCTGGGATTCAAATTCATCACCAATATTTATTCTCCAAGAAATATTTTAGGTGTATAATCTGAAACTAGTCATGAGGAGACTTCAAGGTCCTAGAACCAGTTGAAATTAACAGATACACCGGGTGGTGGTGGTGGCACACGCCTTTAATCCCAGCACTTGGGAGGCAGAGGCAGGCGGATTTCTGAGTTCGAGGCCAGCCTGGTCTACAAAGTGAGTTCCAGGACAGCCGGGCCTACACAGAGAAACCCTGTCTCGAAAAAACGAAACAAAAAGAAATTAACAGATACAGCCCTTACCTAGAACACTGTCTATTTTATAAAAAACTTAATTTTAAATAATTAAAACTTGAATTTTCAACTACTTCCATGAGCTCTGCTCAAGACACTCTCTCAGCACCGTGCATGCATATAATGCAGCTAGCCCTGGCTGCCTGCCCTCTCCCTCTCCTGCAGGTACCCAGCTCTCACGCAGAGGCTGACTCTCTGTCCTGCACTAGGTTGAGAGGCACCAATCCCTGGAAGAGGGTCCCAGACAAGCAGCAGGGCTCATATGAGCTGCTTCTCAAGTGAAAGATTTACCTGGGCAAAAGAAAGGAAAGGAGAGTCTTCTTCCAGACTCCCAACGCAGAAGGAGGGACTGCCCTGACTGGCAGTGGGTGACAGAGGGGTCAGCAGAAAGTCTGGAAGGAAATCAGAGACCTGGTTACATGAGTCAGGTTCTAAAAAATCAAGTATCCTTTTACTGAGAAATAACCACGAGAGGCAGGCAAGCTGGCACCTGCCTGTGACCACTCTGGGACAGTGAGTTCCAGACCAGCCTGGCTTTGTGAATGAGCCTTTGCCTCTGAGAGGGAGGGAGAAGAGATGGGAAGGTGAACGGAAGGAGTCAGGTCTGGATGACTGCTATAACTTCCCCGTAAGAGAAAACGCACACCTAGGTTCAAATGTGACTCTTGCCACGCTCTTATACGAGGGCACGAGGCACCGCTGACACAGGGAACACAGAGGAGGCTTCTCAAAGCTCCTCTAACACTGGTGTGCAGCACAACCAGACAGCCCTTTCCTTAGGAAATGCTACACCTCCCACAAAGGCTGGCTCTCAAGGTAGGGTGGCTCACGACTGTAATCTTAGTACTTGGGAGGCTGAGGCAGGTACACCAGTGAGTTCGCAGTCAGTCGGACTGATATAGCAAAACTGTCTAAAAAATAAAAACAAAAAGGCTAACTAGCTCTCAAAGACAAGATGTTTGATATGGACTGGTTTTATGTGGATGGACAACTTCAAAAGAAACATCCAGAGTTATGGCCACTCTGCCCCAGAGTCAGGACGGAAGACATACACCAAGTCAGTCTTTGAGAGTCCTGGGCAGCAGTCCATCCTTTCTCACCTACAGCTGAAAGCATCAGTCTGCTGCTGTAGGCACTGCTAGGCCGTGGGTGCCGAGCAGCGGGTGGGCGCCTTGTCTCTTTCCTTTCACAGCCATCTGACCTACCTGACACTTTCACTCCGAGAACGAAACTATTCTTACCTTAGAAATTCACACTTGCCAAACAAACAAAACTAAACTTAGCCAATGAGGACTCTCTGCCCATAGTGTGCCCAGTGCCCTGCAGTGTTCTCTCATGCACAGAACACCATCATGGTTACACACAGTCTGTAAGAGCCAAGTTCTAGCCCCAGCTTCTGCCACCAAAGTACTGTATGTTATCAGTCTCAGGACCTGTGCCGGCTAGTTTTTTAATGTCAACTTTACATAAACTAAGGTCATCCAATTCCATTGAGAGAAGGCCTTCATACGATTGGCCTGCCTGTAGGCAAATCTGCAGGGCTATTTTTTACTGATGACTGATGTCAAAGGCCCAGCATACCTTAGCAGATGGTCCATGCCCAACCTGTAAATACAGTTTTAACTAAGCTATTTCCCTACTGTGTACTC
This sequence comes from Arvicanthis niloticus, assembly GCF_011762505.2. NCBI lineage: Eukaryota > Metazoa > Chordata > Mammalia > Rodentia > Muridae > Arvicanthis > Arvicanthis niloticus. The sequence goes on from NC_133432.1 coordinate 5,960,259, forward strand.
GGTAAGTCTGACTTTTTCCCTTACAAATTACGATCACTATCACATAAGGACAATTATAAACATTAAACACAGAAATAAGAAAAAGAGAAAACAAAACAGATGGGTCAGAAACACGATGCAGGTTTTACGAAACTGCAAAGTCTAAGAAGCCAGAATAGCCAATGGGAAAGGGTAACCAAACATAAGAATTGAATGCGGCCTAGGACTAAAAGTTCTTCCTTTAAATACTGCAATGTGCCAGGTTGCTCAGTGTTGTGAATTCAGACACTAGACCTGCTTAAGGTCAAGGCCCGTGGCTAAGAGGGCGCACGCCTCCTGCAGACTGACTTTGGCTTGGTTCTAGCATCCACTTACTCCAATTCCAGGAGTTTGGACACCCTTTTCTGACCTCTAAGAGGACCAGGCATGTATGTGGTACACATATATACACACAGGCAAAAAACTCTTACACATAAACTTTAAAGATTAAATCAAATTAGAGCTCTAGCTAATAGCAGAATTCATCACACATCAACTACTTACCTGCATGGGAGCCTGGACTTCTGCTCAGAGGAGACAGGGATAGGGCCCCATGGCCCTCAGTGCTGGTGGAACCCAAAGCAGAATCAGAGGAACAGGTGTAGGAGTTGAAGGCAGGAAACTGCTGAAGGTTCTCGAGAGGAATGTGGACCTCAGGATCTGCAAGCAGAGGCAATGACAGGCCCGCTTACACAGCTGTGCATACTGTCTCTGAGCCTCCGGAGTCTGGAGGGCCCGGAAGACAAGTGAAGATCAGCCTGTCTCAGCTTTACTAGCCAGTCATCCAGCTAGCAGGAGGCTCAAGCAGTAAGAATAGCCTAGGCTATGATCGTCAGAATCCCCCGCTCCAAAACACTGGATGTTGTGCAAACCTATGTCACTTCACCACCAGGGAGGCAGACAGTTCAAGGTCAGCCAGGCCTAACAGTGAGCTACTGTCTTACAAACTGTTCTTGAGACATTTGTTTTCTCAAAGTTCCGGTGTGTCAGCCATCAAGTTCTAGAAGCCGAAGCACATCCTCACTGCACCTTCCCCAGTGCAAGCTGTGTCTGTCTACCATTCTAGACGGAAGCAGACAGCCAGGTCCGTCCCAGCATGCACTCACATCCTCACTGTCTTCTCACTTCCTCCACGTGGGTCTCCTCAGGCAGCCCGTGGTGTGGGTCTGAGCTCGCTGGGAGTCTGGCATGGCCTTGAACTCAAGGCCACTGATTCTAAGTTTCAGTCCCAGTCGCCAGGCCCAGCTCCAGTTCTAGTTTTCTAGTGGATGCCCAGGCTTTGAGTCACACCAATCCCCTGGATTTAGCAACTGATTCTGGAGTCAAATCAGAAACTGCTCCCAGCTCAGCAGAGCACGCTCACACACATATTCATATTCATTCAGATATTCATTCATATTCATTCTCTCTCTCTCTCTCTCTCTCTCTCTCTCTCTCTCTCTCTCTCTCTCTCTCTCTCAATTCTCTATGTGACCCACACACCCTGCATCCTGTGAGCTGGTCAGGTCTAAGACAGTCAGCATTAGAGAATTCCCCACCACAGAACTTCCATGACCACCTTTGATCCTGACTCCAGGGAAGAATGAAGGAAAACAACCGGCAGGCGTAGGCAAGGGGCCACACAGACTCACACAAGGCAAAGCAAGCACACACGAGCTCTGAACTTACACCTGCCCTGCCTCTTGTTCTCCTCCATTTCAATCCTGCGCTCTCTGCGACGCTCCTCGCGGGCCTTCTTTTGACGCTGACGCTTCCTTTTCTCAATGTCATCTGTGGGTTGGTCAAGTTGTAAGAAAGACAGACCGGCTGCCATTAACTCTTCCTAGGTGACTACAGCTAAGCCGGTGGGACAGTGGACCAGGGATGCATCAAGTGTCTCAGGACACAGCTCAAGCCCCGCCTCCCACGCTGGGTTCTGAGTAGAGAAGGAAAGTGGGCTTTCTCACCTGAGAACACCTCTAGGGTTTCCTTAGAGACCACAGGAGGTTGCAGAGCCAGTTCACAGATGCTGAACTCACAGGTGAGTGGCAAGTGAGAGAGATACCTGTGACGCTGCCGAACATCCTACAAACAGAACCAACGCTCAACCACCCCTGAGCGCAGAGGAGCCCGACGCTCAGCACACACACGCAGCACCCGGACTAAGTGGACAGCTCTGCTCTGGGGAAAGGCGGGCCCTACGCAGAGCCCACACCTAAGACATCCACCGAACTCAGCGCTCACAGACTAAGGCACAGGGAGGAGCCAGCCTGATAATGGAAGGACTTCAGCTGACCACTATCTCCACCTGTCTAGATGCACACTCGGAGAGAGAACAGGGGGGGACTACTTAACAGAGCCAACAACAGTGTTAGAGACCCGCCTACTGAAACAATCTGGCCTGCAACACTGGAAACCAAAGCCTGCTAACTTAAAAGTTTCTATTCTTTTTGTGTATTTATTTCATGCAATAAATATAATTTTGTATCAATACAGGCATATTTACTGTATGGCAAAATTTCAGATATGTAAATCATCACCCCATTAATTCAAAAGTTATTTCCAAACTAAAAGCCTATCTTATACCCGTGTACCCTAGCTTAAATTTCACATAAGTAAGTCATCACCTCATAATTCAAAGTTATTTCCAAACTAAAAGCCTATTCCATACCTGTGTAACCTAGCTTAAAGCTTAAAGGATTTGGGGGTTTGAACATTCCTTTCAGGAAGTAAAAAGGAAGACAAAGCAGGGTGTGGTGGCGCGCACCTTTAACCTGAGTCAGCCAGCCTAATCTAGTTAGTTCTAGGGGAGCCAGGGCTTTATATTGTGATCCTGTCTCAAGAAATCAAATAAATAAAAATAAATATAAAGGGTGTGTGTGTAGGGGTATGAGACACGAACAAACTTCATTTGTAATGAAAAATAAAGACATCAGTACCCCAAACTGTGGCACTGCCCATGAGACACGGGGCAGTATAAATTGTCGCACAGACCGTGAGACGCGGGGCAGTATAAAGTGCCCAGCGCACTCAGAGAGGCGTGTGGAGCTACAGGATTACACTACCTTCTAAAACGACAGAAACAAACCTAAGCAGTTCTTTCTGAGGTGGAGATAGGAAGATGAGAAGTTCAGGCATCTGGGCGCTGTAGCCCAGGCTGTATAAGAGAGGCCGCATCTCAAAGGCCAAGAAATAATCAAAAGGAGTGGTGCCATCTCTGAGTTTGAGGCTAGCCTGCTCTATAGAACAAGATCCAGGACAGCCAGGGCTACATAAGAGAGACCCCGACTCAAAAACAAATAAAGAAATGAACCCCAAGAAATGACCACGTCAAGGGCCTAAAAGCCTTGCAGCCTTCCTGCGGTGAGGCCTACCCCAAACAGTTCACATCACATGCTGTTCTCCACAGTCTCACCTCAGACATGGAATACCCAGCAATCTCTACCACGGTTGCAGAGATCTTCTCCGGGCTCTGCTCCAGGCTGCCGTACTCCCGCACCAGGCAGCGCACATTGACGGGGTGCAGGAACATGTGCTGTCCATCTTCCGCTAAAGACAAGAGAAGAGCCGTGTCACACAGCCTTGGCCAGCCTTCAGCATGGACCTCTCCCGGCTAGGCCCACCATTCCCGCTTGTTGAGAAGCTGTGAGCCAACCCCCAGGACCTAGCACAGACCCCCTGGTCTGTTCAGAGTGCCAGGCCAACATCCATCTCCCTCAAATCCCTGAGGCAGCCCCGCCCTCTCCTCAGGAGCTCACCTTGGTAGAAGTAGTAACAAGGAGAGCTGCTCAGCTGTGTGAAGCCTGGCTTTGTGGGGGGCTCCTCCTGGCTCAACTCAGTACCAACAGTGCCCTCTCCAAGACTGTCATCGGCTACTTCTGAGTCCTCACAGGCTTCTGGCTCAGACATTGCGTCCTCTTCTTCTACCAAAGGGAGCGCGAGAGGACCAGGGGGGTCCAGAGAACAAGCTTGCTCAGCTTCTTCATCAAAAGCAGACAGATACTCCAGCACGTCCTGTTGGAACAAACGCTGGTCGACACACGTCCCATGCCTGCTTCATGAAGTAAGGTGGCAGAGAGCGCCTATGTTCCCCAGGTGCTGACCTGAGCTCCCCTGTTCACTACCTCCCCTGGAAAAGGTGACAGATCTAGTCATGAGAACACAGCCAAGCCACCATCACTTCTTCACAGCAGTGTCACCATCTGAAGAACAAGTCACTTCATTGTGACAGGCACACTAACCTTCCTGTGTTGGAAAGCAGACTCCGTGGCCAGGGGAGCCATCAGCACCAGCTGTTCTAGAGCAGCCACGACACCAGTGACCTCCCCTTTGCCTGCAGCCACTCCCGACAGAGCTTCTTCCCGAATCTAAGGACACCAGAAAAAAACAGACGGACAGACTCACTCTGAAGGACAAGCAGTGATTCTCACGGCTCACACTTGAGTCCCTGATGCAGACTCACAGGACCTACTGGATTTCCTCCTGGGTTAGTTCTACTCACTCCATCATCCTCAGTGAGTGGTGCTAAGGCCTGATGGGCAAACCCAATACTCTCCCCACAAAATCTCCACAACACCTTGAAAACTAAACACAAGTATTTTCCTAGACAAGTAAAAAAAAAAACTACCTTGCTTAATTAACTAAGAATACAGCTCAACTAGAAACCCCATTGTTACAGTGAATCAAGAAAATCATTACCTCCACGACATCCTCACACAGATGGCCTTTCAGACCCTCCCTAGAGCTAAGGGAAGTCGGTCTGCAGTCCCCACGTACTCACCTTGACCTCCTGGATAGCAGCCTCAATGAAGCAGGACTCAGGAGTGTGCTTCTCCTCTGCAAGCTGCTGCTCTAGCGCTACTCTCTCCTCCAGAACCACCCGGCGCAGCACCTGCTCCTTAGAGGCCAGCAGCAGCTTGGAGTACTGGCTGTGCTGCTCATCTGAAGGAAAGCCGTGATCAGACACACACGCGCACGCACACTCACACACAAAACACACACATACGTGCACGCACGCGCGCGTACACACACCTCTCTCACATATGCCTTTCCAGCCCTAGGCAAAAAATTGGACTAACAGTACAACCTCCTTGGAACTGTACCAATTATCCTAAACCGGGCTAGTTCAAAGAGCCTAAGACGCTAGAAAAAAAATCACAGCCAAGCTTACTGATGAGAATATAATGTTAACCCATAGGTCTAGCCATACGGAAATGGCCAGAAAGATGGTTTTCTATGAATGAAGCACCAGTAACAGAACAAACCCAGTTCCATCCATCCACCCCATAGTCTAGTTTTTACAAGAACAAATAGGGGCTCCAGCATGGTGGACATTAATCCAGCACTTGGGAGGCAGAGGTAAACAGATCTCTTGTGAATTTGAGACCAGCCTGGTCACAAAGCGGGTTCCAGTACAGCCAGGTATACACAGGGAAACCTCATCTCAAACAAAACAAAACCCAACAACAGATGTCAACCAAGCACAGCCAATCCCAGTCTCAGAGGAGTAAGTGAACTGAGGAGACCTGACTACAATTCAGAGGAAGGATCGTGAATGGTTGATTTCCTTACTTCCTTCCCCAGTACTTTGTTTTTTTTTTTAAGATGAAGCTCAGACTGACTCCAACTTGCTATGCAGCCAAGGAAAACCTTGAACGTCTGATTCTCCTGCCTCAGCCTCCCAAGTGCAGGACCTCATGTGTGCACCACCATGGCTGGCTCCTCCCTTGTATTTCTGCTGTCACCAGTGCTGGGAGTTGAACCTACAAACCTTTGTGTGCTAGGCAACCACTCTGTCCTGTGCCACATCCTCTGCCCTTGTTTTAAGACAGCTTCTCATCTGTGGGTAAGCTAAAATTGGCTTAGCCAAGGGGCAAATTCTGGTATTATCAAGACGCATACAATGTTCCTTAGGGGTTATTTGCCCTCCCACTCACCTCCTAGATTAATGGGATGGTCTACATTCATCCACTTGGATTTGGGCAGGGCCACCAACACTCCTTTCTCTCTCTTCATCAGCTGCATTGTAATGGTGTCACCCACAGCATACTGTCGAGACTCTGTGGCAACAACACTGAGACAAAGACGTTTAGATGAAGCAGAGTTCAGAGGAGGCAGCAGCCCAGGGTCTAACCTACCCTACCCCACAGTCTCACCTCTTGAGATCCTTCTTATGCACAGAGCTGTAGCAGATGGGACATTTGCTCCAGGTTTTCTCACTGAGTGAAAGATAGTGCAGGATGCACGCCCAGCAGAAAATGTGTCCACAGCGGGTTATCTTGGCTGCAGTAGGTGGGTAGAGGCATATTGGGCAAGATGGCACTTCATGGCTACAGATGCGCTAGAACACAACGACACAACGTCACGGCTTTCAGAACTGACTGGGGGCGACAAAGTCAAATGCCTCTCTCTTCATCCTAGCACTTCTTCACCAAACTGTTTAACAACTCAGCAGTGAAGAGCACCTCTGCTCGAGGAGTCCGAATGAGAATGGGCCCCACTTGGTGGAACTGTTTGGGAAGAATTAGGAGGTGTAGGCACTTTGAGGCTTCAAAGGCCTCCCCGTGCCAGCCAGCTCTGTCTCTGTCAACAGTGAGCTCTCAGCTACTGCTCTGGCACCCTGCCTGCCCGCATGCTTCTCTCCATGGTAGTCATGGACCCACCCTCTGAAGTTGTAAGCAAGCTCCCCAGTTAAACGGTTTGTTCTGTAAGTCATGATATCTCATCACGGCAGTAGAAAAGGATACTGCTCGTGCAGAGGATCCAGGGTTGTTTGCTTTTGTTTTTAAGAATTATTTACTTTATGTATATGAGTGCACTGTAGCTGTCTTCAGACACATGAAGAGGGCATCAGATCCCATTACAGATGGTTATGAGCCACCATGTGGGTGCTGGGAATTGAACCTTAGACTTCTGTAAGAGCAGTCAGTGCTCTTAATAGCTGAGCCATCTCTCCAGCCCAAAAGTGTTTTTTTTTCCTTATAAGGCATTCTATAATATTCCTAGATGATTATATAAGTTTTTAAAATAAGAGGAATCTGTATTTGTTAAAATAAAATAGCATACAAGCAAGAGTGCTTGTTCTTCTGAAGGCAGCTGTCACACGTCCCATAGGACCATGAGGAGACACCTGAGCTCATGACCTCAGCAGCACCACATGCAGAGGCTTTGCAGGAAACAAATCACCTGCTAATCTGATATTAATTAGGACAAGGGGGTGCCAATGAAGAAATGTCCACGTAACTGAGCTCAGCCTGGTCAGAAGGGTACCCACGGTCCTTCTTACAGACCCGTAAAGACGACTTCCTCAAAGAGGGGTAGGTAGGTAGGTCCTTTATTGCTTACACACCCTCGGAGAAAAGCCCTCTACATCCCACTGGTAACAAAGGAAATGTGTGCACAGGCCAGTCAGAAACCGTCTCCCACATTAACAGAGCCACCGGCGGCTGTGCGAAGGCGGCCTTTATCAGCTTGCTCCCTCTAATGGCTTAGAAAACCTGGTAAAGCTGCTCACCACTTGTTCCACAAAGTCCCAGTTGACTAAGGTGTCAGGGTCAGCAAAGTGAGCTGCGTAGTCTTGGTCTTCAGACACCACGAACTGGCAGCTAGAAATAGCAGGAAAGAGCGGCAGAGAGCAGTCTGTCAAAATCACCAAGACTTCACCGCAATTCCCCACTCAGGTCAGGCGCTGGCCAGGAGCAGCTGCGGCTGCCAATATGGGGCTGCATAACCCAGACTTCAGCATCAGCTGAGCCCCGCCCGGCTCTGCAAGGAGTCCAGTCTCAGCAGGCAGATGCCCAAATCCATAAACTACTTCTTCTGCTTCCAAACCCCAATAACCTTCCTGTTGTTCCCCCTTGAACTAAAATTAACCCAGACTGAGACTTCCTCCCTCAACCCTTGGACCCTATGAACACAGCTCGTCATCTGCAAGGCAGTAGAAAGCTGTTCTTAATCCCTTAGAGCAATGCCCATCAAATAACACAGTGGTGCTTTAGTCTATACCCAAGGTCCAACCTTACATCATAGGAGTCAGAAAAAGGGGAGGGAGGGATAGACACCAATTTCCTGCCTATTTCATCTGTCTCTATTCCTAGCAGTGAGTCTTCTTAGAACTCTGGACCGTTACTCTTGGCTTCCACACACACAACAGGGGAACACACAGGAGCACACAAGTAAGTGCTGGAGTTGGCAGTTTAAGAAAAAGCACTGCTCTTGCACAGTGTGGTCCTAGCACTCATGCCAGGGGCTCCCAGCTGCTGGAACTGCAGCTCTCAGGGAACTGCAAGTCTGGCCGCCTCCAACACTCCATTCAGGTGCACATAGCCACACACGCTCATACACACAATTTAAAAGAAATTCTTTGGAAAAACAGAGTGCCTACCTTTTTTTTCCTTTTTAGTTTTTGTTAAATAAGAATAAAGGTTAACAAAAATTTGTGTGTCTGGGTGTTTTGCCTGCATGTGTCTGTGTACCAGCTGCAACCGAGGGCATCAATGCCCTGGAACTACAGGTACAGATGGCTGTGAACTGCCATGTGGGTGCTAGGAATCAAACCCAGGTCCTCTAGAAGAAGAGCAAACAGTGCTCTAAACCTCCAAGCCAGCCTCCAGCCCACTGAGTGCTGACTTTGTACAACACTGCATCAACACTGCCTGCTAACTAGAGTCCAAGCCTCAAGGGAACCAAGGCAACTCTTCCAACTGCAATGGCGGCCCCAGCTCCAACAAGCCAGAGCCTAGGACACAACTGTGCGAGATGCATAAAGGAAAGAGCCTCAGTCCTTTCCAAGTGTGCCCTTTGACCCAGGGAGGCCTGTCCAGAAGGGCTCCTGTGAAGACTGTGTTTGCACCTCAGTTATCCCTCTGCTAGGCTCAGCACATGAGCACAGGACTCAGAAACTCTCTGGTCTTTCCCCTCCCTGGACCCATGACCCCTCCTCCCAGTCCACTGCACAGCAGGGCTGAGTTCACACACCATTGCTAGTCCCTGAAGCCATGGCAAGCGTTATGCTGCCTCAGCACTGAGAATATTCACTCAGAAACTGTGACAGGAAATAAAGAACGATAACCTTCTTTGTGTTTCTCCCTCCTAACTGTTCAGATGATGTGTCCTCCCAACGGTTTCATTTCCCTTTGCCCTGGAGGCATACTCACTTGGCCTGTAAAAAGAGCTCCTTGTTGAAAGGCTTGTGTCCCCACTTGTTTCTTTTCCCCCAGCTGCCATGTCCACTGCCTTCAAAGTGACCTGCCTGGCCACGGGGTTCAAAGGTGAAATTTAACAAGTGGTTCAGGTTGATCTTCTTAGGGCCAGAGAACTGGGCAGGGCTAAACTCTGCCCGCTGAGCCTCTGCTACCTGGAGAGAACGACAGCATTTCAGAGTGAAAGAATCTACCCATTCGCAGCAGACACCAGCACACAGTCCCACCTTCCACATGGCTGTGAACACTGGAATGCTGGCCTAAATGCTCACCTAAGCTGTGCATGGCAGTGAGGGCAGAAAATGCCTTCAGCATCTGCATCCCCCAACTGTCCAGTCTGCCATGCACAGCCTTCTCGAAGCACCAAGAGGAATTTAGCCGGTTAAACTCTCTGTAGTCCTGCTGTCTTTCACTGTACTGAACCTGGAGACTCATGACTGCTAGGCAAGTATCTTCCTCCATGTCAAACCCACACCATCAGCTCCACAGCCCATCCCCCACCCCCACCCCCAAGACTAAGTTTGATGGGTATAGAATGGGATGCCTTTATTCCCACACTGGAAGGCACAGGCAGGTGGATCTAAGTTCGAGGCCAATCTTGCCTACAGTCAGGACTATACAGAAAAACCTTTTCTCAAATAATTAACAAAGAGCACAGATAGCACTGAGTGAAGGTGTCCATGCACACAGAGGGGTCAAAGTCCCTGGCGTTCTAGAGCTGGGGTCACTGAGTTACAGGTACTTGTGGGCTGCCCTCTATGGGTGCTGGAATCAAACCTGGGTCTCTGTAAGAACTATACTCTCTTCACTGCTGAACCTTCTCTGCAGACCCACATACCCCATGCTATAGCTATATAACTCTGGGGGTTCATTCTGACACAGTGAGGTGGCAGAGGGCTGCTAACTGCCAGAAGACTCCTGTCTAAGGCACTATTATTGACAGTTAATTAAAACTGATGGAATTAGAACATGGAGGGAACTAGCTGCAACAAGAAATAACCCTAATCGCTATATTCACAGTTTAAAGGTGGCAGGAAACAGATGTGCAGACGGAGTCCTCAACAACCCTACACTGAAATGGTACAGACATGTGCAGAGCAGACAGGTGCAATTCCTCACGCCAGTTCCCAGGCCTCTCTAACGTCCTGGGCTGCTCGATGCCACTATGTCCTCACTTGAAATAATGATCTGAGAAACACAGCAGTGGAAAGATTTCAGAAGACAAGGATTTCTACTCACTTGCTCTCCACCCGCCTCATCAAACTCCAGCTATTTGGGTGTGTTCTCCCAACACAGCTATACCTGAAGCACTGGGTTCTCTCTGTGTCTCCTGTCTGTCCCTCATTTTTGAGAAGGGTTTCTCTGTGTAGCCCTGGCTGTCTTTCCTGGATCTCCCTCTGCAGACCACACAGGCTTCCAACTCAGAGATCTGCTTGCCTCTGCTTCAGTGCTAGCACTCAAGGCCAGAGCCACCAGCACTGGCTCTTCCTTAACCTGTGGTTAAAGCCCCATTATTTACTTAAATTTACAAACAAAAGAAAAAAAAAGGAAAGGGGAAAAAAAAAAAAAGGAACTTCAGCAAAGGCAAATGTAACACTTAAACTGTAGAGTGGAATGTAAAGGTTCTTACCAAGCTCATTCCTGCAATGCCAGCACTTGAGAAGAAAAAACAAAACCCAAGAGAATTCAAGAAATACAAAAGAGAACCAGTGGCTGCATGGTGATGGTGCATTCCTTTAATCTGAGCACTCAGGAGGCAGAGACAGGCAAATCTCTTGAGTTCAAGGCCAGCCTGTTCTACAGAGTGAGTTCCAGGAAAGCCAAGGACACACAGAGAAACCCTGTCTCAGAAAAGGAAAAATAAGAACCAGTAGAAGGACTTTGTATTCAGAAGTACAAATGTAGCCGGGCAGTGGTGGCGCATGCCTTTAATCCCAGCACTTGGGAGGCAGAGGCAGGCAGATTTCTGAGTTCGAGGCCAGCCTGGTCTACAGAATGAGTTCCAGGACAGCCAGGGCTACACAGAGAAACCCTGTTTTGAAAAAAACAAAAACAAAACAAAACAAAAAAAGAAGTACAAATGTGAGGCCTGAGAAATTCTATGTATACACTACCATGACAACCTTTCAAAACAGATACCAAATGTGGCAGCTCACACCTGTAATCACAAAGCTGAGGGTCAGCCACGTGTTACAAGGTAAGTTCCAGGCCAGCCTGAACTATAAAGTATCTTCAGAAAACAATCCAGCTATGGCAAACAAGTCGACAACTTCCTTCCTTACAAGGCACCAATCCTAGATCAAAAATTCTGACTTCCTCCCCAACTCCCACCCTGCAGCACACATACTCTCAGTCAGGGCTGGGGAGATGGTGGCTCAGGCCGAAGGAGAACAAGTGCTTTTGCAGAAGACATGGTTTGGTTCCCAGCACCCACATGGTGGTTCACTAATTCCAGTTCCAGGGATCCAACACCCCATTCTGACCTCACTGGGCTCACATGTGGTGCACATACACATATATAGGCAAGACTCATATGCATAAAACAAGTATTTCCCCAGGGGCTGGTGAGTCAGCTTGGCCGAGAGCATCCATTGCTCTTCCAGAGGGCCCTAGCTGCCAGCACTCGCCCAGTGGCTCATAACCTCTGTTCCAGGGGATCTGACACCTTTTTCCATATACATGCATGAAGGCAAAACACCCATACACAGATAAAATGAATTTCTCAAGCTTCTGGCCTACTCAGAGACACTCCCCCTAATTCCTATCTATCTTCCCAGTACATACATAGACCTCTCGGTTCTTCTCCATGACCCCGCATCTTCCGGTTAGCATGTTTCCGCCTGTCTCAGGCACTCACCCCTCTAGATGTACCTTCTAGGCTGTGCCATTTCACACAGCAGCTACTACACACATCCAGCTACTGACCATGTGACATCAGATCCAGGGTCCACCATGCACACAGACTGGCCTGGGGTCCCCGCCTCCCGAGCACCTGGACTACAGGCACACATGGCTGCATCAGCGTCTCTCTCCACCTTCCTAATGGCACACTTAGATCTTAAAACCGTGCTGCCGAAGCTGCAGCCCATGGTGAAACACTGGCTGGCATGCACAAGGCCGGCCGGCTATGAGCCCCACAACTGCTAAAGAAAATAACAACTGCCTGGTGTGGTGGCCCAAGCCTTTAATCCCAGGACTGTGTGAGCTGAGGCAGGGCGGTTCAAGGCTAGTCTCTGGTCTACAAAGTTTCTAGGACAGCCAAGGCCACAGAATAAGACCCTGTCTCAAAAATCAGCACTTGTTGTTCCTGCAAAAGACCAGGGTTCAGTTTTGAGCAGCGACATAGCATCTTACAACAGATTACAACTCACGTTCCAGAAGATTCGACATTTTCCAGCATCTCTGTCAAGTAGTACAGACAGACAGACAGACATGGAGGCAAAACACTCAAACACATAAAATAAATAAGACAATCAATGTAAAAGAAAATAATAAATAAATATAAATAAAGCACTTTAGGGTCCTGGGGGTGCAAAGAAGCTGTGTCTGAGACACGGTCTCACTCAATAGCCAACGATGGCTTGAATTAGTGCTCTTCCCACTTCTACCTCCCAACGCTGGGATTGCAAGCTTGTGGCTTGCTTTTCCATTAGACCACAATGCTCTACAGATTAGACCATGCTGTTGACAAACACGTCTTCACTGTCATACAGTGTCTTCGTCACTGTGATGGGGAATTCACTGTGTTTACAATTCTCGTTGATGGGGTTGGTTAGTGGCCTGTGTTTGAGACAGGCTCTCACTCTGTAGCCCTGACTGTAGAGCTCCAACTCCCAGAGATCCCCGTCTCTGTCTGTGCACAGCGTGGAATGAGAGGGCGCCCTTCCACAGCTGCCTGACTGCAAAGACTCACCTCTACCTCAGGTCACCTCACCAATGCTCCATCTCCCAACCCTCTTTGCTCATCTGGCTTAGCTCCTGTGGGGCATCCTTCCCATCATCTGCTGAATTTAAGCAACAAACCCTCCCTACCCATCCCCCAGGAGCTCCAGTGCAGAACCAAAAAGAACACAGTCCCACAAGGAAGCCCCACTGACGCAGCCCTTAGACTCCAGCAGCCCTGCTGCAGTTACACACGTGCACCCAGCCCACCCCACACAACCACAGTCCCTCAGGTTCCCAAACCCACCCTCTGCAGAGCACAGAGCACCGGCCGCCTGCTGCCAGCCTCGTAGCCACGCTCAGTCAGCAGAGCTCTCACATGTGCAGACCCTGCTGTCCCTTTGATAGATTTGTCGAGGACTGCAGCATGCCCATGTTCCCGTCCACCCTCCCCCTCTCATCAGCCACCCTATTGGGGAGAGATGTTGTTGTTTCCCTATCTCTAACTATAAAAGCTTTCCTGGCTCACACTTTTTCTGATTTTTAAAAAGTTTTTAATTTATTTATTTATGTATTCTTTTAAATGTAGGGGTGTTCTGTCTGCATGCCAGAAGAGGACATCAGATTTCTTTATAGATGGTTGTGAGCCACCATGTGGGTGCTTAGAATTGAACCCAGGACGTCTGGAAGAGCAACCAGTGTTCCTAACCACTGAGCCATCTAGCCAGCCCAATTTTTAAAACGTGTTATTAAGCCAGTTGTGGTAGTACATGCCTGTAATCCCAGTACTCAGGAGATGAAAGCAGGCAGACCCCTGAAAGTTTAAGATCAGCCTGGTCTACAGTGTTTCAGGTCAGCCAGAGCTACACAGTGAGATCCTGCCTCAAACAAATGACTGAATGAATTTCAGTAGGTAGTTAGATCTATATGAATTCAAGTCAGCCTGGTCTACACAGAGTTCCAGGACTATACCGTGAGATCCTATCACAAAACAAAGCAAAACAAAAAGAGATGTCATTAGTATTTTTAAAAGTTATGTGTGTGTTTATATCTATGTGCTGGCATGCACATCAGAGTGCAGTGGCCAGGAGCCACTGCAATGCCCTGGAGCTGCTTCTCAGGAACTGAACTCCCTCTTCCCAATAGCAGCTGGGCTAAACCATTCCTCTCTAGCCCCCACCCCCAACCCCTTCCCTTGACAGCACACTGCTGCCATCCCTGCTGTTCCTCCTTCCAACCTCCCACCCTCCAACCACCTCTGACCCACCAACCGACCTTGACACTGTCTAGTCCTAGTCACCCAACCTGACAACAGCTGAGCAAAGGGACAAGCTTCTCTTGTTGCTCCCAGCTCCTCATCCCAGCCCGTGTGCACCTCCTCCACTCAGAAGTCAGTCCTTCAGTCTGACCCCTCACAGCATCTGTTGCTTTAAATCCCAACAGTGTCCCTTCCCTGCTTCATTCACATCTCTCCAATTGACCTCTGCAGCCTGGCTGATGGCACAAACCAGTAATCTCAGCCCTCAGAAGGCCAACACAGCCACCCAGCCTGCCTACACAGTGAGACCTCTCAAAAATAAGTAAACAAACAAACAAAGTAAGTGTTCAGTTCCTTAGGTTCCTCCTCCTCCCCACCTCCTCCCTTCTCTCCCCTGCCTACAGTTTAATCCGATAGATAAGCACTTACCATCAGGTAAATTACACACTGGTTACCGACATGCCAGACTAGAGAATTAGCCCCTAAAGAACAAAGACAACGAATGTTCTGTTTAAGGCTGTGCTTGGTACGTCACAGACAAGGAGAAGACGTAATCCTTTTACAGTCGGTCTATCTACTGAGTCTGTCTTGCTCTGTAAAGGCTGCCCAGTATGGACAGTCAAACAACAGGACACGGAACTAGTCTTCTTCTTCTTCTTTTTTTTTTTTTTTTTTTTTTTTTTTTTTTTTTTTTGATTTTTCGAGACAGGGTTTCTCTGTGTAGCCCTGGCTGTCCTAGAACTCACTCGGTAGACCAGGCTGGCCTCGAACTCAGAAATCTGCCTGTCTCTGCCTCCCAAGTGCTGGGATTAAAGGCGTGCGCCACCACTGCCCGGCTGAACTAGTCTTCTTAACAAGCACTCAGGCTACTTCCTGAATCCAACAACTAGAAGTGACCATAAGTGCACATCCCTCACATCAAGCTTTACTCTCAGAGCAAACCCAGAGAACTCCTAACGATGGGACGGCACTGAACAACGTCCCCTGGCTCTTATCACTCAAGTGACAGTAAGTACAGCACACCTGCTCCATGTCTCAACCATGACTACTCAGTCTCCTCCTCCAGGGGTTCACAGCCCCAGGGGAGGAAAGGAAGCAAGGATCCAGTCTGGTTCACACCCAGCTGAGACACTGAAGGGAAAGCCAGGCCCAGGCAGACAGCTCCGCCAAGGCCAGTCTCACTCCCTACCTCATCTCGTCTTCCACCATTAGAAGAAGAGCTAAAGGGTTTGCTGCTGCCACCGCCCCTTTGAGGAGGCATCTTGTTAAAAGTTTTGCTTTTCTGTGAATTGGAGCGACGGGACTGGTTGCTAAAATTTTCATTTTTGGGGTAGGAAGGTTCACGCTTGCGACTGTAACGCTTGGATCCATTTGAGTTCTTGCCATCTGAAAACAGAAGAAATAAAAGTAATAAGTTCAATGTTTTCCCAGACACACAGCCAATTTCTGTCTAGCTTCCAGCAAGGTTGTACTTATTAAATAAATAAGGGGAAATAGGCCTTTCCACAGCCTCTGAAAAAGCTAAGCTTAGTCCACAGCATTGATGATTTGAGGAAAAGAACCACAGTAAGGTAGGCTGTTTGGTTTCAAAACAGCTGTTCTGTGCTGGAGGGATGTACCTGGTCTGCAGGGCTGACAGGAAAAGGACAGGCAGCCCTCTTGAGCGTACTATAGTGCAGAGTGTAATGTAGAGTCTGCACAGAGCTCTAGGAGTGGCCTGGGCTTTAGCAGACATTCAACAGGCATAACAAGAAGCCCGGGCATAGCACCACACCCTTCATCCTAGCACTCAGAAGGCAGAGGCAGTTGGATCTTGAGGACAGCATAGTATAAATTATAGGACAGCCAAGACGATGAGACATTCTGTCACACAAAGTTCAGTATCAATACGCTCTGGAAGTTAACAGCACACACACTGAGCTCAAGGAGCATGTCAGCTCACCTCAAGCCACCTCTAAAAAGTGTCTCTTGCCTTTTTTCCCTTCAATTAAATAAAAAAAAAAATACGTATTCATTAACATCAGAAGAACATACACTTGATTATAAAACTGACAATACCTGTGAGATATTGCTTTATTTCCTCTCTACTGTCATAGCAATCAACTTCCCTCCTGCCTCAGGCCCTGAGCACTGAACCAACAGGCATGCCTACACTATGCCTGGCTTCTTCTTATATGCTTGCCCCTTGTCTGTCTGTCTGTCTGTTTGTTTGTTTGTTTTTCGAGACAGGGTTTCTCTGTGTAGTCCTGGCTGTCCTGGAACTCACTCTGTAGACCAGGCTGGCCTCGAACTCAGAAATCCGCCTGCCTCTGCCTCCCAAGTGCTGGGATTAAAGGCGTGCGCCACCACTGCCCGGCTGCTTGCCCCTTGTCTTATACAAGATATTCTTGTTATTTTCTAAGCAGTTGTATAGATCCCTAGTCTTTAGCAAGGCATAACTATAAGCGCGTAACTATAGATTCAAGATTTGGGAAACTGAGCCAAGAGAATCATCTACAAGATCAGCCTGGGCTAGACAGTGAGTTCCAGGACAGCTTTGGTTATAAAATAAAATCTGTATTAAATTTTTTATTACATGCTATTTATTTTGCATGCGTGTATGTTTTATTTGCACGGGCCACAGCACACATTTAAAGGACAAAAGACAACTCTGGATGGGTTCTCTCCTGCCGCTGTGCAGGTTCTGGAAAGAAAGAAGCTCAGTCATCCGGCTTGGCACCAGGTTTTCTGGGGTAATCAGTGTTGCCAATGAAAGCACACAATGGGGTTCAGATCCCCAGAGTCCATATAAAGCAAGGCAAGGAAGACAACTAACTTCCTGTAATTCCAGAACCCAGGAAGCAGGAAGGGGCTAGCTCAGTAGATTAACCAAAGTCAGCAAGCTCCAGTTTCAGTGAAAGGCCCTACCTCAACTCACAAGTAAATAAATAATATAGAAATGAGAGTGATCAAGGAAGACACTTGACATCACCGTCACACCTTTGCACACATACAAACAAGCATATACACTTGTACACATCACACACACGCACACAAAAGCAAAGAACACAGAGCTGAGAGCTGCCGCACACGTAGAGGAAGTAGAGGCAGGAAAGGAAATTACATGTTCAAAGACAGCCTGAGGCATATGAGTCTGCGTCTCAAGGTTGAAGTCTAAACAGCCGGGTCAGTGTGAAAGCACCCATTGCTCTCTTAGAGAGCCCAGGCTCAGTTCCCAGCACCCACATGGTTCACGGCTGTCTGCAACTCCAGTTCCAAGGGGGTCAATGTCCTCTTCTGACTCTGTGGGCACCAGGCAAGAACAGGGTGCACATAGGTAAATGCAGGCAAACACACACATAAAACAGTTTTTAAAAAAAATAGTTACCCATTCTTCAAAAGCATAACGCATGGCTACACAGCTGCCTGCCGTGAGCTAATAGGGTAATGCAACCACTACATTTAATAATGTTTTTGCTAGTTTACTACAACAGCACCGAAGATTGTTTTATAAGGTCTATATAGCCATGTCAAATATCCAAAGTGAAATGGTATTATAAAGTACAATAATAAAAGGCCGTTACAGATCCTGAAGCTGCTTTGCAGAAACTAATGATGACTGATTTATATCCTAACAGCATCATAAAAGAGAACAGGAAGTTCACTACACTCCTGTTAATACAGTAGCAACTTGAATAAACTTTGTTCAAATACAAAGACAAATGGTGTCTGATTTTATTTTGGAAGACAGGGTCTCCTGTAGCACAGGCCTCACTATACGCGTCAGGATGACCTGAACCCAGTTCTCCCGTCTCTACCTCCCAAGAGCTGGAATGACAAGTGTGCACCACTGGGCCTGGCTCTCCATCTTTCTTTTCTTATTAAGAAGATAAACTTCAGGAAGTTTGTTGCCAGTATCCACAAATTACTAATATTTTTTTTTCCTTTTTTGAGAAAAGGTTTCTTTCTTTGTGTAGCACTGGCCATCTTGAAAGTCACAAAGATCCACCTGCCTCTGCCTCCCAAGTGCTGAGATTAAAGGCCTGTGCTACCAACCCCGGCATTACTAATGAAATTCAGCAAGGAGCCTGGGTTGGTACACTGTGTAAGCCCAGCTTAGAAAGGGGGCTGGGGGGTGGGGCAAGAGGCTCAGTTGAGTATAAAGCGCTTGATCTGCAAGCACGAGGCTCTGCATGAGGACCCCAGCGCCCACATTAGGGGCTAGACATATCCAGTGCATAATAAGCCAGCTCCAGGGGAGGTAGACACAGTGGATTCCAGAGGCTTTATCAACAGCCAGTTTAGTCAAAAAGCAACTTCCCAGTTCAGTGGGAAATCCAGTCTCAAAGGCTAAAGTAGAGGCAGTGGAGAGAGGCTCCCGACACCAACGTCTGTCTCCACACGTGCACTCAACAGTAGAGCATGTACCAATACATGTGCACAGCCACAACCAAAGTGCAAGGCAAAACAAAACTACCTGAGAACCATAAACACTGAACATAAACAAGAGAAGCAGACCAGCATATTAAAGTGACTGCTACCAAGTCTGAGGACCTGAGTTCAAGTCCCAAACCCCACAGAGTGGAAGTAGAGAACGTAATCCTGCAGCTGCCTTCTGACCTCCACACAC
Source organism: Arvicanthis niloticus (assembly GCF_011762505.2). Classification (NCBI taxonomy): domain Eukaryota; kingdom Metazoa; phylum Chordata; class Mammalia; order Rodentia; family Muridae; genus Arvicanthis; species Arvicanthis niloticus. The sequence goes on from NC_133432.1 coordinate 5,979,205, forward strand.
AGCCGGGCACGTTCGTGAGCCCACGTCCTCATGTCTTCTGAGCTTCACTTCCCTGAGAGAAGACAGCCAAGAACTTCTCCTGGCATTCCTCCCTGGTCTGTCCTGCTGACAGGCTGAGGCCCGGCTATCTCTGCTAGGTAGTGCTATCTCTGCTGATTCGTGTGTGCTAGCTCCACTGTACCCAACTGGACCACTGGTGTATCCATAGAGTGTTTGTGAGTGGACAGAGCTGCCACTGCTAACCTGTGAACTCAATCTTGGATCTCCAGACAACAGATGGAAGTTGCTCCAAAGAACCTTTGTAAACAGGTCCTCTTCCCCGTACCCTTTCTTTCCCACTACCTCGGGTGGATGGTGGGCTACAAGGAAGGTTATAAAGTTTAAGAACCACCATTAAGAATAAGGTTTGAGAAAAAGTTACAGGGCAATGGTGTCATACACCTTTAATCAAAGTACTGGGAGGCAGAGGCAGAAAGATCTGTGAGTTCCAGGAAATCCAGGACTATACATAGAAACCCTGTCTCACCCAAACAAGCATGTCTGCATGCACAAAACCCTGGCTTTAGGGGCTGGGGAAATGGCTCAGTAATAAAAACACTTGCTGCTCTCCCAGAGGATCCAAACTAGTTCCCTAGCACCCACGTGGTGCCTCAGGACTCTAAGCCACATTCTTAGTTCTTAGAAATCCTATACTCTCTTCTGGCCTCTGAAGGCGCCTGCTTTACATATCATATATACAAAATACTCCCGTGTGGAGCTGAAAGGATGTCCCAACAGTTAAGAGTATTCTTACCCTTCCAGGGGGCTCAGGCTTGGTTCCTAGCACTTACAAGTAGATCACACATATAAAACACACTCATACATATGAAGCATCTAACAAAAAAGGTCTGGGCTTGATAATCAGCACACCATAAAATCAGATGCATACAACTAACTGGATGTGGTAGCACACACCCGCCATCCCCGTACTAGCCTATAATACCAGCACTTGGGAAATGGAGAATCACAAGTTCCACGCCAGCCTTGTCTCAAAAATACACACTTAAAAGAAACATACCTATAAAAAATATATATATCTGGCTACTGGACTATGACCTTTTTCTTTTCTGCAAACACCTCTACTTGGCCTGCTTAGAGCTCTTTTTAAAAAATAATAAATAGCCGGGCGGTGGTGTTGCATGCCTTTAATCCCAGCACTTGGGAGGCAGAGGCAGGTGGATTTCTGAGTTTGAGGCCAGCCTGGTCTACAGAGTGAGTTCCAGGACAGCCAGGACTACACAGAGAAACCCTGTCTCGAAAAACCAAAAAAGAAAATAATAATAAAAAATAACTATGGAGTGCTTCAGGAATTTACACATGCGGGACCCATACTAACCTTTGATTCAGTGGAGTGTCAGCCCACACGGGCGACCTGGTGAGTGTTTAGGAGGCTCCTGCACTCAAGCCTCACCCTCAATGAGTCTGCTCTCAGATAAAAACAGCACTGTTTTAAAAGAGGCAGGCTTTTTTTTTTTTTTTTTTTTTTTTTTAAATTTAAAAATAGGATCTCACTCTATAGTTCAGGCTAGCCTAGAACTCACTATACTGTAACTCATACTGGCCTCAAACCCAAGGCAATCCTTTTGAGACTACAGGCATGAGCAATCACACCCAGCTGCCACTGAGCAAATAACTAAAATGAAATTAATTCTACATATGACCACAAGCTTATTGTACAGCAGGCTTAATAGATCTACAAAAACAGAAGTATGAATCTTAATTTAACTACATCTATTTAGAGAGAGAGAGAGAGAGAGAGAGAGAGAAAGAGAGAGAAAGAGAAAGAGAGAGAGAAAGAGAGAGAGAGAGAGAGAGAGTGAGTGTGTGTATGTGTGTACCATAGTGTGTTATGTGGAGGTCAAAGGACAACCTGCAGAGGTTGGTTCTCTCCTTCTACCATGTGGTCCCAGGACTGACTGAATTCAGATGGTCAGACTTGGTGGTTAATAGCCTTTACCTACTGAGGCATCTCTCTAACCCATAAATCCAAATTTTGAAAGCAACCACATCTCTAGAGAAGAGTGAAAGATACACCAACCACTCCAAACCTAGGCCCCTGCAGCCAAGGAATCAAGCTAACAAGGTACAGAAGACGACAGCAGGAAGAGTAGACCAGGTTACCACACAAAACTGCCGAGCCAAGCTCACTCCTTAATCACAGATACTACCCAGAGTTTACAGCTGAGATTGGGGTTGCAGAGCAGCTTATAGGCATGCGGCCCCTCCACCCCTTCACCTAGCAACAGCTGTTGTCAAGCACAACACCACTGGTGGCAGGAGGAAATCTGCCTGGCACACCTGTAACCCAGCACCTGGGAAACAAAGAACTGAAACAAGCCAGTCTCTAAAGCAAACATGTCTGTGTACCACATGTATGCCTAATGCCCATGGAGGCCAGAAGAGGGTGATGGATCTCCTGAGACTCAAGAGTTCCTGACAGGGGCTGGAGAGATGGCTCAGCAGCTAAGAGCACTGCACTGACTGCTCTTCCAGAGGTCCTGAGTTCAATTCCCAGCAACCACACGGTGGCTCATACCCATCTGTAATGGGATCTGATGCCCTCTTCTGGTGTGTCTGAAGACAGCTACAGTGCAATCACATATAATAAATAAATCTTAAAAAGAAAAAAATTGGCCTAAAAAAAAAGAGTTCCTGACAGATATGAGCTGCCATGTAGGCGCTAGGACTTGAACTGGGTCCTCTGGAAGAGCAGCTTGATTTTAGAACCCGCTCTCTCCAGCCTCAGCAGAATAAAAAAGAAAGGGGAAAAAGGCAAAGAAAGGGGGAGCCCCAACTTTGTTATCTGAAGCCGCCAGAACATGACTCTCGGCTGTTGCTCTCAAGAGATACGTGACATCAAGTGTAGTTTAGTGGCAGTGTCTGCCTAGCATACAAGGCCTAGGTTTGATCTCCAGCACATAAAAGAGGGGCTGGAGCTCCTACGTAAGAGAGATCCCCACAGCTTGTGTAGATGTGGGGACACTGAGTTCTGCGATGATGAAGTAGCACTCAGGGAGACTGTTGGTTTCTTCATTTTGATTACTACACTCTCAGGGAAACAGTTTCCTAACACTTAGAAACCTGCTGTGATGGACAGTGAACTGTGTATTTCTAAATCAGATTACGACAACTGACCACATAAGGATTGATGAATTCAGGCCCTAAAAATCAACTCCCTTCTCTCTTGGTCTTCCACATACCTCAAAGTCTGAAGGGAGACATCTCAAGTGAGAGACTAGCTCTTATCTCTAAACCCAGGCTACACACAACTGAGGATTGATCCTACTGTCCTGCCTGGGACCCAGAGATAAAATTTATAGTGCTATTTTTGAAATGTTTTGTAGACAACTTGCCAGGGCATACTAATTAAACAACTCAGGGAGAAACTGCCCTCCTCTCTCAGAAGGAACAAGAGGACCCACATCAGATTTTGGAAAATAAGTCAAGTTCCTACAAGAAATTTATTTTATGACTTTTTGTTTGTTTTCTCCATTTTTTTTTTTGGTTTTCATTTTTGTTATTTTGTTTCTGGTCAAGTTTTAAACCTTAGAACAGTGGTTCCCAACTCCAATTGTACATCAGAGTTCCTTCCAGGGTTTTAAGGTTATGAATGCTACCCGGTGTTGCGGTTCTCAGGTTGAGGCAGGAGAACACAGATGAGAGTCTAAACTATGCAGCAAGGCCAAGTGTAAGAAAGGAAGAAAAAAAGAGAGGTAGGAGAGGGAGGTCAAGCAAGCTGGGCCTGGTAGCACAGGCCTGGGACCTAAGTACTCAAGAGGCTACTGGCATGAGGTCACAAGTCCAAGGCCTGCCTGCTTGGCTATAAACTCAGTTTAAGCCAATCCCAGCTAAGGCTCAAATAATAATTTTTAAAAGGGGCTGGAGACACAACTCAGTGGTCAAGTCCCCGCCTAACTTACACTAGGCTCAGTACCCAGTGTCAAAAATAAATAGATGAGAGAGCTAGAGATAGCTCAGGAGTTAAGACTCCTGATGCTCCTTTGCCAGAGGACCCACACTGGGTCCTCAATCATCTGCCGCTCTAGGCAGTATGGGTGTCATCCCCTGGCTTCTGAGGGCACTGGACTCACTACCACACATGCACACAAATAAATCTTTAAAATTAAATAAACAAGGATTTCAGTATAGAGGCATGTGACTTTAATATCCTAGCTTGGGAGGCAGAGGCAGGTGGATCTCTTTGAGTTCAAGACCACTCTGATCTATACAGTGAGTTCCAGGTCATCCTAGGCCATGCAGAAAGACCCTGTCTCAAAAAGCCAAAATAATAAAAAGTAAAAAACAAGGAATGCCCAGGACCCTTCTAGAATCAGAAAAGGTCAGACAAGGTAGTTCACACATTTAATCCTGGCCTTTAGGAGGCTGCAGGATTTCTGTGTGTATTTGAGGCTAGCCAGGACTGAAGAGCAAGACTCCTGGGGGTTGCAGGTGAACCTGAGGGAACTGCAGCCCAAGGCCCCACATCCTCACTTGTGTAAAAGTTCTCAGGAACCTGACATGCAGCCAGAGCTGAGAACTGCCAGGAAGTACTATCAAGACACTGTCCCCAGTTGACAAAACTACTAACTAGATGGTACAAACCCAGAAACTAAGATTCAGAACCAACAAACAAGAGACCTAAAACTTGTTGTTTTAATCCGGTGCCTTGTTTCAATTTCCAAAATGGAAAAGACTCTCTGCCAAACAACAGCAGATCCACTCCATGTCTCTCTCCAGTGCTCCTTACCAACTTCAAGTCCCAAGTCTTTAATAGATGTGTAGAATCATCAACGTTCTAGGTCTGCTTCTAGCAGGTAGTACAGCCTAGGCCACAACAGCAGCCAGGACATCTCTGCTGCTGGCTCAAGCTGTAATTACAAGCCAGTTGCTTATCCCTCACCCACAGTAGTGGCCAGGCACCTCCAGGGAGCAGCATGTGCCTCGGTTACACATCACCTGACAAGTCAGATCCCACTAAGGTGGGAGAAAGGTGCTCCTCTCTATCACCTACCACCTACCAGAATGGCAGCATGTGCCAGTGAGTTACCTGCTGTCACAACATGTGCCAGTGAGTTACAAGTTACCTGCTGTCACATCACACTGTCAAGTCTTCATTTTTTACGTAAATTAAAGAGAGCTAATAACTGTACTCTACTTACTCAGAAAAATCGAAAGAATTGAGAAAAAGAGTTCAAGGCCATGCTGTTCAGGAGATCAAGTACCAAGACAGCCAGGGCTACACAGAGAAACCCTATCTTGAGAAAGCAAAAACAAGGGACTCGAGAGACGGCTCAGCAGTTAAAAGCACTGTCTACTCTTCCAGAGTTCCTGAGTTCAATTTCCAGCAACCACATGGTAGCTCACAACCATCTGTGATGGGATCCAATGCCCTCTTCTGGTGTGTCAGCAACAGCACACTCATATACATTAAATAGTTTTTTTTTTAAAAGCAGAAACAAAAAAGAATTGAGAAAAAACCTTGAAACCATTACCTTCTATAGTAGTGGCACATGGCTGCTATGGTTGGAAAAGTCTACTGTTAACAGTACAGCACCCACTGGAGGCTCTCAAGTTAAGAGTACTGCAATTCAGGTTCCAGCACTCACAGGACGCTGGGTGTCCAACACAACCTTTAACCCTAGCTGTGAGGGGACAGAAACATTCAAGTCTGATTACCCAGTAACCCAGCTTCTGATCCCAGATGACAGGAACATGGTCAGCACAGTGTTTCACACCGCCAACCTCAAAATAACTTCTTCATAGTATCTGACCTTCCCATAACCTCCCTGGCAGTGCCTTCCGCTTAGGGAGGAGGAACAAGAGCGGGGTTCCTGGACAGGGACTGTATCCGGCCTACAAATCCCTGACATGTCTTGTCTCTAAACATTTACTTTCTCTGCTCTTTCTATAGGGCACCCCCTGGTCCTACAGTTCTCTCCTCTGGACTGTATTGTCGGGACAGCTGCTTGGTAACTTGTTCCAACAGTCTCAGCCCTACCGGAAGGACGCTGTAGAGATACAGGCAGAAAAGGGCTGTTCTGTTAAGTACATGAAGCAATTAGCCAAGGCCAAGACTGTGGACAGAAAGATCAAGGAACTCCTGGTAGTCAGATCTATCTATGATAGCAAACCAGTGAAGAGCAAGCATGAGCGAGCCACAGGAAACAAACACATCAAACATATTCATGCAGTTAGAAAGCAAAGGACCACTTACAAGTTCACACAGCTTACAGATGCCAAGCGCTGCTTTTATATGGGACAAGGGAGAGGCTAAGCCAGTGATGGTGACACACACCTACAACTCCAGCACTTAGAAGGTGGACACAGGACATCAGGAACTTCAAGGCAGAATGGGATTTGGTTCTAGAGACAGGAAACTGTCTCCAGAAACCAAATACATTTGTGGGTTTTTCTTTGTATTGGCGAAACACATTTCATACTCCCATTCTTCCAAGTCAGGACTCTGAAATTCCAGAGGTCTTCACAACAATGTCCAACAGAACACAGGGCAGGAAGTGATAAGTGGGTCTCTGAAACACCCCTGACACTACCCACTGGTGGGTGCACATCTCAAAGTCACATCTGCTTCACCAGCAGCACTCTGAAAGGCAATGCTTTCTCGTGTTGCTTGGCAACAGGGTCTTGCTATGCCAGCAGGCTGCCCTGGAGCTTGCTAGTTACCCCAGGGCAGTGTCAAACTCATGGCCCTCTGCCTCAGCCAGTGAGTGCTGGGACTACTCGGCAGCTTCAGTTAGTTTTTCTTTCTTTTTAGTTTTTCTAGACTGGGTTTCTCTGTGTAACCCTAACTCTGTAGACCAGGCTGCCCTCAAACTGAGATCTGCCTGCCTGGCCTCCCAAGTTTTGGGATTAAAGGTGTGGACCACCACTGCCCAGCTTATTTTATTTTTTATGTGCATAGGTGCTTTGCTTGCGAGTTTGGTTGCATACCAGATATATGTTTATGACTGTGTAGGTAGAAGACAGTGTCAAATTCCACAGCACTGTGGAGTTGAGAACCAAACCCAAGCCTTCTGTAGGAGCAACACCTACCCACTGAGCTACTTCTACAGCCCCTGCTTCATTTATAGTTCTGTGGTTGTTTTATTAGGGTTTTTTGATATGTTTCTGAGGATCAAAACCAGGGCCCCGAGATGGTACCTGTCTTTAATTCCAGCTGGTCAAGGTGCTTGCCACCAAGCCTGACCACCTATCCCAAATAACGCATGTAGGAAAAAAAAGTTAAAAGTCAGTCAGGAATGTGGTAAAATGCCTTAATCACACCAGTTCTCTTGCTTAATCTTTTAAATGTATCGTGATCCCATGTGTGCAGGATGTGTACAGGTGGAAGGTCGTGAGGTCAGGCTTTTCCTCCTCTCAGAGGGTGTACAGGGTGGAGCCAGTGCTCTAACTGCTCAGGCGTCGCCCTCCCTCTCTTCTGTTGTTTGCTAAGTCACAAGTTTTAGCCTGCTGCTCACCAAACAATAAACAAAGCATTTATTGCAGCTGACTCATGCAAGAATGTATTTTAGTGACTTAAGGAGGGCCCTAAAAAAAAAAAAAAAATCACTTGAGAATTCTTGGAGAACCAAAGCTTAACATTACCTCTACAAGCAAAGTTAAGTCATCAATTACTCTGAGAAACACGCAGACCTCTCTCCAACAACAGCCAAGATTTACAATAAAACTACACATGTGCAAAACTCCAGAATTAGCTTATATAGGTCCAGACTTGGCCCTAAATTACACAAATACCTGCTTAGACAGTAAAGCACTGGTATAGCACAGTGACAACTGGTCTCTCCCCAAGTTCCACAGGCAATTTCTGCAAGTCCTCAGGTATACCTACCTGGTAATGGAGTTTGTCGTACCCTGCAGATAAACTCTCAAAGTCAGTAAGCCTTATAATTTTGGTGTTGTCTTTTTTTAATGCTCTTAGTTTAATTTGAGAGGGCTGACGGGATGCTAAGGACGCAACCCAGGACCTTGCATATTCTAGGCAAGGGCTCTCTACCACTGACCTACACTGTCCAGCTTTCTGAATCTTAGACTGTTAGCTCCAAAGTTCCCCATCTGTTACACACGCTCACTCTCAAAAAAACACACTGCTGAGTCCATATAAAGTTACTTGCACATACATCTGCACTAATTACATTCAGTGATGTTTGGCACTGGAAAACCAAGTGGTGTGCTCTTCCCTGGGGAAAGCCCCCTCTCCCACTCCCAACTTTATGAAGCTGCCTGCAGTTCTCTGTGGAGGCTGAGGTTTCCTAGGCTCCTCCCCCACGTTCACTGATATGGATATACATATCCCCATAGACATGTTTGTGGACATGTATATACACTCGCATACATACGTACATACATGTGAAGAGAAGACCTGAATTCGAAGGAGATGAGGGTAAGGTTACATAGGAAGCTTTGGAGGGAAGGAGAAACACTGTAATTAAACTACAATCTGAAACTTGGTGGTGTCTGAGATTATGGAAGCACTGAGAGGCTGAGACAAGTGATCTCTGGGTTCCAGGCCAGCCTTGTCTACAGAGTGAGTTCCTGGACAGCCAAAGATACAAAGAGAAACACTGTCTCAGATAACCAAAAGATTTAAAAAAAAAAAATTACAATCTCAAAACTACACAAAAACCCTGCACTGCTATTACTGCCAACACGGTAAAAAGTGTAAGAAGGAACAGATTTGTCCACAGCTCTGAAACAAGATGGAGAATGCTGGACTCGGGATTCTGCCATCTCCTAACCTGCAGCCTAGTTTATTCTCAGAAGGAACAACTCCTAGCTAGACAGGATGAACGGTTAGAGTAACGATACCACACATAAAAGCCCAGCCCTGTACTTTGTGTATAATCAATAAGAGGCAGCTATTATAGCAATACTAAGAAGACTGACTACACACATCTCACACACAGAGCGAAAGCCAAACCCCTATAACCGACCACACACAGACAGACATAAGATCTAGGCAAACAGTTGTCTACCACTCTAAGCTTAGCTCACTTACTTAATAGTGTACATTACCTCTTTTACACATAAGGCAAACTCAAGGACTGGGCCTAAAATAATTGAACACAGGGACTGCATGCTTTACCATCACGCCGAGCAACGCCACCCCAAGACGAGTCCTCTTAAAGAGGAGCAGACCTGGTGCCAGGTTTAAATCTCAAAATCCTCGGGCCTCGCCCTCTCTTATTTAAACTTGAATGCTACCCAATGCTAATCCAACACGAGAAGATACAACAAAGTCAATAGCTTTAGAGCTTGGACTGATGAGTCACACAAACTAGGTCTTGAGGGCTGCTGTGAGGTGCCTGTCACCTGGATGACCTTAACCCTTCCAAATCTCAGATTCCTCATCTGCAAAATGGGGCTAAGAATAGCGCCTACTTCAACCAGCTGTTTTGAATATGAATGCAAGGGCCCAAATTAACCTCGCAGCGCAGATCAGCTTAACCCTATATACTGGATGTCAGTGCGAGCGCAAGGTGGGTCGTTTGCTCCCCCTCCCCAAGTGAACCAGCAGACCCGCCGGCTCTTACCGCTCTTGGGTTTAGACTCGCCGGCCGGCCCCGCCGAGGCGGAGCGGGGCGGCTGTTGCCCTTTGCTGCTGCCCGAGGAGGCGGAGGAGCTGTTGGAGCCGCTGTTCTTGTCCATATCGGAGGCGGTGGCGGCGGTGCTGGGGGAGCTCTGCGGCATCAAAGGGGGCCTCGGCGGCGACGGCGGTCGGAGCGGAGCGGGCGCGGCGGGGACCCAGGCTCATGGCGTTCAGGGCCGGCGGGGGTCGGCGGCGGCAGCGGTTCTCGGCCTTCATGGCGACATTTTTCCTTGTTTCCTTTCTCAGCTTCTCAAAATGGAAGGAGAAGCGGCAGGTGGGGCTGTGGGGCCCAGAGGCGGCGGTGACCGAAGAGGAGGAGGAGGAGGCCGGGGCTCGGAGGTCCGGGCCGGGCCTGGCGGGGCGGAGGCTGCGGGGGAAGGGGAGGCGCGGGAGGGTCGCGAGCCCCGCCGGCCGGCCGGACACGCTCTCCCGCCGCGGGGCAGGAGAGAGGGCTGGTTGTCTCGGTGCCGGGGACCGGGGTCTCCGACACAGCGACCGACACTCGCCTCTGGGCCGAGGCCGAGCTGCTCCGGGAATGGCGACGAGTCGCCAAACAGCATCTCCAAGAACCCGGATGGACTATTTATATAGTTGGCAAGTGGGCGTGATGCATTCTGGGAAGTGTAGTTTTTAACCTACATCCGGGTCCTAGGGGAGGGACCGCTGTAAGACTTGTTCCTGCCAATGATTTTTCTCTTTTCCCTATTCCTGGTTTTTTTTTTTTTTTCCCTTTCCTTCCCGCCTCCATCCCGGGTTCCTTCTTTTCTGAGACAATGTTTCATTATCTAGTCCTAACTGGACCAGAACTCGTTGTGTGGAACAGTCTGACTTCCAATTCACAGATCTTAAGATCTCTGCCTCTTCAGTGCTGGGATTTTTTTTTTTTTTTTAAGATGTGTGGGTGTCTGGCCTCCTAGGATACCAAGCAAACACATGGTACACAGACATAGTACATATAGACAAAACATCCACACACAAAAATTTTTAGAAAACTTGGAGTATAATGGCCTGCCTAAAATTCCAGTGCACATGAGATAGAGATAAGGAAATTCCTGGAGCAAACTGGCTAGACAGACTAGCTGTAACGGTGAGTCTACCTAGAGACCCTGATTCAGGGAAGAATAAATGTGGAGAGTCGTGGAGGAAAACACCCAACGTCAGCCTCAGAACTCCACATACACGTGTACATACGCATGAAATGTATGCATGCCACATTCATATGTAAAAATAAGAATGAAGCAACATTCGAAGCAACAAAGATCGAAACAACATAATACAGTTAAGTAAGGAGATGCTAGTCAGGCAGAGGTTTCAATAGAAGAGCATGGGCCCTTGGGAGGATAAAGGAGGACTTCTTAGAAATGCTCCCATGTGACACAGAACGAATAGAATTTTTTATATGGGGTTAGGGATCAAATCCAAGGCTCCATGCTCACAATCTAGTTTTCTACCTCTGAGCTATTGCCTCAGCTGATGAATGGAATTTTAGCAATTGTGAATGTAGGCGAGCTAGCGTGACCCATGCCTGTAGTCCTAATACCCAAGAAACAGAGATAGGAGCCGGATGCTGATGGCACACATCCTTAATCCAAGATCTCTGAGTTCAAGGCCAGCCAGGGCTACACAGAAAACTCCTGACTCAAAAAAAAAAAAAAAAAAAAAAAGAAAAGAAAAAAAGAAAAAACCAGAGACATGAAATGTAGAGTGTAAGGCTAGCCTGTGCTACATGGTGAGACCTAAGAGAGAAAAAGAGTAAAAGCAGACTGTGTAGCTTAGTGGGAGGGTCCTTGCATGGGCAAAGTTCTGATTTGCTCCCCAGTATCATAGGGGGAAAACAAGGATGTGTGGGTCAGAGGTTGGAGAGATGCCTCAGTGGTTAAGAGTGGTTTAGACTGCTCTTCCAGAGGAACAGAATTCCATTCCCAAGTCAGACAGCTCACAACCACCTGGAACTCCAGCTCCAGAGGCTCCAACGCCCTCTTAGTCTGCAGAGACACCTGTACTCATATGCAGAGACCTAGACAGGTACAAACATGTACACATAATTTATAAATAGTAAAAACACATCTTGAAGCAGAGGCGGGTAGATCTAAGTTTCAGGTCAGCTGGGAATACAGAGTGGGACCCTGTCTTTAAGAAAATAGGAATCATCCCAGCCCTTGGGAGGCAGAGGCAGGCGGATTTCTGAGTTCGAGGCCAGCCTGGTCTACAGAGTGAGTTCCAGGACAGCCAGGGCTACACAGAGAAACCCTGTCTGTAAAAAAACAAAACAAAACAACAACAACAAAAAAAAATCAGGAATCAGACTCTTCTTTGGCTCCTTATCATATGGTATATGAGGAGGTATTGTTTGGTGTGGAAGGAATCGCAGTTTAAAGTGACATGGAGATCCCTACAAGTATAATTTGAGGGTCACGGGGAGGCTGGAGAGATGGTTCAGTGGTTAGGAGCACTGACTGCTCTCCCAGAGGTCTTGAGTTCAATTCCCAGCAACCACATGGTGGCTCACAACCATCTGTAATGGGATCCAATGTCCTGTGTCTGAAGAGAGCAACAATGTACTCACACACATAAAATAAATAAATCTTTCAAAAAAAAAATCAGAAGCCTCCTTTGGCTCATCTAATTAACACTCCCAGGTAAAATTACACACCTCATCCTAATATGGGGTTTCCCCCTGTACCTCTATAAACTGCTATTTTCCTATGTGTCGCCTCTGTCTCCTCTCTACCCAGAGGCAATCCTTTGTCCTCTAGCACAAATGACCCTCCCCCTCTTCCCCCCCTCTTTCTCTCTCCTCTCCCTCATTCCCTTCCCCTCCTCTGTTTTCCTCTATCTCCTGTCTTTGTCCCTTATCCCTGCCCTCTGTCCCTCTGGGGCAAATAAATCTCCTTTCTACCGAGAACTCGGTCTTGAGGGTCCTGAGTGCTACTTTTCTTTCATCACAGGCCCCCAAGGAGTTTGGTTTTGGTTTTGTTTGTTTTTGACAGGATCTCATTTTTTAGTCCTGGCTGACCTGGAACTCTCTATAGAACCAGTTTGGCCTCAGATTTACAAAGATCCACCTGCTTGTGTCTCCTGAATGCTGGAATGAATGGTGTATCTACCACCATAACCAATAAAAGGGCTTTTAAATTTGCTGCCTTCACTTGTTTTCTCTCTCTCTCTCTCTCTCTCTCTCTCTCTCTCTCTCTCTCTCTCTCTGTGTGTGTGTGTGTGTGTGTGTGTGTGTCCGCCTACCTGTGTAAGTATAGGGAGATGTGCCATGGTTCACATGTACAGTAAGAGGAGTCAATTCTCTCCTACCAGGATGAAATTCGGGTTGGCAGGAAGCACCTTTATACTCTGGGCCATCAGACGGGCCTACAAGTATCCCTTAAAAAGATTCCCCTGTAATGAGGCTCGAGCGATGCGCGGTGGTCCAGAGCACTTTCTCCTTTTGCAGTTTGTATTTGGTTACCAGCATCCACGTCACGTGGCTCACAACCATTCCTAGTTCCAGTTTCAGTATTTGGTTACCAGCATCCACGTCGCGTGGCTCACAACCATTCCTAGTTCCAGTTTCAGGTGTCTGGCGCCCCCTGCTGGCCCCCCGAGGGCACCAGAGACGCATGGAGGCACTTAGCATACGTAGAGGCCAAAAAGTCATACACATAAAATAAAAATAAATGGCCTGACTGCTGGCTGGAGCGAGCACTCCTTTAATCCCAGCACACAGGAGGCAGAGATAGGTGGATTTGAATCCCTGAGTTCAAAGCCAGCCTGCTCTACAGAGTCGGTTCCAGGACAACCAGGGATACACACAGATACCCTGCCTGGAAAAACAAAACAGGGCAACAAGGTTGTCAGCACTCCTAAGCTCGCTAGAAAGCCCTGGGTTCAACCCCAGTGGAAGGAGGGGAGGGGTGGAAAGACAGAAAGGAGTTGGTGGAGGACTCTTCAGGGGGAAAATGCTTTATTTTTTGGACTTTTTTTGTTGTTGTTGTTGTTGTTCTTGTTTTGTTTTTCAGCTTTTTAGTTTTTCAGAGACAGCGTTTCTTCTATGAAGCTCTGACTGTCCTGGAACTCACTCTGTAGCCCAGGCTGACTTCACATTCCACCTGTCTATCTCCTGAGTGCTGGGTTCAAAGGTATGCGCTGAAAGATAGAAAAATCATAAGTTGATCCCCTGAACCCTACTCTTAAAAGCAAAGACATAAAAACCTGTAAGTCAAACACTGTGTTGCCTCAGTCCCAGGAAATTAGCTGACCATTTGAACAGATGGCCCTAACTAAACAAACCTTAAGATTCATGGTGTCAGGATGCTATGGACCCGAGATTAGCTTGGCCGGGCTTTGAACTAACAGCCCTGAGACAGTTGGTGCCAGGATGCTAAAAGTTTGAGATAAGCCTGACCCCCTTGAACTGGAGCTCATGATATATAGTGTGAAACTAGTTCGAAATAGCCAATTATAAAGTGACACACCATCCATCTTAGGAATTTGAGATCAAATGTATCGATGACCTAGTGACCTGTTCCCCCTCCTTCCCCCTTCCCTAACTCCACTCTCAGCCTTCCCTCTTCCCTAACTCCACCCCCACCTGGTTTGTAGATTCCCCCTTAAAAGCTGTAAACTTCTTTTGTTCTTTTGCTGAATTCTGCTGCCCCTGCGTGGGCTTGAAGGAAAGACAGCCCTGGCTAGCCAGTAAACCTCTTGCAATTTGCATCAAGTTGTGTTTCTCGTGAGTGATTTGGGGTGCGTCTGCAGTTCTCCACGGATCGGTGAGGTCCTTTTCATTTGGGTTTTACAGCGCCACCGCCAAAGCAGGCTGCCCTTTTTGTGTTTGTTTTTATGACAAAGTCTTGCTGTGTAGCCAAGGCTGCCCTCATACCTTTAATATCCCTGCAGTGGCCTCCCAAATACTGACATTTAGCAGTTCTTGTTTGATTTTATGCTTTTGTTTGTATATCAGGTATTGAATTTAGGGCCTTGGACATGCTAGGCAAAGATTAAACCTCAGTCTGTTTCCTGCTTTTTATTTTGAGACAGGTTCTCACTGTGTTGTCAATGCTAACCTAGAATTTGGAATTATCCTGCCTCAGCAGCCCAAGTCAAGTAGCTGGGATGACAGAGCTTCACCATCATGTCCAGGTTTCTTTATTCTTCACAGTTACACATGCACGCACGCACGAACGCGCGCACACACTGTACTGGCTGGTTTTGTGTGTCAACTTGACACAAGCTGGAGTTTTCACAGAGAAAAGAGCCTCCCTTGAGGAAATGCCTCCATGAGATCCAGTTGTAAGGCATTTTCTCAATTAGTGATCAAGGGTGGGAGGGCTCATTGTGGGTGGAGCCATCCCTGGGCTGGTGGTTCTGGGTTCTATTAGAAAGCAGGCTGAGCAAGCCAGAGGAAGCAATCCAGTAAGTAACATCCCTCCATGGCCTCTGCATCAGCTCCTGCCTCCTGACCTGCTTGAGTTCTAGTCCTGACTTCCTTTGGTGATGAACAGCAATGTGGAAGTGTAAGCTGAATAAAGTTCTTCTTGCTTCTTGGTTATGATGTTTGTGCAAGAATAGAAACCCTGACTAAGACACACACACACACACACACACACACAGAGAGAGAGAGAGAGAAAGAGAGAGAGAGAGAGAGAGAGAGCATGCCTCAGTTAAAAAATGGAATGTGATATCCAGAAGGAACAGTTAAATCCTAAGGTCTATTCTTATATATAAATAGAAGTGCAGGGAGTTCTAAAATCCTGTGGTGACACTTTATTTCACGTAACGAAGACACAAGAATACTAAGCATGTGGATGAATAATTTCATCCTTCTGTCGTTGATAAAAATAGAAGCAAGGGAAAGAGAATCCCAATGCAGAAGGTGTCCATCTGTCAGGCTATATCGAATGGAGAAGACGCTCTTTATTTCAAATTTCTTTCTTAGGATCCTTGGCACCTTCTCCTTGTGAAATATTTACAGAAAATATACATTTAAAAGGGGATTTAAAACAGAAACAGAAATTCAAGCGAAATTCAGCAACCTCTGTACTTGCTCTTGCACAAGATGGTCTGTAATATGTTATCCTTTCCATAAAAAAATTTAAATTAAATTAAAACAAAAAGAGGCCATACCGAGTGATACAGGCCTTTAATGTCACCTACCAGGAAGATCAAAAGTTCAAAGCCTGTCCAGGTGACAATGTGAGTCAGTAGGTCAAAGAGAACCTTTGAGAACATACACATACACACACATCAAAAAGCACAAATAATAAAATTTTGAAAATTAAATACCTACCAGTCGTTGGTGGTGCATGCCTTTGATCTCAGCACTCAGGAAGCAGAGACAGGCAAATCTCTGAGTGCTAGGCCAGACTGGTCTATAGAGCAAATTCCAGGACAGCCAGGGCTACACAAGGAAACCCTGTCTCAAAAAACAAACAAACAAAAAGTAAATACATTTAAAAAAAAACCACTAGTGTAGAGCTTAAAACTACAGTTTTAAGATATCTGACACCTCTGGGTTCCGAGGCACTTGCACTCACATACACATACAACCCCCCCCATGGGCACTTGCACTCACATACAAATACCCCCCCCAAGTTGTGTGTATACTTTAGATATATATATATATAATCACGTAATCTTGGTCTTTTAACTACAACATGCCTTGCACCAGAAAACAAAAGTTGCAGTGCTTTGGGGAGCACTCCAGCAACACCTGGGTAGATCTCTGCGAGTTATGGGCCAGTCTGGTCTGAAATGTACTCTGAGCTCTGATTATTGTTGGTAAACTTCAGTCGGGGAACAAAGGTTTTCAAATCCCAAACCAGGCGGGACTCCTTAGAAACAGGCGTTTTAGGGTGCGTTCCACTAATGTGTCTCCTGCCGGCAGCCGTCACCCGGCTGGTGACGCAACCCGACGTTCTTCCCCGCCCGCGGTCGCCGGGATATCAAGATGGCGGCGCCCAGGAGCTGTGTTCTATGGCGCTACTGCGGCCGCGGGTGGTCGCGAGCAGCCGGAGACGGCAGGCTCCTCGGGTTTCGTAGATGCTGGCCATGGGCCACGCTGAGTGCGCGGCCCTTGTCCCAAGAGAAGCGAGCCGCGGAAACGCACTTCGGGTTTGAAACTGTGTCGGAAGAGGAGAAAGGCGGCAAAGGTGACGGGGCGAGAGGGTGGATGGAGCTTCTGCCGGGCTTCTGTTGGGTTGATTTGGTGCCCTGTTGGCCCTAGAGCTGTGTGCCTTAGAATCCTGACTTCCCAGGAGTATCCACCTCCCAGACCCACTCCCTCTTCTTGACAGTGTCTCTCTGTGTAACCTTGACTGCCCTGGAGCTTGATACGGAGGATACGGAGGACAGGCTGGCCTCGAACTCACAGAGTGTCTGCCTCTGCCTCTGGAGTGCTGTGGTTAAACAAGCAAACCCGGCTTGCTCCTCTTTTAAGCACAGCATGACCCTTAACTAACTCACACTCTCTCTCTCTCTCTCTCTCTCTCTCTCTCTCTCTCTCTCTCTCTCTGGGTTTTGTTTGTTTTTTTTTGGGGGGGGGGGGGTTAGACAGGGTTTCTCTGTGTAGCCCTGGCTGTCCTGGAACTCACTCTGTAGACCAGGCTGGCCTCGAACTCAGAAATCCGCCTGCCTCTGCCTCCCAAGTGCTGGGACTAAAGGCGTGTGCCACCACTGCCCGGCGACCCTTAACTCTCATCAACTGTGAGATTGTATGTGCCTGGTGCCGTGTAGACATTTCCCACCCATTTCTCACTTCAGTTTTCCAGTAGTGGTTGTTGTTAATACTTTACTGAGGAAATACAGAGTTAAGGTTAAGCAAGAAGTTGCACAATTTAACATGCTAAGCCGGGAGCTGGGACTGTGGCTCAATTGGTAGAGTGCTTGCCTGTCACTCCCTGCAGCTCAGTTCCATTCCCAGCACTAAATACGTTGTGTGTGGTGGTGTAAACTTGTGTTCCCAGCACTTAGAAGGTGTAGGCAGTAGGATTTGAAGTTCAAGGTAACTCTACTATACCGTGAATTTGAAGCCAGCCGCAGACAGATCCTGTTTCTACAGAGATGAATACAAATTTGCTGGTAAGTGGGAGAACTACTATTTTTTGGTTTTGTTATTGTTTTTTAATGTTTATTTGTATATATGAGTACACTGTCGCTGTCTTCAGACACACCAGAAAAGGGCACCAGATCCCATTACAGATGGTTGTGAGCCACCATGTGGGTGCTGGGAATTGAACTCAGGACCTCTGGAAGAGCAACCAGTGCTCGTAACCACTGAGCTATCTTTCCAGCCCAAGAACAAGAACTACTATTCTTTTCTTTCTTTCTTTCTTTCTTTCTTTCTTTTTTTTTTTCTTTTTTTTTCTTTTTTTTTTTTTTTGGTTTTTCGAGACAGGGTTTCTCTGTGTAGCCCTGGCTGTCCTGGAACTCACTCTGTAGACCAGGCTGACCTCCAACTCAGAAAAAATCCACCTGCCTCTGCCTCCGAGAACTGCTATTCTAACACAGAATTTACATTCTTATTTTCTTACTAAAAGAAACACTATCTCTTCCCCGTGTGTGTGTGTGTGTGTGTGTGTGTGTGTGTGTGTGTGTATGGCAGAGAAAGGCAGATCTCTGTGAGTTCAAAGCCAGCCTTGTCTATGTAGTGGTTTGAGTTGCCAGCCTTGTCTATGTAGTGGTTTGAGTTCCAGGACAGCCAGAGTTACACAGTGAGACCCTATGTCAAAAAAAAAAAAAAAAAAAAAAAAAAACACCACATCAAAACTGTCTGCCAGATGTAGCGCCACGCTTATAATCAACCCCAGCATTCAGGAGGCCTGGGGTAGGAGCACAAGTTCAAAACCTTTCCTAAAACAACAACAAACAAACAACAAAAACAAGCTTAGCAGTTACAAGCACTTGTATTCCTAGCATTCATGTGATTGTTCACAGCTGTCTATAATAGCACAATGTTTGACCCTTTTGGGTCGAGCCATCCTTTCCCAGGGGTCGCCTTAGACCATCAGAAAATACAGATATTTACATTACAACTTACAACACTAGCAAAACTACTGTTATGTACTTAAGAAGTAGCATTGAAAATCATTTTATGGTTAGGGGTCACCACAACGTGAGGAGCTGTACTAAAGGGTCCCAGCATTTTAGGAGGTTGAGAACCATGGACTATAACCAGTTCCAAGGGATCTGAAGGCCTCTTCTGGCCTCCATGGGCATCAGGCACACATGTGGCACACAGACATACATGCAGGCAAATACTCGTACACATGAAATAAGAATTAATGTATTTTGAAAAGCCCAACAGATAGGATTTTGCTAACATTTTAACGGTTCTTAATTTTGGTTTAAAAGTTTAAATCCTAAGAAAAATTACAGTTTTGAGGGGTGTGATACTGTTTTATTTTTGTTTAAAAATGTAGCAGGAGTGATCTGAACACATTTCCCCTTGTCGTGGAGCTTATGACAGTAATTAAGCATGCTTCCTGTGACTTGGCAGATTAACCCCTTTCTAAGCTTTCACTGGGAAGCTGGAGAGGTAGCTTGGTCAGCTTCTAGCCTTTCCACATCACCAAACACCTCCAAGAACCTCTTGAATGGAAATTCTAAAAATTCTATTATATTTGTGTGTGTGTGTGTGTGTGTGTGTGTGTGTGTGTGTGTGTGTGTGAGAGAGAGAGAGAGAGAGAGAGAGAGAGAGAGACAGAGAGCGAGCGAGCGCGAGCGCTTTGTGAGGTCAGATGACAACTTGCAGGTGTCAGTTTCTCCTTTGCTGTGTGAGTCCTGGGCCTCAAACTCACATCTTCAGGCTTGGAGTGCTCCACCCACTGAGCCATCCATCTCCCTGGCCCTGTGACTTTTATTTCCTGCCACTTCTTCCTCCGGAACACCTTGAACCCGATTGGCAGAGCCCTGCGCCTCCCCTAGGGCAGAGAGTTCACCCTCACTCACTGGGTTCCTCCGCTATGGACAGTCACCTCTTCCTCCATTACTGCACCGACAAGGGTCCTCCCACCAGTGCTCTTTGTTGCTGTTCTGGTTTGCTTGGTTCTTGTTGGCCGCAGGGCTGGGGATGAAGTTCCGGGCTTCCCTCATTCAGTCAGGATCTAAATCCGCATTCCTTTGCTCTCTCTCCCTTTTTGTTGCTCAGTTTCCTCTTTCATTTCTCTAAGTATGCATCATGGGTTTGTTACCAAGAGACCAGGAAACAGCAGAAGTGTTATGCTCTGGCCTGGCTGTAAACGGTCTATAAAACAGGTGACATAACTGGCCACTGAGAGGACACAAGGACACACACCTATGCTTTCCTTCCTTTCTGTCTTTTTTTTTTTTTTTTTTTTTTTGGTTTTTCAAGACAGGGTTTCTCTGTGTAGTCCTGGCTGTCCTGGAACTCACTCTGTAGACCAGGCTGGCCTCGAACTCAGAAATCCACCTGCCTCTGCCTCCCCCAGTACTGGGATTGAAGGTGTGCACCACTACCTGGTCCTCCTATTTTCATAGTGAGTCATGGAATGAAAACTTCCTGAAGCTTGTATTTCATGCTCATACTCATGGTTAAGCCAACATCAGGTTGGGGTGGTGATGTTGGGCGTTAGGAAAGAGGTTGATTTCTTTTGTAGACTTTTAATCCTTTTGATACAAGGTGGTGTTGAGGGCTGAGGAAGTCACTCTCTGATAGGATTCTTGCCTGCTATGTGCAAGGCCCTAGATTCAGTCTCCAGCACCACAAGAGGTGGAAACGTAATGTTAAGATCATGGAACATTTTGGCTTAGTGTCACCATACTAAGACAAGCACTTTCAATAGGGAAGACTCCCCTTTGTTGTCTTCATTTACATTTCCCCAAGTCACTCCTGTTGATCACAGTATCTGTCCTGCACCCCAAGCCACTCCTGTTGATCACAGTGTGTCTGTCCTGCACCCCAAGCCACTCCTGTTGATCACAGTGTCTGTCCTGCACCCCAAGTCACTCCTGTTGATCACAGTATCTGTCCTGCACCCCAAGCCACTCCTGTTGATCACAGTATCTGTCCTGCACCCCAAGCCACTCCTGTCCTGCACCCCAAGTCACTCCGTTGATCACAGTATCTGTCCTGCACCCCAAGTCACTCCTGTTGATCACAGTATCTGTCCTGCACCCCAAGCCACTCCTGTTGATCACAGTGTCTGTCCTGCACCCTAAGTCACTCCTGTTGATCACAGTGTGTCTGTCCTGCACCCCAAGCCACTCCTGTTGATCACAGTGTGTCTGTCCTGCACCCCAAGTCACTCCGTTGATCACAGTATCTGTCCTGCACCCCAAGTCACTCCTGTTGATCACAGTATCTGTCCTGCACTCCAAGTCACTCCTGTTGATCACAGTATCTGTCCTGCACCCCAAGTCACTCCTGTTGATCACAGTGTGTCTGTCCTGCACCCCAAGTCACTCCTGTTGATCACAGTGTGTCCGTCCTGCACCAGTCTATCAGGTGTTTGAGAGCGTGGCCAAGAAGTACGATCTGATGAATGATATGATGAGTCTCGGCATCCATCGTGCTTGGAAGGATTTGCTCATCAGGAAGATGCGTCCGCTGCCTGGGACCCAGCTGCTCGATGTGGCTGGAGGCACAGGTAATGCTAATTCGGCTCTTGGTGTACGTCTGCTGTTGAAGTGGCTGCCTCACCCACCATTAGGTTGAAGGTGGCGGCTAGGTCAGTGTGCATCAGCTTCTGAGAGGGCAAGCGATGGTCCACAGAAGCTTTGCACTGCAGCTTTTCTGTTTGGTTGTTTTCAAGACAGGGTTTCTCTGTGTAGCCCTGGTTGTCCTGGAACTCACTTTGTAGACCAGGCTGGCCTCGAACACACAAAGATTCACTTGCCTCTGCCTCCAAAGTGTTGGGATCAAACATGTGTGCCACCAACCCTGATATCCCTGGCGCTTTTCTTTCTTCTTCTTTTTTTTTTTTTTAAAGATTTATTTATTTTATGTATATGAGTGCTGTATCTCCATGTACATCTGCATGGGACAAGAGGACATCGGATCCTATTTTAGATGTTGTGAGCCACCGTGTGGTTGCTGGGAATTGAACTCAGGACCTTTGGAAGAGCAGCCAGTGTTCTTAACCGCTGAGCCATCCCCACTTGGCACTTTTCTAACAGCACTTTACAAGGTAAAAGGCCCGTGTTTTGTGGCATTTCATCATCTGAATGACTGCTATACCTGTTTTCGTTGTTGTTTTGTGTTGTTCAAGACTATGTGGTCTTAGCTGGCTTTAACTCACTGTGTAATAATCCAGGCTGCAACTCCCTGCCACCTGCTGTCCTGCCTCTGTCTCTCAGGTGCTGGGATTACAGACCTAGGACACCATGCCCAGCTTGGGTTTTTTTCCCTCCTCAATGCTGGGGAGTAAACCCAGGGCTTCACAAATACCGTAGCTAAGTGCTGTGTCATGGTGCTCTGCACCAGCCTGTTCTATCTTCCATTTGGCCTTTAATCTACTTTCCTTCTGTTTGTAGAGAAGCCTTTTCTCATGTGACATCAGCTACGTAGGACATAAGCCACTTAGGCTACCTTCTCATCAATCAATCCACTCCATGTCAGGTTTCAGAATATATTGTAGGTCTTTGTTTCCTGTTGCACACCAAGTATCTGGGAGAAAAGTGTTAAGAAAGTATGTGTCAGAAAGCCTTTAATCCCAGCATTTAGGAGGCTGAGGCAGGAGGATTCAAGTGAATTCAAAGCCAGGCTGGATTCTAGGCTGTGGAAGCTGTGAAGCCAGACTGGGCTATAGATGAAGACTCTGTCTCAATCACCAGAGGCTGAGGAGGTAGCTCAGTGCTCAAGAGTACATACTGAGGCAGGGTCTCACTGTGTAGCCTCAAATCCAGAGATCCAACTGCCTCTGCCACCAAGCACTGGGGTCAAAGGTGTGCGCCACCACTGCCTAAAGTACACACTTAGAATCCTAATCTCCCGAAGGTGTAGGCCAAGGAAACAAACTGCCATTGCTACATAGCAAGCTTAAAGACAGCCTAGGCTACTCCAGCCCCGTCTCAAACACCACACAGCAGCAACATCAACCAATTAATAAAACACACGCTGGGGGCTGCGGTGCTCGGCAGAGGAGCGTTTGCCTAGGCTCATTTTGCAAACCCTCGGTTGACGGCAAGCGCCAGGCAACAACAGACTAAGTCGCTACACACACCAAGCGAGCTGTTGTTACATTGCGTTGTTGTTTAGGAGTGATGACACAGGGCAAGGGTTTGATCTCATTGCACAGCAATCCATAGTTGAATCTGTAGCTGTGTAACCTGCAGAGACAGCGCCATCTTACTGCTTATGTTACTTTTATAAAAGCTTGTTTCTTGTTTTTTAGAGCTAGAGTCTTACTGTGTTGCTATGGCTGGCCTAGAGCTCTGTACATAGATCAGGCAGGGCTTAAAGACCCACCTGCTTCCCAAGTAGTGGGATTTCAGCCACATGATCTTCTGTTTTTGTTTTTGGAGACAGGGTTTCTCTGTGTAATAAGCCCTGGCTGCCCTAGACTTGCTTTGTAGACCAAGCTAGCATGGTTTTTTGTTTCGTTTTGTTTTCTGAGATGGGTCTCATGCTGACTTCAAAGTCATATATTTGAGATGTGCCTGATCCACTTCCCTCCACCTCCCAAGAGCTAGGATTACAGGCCTGCAACTACAGGCTTGGTGTAGGCATGCTGGGGACAGAGCTCCAAACTTCGTGTGCCCTAGTGAAGCACTCCCCAACTGAGCTCCAACTGAGCTGCACCCACCTGTAGTCCTTAATATGAAAATTATTGTAAGCACTAGTTGTGTGGGGTACACATGTAACTCAGTACTCAGTACTCAGGGAGTGGACACACATGGACCTGGAGGTCAAAATCATCCTTAGCTACAGAGTGAACTCATGGCCAAACTGGGCTACATGAAGCATATCAAAAAAAAAGAAAAAAAGAAAAAAAAAAAAAGAAAGAAAGGAAGGAAGGAAGAAGGAAAGGAAGGAAGAAATGAAGGGAAGAAGGAAGGGAGGGAGGGAAGGTTGGTCAGTTTAGCTTAATCAGGAATGGCAGCACGCATCTAGAATCAGCTCAGGAGACCATAGCAGGAGGATCAGGAGTTGAAGGCCAGCCTCGATGGCAACATAGACATATCCGTTGTCAGGGTGGTAGTGAAGAACTGGTCTCTGCCGAAAGGAGTGGAAACGTCCATCCTCCAGTGTATCCCCTCTTGGCCTCTTTTTGCTCTTATGGGCTTGGGAAACTGTTTGCTTGGTTTCGTTTGCATCTTTCCCTCTTTGACTTCCTGCAGGCGACATTGCATTCCGGTTCCTTAGTTACGTTCAGGCACAGCATCAGAGGAAACAGAAGAGACAGCTGAGGACGCAGCAGAATTTATCCTGGGATGAAATTGCCAAAAAGTACCAGAATAAAGAGGATCCCTTGGGAGGCTCGCTTGTCGTGGTCTGTGACATCAACAGGGAGATGCTGAAGGTTGGGAAGCAGAAAGCCTTGGACCAAGGGCACACAGCTGGTGAGTCCCTCGGCAAACACGGGCAGTGTCTGCGTTTGTAGAGAGTAAGGGGTGCCCATCAGGTGCTAAACTATTGAGTGTTCCAGCTTCTGGAAGTGTGAGCAGTCAGCGGCCGCTAAAGATGGTGTGTGTACTTAGCACAGCTCATAGGTATGCTCCTGAATTTGGTCAACACGCCAAGCTTGACCAACGGCGTTGAGTGGCCCACAGAGCTTAAGGCTCTCCTTTTTTGTTATAATTTTTTAAATGTGTATAAGTGTTTAACTTACATATATGTCTCTGCAGCATGAGGATGAGGGTGCCTGGCACCTACAGAGGCCAGAAGACCTGGAGTTATAGATGATTGTAAGCCAACTGGATGTTGGAACTCAAACTCAGGTCCTCTGGAAGAGCAGCCAGTGCTCCTATCTGCTGAGCCATCTCTCCAGCTACTGTTAATTCTTAGTTATAGTTTTTATTTAATGGAGATAGGGGAGAATTATGCAGGTGCCGTAGCATTTCTGTGGAGGCCAGAGGACAACTTGTGGGAGTTGGTTCTGGGGATCGAACTCATGCCATCAGGGTTGATAGCAGTCACCTTTACCCACCGAACCATCTCACTAGCCCAAAGAATCTTGTCAAGTTGTTTGTTTGGTTTTTTTTTTTTTTTTTTTTTTTTCTTGTTTGTTTTGTTTTAATACAGGATCTTAACTGTATTTGTAGCCTTGGCTAGCCCAGACCTTACACTGTAGACCAGGCTGGCCTTGAACTCATAGCAGGGTCTTCTGAAGACATACATTTTTCTTTTTCTTTCTTTTAAAATGTTTTTCCAGTTCTAGGGACTGAACTCAGGGTCTTGTACGTACGGACAGTGCTACCACTGATTTTACATCTGGCCATTGAATATTTCAGAATACTTTCCCTAGCCTGGTGTGGTGGTGCGTACTTTTAATCTCAGAACTTGGGAGGCAAAACCAGGTAGATCTTTGTGCGTTTGAGGCCAGCCCAGTCTACATCGTATGTTTTAAGCTAGTCCAGGCCATGTAGTGAGACCATCTCAAACAAGCTACAACAAAAGCTTGCCCTTAATATTTGCAAGATCACCAATGATGCTGGATGAAGCGCCCTCTCAACACAACTTTGCATCCATTGGACGAACTCTTCCACACCGGCACGGCAGTGCAGGCAGCCAGAGAGACGGGGCGTCACAAAAAAGTCCACTGGGCAGTGTCAGCATTTCTCCCCTCCCCCCAAGGAATGTCTGGTTATTTTAGGCCAATTATTGTCTTCCTCCTCCTCACACATCAAGAAGGAGCTGCCCAGACAACTACAGCCCACTTGGCCTTCATGATGAAGGACTCTTTGTCAGCCATCCACACTAGTGTAGCAGTCTCCAGACAAAGGCACTGTGTGTCTTACTCCTGCTGACAAATGTATTTCCCTTTGCTGGTGTCAGCTGTAAGGAGTGAGAACAGTCAATGACAGGTAATGTTCCCTTCATGAACCATCTCTTCCACGGTGTAGCTGTGAACCTGCTTAGGAAGCAGTTGTTTGAGACTGGATGTCACATCTCCCAGGCTAGCAGGTCAGGCTGGCTTGGAGCACCTGGTAATCAGTCCGACCTCTGCCGGCCTCCCTATGGAATGAGAAATAAAGCTGCTGAGTGGCCTTTAAAGAGCGTACTACTCTTGCAGTGCGGCACCCAAAAGGGCAGCTTATAGCTGCCTAAAACTCCAATTCCAGGGGCTCTAGGTCTCCCTCCTGACCTGTGTGGGCTCCTCTGCATGTGGGATGCACTAACGCACACTCACACATGTGCACATAAAAAACAAACTCAGCCAAACCTCTCAGCTAAGCGGTTGGAGTCTGTCCTTTGTTAACATTACTCAACTTAGACACAGACTCGACATGGCTTCCAGTCCAAGCATGGTGCTGCATTAGTGTCATCAGAGCCCTTGGGAGCAGGGGCAGGTGCGTCTCTGTGAGTTCAAGACCAGCGTAGACTTCAACGACCAAACAAAGAAGGTTTTATTTATTTTTTTATTTTATGTGCACTGGTGTTTTGCCTGTATCAGTGCCTGTGAAGATGCTATAGCTCCTGGAATTAGAGCTACAGACAAGTTGTGAGCTGCCATGTGGGTGCCGGGAGTTGAACACGGTCCTCTGGAAGATCAGCCAGTGCTCTTAACCACCAGGCTGTCTTACCAGCCCCTGGAGGTTGAATTTATAAAAAAGTAAAGACTAGAGAAAACAGAAGGGGAAGCATCAAGAATTGGTTGGCTGTTGCAGAATTGCTGTCTGCAGATGAATCTGGAAGGGCAGAGACTAGTCAGCTGCAGGCCTTTCCGGTTGTGACTTTCCTTTTGTAAGGATTCAAGTCAGAGGATTTTAGTCCTCGGCTCTCTGTCTGGTTTCACAGGTTACTTTCTGCGTGCATGCAGGAACTTGAGTGTGAGAATTCCACGGTGATTTTCAGTGTGATCTCCTGGGACCCAGTGCAGGAGCTTAGACCAAATAGTAACCTCCTATAACGTTTATGTGACAGTGGTGGGGTATTTCACATTAATTTGCCTGTTTTGTGTGTCTATCTGTGCCTGTGCCTGTGTGTGTGTGTGTGTGTGTGCGCGTGTGCACAAGCATGTTTTTGTAGAGGTCAAAGAACAGTTACATGAGACGTGGTTCTCTCCCTCCGCTGTGTTGTGTCCTAGGGTCAGACGATGCTAACACCTTTCTGCTGAGCACCTCGCTGGCCTTAGTTAATCAGCTCCAAACCCACATCCGTCAGGAGCAGTTAGGTTGATAAGAATCTATAGTTTCTGAACTCAGAACCAGGCCAGTGATGTAGGCCCATAATCCCAGATATTTTGGAGGCTGAGGCAGAAGAATCAAAAACTCCAGGGCAGCCTAGGCTTGAGTGAGTGAGTTCCTGGTCAGCCTTGAACAATTTCATTAAATTCATCCCAAAGTTAAAAGTTGAAAGACAGCTGGAGATGTGAATAGTGGCATCCATGTATAATCCCAGCACTCAGAGAGTGGAGGCAGGAGGATCCCTGCAAGCTGGTAGAGGCACATGCCCATAACCTATCACCCAGGAAGACCAGACGTTCAAAGTCATTCTCAGCTGCATTTAAATCTGCTTCCAGCAATGGTTTGTCTCACTGGCATCTCAGAGAGAAGGGGGAGGAGTTGATGCCACGGGCTGAACCCATACGCACGCAGACTATCTGTTCTACCTCTGAGCCTTTAACACTTTAATCTAGTTACATGTTTTCTTTTTTAATGACTTAGTTTGTTTTATGTGTATGTTTTGCTTGTGTGTATGTTTGTGCACTGAGCACATGCCTGGTGCCCGAAGACATCCAAAAGGGTGTTGGATTTCCTAGAACTGGAGTTACAGGTGTTTGTGGCCGCCGTGTTGGTGCTGGGAGTTGAACCCAGGTCCTCTGCAAGAGCAACAACTACTTTTAACAACTGAGTCATCCCTCGGCCTCGCCCCTCCTCAAATATTTTCAACATAAAATCTGTGGGTGGGGACTTGTAGATGTGCAGCAGCTATAGAAAGAGGCACATGCTGAACTCTGTACTAGTCACTCATTGAGAACTTCAGTTTATTTCCATTTTACAGATAGATTGAACAGGGACTGGAGTAATGGTGCAGTGACTAGGAGCACTTCCTGCTCCTCCAGAGGACCTGAGCTCAACGCCCAGCACCCATGTTGGGCAGTTTGTAACTCCAGCTCCAGAGGAACCAGGACGCCCTCCGGCCTGTCTAGGCTTAGGCCTCTACTACACTTGTGGTAGACACACAGATAAATAAGAAACCAAAACCAAGAGTATTTTTGAATCTATCACAAGGGCTGGGACTGTGGCCCAGTGGCAGAATGCTTTCGTAATGTATGTGAGTCTCTGGGTTTGATGCCCCGCCCCCAACTAAAGTAAAGGACCTAAGTAACAGTAGGTGAAAGTAGTCTCTAACCCACAGGCCCTGGCTCAGCATAGAGCTAACCATGAAGCGCCTGGTTGGGGAGACTGCTTAGGGTGGGGCAGATGTGCAGCTCAAGGGTGTGTAGCTCGGGTGTGCAGCTCAGGGGCAGCATTTGCCCAGGACAGCATGCCAGAGTTTGTCCCCAGCACTGAGAGAGACAATGCCAGTAAGTAACTGTCCCCAAATAAGTTAGGCTCTCAAAATTGGAGGACAACAGTGAAGGCTGCATGAGTACAGTAGAGAAGGCAAGTGTGTCACGCCTTCTGACATAGTCCATGGTCCCCACAACACCACCCGTGGTCCCCACAACACCACCTGTGGTCCCCACAACACCACCCATGGTCCCCACAACATCCTCAAATTCTCCTTCACTTCACTTCTGACATTACCCAGACCCTGCCTCAGGGGCTCCATGTCACTGGACCGTCCCCACCACACTGGTGCCTAGGGCACTCCCCTTTTATTTTCTCTGGGCCACGGGAAGTAGCTGCCCAGCGTACCTCTGTACCCAGCGCGGCTTCTGTCTTCCAGGACTTGCGTGGGTGCTGGGGGACGCCGAGGAGCTGCCCTTTGACGATGACACATTTGATGTTTACACCATTGCGTTCGGGATCCGGAATGTCACCCACATTGACCGGGTATGAAGAGTTGCGTGCTCGCTTCTGTGACTTTGAGGATAATGGTGTCTCTGGAGTGGACCGTCCTCAACTGAGGACAGGGAAGAGTCTTTTCTGAGCCCAGTACTTAAGGGGAATGACTATTTTAAACTTGGAGGTCTCTTTCTCTTCCTCCAACCTCAGTGTATTTATTTATGGTGTGTTTGTGTGTGTGTGTGTGTGTGTGTGTGTGTGTGTGTGTGTGTGTACGCGTGTGGGTATGGTGGGGTGGGGTGCATGCTGGTGTGCTGGCCCTGTGAAGCATGCTTCTACATAGGTGCTGGGGATTTGAACTTAGCTCCTCTTACCTCACCCACAGCAAGTGCTCTTACACACTGAGCTATCTTCATAGCCCTCCTCTCTTAAACATAGGGGTTAGTTTTCTCTCTTTCTCTTTCCTTCCCTTCTTCCTTCTTTCTCCTCTTCCTCCTCCTCCCTTCCTCCTTCCTCATTTTTCCCCTCAAGACAGGATTTCTCTGTGTAGCTCTGGCTGTCCTGGAACTCACTCTGTAGACCAGGCTGGCCTCAAACTCAGAAATCCACCTGCCTCTGCCTCCCAAGTGCTGGGATTAGAGGCGTGCGCCACCACTGCCCGGCAGAATATTCTTTTCTTAAAAGGATTCAGCTTTTTATTTCTACTTGAACCTTCTGTTCAAAACATTTAAAGTCCATTTGCAACTGGCTTTGTGACGTGGACTCCCACTGTCTGACTTTCGGGTGGAACATCGTTTGTAGCCATTGCTCTGGTTTGAATACAGGTAGTACTTAACAGAAAACCCAGGGTGACACTGTTGAAAGGGTCTGTGAAACTTTAGCTGGAGCCTTACAGGAACCCCATAGGTCAGTTGAGTGTGTGTGTGCGCCTCCCCTCTCCTCTCCCTCCCTCCCTCCCTGTTTCTTTATTTTGGTTTTCTCTCTCTCCCTTACTTCTCCCTCCCTCTTTCCCCTTCTCTATAGAACTTGGAAACTGAGATCAAAAGATCAGGGTAGCCTTTAATCCCAGCACTTCGGAGGCAGGGGCAGGCAGATTTCTGTGAGCTCCAGGACAGCCAAGGCTATACAGAGAAGCCCTATCTTGAAAAGTAAATGAACCAGAGGGAGCAAGCAAGTGATCGAGCAAGCGAACAGGGTAAATGCACTTGCTACCAAACCCAACAACCTGAGCTCAGTCCCCAGGACATACAAGGCAGAAGGAAAGAACCATCTCCTACCTGTAGTGAGAAGTTCGTTTCTTTGAAAAACACAGAAATAATACAAGAATATGTTTTTCTTTTAATCCCTGGTGTGGGACACAGGGCGCTTCACACTGTTAACAGCAGCTGACTGTGATTTGCCTCATGCCCTAGGAGGGGAGTGATTTTGCCAGCTGCACATAGTTTCTGCAATTGGGTGATGTTTGGAATTCTGGTGACTTTTCAGAGGATATATAAATGCTAGTTCCCCAAAAGGTGGGTTGGGTCATTGGTTGTGAGTTAAGTACTTATATGCAAAAAATAATAATAAAAATAAAAAATAAGGAATCAGATATCCTGACTGCGAAGATCAAACTTGTCCCAAGGAACTTGATGCCCCTAATCAGCAATAGGGTATGGAAACTGACTTACTGTTTAGACCAGACTGGCCTTGAGTTCAGAGATTCACCTGCCTCTGCCTCCCCTGGGCTGGGATCAAAGGTGCTCAGCTATCTATCTGTCTGTTTGTCTGTCTGTCCATCTATCTATCTATCTATCTAGTTTTTTTTTATTATTATTAAAAATAGTACGTTGTAGGCAGGTGTGGTGACTCACGGCTATAATCTCAACACTGGGAAGGCAGGAGGATGCAGTTTGAGGCCTGCTCTACACAGTGGCTTCTAGGCCAGCAAGATCTATGTGACAATATCCTGTCTACAAAAAACAACCCCCCCAAAAAAAAAAATCCTTTTTATTCTTTTGAAGCTGGGTCTCTAACCTGGAACTCACTGTGTAGCCCAGGCTGTCTTTGAACTTGCAGCAATTCTGTTTAGTTTCACAAATGCTAGAGTTGTAGACACAGGGCTACCACATCCAGCTTAAAAAATTAAAACTAAGACTTAAAAAAAAAACCTCTTTTCTAGATAGAATATGCTATACAAATTAATCCTGTAAATAATTACTTCTTTTTTATATAGTGGGAAAATTTAGTATCTTTCCACATTGTGTGCTGTGTCTGACACCAGTCTTGTGGGGTTTTCCCACACCACAGAGTTCTCTGCACACAGTCGAGCCACTGAGTGCCCTCCAGTTGACATTAACTATCTGGATTGACAAGCATTCCTCCAGGTTAAGGGCTCTGTCCACTAAACCTCCCTCCAGTTCAGATATAAATTTCTCACTGGCTACAGATCGGAGGGCTTTGGAACCCCATCTGTGGGTTTGATCATTTGCTAGGATGTAGTTTTTCTAAGCCAGGCATGACAGGATATTCCTGCAACTGCAGGATCTGGGAGGCTGAGTGAGTCCCAGGCTGAGTCCAGATTATATAGCTAGAGCCCAGCTTTGCTGCTGTTTGTTTTTGAGAAAAGGTCTGTAACCCTGTGTGTCCTCAAACTCACCATACAGATCACCTGCTTCTGGTTCCAGACTGCTGGGATTAAATGCATGTAGTGCTTGTATGAGACCTTGTCTCAAAGAGACAAAGCAAAAGCAGTCTTTGTTGCTTCTTGGCTCCGAGGCCAGCAGTTTGCTCTGCTTGGTAGACCCATCCTGTGTGTCTTCACCAGAGTGTGAAAGCAAAAGTCCACCCATCAGCCTGGAGCCTACAGGACTGTAAGCCCAAAGAAACTTTTGTCTTTGAGTTACTGTGCGGCAGTTTGTTGCAGCGCAGGGCAGCCAGCACTGCATTCTGCAGCTTGGTTTTATGGCCTTCCTGCATCTATAGACAGTTTATTCATCATTCTGACTGAAACATGTCTTTGCCAGTTGTGGTGGCTCACAGCTGTGCTACATCACTCAGGAGACAGAAGCAGAATCATTGCAAGTTCAAGGCCACAGGGGTCTCTGTGATGACTTCTCAGCCCACAGCCAGGGACAGTGACAAGACTCTCAAAAACAAGAAAGGAAGATTAAGCCGGGCAGTGATGGCGCACGCCTTTAATCCCAGCACTTGGGAGGCAGAGGCTGGCGGATTTCTGAGTTTGGTGCTAAGTTGATCTACACAGTGAGCTCTAGGCCAGCTAGGACTGCACAGTGAGACCTTGTCTCAAATAAATAACTGTATACTGAGGGAAAGGCCAGAGGTGCACCAGGGCTTCAGCCAAGTGGTAGAATATTTGTCTAGCATGTGCAAGGCCCTGATATCAGCCTCCGGCATCCTAAAGGAACACACACACATACACACCAGTGATTGTGTATGTCTGTGTACATAAGATTAAACTCAGGGCTTTTATACATGTCATTAACAGTCTCATTAAGTTAACCTGGCCTTAAACTTGCCCTATAACGGGGACTAGCCTTAAACTTAGTCTCTGCACTCAGTCTCCCAAGCGGCTGAGTTACAGGCCTGGGCCATTGGTCAGACTCACATGGTGATTTTCCTCCATGTTATCACATAAAACTCTTGGCAGTGGTAATGCACACCTTTAATCCCAGAATTTAGGAGGCAGAGGCAGGCGGATCTCTGCGAGTTCAAATACAGCCTGGTCTATTGTATGAGTTTCCAGACAGCCAGAGCTAAACAAAGAGACCCTGTCTCAGAAACAAAAACAAAAGAATAAAATAAATTACCAACAGACATGTCATTTTCTGTCAAATAGATTCTTTTCATTAAAACTGTTACATTGCTGGGCAGAGGTGGCTCACGCCTTTAATCCTAGCACTTGGGAGGCAGAGTCAGGCGGATTTCTAAGTTCGAGGCCAGCCTGGTCTACAGAGTGAGTTCCAGGACAGCCAGGGCTACGCAGAGAAACCCTGTCAATAAATAAATAAATAAATAAATAAATAAGAAACTGTTACGTCGGGGTCTGGAGAGATGGCTCAGTAGCTGCTGTTCCAGAGGACCCAGGTTCCATTCCCAGCACCTATAGCAGGTCACATCTGTCTCTAACTGAGGCCCCAGGGAATATGATGCTCTGTTCTGGCCTCTGCAAGTACCACCAACACCCACACGTAAAGAGGTTTTGGAAGAGGTGTAACCCGCACTTCTAAGCTCTATCCTCATGGAGCTGTGCCCTGTCTGAATCAGCAACTGTCTCTACTCATGGGCCGCAGTGGCCTGTGATGTGGGGTAACGTCCGCACTGTATCTCCTGAGGATGTAAGGGAGTTTATGAGAAATGTCTGTGATGCACATAGAAACTAAAGCAGCCTCTGCCTCTCGGAATCGAGGAGAGGTCTGCTGAGGCTTTTCTTCTCACTCTTTCTCCCAGGCTCTCCAGGAAGCCCGACGGGTCCTAAAGCCAGGAGGACGGTTTCTCTGTCTGGAGTTTAGCCAAGTGAATGACCCCCTCATCTCCAGGTTAGCACCGGTGACAGGGGTTTATAAACGTATCTACAAAAGACTCCCCACCCCAAACCCAAAGTGGAGAGGAGTTAGTCAGTGAGCCACAGCCACTGACTGTGAGTTCAGAGACCCCAGAGGAAGGGGTACCTTCAGAGCTCACAAGTCCCAAGTGGAAATGCGTAGGCCGGAAGAGCCTCAACTTGTACCCACAGGCCTACTCAGGAGGCTGAGGCAGGAGGATCATTTCCAGTTCAACACTTGCCTGGTCTATATAATGAGTTCCAGGCCTTGCTAGTCTATAGAATAAGACTATCTCAGCCGGGCGGTGGTGGCGCACGCCTTTAATCCCAGCACTTGGGAGGCAGAGGCAGGCGGATTTCTGAGTTCGAGGCCAGCCTGGTCTACAGAGTGAGTTCCAGGACAGCCAGGGCGACTTAGAGAAACCCTGTCTCGAAAAAAAAGACTATCTCAAACCCACTGGCCAACCAAAACCTTAAAATCAGGAAATTGATTTCCAGCTTCCTTGGAAAAATCAGACGTCAGAAGCAGATCCGCCATGCAGGTATCAGGGGCAGGGTTAGCTGCTTCTCCTAGAGTTTTCTGGAGATTTGTCTCACGCTATGGGCCTCTTGGCCTCACTCTTGGCCTACTTACCTTGTTTCAGTCACTTGCTTGACTAGACATCTGAGTCAGTGACCCCTGCCTTACCAAGGTGACCTGATTATCATAAAGGGATGGACTCGACCACATTAGTCGTCCTCCGCCCAGCCACCCTTTGAGACAGGGTTTCTCTGTAGCTTTGCCTGTCTTGAAACTTTTGAAACTCCATCTGTAGACCAGGCTATTCCACCCACAAGCACACTTCTTTTTTTTTGTTGTTTTTTTTTTTTTTTTTTTTTTTTTTTTTTTTCGAGACAGGGTTTCTCTGTGTAGCCCTGGCTGTCCTAGAACTCTGTAGACCAGGCTGGCCTCAAACTCAGAAATTCACCTGCCTCTGCCTCCCAAGTGTTGGGATTAAAGACGTGCGCCACCACCACCCGGCACAAGCACACTTCTTGTTACTGGTAGGATAAGCCCAGAACCTGCTCTGAATCTTTTTTTTTTATTTTTTTAGGCTTTATGATCTGTACAGCTTCCAGGTCATCCCTGTCATTGGTGAGGTCATTGCAGGAGACTGGAAGTCCTACCAGTACCTTGTGGAAAGTATTCGCAAGTTCCCAAATCAGGTACTAAGAAAGATTTGTGACTTACAACAGAGTCCCCGAAGGTGAACCCCAGGCATCCCATGTGTCTTTTCTTGTGTTTCAGGAAGAGTTCAAGGACATGATTGAAGATGCAGGCTTTCAGAAGGTGACTTACGAGAACCTGAGTACAGGGATTGTGGCCATTCACTCTGGCTTCAAACTCTAGCTCCTTCTCTATGGTGGGGCACAGGCCAGTCATTTCTACTGAAGCCCGGGGCTGGAAGATCATCTCCCTGATGAGACAGAAGCTGAGCATCCGTCTCCTCTTAAGGCTATAAACCTTGGAGTTATATTCTGCATTGACCAGTCTCAAAAAGGAAGAAACAGATAACTACCTTTTTTGCAGCTCTCATTAGTAGCTGCCCAGGCTGCTGAGGCCTTCTCCCAGAAGTGTCTGGCCTGGTTTTTGCCAGACTCCTGCTAAGGCTCAGCTGTGCAGTGTGGGAGTCAGGTAGCACCAGCACGAATGCTGGTTTGGAGCTTATCCGTAGCTTCTCTATGACAGATGTGTTCTAGAGGGTAATGGATCTCTGGACTCCAGGGAGAATCTGAACCAGCCCTTCAGATTAGAATTGAATCTAGGGCCAAAAGCCACGGTCCAGGTCAGAATGCTGACAGTGTCAGCATCCCAGCCGGTGAGGTGCTCAGTGGTAAGCACCTGAGATCTGGGGCTGTGGGTAGAGCTCAGTGGAGCACGTGCTTGGCCAGTCGAGGCCCTGGGTTTGGTGCTCACCAGAAGCAAGCAAAGAGAAATAGGAATCTGTGAAGCAGTAAAGTTTACAATTTGGGTGTGGTTGTTACTCTTTCTTGGAAGAGGTGACACAAGTGTATGTCTGCGTCGTATCATCAGTGCTTGGCAGAGACGCCATCCTCCGCCATCCTTGCTTCCCGGCATTTACATGGTGGTTTACAGCTGTCTGTAACTGGGGAATCCAATGCCCCGTTTTGACCTGGTGGTCACTGTGCACACACACACATGCAGTGATATACATAAAAAGTTAAATAAAAATCTAAAAAAACTATGAGCCCTGGATGGCACAAAACTGCGACCTTAGCACTTAGGACTGCCACAAGCTGAGCCAAGCCTGCAGAGCAAGTTCCAGGCCAGCTAGGACTGCAAGTTGAGCTCATACTTCTCTCAAGAAGCTTAAAAGAAAAAAAAAAAAAAATTCCTGTGCTATAGCCTATCCCTCCAGGTCCAGGAATGGCCTAGGCAGAGCTTCCTCTCATTGCCCTCCATTGTGATGTTAGGGGACTTGATTGTTTTGACACCAAGAAACTGCAAACCAATCAGGTAAAGCAGCACACACTTCTCATCCCAGCACTCAGGCAGCTGAGGCCAGTAGGTTTTATACAAACATTTGTTTAAAAAAAAAAAAAAAGAGCCGGACAGTGGTGTGCCACGCCTTTAATCCCAGCACTTGGGAGGCAGAGACAGGCGGATTTCTGAGTTCGAGGCCAGCCTGGTCTACAGAGTGAGTTCCAGGATAGCCAGAACTACACAGAGAAACCCTGTCTCGAAAAAATAAAAAAAAAAAAAAAAAAAAAAAAAAAATAGGGTTCTCTGAAGAGCCTCAGATATTGCTTTTTGGCCCAGCACACCAGGGGTCAGTTATAGATCTCACAAGACCTCACCAAAAGCTAGCTACTGATGTCTCAGAACAACAGTGAAGAGCATGAGAAAATGCCAAACCTTACACAACTTTGTATTCTGTTTTTCAGCCAGCTGGAGAGAGCCTGCTGGCTTTTAAATTAACAGGAAAGAGCAGCCACTGGGATAAACTCCATACACCATCCAACCAATCTTACTTCTGTAGCAATGCTTTCTCACACCTGAACCCGAAAATAAGTCACCAGTTCCTGACAGTAAACATGGGTCTAATCAAATTACATTAGACCCGTCAGTGTCCAGCAATGTGGCCTTGCACCCGCTCTAGGGACTGTTGCTGGAGGCTATCAATTATAGTTTGATGGCCACAATCCTGTTGGGTTTCAAATAGGTCATAAGGAGGGAGAGGGACTCCATTCATGGGAACATTTTTACCTGTTCAAATAAACTGCATTGCCTTATCTGTGTTCACCTGGGTCCAAGCACCCCACTTTTTCTGCCAGTAGTAAGTCACACATGTCGCTGTCACAAAATGGTGGAACTATCAGGAGGGTGCCTATCTGTAACCCTGGCACTTGGCAGGTGGACAAAGGAACACTAGTTTAAGGCTACCCTTAACCTTTTGAGACCAGACTGAACTTCCTAAGACTGTCACAAAAAACAGGCTTTCGAGATGGCTGTGAATAGACTTGCTGCTTAGAATCCACACATTAGAGAACCTGACTGCCACATGAACAGCAAAGTCTCACATCTGGCCCTGACAGAACACCATGTCTAACCAAGTTCAAGTGGGTAGAAAAACTTGCAAAGTGTAACTGGCTTGATGCTCTGTAAGAAGCATCTGCCACTCTAAAGACAGGGCTATGCAGAGAAACTCAAATCTAAAGTAAAAACACTTTACCTGTGAAAATGGAAACAAGCAGCCCTGCAGGAAGGGATTCCCTAAGTGCAGCTTTGCTGCCTCAGCCTCTACCTGCTGGAGCCTTTCTCTTTAGGCCACAGTGGCTCTAAACTGACAATGGGGACACTTGGTGAACTACAGCCCCACAGCTGTAATTAGGTCCTTACATGAAGCTGTGACTCACCTGATTTCTGAGCACAGCCAGTGAAAGCTACAGCCTAGCAAGTGAACTCTTTGAGGTCCTCACTCCAATGCAGCCCGGCCTAGAACCTACACTACTTCCTTAGCCTAAGTGCTAGGCTGACAGGGATGGGGCCTCAGACCTGTGGCTAATTACCCAAATAACGCTGGAAAAACAGGTGTGGCCTGCCAAGCATTTCAAGAACTGTCTAATCCTACAAAAACATGGAAACCTCAGACAAGTCTCTGTCACTTAGCAACTGGTAACCTTCATCAACCTGTCTTTCTTGAACAAACTAGCAGAGAGGTACACATCTCCAACAGATTTATTTTTAAAGGAATGACCTAAGGGAGAAAAAAATGGGGTACAGAAGTATGGACTAGAAAATAAATACAAATGTAAGCTGTTTTACTAATTTTATAACCACAAACTTGTACAGAGAATGATGCCCTGTACAAAACAACAGATTCAAACGAGGTGTTCCCTTAGCAAGGCTGAAGATTCAGTCTCTGGTATTTGGAATTTAGGGTGCAGTCCTTGTTTTTGGATGGATCACTGGGTGTTTGGCACAGTCCATGCTTTTAACCAGATTTGAACAGAAGAATGGCCACCTGACCCAGGTAGAAGTAGATGAAGTGTTTGGTTTCATGTGTCACATAGCTACCGAAGTTCCGGCCCACAATGCAGTGCCAGGTGGGATTGTACTTCTTGTCGAACTCCTGGGAAGAAGAAAACAGAATTTTAGTGGTATGCCTGGAGTGCTACACTTTAGAAAAGCCAGAGCTCCTAGGACCAGAAAGGACAATACTGGCATCTGTAATTGTCTCCACACTAGGCTAGAAAAGTGCTCTACCACAACCCCAGCAAGTTCGTAGAAGAATGTTCCCTGGCTCTAAACCACCTACCTAGAACAGTAATGCAACATGCTTGCACTGAGGTAAAAATGGAATGGGAGCTGAGACCAGAAGTAGAAGGGTCATTTCCAAGGACAGTTGTTTCAGTGACTGCACCTCTTGATTATTTTTTGTTTTTCTGGTTTAGATAGTCTTTCTATATAGCCCTGACTGCCCTGGTTTGGTCTCAAATCAAAAACATCTGCCTGCCTCTGCCTTCCTAGCGCTGGGGTTAAAGGGGACCATCAGCTGCAGCTCACCTCCGACTACAACTAGATGGAGGTAGAGGACATCAGCGCTTGTAGTTTATTAGGTTGTTCCTGAGAACTCTACCACTCTATTTGCCATGCACCCCAAATCCAGGAAGACAGCCTCCCCCCTCCAAGGACAAAGTCTCATTACCACCTAATCAAGCTGGGCTGAAAAATAAATGCTACCAACACAATCTGACAGTAAGCGCCCATACTGTAGCCTTTAAAACCTCCTCCAGAGAGCACCTGCTACCTGATTCTGCCGTTCCAATAGACATTAGAACTAAAATGTGTTCATTTCCTCACTAGTCGGACAGAGTCGAGGCCAGAGATGTAAACTTCTTTAGGGCTCCTAGCATCTCATCCGGCAATCGGTATGCAAACCTCACTAAGCACAATGTCTCTTACAATCCAGATGCACACACTGCTGTGTTTGTCAAAAAAGGTATTCATTTCTGTTCCATGCCAGGCTTTCATCTTCCCCTTCTCCACTGGAACCCTCCCACGGCTTCGGCTTCCAGTTTCCTTCCAGCAAACATAGCTTGAGAAGTTGGCAGTCCTGCCAGCTTTCTTTCTACAAACTGCCATTTACCAAGCCTCCACCCAAGCCCCCAACCACCACTGCCACCCACTTTCCCTGAACTGTCGACTAACTCCCGGCTGGTAAGGCTGGCAAGATCTCCTCCTAGCCCGGCTGGAAACACCCACGCAGGCGCGCCCCCCCACCCCCACCCCTCCGGAACACCCAGATGGATCCTCGGCGCAGGAATCCTACAGTAGGGGGAACTGCTCGCTGCTCCCTGATCTTGGAAACCGTTGCTAGGTGGCGCTTTCCCCCAAGGAGCTGGGGGTTTAAAAAAAAAAAAAAAAAAAAAAAAAACTTCTAGCGTTGAGGGTCTGGTCTTCCCCAGAGGAACGCGAAATCCATCTGCGTCCTTTCTAGAACTCTCCATACCGAGCCGCCCTGAGTACCACAGGAAAACTCTGCCAGGCGCCCGGGGAACGCAGACTCGGGGAGAAGGAACTACGAGGTGCCGGGTCCTCACCTTCTTGATGTGGGCCGCAATATCCTTCTCTATGTTGTATTTCTCCAACGCCTGAGTAGCGCACTCCACAGAGTCCTGTTGCATCTCTTCCGACATGTCTGCATTTTTGATCACCGCCTTCCGGTCGCACATGGTTACCTGTGGGACGAGGCGCGGGAGAGGGAAGGGTCGGGGTGCGGGCCGCGCTCGCTCGCCCTCCCGACCGGCCCCTGAAGACGACGAGCCCCCCACCACCCGCTTCCGAGACGCAGCTCCCGCGGCCCGCACCGCAGGCCCGTGGGGTGAGGAGGACCCGAGCCGGGTCTCACCGTGGAGCAGGGGCCGGCCGGCTGCTGCGAGCTCCTAGAGAAGGTGCTGGCGCCGCTCAAGCAGCAGAGGACAGCCGGTCGCTACCGAAGCCGTGGCGCATCTAAGCAGCCCCACGCCAGCCGCCGCCGCCTAATCCCTAGGCCCCGCCCTGCGCCCGCGGCCCCGCCCCCGTCCCTCGTCGCTATTGGCTGATCACAGCCACCAGCCTCCTCCTATTGGTCCGCGGATTCAATGGTTCCCTCAGGATCTTTCTCCTGCATTTTGTTGCAGACCACAATGCACCGCGCACAGCGTCGGTTGCCCAGGCGATGCGCGGCACGCGTGCAGGCCCACACACCCTGAAGGCGGAGCCCGGGTCGAGTGGCTGGCTCCCGGACCACCCAGCAGTCTGGATGGCTGTGAGGGCGGGCGTCTTCGGCTCGGGCCCACTGAGGTTAGCCCAGGGTGTGTTCTGGAATCGCAGGTTCTAGAAGACCGGGAGCCGCCGCCCCAGGTGCCGCCCATTTCCACCCCCACCCGGGGTCCGCACGATTTACGGCCTTTGACAGGTGGCCTCGAGCCCAGAAAGGCTCTCCCAAGCAAGGGCGAGCCCCGACTCAGTTGCACTCGGAGTCGTGGGGCTTGGTTTAGAGCTCTGCTGTCTCATTCCTGAAGTTTGTAAGTGCGTGCGTGTGTGTCTCAGGAGGCCCTGGGCTTGAGAAGCAAGTTCTACCTTCTACCACCGAACCCCGTTTTCTTTCTTTTTCGTTTTTTTTTTTCCTGCCGTGTCCTCCCCACCTTACCCTAGCACGGTCTCCCTAGGTAGCCCAGGTTGATCTGAAGTTCGCAGTTCTTCTTTCTTGGCCTCCCCGCCATGCGCCATCACACCAGGTTAAATTCCTAATTTTACAACGTGACGCTATATAACGTTTATTTTATACTGTAACCCCTATGTAGCTGGTACTGCCCCAGAAAACGGCATACATCCTGACACCCTATAAGGATTGAGGGAGAGATTCAGGAAGGGATCAACTCCAGGAGGTAGAAGCCTATCTGCCAGGCAGTGAGGACCTCAGGATCTGGAATGTGGGTGGATGGCGACTGTGTGTACAGGTGAGGTTCCTGGTTCAGATATACCGTCCATTTTGGCAAGGTTTCTTGGTTGAGGATTTATTTATAGAAAGGAAGAAGTATCTTTACCTCAGAGGTGTCTCCTCTGGCATGACTAACCATACCTACATGATAGATAGATAGATAGATAGATAGATAGATAGATAGATAGATAGATAGATAGATAGAAATAACAAAGCCCAGTCGGTATTGCATTTGCTTGGTGTGAGTGCGGCCAGAGGCCGCGTATTTGATCCCCAGCAGACTAAGGGAGTCAGAGCACTTGGGAGATGGAAACAGAGGGACCTGAAATTCAAGTCCAACGTTGGGTAGATGGCTCCAAGGCTAGCCTGGGCTACATGAGATCCTGTGTAAAACGCCCCCTCCCCAATAAATAAAAAGAGTCAGCAGCAGCGATTGCGTGCTGACCGCTGCATGATACTCCTCACATCAGCTGTGTGTGAGACTCTCTTCTCTCTCTCTCTCTCTCTCTCTCTTTCTCTCTCTCTCTCTCTCTCTTTCTTCTTTCTTTTTTTTCTTTTCTTTTCTTTTTCTTTTTCTTTCTTTTTTTTTTTTTCTCGAGACAGGGTTTCTCTGTGTAGCCCTGGCTGTCCTGGAACTCACTCTGTAGACCAGGCTGGCCTCAAACTCAGAAATCTGCCTGCCTCTGCCTCCCAAGTGCTGGGATTAAATGCATGCGCCATCACTGTCCGGCAATTTTTCTTTCTTTTTAAAAATGTGTTTTGGTTGTATGTCTGTGTGCCACATTTGTGCCTGGTGCTCACAGAGGACAGGAGAGGGCATTGGATCCCCTGGGTCATGGATTTCAGAGTTGTCAACTGTCACATGGGTGAGGGGAATTGAACCTGGGTCCTCAGAAGAACATCCAAAATTGCTGAGCTATCCTTCCAGCCCCGAGGGGACCCTCTTTATCTACTTCTTAGCAGAGCTGTGCAAATGAGGATTGCCTTGAATTCCTGATCTTCCTGCTCTCACATTTCAAGTACTGGAATTTTAGGCAGGGGCCACCAAACCTAGCTGTAAGGGGTAGAGGAATTGAGCCAGGTCCTTGTGAGTGCCAGGCACAAACTCTACCAACTGAGCACTATCTAATCAGATATCACCTGAGTGGCTCCTTCCCCTGAATTCCTGTTCGCCTAGCTCCACCTGTTAAATCCAAGAACACTTAGATTTCCTGCATGAAGTTTGCCTAGTGCCTTTTCTCATGTGTTGTCCTTCCTGGTGAACTGCCGCCCCTGTTCCCCATTCCAGCGTCAGCACCCAACTCACTGTGGCTCAGTGGTGCAGCCGTCGCCTGGCATAGGAAAGGCCTAGGTTTTCCTCTATGTCAGGAAAAAGTACACTCAGGAAATATGACTGAAAATGTAAAACGTCTAGGTCCTATGACATCCCCCCCCCCCCATATTGGACGTCAGGAGATTTAAAGGGGCAGTAAGATGTGCAAGCTGGAGAACCTGAGTGTGATCTCCAGGAAATCCACACAGACACCAGGAGAAAACCAACCCCTCAGGGTCGTCCTCTGACTTCCACAAGTGAGACATGGTTCACGAGCACTGCCCCCACACCAAAAATAATGTTAGAAAACGCAAGAGGGGAGGGTAAGAAATGCGCTGCCTTTTCTGTTGTAGTTTTGAGACAAAGGTCTAACTGTGGTGCTTCATATGTAGAGCAGGCTGGCCCTGGCTTACAGAGATCCTCCTTAAAGATATGTACCATCCTACCCCTCTTTTCTTTTTCCTTTAAGAAGGCCCTCTGTAGTTAAGGTAGGGCTGGCCTTGAACCTTCAGTCCTCTTACCTGTGCCTCCTGAATGCTGGATTATTGGCTAGGCCAAGGTTATCATGAATGATTTAGAAATGGCTATTTTCTTGTGCGTGCTTGTGTGCCTTTGTGTGTGCATCCAAAAAAAGAGTGTGTAGGAAGTCATCTTTCCTTGTCTGTCTTACTCCTTTGAAACAGGGTTTCTCCCAGAACCTGCAACTCGTGGTTTCAAGCCTCTTGCCCTTCCTGTCTCTCTTGTACTCGTTTTTAGCATTACAGGCTTGTAGGGTTACAGGCATGTAGGGTTACAGGCATGTAGGGTTACAGGCATGTAGGGTTACAGGCATGTAGAGTTACAGGCATGTA
Source organism: Arvicanthis niloticus (assembly GCF_011762505.2). NCBI lineage: Eukaryota > Metazoa > Chordata > Mammalia > Rodentia > Muridae > Arvicanthis > Arvicanthis niloticus. Next base: position 6,022,106 of record NC_133432.1, read on the forward strand.
GGGCCACACTTGGCTGATGTGTGGGTGTTGTGTGATTCACATTCCAGTCCCTGTCTGTGCAGCAAGCTCTCTTAACCAATGAGCCATATTCCCAAGCCAGCTCCTCTGAGATTGGGTCTCAATCCAGGCTAACCTTAAACTTGCTGTGTATCAAAGATTATCTTGAATTTCTGATCCTCCTGCCTCTACCTCCCAAGTGCTGAAATTACAAGTGTATTGCTATGTTCACTTTATCCAGTGATGCTGGGGCAGATACACACACATACACACACACACACACACACACACACACACACACACACACACACACACAGGTACTGAGGAGGGATGTCCTTTAGTAGGCAGACTGCTGGCCTCCCCTTCCTATTGTAGCTAGGATGGAGTAAGCGACTGCTTCTCCTGCTTCTACCTTCCAGGTGTTAAGTACAGGCTTCTGCCACCACAGTGGTTTTGGTACAATTTGGACTGGCATTAAGAGGAACTCCATTTACTGTGGACAACAGGGGCATTCCAGGGGGGAAAGGGGAGAGGGGCTCAAATGTCTTCTGAATTAATTAGAGCCTTGTGTCAGACAGACAAACCAAGCATAGGTCATTCCTGGATCCTTTGTAACTGCAGCTGGTGCCACAGTAAAACCCCAGTGAGTCCACCAGGCAGAACCATGCAGATTTCCTAAGTCACCCCATGATGTTTTTATCTCTATGCTACCTCTATCATCATTGATTCTTTTTACATGTATGTGTGTTTGTTTGTGCACCACACGTATGTGGGTGCCCAGAGAATCCAGAAAAGGGAATCAGAACCCCTGGCAACTGAGCTGCCTGATGTGGGTGATGGGAGCTGAGCCCACATTCTCTGCAGAAGCGGTAGGTGCTCTGGTTCTTAACCTTGTATCATCTGATTGGACAGAGAAAGGCACGGGGCATTAGTAAAGGACAGCTCCATGTGTCTGTGAAGGGGTTTCCAGAGAAGATGACCCAAAGAACCTGCTCTGGATACAGATGGCACCATCGCACAGACGTCGGGCCTCGGTGGAATTTAAGAGGGGAAGTTGGGGATGGTGGGGTGTACCTTCATTTAGGTGGAATTTTTTTTTTTTTTTTTTTTTTTTTTTTTTTTTGGTTTTTCGAGACAGGGTTTCTCTGTGTAGTCCTGGCTGTCCTGGAACTCACTCTGTAGACCAGGCTGTCCTCGAACTCAGAAATCTGCCTGTCTCTGCCTCCCAAGTGCTGGGATTAAAGGCGTGCACCACCACCGCCCGGCACTTAGGTGGAATTCTTGCCTGTCATACAAATGGCCTTGGGTTGGAACACAGTTAGCAGGAAAACAAAAAACAAGAAGGCAGAGATGAGGCAGACAGCATGGCGTCTGTGCTCCCTCTGAGGCGCTGTGGTGTGGAAGGCTCTGCTCTGCCAACCTTTCCTAGCTAGGAACTGACCTGAACTTAGAGCTTCCCCCCTAGGCAAGGTGGTGCACGGTTGTAACCCCAGCACTGGGGAGGCCAAGGCAGGAGTCCCTAACTTTTGTATTCAGCCAGGGCCACATAGTCGACCCAGGGGTGGAATTCAGATCCTCAGGGATCAGCAGGTAAAAGGCGTTTGCCACCAAGCCTGGACCTGAGTTCGATCCCTGGGTCCTCAATGGAAGGAGCTGAGCCCCAGGTGTTCTCTGACAACCCTAGACGATCTCCCCATAAAAATAATGTTCTTTATCTAGCTCTCTTTAAGGAGGGTCTCTCTGTGTAGCCTGGGATCGTAATTTAATAATTAATAATTTTTTTTTTTTTTTTTTTTTTTTTTTTTTTCGAGACAGGGTTTCTCTGTGTAGCCCTGGCTGTCCTGGAACTCACTCTGTAGACCAGGCTGGCCTCGAACTCAGAAATCCGCCTGCCTCTGCCTCCCAAGTGCTGGGATTAAAGGTATGCACCACCACTGCCCTGCTACTATTTTCTTTTAAGCTCTCTTTATATTTTAAGTTTATTTACATTTTTGGGGGGGGGGTCAGGGTCTTATGTAGTCCAGGCTGGCCACAAATGTGTGTAGCTGAGGATGACCTAGAAGTCCTTGTCCTCTTGCTTTCTGTTCCTCCCCAGTGCTAGGATTATAGGCAGCTGTCACTATGCTCAGGTTTGTGGTGTTGGGACGGGGCCTCATGCACGATGGACAAGTGCTCTACCAACTCAGCTACATCCCCAACCCGAAATTAGTTTAGTTTATTCTATTCAGTAATTCCATTTTTGTTTGTTTGTGTGTATGTGTGATTGCTATAACCTCCATGGAGATCAGAGGACAGCCTTCAAGAGTCCTCTGCTCCTAGGGAATAGGGCCCAGAGGTGGAATTCAGGTCCTCAGGCAGCAGGTACCTTTACCCATTGAGCCATCTCAGTAAGAATGTTCATATCAGGGTGTGTCCTTCCCCCAGCCTGGAACAGGCCTGAGAGACCTTGCTTACCATAACAGACCAAGTGATAGGATCTAGATGGAGTTACCCACCTTAGCTGCACAGAACACAGAAGCAGAACTGCCCCTGGGCTTGCCTTGAGATATCTCCCCAGAGGGGTTTTGGGTTGGGCCTTCCCCTTTAAATTGAGAGCTGAATGTTAAAGCTTTGAGCCTTGATCAGAGAACTTTGTCTTGGCTTCCTCTTTTGTTGCCATCTGCCTGCCCCCTTTCATTCCCAGCCTCCCTTTCAGGTGAATCCAGTTGACTTGTGGCCGCAGGCAGCTATATCAGGGTATTGGCATGCTAAGAGACTATTCTGTCAGTAATCTAAATTCCCAACTCAATACATATATTTTTAGCCCAGTGTGATGGCACACACACTTTATCCTAGCACCCAGGAAGCAGAGGCAGGTGGAGCTCTAAGTTCAAGGCCAGATTGGTCTACATAGTGAGTCCTAGGAGATGCGGGGTTATGGAGAGAGACTATGTGTAGTAAGAGTTTTGTTTTAAAAACCCAGTTATGCAAATAGGTTTTTGTTTTAATCTCAGGTGTGGGATATGGGACTGCTTCAGACTGTCTACAGCTGCCAACTATGGTTATCTTGTGCTTCAGGAGGGGTGTGATTTTGCTAGCTACACATAGTTTACTTCTGGGGACTCTAGAGAGGGCCTGAGAAGGCAGCTGCTGTTCCTGGTTGTTGTTATGGCTTCTCAAGTGTAATTATAGTAATATGGTAATAGTGAGCAAAGAGAGAAGAAGTTGGAGATACCCTGATGATGAAGAGTGGGCTTGCCCCTAACCAGCAGGAAGTGGTCTAAAGAGGTCTACGCCCCCTTTCCCTTAACCTTTCTCTCTTACCTAGTGTTGTAGGGTTGGAAGAGATTAAGGTGGAGAGATTAGAGTGAAATAAAGGTTGGAAGGGAGGTATAGGTATAAGAACCCAACAACATAGTTTTAAAAAAAAAAGTATGCCAACAACCCTGTCTCAAAAAGAAATATTTCTCGAAGGATCTCATTAGGCAGTTCAAGTCTTGAGCTCAAAATTCTCCTTACCCCCTAAGTGCTGGGATTACAGGTGTGTTCAACCACACCTGACATCTGGGCTTTATTTATTTTTTTAGACACAGTGATTATGGTACCAACGGGTTTCAAGCTTCAGGGCAAAAGCCATCCCATGTTGCAGATGTAGGACAGCACCCAGTTAAGTGCACTTATTGTATGTGCTTTCCAGTGTCAGGCTCAGTTTTCATATAGTGTAGTCTACTTGAGACAGAGTCTCATGTAGCCTAGGCCAGTCTTAAACTTGTGCCTCTCCTGCCAGCACCCTAAAAATGCTGGGGTTGCAGATGCATCATGTTCAATAAGAGGAAGGTTCGTAGATGAAGTGCACAGAAGGGTTTCAAAGGTTTTGCAAGGGCTTTGAAATCGGGAATGAAAATGTATGTGGTACTCAGCCATTTCTCCAGGGAGAGGGGCCATGGCTCCTACAAGATTCACAACAGGCTGAACCCAAGGATGAAAAATACCTGCTTCAGGCGCCTGATTGTTGACATGAGTGTGTGTCATTCAGCCGAGTGCCGTGAAATGGGCCCATCACATAGCAGGTAACTCACTGACTCCTAAATGCTAAGTTTACCTGAAAACCTTTATTTTCTTGTCTTAACTTGCACATTTGTAATGAGAAGTCAGCAAGATTGCCTAGAGGACAGGCTTTGGAATCAGGTCTGAGAAAACCTAAGCTATGACCATTTTCAAGTTAGTCAACTTTGTTTGAGTTGCAAGTTATAAGATTATTTTTTAAATCACATTTAGTGTGTTTGTGCACATGTATGTGCAATGCCACTACACATGGAGGTCAGAGGATAGCTTTCAGGAGCTGGTTCTCTCCTTCCCATGTGGTACCCAGGCATCAAACTCAGGTGGTCAGGCTTGTGGGCAAGTCCCCTCCCACACTGAGCCACCTTGCCAGCTCAGCTTCTAATTCTTCAGTGAAGAAATCAGCTCCCTCATATTTTGTGGCAAGGATTATATTAAAGTCTCTAAAGAGCTGCTCCAGGTACAAGGAATAGTAGTTGCTGCTGTTGCACACTGAGACCTCACCCCGTGCCAAGCATCCTAGACATGTGAGCCTGCTCACCTCACACCTGCTCTGAGGTAAGAGTTGTTTCCTCATACACAGAGGAGGAAGATAAAGGTCGGAGAAGTGAAGTCCCTCACCTAAAGTCCCACACTAGGAAGTGACAGATCTCAGCCTTGAATCTGGTCTGTGCGACCCTCATGTTAGATGGAATCTGGAAGCTACCCAAATTTCTACACATTAGGACCCAGGCTTCACAAGACAATAGTGTCCTTGAAGGTTCAAAGCATCTTCAGCCCTGGTGACTGCTCCCTAAGTATGTTAGCTAAATAAATGAATGAGGGACCAGAAGATGGATCTATCTTCTCTTTTGTTGGGGAAGTGGCAGTTACCGGAATTGGTACATGCTAAGCTAGGGCTGGGACACTGAGCTGCACTCTAAGGAATTCAGGATCATCTCCTTAGCTACGAGTACCCGACACTTGGGCCCTTGGCTCCCCTGATCTTGCCTGGACAGAAATGCCTTTCAACATTGGCCAGCAGGCTTTCCTAGGGCCTGGGAAAGAATTTCAGGTAAAGCAGTGACTCTCACCCTCTCTAACGCTGCAGCCCTTTAATACAGTTCCTCCTCATGTTGTCGTGATCCCAACTGTAAAATTGTCTCATTGCTACTTCATAACTAATTTTGATAGTCTCATGAACTGTAATGTAAATATCTGATACACAGGCTATTTGATACGTGACCTCTGAGAAAGGGTCTTTTGACCCCTAAAGGGGTAGAGACAGTTAAAAGCACTGATTTAAACAGATTTCTCACGTAACTGGCAGCTATTGCTGTCCTCAAACACACCAGAGGATAGCAGCCTTCCCCGACCTTCCCCAACTGCTGGCCCACAGGCACTGTTCCCAGCCGTCTGTAGCCAGTGCCCTTCAAGCTTTGTGAGACCTGGAGCCCTTTGTTGGATCATGACTTCCTTGACCAACCTAACAGCTCACCCCTCCCTAACCTGAAGAAAGTATGTAGTGACTTTGTGGTCCCAGAGTTGACTCAGAGAGACACTTCCCAGAAAGGACAGGCCTCATGGGAGAGATTGCAAGGTCTGGGTGTGAAGAAGGTATGTCGGTCGGCATGTAGAGGCTAGCACTGGGCTGCATGGGAGCTGAGCTTTGGAGCCGGGGACTAATGCTACGGTGCAGGAGGACTGAGGCTAAGACAACTCAAGAACAGCCTTCCAGCCACATTCATCTAAGTGGACGGATTGCTGTCCAGGGGCAAGTCGGGCATATGTAGAGATACCTAATAATCACTCGGTTCCTGTCAGTGGGCAGAGCAGCCCACAATAGATATGAAAAGGACAGCCTGAAAACAGCCTTGTGTGAACATCCCAACTTGGCTTCCTCTACTAAGGTCTACGGCAAGCTAGTCTGCTCTCTCTGCTCCTCACTCTCATTGTTCTTTAAAGGAACTGTGATGGAGGACGGCCATTGCCCATTTGGCAGTCATGAGGACCTGCATTCAGATCCCCCAGCCCCTTCATAAAATGAGAAGTAAGTCCAGCACTGGGGAGACAGGGCTGTACAGCTCCCTGGAGCCTGTTGACCTGCTAGCCTAGTTCAGTGAGAGACCTTGTCTCTCACAAGGGCTTGAGCACAGCGGTAGAGTACTTACTTGCCTGGCAATGCAAGGCCCTGGGTTTGAGCCTCAGCTCAAAAACCATGTGCATACAGATAGGGTTTTATTTCTCAGGGTCTCACTGTATGTCTGGCTGTCCTGGAACTCACGGTGTAGACCAGGCTGGCCTTGAACTCAAAAGATCCACCTGTCTCTACTGCCCTGGTGCTGGGAGTAAGGGTGTGTGCCACTGTGCCTGGCAAGGAAAAAGGTCTTAAAGCCAGGTATGGTGGCAGCATGAAGAAACCCTAGCACTGAAGAGGTGGAGAGAGGAGGATCAGGAGTTCGAGGCCAGCCTGAGCTGTGTCAAACCCTGTCTCAAAAATCACTTTGCAGGATGTCGACTGAGTCTGAATGTCACCAGCTGTTAGAGATCTCACACTCTGTGCCCCATGCACAGGCCACAGAGCAGGCAGGCTACTCCAGTTTAATTTCCATTGCTAAGATGAAGTTACAAGTTATTGGAAACAGTGTCTTCATCTTTCAATTCTAGGGAATCAAGGCAGGACTTGAAGTGGTCACATCAAATCTACAGTCAAGAGCAGAGAGAAGTGTGTACACACTTGCTTGGATAACTCTCAGCCTGATCCCCTGGGGCTTAGCTCAAGACCCCTGCATAGGGAATGGTGCTGCCCAGAGTAGGCTGTGTCTTCACACTTAAGACAAAGCCCAGATCATATTAACTCCAGTACTGACTATGAAAAGAACCTGTAGTCTATCCTAAGAGCCTGGGGCCCTAGATGACCAAATAGGTGACCTCAGTATTACTCTATAATTATATACAAAGTGGTCCTTAGTCAACCTAATTATTCTAGGACTCTAAACAAAGGAATAGGTTCTTAGAGTTTGATTCCAGCATCTTTATTCTGACTCACTGAGATAATCTGACTCTAGAATTTAATAGTTCCTAAGACCTTCAGTTGGGATGACACGGATGTGTCTAGAGAAAGCATGTTACCTGGCACTGTTCTCTGTGCTGCAGAAATGCGAAAGAGCTGCTGGAAGCTGAGGCAGGAAGAGTATCCATAAATTTGAAGTACACCTGGGCTACAAAGTAGACCCTAAAAACAACAAAGAAGAAATAAATCGAGTGATAGGGTGTGTTACCCTTGTCGGATGTTTGAGGCCCTGAGAAGCAAAAACTCTTCCAATGTTTACTCTAGTAGAAGAATATAGACAATAAAAACATGCAGACTCAGAGCTAGAGAGACAGTTCAGCTGCTCTTTCAGAGGTCCTGAGTTCAATTCCCAGCACCCACATGTTAGTTTACAACCATCTACAATGGGGTCTGATGGCCTCTTCTGGCATTCAAGCACCATGCAGATAGAGCACTCATACATAAAATATATTTAAAAAGCAAACAAAACAGACTCAGGGCTGAAGGGAGCTCAGTGGTTAAACTTACATCTTCTCCTTGCAGAAGACCTGAGTTCAGTTCCCAGCACTTATATCAGGTGGTTTACAACTGCCTGTATCTCCAGCTCCAGGGAATCTGATGCCCTCTTGTAGCCTCTGCAGGAACCTGTACATGCATGTACCCCACAACCCAAACAGGTATATAACTTTAGAAACCAATAAACAGACTCGGGTAATATTTAATAAAGTAGAAAGTGAGGGTGTCTTTGTAATTCTGCTACTCAAGAGGTAGAGGCAGGAGATCGAGGTCAGCTGTCCAGCCTTTGGTGCCAGCCTGAGCTGACAAAACAAGATGTGGTGAAGGCTTGGACCAGGACAGCAGTGGCTACTGTGATAAGAGGGGGTTATAATCTGCCTGTTCTCTGAAGGTGGAGCTGAGGGTGTGTGCAGACATCACAAGGGAAACAGATAGCAAAGATAACAGCTGGGCGTGCAGGTCCACACCTGGAGTCCTAGCTGCTAAGGAGAGGGCAAGAGCCTCACTCATGCCCATGATGAGGTTGGGACTAGCCTAGGTACTCTAGTAAACACCTATCTCAAGATGGCTTCAGTCACGTGGCCTCAGCAGTAAGAAAGAACCAAGATGGGGAAGGCCAGCAGAGGAAACTGTTTTGCTGTGCTAAGTCTGAGATGCTGCTTAGACCTCCCAAAGCGAGTGTCAAGTGTGCAGTTGGATGTGTGAGTCTGGGAAGGCCAGAGCTGCAGTCTGGGGAGTCACCAGCTTACGGGTGACATTTACAGCCACGAACTTGGATGAGGTCACCACCAAGGGAGGGGTCCACGTACGGAGGACAGGCTGCTGACTCAGTATCCCCTGATAGCTCAAACAAGGCCCCAAGCGAGCGAACGAGTGAGAGCACTACAGGCTGAACTTCATTTGGCACCTGTCCAAGAGAAACCACACCCCATTCTGGTTCCTCCCTGCCTGCCTAAGTGCCTTCGCATCTGGATGGCGGACCTTCAGAGTGTGCCCACCACTTAGCCACTTAGTTCTTCTGCTCCTTTAATACCCACCAGAGCTTCATGCAGGAAGGCAAATGTTGGACGGACGGCTGGGCTCTCTCTACCCCTCAGCCCTTCATGGGTCTCAAGTAACTCAAACTGGCCTGAAGTCTGTGCACCCTCTAGTGACACCAATCTGTTAACTCTTTCATTTTTATTATTGGTTTTTTTTTTTTTTTTTTTTTTTTTTAGACAGTTTCACCAGGTAACTTGTTGGTCTCAACTCACTATGTAGACTAGGCTGGCCTCGAACTCACATACATCCTGCTGTCTCTGCACGTATGTGTTACAGCACATGTGAAGAGGTCAGATAACTTGGGTGGTTTGGTTGTCTTTCTGCCCTGTGGAAGCTGGGGATGAAACTGCAGACATCAAGCGGTGGCAGGCACCTCTACAGCCAAGGTGACCTTTAACTCTTTATCTCCTTGCCTCCACCTCCTATCTGCTGCAATTACTGCCTGTGACACCACACCCAGCTCTATTAATTCTTTCCAACAACTCCTAAGCACTTACTTGGTGTAAGCTTCCCACCTGGGCATCCAGAGCGTGAAAGGACAAGACAGGACAGTTCCTTCAGTAGGGAGGGAACAGCAACTGAAGTAGGTGTGACCGGATGTGGTTGGCTCTGAGGGAGGCAGTGAAGGAGAAAGAACTGGCTGGATGAAAGCTCCACCCTGGGAGGTAAGGAAGGTTGCTGTGGGAAGTCTCTCCTCCAGAGAAGCGATCAAAGGCAGGCAAATCTGCACTGAGGGGGATTCCAGAGAGCCTTCAATACTGAAAATAAGCTGAATAGCCTGAGTAAGAGATGCGGCCTCCATCCTGAACTACCAACAGCCTGAGAGGAGACTGTGAGAAGAGACTGGTCCAGGCGGGCAGCCACTATGCCGCGGAGGGACTCATTCTCTCAGTTCATATTTATTTTAAATTAAAAACAAAACAAAGCCAGGCAGTGGTGGCGCACGCCTTTAATCCCAGCACTTGGGAGGCAGAGGCAGGTGGATTTCTGAGTTCGAGGCCAGCCTGGTCTACAGAGTGAGTTCCAGGACAGCCAGGACTACACAGAGAAACCCTGTCTCTAAAAAAACCAAACCAACTAACCAAACAAACAAACAAAAAAACCAGTCTTGCGCTCTGGCATAAGCTACCCTAATACTGGGTAGCAATTAGCTCGACGGGATGTTCTAGAGAGAGGTGAGCCATTCCATCCTGCGGGAACTACTTCAACTCAGCAAGTAACTACTCAAAGCTTTGGGTGTGCTGTGGGTTAAAGCTAGGGTTCCACGCGTGCTAAGCAAGCTTTCTGCTAACTGAGCCACATTCCCCAAACCCTTAGACCTTTAACAGGGAAAGCAATTTGACATAAACCAATTAAGACTGTTAAATAAGGGCTGGAGAGATGGCTCAGGGGTTAAGAGGTCGTTCTTCTAGAGGTCCTGAGTTCAATTCCCAGCAACCACATGGTGGCTCATAACCATTCATCACTTCAGTTCCAGGGAATCTGATGCCCTCTGCAGAACTAGAGACAAACTCAGTACATAGACATAAATACTGGGTAGCAATTAGGCAAAACACTCAGACACATGATCTAAAACAAAAAAAAATTTTTTTAAAGATTAAAAATTGTGATTTTTTTTTCTTCTGAGAATACAGTGATATATAGTACCAAGTTTCTGCATGAGAAGGCCAAATGTTGCAAAGAAAATTTTCAGTCTAAAGTTACAGGTTTTATACCTGTGCAAGAACATACATGTATATCTTTGTTCATGTACATGGGTACCTGTATGTACCTAGTGTGTGAAGGTCAGAGGATGACCTTGAATGTTGTTCTTAGGGATTTCCCACAGGCCTGGATCTTCCACAAGCAGGCTGAGCTAGCCGGTGAGCACCAGGGACCCACCTGTCTTCTCTCCTCAGACAGGGCTAGCACCTATGTTTTAAAAGTTGGCTTGTAATTATGTGTTCTGTGGGTGTGAGTGCAGGCTACCCATAGAGCCCAGAAGCACTATATCCACTGGCCTTCGAGGCAGTTGTGAGCTGTCTGATGTGGGTGCTAGGAATTGAATCAGGTCCTCTATAAAAACAGTAAGGGTTCTGAAGCACTGAGCCAGCCTTCTCATTTGCCTTGTCATGGCTTCAGGACATCATGGGAGGTTCCGACTGAGCCATCACAGCACCCTATAATTCAGAATGTTTGTCAGTTTGTTTTTGCAGTGTTAGGCATTGAACCCATGGCTTTGGGAGTGCTGAGCAAGCCCTCTAAACCAAGCTATGTCTGCACCTCTAATTTAAGATAGGGTCTTACCTAGCCCGGGTTATATAATCTAGGCTGGTCCTCTGGCCTCCAAAGTGCTGGGATTACAAGTTTATGCCACGACCCCCAGCTTTCTTGCTTTGTTTTTGTTTTTTAGAGACAAGGCTTTGCCGTGAAGTCACCGTGGTCCTGCCATAGCCTCCAAAGTGGCAGGAATACTTCCCCCGCACCACTGTGCCCAACTCCCAGTTTGTATGTTTAACACAATTTAATATCAACAAAATGCCACAGAGAACTGTGTTAGGATAGAGAGTTTTAGAGAGACCAGTGGGCGCAAAACTCAGGGCAGTAAAGGAACCAAGCTTCCAGAAGTACGAGCTTAAAGGGAAACTACAGAGTGGGCCACACAGGTCTGCTCTCCTCTATCCTCACAAAGAGAGCTGGCTCGCACAGATAGGGAGACTGGGGGGGGGGGGTAGGGAGAAAGAGAGAGAGCAGCTGGTGCAGAGGCCTAGGAGGAAGGCACAGGCATCCAGCACATTTGCCTGGGGGAGCTGGGAGGGAGGGGCAGGCAAGGGGGAAAAGTTGCTTGAGGCCTCTCCTGAATACCAAGGCAAGGGTCTGGAGATAGATGGGGCCCTCAATAGGCAGCAGGCCTTCCCTCTCCTCTGCTGGGCCTATAGCATGTGCACACATGTGACTTGGCCTTTTTTGGGGGGGGGGGCAGGGGGCAGTTTCCAGACAGGGTTTCTCTGTGTAGCCCTGGCTGTCCTGGAACTCACTCTGTAGACCAGGCTGGCCTCGAACTCAGAAATCCGCCTGCCTCTGCCTCCCAAGTGCTGGGATTAAAGGCGTGTGCCACCACTGCCCAGCTGGCCTTGGCCTTTTTGAGGAGAATACTAAGCCCTTTCTTGATGGATCCTAAGGTTCCTTTCAGTTTGGAGTGGATCACAGTTATAAATACGGCTGCCACTGCCAGCACTGAGCTCCTGCTGCCTAGACTTTTGGTCAGTCTGATCTTGCTCTCCTTCTGGCCTCTAACAATGCTCTTTTGCTATTCACAACTCCCTTTGCAGACTCTGAGACCAGACTCCCGACGGGCTCCTCCCACCTCCACACCTCCAGCCCAGCAGCCAGGCCTCTTTACAGTCATCCTATTCAGAGACACACAATAAACATTTGTATGGTAAAGGCTACTCATGCTGACTTCTACTGAGTCGCTGAAACACTCAAGACATTACATTACACACATTCTAACCCAGCCGGGTTCTCACTTACTGTAGGTATTGCATTCTAAATTACGTAGTCTCTAACTAAGGACCTTACCCTACCTCCACCCTCCAACTGTGTAGCGCCTGGGGCATCGGCTGGCCTATCTCCTGAGTCTTTCTTTGTGTCTGTTTTCTTTCTCTCTGGAAAGCTTTTCCTCTCCCCTCATTTCCTGCCTGACACCATCTGGTTGTTCTGGTCTCCATTTAGAAGCCACGCCCTCCAAGAAGTCTTTCCTGACAGCTGCGCCCGCAGCCAGGCTGAAGACCTGCATACCCTGTGTTTCTTGTAATGATTGTTTGCTCTAGTTGACTTTCTAGTTGTCTGTGAAGGGGTGAGGCCAGACATCAGGCCTCAGTCACTGTTGCATGCCCAGCACACAGCACCCAGCTCCAGGCCAGGCAGGGTATACTGTGGCTCAGTAAATTCTGAGTGAATGAATGTGTGGTTGAATAGGCAAAAGAGATGGGAAGCCACTCATGTCCCAGATGCCATGATCATACATTCTACAGAGGAAAACCTGCATTTGCCACACCTTCACAGAATGTTGCCATAGCAAGAGAAACCCCAAACCACAACCACGGAGGACAGAATTAACAAACAACAACAACAACAATAATAATGATAAGCCAACTAGGTCCATAGCTGCCTAACTCCAGGGAATGTTTGTCAGTGTGATGTTCACAGGAGCTCTCTGCACTCAGGTCATGTGATTCTGGGAGAGGAGAGCCAGCCAGTCAGTCTCAGCCACCCACATACAAAGCAATTCAGCCACTGTTCGTATGTCTATGACTCCCTGCTACTTTGTGTGTGTGTGTCTGTATCTGTATCTGTGTGAGCTCATGTTGCATGTATGTCTCCTAAAAGCCTGGCTTTGGGTTAGCATTTTTTTTTTATTATTTAAAAATTCTGAAAGGGGGCCAGCAAGATGTCCCCAGCTGGTAAAACCAACTGCCACCAAGCCTAACCATTTGAGTTTGATCCCTGGCACCCATACAGTAGTGGGAAAGAACCCACTCCCACAAGTTGCCCTTTGATTTCCACATTCAAGCCATTTCATACCCACAGGTGAACACACACAATGCATTAAATTAAAAAAAAAAAAACAACTCTCAGAGTAAGCGGGGACACAGCTCACTTGAGAGCATTCATTCAAGAAGCCCCAGGTTTGATCCCCAGCACAGGCTAAAACAGGTATGGTAGTACACACCTGTAACTCTGGCACTGCAGAGTTGAAGGCCGGAGGATCAGAAGCTTGAGGTCACTCTCAGCTCTAAGGTGACTTCAGAGCCAGCCTAATGATCTTCAGGTCAGCCTGGGCTACTGAGCTAGTGAGCAAGCCCTGTCTCAAAAAACAAAATAAAAAACCACCCAAAACAAAACAGGGCTGGAGAGATGATTCTGCAGTTGAGAGCACTGGCTGCTTTTCCAGAGGCCCCAGGTTCCACGCCCAGCCCCGATGTGGCAGCTTACAAGCAAGCATCTGTGACTCCAGTTCCAGAGGACCTGACACCCTCTGACCTCCTCGCTACACACATACATGCGGACAAAACACCTATGCACATAAAATCAGTTACGTACAGTTTAGTATAATAACTCGGTTTCTCGATACCACTAGGCACACTTTGTGTGTGTGTGTGTGTGTATGTATGTATGTATGTATGTATGTATGTATGTGCACGCGCGCGCATGCGCACATGAGCGTGCGTGAGGCTTTTGTGCATCTCGAGGTCAGCAGTTGAGTTTAGATGCCTTCTGCATTCATTCCTCACTTTGTTTCTTTGAAGCTGGAGCTCGCACTTTGTACTGGACTGGCTGGCAGGCAAGCCCCAGGGCTTTTCCTATCTGTACCTGCCCGGAATGCCGCCTGTGAGTTCTGAGCGGTCAGCTGTTTAGCAGCTGAGCCATTTCTCAGCGTTAGCGCCCTTTTAAATTCGGATGGCTGATAACTGCAATCCAGAGCTTAGACATGTCAATCATGTGAAGCTCTAGTCTGGGGATGCTGTTCACTCCGTAGGGCACTTGCCGAGCAGCAGTTCAATCCCCAGCACCTCATAACCCAGGCGTGGTGACACGGAGCTGTAATCCCAGCACTTGGGAGGTGGAGACTCTAGATCAGGGGTTCAAATTCAACCTCAAGTATCTATGGAGTTGGAGGCCAGCCTGAGTTACAGGAGGACCTGTACAGACATCACTGAGTCAACAAGGGCTGTCAAGGCCCCTGCTGTGTAGACATGGAACCCGCATAAAGGTGGAGGGAGACAAGCAACTGCATAAAGCTGTCCTCTGACTGCCACGTGTGTTTATTTAAATAATTAAAATAATTTAAAATAAATAAAAAGGCTGGGCGTGGCGGCACACGATTTTAACCTCAGTACTTGGGAGGCAGATGTATCCTGTAAGTGAAGCCACAGCTATTTATTGTCTATATCTGATCTGTGTAATGAGTTCCAGGCCAGCCAGAGTTACATAGTGAGTCTCTTTGTAAAAAGTAAATAAAAGTGGTGGGTGTGTGTGAGAGACTGAGGTGGGAGAAGGGGGGACACCTTTGATCACAGCATTTGGGAAGCAGAGGCAGATGGATTTTTGTGAGTTCAAGGCCAGCCTGATCTACAGAGTGAGGTCCAGGACAGCCAGGACTACACAGAGAAACCCTGTCTCGAAAAACAAAACAAAATGAAAAGCCAAAAATAATAATAATAATAATAAATAAATAAATAAACAGGCATGATGACCCGTACTTTTAATCTCAGCACTCCAGAGGCAGAAGCTGGTAGGTCTCTGTGAGCTACAAGTCAGTCTTATCAACAAACTGAATTCCAGTGAAGGCTACACAGTGAAGCCCTGTCTCAAATAAACGTCAGGTATAGTGAGGACCCTGTCTACTCATAACAAATTAGCAAAAGCAAGGCTCACAGCTGCTACAAATTCAGGATGCCTCTTGCTTTAAATAACTCTCTCCCCACCTGTTTGGCCACATGCAAAGAAACTGCTGTTCCTTCATTATCCCGTAATAATTGAAAACCATGTTTTTTTTTTTTCTTTCTGCTGTCTCTTTAGAAAACACCAGAGGAGAATTATGTTCACAACAGACCGCAAACCTTCTTGAATTTTCTCTCCCTTCTGTCTTCTCGGCTTCCCACGCTTGGCACTTGCATTCCTCAAACTGCCTGCTTGCTCCCCGTTCCTAACTCTCTCTAAATCTCCTAATTTAGCTGCGCTGCTTGGTCTTCCCAGCCTCCCCTGCGTGGCTCGTGGCTCATAAGTATGCAGCTCTCCAGAAATCAACACTTCCATCCCCGCCCCCCTTTAATCAAACACCGGAGTTCAGGCATGCTTGGCGAGTGCTCTAGAACCGAGCGACAGTCACAGACACATCTCACAAATGTCCCGGAACGCGAGGCGACGGACAGCAAGCTCCCCGGCTGTCCGGACCAACCACACGTTCCAGCGAGCCCACAACTCTCGGTGCTAGCCTAGTCTGAGTCTCCAGGATGACTCATTTTCCCACCAACTGTCTCCTTATCGCTCGCTCCCCCTCCTGCCTGCTGCGAGAAGTTCATGACTGAGCTTCACACAGAAGGAAACATTTTACTGAGATGCCAGAGGGGACTGATGTCACAGGAAAGGAGAGGGAAAAAAAAAAAAGATGAACAGGTTTGAAGGTATGCTTTTGTTTGTATTTAACTGAACACTGCCCTACTCTCTGACAGAAAAATGGCTTGCTGTGGGAAGGGCATTTCCTCATTCACTGAGGTAGAGTCTCCATCTGTACTCGAGGTTGGCTTCAAACACAAGCTCCTCTTGCCTCAGCTTCCTAAATACTGGGATTACAGGCATTCGACATTATGCCCAGTTCAGAACATAACTCCTAGCGGTCTCAGGAGGTCAACAGTTTCAATCTGAGGCCACTGGTATCTAATGTAGTGTGTGTGTGTGTGTGTCTGCACACATGCACCAACGTATCTCTCTCCAGCCTGGCCTGGATCAAGAATGACCTTAAACTTGTGAACATCCATCCCCGTCTCCAGAGCCACCACACCTGGTTTCAGTGGTGCTGGGGCTTGAACTCAGGACCTTGTTTCTGCTGGATGCACACAGCACTGTTTCATCTCAGCTATCTCCCTAGCCCCTCTACCTTAGGTTTTTTGGATTTGGGTTTTTTTGGGGGGGAGGGGGAAAGAGCTCACTAACTGGCTAAGACTGTCAAGTCAGCAAGCTTGGCTCCTGGGATTCCCTTATTTCCATTCCCGCCAGCACTGGGGCCAGAGATCTATCGCATACCTGACTTGTACACAAGTGCTGGGATCTAACCTGTGGGTCATCCTGCTTCTGTGGCAGGCACTTTACTGACTTGAGTCATCTCCCCGGCCCTGTTTGTTTGGAGACAGAATCTCAGGTATCCCAAGCTGAGCTCCAAAATCCTGCCATGTACTGAGATTGCAGGAGAGTGCTACTGCAGCTAGTTACTGCAGTGCAGAGTGCTGGGATTATAGGCTTGTGTCTCATGGCATCTTTCTTTCTTTCTTTCTCTCTCTCTTTCAGATTTATTTACTTATTTTATGCATATGAATACACCACCATTGCTCTCTTCAGAGGCACCAGAAGAGGGCACCAGACACCATCACAGATGATTGTGAGCCACCATGTGGTTGCTGGAAATTGAACTCAGGACCTCTGTCTGGAAGACAGTTGGTACTCTTAACTGCGGAGCCATCTCTCTAGCCCTGCATCTTTCTTATTATCATTATTGTCTTAGGGTTTTACTGCTATGAACAGACACCATGACCAAGGTAACTCTTATAAGAGACAACATTTAATTGGGGCTGGCTTATAGGTTCAGTTGTTCAGTCCATTATCATCAAGGCAGGAACATGGTGGCATCCAGGCAGGCATGGTGCAGGAGGAGCTGAGAGTTCTACATCGTTATCTGAAGGCTGCTAGCAGAATGCTGGCTTCCAGGTAGCTAGGATGAGGGTCTTAAAGCCCACACCCACAGTGACACAGCTCCTCCAACAAGGCCACACCTCCAAATAGCGCCACTCTCTGGGCCAAGCGTATTGAAACCATGACAATTATAATACCGGAATGAGTATTTATCAAACTTCTCTTTTGTTTTTTTAGAGTGTGTGATGTGTGACGTGTGCTTGCCACGATGCACATGTGTGGTGGGGCTTTTAGGTCCTACCCGAGGTTTAATACTAAAGGCATGGAGACATCTACATAGTTTGGAGCTGTTGGCCTGTTTGCTGGGGCAGTCTCTCAGCTAGACCACGTAACTTAACCCGACTCCTCTGCCCCTGACTCTCTCCACTGCCACACAGCCTTCCTGCCAGCTCCTCTCTTTCCCTCGGTCTGCCTGGTCTTCCTGCCACAGCCTCAGCGACCAGCTCCTTATTCTATAAAAAGCCACATTTATTCAGTCATATTCATCCAGTCCAAACCGGCCAGCGACAGGACAACACATGGTTTATCTCTCTGGGTTGCCTTTTGGCATAGAGGGCTACTCGACTTTCACCACCATGGCTGCTTGCTTTTTAATAACATGATTAATCAGGGGGCATCATCATCTGAGCAGGTGAGGAAAGACAAGCTTTTTTCCTTATAGAAAGCAGGTGATGGGTCATAGAAATGATACCAAATATCCTGCCAGCATAGCAATTAACAACCCGAAAACACAGGGGCACGCCTACATGATCATTTGATAAAATGTGTAGGGCGGGGAGGTAGGTTACCCCAACATTCATGTGTAGGTCTGGCCAGAAACTGGTGGGAGCTGGTTCTTTCCTTCCACCATGTGGGTCCGAGGAAATAAATTCAAGTTGTCAGACCTGGCAGCAAGTGCCTCCACCCACTGAGCCATCTTGGTGGCCTAAGATCTGTTTTTTTTTTTTTAAGTTTATGTCCATGTACTGTACATGTGTGTATATGCTTCTATGCATGTGCACATGCATGTGGGCACATGTATGGACATGGGTGTGGAGGCCAGAGATTGACTCTTTACCTTGTTTTTATCTGACAGGGTTTCCGGCTGAACTCTGAGCTCGATGACTATAGCAAGGCTGGCTGCCGGGGAACCCTCGGCCCACCTGTCCCTGCCTCCCCAGCAGCAGCTGCCACTGTAGCTCTTCACTCAAGGCTCTAGAGATTGAACCTGGGTCTTTATGCTTGCCTGGCAAGCATTTTACCACTTCAGCCAACTCTCCAGCCCCTCTCCTCAGGGTCTCTTAAACATGGTAGGCAGCACCTCAGTTTGGTTATAAGCATCTTACCCTTCACTAAACTGTACTTGACCTGACTGCTTACGAGCAACTGGCCATGAAAACAGGCCTAAATTATTGTTTCAATTCAAAGACGTTGAATAGATAAGATAAATGTTTCCCCGCCTATAGTCTGTGCCTTAGCAGAGTGTGAACACAGAGCCGGGATTTAGTCTAACTTGTGTTGGAATCTACAAAAGTCAGCATCTGGCTCTACAGGAACAAAATCCACCTTTAGGCTCCACACTGGGTTCTAACTGTCTCCTAACAATTTAGCCAATCCTATGAAGTTTTTCCATCTGGAGTCCTATTAGCTGACTTGTCTCTCTGCCTAGGATACTGGCCAGTTTTCTTCAATGGCAAAAACCAAACAAAAATCTCTGCAAGTAATAACTACATAGAAATGATAAAAATCAAAATAAAAAACCATATTAATATAGGCTTTTGAATGTCTCTGTCTCTCTCTTTGGAGACTATCTCACTGTATAGCCTTGGCTGGTCTGGAGCTCAGTATGCAGACCATCCTGCCTCTACTTCCCAAGTGCTGAAATGAAGGGTGTGTGTCAAAAGCCTGAAAACATACACTCAGATTCAAGGATCTGACCAGGGATCTTTCTGCTTGCCTTCTGGGGCCTGATAAGAGCAGTCAGAAGCATTATATATTCCAGACGCAGCACGCAGTTATATCTGAGAGACCATTTATTTCATTTTATTCTACTTATAAAATGAGTACAGGCTAATTACAATTTGGTAAACACAGAAAAGTACAAAAATAGAGGAGCGTTGCCACCAGCAGATGTCTTTTCCAAACATAGAAGAGAGGTAGTTCCACAGACATTTGGAAGGTTTTCCTTTTACTCTTACATTTTAGTATTTAGTTAGGGTTCTGTTTTGCTTCTCTGGCGTAGGCCGGGTTGCCCTCAGACTCCATGTACTGCTGAAGGTGACCTTCTCTGCCCACATCCCCACTGTTAGGAACACAGGTAGGCAAAGATCATCATATTCTTTTGAAAAGTTTCTATGCTTTTTTTTTTTTTTTTTGGAGGGTGGGGTTATAAGCAATACCTAGTTACATAGGTATTTTTATATATCGCATATGAGTGCATATGCACAGACCTGGAAAGTTATATACATTTTTTATTCAGTATATGACATAACATATGGTTATAATGATCCCCCATTCTACAGAAATGATTTTAACAAGTATATTTTGTATTTAGTCTTCATTTGTTCTGGCTACACTGGAGATGGAACTGGGGCCTCAGGCACGCTATGCAAGCACGCTAAGCTACAGCCCCAGTTCTAACTCTATAGAAATGAAGGGTATTCAGAATGCAGTTTCCAAGGTAACTGGTTAACAGATTCCTTTAACAGGTTAGGATCTAGATCTACTAAATACCATTTACATTTATTTCAATTAGTTGGGAGGTGGTGGCACACACCTTTAGTCCCGGAAATCGGGAGGCCGAGGCAGATGATTTTCTAGGAGTCCAAGGCCAGCCTGGTCTACAGAGTGAGTTCCAGGACAGCCAGGGCTACATGGAGAAACTCTTGAAAAAGCACAAAACAAACGAACGAACTTCAATTATAACTAAATTATTATGACATGAATACCATCAAAAACGTGAATTAATAACCGTATGACACTCAATGATATCGTGCTAAGTCACTGGTTCCAAGTGTCACCAGGAGTTTAATGGAAAAGATTGGCTTGGACTTATTTTATTTTACGGGTGTGAGTGTGTTGGGGAATGTGCGTACATGTGCCATGCTCATGCCTGCTGTCCAGGGTGGTCAGGAGAGGTTCCTGGGTTCCCTGAACCCGAGTTGGGATGGTCGTTGGCCACTGTGTGTGGGCTGGGAGCAGAACCCAGGCCTTCTGCAAAAGGAATGAATGCTCTTAATGTTCAGCCAAGCCTCCAGCCCCAGACTCTTATTATTTTCTAAGTAATTATTTGTTTTTGTTTTTCTGAGACAGCTTTTCTCTGTGTATCCTTGGCTGTCCTGAAATTAGCTCTGTAGACTGGGCTGGCCTTAAATTCACAGAGATCCACTTGCCTCTGCCTCTTTTTTTTTTTTTTTTAACTGCACAGAATACAAGGATAAACAAACATACATAATTTGAGGGTTTTTTTTTTTTTTTTCCTCGAGACAGGGTTTCTCTGTGTAGTCCTGGCTGTTCTGGAACTCACTCTGTAGACCAATTTGAGGCTTTTTGTTTTTAAAGATTTATTTATTATATGTGCATCGGTGGTTTTGCCTATATGTATGTCTGTTCGAGGGTGTGGATCCCCTGGAACTGGAGTTACAGACAGCTGTGAGCTGCCATGTGGGTGCTGGGAATTGAACTCGGAACCTGTGGAAGAGCAGCCGGGGCTCTTAATCACTGGAGCCATCTTTCCAGCCTCTGGACATACTGTTTTATGGCGTAGCCTCAGGCTGGCATCCAAAATGTTACAGAGAACAGTTGAAACATCTGGGCGAACACACACCAACCAAAGCTACCGCTATCACCGTGTTATCTGTGCCTTCTATCCCTCCAGGCATCTACGTTTGAATAGTTTTTCGAGGCAGGATCTCAGTGCGTAGCCCGGGCTAGCCTAGAATTTTCAAGTCTCTCACCTTACCCTCCATAGAGTGAGATTACCCAAATGCATCGCCACGCATAGCTTTTTTTTTTTTTTTTTTTTTTTTTTTTTTTTTTTTTTTTTGAGGTTGGTCTCAAACTCGCTATGAAGTCCAGAATGGACTAATTGGCAAACTCTACAGTGATGGTTGTGGTAATATGAACTATTACATGCCTATCTGCCACAGAGTCTCTTTTCTCTCTCTTTCTTTGAGGCAAGGTAGTAGCTGTTAAATGTAGCAGACCTGGTCTCCAGGTTCTCCCGGGCATCCTCCAGTCCTTACCTGCTACAGGGCTTGGCTCACATACCCCGCCCTCCAGGGGCTCGGCTGCCCTTCCCCTAGAGGATCTTCCCTATATAAGCCAGATACTTTGGTTACCCTCCTGTCTTTGGCCTCCCGCCTGCTGCTTCCCCTCTCCCTCCCGTCTCTCCTCACAGAGCGCAGTTGAGCCTGGTCATGTTCACTCTGGACTCTCCTACATACCTACAATAAATCTTCTCCACCATACCCAGGAGCAGTCGTATTTTCTTTTTATTTCTCTATGTAAACCAGGCTGGCCTTGAACTCACGGAGATGTTCTTGCCTCTGTCTGGATTGCGAATGCTGGAACGAAAGGTTTGCACCACCACGCTCCGCGCTCCATAAATTCGACAACCAAGTACTTGGAGACCATCTCAGGCTTCCATCTCGGGTCTAAGCAAAAGACTACGGACCTGAGACTGAGAGCCAGGACAGCCCAGCGCTGGGCAGCCTGAGGACTTCCGTGGAGTCGGCGTCCTTTTCCTCAGGCGTCCCCTCGCAGAAGGACAGCCCCACGCCCCGCCAGGCTCAGTGACCCGCCAGCCTAGGCGGCGCTGGGGTCCCACCGCCCGGATCTCCGGCTCGCACCTCTTGGGAGACTTGCCCCCACCCACCCCCCGCGCACGCGCAACTCGCGGCCGCTACCCCCTTTAAGATGGCTTTTAAAATCCTCCGACCCCTACGGCTTCCGCGCCGCGTTTCCCACAATGCAGTGCGGCTGAGCGCCTCGGGAGCCCGCGGGGGCAGCTGTGGCGGGGACCCGGGGCTGAGGAGGTGGCTGCTGGAAGCGGGCTGCGGCGGGCCCGCGGCGTCGGGCGGTGCGGATGTCGGGCTGGGCGGACGAGCGCGGCGGCGAGGGCGACGGGCGCATCTACGTGGGCAACCTTCCGACCGACGTGCGTGAGAAGGACCTCGAGGATCTGTTTTACAAGTACGGCCGCATCCGCGAGATCGAGCTCAAGAACCGGCACGGCCTCGTGCCCTTCGCCTTCGTGCGCTTCGAGGACCCGCGGTGAGGACCCCGCGGCTCGCCCTCCTGCAGGCCGGCGCCGGGCCCGGCCTCCCCGCCCCCCACTCCCCCTCCCCGCCGCGCGGACCCCTCGCGGCGCCCCCGGCGGGAGGCGGCGGCTTCTTTTCCTCAGGCTTTGCCCGGGGTCCCTTCCTTCACTGGAGGGCCCCGACCGCCAGACTTGCCTCGGGGAGGGGAAAAACCAGCGCTCTCCCCCCTCGGCTTTGGGAAGGCACCCCTTAACGGGAAGCACCCCGAAAGGGGAGCGGCCCAGGACTTGGAAGCCTCGGGTCCCCGAACCCGCCCTGCAGAGGACTCGGCCGAAGGCGACAGTCGCCCCCCCCCCGCCCCCCCGGTCCGGGGCCCCTCGCCGTTACGGGGGAAACAGACGGCGGGGGGCAGGTTGTCTTTGGGCGGCTGTAAAGGGGTGTCTGGAGCCGGGTCCCCGCTTGGGCGCCCCGCCGAGCCAAGTTCTAGTAAAGGGGAATCGGATTAAACCAGCGGGAGAGGGGGGCGGCGTCTGGGATTTCATTCCCCTCTAAGGAGGGCGGGCCCCGCCACAAGTTTAATTGTACCCGGGGTGTGGAAGAACTAGGGTCCCCGAGCCGAAGGATCTTTGTGGTTTTGCAAATGTTGCGAGCCCTCGGGCCGGAGAAGGCCGGAAAGTATGCTGTAGCTAGAAGTCTCTGAGCTGTGGTGGTCATTCCCCGGGGAGGGTCAGTAAGGACCTGTTCCCTGTCTTCTCAGCATCGTTGGGAGGAGAGCTTCATCTCTGCCTGCCGACCCGGTGTCTCGCCGGCCGGGGTTGGAGATACGGACTCACAGTACAAGTACCCCGGACTTCGATGGTTGAAGACTAACAGGACTTATCCCTAAGTGAATTGCAGTTTTGCCTCAAAAATAGACTGAAGCATTTTTTTTTTTTTTTACATATGAACGTGAGAAAATTATGGCTCGAATTAACAGTGCCATTGTGTATTTTGAACAGTCAAGTGCCGTGCCGTGTAGTTAGCATTCTCAGTATCCCACGAAGCAGAGATTGTTGACCGTATTTCACAGAAATTGCGGATTGTTTAATGCAAGAGGTTAGTAAAGGGATAACACTTGGTAGGTGTTTGGTAGAGGATCTAGGTAGGATTTGAACCCCGTTACTACTGTGTGTGTTATGTCACATGATCCTGTTTTTCCTTTACTCTTAACAGAAGAACTGTATTTTGCTCTATCCTCTATTTGGGAAGTTTCAAAGAAAGCACTTAAAAATTATTAGCATCGTACTTAGTGTTTGATAACTTGGTTGGGTAGACTTATTTCTCAATTAGAGTTCTAAAAGCTTAAACAGGTAACCCAAATCCTTTACCTACAAATTCTGCTTTAAATCCTTAATATGCCTGACCCTTCCAGCAGTCAACACAGCCACGGTCGGTCGTGTTCCTTGATGCCTTTTTTGTTTGTTTTAGACAGGGTCTTATACTATAGCTCTGACTGGCCGGAACTCACAGAGATCCGCTTGCCTCTGGCTCCCGTTGCTGGTATTAAAGACGTGAGTCACGGAACCCAGCCCTCGTTTATCTTTTTATTTTATTTATTTTTTTAAGATTATTTGTGTGTGCTACCTGTATGTATTTGCTCCACATGCATGCCTGTTGCTCAAGGAAGTCAGAAGCTGTTGTTGGCTCTCCTGGGACAGGAGTGGTTGGGACCCGCCATATCAGTGCTGGGACCAACAAGTGCTCTTAGCTCATGGGCCATCCTCAGACCCCCATTTCATTTGTCTTTAATTTAAATTTGTAGTGATTTTTTTTGAGGCACTCTTTCTTTGTAGATCAGGGTGGTCTCAGAACTCTCTGCCTTAGCTTCCTCAGTGTACGGCCACGCCTGACTTTTTGAAACTTTTTAATGTGCCTTCTCTGCTCCCCTAAGCTTTGTCTTGTGGAAGATTATTAAGGGGCCTAATGTCGGGTGTTTTTTGACCTCCAACCATAAAATGATTTCCCTAGGTCCTTCAGAACTGATTTTGCTACTGCTATGGATAGTGATGAAGATTTAGAAGATAAAGGAGTAATGGCAGGTTGAGAACCACTGCTCGCCATGTTTTGATAAATTTGGTTTATTGGCAAAATCAGTTATCTGTCAACAATTATTTTAATCCTATGAATCAGCCTCCCCCGAAAAACTAATTTGTATGTATGTAGACGCACCTGGTATGTGTGTCATATACATAGTGGAGGTCATAGGTCAAAAGAAGCATAGGATCAGCCGGGCGGTGGTGGCGCACGCCTTTAATCCCAGCACTTGGGAGGCAGAGGCAGGTGGATTTCTGAGTTCGAGGCCAGCCTGGTCCTGACCTACAGTGTGAGGTCCAGGACAGCCAGGGCTACACTGAGAAACCCTGTCTCAAAAAACCAAAATAAAAAAAAAAAAAAAACCAAACGAAACCCTGTCTCAAAAAACCAAAAGAAAAAAAAAAAAAAAACCAAACCAAACCAAAACAAAACAAAACCAAACAAACAACAGAAAAAAGCATAGGATCCCCTTGAACTAGAGTTGTGGGTGCTGAGAACCAAAGCCTGGTCCCATAATAGAACAGGAAGCTCTGTTGGCAGCGGAGCCACCTCCAGGTCCTGAGTCAGCCTCCGTATTCTGTTTATCTGCACTTCTCATCCCCGGAGAACATGTGCTTGACGACTGTAGCTGTGCGTTCAGAGTAATGAACTTGGTATGCTGCTTCACTCACGCGGACACATCACTTTTTAGCTCATATTCAGACACCTCCATTAACTGCCAAGTTGGCTTTTTGTTTGTATTTTTCAGTTTTTGAGTATATTTTGCACTTGAGAGTACGTGCATGCTGAGGCTGACCCATCTTGCTGTCCCAGCTGTAAAGCCTCGAGTACTGTGCAGGCCCCTCCTCCTGAGCGGAAGTGTGTTAAGCTTGTGTCTGGTGTCCATCCTCGTCTTCCCTCATGAGGGCTGATTTCCGTCCTCCATTGGGAAGTCATCCAACCGACCAGGCAGAACTAATTTCAGTCTTTCCCTTGCAGAGATGCTGAGGATGCAATCTATGGAAGAAATGGCTATGATTATGGCCAGTGTCGCCTCCGTGTGGAATTCCCCAGGACTTACGGAGGTCGGGGTGGGTGGCCTCGTGCTGCGAGAAACGGGCCTCCTACAAGACGGTCAGATTTCCGAGTTCTTGTTTCAGGTATGTTCTCCCTACGCTCAACAAGATGGTGTGTGCACACTGCAGAGTCTAGCCTCTAAGGAGTGTTGGCTTCTCAGTAGCCAGTGCACAGGACCAAGCGAAAGCTCTGCCCTGGTCAGTCAGGGAGGCAGGTATTGTACCAATGAGATCATACAAGTAATAGAGCCTTTGTGGGAGGGAAACCTATTTCTTTTTTTTTTTTTTTTTGGTTTTGAAACGGTCTTTATGTAGTCTTAGAACTCACCATGTAGACCAGGCTGGCCTCGAATTCACAGAGATCCTCCTGCGTCTGCCTCCTGAGCACTGGGATTTAAGGCGTAGGCTACCATGGCCTGAGAAACATTTTTCTTAGAGTGCTTTCTTACCAGTGAGAGGGCAAGGTGATGGGAAAACGCTTGCTCTAGAATTCTACGAATGTTTTCTCTGGGAGTGTTCCTTGATATATGGCTTCATAGACATCACAGAAGCCAGATGCAAACGATGTAGACTCATGGGGATTGTACTGGAGGGCACAGAGCTTTTATTTATAACTGGTGTCAACAGATGATGTGTACTAAGCTCAGATGTGTCTTTAAAGTATCAATTAATGCAGTGTTAGGACTTGGGGCCCTCTGCACGTTACAGGGCAGTGGAGGGACCCTAGTGGAGTGAGGTGTATTGAGCCTGGCAGCCTTTAAAGTGTGACTGTCCCACAACCACAGTAGTGCGTGAGTGATGGAATCTGTCTCCTTTTATCTCTCTGTAATTGTTAACCCTAGGACTCCACTCCCTCCTTCCAGATGTCATACATTATCTTTTTTTCTCTCCATGCTGCTCTGAGCTCCTGCTTAGAAAACTATTAGGAAGTGGCTGCAGTCCTGAGCTGCGCGGTAAGCACAGCCTTTGAGAGCAGGGGCACATTCCCTTTCCTGACAGCAGGTAGGGTGTCTGACTCCTAACAGCTCTAGTGTCTGAGTGTTCCCTTCCCCACTGCAGTAAGGGATGGTGATCTCTTAAGGAGGTACTCTGTGCTCTGTCGACCATTCACGATGCAAAGAAAGAAACATGTGCCATCCCCTCAGCTACACTCAGCTTCTTTCAAAACTCTCATGTCTTGGGAAAATAAGTTCAGCAGGAAATACTTGGTGTTAATAAATTTCATAACAGATAAAACCTGGAACTCGGTTTCGGGAGTGTCACATTGGTTGTGAAGCACAGAGTGGTAAATTCTCAGTTTGTAAGCCAGAAGGATTTGTGTGCTCTGTTGGGAAGCTTTGGTCTCTGGACAGTTAACCTAGACCAGCTTCTCAAGGTGGCTTACCATACATTGCAGTGTATGTCTCTGGTTCTCTGCCCCTTAGGATTTGTGACTTGGGAACCCTTAAAAACTAAGTGATCACAGAGCGTAGACCACCATAGGTACTGCCAGCTCCTGCAGGGCAGTTGCCGCGGCTGAAGTTGTGGTCTTCTCTTTCATCTCTGCCAGGACTTCCTCCATCAGGAAGCTGGCAGGACCTGAAAGATCACATGCGTGAGGCTGGGGATGTCTGTTACGCGGATGTACAGAAGGATGGAATGGGGATGGTTGAGTATCTGAGAAAAGAAGACATGGAGTACGCTCTGCGTAAACTGGACGACACCAAATTCCGCTCTCACGAGGTGGGTCCACACCTCCATCAAGTCTAATTAGCAGCAGGGAGTTGTGCCTTCCCTGTGACTTCAGGGTACCTCAGGGCCTACCTCCAGTGAACAGAGCCGACAGCTGCTCTGCTTACAACCTCTGTCTGAAACAGCATGGGGACCCAGCTCCATGTAACTCAAAGTCTAGTGAGGTTTACAGTGCCAGGCACAGTGAGTGCAGGGCGGGGCCTTGTTCACTACTCTGATTCTCACTTTCCCTTTTCTGTTTGTTTGAATTCCAGGGTGAGACTTCCTACATCCGAGTGTATCCTGAGAGGAGCACAAGCTATGGCTACTCACGGTCACGGTCTGGGTCCAGGGGCCGAGACTCTCCATACCAAAGCCGGGGCTCGCCACACTACTTCTCTCCTTTCAGGCCCTACTGAGGAGGTGGTGGGAAGGGGCTCTTCAGATGAGCTGAGCTGCTTTGTGCTCAGAAGCTACATTCCAGATTGATAATTTAGTGTCTTAGGAAATTTTTTAAAAATTTCTTTCCTTTCCTTTTTTTATATTTTATTTTTTAAGGAACTACATAATTTTGATTAGAGCCACCATACTAGCAGTGACATGTTTGAGACTGCAGAGATAGAAGTTGTGGCTTTGGTTCAGGAACAAGTTGTATATTTTTTCACCCCTGATTATGGGACAGAAATCAGTGCTGCATCTTTGTGGGTTGCTCTGCTCTGGAGATCGGCAGTCACTATGACCGAGTTCCCCATTTTGTTTAGAAATATATTTTAAATGTTTAGTAATTGTGTGCAGTTGTCTTTGATTGAGTATGTAGGTTTCATCTGACAGGGACTGACCAAAGAGAAGTGAGTTGTCATCGCAGTTTGTAAGGAGCAGAAACACCATCACTGTGCTGGAGTAATGGTGGCGATTTTAAAAATCCAACACCAAAGCCAGACTCTTTTTTATTTTTTTTTAAGATTGGTTTTTATTTACATGCTTATGCCACATGTGCCCACAGAGGCCAGAAAGACAGCATCAACCCCTGCAGAGCTGGAATCCCAGGAGGTCATGGGTTGACGTGGGTGCTAGAGCCGGACTCAGCTCAGGCTGGAGAATATGAAGAGCTGGGGTTTTGTTTCTTTGGTTTTTTTTTTTTTTTTTTTTAAATTTTTGTTCTTTTTCAGAGAGGGTTTCTCAGAATAATTCTGTCTCTGTAGATCAGGCTGGCCTTGAACTCAGGGATCTGTTTGCCTCTGCCTCCCAAGTGCTGGAATTAAAGACACTCACCACCACACCTGGGATAGGACGTTCTCTTAATCACTGAGGGATCTCTAACCCAGTTCAGAGTTGTTACAATTCAGAACTGACATTGTAGATGAAACAGCCTGTAACAGGAGGTCACTAAGGTGGTTCATGCCTCTAATCCTTGTGCTTGGGAGGCTGTAGCATGAAGCTAGCCGTGCACTCAAGACCAGCCTGACTTACAGAGAGGCCCTATCTGAACAAACAAAAAAAAGTGTGGGGGATGTACGGAGAGGCCCTATCTGAACGAACAAAAGAAGCTGTGTGGGGGACACAGGCATTGCAGATAAAGGAAGAGAAATAATGAAAAAAAAAAAAAAGCCAGGGCTATTTTTAACAAGTTCTCTTTTCAGAAAGGAACCATTTGGCTGGAGTTCAGAAGCATGGTGTGTATGTATGTATGTGTGTGTGTGGGGGGGGGCGGGTTGTCGGGTGTTTATGTATACATAAGGGGTGTGTGTGTGTGTGTGTGTGTGTGTGTGTGTGTGTAGAGAGGGTCTGTGTTAATGGACACCGAGTATGAGGTGGGGGTTGGTTAGCTTTCTGAATTAGGAGTCCCCAGGCGGTGGTTTACTTTGATTCTACTCAGACCTGTCCATAAGCTGAGCCCTCTGGTAGGAATAAGGTAGGTACCCAGAAACAGATGATTGGCTGGCTCTCAAGCCAGAGAAAAAGAAACACAGGTCATCTGTCTCTTACATATAAACAGAAAAGTCCACATAGGCACATTTTTGACAAGATAGTGTTTTTTAGGGACAGATGAGGGAGGGAGACGTTTTCCATACAGAACAGGCCTGAGTATTTGCTTGATTTCCTTGGAAGCAGGCTTGTGGTTTTCTGTTAGCTGGGTGTTTTCCAGTTCTGTCTTCGGATCAATTACCAAGAAATCATAAATACCAGTCTATACTAGAATTCACAGTAGCAAATGACCACCCTTGTAAGTCCACCATGTTGACAGAGTGCCCCTTTCCCAGAATAGCTACTCTGCTGTGGAAGAAGGAATCTTGTTTACCATGTCTGGCAAAGAAATATTACCTGTTTGAAAAATAAGAAGAATATTATAGTTGAGCCTGATGTCCAGCTGCCTCTCCTAAACTAACTGGACATGTGGATTTCGTGGAAACCTGAAGTAAGTATTGATGGCATCCTTTTTCCTAACTCAAGCATCAGTAATGGTTCAGAGTGAAGTCACAGCCATACTTTTCAGCGCACACAGGCAAAGTACATATGCAGGTAGGAGTGAAAGACAGACTGAACCTCTGCCAGGAACCCGAGTCAGAAGCAAGGTCCTGTCGGCAGTGTGATCCCTAGGTACATGTCATGAAGTAGTAGCAACTACTGGGCCTGAGATGGCAGGGTTGTAAGGATTTTTAGCCAGCCGAGACAAACATAGCATAGTTAAAAGTTTAGCCCGTAAGCTTGTTAGCTTAGGTCTCCATCCTCCCGCCAACAGGCTTTATTGCTGACTGCCTGGTCTTGGTGTCTGATGTGGAGGCTGAGTGCTCTGGCAGCTCTGAGGACTCATGCACAGGAAATAGAAAGTTTTAAATTGTACAGTGCGGTTGAAAGGTGCAGGGTGCTACATCAGGGATTATTAACCATGGGTGCAACACAGGTATGTTCCAGCTGGCCTGTGTGGCACTGTTCACTTTTCTTATTTGAATTGATTGCCAATAAAGTTGAAATATCAGACAGATGTCACATACTTAATTTCTCCAAGTAAATAGGCCCAGGTTACTCTGGCACCAGAAGAGCACCAGGGAACGCCAGCCGGGCCTGTGGACAGGCTTCCAGGCGCAGAGACATGCTGTCTGCTGCACACATACCTTTACTCCTATCATTCTCTTTCAGTGTGACTGGACACTTGTCATTTATAATGCCACCACTTGCGTGCAGTGTCGTTTTGCATTCGGATAGTATTTGTCTCCAGCAAGAGTGTCCGAGCCATTCTGGGTAGCACATACCTGGGGGGGCCACGAAGTATTCCTCCACAGCAAGACTGGAATTCTGTAGTAGTTCTTCAGCACAGCCGCCTTCTGCTACCTTGTCAGATCTCAAGTAGAGACATCTGCAAAACGCAAAGGCCAGAGTTAGGGTTTGAGAGACTTGAGGGACATGACAGACACATAATTTTAAAAACAAGCTTTTCTCCTTTTTTTTTTTTTTAAAGGTTTACTTATTTTATGTATATGAGCCTCAAGTCTCTCAAACCCTAACTCTGGCCTTTGCGTTTTGCAGATGTCTCTACTTGAGATCTGACAATGTTTTAAGTAGAATACTTCCTTACAAAAGGCTTGTTGGGCTGGGCACTTGGGAGGCAGAGGCAGGCGGATTTCTGAGTTTTGAGGCCAGCCTGGTCCACAGAGTGAGTTCCGGGACAGCCAGGACTACACAGAGAAACCCTGTCACCCTGTCTGGGGGGGGGGGGGGGGGGGGGGGGAGATGTTGGGGTTGGAGAGATGGCTCAGCAGTTAAGAGCCGTGGCTGCTCTTCAGGAGGTCTTGAGTTCAATTCCCAGCAACCACATGGTGGCTCACAACCATCTGTAATTGGATCCAATGCCCTCTTCTGGTGTGTCAGTAACAGTGTGCTTATATACATAAAATGAGTAAACCTTTAAAAAAAAGAAAAAGAGAAAAGCTTGTTTTTAAAATTATGTGAGTCTGTGTATGTGGCTACAGTGCACAGTTGGGAGTTCAGGACAACATGGAGGGGTCAGTGCTCTCCTTCCACCATGTGATATGGGATGCAGGGTTTGAACTTGGGTCATCAGGCTTCGTAGCAGGTGCCTTTATCCACAGAGCCATCTAGTTTTTGTTTTACTAAAGTATTGAAGTATTTGGCTGCAGTGAGATGGTGAAGCTGCTCTCTGGATTTGAGAAGACATCACAAGGGGTATTTAGGTGTTACTGCGTGGCTTACACAGCACTACTTGAGAGTTACAGGTTTATGGGTCCCCAGTCCTAGCTTTTCCTGTGAAACCCTGAGCCTGCTTCTTGTATGGAAGCTGCACTTTTTGCCTCCCAGAATCATCTGGTAACTAAGCTATTGCATACAAAGTCCTAGCCCACAGCACAGCACATGAAAGCTATTTAGATCAACCCAAGTAATATTAACGTGTAGACAGACTTCTACTAGCCAGTCGTGGTTTTACTGCAATTATGGCTGTTCCAAAACTGCTGATAACTTATTATTAGGATGCTTCGAGACAAGCATTTAAAACACTCAAGTCAGGGACTCAAGAGATGGCTCATGAGCTAAGTTCCTTGTACCAACATGGAGGTTCACACTGCCTGAAACTCCAGCTCCAGGGGATCTCTCAGTCATCTCAACCTCTGCAGATTCCTGCACACATATGCATAGACTCTCAGACACATATACTTAAGATCAAAAGCACATTCAAGTCTGGCCTGAGATGCTGGGATTCATGAGGCCTATTTTCTGAAGTCTTACAAATGTCATATTAAAATGATTAATGGGATTCATTAACCTAAAACAACAATTTACAGAAAGAAATGCAGGCCACTGTATGACAGGCTCAAATTCCAGCCACTGCATGACAAATATTGCTTATCTTTTTGTAGTTGTTGTTGATTCTTCCCTTTCTAGGAGAAACTGCATTTCTTTAGTTTCTCCTAGAAGACAGGAAATCCTGACTCCTGAATTTCAACTGCGGCAGAAGTCTGTACTATGGGCGTGGAAGTTTGAGGACAACTCATTAGGGTCAGTTCTCTTCTTCCACCATGTGCGTCTTAAGGATCAACCTAAGATCATCAGGATTGGTAGCAATTGCCCTCACCCGCTGAACCCACCACTACTGCCGACTCCTTTCTATTTTCTCCCCAAATAAATTAATGAAATGTTTATTTGAGCATTTACCAAGTATCTATTGAGTGCTAGACATAAAAAAAAAAAATCAAACATGAGTCAAAATATTTGGATAAACAGAAGGGGAGGGGCAGAGAACTAACATTTAAGTAGATACGTTGTGATTAACAGCTCTTTTGAGTATCAGTAGAACCATAAAAAAATGGAACTGTATAAAGGAATAAAGACTTAATGGCAGTTCACAGCTTAAGGAGAAAGGAGAATTAGGAGAAAAGTAGGTGGGATGAAGAGCTGGTGAAAGCAAGGACTGAAAATTGTGGGGGAAAAGTAACAGGGCAGGGGAAGTCAAGAAGTTGAAGGAGTGTGGCGAGATGGGCAGGGGCTGTGACAGCTGAGGACCTGCAGGCCACAAGCAAACTTTGTTTGGCTTTAGGAACAGTGGCGTACGTCCTGAAGGTCTTGGATGGTAAAATGACATCAGGTATCTGATGTGAAGTACTGGGTAATAAGATGCCGGGTAATGTTAGGCAAATAGTGTTGACCTCTCTGGGTCTGAGCATCAGATCAAAGACCGGAAGGTGAGAAGGACAGGAGACTAACAAGATTTAAGTTTGTAAAGCATTTCACATAAAAGTTATGGTCATAGACTTGGCTCTCTGTCAGCACTAATGGGATTAGAAAGACTGTCCATTAGTTAGTCCTGGTCACTCTTCCAGGGGACCCAGGTTTGATTCCCAACACACACATGGTGGTTTACAATCCAGTTTCAGTGGATCCCACCCCCTCTTCTGCACCAGAGATGTGATACACAGACATACAAGTAGCCAAAACACCCCCCCCACACACACACAAATTAATTTTAAAAAATCATCTTCAAAACAAGATTGATACCTTACACCTATAATCCCAGCTGGGCATTGTACTGGCTAAAATGTGAGGCCAGCCTGGGCTACATAAGCACCATGGTTGCTCAACAACCTATTATCCCAGGACTTGGGAGGTGGAGGTATAAGGATCACGAAATCAAGGTCATCCTTAGCTTGCCTGGTCTACATGAGACCCTATCTAAAAAGAAATGAAATGTCTCAAAATGAAACTACAGACCTATAAATAGCAATAAGGAAGCAGCAAGATAACCTTGGGTTCAAAGCTATTCCACGATATTTAGCCAGATTCTGTCTCAAAAAATTAGACGAAGCATAACTTACTTGCTATTTGGATAGCCCATATTAGCATATGAACAGATTTGAGGATATATATATATATATATATATATATATATATATATATACATACATACATATCCTCACACACACATATGTATACACACACACTTCTTCATATATTTAATTTGATGCTCTCAGGCAGACAAGGGAAAACACCTTAGGGGAAAAGGGGAAATGAACGAACGTGGCTTGTAAGCCAGTAGAGGCTGGAGGGTACTGAGGAACAGTACACCCGAGAGGGTGGGTAGGGGCTCTATGAAGTAGGGGGTTCTCGTATTTTGTTCCTATTTATATTGAGACGGGAGGCTAGAGGGTTCTAGACGGGAGTGACAGGATCTGTAATGAAGTAGGTGAAGAATGAAGCCATCCTCGCGGTGACTGGGCAAATTTCCAATTATGCAAAGGACGCTGAAAGGACCTGAAACGGCCTCGAAGGTGCCCGGGTCAAGACGCCGAGGCCGCAGCCGGGAGTTTACCTGTCCTCCAGTACCGACTCCAGGGGCTCCACCCCGTCGGTGTCCACGGCGTGCAGCTGATCCGCAAAGGCGACGGCTTTCTCCAGCCGGTCCACTGCCTCGCGGCTGCCGAAGTTCACCAGCGCCAGCCGCTCCAGATGCTCGATTACCGCGGCGGACACGCGACCGGTGCCCTGCGGGACGAGGCGTGGAGCCTGGGTCTCCGGCCCCGCCGCCTGGATCTTTCCCCGTGGACCCGCTTCGGAAGCAAAGCCTCGGCTCCCGTCCAGCAGAGCCCGAAATCGCAACCTCGCCGCCCGCGACCACATTTCTTTGCGTCTCGGCCTCCGTAGCGACAACGGTGTGGCGACGCGCGCGCAAGTGACGACATTAGAGTGCGTCGACGTCACGGCAGCTGCCATCGCCATGAACAGCGTCGGGGAGGCTTGCACTGACATGAAGCGAGAGTACGACCAATGCTTCAACCGCTGGTTTGCTGAGAAGTTCCTCAAAGGGGACGGCTCCGGGGACCCGTGCACCGACCTCTTCAAACGCTACCAACAGTGCGTCCAGGTGAGCCTCGCCGGGACCCGCCGCAGGGCTGCAGCAGCCAGCCCTCTTCGCCATCCCGCCGGAATTGCTGGGATGTCCCCACTTGACACACTGGGATGCTTTTGCGGTGCTTTGCTTTTTACAGAGTACATTAGTATTTTCGTTGCTCGTTTATTTGGTACTCATTCCAAACTTGCAAGTAGCCATACTTATCCGTACCTTTAAAAGTTGGCGTGGCCGGGTGGTGGTGGCGCACACCTTTAATATCCAAGCGCAAGGGAGGCAGAGGCAGGCGGATCTCTGAGTTCGAGGCCAGCATGGTCTTCAGAGTGTGTTTCAGGACAGCCAGGCGACACCGGGTCTGGGGGTGGGGCGGGGGAAGGAATGTGTGTTCGCGTCCGCGATAAGGACGGAGACAACTTCCGCGAGTCAATTTTCTCCTTTCACATTTATATGGGTTCTGGGGATAAAGTTCAGATCACCAGGCTTGGTGACAAGACGTTCTATCATCTATATTTACACATGGGAAAACTCGTACTCAGAAATAGGAAGTGACTGGTTCAAAGGCACCAGCCTGGTGACCTTGATTATTTTGGTGGTGCGTCATTTCATTGTTAGGCGTGGATGGTGTTTACTGTTTTCTAGACTGCTAAGGCATTGCGGAGGTCGTCTGTTTTGTTGCCATCTCTTCGGTGTTATCATTTCCTCCACCACTTACCTGTTGTAGCTAGTAAGGTTTGATTTCAAACTTAACCTAAAACATCCTCTCGATTCCAGAAGCTACCTTTAGCTAGTTCTCAGACGGTGAAGGTGACTCAAGGTCACATAGCTGCTTGAACTGGGATTCAGATTGAACACTGTCACTAAGATACAGATAGGTCCCTGAACTGACCGTCCTGCCTCACCTCCCAAAAGCAGGTACCACACAAGACTTACATTACAGTGTATACCACATACTGCTTTGTTAAAACAGTGCTGGGCGCTACTCACTTTAAATCCCAGGACTCAGGCAGGCAGATAGATGTGTGTGTGTGAGTGCCAGACTAGCCAGGGCTACACAATGAGACCTTGTCTCAAAAAAGGGTGTCCCTCGAGTTGTGGATTTCAAGCCTTTCCAGTTCAGTCTGGTTTACCTCTGTTCCAGAACCCGGACTGCAGGCTTCCATGGACTCACAGTACATTTTCTTCCTCCTTCAGAAAGCAATCAAGGAGAAGGAGATTCCAATTGAAGGCCTGGAGTTCATGGGCCATGGCAAAGAAAAGCCTGAAAACTCCTCTTGACCTGCCTGTCACTTGGAAGAAGTCAGTAAAGTGAGAGCCTCTGGATTTGGTCAGGACGGCTGTGAAGCTCATGGGATTGGGAGAGTGGAGGAGAGTTCTCCGTCCTGGAGGTCTCCTCCACTCTGAAGGAGCAGCTGTCACTCCTGCTTTGGGAAACTTCACTTTTGCTGACGTCTTGCAGGACCTCCTCCTGCTACAAGGGAACAGCTTCTTGGGGTTATGGTTGCAAAACATGATCTGGAATCAGCTTTAACGGGTCCTCGGATGTGAATGCGGTGAACTGGTCACGATCAAGGCTGCGTTTGCTGCAGAGGACATTGGGTGTGCCATGTGGGAGGTCAGGACCTCTTTTTTCCTCTCAGGGAGCTAATGCTCTGAAAAGGGATTTGGACACAACCGTTTCAATCACTGCTTGGAAACATGATTGTATTTTTACAGTAACAGTTTCAGCTGCTGGTGGCCTGGGTGATGGAAGAAGACAGCTTTACTGAGCTCCTGCCTTAACCAGGTGTCAGCTTACCATTCAAAAGCTTCGGAAACGACGTGAACACCACTTTGGAGCTCACAGCACCGCTGCTCATAACTCCAACACCTTGGATGGCTGTGCAAAAGTCACCTGTGTTACAGGTTTGCTGTTGCTAACTTTCATCTCCACGAATTAAAGTCAATGTGCATATCACATAAAAGGCAAAATGCATCCGGCTAAGTGGGGAAAAGGTGCTTACTGATTTTTGTTTGCCTACCATGCCCTAAGTCTGTAATCATGAAATTGAATAAATCTTAAAATTCAATCTTTACTCTTCGCTCCTGGAACTCTGCACTTTACTGAACGTTTATTTCCCGCTGCCCATCTCTCTCATTTTGTTGCAGAGCCAGCTTTGCTTGTAACTCGATTTGTTTCAGCTAGAAATCTGACTCAGGCCTCCTGCCTCCGCCATCGTGCTAGATTACACACGCTCACTAGCATGCTCACCTATATAAACGGCTTCTTTAAATATTATATATTGTGGTTCCAAAACAGTGTTATGTGGGTCTCACACCTGCCTACCTTGAACAGGATTTGTCATATCCCTAAGGACTGAGGAAAGCTGCTGTACAAAAGTTTACATTATTTCCTGTGTCACTAATTACTACGTTTTAGTTTGGCCAACCCTAGTGCTATTTCAAAACATTTTTAATTTTTAGAAAGATGTGGATATAAAAAATATCCATGTTTTTCAACTAGTTAACAGTCATTGTCCAAAAAGATCACAAGAGATTTTGAGCCTTATATGAGAGTCCTTGGAATGTGCCTCAGGCCATCTGTCTCACCTGATCTCTGTACTACTGAGGTCAAACCCAACATTTCCTACATTCTAGCAGTTGTCAACTGAGTACATCCCCAGATCATTTTTGTTTAAGGCAAGGTTTCATGGAGGTCAGGCTGGCCTCAGAGTTGTCCTGCTGATGAAGAACTCTTGATGCTCTGCCTCCACCTCTCAACTACTGGGATTACAGGTGTGTGCCACCACACTGGGGTCTGTTACTTTTTTTTTTTTTTGGTTTTTTGAGACAGGGTTTCTCTGTGTAGTCCTGGCTATCCTGGAACTCACTCTGTAGACCAGGCTGGCCTCGAACTCAGAAATCTGCCTGCCTCTGCCTCCCAAGTGCTGGGATTAAAGGCGTGCGCCGCCACCACCGCCCGGCTACTTTTCTATGGCTATGAAGACACCATTACCAAGGCAGCTTAGACAAGTTTGAGACCCACAGTTCCATGATCATGTCAGGGAACATGGCAGTAGACAGGCAGGCAGAGTTGGAGCAATAGCTGAGAACTTAGACCCTGATCCATAGACACAGAGAGCTGACTGAGAATGGGGTGGGGTTTTGAAACCTCAGAGCCTCCTTGCCTTCAACAGCCCATGCCCCCTAATGCTTCCCAAATAGTTTTACCAACTGGGGACCAAGAATTTAAACCTATGTATTGATGAGGCTATTATCATTCAGATCACACTGAATTATAATTAATTATAATTAATTCACATGTGCACACGACATGGTTTGCATGTGGAAGTCCGTTCCCTCCTTCCAGTGTGCAGGTTCTGGGTATGGAACTGCGGTCATCAGGCCTAGGCATCGAGCACCAGCACCTGCTGAGCCATCTCCTAGTGTATGTTTTGTTCTGTCTTCTTACGACAGTTTTAGACATTGGCTGGGGTGGCTTTGACCTGTGGCAGTCCTCTGGTCTCAGACTACTCTTTGAAGTC
Organism: Arvicanthis niloticus; assembly: GCF_011762505.2. NCBI lineage: Eukaryota > Metazoa > Chordata > Mammalia > Rodentia > Muridae > Arvicanthis > Arvicanthis niloticus. The sequence goes on from NC_133432.1 coordinate 6,060,136, forward strand.
CCAGAGGTGGTATGTACCACCATGGCCTTCTTGAGTCTTCTCTTGTTGGATGGTGTGGGCGTGGCAACCATTTTCAGCTCAGTTGAGAAACTTACCTTTCAAAATAGACTTGAGTCATTGAAATACTGTCATGGAGCACGCGTTAGGCCAGCTACTCCCCATGGAGGTCAGACCACCTAAGAAGAGCATCTCCTCACACTCCTTGCCTTACCCCACATCTGACCATCGAACTGCTCAGCGCATAATCGCTCATCCTACCTGACTTCCTCCTCTCCAACACTGACTCCAGCTAGTTCTCAAGTCTTCCACTTTGACAAGCAATTGATGGCAATGCAGTTGTTTGGTAACTACCACTGCTGTGTTGCTTCTATTTGTTTCTCTTCCTAGAAAGGGTTTCCGTGTAGCCCTGTCTGGCCTAGAATTCTCTCTGTAGACCAAGTTGGCCTTGAACCTGGAGCTTTGCCTGCCTCTGCCTCCTGAGTGCTGGGATTAAATGCGTGCACCATCACTGTCAGTCTGACTGAGAAATGATTCTTTTCCTAAAGGTAAGACCTTTTGTAGATTGCAACAGGAGCCTGCTGTGACCAGAGGAGAGCTGACTAAAGCTCAGGCACTTTGTTCATGGTCTGTGCAGCCTGGATCGACCTGGAACTTGCTCTGTAGCCAAGTCTCTGAAGTTGTCATGCACTTGTTACAGATGGTAATCAACAGCAATTCCACGGATCATTCACTGACTGTCAGGGAGCCCATCCAACGGTAACTCTACCTCTGTGCTCTTGGTCACTTGGCTTCGCTCACCCTAAGCACAAGAACCCAGCAGGGAGCCTGCTATAACCAGTATTAGGTGGGCTAAATCAGATCTGAAACAGTGCAGAACAGCAAAGTAATGTCGGCGTCTGAGAATAAAACCGAACCATCCAGCTCGTGGACAATCCAAGTTTAAATTATTTATTTAAGCCATCTCCTCTTACAAGCAAAGGGATGGAAGATCAGAGTAATGGTCACCATCTGAGAAAAGGAAACATGAACTTAGCATCCAATGGGCTGCCGTGGTCCACACACAGATAAGGGTCCAAACCAGTGCTGTGGTCCCGTGTTGCCTGGGGGAAGGTCCAGGTTCTCTTTACTCATCTTCATAGCCAGTCGGAAGTGGGTTCACATGAGGGTTGTGGAAGAGGGTATGGTTACCATCTCCCCAGGGGAAGGGCTGTGGAGTGAAGATGTCAATTAGATATTTCCAGAAACTGCTCAGAATTGAAAGAGACAATACATAAAATAAAAATGGAAATTTGTCCTTTACTGGCATAATTTCAACTTTCCCATAGCTCTATTTTTAAAAATGTTTATGTAATTTTATTTATGTAATTATGTATAAGCACTTCATCTTCAGAGAAGAGGGCATCAGATCCCATTACAGATGGCTATGAGCTGCCATGTGGTTGCTGGGAATTGAACTCAGGACCCTTGGAAAAGCAGCCAGTGCTCTAACCACTGAGCCATCTCTCCTTTGAAGTAGATGGTAAGAAAAGCAAGCTCAAGGTAGCTACATGGGGAAGGAGATGGCTAGCAGTTAAGAGCAAGTTTGGTTCCCAGCATCCACAGCAGGCAGCTCATGACTGCTACTGCTGCAGTCCAGGAGACCTGAAGCCCTCTTTGGCTTCCTTAGACATCCACACGCACACACACACAATTTAAAAGAAGGTAGAGCTTAAACATAAGATGCTGGAAAGATGGCTCAGTGGATAAGATCTGTTCCTCCAAAATCCTCCCAGACTTCATTCAGATCAGGTGGCTTACAACTGTGGCTCACAAGTGCTCCAGGGACCTCGCACCTCTGATCCCGCAGACACCTGTACTCATGTGTACATAAGCAAGCCATATGTATCTAGCCATAATTAACAATATTTTTAATCATAAGAAAGGGAGTTCTGGGGCTGGAGAGATGGCTCAGCGGTTAAGAGCACCATCTGCTCTTCCAGAGGTCTTGAGTTCAATTCCCAGCAACCACATGGTGGCTCCCAACCATCTGTAATGGGATCCGATGCTCTCTTTTGGTGTGTCTGAAGACAGCTACACTGTATTCACATACATACATACATACATACATACATACATACATACAAACAATAAATCTTAAAGAAAGAAAGAAAGAAAGAAAGAAAGAAAGAAAGAAAGGAGGAAAGAAAGGAGGAAGGGAGGGAGGGAGGGAGGGAGGGTTGGTTCCTGGCTTTCCCCTGGTAACTGGCACAGCTAGCACTGTGCTGAGCGGGGTGTAGCTCTTCCTGTATCAGAAGGATAGTAGCAGACATGGACAGAGATGCTTATTTAATGCAGAAGACTAGAAAACTGCAGCCCGAATTCAAGCCTTTTGCTCACTACCTTTCTAAGAAAAGACTTCATTTGTTTTGAGTGTGCATGCATATGGTCACTGTCAGAAGACACCTTGTGTGTGGGTTAGATAGGCTCTCTCCTATAGAGTGGGTCACAGACACTGACTCATATTCGCAGGCTTGGTGGCAAGTTCCTTTACCCGCTGAGCGTCTTTGTAGCCCTGATTTGGTTTTGTTGAAACAGGGTTTCCTTATATAGCTAACCTGGAACACTAAATAGAACAGCCTGACCAAAAAAATGACAATGATCCTCCTGCCTCTGCCTCCCGAGTGCTGGGATGACAGCATGTGTGACTCTGCCAATCACAATTAATTTTGTTTTGTTTTAAGACAGGGTCTCTTTATGTGGTCCTGGCTGTCTTAGAATGTGCTATGTATCTCTGTGGGTATGTGCACAAGAGTGTGGTTTACACAGAGGAGCAGAGTTGTGGGAATTGAATTAGGTTCTTCCATATTCACAGCAGCACTCTACAGCACTGAGCCACTCTCCAGCCCCTTCCTACCATGTCTGAAAAGCACTGCTCTTGGCCAATAGCTCACAACCGTTTTTGGCTTTCTGTGATAACCCGATTTAGCCCAAGCTAACTTCCATTTTATAACGCAGCAGAGAATGACCATGAGCTACCCATTCTCTTGTTTTCACCTCACACGTGCCAGGGGCGGGATATGGAACATTATCTGGAGACACTGAGGAGGGGGCACTACTGCCATCTAGCGGGCAGAGGCCAAGGCCAGGATGCTGTCAAACACCTCTTTCTGAGAGTCACCCCTGGCTGTTCTGGAGCTCACTATATAGACCAGACTGGCGTTGAACTCAAAAGAGATCTGCCTGCTTTGGCTTCCCAAGTGCTGAGGCTGTACACAGGTGGGATCGAGCCTCGTGGGTTGTAAAATTGAAGCCTAGCATAAGTTTCTGCAAGGCCAGTCCTATGTGAACTAGGTGATACAGTTTTTAACGAGCAGGAAGACAGCCGCGTTAAGGATTTGCCGCTATAAAGGGACACCCCAAACCTCCAAGCTAAATCCACGGGCATTTATTGTGTGACCTTTGAAGAAAACTGAGCCGCGACCACAAACTGGCTTTCCTTATGTAAAACGAGGATTAAAGCAAGAATAAAGAAAATGTTCTGCTGCGCGGACGGACAGGCAGCCAAGATCCGAGCGCACCAAGGGCTGGGGCTGGGGAGGGAGTGGACAAGCCCGGAATAACGGACGCTTGAAGGACAGCAGAGGCGCAGCGCGTACCTTGGTCCTGATGCGGAGATGGGGGTAGGCGACGAACGGGGGTCTCTCGTGCTCTTCGTGTCGTGACTTCAGGAAAACGTTGAGCATGCTCACTCCCACCCCGGGCAGCGCCACGAAGTAGGTGAGGGCCTTCCACATACGAGCTGCGGCGGGGCCAGAACGTCAGCCTCGGCCGCTCCCTCCCGCAAGGCCTCCCGCCAAGGTCACAGCCCGGCCACGCCGCGCGCGACCCGCCGAGGCCCCACGCCCACCCGAGCCCCGGTACCTGAACCCTCCTCGCCGTGGGCGCCACTCGACATGGGCCGCTCCACCCGTGGGAGGGCCCGGCCTAGCAGCCGAGAGACTCGAGACGCACACAACACCGCCGACGCCATCTTGGAACTACACCGGCGCGCCGGAAGCGGAAATGGGGACAGGGCGAAGGGGGCGGAACAAAGGCGCCAAACGAAGTTTCCATTGGGCAATGCCTTCTCACCGTCTCACCTTCTCTAGGAACTGTAGCGCCTGCGCACATTATTCGTCGTAGTCCGAACCCTCGAGGAGCGAGAGTGCGCATGCGCTTCGTACCTGTGCCCCACCTCCCTCCTGTCTGCTCCTAGGTGGGGATGTTCTCTGAACTGAGCTTCTGCAAGATTTTTTTTTTTTTTTTTTTTTTTTTGTAATTGCTACATTCTTTGGAATCCATGGACAGGATCTGAAGTGCCGAGAACAAATCACGTTATCGGAAGCGCCACTCTCTCCTCGCGCTTTCTAATTCCGCGATTTCTAAGGCACCCGACACCCTTGTCACTGTCCTTATCACTCTTAAAGACTTGTTATTCTGTGACGCCCTATATAGACTGTAAAGTCCGTGGTGCTTAGATTTTTGCCAGCGCTGCATTCCCAGAGTTACCCGAAACCATGCCTGGCAAGTAGCAGGTGCTTTATGCAATTTAATGAATGAATTATGAATCCATGAATTAATGAGTCAATGGACAGCTCCTGGAACCAGAAAGAACCCTGGAATTGGTGCCAGAAAATCTGGACTTTGTTTCAGCTTCATATCCTCAGCGTTTTGCCTATGGTCATGCTCTCTCCCTCAAATCCTACAAACATCTGTTAAATTTTGTCCATAGAACTTTTAAAAAAACACCTCCTTTCTTCTTTTTTCCTTCTTTTTGTCTAAAAGCTTTTTTAAAGATAAAAGTTGAAAAGCTGGGATGCCAGGTGTGGCGCCACACGTCTTTCATGCTAACTTCCGGGAGGAAGATTCAGATGGAACTGAACTGGTCCCAGGCCAGCCTCGTCTACAGAGTTTAGGCTATCCAGAGGCTGCATAGTGAGACATTGTCTCCATAAAACAAAAACAACAAAATAGCCCAAGCATGGTGGCAGATGGCTCATAATCCCAGCAAGGGTGAGATGGGGCAGGAGGATTGCTGTGAGTTAGAGACTAGCCTAGGCTGTAAAGTGAGACCCTATCTCCACCCACCCCAAGCTTAAAATGTATGTGTATGTAGATAGTACAGTCCTGAGAAACTGAGGCAGGGAGTCTCTAATTAGAGGCCAGCCTGACCACATTTAGAGTCTGAGATTAGCCTTATCTATATTGTGAGACCCTATCTCAGAATAACAAAAAGAGGTAGAGGCAGCAGACCCCTGCATTCAAAACATTCAAACCATCTTCAACTGCTTGATGAGATCAAAACTAGACTGAACTATATGAATAATCTTTTTAAAAGACATATTGTTGTTGGATGGTGGTGGCCCATGCCTTTAATCCCAGCACTCTGGAGGCAGAGGCAGGAGGATCTCTGTATTGGAGGCCAGCCTGATCTACAGAGTGAGTTCCAGGGCAGCCAGGACTACAAGGTTTAGAAAAACCTTGTCTCAAAAAAACCACGCATACACACAGCAAAAAGATGTATTGTTTAATTATGAATTCTATCGTGTGTGTGTGTGTGTGTGTGTGTGTGTGTCCTCAGAGGCAGAAGGTTCCAGGTCCTCTAGAGCTGGTGTTACAAAGAGAGGTAAAGTGCCACATGTGGGTGCTGGGAACCCAACTGGTCCTCAGCAAGAGCAGCAAGGGTTCTTCACCACTGGCCATCTCTCCAGTTGCAAGTATTTAATAGTTTAAAATAGTTTAAATTACAGTACGTTTTAGGAATATAGTGATATCATTGAAATAGTTTTTTTAAGGGGTTATTTAAATGTTCATGTGTATTACTGTTGTGTACATGTGTGCATGAATGTGTATCATGTGTGTGCAGTATCCTTAGATGCCACAAGAGGGCGATGGAAATTCTGGAACCGATACAAACAGTTGTGAGTTGTCACATGGGTGCTGGGAACCAAACTGTAACCCATTACAAGAACAGTAAGTGCTGTTAACCACTTAGCCATCTTCAGCCTCTGAACTGTCTCTTTTTATTTATATATGTATATATATGATATATATATATATATATATATCATATATATACATATATGGGAATACACACAAACACACACACACACACACACACACACACACACACACACACACACAAGCAAAAAACCCTTACCTAAACAAATGCATTCATAGAAGGGCTGGAGAGATGGCTCAGTGATTAAGAGCACTGTGTGCTCTTCCAGAGAACCTGCATTCCAGTCCCTTCCAGCAACTATGTGGTGGTTTATAACCATCTGTAACTCCAGCTCCAGAGGAATCAGACACTCTCTGGCTTCTGATGGCACCGTACATACATGGTGCAAAGGCATACACTCACGTGCACAAAATAAAATACCTGCAGAGTGTAGTGGCACATTCCTTAAATCCCAGCACTCAGGAAGCACAGGTAGGCAGATCTCAATGATCTCAAGGTCAGCCTGGTCTACAAAGGAAATGCTGGTTCAGCCTGGTCTGTAAAGCAAGTTCCTGGCTAGCCAAGGGGAGCTACACAATAAGACCTTGTCTCAAATAAATAAATAAAACAACTTAAAAATACATTCATACTTTACCAGAAATCTGAAGGCTAAGCAGGAGCTCTTGAGCTCAGGGACTATCAGAAATTCTCTTGATTTACATAGCCCTGGATGACTGAATTTAGACTATCCCCCCCCCCCCAAAAAAAGACAGCCAGTACAAAGAATGTGGAATAGTTTTTGTTTTGTTTTGTTTTTGAGACAGGGTTTCTCTATGTAGCCCTGGCTGACCTGGAATTCACTCTGTAGACCAGGCTGGCCTCGGACTCAGAGATCCAGCTGCCTCTGCCTCCAACGGAGATCAAAGGCATGCACCACCACCGCCCGACTGTTGTTGTTATTGTTATTGCTGTTGTTGTTGTTTTAAGAGAGTGTCTGGAGCTGGAGAGATGGCTCAGTGGTTAAGAGCACTGACTGCTCTTCCAGAGGTCCTGAGATCAATTCCCAGCAACCACATGGTGGCTCACAACCATCTATAACGGGATCTGATGCCCACTGGTGTGTCTGAAGACAGTGACGCAAATAAGTCTTTAAAAAAAATAAATATCTGCCAGGCGGTGGTGGTGCATACCTTTAATCCCAGCACTTGGGAGGCAGAGGCAGGTGGATTTCTGAGTTCGAGGCCAGCCTGGTCTACAGAGTGAGTTCCAGGACAGCCAGGGCTACACAAAGAAACCCTGTCTTGAAAAACCAATAATAATAATAATAATAATAATAATAATAATAATAATAATAATTAAAATAAATTTTGAGAGAGAGAGAGAGAGAGAGAGAGAGAGAGAGAGAGAGAGAGAAACTATATAAACTATATAGCCCTGTCTGGACTGGAACTCACTACATAGACCGCTGCCTCTGCCTCCCAAGCGTTGGGAATAAAGGAGTGATTCATCACACTTATTGAATGTATATATTTTGAGCACTCATATTGTGCTTTAATCTATAGTAATCATTTAAAATTTGTATTTTGTTTCAGTCAGGGCTTCAAGTATTGCATGCCAGCGTCAAATTCACTATGTGTCCGCCCTTGGAATTGGATGTTCTTGCTCCACCTGCTCTGCTCTGACAACCCTATTCCTGTCACATGCTTCATGTAGTCCTTCGTTCTTGTCACTAATACTCCATCACTCACTACATATATATTTGTAGTGAGTGATGGAGTATTAGCAAGAAAAACAGTATTTGTGTGCATGTGTGTGTGTGTGTGCCTATTAAACTCTGATCTGCCACATTGTGGAATTTATGGATTGAATTCAGCACGTCACAGCCCTGCACATAAATGCCTCTACTGTGCAGGCCACCAAAGAATCCAGCCAGCTGTGCCTTCAGCTGTGCACCGAGTCAGATCTCTTCTCTGTAGCTACATCAGATCCTTTATGTCTCCATAGATATTCCAGGATGCTCTTACCTAAGGACCTTTGCACATGCTTATTTCTCCACCTGCGAGAGTTCTGCCCCAGATAGTCTTATTAATTGGTCTCTATTAAACTCAGGCGTTGGGGGACGGTACATGAATGGAGATCAGAGGTCAAGGTTTCCTCTATGGCTCTCCACCTTTTTTATTGTTGAGAGAGGGTCTCACTGATGCTGTTCCAGCTAGCTGACCATCGGGCCACTGGATCTGGGGTTATCACGGCTTGAACTGGAAACTCAGTTGTGTCATGTGATGTTGTTCTGGAAGCTGACTTGTGAGATGATGTTTTGCTGAAACAGATGCTTGAGAGAACACGTGATGTTTGGAAAGAGTATAAACAGAACCCTATAAACAGTGAGAGGTCACTTTTTAAAAAAGATTTATTTATTTTAAATAAATCTTAGTAAATTAAGCACACAGATGCTTGTGTGGTTGCTGAGAATTGAACTCAGGACCTCTAGAAGAGCAGTCAGTGCTCTTCACCGCTGAGCCATCTCTCCAGCCCGAGAGGGCACTCTTGCAATGTGACACCATGCAACAACTAGTTGGTCTCCGATGGTCTTCACTTCATAGAGAGAAATGCACCAAAGAACTTCTTGTGGTATTCCGGCTGAATCTTGCTGCTTCTGTTGACCCTTGCCAGCTCAGCAGAGCCTGAAGGTTCCTGCTAGATTGGGCTGCTGCCAATGATTTGGTGTTTGCTATTAGACTGGACTGCTGGTACCCTGACAACAAAGAGTTGAGTTGCCCAAAAACTGCTACTAAAAGGTTCACTGTTAGCATTCTGTCTAAACTCCTCCCCACAGTTACCTGGCAACAGCCAGGTAGTCCTGACCCACTATAAAAGGGGCTGCTTGCCCCTCCTCTCTCTCTTGATCCCTTGTTCCTTCCTTGCCCTCTTGGGCTCTTCCCTTACCCTCTCCCTTCCCCCATTCCCTTTCCCCCTTTCTCTCCATGTGCTCATGGCCAGCCTACTTCTCTTCTCTCTCTCTCCCCCTCTCTCTCTGTCTGTCTCTCTCTGTCTCTCTTCCTTTCTCTGCCCCTACTACCCTTTTAACTCCCCTCCCCATGCCCTCAATACACTCTGTCCTATACTATACCGTCCTGTGGCTGGTCCCTCAGGGGGAAGAGATGCTTCGGCATGGGCACACTGAGACATCCCCTTCCCCCATACCTGACCACCCATCCATAGAACATATTCTCTCTCTCTTTTTATAAATACATCATCCACAACCCCTTTTCCTATCAACCATCTTTCTCCTCAGCCTCTGATTAGTGGGTTAGAAGGGAGATTGAAGCGTTCAAGAACCCTAAGTAAAGTAGGATTAGAAAGCGTAAGCCTACAGTAGCTCAGCACGGAGCCCACGGTTACACTGATGCTGTGGGTCCAGACTCAGGGCCTTATGTGTACACACCCAATGACAACACGCTGAGTCGCCTTCCGAGCCCACACTTATTTTATTCTTTTTTAAATTACTTATTTATGCTGGGCTTGGTGGCGCACACCTTTAGGCCCAAAACTTGGGAGACAGAGAGGCAGGTGGATTTCTGTGAGTTCAAAGGCCAGCCTGGTTTACAAAAGGAGTTCCAAGACAGCTAGGGCTACAGAGAGAAACCCTGTCTCAAAAAATTATACATATATATATATATATATATATATATGCACATATACATACGTGTGTGTGTGTGTGTGTGTGTGTGTGTGTGTGTGTTCCTGTGTGCGCGCACCTGCTTATCTATATGTGCACCGTGTACATGTAGTGCTCACAGAAGCCAGAAGAGGGCATCAGATACTCTGGATCTGGAGTTACAAGCCACTGTGACCCACATGAGTTTGGGGTGCATAGAACAGAACCTGGGTCCTCTGCAAGAGCAGCAAGTGCTCCTAACTGCTCACCATTCCCCAGCCCTTTACTTTATTTTAGACAGGTCATTTTTGGTTCAGCTTTTGAGTTTTTTAGACAGGGTCTCACTCTGTAACCCAGGCTGACTTAGAGTTCCTCCCCTCCCCCACGCAGCCAGAATGGCCTGAAACTTTGTAGCTCAAGTTGATCTTAAACTCTTGGCAGTCTCCCTGCCTCAGCCTCTCAAGTGCTAGGACGACAGGTGAGAGGCCCCGCCACAGCCAGCTGTGTGGGTCTGTGGGTGTTGTCTTTTTGTTTGAGACAGGGTTGCACTGCGCAGCCTCTAACTCGTCATGCTCAGTCTCCCAAGTGCTGGGATTACATGTGTGTGCTACCTGCTTTCCCTGTTCCTGCGAGCATCTTAGCAGAGAGGCCTTCCTTGCCCATCCTTAAGCAAGACAATCCTTCCCTACGCTGACACTCTCTCTGCCTCCCGGCGCCTCACCTACTCAGTCACACTTACCGCTGTCTGTTTTATTAAATATTTATGAAATTAGTGTCTGCCTTCCTTCATTAAACTCCGTGGGATCAGGGACTTGGAGGTTCCTGGTGTGAAGACATCACTTGTCACATGACTTGTCACATGACAGGCCCTCGCTGATTATATTAAATCCCCGCCTGGTGGATGCTGTTCTCATAGGCTCGCGTAATGAAACGGAGACCTGAGACATTCAGAGAATCACCCCAGACCTCAGTCTTAGCCGAGCGATGGACCCGGGGAGGCTGGGTCCCACCTCTTAGCCTCAGAACCACACAGGGTTTGCTGTTGGGAGCACAGTATCAACTCCCAGGAGGTCACTTGACCAAGATTTTGCTGACTTGATGTGCACATCTGAACAGGGAGGGATTAGCAAAATCAGCACAGGGAGGCTGAGGCAGGAGGATGAGCTTAAGGGAAACAGCGGTTACTAGAGACTGAGAAGGGTGTTGGTTTTCAGGGGTCCTGGAGGGATAAAGAGAGATGGAGAAGTGCCTACTATGTACTCAAGTGGAAATATCACACTTGAGCCTTCCTAATAGGTGCCATCAACATAAGCTAATCAAAATGACTGTTTAAAAACACCCTGACTTGGGCTGGAGAGATGGCTTAGAGGTTAAGAGCACTGTCTGCTCTTCCAGAGGTCCTGTGTTCAATTCCCAGCAACCACATGGCGGCTTATATAACCACCTATAATGAGATCTGGTGCCCTCTTCTGGCATGCATGTGTACATGCAGGCAGACTGCTGTGTACATAATAAAAATAAATAAATTAAAAAGAAAAAAAAAAAAAAAAACGTTCTGACTTCCGAGGAAATCTTTCAGGTCATCCTTGAGAACAGACGGGGTCACCAAATGTCTTCTCAAGGCACTGAGGCGGCAGTTCTGCACACGGTGCCTCTCATTACCTCCCCAGAGACTGCCTGGCCTCTCTGTGTGTGGAGCCTCCCAAGGCCGTCTCCAGGCAGCCTCGGGTCTGACGTCATCCTCTCTAGTGGCTGGGGATGTTCACCCCTGTGCGGGGGCCATAGTTTCTGCTGTACTGTTGTCTGGAACAAGGCGCTGGTAGCTGAGTAGCTCTGTAGTGGAGCAGCTCACGAAGGTGGAAGGATGTTGGGGGACCCTGACATAGAACAGCCCTTGCTCAGGAGGGAACCCTATCTGGGGCATCCTGCCTGTTGCTTTTACTACAATCACTCCGAGCCAAAAGCACCTTTAATTCCTGAGGTACTGAGGACTCTTTGCAGCAGGTCCCCAGAGAAACACGCATGTTGTGACCAGCGTCTTCATCCTTGTATAACTGAACTGGACCCCATGACTCCTCACGGTCTCAATATGACCCTTCAAATGGGACCCAGCAGTGGCCAGTCTAGAAGGAGGTACAAGTCAACAAGTCATGACAACTCCTGTGTTGGGTTCTGCAGCAAGGAGACGAGACAACATGGACCATTGACATCAAGTTCAAGTCTCCGGTCTGCTGCTTAGTTAGCTCTGTAATCAGCTCTAAGGCACCTGGGAAAGCCCACTTGGGAGTTGAGGATTTCCTGTGTAACAGGCTCGTCCCCTGCACTGATTTCACTGTTACGACATGTTGACATCGCTGTTATGCTGATCCCCGTTCTGCAGATGAGGCAACTGAGGTCCAGCGTGGTTAAGTCATTTGCCTAAACTTCACCCTTCATACAATAAAGATAAAGCCAGTATTCAAATCGGGAAGTCTGGCTCCAACGTTTTACACATTGAAGCGCCACGAAATGCTACATCGGGGGCTGGAGAGACGTTGGCTCAGCCAGTGAGAGCACCTGCTCGATCCTCAGGCCTGGACTTCTTAACCAACGAGCCTGGTGTCCACAAGCACCTGCAACTGCACAGCCAGCTGACACCCTCTTCTGCCTGCCCACCAGCACACATGCACACACTGAGGCAGACACATACACAAATAGATAGATACTGTTTCCAAAGATTCAGACTGACATGGTTCAGGGGGTGAGGTGTTTTCTGCCAAGCCTGATGATCAGAGTTTGATTACCGGGACTCACGTGGCAGAAGGGAGAGTCAATTGTCCTGAAAACTGTCCCCTGAAAACTGTCCTCTCATGTGTGCCCGTGTATGACCACACGTAGAAATATATGTGATTTTAAAAGCGCCTTAAAGAAACACCAGTAACTCAAGGGATCTCAGGAACATGTCTCTCAGAGTTAAGAGCTCAAACTTGGGTGAGTTTGAGGCCAACCTACACCTTATAGCAAGACCCCTTCTCTCAAAAGAATAAATAAATAAATAAATAAATAAATAAATAAATAAATAAATAAATAAATAAATAAAATTAAATGGCAAGCAGGGTGTGGTAATGAGTGCCTTTAATCCAGCACTCGGGAAACAGAGGTTTGTGGATCTTTCTGAGTTTGAGGCTAGCCTGGTCTAAGTAGCGAGTTCCGGGACAGCCAGGGCTACACAGTAAGACCCCGTCTTGCTCCGTTATTTTTCCTTCCTTGTTGCCGTTCAGGTTCTCACACTTGTCCACTCCCGCCTTCCTTCAGGCTGCTCTGATATTCCACACCTCACCTCTGCTCTTACCAGCCGGTCTGCAGCTCCCCACCTCCTACAGGCAGCCTTTCCGGATTACTTCCTGCCCTCCCTCGGGCTTCTGGTGCTCCAGTGATGCTGAAGTCCTCCGTCTCTAGGAGGAGGGAACTTCTGTGTCCTCATCTCCACCTGAGCTCCTGAGCTCCCCAGGGCGGCCTGGCACGGGGAAGGCACAACACACAGGGCAGAAAGTTCTGAGGTTGGATTTAGATCATAGTTCTGCCGCTTTTGTCGAATAAATCGCTTACCGGGGCCTTGGTTTCCTTTGTGGAACGAAAGAAAGAATAACAGCTTCTATGAGCGATCGCGGGGCTCAGTGGGGCTTATGTGGAGCACTTAGTATCTTGCTCAGTGAATGACAGCAGTTATTTTTCATTTTCTTTGTTGTTGTTTTTTGTTTTTCGTTGTTTTTTAGATTTATTTATTTTTAAATACGTGAGCACACTGTAGCTGTCCGACACACCAGAAGAGGGCATCAGATCCCATTACAGATGGTTGTGAGCCACCATGTGGTTGCTGGGAATTGAACTCAGGACCTCTGGAAGAGCAGTCAGTGCTCTTAACCTCTGAGCCATCTCTCCAGCCCCTTTGTTTGTTTTTTGAGACAGAATCTCTGTGTAGCTCTGGTTGTCCTGGAACTCAATATGTAGACCAGGCTGGCCCGAGACCAGAGATGTGCTGCCTCTGCCTCACTAGTGCTAGGATTAGATGTTGGCCCACTACTGCCCAACAGATACAGGATTTCATTCTGTAGCCCAGGCTGACCTAGAGTAACTGTGCGGTTCAGGCTGGCTTCTGCTTCCCCCCTGACTGAGCCTCCACAGGATACACACAGTTAGTGTTAACCATGCACGGTTGCCTTCAGTGAAAAACGACGCAAGCCCCGGATGTAGCTCAGCCTGAAGAGTGCTCGTCTGCAATGCAGGAAGCATTGGCTTTGACCCCCAGCACCTACCATTTAACTGGGCATCAAGGTTCACGGCAGCAATTCCAGGAGTCAGGATGATCAGAAGTTCAAGGTCATCCTGGGCTACATGGCTAGCCTAACGTACATGAGATCTTCTCTCAAGAAGAAAACAAAATCAAACCTACAGCATGTGAGGGTGTGTTTTGCTGCACTGTGGTATGGCTCAATGGTGGAGACCTCTTCCTGCCCTGACAGAGGATCATGACGGGCCCAGAATCCACATAATGGGTCAGAACTGTCCATAATTCCGGTTCCGGGGAATCCAACCTACTCTTCTGGTCCCGTGGCACCGGGAATGCACACGGTACACACAGGCAAACACTCATATAGATAGAATTAATAATGATGTAAAAAAAAATATGGTCTATGAAAACACGTTAAATGAGCCCCTACCATATTGTATTTAATCAATTTTTAAACAGAAAGGCTACCCACAAAATATCGCAGATGGCTGCCTCCGGTTTCATAAGACATACAGAGAAATAATGTAGTAGCTATATCTGGGCTTTTTCTCTTTAAATATTCTGCTATGAATGTATACTATTTGTGTTGTTAAAAAACCCTTCCCCCCAAAAAAGGGGGGGGGCTGTTAAGCTGCTACTGGGATTTCTGTGGCCGTTGTCAGTTCCATTAGACTGTAAGTCACATGAAGACAAGAACCCCTTTGGGCAGAGTAAAAACAGGCAAAGATCTGGGTAGGGGTGGGGCTCCAGCACCTGCGCCTGCAGTACCGCTCGCTCCCAGTGGGTGGCAGGCTCCTCATATGCGGGCGCCGCCCAAAAGCTTGGGCCTGGGAAGTCCTGCCTTCGACCTTCAACGTGGCTGGTCTCCTCTCAGGTTCCTGGAAGGAGGGATGGAGGGAGGTGAAACCTGAGAAAGGAATACTGGGAAAGGCCAGCTCAACCTCGGGGACTCTTTCTTTCGGCCTTCTTCTGAGGCTTCTCATCTTCCTCACGTTGGAGCAAGAGATCTTCAAGGTAGGCATGGTGGTGTCTCCCCACACCCCCACCCCGTTATCCCAATACCTGGAACGCTAAGGCAGGAGAATCAAGAATTCCAGGCCAAGAAGGTTGTGGTGGCACGCATACCTTTAATCTCAGAACTGGGGAGGCAGAGACAGGAGAATCTCTGTGAGTTTGAGGCCAGCCTGCTCTGTCACTATGTTTAGTGAATCCTTGTGTGTGCGAGGGATGGGAATCTTCAGTTGTTCTAGTCAGGTCTGTAACTCCTACTACTCTGTCTTCTGGAGCAAGGAGATCAGAAGTTCAAGGCCAGCCTAGGCTATAGATTGAGTGCCAGGCCGGGGCGGGCAACTTGGTATAAGATCTGTCTCAAAATAAGAAGTAAAGGAGTAAAGGCTAGGTACGCTGTGTGGCACGTGCTTTTAAACCCAGCAATAGAAGACAGAGGCAGAAAGAACATTGCAAATTCAGGGCCAGCGGGGGGTGGGGGTGGGGTGGGGTGGGGTGGGCTTCATGGTAAGGACCTGTATCAAAAACAAGAAACAAACAAACCACAATAAAAAGAAGACTGGGGGGGGGGGGGGTTGTAGCTTATCGGTAATGACAGTTGATAGCACGCGTGAGGCCCAGGGTTCAATCCCCAGCACCGCCAAAAATTAAGCAAACAAACAAATTAAATAAATTAGAAAAGAAAAGGAATCGGCCGAAGGTCAGTTGGCAGAGACCTTGCCTAACCGCACAGGCCTGTGCTCTGTTCCTAGAACCGTGTAAAGGCAGCCGTGGTAATGGATGCCTGTCATCCCAACTTTCAGGAGGTAAGGGAGGGAGAATCCGGGGCTCAAGGTCACTTACTGTTACATAGCAAATCCAAGGCCAGCCTGGGCTACAGGAGAGCCTGTCAGAGAGATCTGGGAGTCCTCACTTCCCGTAGGAGTGGGAGCAGATAAAATACCTTGGAACTGGGACACAGAGCAGAAGGAAGGAACCTTTCTTTCTTGAAAATCTGCACAACTCAGAACTCACTTGACAGTTGATTTACCGCCCTACTTAGTATTCCCTTTGATGCTTCAGGTGGTGGTAAGTTGGCTGAAGTGGGGGCTGGGATTTAAAAAAACAAACAAATGGGTTCTCTGAAAGAGCATCAGACTCTGAGCCATCTCTTCAGCTTCTGTTTTTTTTTTTTTTTTTTCGTTTGTTGTTTGTTTGTTTAAATGACTTATTTGTTTTTATTTCATGTGAATTGGTATTCTGCCCAAGTGTGTGTCTGTATGACGGAGTTGGATCCTTTGGAGTTACAGACAGTTGTGAGCTGCCGTGTAGGTGCCGGGGATTGAACTCTGGTCCTTTGGAAGAGCAGCCAGTGCTCTTAACCACCGAGCAGTCTCTCCAGTCCTGTTTGTTTTTAAGTTAGGGTCTCACTATATAGCTCAGGCTAGCCTGAGAGTCTCTCCCTCCTCCTCTTCCTCCCCCTAGGTTTTCTTATTTTCTTTTCTAACTTTTATTTACTGTCTCTGTGGTATAAGAGAGAGAGAGAGAGAGAGAGAGAGAGAGAGAGATATTGATTCATACTCATAGTACACATGCACAACTTTCAGGAGTTAGTGGTCTCTTCCACCACATAGGTCTTGAGGAATCCAGTTAAGTTTTGTTTTTGTTTTTTTTTTTTTTTTTTAAAAGCTCGATGCTCAGCACCTTTAACCATTGAGCCACCCCACCACCTCCCTCTTCTTTAATAACCGTAGGTCAGGGATCTGGGCAATAGCTTAGTTCATAAAGTACTTGCCTTAGAAGCATTCAGACCCAAGTTCAATTTCTAGAACCCATGTGGGAAAAAATAAAAATAAATGAAATAAAACAATATAAAAAAGAAAAGAAAAGGAAGAAACATATCAAAAAGTGAAAACATATCATTCCAGCCCTTGGGAAATGAGACCAGAAGACTCCTAGGGCTTGACAGCCAGTCTTGCCTAGTCGGCGAGACTCGTGAGATTCAAGCCTGTGAAAGAAAAAGCCCCGGTCTTCAAAGAACACCACCCAAGGTCATCCTCAGGCTTCTATCCACATGCACACATATGTGTGCACCCACGCGCACACACATGCACAGACACATACCTGTGCACCCACATACACACTTGTGCATCTGTGCACACACACCTGTACATCCCTCCACACACACCTGTGCACCCCCCACCTGTGCATCTACCTGCACACACACACTTGTGGCACCCCACCTGTGTACCTTCACGTGTACGCACACACACCTGTGCACCTGCACACACACAACTGTGTGCCCCCACACACACTTGTGCATCTACCTGCACACACACCTGTGCACACACACACACCTGTACATCCCCCTCACACCTGTGCACCTCCCATACCTGTGCTCTACCTGCATACATACCTGTGTACACACAACCTGCACATGCATGCACACACACCTGTGCACACACACCTGTACACCCCCCCACACACCTGTATACCTACACTCACACCTGTGCACCTGCACACACACACCTGTGCACCTGCACACACACACACACCTGTGTACCTGCACACACACCTGTGCACCTGCACACACACCTGTGCACCTGCACACACACACCTGTGCACCTGCACACACAACCTGTGTACCTGCACACACACACCTGTGCACCTGCACACACACACACACCTGTGTACCTGCACACACACCTGTGCACCTGCACACACACACACACCTGTGTACCTGCACACACCGGAACATGCACAATAATTGTAGATAAGACAGTATATGGTTAAAACTAAAAAAAGTCAGACAGAAGAATGGAAGCCTATCCCCATCAGTGACCTGTATCCTGGGTGCACCTTCTTGCCCCCAACTCCACAGTGCTGGGGTTACAGGCCTGTGTCATCGCTGCTGAGGTGCAAACCCGGGTCTTCATACAATGCCAGGCAAGCACTCTACCCACCCTGGAGATCTCAGAGGTGTTCCTTAAGAGAAGCTGTGAGCTGGATAATGTGGCACACCCCTGCAACCCTGGGGTTCAGAAGGTAGATCTATGAGGAGTTCTAGTCCATCCTTGGCGATATGAAGAGTTTGAGGCCATCCTCAGCTACACGAGACCCTGTCTCAACACACAAAAACACAAAAACAAAATCCAAACCAATCCAAGCAATCAAAACCTTAGAAACAGGAGGAGGGCTGGAGAGATGGCTCAGTGGTTATTCCCAGCATGGCTGCTCATGACCTGGAACTGCTTGCAGTTCTGCAGGCGGTATACTTACATGCTTGCAGGCATAAGACCAAAGAGCAGCAGAGAGAGAGAGAGAGAGAGAGAGAGAGAGAGAGAGAGAGAGAGAGAACTGGGAGAGGGAAATGGGAAGGAGAAAGGGGGAGGGGAAGTATGGGGAGGGGGAGGGGAAGGAGAAGAGGGAGGGAGTGGGAGAGAGAAAGGAAAGAGAGAGGGGGGAACACCCACTTTACTGCTCCTTTCCAAACTCACTGCTCACCCTATGGATGAAAGAGGCTGCATTTACTTCTACTAGAGCCAAGTGTCACTTCCCTCTCTTGAATCTTTGGGTTGTCATTCAGGGACTCCCAGGGCTGCTGTCACACACTGTCTCACCCACATTGTACCGAGTCATCTTCCCAGCCCCTTAGTCTCTGGCGTCTCTGCTATGGCCTCATCTACTGAAATCCCCTTACCCCATCCCACCCTCCCACCCCCCCGACTGAGCCAGAGCCTCCTAGGGCCCCTGCAGACATCGTTCTCACATTTCCTGATGCCCTGTGAAACAGGGCTGTGTTCTGCACTTGCTTTCCCCTGGATTATTAGCCCTGGGCATCTCTTGAGTTGGTCTGATGGTTTTATTTCAGCGCCAGTGTCATCCAGTCCTCCTTCCAGCAACCCGGGACCAGTGTTTCCCTTCCTCTCTCTCGCCCAGATCTCATCAACCAAGTCCTAAGCAGTTTTTTACCCCCAGTCTCTCAGATCTTTCCCGCCCACCTCTGCTTAATCACAGCTAGCCGCTGTTCATGCCTGGATCCTGTCAGTGGTTTCCAGATCGGTCTCCCTCCCTAGAGCCTCACCTATTCCCACCTGTTCTCTCTACGGCAGCCACAGGACTCCTTCTAACGTGCAGAGCTGATGGTGGTACCTGCAGCCCTCTCTGAAACCCAGACTCTGACCTCCAAGTCCTGCCGTGCACAAGCTCACTGCCGAGGACACACGTTTGTCCTCTGTGGTAGCTTTCCTCCTGTTTCTGAAATCTTCCCACGCTCTTTCCAACCTCAGGGCCATTGTTTGTGACGACGTTCTCTCTGTCAAGAGTGGTCTTACCTTCTCTTCCCCCTCCTTCTTTCTCCCCTTCTCCTTCTCCCCCCTTTCCCTCTTCCCTTCCTCCTTCTCCCCTTCAGTCTGCTCCTTCTCTTCTCCCCAGCAACCTACCACTGAGCTGAATTCCATCCATCACTGACTTACAAGACGTCTGGAAGTTCTCCAAGAGCAGGACCAGTTGTCTGCTTATACCAAACACAGCCTCCGACACAAACCAATAGTGTTGAGTATTTTAATTGCATTTTGCTGCTGCCTTTCTTCTCCTGACAAAAGGAAAAAAAGAAAATAAAAAAGGAAAAAGAAAAAACGCCTGCCCAGAGTGGTAGCACTCACCTGTAGTCTCTAAAATTAGGAGACAGAAAAAGGACTGAGGTTTTTGTTTGTTTATTTTTGAGAAAAGGTTTCACCATGTATATAGCCTTGGCTAGCCCTAAACTTTCTATGTAGACTAGGCTGGCCTTGAACTCACCAGACATCCACCATCCATTTGCCTCTGCCTCAGGAGTGCTGGGATTGAAGAGATTTATCACCAGTGTGGGGATTGGGATTTTTGAGTCCAGCCTGAGCTACATAATGAGACGCTGTCTACAAAAACAAAAAACAAGCCAAGCAGTGGTGGCGCACGCCTTTAATCCCAGCACTTGGGAGGCAGGGGCAGGTGGATTTCTGAGTTCGAGGCCAGCCTGATCTACCGAGGGAGTTCCGGGACAGCCAGGGCTACACAGAGAAACCCTGTCTTGAAAAAACAAAAACAAACAAACAAACAAACACCCACCCCCCACCCCAGAAAATTAGAAAATGGCTGTGTCAGGGTTTGAATCCAGGTTGTCTGGGGCCTAGGAGTCTTCTGTGGTGGCCAGGGGGGGAAATTCCCAGTGGGAGGCTCTCCTGAGCACCACTCTCTGTAAGAAGTAGGTGCTCTCGGTGTCCCACGACCAGTGATTTCCCCAGCTACTCTGATGTCACTATTTCCTGCTGGGCACTAAAAGTTCGACACAGCGAGACTCAGTTCAAACAAATAAAAGCTCAGCCTGGACAACGGAGATAGTACCTAGACTAGCAGGAAGCCCCCTTTAGTCAGCTGATGCCTTTGCTGGACAGTTTTAAGTCAACCTGACTCAAGCTAGAGTTGTGAGAGAGAGGGGGGAGCCTCAATTAAGACAATGTCTCCATAAAGGCAGTCTGTAGGCAAGCAGGTAAGAAGTTTTTCTTGATTAGTGATTGATGGGGGAGGGCCCCGCCCATTGTGGGCGGAGCCATCCCTGGCTGGTAGTCCTGGGGTTTTTTTTTTGTTTTTTTGTTTTTTTGTTTTTTTGGGTTTTTTTGCACACATGACAGACATTTTATTAAGTTTCTTCTACACAATACAATAAGTTCAATCGAGAGGCCAAACGGATCCAAGGAAGATGAAAATTAAATACTTAAATTAATCAAAAGGCACTACAACACCACCTAAAACCTACCACGTCAGCAGTACCAGGCTGGGTTTTATAAGAAAGCAGGCTGAGCAAGCCACAGGGAGCAAGCCAGTCAGCAGCACCCCTCCATGGCCTCTGCATCAGCTCCTGCCTCCAGGTTCCTGCCCTGCTTGAGTTCCTGTCCTGACTTCCTTCAGGGCTGGGCCATGGGGTGGAAGTGGAAGCGGCATTAACCCTTTCCTCCCCGGCTTGTTTTTAATTGTGTTGTTATATCGCAGGGATAGAAACCCTGATTCTCTGCGGGAAGTGTTTCTTTCTGTTTTCTAGATGGGGATTCACTATTGTAGACTTAGCTAGCTTGGAACCTACTGTGTGAACCAGGCTTGGCCTCAGACCCAGAAACCTGCCTCTGAGTGCTGGGATTAAAGGCTTGTGCTGCCCTGTGTGCCTACGCCATTTCTCTCCTCATAAGGTGCCATGAAATGGGACAGTGTGGGTCTGTGATCAAGGCTTTGACTAACACACACGCGCACACACGCGCACGCACTCACACACACGCTTGCGTGTGAATGCACACGAAGCTTTAGTCCCTGCACCTGGAGCTGTCTAAGAATGAAAGGAAATGGCTAGAAAATACTTTATTAACCACAAAGTGCTTTATAAACTGTGAAGAAATGAGCCGCTGTCTGATACTTTTCACTGGGAAGAGATGAATAAAACAACAACAACAACAAAAAAAAAACCCAACACATTCCACAATTCCCTTCTCCTTCACACACATATACACACTCAAAAACACAGACACAACAATCCACTCATATTATTACACACTAATGCACAACATACACACTTCACACACTAACACACTCATACACACCGACACACATATTCTCACGTAACACATATTCACACATAACACATTCACACAACAACCCACTCACATAGCTACACACTAACACACAAACACATTTCACACACACTCACACAACATACACACTCACATACTAACACATAACACATATACAACCCATTCACATACTTACACAGTAACACACAACATACACACTCAATACACACCACACACACTTACACACTAACACAACAACCCAGTCACATACTTATACACTAACACAATATACACACTTCACACACATTCACACACTTAAACACTAACACACACCATACATACTAACACATAATACACACTCACACACTCATACACATTTATACACAAAACACACACTCACATACAGAAACACACCATCTTACTGGGCACAGTAGTGTACACCTGTAATCTCAAACTCCTAAATGTAAAAGTTGAACTGCCCAGACTTTTAGCTCTCTACCCCCAGGTCTTTTCGGTCTACACCACACCTGACCCAGTCATTCCTCTGGCAGTGGCTATTCAGAACCTTTGAACACTCAGTGTATCTCCATAGTGCGTCATCTGGGGGCTCGGCTACGGCCTTTGTGTCTTTTGATTTTTAACTTGCTATTTTATTTTATGTGTGTGCGTGTAGTGATCAGGGTTCTCTAGACTAGCAGGTCTCAACCTATGGGTCATGGCCCCTTTAGGGGTCGAACGACCCCTTCACAGGGGTCGAATATCAAATCAGATATTTACACTGCAGCTCATAACAGTAGCAAAATGACAGTTACGAAGTAGCAATGAAAACAGCTTTACGGCTGGGGTCACCACGAGTTAGGAAGATTGAGAACCATTGCTCTAGAAGAAAAGAACTTATACAATGAATCGATATTAAAAGGGGACTTATTAGAGTGGTTGTGATCCCAGGAGCCCAACAGTGACTGCCTCCCAGCAGAAAGTCCAAGGATCTGGTAGCTGTTCAGACCAGGAGACTGGATGTCTCCACGGTCCAAGTCTAGTCCTGGAGGCCCAGAGAGATGGTAGCCTGCAGCTGCTGCTGAACTTCAGTTTACGTTGGGATCCTGAAGAAGTGGGGTCTGATACCAGCAGAGGAGTGCCTCTGCAACAGGATAGATGAGCTTGCCAACAAGAGGGAGGGCAAGCAGGCAAAGAGCAAAAGCTTTTGTGAAGCCCTGGCTGCCCCGGAAGTAGCTCTGTAGACCAGGCTGGCCTTGAACTCACAGAGACCCATCTGCTTTTGCCCGTGTGTGGCCAGAGCTCACTGACAGGTGGCGTTCCTCGGTAACTACCCACCTCCAGTTTTAGTTTCATTCTTCTTGTTGAGACAGGGTCTCACATAGCCCAGGTTTGCCTTAAATTTGCTATGTAGCCAAGGACAGCCTACCCCTCTGCCTTCCCCTCTAAAGCGCTGTGGGTACAGGAATACACCACCATACACGTTTTACACGGTGCTGGGGATTGAACCCAGGACTTCGTGCGGCTAGGGAAACTGAAGCTACATGCCCATCAGTACCTTGTTTCTTGAGACAAGCGCTCTTGCTGGGGCTTGGGCTTGAAGATTTAGCTGTATTGGCTGGTAAGTGACCCTGGGTAGGGAGCTGTCGGTATTTTTTGTTTTGTTTTTTTGAGACAGGGTTTCTCTGTGTAGCCCTGGCTGTCCTGGAACTCACTCTGTAGACCAGGCTGGCCTCGAACTCAGAAATCCACCTGTCTCTGCCTCCCAAGTGCTGGGATTAAAGGCGTGCGCCACCACTGCCCGGCAGGAGCTGTCTGTTAATACTTCCTCAATGCTGGGATTGCAGATACTGGGCTCAGATCCCCCCCCCGCCCCCCATACACACACACACACACACACACACACACACACACACACACACACACGGTGGGTTTCTCTGTGTAGTCCTGGCTGTCCTGGAACCCGCTCTATAGACCAGGCTGGCCTCAAACTCAGAGATCTTCCTGCTTCTGCCTCCTGAGTGCTGGGATTAGCGATGTATGCTACCACAGTCTGGTGGCATTGTATATCCAAGACTGAATAGACACATATCCTGAGTGTGTATGTACGTACAAGCCAGAGGAGGATGTCGGGCTTCCTGTTTTGTTCCCCCACAGGGCCCAGTGAGCCCAGATCTCAGTCGGCAGGTAGATTGTCTGGTCAACATGCACAAGTGATCCTCCTGTCTCAGCCCCGGCCCCACCCCCAGGCTCAGGGTTCCAGGCACATGTGGCCTCCCCCAAGTTTTACTTGGATGGTGAGCAAGCCCTCTTACCCTCGGGCCGTCCGTCCTCTGATCTCCACAAAGCATCCAATTCCATTTGAAGAAATGTTCATTTTTCTCTTCCTGATCATATCTCAGCGATCTGTCATATACAGTTCCATGATTTAATAACGGGGGACTGATGACAGCCCAGGTTCAGCTGATTACCGGTAAACACAAAGTCGCATCTGAAATCAGCTCACACTGGAGATGAATCCATCAGCCCCTGTGGGCATCACTTCATCCTGAAATGTACAGGATACAGACAGGAGCCAGTGCGTGGTCTGACGTGCGGTAAGCAAGCCAGTTCTTTCTGTTGTCTTTCATTTGCATGTATTTCTTTGTGCACGTGGACCCGTAGAGGCGCATGCGCCGCAGAATGCGTGTGGAGGTCGCTTCTCTTCTTCCACCATGTGGGTCCCAGAGTCTTATGTAGCTGAGATTGGCCTTGATTGCTGGCCTTCCAAGCCCTATCTCAAAGGCTGGGATTACGTGTAGGAGGTGCCAGCACACTGGACTTACAACATCCATATCTTTGTTGTTATACCTTTAAAGTGGGTAAGAGTTTCGCCGGGCACTAGGGCTAGAAGTTAGGACACACACACCCTACCACAGATCCTAGAACAGGGGTTCTCAACCTGTGGGTTATGACCCCCTAGGGGGTCAAACGACCCTTTCACAGGGTCGCCTGAGACCATCAGAAAACACAGATATTTACATTTTACGTCATGATAGTAGAAAAATTACACTTATAAAGTAGCAACAAAAATAACTTTATTGAAAGGGTCACAGCTTTAGGAAGGTTAAGAAGCCCTGGAAGGTTTGGTTTTTGTTCCCTTCTTCTTCTTCTTCTTCTTCTTCTTCTTCTTCTTCTTCTTCTTCTTCTTCTTCTTCTTCTTCTTCTTCTTCTTCTCCTTCTCCTTCTCCTTCTCCTTCTCCTTCTCCTTCTCCTTCTCCTTCTCTCTCCTTCTCCTTCTCCTTCTCCTTCTCCTTCTCCTTCTTCTCTTCCTCCTCCTCCTCCTCTTCCTCCTCCTCCTCTTCTTCCTCCTCCTCTTCCTCCTCTTTGTCTCTTTCTGCTTTTCTTTGTAAAGACTCTAAGGCTACAGGATCCTATAAGCTGAACGCCAAAAGGAATTATAATAACCTTCCAATTCCGGGAGTCCAGCCTTTTCTAACGGGTTGGGCAGGACACAACCTGCCTAATTGGAATAATGGCAGTGGGGAAATCTTGGTTGTCAGGCAACTCTCAGTATTCCTTGGGCCAGTAACAGCAACATGACCTGGGAATTGGTGAGAAATGTAAATTTTGGGGCTCCACCCCAGGCCTGCTTCCTCAGGCACTTTGAAGGGGGGTGAGCCTGGCAGCGCAGCGTATGTCCCAGCATGCCCTCTGAGCATTCTGGAGTGCCCTCAAGTTAACGAATGTTCACATCCTAGGCTTAGGTACCACTTAGGGGCTGTGTGAACTTGGACAGGTTGTTGCATCTCTCTGGACCCTTTTTCTCTCTAGAAAATAAGAATGATAACAAAAATAAGACGGTCCATGCAAAAAGTGGGTGCACCCAGCTACAGGCTGGGGGTATTTACTGTTAGGAGTTTGGTACTGACATCCGAATTTTGGCAATAAATATTTGAGAGGAAAGCGAAAAGTATTTGAGAGTTAATGTAATCTCAAGCAGCCATCTTGACGTCTTTCTATCTGCTAATAAATGGGCCAGAGCAGAAGGCCCTGGGATAGAGTCACGGGCCACTTTACAGACATGGACACTGGAGCTAACAGACAGCTGTGAAGCAGCATGGTGGGGACCCATCCACACCCTGCACCCACCCCGCCCCACCCTGTCTCAAGCAGATGCAGGCCGACTGTCTGCTCCCCAGGGTTCTCTCCAAACCATCTGCCCTGCAGAATCTGCCCATCTCTGCCCCTCGCCTGGACTTTGCTAACGCAATTGCAGCGGGGTTGTTTCCGGGGCTCTAGAAGTCACAGGTCAAAGATGTCAAGCCTTTCATGGGGCTGAGGTTCTCTTGGCAGAACACCTGCCTAGCACACACTAAGCCCTGGGTTTGATCCTGTGCATCATGTAAACCAGACAGGGTAGCTCATATCTGTAAATTCAGCCTGGGGAGACCAGGGTAGCTCATACCTGTAAATTCAGCCTGGGGAGACCAGGGTAGCTCATACCTGTAAATTCAGCCTGGGGAGACCAGGGTAGCTCATACCTGTAAATTCAGCCTGGGAGACCAGGGTAGCTCATACCTGTAAATCCAGCCTGGGAAGACTGAAAGCAAGAGAATGAGGGATTCAAGGTTAGCCTGGGCTACATACTGAGTTCAAAGCCAGCTTGAGCTTCATGGAGTCTTTACTTCTGCAAGGCTATTGTTGGAGTCTGTATGTTTTAGGGAATAAGATTCCAGGGAAATATTTGTTTTGTTCAAATGGGTTGACTCATTAGGCAAGACTGTCAAAAATTCCATGCCTGTACACATCTCTTAATCCCAGCACTTGGGAGACAGAGGCAGGCAGGTCTCTAGGGCTTTGAGGCTAGCCTGGCCTACATAGTGAGTTTCAGGTTCAGGTTCGCCAGAACGACATAGTGAGGCCCTGCCTGGATGAAAAAGTTTTATTTGTAACTATGTGTAAAAGGTTTGTGCTGGCAAGGGTGGTAAGCTGGGACAGGTGCTTGCCACCAAGCCTCATGTCCTGGGTTTGATCCTCAAGACCCACACGCTAGAAAGACAACCTGACTCCTGCAGGTTGTCTCTGGCCTCCACACTCAAAGCTTGCATGTATGCGCACACAAACACAACACATAGTAAATGTAGGGAGTTTAAGTTTTCAGGGTTGGTGGAAGAGCTCTGTTGGTTGTGCTAGCAGGGGCTTCATTCCTTGCACTGTGTAAACTGGGGGTGGTGTGACACACCTGTAATCCCAGCACATAGGCGATAGAGGCAGGAGGATCAGAAGTTCAAGGTCATCCTTAGTTACGTGGGGAGTTTGAGGCCAGCCTGGGCCATATGAGCTGAGCATAGCAGTACGCACACACACACACACACACACACACACACACAACACACACACACACACACACACACACACACACACACACACACACACACACAATCTTTCTTCCTTCCTCCTTCCTTCCTTCCTAGTACTTAGACAGTAGAGGCAAAAAGATCAGAAATTCAAGGCCAGGCTACTTATAGGAGACTCCATCTTAAAGAAAACAAACAAATAAAAAACCCAAACCAAACCAAAAATAAAACCAAATAAAACACTTCATACAAAATTCTCAAAGAACAGGCCAGGTATGAGGACACACTCCTTTAATCCCAGCACTCAGAAGGCAGAGGTAGGCAGATTTCTGTAGGTTCAGGACTAGCCTAGTCTAACCCCAGGATAGCCAGGGCTACAGAGAAACCTTGTACAGGGAAAACAAACACAAACAAAATTCTCAGAGAACAAATAAAAAAAAATTACAGAAATCATAAAGGAAAAATAACTTAAATGAATAAATAAAGCCAGGGTTCTTGGAGTAGGGACCTTTAGGACGTAAAATTCTCCCAGTCAGTTCTGTGAGTTCTGAGCCCTAATTCTGTGGGTTATCTTGGGGAAACCTTCCCCTTCTTAAGTCTGAGTTTCTGCATTCATAAATTGTGACCCCATTAACACACACACACACAAAGTTTCATTTGTTTATGAGTTTGTGTGTGACCCAGTGTGGAAGTTAGAACACAACTTTTAAGAGTCAGTTCTGGGGCTGGAGAGATGGCGGTTAAGAGCATCAGCTGCTCTTCCAGAGGTCCCGAGTTCAATTCCCAGCAACCACATGGTGGCTCATAACCATCTGTGCTGGGATCTGATGCCCTCTTCTGGTGCATCTGAAGACAGCTACAGTGTGCTCATACATAAAATAAATAAATCTTAAAAAAAAAAAAAAAAAAAAAAAAAAGTCAGTTCTGGTCTGTTTCTAACCTGTGCGGTCTGGGACACAAACAGGCTCGCCAGAGGGCACCTCTGCCCACTGGGCTATCTCACCCACCTGGAAGTTTATCTCATGTGCTTTCTCTCGTCTTTCTAGTCTTTCTTTCTAGTTTGTTGGAACTATTCCTAGTCAGTCTTTGTCTCTCTCTCTCTCTCTCTCTCTCTCTCTCTCTCTCTCTCTCTCTCTCTCTCTCTCTCTCTCTCTCTCTCACACACACACACACACACACACACACACACACACACACACACACACACACACACACAAAGACATTTTTTGAAGCCTCTTGTTTCTCAGAGGTTTTATTTATAGGCCGGCTCCTCATTGTGAACGTGAAAGGGAGAAATCGCAGCCCGGGGTAGACCTTTCATGTGTAAATCAGGCCGGCCCCGAGCGCGGGGTCACCGGGAGCGGGATTTCACTCTTAATTACTCCGAGAGAAAGCGGCGGGGCGGGCGGGAGCCCCCTGCTCCGCTCCCCTGGGCAGGGCGAGCCCCCGCCCCGAGCCTTGCTGTCTGTGAAGCCGGGCGAGCAAGGCGCAGCTGCCCCGACCGAGCTCCCAAGTGGCTTTCTTTGGGGGGCAAGAAGTTTGGAAGAGTGGGAGGTATCAATGGATGTTGCCAAGGAGCCAAGGAAAGGGGAGGCGTGTGTATGTGTGTGTTAATTACTGTTTTGTTTGTTTGTTTGTTTAAAACCTCTCATTGTTTCTTTTCCGAAGTACAAATAACATGTTCTAGGGAAAAAAAAAAAAAAAACATGGAAAGATTCCTATTGCACAGTTAGCATCCTTGACCCCGGGGTGAGTCTGGAGGAGCATCCTTTGAAAATTTTTGTTTTTAACCCGTTATTCTTTATTTTATTTTTTGCCATGCTGGAGAAGGAACCCGGGGGGCCTCAGCCCTCTACCACTGAGCCACACTGCCGTTCCTTTTTTTTTTTTTTCTCCCTAGATTTCTTTTTCTTTTTTAAGTTATGCGTGGGGGGCGGTTGGGCGGTTGTGCGTGTGCAGGCGCCCACAGAGTTCAGAACAGAGTGAGGGATGGTCTAGAACCGTAGTTACAGGCGGTTGAGGTTGTGAGCTATCGGATGCGGGTGCCGGGAATCTAATCTAGTCCTCTTCCAGAGGGGTCCTGGCTCTTACCGGAGAGAACCGCAGCTCCGGTCCGTAATCCAGATTGTGTAATGTTGAGGAACCTTATCTGCAGTAGGTAACACCATCCCCTCTTTTGCCTTTTCAGTTCTTTTCTGTTATGGTCCAGATCTACCCCAGGGCGCATGCTCTGTAGCAGCTCCATCCTGGGCAAGGATCCTGTTTTGAGATGGCATGTTTCAAGTGCCTCAAACCCTTTGCTACAGAATTGTATAGGGCAGCCTATTTGTGTTTTGTTTGTTTGAGACAGGGTCTTACCATGGAGCCTTGGCTGGCTTGGAACTTGCTATTTAGGCCAGGCTGGCCTTGAACTCATAGTTCCTGGCATCTGCTTCTGCTTCCAGAGTGCTGGGATGGCCGGTATGGACCACCGTTCCCAGCTACTTTTTAAATTGGCAGTTTTTAATTTTAAAGGCAGAGTCTTTAACGATGCTACCGTAGAAGACAAGAAGCCGCCCTCAGCGGTTAGGTGGTGGCTTTGGGTGGTAGTCTTGTTTGTTGACCTGTTTTTGAGACAGGGTATATTAGTTCAGGCTGGCTCCCCCAACTCAGTATGTAGCTCAAACTGGCCTTGACCTCTTTGTCTTCTCATCCCCACCCACTAGGTGCTAGGGTCACAGGCTTGCACCTCTATGCCCAACTCATCAGAGGGTTAACATTGAAGTCTGTATGTCTGTTATAACTTCACCAAGTGGATGAAATCTAGTTAGAACAAAAAAAGACACTGACAGGTAGGTAGATCAATGAAGAGTCTACCCAAGGAGTGATTGAGAACTGACACAGACAGACAAACAGACAAACAGACACACAGACGTTCAGTAAGGGACTGACACCACTGAGGTGTTTTCAGGATTTCTATATAGGCCCTATCTTTAAGTTGTAATTGACACAAATCTTTCAGTCGATATATATATATATATATATATATATATTTTTTTTTTTTTTTTGAGACAGGGTCTCACTATGTAGCACTGGTTGGAATAGAACTCGATATGTGGACCAGGCTGTCCTTGAACTCAGAGATCCACCTGCCTCTGTCCCCTGCCTCGCACACCCAAATGCTAGGGTTAAGTCATGTACCATCATTTCTTTCTTCCTGTAATAGTACACTTACTAAGTGGTTTTTATGTATGCAACGTTGGGGATGAAATCCAGATTTTATACTAGGCCAGGGCTCCATAGTAAAACTGCGTCTGCAGCCCAGTGTTTCCTCCTTCAAAAAGGAATGGGCCAGCTGGGTGCTGGTGGTGCACGCCTTTAGCCCCAGCACTCAGAAGGCAGAAACAGGGAGGTAGCCATGAACTGGAGGCCAGCCTGGTCTGCAGAGCAAGTTCCAGGATAGCCAGGATTGTTACACAGAGAAGTTTTGTTTTGAAAAAAAAATAAAAATAAAAATAAAAATAAAATAAGACAAAAAACTTATTTTTTTTTGGCATGGATTTGTTACATGGACCTCTTTCTAGATTTTTCTATTAATATCTCTTGCTGGGTGGTAGTACACACCTTTAATCCAAGCACACGGGAGGCAGAGGCAGGCGGATCTCTGAGTTCAAAGCCAGCCTAATCTATGTAACAAGTTCCAGGCCAGCCAGGATTTCATAGTGAGACCCTGTCTAAAAAAATAGTAAAACAAAATAAAGATATCTCTGTCTCTTCATAATAAAGAGAGTTTTCATTGCTAAGGGTTTTAATTTTAAAAACTATTATTATTATTATTATTATTATTATTATTATTATTATTATTATTATTATTATCATTATCATTATTTTGTTTGTTGGTGTTCTGGCCAAGCATGGCTGTGTACCCTGTACCTGCAGTGCTCCTGCAGACCAGAAGAGGGTGTCACATCACCTGGAACTAGAGTTGTAAGCAGCTATGTGGGTGCTGTAAGAACTGAACCCAGGCCCTCTGCAAGGGCAGCCAGTGCTCTGCTGAGCCGTCTCTCCAGCCCCACGACTTTTTACTGTAGAGAGGTATCATGAACTTGTAGCTGTTTTAGCAGCCTGCTGCACTGCTCCGGTTACAGCACCAAGAGCTTCAGGTGTAGTTTCCTGGAGAAGAGGAAAAACAAAAAAAATTGGCCCTGGTTGAAAACACCACATTAGCGGGTTTTAAATATTAATCATTGTTATTTTCAGTTCCTAGTTAGAGAGTCATGAAACTGTGCTGTTCTCCAGCCTCAGACTGCCTCCAACTTTTCACATGCCTTGTAGTTTGTTGTTGCAAACCACAGATCTTCAGGGCAGTTGTTCACAGAAAGGTCTCCGCTGTCCTCATGGGTGAGAGCAGCCCCCAGTGTCCAAGCTCTTTGTGCAAAGGATGTTTTGAGTTCACACTTGCTTTCCTCCCGGGACTCTAAAATTGTGGTCTGCACCAGGTGAGGCTGCCTGTGTGACCAGCCTCCAATAAAAGCCCCAGGAGAGAGAGGGTGGCTAAGGAGAGCAACCGTGGGCAGCCCTTGCTGGGTGAGTTGATGCCTCTATGACTTCCCTGGGAAGGGGCCTTGAATGTGTGTGTCCTGTTTTCGCTGGATTTTGCCCAGTGTGCCTTTTCTCTTTGTAGATTTTGCTTTGCGTCTTTTCACTGGGACAGTCATGGTGACTTATCAAGGCTTGGAGGCACAGGGATGGAAAGAGTAGTAATTGAAGAAAGTAAGGTTTCTGCCTAGGTAGGCGTAGCGTCCGCAAAGCCTTGCATATGGGCTTGTAAGGTGATTTAAGGACTGCATGGGACAGAAGATTCTAGATGTACGAAGTAAGACTGGCCACGTGTGGCGGTGCACATCTTAAATCCTAGTACTTAGGGGCAGAGGCAGGTGGATCTTTGTCAGTTGGAGGCCAGAGTTCCAGGTCTCTAGAGTTCTACAGAGTGAGTTCCTGGACAGCCAGGGCTACAAAGAGAAACCCTGTCTCAAAATGAAGAGATGGGGTCGGGGGGGGGGGGGTCTGGAGGGACTGGAGACAGGAGTTTGTGTTTAGGAACTTGGCTGCTCTTACAGAGGATGTCGGTTTGGTTTCCGGCGGCCAACACAGCACCTCACAATAGTCTGTAAGTTTCATTCCGGGGATCTGACACCCTCTTCTGGCTTCCACAGGAAACAGACATGCAAGTAGTACATATGCATACATGCAGGTAAAACATCCATAAATAATAATAATAATAATAATAATAATAATAATAATAATAATAATAAATAATGAGAAGAAGAAGAAAAGAAGAAGAGGAAGAAGAGGAAGAAGAAGAGGAGGAGGAAGGGGGAGGAAGAAGTAGAAGAAGTAGTAGTAGTCAGGTGGTGGTGGGTAGGTATGTCTTTAGTCCCAGCACTCAGGAGGCAGAGGCAGGCAGATCTCTGTCAGTTCAAGACCAGCCTGCTCTACAGAGTGAGTTCCAGGACAGCCCAAGTGACACAGAGAAACCCTGTCTCAAAAAAACAACAACAAAAAAACCAATAAAATAAAATAAATTAAAAAGTAGATTGATGGGCTGGAGCGATGGCTCAGTGGTTAAGAGCACTGACTGCTCTTCCAGAGGTCCTGAGTTCAATTCCCAGCAACCACATGGTGGCTCACAACCACTTGTAATGGGATCTGATGCCCTCTTCTGGTGTTCTGTCTGAAGACAGCGACAGTTGACTCACATACATTAAATAAATAATATATATATTTTAAAGTAGGTTAATCCAGG
Source organism: Arvicanthis niloticus (assembly GCF_011762505.2). NCBI lineage: Eukaryota > Metazoa > Chordata > Mammalia > Rodentia > Muridae > Arvicanthis > Arvicanthis niloticus. The sequence goes on from NC_133432.1 coordinate 6,092,727, forward strand.
TGTGGTGATGCATGTCTTTAATCTCAGCACTCTGGAGGCAGAAGCAGGTGGGTCTTTGTGAGCTGGAAGCCAGCCTAGTTTATATCTCAAGTTCTAGGCTACTGTCCCAAAAAGAAAGAAAAAAAAAATTGAAAGAAAGACACGATAAACAAATCTGAAACTTAGAAGGTCATGTCATGGCCGGCAGGAGACTGAAGGCAGCAGTGATCCTGTCCAGGCTGTTTCTCCTTGAAATACCACCAACAGACTATGGCTTGGTTTGTGTCGACCTCTACGGAGCCTACACACTGCGTTTTTAAGTTAAGATTCTCCATTTCACAGTTAAAATTTACGGAAACCTTTTTTTTTTTTTTTTTTTTAAAGTATGGAATAGAGTTTATTTAGGGCATGCGGAGGGGAGCTGAGGGGGAAGTGGAGACAGAGAAAGGCAAAGAGAGAGAGAGAAAGAGAGAGAGAGAGAAAGAGAGAGAGAGAGAGAGAGAGAGAGAGAGAGAGAGAGAGAGAACACGCCGGCCAGGAACACTTGGAGAGAGGAGGGTGATGGGAATGGGGAGAGAAGGGACAGAGAGGGTAAGGGAACAAGGAAAACTTAAAAGGCCCGATGAGTCAGAAAACCCTTGGGAAAAATGAGTCCTGTCAGGAACCTTAAAGATAAATCTTAATGATGTCACGCGGGAAGGAAGAGGGGGTATTTACTCCAACAGAAGGACCAGCGGAGGTGATACTTAGCAAATGGTACTGATGTCAAGCAGGGACATGAACTTAAATACATGTTGTACAGGCAATCGGAGGATGGGATAAAGTTTTCTGTCTGACAATAGCCAGATACTAAACGGGTTCAAGGTGGAATTACGGATTTGTAGACATGGCACTGAGTCTGGGGCTGGGTCGGCTTTTACCCTTCCTCCGTCAGGAAGATGCTAGTGAGACAAGAGGAGGCCATTCGGCCAGACCAAGGCTGGGGCGGACAGTGAAGGCTCCTGGCTTGGTACTTACGGCCTTAGCTGCCCTTTGAGATGTATCACATGTAGGTGCCTACCCTTCCAAGCTTTGCCATTTCTTCGTTTTCTCCTTGGCAGGGTGGCTATGTATTGCCTTCTTAAGTTTAAAATGGGGTCTTTTTTTTTTTAAAGAAAGAAAGAAAGAGAGAGAGAGAGAGAGAGAGAGAGAGAGAGAGAGAGAGATAGCCATGCTTTTCCAATTACAAAAGTAACTTAGGGCTGGTGAGATGGCTCAACAGGTCAAGACACTTGGCACAAGGCCAATGACCTGAGTTCAATTTCCGGGATGGGAATGGTAGGAGAGGACCAGTCAACTCTGGACAGTTGTCTTTAGACCTCCAAATATGAGCCATGGCGTGTTTGTGCCCACACACATGCACAATAAACAAATATTGAAAACAAAGTGTGCTTAATTTTTTTTTTTTTTTTTTTTTTTTTTTTTTGGTTTTTTGAGACAGGGTTTCTTTGTAGCCCTGGCTGTCCTGGAACTCACTCTGTGGACCAGATTGCCCTTTTGAACTCACAGAGATCCACCTGCCTCTGTCTCCCAAGTGTTGGGATTAAAGGCTTGCACCACCACTGCCAGGCTTCAATTTAAATTTGTTTTTGTTTTTGGTTTTTGGTTTTTTGAGACAGGGTTTCTCTGTGTAGCCCTGGCTGTCCTGGAACTCACTCTGTAGACCAGGCTGGCCTCGAACTCAGAAATCCCGCCTGCCTCTGCCTCCCAAGTGCTGGGATTAAAGGCGTGAGCCACCACCGCCTGCCCGGCTGTGTTGTGCTTAATTAACCCCGTGGGCCCCAACAGCTTGAGTGTAAGATTCTGGTCCACAGATACATTTATGTAGGAGGAAAAGGCCACAGCGGAGCAGATCTGTCACCACTCCAGTGTTTATAGCAGCTGCAAGCGCTAAGGCTCCACCAGCAGGGGATAATTAAAGTACTGAGTAACATTGTATCAATTCAGCTTCTACTATTGTAAGGCCCGGAATAGTGGCACACTCTGGTAACCCCGATACTCAGAACGGGAGACAGGAGACTACACTAGGCTACATAAGGAGACCTTGCCTTAAAAAATTTTTTTTTAAAAAAAAAAGAAAGACAGAAAGAAAGAAAGAAAGAAAGACAGAAACAAAGAAAAGGAACGTGAAGAGAAGAGAAAAGAAAAGAAAAAGAAAAACAGGAGAAAAGTATCTGTCAAAAAGCTGGGAGTCTGGGGCTGTCAAGATGGTTGTTCTTCCAGAGGACAGGAGTTCAATTCCCAGCATCCACATGGCCGCTCACAGCTACCTGTGTCTTTGGCTCTAGGGAATCCAATGCCTTCTGACCTTTGAGGGTGCCCATACATCACACACACACACACACACACACACACACACACACCGTTTAAAGAAAGAAGTGTAGGGTGGGTCTTGCCTAGTGGCAGAGCATATACTCAGCACAGACAGACTGAGGGTTCACTCCCTAACACCCCCACATCATATGTCATAGATAGACATCAGGAGATTCAGAAACCTTTACCACATTAAATAACAAATCACACATCAAAATAAGTGATTTTACAGCTTTTATTAAAAGCATGTTTATGCGGGCAGTGGTGGCGCACACCTTTAATCCCAGCACTCAGGAGGCAGAGGCAAGGGGACCTCTTGAATTTGAGACCAGCCTGGTCTACAGAGCAAGTTCCAGGACAGCCAGGACTACACAGATAGAGCTTGTCTTGAAAAACCAAAAAAATAAGGTTTTTTAAATGTATTTTTATTGTATTTATGTGTGTCTGTGTGTACATAGGTTCAAGTCAGGGGGCTTATTACATTTATATGTGTGTGTGTCTGTGTGTACACAGGTACAGGTCAGAGGACAACCCATGAGAAGTGCCTAGCCACTTCTAGTTCAGTCCACTTTCAGGGACTGAACTCAGGTCACCAGGCTTTGCAGCTGACATTTTATCCACTGAATGGTCTCCCCAGCAGCTCTCAAACAAAGACTATTCGTCCATTTTTTTAAAAAAACACTTGTTTGCAGAGGGCCTGGGTCCAGCTCCTAATACACACATGCTGGCTTATAACCATCTGTACCTCTAGTTCTAGAGAAGCTGGTGCCTTCTTTTGGCCTTAGAGCAAACATGTAGTATATAAACGTATGTGGATACAAACCACTTACACACATAAAGATCAATAAATCTTTATACTATAAATATGTATGTGTGTATATATGTATACACATATTATGTATGTATATATATGTGTGTGTCTGTGTGACACACACACAGACACACACACACACACACACAGAGAGAGAGAGAGAGAGAGAGAGAGAGAGAGAGAGAGAGAGAGACTGCTCTTGCAGAGGACCAGGGTTCTAGTCCCAGCATCACATGGTAGCTCGTAGCCACCTATAACTCTTCTGGATTTTTAATACAGTGTTGATTAAAAGAAACAATGTCCCTCTACCATCAAAGACATCCACTGTTTTAATTTATTCCCTTCTAGCTTTATATTGGAAACGGCCTCCCCCTGTCACTGAACCCTCATATCTTCACCCCCGCCCTCTATACATGTATATGTGTATACATATACATATATATTTAAATTTTCATTTATTTTATGTGTATGCGTATTTTGTCCGTGTACAGTTCTGTGCCCATCAAAGCCGGGAAAGAGCATCAAATCCCCCGGGACTGTTGTGAGTCTCCGTGTGGGTCCTGGGAAAAAAAGCATCCGGTGCTCTTAACCACTGAGCCACCTCTCCAGCCCTTCACATACACTTTTGTGAGGAAGGGTCTCATGTAGCCTAGGCTGGTTTTGAACTTGGTATGTAGCCAAAGATAACCTTGAATTCTTGATCTTCGGTCTCCAAATCCCAGGTTTTGGGATTTATTAGTGTATACCACAATCATGCCCAATCTCTCTCTCTCTCTCTCTCTCTCTCTCTCTCTCTCTCTCTCTCTCTTTCTCTCTCTCTCTCTTCTTATTCTTTCTTTTTTTGGGGGGTGGGGGAGATTCAAGACATGGTTTCTCTGTGTCGCCCTGTTAGTCCTGGAACTCACTCTGTAGACCAGGCTGGTCTCGAACTCAGAAATCCACCTGCCTCTGCCTCCCAAATGCTGGGATTAAAGGTGCGCGCCACCACTGCCCAGCTAAGAAAAAAATTTAAGGAGTGTTTTATAGTCTTAACTCCCTAGATCCATATTTTGGGAGTAGACTGTGGAACATAAGGGGGAAGTCCTCGTAGGCTGTGTTATTTCCCTGACTTTGAACCACTTTTCCAGGCCTCAGTATTTCAACCTGTAAAACAGGAGTCTGAACTTGACAATTCATAAAACGGGAGTTGGATTGCCTGACTGTAATCTCCACTGTACCACTTGCCTGCCACATGATTTTGGGAAAGATGTTTCGCTCTCTGCCTCACTTTCCCCATCTTTAAAATGGGGATAATAAGATCACCCACTTCATAAAGTTTAACTTAAAAAAAAAATAGAACTTCTTCTCTAGGGCCTAGCCTGATAAATGTAGTTCTCACACTGCATCAAGTAAACATCTCATTGCAACAGAGAGAGGCCATTACAGAAAATCACAACCAATCAAAATATAAAGTTGTGGAGCCCAGTCCCAATGGATATATCCAAAATACAACTCCTATACCTGAGGCTCAGAGGCTCAGGGATCATCACAGAACGAGGGACAGGAAAATTGTGAAAGCCAGAGGAGCAGGGAGTTTTCTGTGAGACTGCTCACCAGCAAAGTCAGAAGCTACGTCCACAAAGTCTCACCAACATGGCTGCCTACACTCAAGGTGAACAAGGAGCACATTAACAGCCAGGCTATAGAGGAGGCAGGAAGGCACATGGGGGACCAGGAGGCCTCAACCCTACAGGCAACTAAGAAACTCAGGCTGCGAGCAAGAGAAATGGTCTTCCCCAGGGAAGAGTCCACCACTGAGTAGGTTGTTGCTTTTTTTTTTTTTTTTTTTTTTTTTTTTTTGTTTTTCGAGACAGGGTTTCTCTGTGTAGCCCTGGCTGTCCTGGAACTCACTCGGTAGACCAGGCTAGCCTCGAACTCAGAAATCCGCCTGCTTCTGCCTCCCAAGTGCTGGGATTAAAGGCGTGCACCACCACTGCCCGGCGGTTGTTGCTTTTATATGTAGGAATATGTATATAGATTGTATGTATATGAGTATGAGTATATGTATATAAACATATAATGTGTATCATTTGATATACATACATGTGATATGTATCATATGATGTATATACATGTAATGTATATCATGATATATACATGTGATATGTATATACATGTGTATCATATGATGCATATACATATGATGTGTATCATATATGTATATGCATATGATGTATATCAATAGATATATATACGATGTGTATCATATGATGCATATACATACGATGTGTATCATATGATACATATACATATGATGTGTATCATACGATGTAGATACATGTGATGTGTATCATATGCATATACAAGTGATATATATCATGATGTATATACACATGATGTGTAGCATAGGATGTAGATACATGTGATATGTATCATGACATATACATGTGATGTATATACATATGTATATCATATGATACATATACATATGATGTGTATATGATGCATATACATATGTTGTGTATCACATGATGTAGATAAATGTGATGTATATCATGTATATGCATATGATGTGCATCATATGATATATATACATACAATGTGTATCACATGATGCATATATATATGATGTGTATCATATGATATATATATACATATGATGTATATCACATGATGTAGATACATGTGATGTGTATCAGATGATGCATATACATGTGATGTATATCACATGATGTAGATACATGTGATGTGTATCATATGATGCATATACATATGATATGTATCATATGATGTAGATATATACAATGTGTACCATATGATGCATGTATATCATATGATGTATATATATATGTATATATATATATATACAATGTCTATCACATGATGTAGATACATGTGATGTGTATCATATGATGCACATACATATGATGTGTATCATATGATGTAGATACATACAATGTGTATCATATGATTTATATACATATGATGTGTATCATATGATGCATATACATATGATATATATCACATGATGTAGATACATGTGATGTGTATCATATGATGCATATACATACAATATGTATCATATGATGTATATAAGCAGTTAATGAAAAGAGAGGCCATGGGCTTTAAAAAGAGCCAGGAGAGGTATATGGTAGGACCTAGAGGGAGGAAAGAGAAGGGGAAATTACATAATTATCATCTAAAAAAAATTTTTTTTAAAAAGCAAATGGAAAAAATGTGCATAAATAATCTCAATGCAAAGTTAGAAGCCTAATGCTACCGACGCCTTACCAGTTACCAGTAATCGCTGTTTAAAATGTTTGTGTATAAATGGAACTTTCTTCTGAGGTTTGGGGTTTTTTTCTTACGATTTTATTTTTAATTACGTGTGTACGTGTCTGTGGGTTTGTGCAAGGCGAGAGTATTGCCATCAGATCATGTGGAGCTAGCCTTACAGGCGTCTGCAAGCTGTGTGGTGTGGCGCAGGAGACGGAGCCCCGGGTTCTCTGGAAGGACAGCAAGCACTCTGAACCCCTGGGTTTGTGAGAGAGTTAACTTTTTGCTATTTATACAACCTCTTTTGCACACATACATAGTTGCTTTGTACTTGCTACTGTAGGTCCTTTGATATTTTTTTAAAATATGTTTTTCAGTTGTTTTATAAGCAATTGGGAAACAATTTAGTAAATCTAAGTCAGGGCTGCAAAGGTTGGAGCTTTACTTACGTGTCCTCCTGCTAATGAACCACCAAGCTGCTTCCCAGGCTTTGTGACTACAGACAACTCAGGGGACTGTGTCCACTTAGGTTTTCTTCATGGCAGGCAGTGTCCTCCTAGAGGACACTGGGCTAAAGGGATTAGGGAAAAGCTTTTGCTTTTTTTGAGACGAGGTGTCTTACTTAAGTCTCATCCTGGCTTTGAACTCCCTATGCAGCCAAGAATGAGCTTGGACTACTGACTGTCTTGCTTCCATTTCTCACGTACTGGCCTCTGGGCCGCCTATCTTACGTACAGGCAATGCTCTTTCCGGGCTTCTGAAAAGTGTCGTCCAGTTTGGAGTGGTTGTCATTCGTGCCTGTCTTAGACACTTGGGAAGGCGAGCCAAGCTTGAGGCTGGCATATATATACATAGCCAAACGTTATCCGTGGGGGATGGGGGGTGGGGGGCGGAGGGCGAGGGGCAAGGGGGTAGGGGCTGGGGGGCTGGGGAGAGGAAGTAAAGCAAAGGAAGCTGGGCATGGTGGTGGGTACCTGTAATCATAAAACTTGCAAGCTACAAGCAGAAAAAGGTCGGGAGTTCAAAGTCATCCTTGGCTAGGTATTAAGTTCAAGACTAGCCTGGGGTACTAGCCCAGTGAGACCCTTTCCAAAATCATTTCTCACACATATTAGACTTTGTAGCTGAGAGGCAGTAGACCAGAGAATTGCTGAAAGTTCAAGGCCAGCCTGGTCTACATAATGAGTTCCAAGCCACCTCAAGAGGAAAAGAAATTAAAGACAGGGAGGTCAGGTTGGCATGCTAGAGGGAACACTTAATATTTAAATAATCCCCTCTGCCAGCCAGCTCGCCCCATTTCCTCTTCTCTGACTCTGCGGCAACCGCCACCAATTACTGGGCCTTTCCTCGGCTCCTGGCTTGATGCCTTCTGCTCCTCGTGTACAAAATCATTTGTTTCCCACAAGAACTCTGTGAAGTTGGAGATCTTATCATCCCCATTTTACAGATGGGGAAAGTGAGGCAGAGAGGGGAAACGCCTTTCCCAAAGTCATGTGGTTGGCAAGTGGTTCAGTGGAGATTAGAATCGGGCAATCCAACTCTTCGTTTTATGAATTGGCAAGTTCAGTCAGGTTGAAATACTGAGACCTGGAAAAGGAAGGGCTCAAAGTCAGGCAAAGAACGCAGTCTTTCTAAGTAGTCTGTAAAACACTTACTAAGAAAATGTTCCTGTGGGACCTTTGGGTTCCAAAACCAATCTTATAGCTTGGACAGTGGAGATTCAAGCCTTCAATCCCAATGCTCTAGCGGCAGAGGCAGGAGGATCTCTTGAGTCCAGCCTGGTCTACAGAGTGAGACCCTGTACTTGGGGAAAAAAAAAAAAAGTCTTTCAGAACCACAGCCCAGTGGTGCACTCCCCTGGGGCTGGGTACTGCCTGTCAAAAAAAAAAACAAACTGGTTTAAGCACCACATGCCCAGACAGGGAGGAAATCTCAGAGCTAGAGACATGCTCGCCCACCGCCATCCCATCAGGGGGAAGAGAGCATTAGATGCCCATCAGAGAGATGAAGGAAGAAAGAGGAGAGACCTGGGGCAGAATCCTAAAGCCAGGAAGAGGCTGGAGAAGGTTCCCGGGAGATGGGGGCTGGAGAAAAGTTGGCCGCACACAGGGGGAAAGCTAAATTCCTGGCCAGAGATCCTTCCAAAGAACTGTAGCGCGAGTGTCTGGCCTGGAAGTTTCTACTCCTGGTTACTAATTGTTTTGAGGCAGGGTTCCATGTAGCCCTGGTTGGCCTCAAAGTCACCATACCCTGAACTTCCCCAGTGCTGGGATTATAGGTCGTGTATTACTACCTCCGATTTACACTTGGCCACCTGAGCTACGCGCTCAGCTTTTGCAGTGAGACAGAGCAAGCTTCCCCAGGCCACGCTGCTGGCAAGTCTGGGGTTCCACCATTGCCTCTAAGCCCGGTCCCTCTGTCCTTTCATCCTCCCTGGGCTGGAGGTCAGAGCTCTCGGAAGGTAAGATTCTCAGTCCTCACAAGGACGGAGCTGCACTCCCAGTAGATACAGATATGGACCAAGTTGCTCTTGTGTCAAGGATGGATGGGCAAGCAGAGGTTGGAAAGATCCAGGAACCTAGGTTCCCACCCATTGTCTGTGGACCCACCCATCCTTCTGATGCTTCTCCCACTCATGGATTCACAGGAGGTATCCACCATCAGTGATAACGGTCATCACAAACGCAGGCTGATTAACACACTTCCTTTTAGGCTGAAAGGGATGGCTCACTGGGTAATGGCATCTGCCATCTGCCTGACAACCTGAGTTTGATCCTCAGAACCTCAAATGGTAGAAGGAAAGAACCAGCTCCTACATGCTGTCCTCTGACCTCTACACATGCACCATGGTACACTGACCCACTTACATCTCTCTCCCTCTCTCCCGCTTTCTCTCTCCATAAAAAAGAATCTTCCTAGGCTCCGTGGTTACACACACTTACCCATTTTGCAGAGGACCGGAGTCGGTTCCCAGCATGCCCATCAGGTGGTTCACAACCACTTGTAACGCCAGCTCCAGGGAATCTGATGCCCTCCCGGACCCCAGGACGCCTGTACTCACACATGCACATATACACATGTTGGGGTTAGTGTTGTATAACATGTATTAGAAGCTGGGTTCTGTGCCGTGGATGGTCCAGACTGTAACCTGATCTTTATTAATTAATATTATATATTAATTAATTAATATATTAATTAATATATTAATATTATATATTAATTATATTAATATATTAATCTATATACTGTAAAGAATGCTCCCCTATATTCTCTGATTGGTTAATAAAAGGCTAGAGCCTGTGATTGGCCTGAGACATAGAGGAAGCTGGTAGTATGTAACAGGACCAGGTCAATAAACTTGTAGCAGAACTTAGAACAGAATAATAGGATGATTAAATTATAAACCAGTTGGAGAATATAGCTAGCTATGTGGGCTAGGTTTTTGTAAATATATTTGAGTCTTGGAGTCATTATTTCCATAAGCTTGGGGCTGGAAGAAAAAATACAAAAAAACTCCCCACTACATACACATAATTTAAAATAAAATAAATCTTTTTTTTTTTTAAAAAGTTCTTAGCTAGGCATGGTGGCGCACACCTTTAATCCCAGCACTTGGGAGGCAGAGGCAGGTGGATCTCTGAGTTCAAGGCCAGCCTGGTCTACAGAGTGAGTTCCAGGACAGCCAAGGCTATACAGAGAGACTGTTTAACAAAAGAACCAAAGTACTACGGCCACCAGTACTACTAAAGTTCTTCCTCTCTTTCTCTCTCCTTCCTTTCCTCTCTCCCTCCTTTCACCTGTTGCTTTCTTCTTAACCCCTAGTTCTGTTTTGTGACACTATGTAACCCAGGCTGGAAGCCAGTGTTAACCTCCAAACACTGAGATTACAGGCATGCACCGCTATTCCAGGCCGGCCTTCCTTCCTCCCTTAAATTTATTTTTTTATGCGTACCAAATGTTTTGCCTGCATGTGTGTCTGAGGAGGCCAGGAGAGGCACCAGATCCCCTGAAACTGAAGTCAAAGACAGTTGTGAGCTGGTTGTGAGCTGGTTGTGAGCTGGTTGTGAGCTGGTTGTGAGCTGCCCTGTGGGTGTGGGTGCTAGAAATCAAATCCATGAGCAGCCGGTGCTCTTAACCACTGGGCCATCTCACCAGCCTCTTTCTTTGCTTTTCTTTCTTTTACTTTTGTTCTTATTTTTAAGATTTATTTTATGTATGCATGCTCTACCTGCATGTACACCAGTGTGTCAGAAGAGGGCGTCAGATCCCATTACAGATGGTTGTGAGCCACCATGTGGTTGCTGGGAATTGAATTCAGGTCCTCTGGAAGAGCAGCCAGTGCTCTTAACCGCTGAGCCATCTCTCCAGCCCCCTTTCTTTCTTTTTAAAGCAGGGTCTTATGTATCCCAGACTGGACTTGAATTTGCTGTGTGTCACAGAGAATAACCTTCTACTCCTGATCTTCCTGCCTCCGTCTTCCAAGTGCTGGAATTGCACTTGGTGTTTCCTGTCTGTCTGTCTGTCTGTCTGTCTTTTTACAAATGGGATCTCGTGGTTTCCCAAGCTGGTATTGCCTGCCTCTGCTTCCCAACTAACTGGTACTCTGAATGAACACCACTGGACCCACCCAAGCTGAGTTCTGCAGCCAAACCATGTGCATCATAGTCCTGGGTCCGGGGCCTGCAGGAACCACCAAGTAGGTAAGATCAGGAATTTACGACTTTAATCCCAGCACTCGGGAGGCAGAGGCAGGTGGATCTCTGTGTGTTCTAGGCCAGCTTGGTCTACAGAGAGAATTCTAGGACAGCCAGGGCTACACAGAGAAACCCTGACTCAAAGCCACTTTGGGGGGGGGGGGGTGGAGAAGGAGGAAGGGTGGGAGGGAGGAAGGGAGACAGACAGACAGACAGACACAGAGAGTAAGAAAGACAAAGAATCAGAGAGACAGACAAAGAGAATCAGAGAGACAGAATCAGAGAGGCAGAGAGATAGGCAGAGACAGAGAGTAAGAGAGATAGGCAGAGAGACAGGGACAAAGAGGCAGAGAGACAGTCAGAGACAGATTCTGTCTCAAACAACCTTTAAAATCCCTCAACCTCCTTCTCACATCTGTCTCCTCACCTGTAAAGCACAGACAATCACACAAAGTCCATCTTGCTGGGTTATTGTAAACTTTGAAATATGTATAGTACATTTAATATAATATAAAATATTTAATATTTCATATTTATATAAATATACAAATAGAAAATATCTAAAGTTAATCCTAATTGGATCACATCTATGGATAAATGCTTGTTAATATTGTCAATTATCAATCAAAATTGTCCTTTAATGGGATCCTGGGCTTGACACAAGTTGCCATCACGGACTAAAAAGGCAGGCCCAAAGAGCTGTGTTGAGAATCGAGTCTAAGAACACGGGGGCTCCTGTTCCCTGACTCTGTGTTTAAGGGACACTAGCACCTGAGGAGACTCCATTGCGGAGGGGTGGAGGGGGGACAGAGCCTGAGGTATCATTTAGACCGAGAGGAGACGCGTATTCCTCACTTCCTGGAGGTGCTGCTGGTCACTGACAGCTCACACAGGTCAATATCGCTCTGTGACTCAAAAGCCAACCACAGAAAAAGCCACGCCCCTTGCTTTCTGTCACTCACAGCCATGGACTGATGAGCAGAAGTCTGATCACTCAGCCCCCTCACGGCGACTCAGGTCAACCCTCATGGACCCATCGGAGCTTCAAAGCCTCCACTGGGACTTCATACAAGCCCACTCTTCCCTCCACTCTATCCCCTTCCTTTTCCCTCCCTCCTCCCCCTCCCCCACCCCCTCCCCTACTATGTCACCTCTTTAGAGAAGGTCAGATCTGGACTCTTGGAGCATCGTGGTCTCTATTGACCCATGGTGTCATGCGGACTGTGGAGTGAGTCATTTTCAAGCAGATAGCAACCTTAGCCTCTGGTTCTATCTGGCCTTCCACAAGGGTGGCTGGTGTCTCCTACCACAAGGAGGCTGTGTAATTATAGTTAAGAGAAATAAATTATGGGAGAATCCCTCCCATCATGCATGAGACCATGGGTTCAATTCCCAGAACAGTACTTAAAAGGGGAGAGGGGACGAAATCGTGGCAGGCATGCCTGTAACGGCTTCTAAATTTTTATTGTATTTATTATTACTGTATGTATAAATATGGTGTGCGTGTGCATGTGCGTACTTACACGCGTTGGTGCCACGGTTTGCATGTGGAGGCTAGGAGACAGCTTTCAGCAAGGCAGTCGTGGCGTACGCCTTTAATCCCAGCACTTGGGAGGCAGAGGCAGGCAGATCTCTGAGTTTGAGGCCAGCCTGGTCTACGAATGTAACGAGTTCCAGGACAGTCGGGGCTACGCAGAGAAACCCCCATCTCAAAGAACAAAAACAAAATAAAAGAGACTCTGAGAAACATTTCCTCCTTCCAACCTGAATTCCTTATCAAATTCAAAGGTTGTTGGGAGCCATCCCCCTACCAACCTATCCTGCCAGCCCAGAGGCTTAGGATGCTAACTCATGTCAGGCAGAGAGAGAGAGAGAGAGAGAGAGAGAGAGAGAGAGAGAGAGAGACAGACAGACAGAGACAGAGACAGACAGAGACAGACAGAGACAGACAGAGACATCGAGAAATGAAGAGACAGAGAGGAGAGGGGAGTAAGAGTGTGGGAGGAAGAAGAGAAGGAGGAGGAGGAAGAGGAAGAAGAGGAAGAAGAGGAAGAAGAGGAAGGAGTCTGAATCTAGCAACAAACAGAAGCTGTTGGAATGAAAATGTTGGCTTCAAATCCCCGCTTTGCTCCTTAGCTGTGTGATGTTCAGTTGCTTGTTCCAGGAAAAACAATGTATTGAATAGTGTACAGGGGAGGTCAGGCTGGACGCAAAGAAGCACACAGATAGCAAACCTGAGCCGTGACCTCTCTGATCCAGTCCATATAGTAGGATTAATATACGTTGACTTTGTTTTGTTGCCTGAGACGGGGGTTTCTCTGTGCATCCCAGGCTGTTCTACAACTGTAAACCAGGCTGACCTCAAATTAGGATCTGCTTGTCTCTGCCTCCAGAATACTGAGATTAAAGATGTGCAGGACTACCACCTGGCTTATATTGTAGTATTTCATTGCATTTATGTGTGTGTGTGTGTGTGTGTGTCTGTGTGTGTATGTATGTGTGTATGTATGCATGCCAAGGCTCATGTGCAGAAGTCAGAAGACAACTTGTAGAAATAAGTTCTCTCCTTCTGCCACATGGGTCCTAGGAATTAGGTCTTTAGGCTTAGTAGCAAGCACTTTAACCAACCGAGTCATTTTTGCGGTTCGTGTAAGGTGGGATTTTTATAGCCTAATGTTGAAGGGTTTGTCGCAAGGCTTCAGTACCTCTTCCCGATGAGCGAAGCTCAGAGAAGCTTGATTTCAAGCAGTGGTTCTCAGCCTTCCTGACGCTGCCACCCTTTAACACAGTTCCTCGTGTGATGGTGACCCCCAACTCAGCCTTCCTGACGCTGCCACCCTTTAACACAGTTCCTCGTGTGATGCTGACCCCCAACCATAACATTATTTTCATTGTCAGTTCATAACTGCAGTCTTGCTACTGTATGGAATTATAATGTAAATATTGGTTTCCCAGTGTTCTTAGGAGCCCCCTGAGAAAAGGACTGGTAGGCCCCAAAGGGGTCACGACCCACAGGTTGAGTGCGACAGATCTAGAGGAAAGTGCTTTTGTTAGACACTGGCCTTAAGAAGTAGGTGCTGGGGGCTGGAGAGATGGCTCAGTGGTTAAGAGCACTGACTGCTCTTCCAGAGGTTCTGGGTTCAATTCCCAGCAACCACATGGTGGCTCACAACCACCTGTAATGGGATCCGATGCCCTCTTCTGGTGTGTCTGAAGACAGTGACAGTGTACTTACATACATTAAATAAATAAATCTAGGAGGAGGAGGAAGAAGAGGAGGAGGAGGAGGAGAAGCTATCCCTACCGTTTTATAGACACGGAAACTGAGGCCCTGCAAGGGGAAAGTAACTTGCTCCAAGTCACACAGCAAAATCATATTTGAGATGCTGACCTGATTCTGGTCTTCCTTGCCACCCTACAGCCGCCCTTCTGTCTGACCCAGGAACTTCTGGGTTGGGACAACTTACCCCATACACTACTTTATACAGATTTACACTGCCTTCATCGGTGACTCTCCAGGCACCTAGAGCATACATCTGGGTTTGCAGGTGGCCAGAATTGAAAGGGGGAACGAGTGTTTCTCTTTGTGCAGAGAGAGATAGCTAACCTGGTTGAGTGGGGACTGGGGGGCAGGGAGTCTTAGAAGGAAGTCGGAGATGCTAAAGGCAGCATGCTTCTATCTCAGACCATAAACAAAGAGTTAGGGCCCTGCCAGTACCAGCCGCACAGACAAAAGGCAGACAGAAACAGCTCACACAAGGAAGCAGGACAGAGCCTACGCCCAGAGTAGGAATTAAATGTTTTCCTGAGAGCCGAAAGAAAGACCGTGGTCAAAGCCAAGCCGGGCCTGAGCCCAGTGACAGCATGTGTTAGTGAGTAAAGGCCCTTAATTTGTACCTGTGCATTGTGAATTCTTTCTTGACCTGACTGTGGGAAACAAAAGTAATAGTTAGGACTGAGTCGCCAACGCACACTGTTATTTGAAAGATACGTGCATGGCTTTTATATTTAGATCGATCTGTTTCTGGAGAGACTCTGAGAGACTCTGTGCTGGCTCAGGTATATTCGTCAGAGCTCTTGGTTGGCTGAGAGAAAAAAAAATAACTCAAACAACAACCCCGTGTGGTGGCCCATACCTTTAAAAGTCCCTGCACTCTGGAGGAAGAGGCAAGCAGCTCTCTGTGAGTTCGAGGCCAGCCTGGTCTACAGAGTAAATTCCAGTGCAGCTAGGGTAACATAGTGAGACCTTGTCTCAAAAACAAATGAATGATGTGATAATTATTCTGTCAAGTGTGGCACCACAGGATTGTGGTTCTGGCACTTAGGATATAGAAGCAGAAGAGTTAACTGTTCAAAGCCATCCTCGGCTTCATAGCAAGTCTGAGGCCAGCCTTGGCTACATAAGACCCTGTAATAATTATTCCTTACTAGCCCACACCTGGATCCAGGAGCCCAAAGATATGAATGTCCTTACCGGATCTGCCCCTGCTTTTCCCAGTGGGAAAATTGCAACTCCCAGGAGCTAAATCCCAGGCTCCCTGTCATTGGCTCTAACTAATCACATGCGACAAAGTCTCCAACTTTGTGTCTCAGTTGAGCTATCCAACCTAGATACAGAGGTTGTGAAGAGGAAGCGCCATTGAAAGCAGAGGGGCTTGGCACAGGGGAGAGGGGTTTCCTAGAGGAAATAGCAGGGCTGATTCCGGAAGCTCATTCCTGTTAATCCTCCTGAGGAAAAGCTATCAGTAGTGATGATGATGACAGTGATGACCTCATTGAGCATCTACTATGTGCAAGGCACCCACTGTGTGCTAGGCATGCCAAATACTTAATATGAATTCAAGGAATTGGCCCAAGTTCATGTAGATAGTAAGTCGTGGAGTTAGGTAGTCATTTTCCAAACCCTAAACTCTTAGCTTCTCTGGAACCACACAGTCTCTGGTCTGTCTGTCTCTCTGCCTGTCTGTCTCTGTCTCTGTCTCTGTCTCTGTCTCTCTGTCTCTGTCTCTGTCTCTGTCTCTGTCTCTGTCTCTGTCTCTCTCTCTCTCTCTCTCTCTCTCTGAATTGATAGCTTCATGTTGAAGGAGATGCCCAGGGCCTGCTAAGAGGTCACTTTGCAAGCCTATAAGGAATGTGAAGATGGCAGACCTCATTCTGATGACCACAAAGTGATTTATGATCCCAGAGTGTTTGTCTTGAGGAGGCACCTGCACACCTGAAGTTGACACCAAGAGAAGATCAATCCGAGACCATGAGGACACAAGGTCTGCATGCCTTGTTACCATCTCACTGACCACCAGGAGCAGTGGCCAAGGGTGTGCCACGCAGGGATGTGCTCAGGCTGACTTCCCGTTCTACTGACCAGTTTGCGTCCTCCAATAAACTCCCATAAGGTCTGCCAGACTCAACTCCCACATCCACTAAATGGGCACAGTGGCATCTTCCTTAAGGGTTATGGGAATCTCTTATTATTATTTTTCCCCCACTCTCCTCTTTCTCTCTGGGGTCCTGGAGATTGTAGGCTGATCTTTTTAAAATAAGAGTTTCTTAGGTAGGTGTGGTCACTCCCATCTGTAATCCCAGTACATATGAATCTGAAGCAGGAGGATCACCATAAGTTTGAAGCTAGCCTCAAAAAGAAGTTCCAGACCACCCAAAGCTATACAGAAGAGTCTTTGTCTCAACAAGTTAATAGAGTCTGCCAATCGCCCCCCTCCCCACAACCTCCCCACCTCACTACTGCCATACCATCCCTTTTTCTCCTCCCTAGGAATACTTAGCAAGAGCAAGCAGAAATGGCTCAGTACCTTTTGCCTTTTGAGGCAGCCCGCTGGACCTTTTCTCCGGCAGCTATACGTGACCACAGTGCCATCGGATCTCTGAGCTCTGAGTTCAAGTCCAGCTCAGCCTCTCTCTTCCTAGCCTTGTCTCTTCCTAGCCTTGTCTCTCTTCTTCCTTTCAGGTAAGAAGGCAATCCCCACCCCACCCCCCACCCCCCACCCCCGCGCCCCATGAGATCTGATGCAAACCCTGACTAGAAAGCTGCCTGCCCCATGGGGGTTTGTTTATTCACTGGGTGAGGGGACAAGGCTGAGTGAGCCTGGCGGTGGCGGGCAGAACCAGAGAAGGGTCCAGTAAGCAGAGGGGCCCTCCGAGGCTACTCCACTTCCCATCTCCTGAATAATTCATGACAAAAAAGATGACTGGGCCAGACCTGGGCCCTCCCTTCTCCTGACAGGGAAGGGAGAAAAGTTTCTAATTACAGATCAGCCTGCCTGGTTCCCCCTCCCGCCCGGGCCCCTGGGCGCTGCACACAGGGGGTATTTATGGGACGAGACCCGAGGGGAGGGGCTCTGTCCCTGCCCCTTTACTGAAAGAACTCAACCCCGTTTGAAATTGTAGCTTTGCCCAGACAAACTGCGGGGAGGGCCGGGGGTGGGGTCGGCGAGGAAACTTAGAATCCATGGGCCGGAAGAGGAAAACCTTTGGAGAGGAGCGGTCCGGGAGGATGCCTCCAGAAACCAGCCCCAGGTCAAGGGGGAGCTCTCGGGAAGATCCCGGGAACAGGAGGGAAGAGATTTGCCCAAGTCCTTTGTTAAGCGGTGGCATCTGCGTGTCCTGCCAAAGCCAGTTCCTTCACAGTGACCTCACCTGTAAAATGGGAGCGTTTCCTTCTTCACATCCTGCCTGGGGAGTTTACAAGAGTTGATGTAGTGCAGTGCCTGGTACTCAAACTAAAAATATACACCTCTGGGGAGGTGGCTTAACGCGTAGAGTGCGTGCCACGGAAGCATGACGACCTGGGTTTGGATCCCTAGCACCCACGTAAAGGCTGGGTGTGGCGGTGGTTGCCTGTAATCCCAGTGCTGGTGTGGTGGTGGTGCAGGAGGTGGTGCAGGAGGTGATGCAGGAGGATGGGTGGAGCCTGGTGGCTGGTAAGTCTAGCCAAAATGGGTTTGCTCCGGGTTGAAAAGGAGAAACTGTTTTCTAAAAAGTAAGCTATCTAAAGCCACCTCTGACCTACACACACACACACACACACACACACACACACACACACACACACACAAACGAGCAGATGAGCCCACCTCCCAGAACACGCACATACATATACAAGCATGTATATTAGCAATAGTATAGTTACATGTTAGTGCATTCATGTAACAGTAGATGCCTGTGTATATTACATTATACTACATCCCCAGAGAAGACGGAGAGATGACCAAAGGCAGGCTGAAGGGAGTTGTTGGAGAAGACAAGGCATGAGGCAGTTAGCACGGTGATTCAGCTCACGGTGGGGCCTCGGTCAGAGTAGAAGTTGAGACCAGTGTAGATGAGTACAGTACATTCCTGGCATGTACGCGGCTCTGGGTTCCAACCCCAGAAACCCCTTAAAGAAAAGGAAAAATGATCTTCACCCAGGCATGGAGGCACATACCTTTAACCCCAGAACTCAGGAGGCAGAGGCAGGAGGATCTCAGTGAGTTCAAGGCCAGCCTGGTCTACAGAGTGAATTCCAGAACAGTCAGGGATACACAGAGAAACCCTGTCTCAAAAACCAAAAAAAAAAAAAAAAAAAAAAAAAAAAAAAAAGAAAAGGATAAGGAGAGGGCTGAAAAAAAAAAAAAAGATAAGAGGAGGGCTGGGGAATGTGGCTCAGCTGATAAACAAGCACAAAGCCCTGGATGGATCTCCAGCACCATGCCATGCACATCAGGGATGGTTGCCACACGCCTGTAATCTCAGAACATGGGTGGTGGAGGCTGGAGGATCAGGAGTTCAAGGTCATCTTCAGCTACATACCAAATTTAAGGAGACCTTGTCTTTAGAAACAAGTAAACGAATCTGTTCTCCAGGATTAGGCTGCCTGGTTCTTCTGTTAACTCTGACTTTTTCAGGCTGTGTCATCTTGGGGAAAGTTACTGTCTCTCTGTGTATCTCTGTCTCTCTCTCTCTGTCTTTCTCTCTCTCTCTCTCTCTCTCTCTCTCTCTCTCTCTCTCTCTCTCTCCTCCACCCTCCAAATCTTGATTCATGGAAGACAGAACAAAACAAACATGGCTCTTCCCTAACTTAAAGTCTTTAGCAGAAGAGTTATACTTGACGGGCAATGGTGGCACACACCTTTAATCCCAGCACTTGGGAGGCAGAGGCAGGCGGATTTATGAGTTTGAGGTCAGCCTGGTCTACACAGTGAGTTCCAGGACAGCCAGGGCTACACAGAGAAACCCTGTCTTGAAAAACAAAACAAAACAAAAGTTATACTAAGCAAGAACATTTATTGAGCACCTACTGTATACAGGTTCAGTGCTCCCCGTAAGCCTGTTCTCAACTAAATCAGGACATGTCCACCTTCTCTGTCTGCATGAAGAAGCTGAGATTGAACAAGCACGGGCAGGGCACTACACTGAATTCCCAGAATGAACCAGACATGAAGGGGTTCCTGTAGGATTCTGTGTCTCCAAAGTTCTAGAACATGCAAACTAATCCATAGTGACAGAAAACAGATGAAGGGTTGCCTGGGAACAGGAGGGAAGGACACAGGCTGTCAAGGGCACGTGGGGTATTTTCAAGGAGATGGAAATGTTTTTCATCTGACGGTGAGCTACTCTGGAGGGTGTGCTTGGTGCTTGTCAATGTTCATCGAACTGGACACTCAGAATGGGTATCTTTCCTTGCTTGTAAATTATACTTCAGTGAAGCTGTTTTTTTTCCCAACAAGGAAATATATATATATAATCCCTGCAACGTATTTTGCACTATTTGAGAGTCTGATTTCAACCTCATTTTCGGGCAGAAACTGTATTAGATTCCTCCTCATTGCTCAGCAGAATTCTTTTTTTTTTTTATTTTATTTTATGTGTGTGTGTGTGTCTTAGTTAGGGTTTCTATTGCTGCAATAAAACACCATGAGCAAAAGCAAGTTGGGGAGAAAAGTCTCCCTGTGTAGACCAGGCTGGCCTCAAACTTACAAAGATCCAACTGCCTCTGCCTCCCCAGTGCTGGGATTAAAGGTGTGAGTCACCATTCCAGGCTCAGCAAAGATTTTACCTCCAACCCCACTTTTAGTGCTGAGGACAGAGCCAGAGCCGGAGCCGGAGCCAGCTAGGCAAGTCATCCACCACTGGGCGACATCCTCAGCCCCTGACCCTCACCCTCACCTTAGTTCTTAAACCCAAGTTAAGAGCAGGAAATAGCTTACAGCCACCCAAGTCTTGCTGGGTGCCGAGGTCACCGCTTCGGCATTGTTGGAGAAACAGACCAAAATGGACGCATGGACCCAGCTAGTTGTAACAGATTTGCCCCTTCTTGGCTATGTGGCTTTGGGTGTCACCCCCGCCACACACACGACTCCAGCATACCAGCCTTCATTTCTGTCTCTCAAAAATGGAGGACATCCCAACCCAAACCTGGAGGGATGTTTTATGAGTTATAGGAACCCTGGAACGGGGCGTATGGTAAACGTCTTCAGAACAGGGGGATTACTGCTTTGAGGCCAGCCTGGGCTACAAACATACTAAAGTCCCATCTTAAAAACAAACAAACAAAAAAGGAGCTAGCCACGTCAAATGCTTGGGAGCTGTAGGCATAGTAAGTGCTAGGTAATTGTTAGTTGCCCCCATGGTGACTGAAGAGAGGAAGCCGCCTGGGAGGGCACAAGGTGACGGGGTGGGGGTGGGGGGGTGGGGGGGTGGTGTCTTCCCAACCTGAGGTGGGAGATGGTCCAAAGATGCTTTCCCAGAGAGGTGATACTTTCAGAAGGGACTGACCAGTTCAAGTCGTCTTGGGTGTGGGGGGGGGGGGGGAGGGAGGAATGGGAACAGCTTGGAGCAAACGCTCAATAAATATTTACTCAATAAATAAAAGTAGAGGATTCAAGGAGGCCTTGCCAGTAACCAGGGGGACAGAACAGACCTGCTAGCTAGAGCGGACTGGGGGGTCCTCAGGAGGCAGAGTCTGGGTGGCTGCACTATGGACACTTTTCGACCCCACCCTGTCCCCAGATAGACTCGGGACCCCCACCTCCACCCCCAGACCCGCGTCTCAAGCCTATAGAAGAGATGCTGCCGAGGGCTGGGGACCAAGGGTCCTCAAGGGCCTTCGCCCCTAATGAGAATAGGCCGAGTCCCCACGAGGCGCCTCTCCCGTTGTCCTCAGCCACAAAGGAGAGGGATCAATGCGAGGCGGGAGCGACCGAGGGGCCTCCTCTTTGTGCGGCTGTCTCGGGCCTGTTTGCGCCGCCGTCTCCGCGCCCCCATTGATCAGGCATGTGGAAAGATTCCGCCTCCCGGGTTCCCTTTGTGGCCGCGTTGCCAGGCTGCGGCCGGCGTGACTGCGGCGCTGCGCGGGGCGCTCCCCCTGCGGTGGGCACGGGCTTGCGACCGGGCGGCGTCCCGGGAGGGGTCCCCGGAGGGTGGCGATAGCCAGATTTTAGTATGCGAAAATCGAGGAGGCCCTGGATTAAATTCCTACTTACGACAGATAATAAAAGAAAAGAGGAGTCCCAAATATTGTACAGGGGATGCTTACACCACGTGTTGTTTGTCTGACATTCAAACTTCCAGTATCTTGGATCTTATTTGGCGTCCTAGGAGACAGGGAGGCCGGCATTTACCAACATCCTGTGGGATTTTGTTTGTGAGCTTGCTGTTTGTTTTGACCACTTGGGCACACACCCTCTGAACTCCACCCTCGTCCCACCCTCCACTCTCGCCACCCTCCAGCCAGGCCACTCCATGTAACCCTGGCTGGCCTGGTACCTATAGTGTGATCCGGACTGGCTTCAAATTCAACTTCCTGTCTCAGCCTCCCAGGAGCTAGGATTACAGGCCTTCGAACAGTACCTAGCGAGACTAAATCCAGCTCAAAGTTTTTATTATGCTGCGGATTGGAGGATCGAACTCTTCTCTCTCCCTTTCTCCTTTCCCCTCCCCCTCCCCCCCACCTCCCGCCCCAAAGCCCCCTGCACTGACGTGGTCATATCAAAGGATGCCTTTGAATTCCTGGTCCTCATGTTTTCATCTCCCAAGTTCTGTTTTTAACTTTTTTTAAAAAAATTGTTGCTGTTTGACACAGGATCTCACTATGTAGCATGTAGCCCAGGCTGGCCTACGATTCTCCATCACCCTGCCTCTGCTTTCCAAGTGCTAAAATTATAGAACATATTTATAACAACAACAATAATAAATAACAGCAACTATCGTTATTATCGTCGTTGTTTGTTATTGAGACCAGGTCTTACTATGTAGAGCAGGCTGGACTCTTAACTCACAGAGATCCACCTGCCTCTGCCTCCTGAGTGTGAGGATTAAAGGTAGATGCTACCACATTTGGCTAGATTGAAATATTTTTTTAATTTACCTTATTAACAATATAGTAACATATATGTATATGTTAATGTGGATCTCTCTCTCTTTCTTTTTTTTCTTTTTCTTTTTTTTTTGTTTTGTTTTGTTTTGTTTTGTTTTTCGAGACAGGGTTTCTCTGTGTAGCCCTGGCTGTCCTGGAACTCACTCTGTAGACCAGGCTGGCCTCAAACTCAGAAATCTGCTTGCCTCTGCCCCCGAAGTGCTGGCATTAAAGGCGTGTGCCACCACTGCCCGGCAAAGATTTACTTATTTTTATTTTATGTATGAGTGCCCTGATTTCATGAACACAAGAAGAGGGCACTGGACTCCATTACAGATGGTTGTGAGCCACCATGTGGTTGCTGAGATTTGAACTCAGGACCTCTGGAAGAGCAGCCCAGGCTCTTAACCACTGAGCCACCTCTCCAGCCCGTGGATGAATTTTTAAAGAAAGATTTATTCTTCATTTACGCATATGTGTGTGTGCGCGCGCGCGTGCGCACGTGTGTGCTCACACACATGCTCTAGGACCTAGTACAAGTTCTCGGACACCGGAAGAGTACATGAGATACCCAGGAGCTGGAGCTATGGGCAGCTGTGAGTAGTGTAATGTGGGTGCTGGGAACTGAACTTGGGTCCTCTGGAACAGCAGCAAGCACTCTTAACCGTGGAGTCCGTTTTCTAAACTTGGATAAATTTGCTGGCAAGATTTTACCTGCGGGGACTGCTGAGCGACTGCATCCACATCAGGATATTATAGAATGTTCCGGTTGTGCTGGAAGGTTCCCTGGGACTTGATTGGCACTCCCTTCCCAGGTAACAGTCACTGGCGTGACGTCTGTGCCAAAGTTCCCAGTAGATGTTCTCGAACTCGAGAACTCGATCCGAATGGAACTGCCCAGTCTGTAGCGCGAGTCTTGCTGTTTTTCCTCATGGCCACCTCTTAGGCTTTATGCGAGCCGAGGGTTGGAGCCACCTCTGCGGTCACAGTTTGCTTTCCCATTCTCCAGGTGAGGAATGCCTAGCCTCAGCTCTTTCCAGGGCGGTTGTCTTTTTGAGACAGGGTGTGACTGTGCTTACGTAGGTTGGTTTCAAGCTCGGAGATCTGCCTGCTGGATCAAAGGTGTGCACTACACCGCCTCAGCCCTTTCCCGTTCGTTCGGCTAGGACTGCGTTTGTACTAAGTCGCTGCAAGGACTTCACCGAAGCCAAACGGCTGTTCAAAGACTCCAGAGCCACTTTCATTTCTCCGCCTGCACATGAACTCCGCCCGAAACTGTAACAGATTTATGTGAGTTCTGAGACTGCCTTCTTCTGTAGAGCCACGGTCTTACTGGAGATTAGAAGTTACTGGAACAAACAAGACCGGAGATCCAACGTTAGAGCACTTGCCCAGTGCGTACAGAGTCTCGGCTGGCACAGATGTGGGGTGAACCCCAAGCAAGAGAGACCCTCCGCTCCTAGGTTTGTCCATTGAGTGAAGGTGTTAATCTTCTCCCTAGGTGGCTAGAAGGTAAGATGGGGTAATGCCTAGGAAAATGCACAGCAGGGCATGGTGCTGCTGTAATCCCAGCATGTTGGAGGCCCGAAGCTGAAGAAGTCCATCCTAGACTTCTGAGCCAGCCTGGGCTACATAAGATCCTGTTTCAAATCAACAACAACAAAAAACCAAACCAAACCAAACCAAACCAAAACAACAGCAACAACAAAAAAAGGAACAAGGCTAGCCAGAATAAGAGTCACTATCAAGTTTTTATTATTGTTTTCAATAATTACATTTCTTTGTTTAATTATCACGGGGGGGGGACACTTACACACCCACTCGTGTGCTGTGGTGTGCGTGTGACAGAGGAAAACTTCCGGGAGTTGGTTCTTTCCCCTCACCACTGGGATCTTGGGAGTGAAACTCAGGTTGTCACCCTTGGTGGCTAGAGCCTGCTTGTTGACCCATCTTGCAGGCCCTTATATCAAAATTTCCATCCCAAACTGGTGAGCTGGGCTTTATCCCATCAAGCCTTTTTGAGGTAGATATTATTTTCACACTCCCATTTCACAGATGGGCAAACAGAGGCAGAGGGAGGTCAAATCACTTGCTAAGAAGGCATGATAAAGGGCACAGGTACCTCACAATGTGGTCTCCTAAGCCAGGTGCCAGAGGGATATGGCTCCTACTTACAGAATAGAACAGGTTATAAGGATGAGCTGTCTACTTCCTTCCTCCCGCCTCTGTCCCCTACTGGTACCTACCTCAAAGGTGAGTGGTTATTTGGAAGGTGGGTGGAACTTTGATAGACTTTTTTGGGGGTAGGGGGCGGCAGACTACAGGATAGCAGGTAGGTGGGAAGACTGGCTGGAGGGGAGGACGCAGGAAGCAGGAAGCAGGAGGGAAGCCTATAGAAGCCAGGCCCTCCTCCAGTGGCAGCCGCTCAGAATCTACCTGCTACCTGAAGGACACAGAGCACAGGGCACAGAAACTGATGATCTCAGCGGATTAGCGGAACAATCCCGATCCGATCCTGCATCCCAGCGCTGGGTCTGCACAATCCCATTTCAAGCCAGCTTTCTTTAGCTACTTAGGGAGGGAACATGGGGCCACAACCTTCTTAGAGGACCTCTGCGTCCAAGGCCCTGTCTGGAGCTCCGGGCTGAAAACAACCTGCTGACAATCCCTTCAGCCTGGGGGCACCCCGAATTCTCCCCCTCAGCCCAGACAGTACAGGGCACCCCAAATCCTTCCCCAAGCTGAAGTGAAGACATGCTCCCACCACAGAGTTCACTGGGTTTTCTCTTTCCGTTACCTTTAGTTCTTCTCTGGCACAACCATCAGATCATCAAGACAGAAACACCATAGTTACTAGTACTAGTAACCCCTGTACTAGTTAGGGGTTTGGACACACTTCTCTTTTCCCAGGCTGACCTTCAGTTCCTAGGATCAAAGGAGTCTCCTGCCAACACAGGAGAGACTCTGAAATAAACTTTCTTTTTTTCTCTTGACACGGTGTCCGTAGCTGCAAGCTGGCCACTAATTCCCAATAACGCCAAAGATGACTTTAAACTCCTCGGGGCCTCCTCAATGCTAGGAAGGCAAGGATGCGTCCCCAGGACCTCTGGGTTTATGCAGCGCCGGAGATTAAACTCAGGGCTTGTACATACTAAGCAACCATCTATACCCTTAGCCTCAAATGTAATTTTTCAAAAATATTTTTTACTTTTAAATTCGTTTTTTAAATTTGTGTATAAGCAAGTGGAAGGAAAAAAAAAATCCTGAGAGAGGGTCTCACTATATTGTTAGTATCAGGCTCCGAACCCAGTGACATCACATCTAGGCGACCCCCACATCGTTGCCAAGGCAACCGCCACACATTCCCAGAATCCACCTGGCTACCTCATCTTTACCTGGGAGAGGATACGTCACCACCCATATAAAACAGGCAGAACCCCCTGACCTCACTCACTTCTTCTCCCGCCCCACCCCTACCCCATCTTTGCCCTATCTCCTGAATAAACCCTACGTGGAACGTTTGGTCTGGTTTGGTCTGTTCTAAGCCACGCATGGACGTCTAACATATATAACCCTGCCTGTCCTGGAACTCACTACATAAACCAGACTGGCCTTGAACTCACGGAGCTCCTCCTGCCTCTGTGTCTGAGTTCTGGGATTAAATGTGTATACCCACGAGACTTGGTCTCAGTTACAAACTTTAAAGGTAATGAAACCACAGAGCCGGTGAAATCACAGAGCCGTTGGTATAGAAATCGGCGCTCTATACTATAATAAGGCCTCGGGCCAGATGCTGATGCAGGGAACTGGGGTAGCCCCTCCAGTTCTTCCTCGTGAGACTTGGGTCTCAACACATGCTGCCCCTAAGGCTTCCAAGCGTCAGAAACCAAAAAGGGCACCAGAGTATAAAGAAGCAAAACACAGGCTTTGGGATGAGAGAGGCAGCTGCAAATCCTGTGTCTGTTCCTTCCTTCCTCAGATTACTTTATCATCTGTAAATA
The DNA here is from genome assembly GCF_011762505.2 of Arvicanthis niloticus. Classification (NCBI taxonomy): domain Eukaryota; kingdom Metazoa; phylum Chordata; class Mammalia; order Rodentia; family Muridae; genus Arvicanthis; species Arvicanthis niloticus. The sequence goes on from NC_133432.1 coordinate 6,119,166, forward strand.
GGGTCGATCAAGCCACGCTGGGGGCCGGATGGGATTGGCTGTATAGTTTACATGGTAGTGGTAGAGTACTTGCCTAGTGTACTCAAGACCCTAGCCTGGGTCTCCAGCATCACAGGTAAACAAACAAAAAAAAAACTGATTCAGAAATTACCTACCAAGCCAGGGTGTTCCACATCTGTAATCTCAACACTCAGGAGGCTGAGGCAGGAGGATCAGGAGTTCAAGGCCAGATTAAGCTGTATAGCTAGATGGTGTCTCAAAACAAGGGCGAGGGAAGGAGGAAGAAGGGGAAATGACGTCAGAGGCTTGCCCAAGACACCCACCTACAAAGTTTCAAAGACAGGGTCAAGTCCACCTGACTCTAAAAACAATGGCTTTTCCATGGAGAGCCATGGAAAGCCACCACCCTTACCCCACTTAGCCAGGCATGCATGCATCCATGCATGCATGCAGGCAGGCGGGCAGGCGGGCAGGCGGGCGGGCGGGCTCTGGTGTGGTGTGTCGATGTGTCACCACTATGAGAAGCACCGCGGTGACCTCTGGGAGAGAGCTAGGCACAAGATGGATGAAGCATAGCAGGTTTCTCTCTTCCCTCTGAGGGGGTGGCGTCTGGGATTACCGGATCAGTGTAATCCTGTGGGTGGGTGGGAAGCAGGTCAGGTGGAGGGAAAGGGCAATGGCAGAGGCCCAGAGGCAAGATCCAGCTCGGGGCTTAGAGGACCTGCAGGGCAGGCAGCCATTGGTGCTGAGAAACAGGGCAAGCCTAGGCCAGGCAGGATGGTGGGTGCACTAAGAACTTTCTAACCGTATTATTTAGCTTGTCTTCTCCTTTCTCTTCTCCCTTTCAATGCCTTCTGTTTCTCAGGCAGGGGGCCCCAGTTCTTCTCAACACCCCCCCTCCCCTCTTCATCCTCTTCTGAACAGCTGCCCCGCCCCCACAGGTCCAGTTCACACCCACCCCTTTTCCCTCCCCTCCCTTCTCCCCCCCTCCCCCCACAATGAGGACTGAACCCTGAGACCGGCTAACCAGGGCATTGTCCCTTTAAGGAATCCCGAAATCCGGACACCCCTCTCCTCCCCCACCTGAGAACCAATTTGGGTTCCCGAATTCAAGTAGAGGCTTTTGTGTGTCACGTGTTTGGGGAACAAAGCCCTGTGCGGCAGGAATAAAAGCGCCCATTCAGGAGCCCGTTTGTTCTCCTGCTAAACGGTTCCACTCCAGCCTCGCCTCTCTCCCGGGTTCCCAGGGCCGCCCGGCTGGGCCTCACCTTCCCGCCTCAGCTTTAATGCCCTACCCAAAGCAGGTGGCCACAGACCCAGGGCTCTGCCCACCTTTTCTTCCCGAGAGATCAGATGACACCAGCTGGCCCGGAGCTGTGTCCTGCCTGCTCTGTGCCTCTCTCTTTCTCTGTGAACCTCCTCAAGGCATCTGAGGAGACTGAGGCTCACAGGGTTTAGGTAGCTGCCTGAAGTCCTGCAGCTGGCCAGAAAGGGAGTCTGGACACTTAGCTGGCCCTGAAAGACAGGATGACTAAGTCAAAGCAGGCAGCCTGTGGGGTCAGTCGCCTGCTGGGAGGTCACAGTCACAGGCAAGCCTTGAGGTAGATAAGTTGGAGCCTCATCTTTGAGGGAAATAGTGGATCGTTCGGGCGGGACCACTGTGGAAGAGCCAGAGAGAAGAGGAAGAGCCAATACTTGAGGCATCTTTAACCCCAGCACTCAGGAGGTAGAGGCAGGTGGATCTCTGTGCAGTTCAAGGCTAGCCTGGTCCACATAGCAAGTTCCAGGCCAGCTGTGGCTACATAGTGAGACCCTGTCTCCAAAGTAAAACGGGAAGGGGGAAATATATTGATCTGAGATGTTCATTGATACATTCCCAGGAAGGTTGGTGAGTATAGTGTAATCCCATCTGTGTAAGGCAAGGAAGGGGCTGGAGAGACGCCTCTTTCCGACTCTGTTCTAGCAATCACATCAGACAGTTCACAACTGCCTGGGACTCCAGAGAGCCAATGCCTCTGGCATCTGTGGGCACCTGAAATCACATGTACACATTTTATTTATTGTAATTCTTCCCGCTTCCTGCTGCCTCAGCCTCTGTTGCTGCGGTTGCAAGTATACCTGGCAAACAGGATTTCTTCCCCCTCGTTCTGGTACTGGGTGTTGAACCAGGGTCTTTCACAGGCTAGGCAAGCCTCCTACAGAGGGGCTGCATGCCCAGACCCCATCAGCCACCTCAAAGTGTGTATCTTAGGCTCTTTCCAGTGCCGTGTAGCACCAATTCCTTCCAGTTCTGCCTCTCTTCACCTCAGGGACAACTATGGCTCACTTAGTCATCTCTCTCTTCTGCACCCTGTCACGGCAGCTCCTGACCTGCCTTCTGCTTCTCGAGATCTGGCCCAGTTTTGATATTTCAGGTAGATGGAAATCCGTGGCATTTTTCTGTCTAGCTAAGCAGATCTGTGTTTACTTAGCATGGGTTTTTTGTTTATGTGTGTATACATGTGTGTGCATGTATGCGTTAACAGTGTGTGTAGGTGAGAGGGTCCCCCCATGCTGAGTGTCTTCGTCAATCACTGTTTTGTTTTTATTTCATGTTTTGTTTTTATTTAGTTTTAGTTTTTGTTTGGGCTTTTTGGTATATGTGTGTAGTGTGTGAACATATGTGTATGTGTGTGCTCACAAATGTGTGAGCTCACATCTGTGCTTGGGTGCATACGCATGTGTGCACGCATGTGTGTATGTGTGTGTGTGTGTGCATGCATGCGCATGTGTGTGTGAATGTTCATGTGTGTGTGCACACCTGCATGTATGTATGTGTGTGCATGTGACTGAGTGTGTGCACACACATGTGTGCATGTACGTCTGTGTGTATGTGTGTGTGCACACCTGTGTGTATGTGTGTGCATGTCTGAGTGTATGCATGCATGTGTGTGTGTGTGTGTGAGCCTATGTGTATGTGTAGATGTGTGTGTGTGTGTGTGCGTGCATGCTTGTGTGTGTGGGTGTGTACTAACGCTAACATCAGATGTCTCCCTCAACTGCTCTTCACATATTTCCTGAGTCAGGGACTGCGCATGAACCAGGAACTCACTAGTTCTGGCTAGTCTAGCTAGGCGACTTGTCCAGGCTCGCCAGGTTTTATGTGGGCTCTGAGGACCTTACCTCCAGTCTTCACACTTGCATTTGTGAAAGCAAGCGTTTGATGCACTGAGCTGTCTGCTGAGTCCCGCTGCCTCATTGAGAAGGGTCTCTCGCTGAACAAGGAGCTTGCTGACTCAATCAGATGTGCTGGCCAGGAAGCCCCAGGCATCCTCCTGTCTCTGACTCCCGGCACTCCAATTCCAGGCAATGAGCCTCTATGCTCAGCTTTACATGGGTGTCCTGGCTCCAACTCGGGTCCTTAGCTCGTGAGGCAGACACCTCCTGGGCTGAGTCTTCTCCGGAGCCCCCCGGCTTATGAGTAGCGAATACAGCACTCTGTTCTCCCCATTTTTTAGCCTTCTCATGCTGGGACATAGAATTCAAATCAGACAAAACTTTTGTGAGGCTGTGAGCTCAATCCCCAGTAAGTACCACAGCAACCAAGTTACCTTAAAAAATTAAAAACAAAACAACCTAGTGGGGAAAGAACCTTTTAAGTGCTAGGGAACCAAACCTAAGATCTTTTTTAAAAAATTGTTTATTTATTTTATATATGTGAGTACACTGTCTCTCTTCAGACACACCAGGTCAGGGTGTCAGATCCCATTACAGATGGTTGTGAGCCACCATGTGGTTGCTGGGATTTGAACTCAGGACCTCTGGAAGAGCAGTCGGTGCTCTTAACCACTGAGCCATCTCTCCAGTTCTGCCCTAGTTCTTTTTGTTTGTTTGTTTTTGTTTGTTTGTTTTTTGAGACAGGATTTCTCTGTGTAGCCCTGGCTGTCCTGGAACCCACTCTGTAGACCAGGCTGGCCTCGAACTTAGAGATCCACCTGCCTCTGCCTCCCAAGTGCTGGGATTAAAGGTGTGTCCACCACTGTCTAGATCAACCCCAATTCTTGCATAAGCCAATGAGCAACACTCTGAAGTTGTTTTGCACTCGCATGCACACAGGTATGTGTGTGAATACAATGTGCATGTATGTGTGGTATGAATAGGGTGTGCATGTGTGTGTGCGCGTGTGTGTGAATACGATGTGCATGTGATCATATTGAGTGTGAATATGGTGTGCATGTATGTGATGTACTTGGACATGGGTTGTCCACATGCCACCCCTTGTCTGAGGGCAACTTAGATGTGAGCCCTCACCTCCCCTTTGTTTTAGACAGGGTCTCTTTGTTGCTTGCCCACTGTGTGTGTCGGGTTAGCTGGCTCTCCAGCTTCCATGGAATCCCCTGTCTGCACCTCTCATGCTGGGATTACAGATGCTTCTAAAAACTCCCAGGTTTGATGTGGGACCAGCGGACTTGAACTCTGGTCCTCACACTGTCAGTTAAGCGCTTCTGTGCAGTAGGCATCTTTCCCAGCCTACAGTTTTGTCTGGTTTTGAGGTAGCGTCTTGCTGTGTAGCCCAGGCTGGCCTCAAACTGGCTATCTTAGCTGAAGGTGACCTTGAAGGTCCTGGTCTTCTTGCCTCCACTTTCCAAATGCTGTAATTACAGATGTGCATGCCCACACCCTAGTCAAAACAAAACAAAAGAAAACAAAATAAAGAACTGGTTTTCGTTTGTTTTTGCTTTTTCATCAAATGTGAAGCCTGCAAAAAAATGTATGACTGTGTAAACTTAAAAATAAATAAACAAATATAAAGAATACGTATTGATGACCTAGGCTTTTCTTACTGGATCGTTCTGAGTGGCTCCCAGGGACTCTGGCTTCTCCAGAGCCTGCTGATGCTGATAGCCCAGCAAGATCAGCACCACTCTGGGGACACCTGGGTCACTTATAGTAAAGAAGAATCAGGAAGTCTCCGCTTTTCCAGTTCAGCCTCTCTCTTCTGGGCCACAGTCAGAAGGACGGGCGTTTGAACCTGCTGCCTGCTCTTAGTGCTATGATACTAAATTAAGGAGTTGCTCTCACAGGCTTGCAGATCCCGAGATGGCAGCTCTAGAGTTCAAGGCAGAAACCCCTGGGTGGAGGGAGCTAAGGGAAAGGACAGTGGAGGACAGCATGGACTCAAGCAGCCAGCCCCACCCTCTGTGAGGTGGCACCAAACGACTGGCAGAGTATAAAGGTGTGGGAGAGCCCTAGGCAGAAACCCCACTCTTCTCCTTAGATGCTTTGTCATTTTAGCCGAGGGGTGGCATGTCTCTGAACCTCAGATACTCATCCATCCTATGGATATACTAGTAATTAAGACGGCATCATAAGTTATCCGCTGAGCCAATGAAATAGCATGAGAAACTGCTTCGGCTCCTCCAAGAGCTCAATAAACCACAGTGGTCATTATTATTATGTCCAAAGGCTTAAGGAGGGCAATGTGTCTCCCGCACTGTGCTTTCAAGATGGATAGAGTGCCTCACGAGCTAGCCCACGCCAAGGGGAGTGAGAGAAAATAGCCCTAACTTTCGGGAAGGAGTTAAAGAGCCTGAGATGTAGCTCTGTTGGTGGGGCACCTGTCTGATGCCAGTCCTGGGTTCCACCCCCAGTGGTCCATAAACTGGTTGCGGCTGTCGTGGGGAGATGGAGATAGAAGGATTCCAATCAAGTTTGTCTTCAGCTACATATTGGGTTTTAAGCTAGCCTGGGCTACATGAAACTGTGTCTCAAGGAAGAAAAGAGCGGAAGAGGTGGAGGGGAACAGGAGGTAGAGTATTTCTGACATCCACCGACCATGTGACATATGCACACACTCACACAGGTACCAAAACACACAATTGCAGCAAAGGCTTCTGGGAAACCAAAGGGGCAAAGGAAATGGAGCAGAAGGGTGGACCTGGGGGTGTCTCTGTGGGGGAAGTGACGTTCATGGAGGACACTGAAAAGGCAGAGGAAGTTTGTGAGGCACAGCCTGGGGACGAAAGCTCAGGCTGAGGCAGGATGCCCAGGCTACTGTGAGTTTGTCCATAGCAGGAGGATATTGCCACATGGGGAAGAATGCCCCAGGCCAGCAGTTGTCAACCTGTGAACTGTGACCCCTTGGGGGATGGGAGGCTGAACGATCCTTTCACAGGGGTCTCCCCAAACCATCAGGAGATATAGATATTTACATTACGATTCGTAACAGTAGCAAAAGTATAGTTATGAAGGAGCAACGAAAATCACTTTGTGATGGGGGTGGTGGTGGTCACCACAGCACGAGGAGGAACGAGGAGGAACTGATTTAAAGCCTTTGTGGCGTGGGGAAGGTTGAGAACCCCTGCTCTAGGCAGACAGAAGAAAGCTCCAGAAGAAGAGTTGTCTACCTTAAACTTAAGGGGCGAGGGTTGTTTAAAGGCCCTGTGCCTAGGATGAGTCTGGTGATTTGGTGATTTCCAGGCTCGATTAAAAGGCAGGGGTGCGGTAAGGGGGGTTGGATCAACAGCTGTAGGGCAGATAAATCAGGGGTCAGGATGGGGGCGGGGCGGGGCGGGGCGGGGCGAGGGCGGGGCTTTGTCTACTGGCAGCGTTGGGGATTTGTTCTATCAGTGAAAGGGAGCTACAGAGGAGTTTCAGGTAGACACACGAGGACACTGGAAGGTCGCCTATTGTCCAATCTCACTAAGTAGTCTTTTTACTTTTCTCTCTGTGTGTCTATGCCTGTGGTTATGCGAGCGTTTGTGTGTGCACACGTGCGCGTGTGTGCGCGCGTGTGCAGCCGAGAGGCCCATCTCAGGCATCTACCTCTGCTGTTCTCTATCTTATTTTTTTTTTTAATGTATTTTTATTTTATGTACGTTGTTGTCTGACTGTATGTATATCTGTGTGTGGGTGTAGGATCCCCTGGAATAGGAGTTACAGACAGTTGTGATCTGCTATGTGGGTGCTGGGAATTGAACCTGGGTCCTGTGGAAGAGCAATCAGTGCTCTTAGCCGCTGAGCCATCTCTCTAGCCCTCCATCTTAATTTTTGACTCAGTCTTTGCACAAAACCCAAAGGTCCCTGAATCAGCAAGACTATCTGGTCAGGGAGCTCCAGAGATCCCCATGTCCCTGTCTCCCTAGTGCTAAGATTACAGGTGTGCACAGCCAACTTTGATTTTTATTTAGTAGCTAGGGAACAGACGAGAGGTGCTCACACCCTTGGCCCTTTCAGGGACCAAGCCAAGTGTAGCCACACTAGGCTAAAATCACTGAAGGACCGAAGCTCCTGGATTCACTAGACAGACAGACAGACAGACAGACAGACAGACAGAAGGGATTGGATTCACGTGTGACTTAGAGTCTGCATCCAGATCCAGGCACCCTATTTCTTTGCTATGTGGTCTCAGGATTCTATGCTTGCTCTCTGGGATTGGCTTTTCTCTGTTGTGTGAAGTTAACAGGAGCTGAGGGTGTCAGTTCCTGCTGGAGAACAGGCTTGGTATACTGGGGTCTGAGTCCCAGACCCCCTTCCCCAAGCCTTTGTTTGTTTGTTTTTGTTTTTTGTTTTGGAGTGACTAAATGATTCAGTTGGTGTAAATTGCTTAGCGAGCCCATGGGATATTTTATAAATGTCTGCTGTAGTTACTTAAGTCAGGAAGAAGGGAGGCCAAGATGGGATTGGTGGCCATTGGTGGACTTGAGTCAAGTCCCAAGGATGGCACTTAGTAGCAGCTCCTCCCCACAGGTAGGCCTGGCAACAGCCAGGTAGGCCTGGCCCACTATAAAAGGGGCTGCTTGTTACTCTTTTCTTTGTTTGTTTGTTTGTTTTTTGTTTTTTTTTTTTTTCGAGACAGGGTTTCTCTGTGTAGTCCTGGCTGTCCTGGAACTCACTCTGTAGACCAGGCTGGCCTCGAACTCAGAAATCCACCTGCCTCTGCCTCCCAAGTGCTGGGATTAAAGGTGTGCTCCACCACTGCCTGGCTCTTCTCTTACTATCTTGCCTCTAGCTTCTCTGTCCCCTCTCTCTCCCCCTTCTCTTCCTCTCTCTCCACGTGGTCATGGCTGGCCTCTACTTCTCTTCTTCCCTCTTCTTCCCCCCACCTTTGCCCTATCTCTTGAATAAACCTCCCCCCTACCCTTGGAACCGTGTGGTCTGGAGTGGTCTGTTCTGCGCTCCGGTCAGACTTCTAATGCAGCCGACTAACACAAGGAGTGCTCTGTTCTCCATGTTTGCCTTTCCGAGTCTGCTCAGATGCCTACCTTCTTTCCTCTCCATCCCAGGGTCTTCTCCTTCCTTTGAGTCTTCAGGTTCCCCGAGGATTCCATCCTCCGTTATAATTTATACAAAGTGTTCTTTAATTGGAGATTAAGCTCGGTAAGAACCGGTGGGAAGATAATGGGGGTGGGATTCTGCTAATGTTAACTGTCATGGTGTATTGAGAAGGTGAAATCGGTCCACTGAATGAAAAATGGAGCCCCACAACAAGCTAGCTGTGCGACCTTGGACTGAATAAACACTTCTTCAACTGGGTCTTCCTGTAAGTCAGGGGAGGTGGCAGAACCTCTCCCCGTGGTCATGGCTCAACCATTTTGAAACTGGTACACACACACACTGCTGGGTGGTAGTGGAGCACGCCTTTAATCCCAGCACTTGGGAGGCAGAGGCAGGCGGATTTCTGAGTTCGAGGCCAGCCTGGTCTACAGAGTGAGTTCCAGGACAGCCAGGACTACACAGAGAAATCTTGTCTCGAAAAACCAAAAAAAAAAAAAAAAAAAAAAAAAAAAAAAAAAAAAAAAAAAAAAAAAAAGGAAAGAAACCGTTACACTAAAAACTGACAACCTTCCTTGTGATACAGGTCCATGGGTATTCCAATAAGGGAACCGGAAGTTCTAAGTAACCCCAGATCCATCTCCCCGCCAGAGAGCTGTCTAAAGGCCTGGCGGCAGGCAGGAGTGACGTCGGACATAACCTCCACCCCCTCCCCAAATTTGTTTCTATTCCTCTCTCTCTTTCTCTCCCTTCTCTCTCTTTCCCCCTTTCCCCTCTCCCATCCTTCTTCCCCCCTCTTTATTCTGTCTTCCTTCCTTCTTTCCTTCCTTACCTTTTCAATATTCATCCTTCTTTCCTTCCTTACCTTTTCAATATTCAGCAGAGGCAGTGACTTTAGAGAGATTTTTTTTAGGGATTAAGGGCACTGGCTGCTCTTGCAGAGATCCAGAGTTCAGCTCGCAGCACCCACACGCTGGTCCACGACCACCTGTAACTCCAGTCCCTGTAGATCTGACACAGTCCACTGGCCTCCAAGGGCATAAGGCACTCACAAGGCACACGTACCTACCTGCAGGCAAAGCCCGAACACACATATAATAGAAATAAACTATCTTTTTGTTTTGGAGACAGAGTCTCCCTATGCATCCCTAGATGACCTGGAGCTTGCTGTGTAGACCAGGCTGGCCTTGAACTCACAGAGACCAACCTGCCTCTGTCTTCTCAGTGCTGGGACTAAAGGCATGCACCACCACACCTTTGTGTGTGTGTGTGTGTGTGTGTGTGTGTGTGTGTGTGAACTGCCTAGGTTTTTTTGCATGTGTGCATATGTGTAGGCCAGAGATCTGGTGTGTTTTTCAAACCCCCCCCCCATCTTGTACTCACTGATACGAGTGTCTCCCAGCCTGGGATTTTATGTACATGTGCCCAGGGTTTTCTATGAGCAGAGATGATTCAAAGTTAGATCCTCATTGCTTCGTGGAAAACACTACCAACCGAGCCGTCACCTCAACCCTGGCGTCTTACTATGGAAGAATACTTCCCACCCACAGGTGGTACACGCCTGTGATCCCAGCTCTTGAGAAAGTGAGAGGGAAGGATTGTAAATTCCAGGCTAGCCTGGGCTACATTGTAAGATCCTGTTTCAAACATTTTCCTCTGATGGAAACTTTTGCCTGCTTCCAAGCCTGTGATACCTGCTCCTTCCTCCACAGAGGTAAACAGTACCTCAACTTCTCTTCCATGGGTTAGTTTTGTCTGTGTTAGAACTTCACACGAATGCCTACAATTGACGCTGATCATGTATGGTTCTATACACCGCGGATGTACCCGGAAAGGTTTATAATGACTGACAAACCCATCAGCATAGGGTTGCAGATGGTAAAATGGACTTATTTTGTGTTAACATAAATATGGATTTTTTTTCTGTAAATACGAATGCATCTTAGCAACCAGAAAAAAAAAAAACCATAATAAAAATGGTTTGAATCATACTGTGAAAGTGTAAAAATTATACTTGATTTTTTTGCAAGTTTTTCCTTTCTCTTTCTCTGGTGTGTGTGTGTGTGTGTGTGTCTTGTCTGTCTGCCTGTGTATGTCTTCTTTTGTTTTAAACATATTGTTTTGTCGGGCAGTTTCGGCGCACGCCTTTAATCCCGGCACTTGGGAGGCAGAGGCAGGCAGATTTCTGAGTTCGAGGCCAGCCTGGTCTATAGAGTGAGTTCCAGGACAGCCAGGACTACACAGAGAAACCCTGTCTTGAAAAACCAACAAAACAAAACAAAACAAACAAACAAATAAACATATTGTTTTTGGGATTTATCTGTATTGTGTGAACCAGTCAACTCTTTTTTTTTTTTTTTAATATTTATTTATTCTATGTATGTGAGTTACACTCTAGCTGTCTTCAGACACAGCAGAAGAGGATATTGGATCCCTTTAAAGATGATTGTGAGCCACCATGTGGGTGCTGGGAATCGAACTCAAGAAGATTCAAGCAAACTCAGAACCTCTGGAAGAGCAGTCAGTGCTCTTAACCGCTGAGCCATCTCTCCGGCCCCAACTGTTTCTTTTTCCTTTTGTGTAGTATTCCATTGTATAAGAACATCATTCTTTACTTGTTCTGCTGCCGATGGACACTTGTAATGTTTCTGGTTTCCGGCTTTTGTGAATAACGCTCCTGTCAATGCTTTTAGACAGTCTTTAAATAGCCCGGTTCAAATCATCTTCACTATGGATTTTTTTTCTTTTCTTTTTTTTTTTGGTCGTTAAGATGAATCCATATTTACAGAAAAGAATCCATATTCATGCTAACACAAAATAAGTCCACTTTCCCTCTGCAGCCCTATGGTAATGGTTTGTCAGCCAATATAAATCTCCCCAAGTACTTCTGCTGTGTATAGAACCATATATAATCAGTATTAATGAAATTATCACTCTGGCAGTTCCTCCCTCGGCTGCGTGATTCCGGGGGTGCTGGTTTACATGTTCGGAGGTTCAGTTCTTTATCTCCGTGGTGGGAAGCATGGCAGTGCCTAGGTAGACATGGTGCTGGAGGAGCTGTGCGTTCTCCATCTTGTTCCGGAGGCAAACAGGAAGAGACTGGTTTCCAGGCAGCTAGGAGGAGGGTCTTAAAGTCCACACCCACAGTGACACACCTACCCCAAAAAGGCCACACCTCCTAATAGTACCATTCCTATGGGCCAAGCGTATTCAAACCACCACAGTGCACATGTTGAAGTCAGAGGACAACTTCTGGGGTCAGATTTCTTCTTTCTACCATGTATTCCAGGAATGTCAGCCTTGTGGGTCAAATGCTTTTACCCTCTGTCTTAGGTAGGGTTTTACTTCTGTAAACAGACACCATGACCAAGGCAACGCTTAGAAGGACAACATTTAATTGGGGCTGGCTTACAGGTTCAGAGGTTCAGTCCATTATCACCAAGGTGGGAACATGGCAGCATCCAGGCAGGCATGGTGCAGGAGGAGCTGAGAGTTCTACATCTTCATCTGAAGGCTGCTAGTGGAAGACTGACTTCCAGGCAGCTAGGAGGAGGGTCTTAAAGCCCACAGTGACACACCTCTTCTAACAAGGCCACACCTCCTCCAACAGGACCACACCCACTCCAATAAGACCACACCCACTATAACAAGGCCACACCTACTCCAACAGGGCCACACCTACTCTAACAAGGCCACACCCACTCCAACAAGGCCACACCTTCTCCAACAGGACCACACCTACTCTAACAAGGCCACACCCACTCCAAAAAAGGCTACGCCTACTCCAACAGGGCCACACCTCCAAATAGTGCCACTCCCTGGGCCAAGCATATTCAAACCATCACATCTGGAACCATCTTATCAGCCCAAACCCTGTAAGTCATATTTACCCCTAAGGGAGCTGTGTGTGATGACTCTTGCCTATAATCCCAGCAATTGGGAGGCTGAGTAGGAAGACTGCAGAGAGTTTCAGGAGCGTCTGGGCTACCTAGCAAGTTCAAGGCCAGCCTGGGCTACAGAATGAGACCCTTTCTCAAAAAGAAAGGATGGGGCATGGAGGATGCATGTGGCACGTATGAGTGCTTGCTTAGTATGCACGAGGCACTGAGTCTAATTCCCAGCAACAACAACCACAACAACACACACACACTCACACACTTTTAGACCACTGTATGTTAAATTCATGTAAATCCTTTAGCTACTGAGGGCTCACCGTGTTTAGGGACATCTTGCCCTATTCCCCAATTACCTGTATCCATGGCAGACATTGATAATCAATCATAGATTTCCATCCCCACCCAGCTGCAGCCACCGCCAGTTAGTAGAAAAACCGAATTCAATTTCCCATCTCCAGTATAATTTGGCCACTTTCCATTTTGCACATGAATAAACTAGGACTCTGGGCGGGGAAGAGCCTGCTTCAAGGTCAGAGACAGAGCCCCAGGCTCCGGCCTTGCTGTCAAATGCTTTTTCCACTGTGTTCACTGACTCCAAAAGCTATTTTCCCTGGGACTACTGAAAACCTGATCTCTAGGGAGAAGGCAGAGAGTAGGGGACCCTGCCCTCTAGCCAGCCCTTCATCTCGGTGCCCCAAAGTGTCATGGAAGCCCCTGCCAACAAACAGCCTGGCAGCCCCTCCCCCACAGGCACGGGCAACAGACCTGTGGTTTCTCTGTTCGGTTTCCCAAAATAAACACTGATTTTTTTTTTTTTTTAAATAAAGGAAGTGTGCTTTTAGCATCTTCTTGTTCAGACCCTGAATTGTGGGATTATTAATTGACTAGACTAAATCAAATAGTTAATTACAGGCAGGAGGGCAACTTCAGTTGCTGAAAACAGAATTCTGAAAGTACACACACACACACACACACACACACACACACACACGCTCTCACCAACACATCACACTCGCTCCGGTTGTCATTGGAAGCGACGGTGAGAAAGTGAGAGTCAGCAGGTCTGGACAGACTGGGTGTCCTCAGCTGGGCAAGCAGAATCATCTAATTCCCTCATGTCAGGGCGGGGCAAAAAAGCAAATATTTGTGATGTTTGAGTCTGGTACACATGGGCTTTTGAGGGGGCCGGCCGGCTTTGTGACCTTGCCTGGCTTGTCATTCCAGTTGTCTCAGCCTCAGTTTCTTTACCTGTAGAATGGGCACAAGGATATAATCTGTATATGCTAGATCCCCAAGGGATATGTAGCTATAAACCAGTGAGACAGCTCAGTGGGTAAAGTTGCTTGCCACTAAGCCTGACCAGCCTGAGTTCCACCCACAGGTCCAACATGGCAGAAGGACATAAATGACTCTTGAAACTTGCCCTCTGACCTCCACATGCACACGGTGGCACAGGTGCCGGCATGCACACATAAACGTGTAAGGTATGCACAAGTGCTGTGTATCAATTAAAGCTACAGTGACGAAGGGGGGATAATGGTCACTGATGGTATCCTGTGCTTCTCCCAGCTACTGATGATGCTACGGCAGGAGGCTTGCTTGAGCCGAGGAGTGAAAAGCCCTCTGAGCAACAGGGTACAGCCTCCCCCATCTCAACCAAACTTAGACGTGCACATGACACCTGAGGCTGCGGTATACATCAGTGGGACAAAGAATGCCCAGCGTGTGTCTGTCTATGGATTTGGTACCCAGAACCAATCAAATAAGGTAAACATAAAAAAATACTTTGAGAGAGAGGCAGGAAGACGGAGAGAGGGAGGGAGGGAAGGGAGGGAGGGAAGGATGGAGAGACACTGTATCTATTACATTGCAGTGATTTTTAAATGACCTTTTTTTTTTTTTTGAAAAAAAATTATTTGATATTTTATTTATTTACATTTCAGATGTTAACCTGGTTTTTGTTGTTGTTGTTGTTGTTTTGGCTTTTTTGTTTTTCTTTTTTTTTAAGTACAGTTACAACTATTTAGGTGACATACCCTACCTTCCAAGCCTATAGGAAGCTGAGGTCGGAGGACTGGGATATTAAGGTCAGCCTGAGCTACACAAAGAGAGACCCTACGCAAACCTGGCTTATACAAACAAGTACTGTCAGGTTCTGCTTGCTTTATTTATTTGTTTATTTGTTTATTTATATGCTTTATTTTGTTTTGTTTTGTTTTTCTTTATTTTTTGAGACAGGGTTGCTCTGTGTAGCCCTGGCTGTCCCGGCACTCACTCTGTAGACCAGGTTGGCCTCGAACACAGAAATCTGCCTGCCTCTGCCTCCCAAGTGCTGGGATTAGAAGCCACCACTGCCCGGCTTTATTTTGTCTTTGTGACAGGTTCTCGTGAATCCCAGCTGGCCTTGGACTCCTGCCCGCCCTGCTGCCCCTTCCAAGCAGTGAGATTACAGGTGTGTGCCACCATACCCAGAACTGTCCTTACGGGCTCATGGCACAGTCATACGGTACATGTGTGTAGCATACATGCTTCCTAGGCAGGCTCACGACAGGCTACTGGCATGCTGGCCCCTAGGATGCACTGTACCTCTTGCTGTCTTTGGTTATTCACTCATTTCCTGGTATTAAAGACTGAACTCGGGGTCTTCCCACCCACAAACACTTGGCAACTGCGTTACTGATTAATCTAGTTTATTTGTACGTTGGCGTAGAGTTATCTAATGGATCATGGGCAACTTATCAATAGCCACTGTTCTCTTCCTGTCCCCAGCACCAGCCAACTGCCTGTAGCTCCTCAGCTTGGGGTGGGATTTCGGGAGCCTCTCCCATCCATGCTGGGTTGGATGTTCCAAGATGTTCCCTGAACCGTGTGTATGTGTGTGTGTACATGTGTCTGTGTGTCTGGGGCGGGGCGGGGGGGGGGCTTGTGCATGTGTGTCAGTGTATATGTGTGCGTGTGTGTGTAAATGTATGTCTCTGTGTGCGCATGTGTGCACATGTATGTCTGTGTGTGTCTATTTGTATGTGCCTGCCTGTGTGTCTGTGTGTGTGTGCGTGTGTGTTTGTGTGTATCTATTTGTATGTGCCTGCTTGTATGTGTGTGTGTCTGTGTGTGTGTGGTGTGTGTGTGTGTTTGTGTGTGTGTACATGTGCCTGCGTGTCTGTGGGGGGCTTGTACATGTGTGTCAGTGTGTATGTGTGCATGTATGTGTGCATGTGTGTGTAAATGTGTGTCTGTGTGTATGCATGTGTGCATGAATGTATGTGTATTTGTATGTGCCTGCCTATATGTCTGTGTGTGTGTGCGTGTGTGTCTGCGTGTGTCTATTTGTATGTGTCTGCTAGTGTGTGGGTGTGCATGTGCCTGCGTGTATGCACATGTGTGTCTGTGTGTGTAGGCATGTGTATGTTTGTGCCTGTGTGTGTGTGTGTGTGTGTGTGTGTGTGTGTGTGTGTGTGATAGAGAAGTCCCGTTTAGGAACAAGCACTTACTCAGCAACCACTTTGACCAGTGTGGATGTCTATTGTAACTGCTGAAACAGAAATTTCTCTAAGAACAGCACCGACCTGTGGATATAGACATACGTGTCTTGAAGGAAGTTCAGCAACACGCATTTAATAAAACACCAGCAATGGTTTCCCTCTAAGGACTGTGCTCTCCCCAGCACAATCAGATCAGAATCACAGCAGGAGGCATAAATGCCCTCCTGTGGAACACGCCTCAAAGCCAATCAGGATGTGACTGGTCGCTCTCTGGACAGTAGAACCACTATTGCACCTGGCCTGTGCATCTTGCCTGGCGGTGGGTGAGTTTCGGGGCATGCAGGATCCACCCCTGAGTAAGACCACGGATGACTTCTCTTCCTGAAGTGACTATCATCTTCCAGCACGATGCAGGCTAGCCCACAGGGAGGAGTCTCGGTCAGCTCCAGGCTAGCCCGCAGGGAGGAGGCATCTAGGTCGGCTCCAGCTTGATTTCTCTGTGCTCTGTGAACAAATGTGTCTTCAGCAATAAGGTCTTACCACCTAGTTCTGGCGGGTGACCCAGAACAGGAGCAGTGGTCTGTATGTTTCCTAGGCCTTTGGTGTTTCCCTGGGTGACAACTCATAGAAAGGTATCCAGGCTTGATATCAGAATTTTTGTTTAATAACTCGTATATTATAAACAGTATCCACCCATACAAAAAACTTCTGTTCAAACTTCTTTGTATGTATGTACGTATGTGTGTGTGTGCCTATATACATATATGTATATGTGTATATGTATGACTTAAAGGAAGTTTGACATGCATTTAGTAAAACACCAGTATATGCACATATATACGTATACATATGTGTGTGTGTGTGTACAAACTCCATACATCTTTTTCATCCATCCTTACTTCCGCTTAACCCTCCTGACTCCCATCTCGTTCTTGCTTAAACCTTCCATCTCCAGTATTTTCCCCTTCTCCCTTTCCTTGCATCCCCTCCCCCCACAACTGGTATTTCAGAGCCTATTCCTTCTACACACATATAAATATGCATATAATTTTTGGGTTTTTTTTTTTTTTTGGTTTTTTTTTTTTTTTTTGAGACAGGGTTTCTCTGTGTAGTCCTGGCTGTCCTGGAACTCACTCTGTAGACCAGGCTGGCCTCAAACTCAGAAATCCGCCTGCCTCTGCCTCCCAAGTGCAAATATGCATATAATTAAGGAGTCTAGAAACTTAGGGCTGGGTGGTAGTGGCGCACGCCTTTAATCCCAGCACTTGGGAGGCAGAGGCAGGCGGATTTCTGAGTTCGAGGCCAGCCTGGTCTACAGAGTGAGTTCCAGGACAGCCAGGGCTACACAGAGAAACCCTGTCTGAAAAAACAAAAAAACAAAAAACAAACAAAAAAACAAAAAAACAAAAAAAAAAAAAAAAAAAGGGGGAAGAAGGAAGAGGAAGAAGAAGAAGGAAGAGGAAGAGGAAGAAGGAAGAATGAAAGAAATTACACACATATATGCATATTAACTACTTTTATAGTTTGCTGTGAAACAATTGGCCGTGTTAAGCCATCAGGACCCTCACATGCAGTGTGACCTTGGTCACACCAAGGAAACTCACCAAATGATTGGCTATACCGTTAAGATCAGTAGTTCTCGACCCCTTTGGGGTCCCATATCAGATAATTATGATTGGTAACAGCGGCAAAAGGACACTTACGAGGTAACAATGAGAATAACTCTATGGCTGTGGGTCGCCCCAGCCTGAGGCGCTGTATTAAAGGGTCTCAGCGTCAAGAAGGTTGAGAACCACTGATTTACGTTGTCACTCACACAACGAACCCCTTGACAACTCACTCCTCAGAATGTATCATCGCTGCCGTGAAGCGACACGTGACCGTACATAAACCTGTGCTTTCGTTTGGGAACGCAGCGATAGCGGGCTCGCTCGCCATCCCGAGATGACCTTGAACTTCAAATCCTCCGGTCTCCACTTCCTGAGGGCTGAGATGGCAAGCATGTGCCATCATGCTCTGTTTGTGTGTGTTTTGGGGGGGATTAAACCCAAGACAAGTACTCTACAAACTGAGCCACACCCCTACCTTCAGACCCTGAACTTGTGGTGCTCTTGTCTGCACCCCAGCATGTTGGGGTGACAGGAAGCAGTACCATGCCTGGCCTCTGGGCTATTTCATAATGAAGTATATTGCATTAAGTGCACGGGTCTAAAGGGTGGAGAGAGGGAGGGAGGGAAATTCAGAATTCAAAGAGGCTTCGCACAGGGTCCCTGATCTCACTGGCTCTCATTCTAGCACAATAAATAGACAATCCAGAACCATCTATAATTAATAGGTTTATTGTGTGTTCTTTAAAGAGGTGTGTAACATGGTATAGCGCTTTATGCCGGAAATAATGACATTGTGAATATGTCTGACATCCTCAGCTCACCCACTTGCTGTCAATCTGACGTTTGTTTGTTGTTTGACGTGAGGTCTCACTGTGTAGCCCAGTCAGGCCTCAAGTTAATGATCCTCCTGTCCGGGGCCCCAAAGGGCTGATGCTTGGTTCCTCTTGATGGCTCAGGACATCCTTGCACTGAGATGTTCTCGTTTATTATATGACTTTTTGCACCTGTTCAGTAAAATAAAAAATAGAGTGGCCAGGAGGAGGGAATTGGAAAATCCTGGGAGGTGCTTCATACCATGTCTGGCAGGTGAGGAAGTCACATTCAGGTAATGACAATGAAGAAGAAAGTGTGTCATGGTAAGAGTGCCGCACATCTGTCCTGTGGATAGGCCCTGGATTAGGGAAAGGGTCACCCTAGGTAAAATGACAGTTTTTGGCAACATCTTTACTGCAGTGTAATTCCCATACCATCCAATTCACCCACTTCCATTCTTAAAATAGACTCATGGAGTTTTAAAAACATCACCATAATCAATTTTAGAACATATTCCAGAAAGGAAGCCCAAGCCAGGTGTGGTGGCACAGCCCTGGAATCCCAGCACTCTGATGTGAGAACCAGGAGCATTTCAAGGTCACCCTCAGGGACAGAGTGAATAAGAGGCCAGCCTGAGGGCCAGTGGTGCGGCTCAGTGGGTAAGGATGCCTCCCGCCATGGTCAAAGATGAACTGTGATTCATCTCCAGAGATGAATCTGACCCACAAGGCAGAAGGAGAGAAGTAGCTTTTGAAATTACTTTTACATTACCTCTACATATTTGCACACACACACACACACACACACAAAATGTAAGAAATTATAAACAAGAGGCTAGCCTGTGCTACATGAGTCCATGTCTCAAAAACTATGATAAAAAACAACCAGAACAGAACTGAGGAAGTGGCGGCAGGTGGATGTCTATGAATTTTAGGCCAGCCAGGGCTATATAGTGAGATCCCTTGTCTCAAAGACAAAACAAAACATGTGTCATATATCCCAGCACTCAGGGGCAGAAGCAGGACCCTTTGAATCCAAAGCCAGCCTGATCTACGTAATGAGTTTTAGGCTAGCCAGAAGTATATAGAAAGTGTATTTTTTTTTCCACGAGACATCCTCAGCTCACCCAGTTGTGGTCAATCTGACGTTTGTTTGTTGTTGTTTGACACGAGGTCTCACTGTGTAGCCCAGTCGGGCTTCAAATTGATGGTCCTCCTGTCTCTGCCCCAAAGGATTGACACTACAGATGTAAAACATCATACAACTGGCCAGCCAGAGCTATGGGGGTACATTTCCTCCTCCTCGGTGCTTCTGTCTCTTGGTCTGTAAAATAAGAGTTTTATTCCATCCCAGAGCTGAATGAATGTGCTGGTGGGTCACTGTCAGCCATAGATGGATGGATGACAGATAGAAAGTCCTAACCTAACTGTTCCAATTGTGTGTGTGTGCACGTGTGTGCATGTGCACAGGAGGTGTTACAGAGGAGAGAGAGAGAGAGAGAGAGAGAGAGAGAGAGAGAGAGAGAGAGAGAGAACTTGCTTTGCAGGAGTCCCTTCTCTTTCTACCCTTAGGTCTGGAGAATTGAACTTTGGCCGTAAGGCTTGGCAGCAAGCTCCTTTACCTGCTCACCCACTGTGCTGACCCAGGGGTTCTTTGTTTGCTTTTTAATGCTGAGGTAAACCCAGGATTTCA
This sequence comes from Arvicanthis niloticus, assembly GCF_011762505.2. Classification (NCBI taxonomy): domain Eukaryota; kingdom Metazoa; phylum Chordata; class Mammalia; order Rodentia; family Muridae; genus Arvicanthis; species Arvicanthis niloticus. The sequence continues at coordinate 6,138,912 of NC_133432.1, forward strand.
CCCACTCTGAGCACATTCTGTAGCACTGAGCTTCGAACCCCTGAACAAGGCAGTTTCGCTAGTGGCCCAGGACCCTCAGTGCCTCCCAGGAATCCATCCATTTCCATCACTCACTGCCCCTAAGGAGCTCAGGGGCTGGAGTCTGTTGTGGACCCTGCTGTAGGCGATGTGGGCCGGGTCTGTGATCCATTCTGAAATGTCTGCCTGCTGATGGGTGCTCAGGAGGTTGAAGTCCTGGTCCACATTAAATCATTCAGGATGGCGGTTTGAATTCTCAAACTACGGGACCACCGTCCTCACGAGCCCCAAAGCTCAGATGGTATCTTTGAAATAAAACTGCCCAGAGATGGCGTTGTGACCTTCCAGCTCCTTCTTCAAAGCCCTTGAGTTTGACAGCCCTTGGCCCCGCTCCTCAGCCCTTAGCTCCTATGCTTTGCCGGCCTGTTGAGGTAGGCAGCATGTGGTGGCAGAGATGGCAAGCCCCCCGGGGCACGCAGAAGCCATCCTAGGAGAGGACTTGCCTATTTTTAATTCTATTTTTAATTGAGCCATTTACTTTTTGGTTAATGAGTTGCCTGGGTTGTATATGCATTCTAGACATGAATCCTGTATTACATAATTATTTAGTGTGTATGTGTAGTGTATGCATAAACGTGCATGTATATGCGGGTGTGGGTCCATATGAAGGCTTGGTGTCAGGATGCTTTCTATTGACCTTCACCCTGTCTCTCTCTCTCTCTCTCTCTCTCTCTCTCTCTCTCTCCCTCTCCCTCTCCCTCTCCCTCTCCCTCTCCCTCTCCCTCGCCCTCTCCCTCTCCTTCTCCCTCTCCCTCTCCCTCTCTTTCTCTCTCTTGGACAGGGTTTCTCCATGTAGCCCTGACTGTCCTCCTGAAGCTCACTGTGTAGACCAGGCTAGCCTCAAACTCAGAGAGATCTGCCCGCCTCTGCCTCTTGAGTGCTGGGATTAAAGGCATGTGATACTGTGCCTTGCCTGCTATTCACCTCTGATTTTGAGGCAGGGTCTCTCTCTGAACTTGGAGCCCCCTCTGAACTTGCTGCCATCTCTCTCCAACCCCCCCATGGGGGTTACAGAAGCAAGCTGCCACACCTAGCTTTTACCTGGGACCCCTTGATCCAAAATCAGGTCCTCTTATGCTTACATGGCAAACCCTATCCACCGAGCCATCTACTCAGCCCCTCCCACTGTCTTTCCATTTCATTGATGGAGATCTTTGAAACACACACATTCTTTTAAAAGTGAAAATTAACACCGGGCAATAGTGACCCACACCTTTAATCCCAGCACTCAGGAGGCAGAGGCAGGGGAATCTCTGAATTTGAGACCAGCCTGATCTACAGAACAAGTTCCAGGACAGCTAGGACTACAAAGAAACCGTCTCAAGAGAAAAAAAAAAGTAAAATTAAATTTATGTGCGTGTGCACAGCTATGTACTTTCCTCCCGTTTCATACGTGTCTGCCATGGTGCACAAGTCTATAATTTTAAATTTTGATGTTGTCCAATTGATCTCTTTTCTGCCTAGTATTTAGTTCCAGCATTAGGCTTTTGATCCATTTGGGTTCAACATGTGAGGGTGGAGTGGGGTGAGGTATAACTTCATTTCTTTGCTCGTGGATACCCAGTTGTACAGCATCATTTATGGCTGCAATAATCCCTGTCTCAATACCCTTGTCTGATCTGAATGGACTATAAATGCAAGGGCTTTAAAAAAAATAATATTTTATTTTTAATCTGTGTGCATGTGTGTGTGCATGTGCGCACATGTATATGGGGTACAGGTGAGTGGGGGTGGCCTCAGGGACCGGGGATGTCAGATCCCTAGAGCTGGAGTTACAAGTGGCTTTAAGATGCCAGATGCTGGGAATCGACTTCAAGTCCTCTGGAAGAACAGTGCGGGTCTTTAATGGACGAGCCCTCTGTGCAGCCCAGAAGGGCTTATTGCTAAATTGTCAGTTTTCTCCTATTGATCTGTATATCTTGAGGCAGGCTAACACTACACATGGTTCCTTTCTCTTTCCTTTCCTTGTTTTTCCCCCTCGGTGCTGGGATTGAATCCAGAGGGCTTCCTGTATACACTAGGACTCCTGAGAGCTGTCCACTTCCATCTTGACAATAACTGAATATGAACTGGGCCAGGGAATGCACAGAGCGCTCCCTTATCTTTCCACACAATTCAGAGTTTCGGGTTGCTTCACCGCCAAAGCCACTCTGAGAAGACACAGCTCAGAAGGCTTCCCGGTGAAGTCCTAGACCCATCCAGGGCAGCTGAGACCCTGGGACCAATCTATGGGGTCATCTGACTCCCAGTCAGCTGCTGTAATTAACCGGGCTTATTAATTTCTGGTGGAGTTCAGAAATTTGAGAAAAGGAAAAAAAAAAAAGGAGAAAAAAAGTTAGAACAACCACCCAAAAAGCAGATTAAAACCTGTGTCCGCACACCGGAAAAGTTACACACCACTAACTTGGCAGCTTCATTTATAAACTGCCCAAACTTAAAAGCAGCCACAAGGAATAAACAGGAACACGCAAGAAATGGAATATTACTCAGCACTGAAAAAAAGTGGGCTAGGCATGGTGTCACATGCCTTTTCCTGAAGCTCTCAGGAGGCAGGCGGGGCAGAGATATCTAGGAGTTCAAGGGCAGCCTGGTCTACAGAGAAATCTATGTCAGGTGAGCTACGTGATGAGACCTTGTCTAAAATTAAGTAAGTAGATGAATGAACAAATGAATGAATGAATGAATGAATGAATGAATATCAGGAAATGAAAATGAATGGAGGAAACTCAAATGTGTACTACTACTCCAAGGATAGCAGCATGCCTTCTAGAAAGCACTAGGCATTCTAGAGGAGAGGCAGTGGAAGCAGTGAGGAGATCAATCGTGTCTGGAAGGGAGGAGTAAAGACCAGAACTTGGAGGACTCTTGAAAGCAGCAAAACTACCTTATTTGATACAATGCTGGAGTCCCACGGATACTGTATCTGTACACATTTGCCTGTTGCTACAAATGAAGTTGGTGGTGGCCATGTTGATGTGGGTGCTGGGGTGTGTGTGTGTGTGTGTGTGTGTGTGTGTCCTCCAGGCATGTATGCCAGTGTCCGTTCCTTCTGATCGGCGTCGCTGTGAACCCAAAACCAGTCGGAAAAATCATACTGGTTTTACTTTTTTTAGATGAGGCGAGGTTGCTAAAAGGCCTGGTCCTATGTACAGGTACGCCAGCACACCTCTGGAATACCGGCACCTGGGAGGTGGGGTCGGGCTGATCAGGAGCTCCAGGCCAGCCTGGGCTCTAGGAGCCACTGTCTCCAAACAAAACAGAGCAGGAGAAGAATTAAAGACAGGAGCTGGGAAGATGGCTCTGTCAGTAAAGTGCTTACCCCTGAGGATCTGAACCTTGCAAAGATGCCAGATGTGAGGGGCAGCGATCAGGATGTAAACTGAACAAATAAATTAATTAGTGAGAAAAAAAGGTGCTAACCTCTGGGCTAGAGAAGGATCAGAAATTCCAGGTCATCCTTGCTCTGTGGGCTAGCCTGGACTACATGGAAACTCTTGCCCAGAACACCCACCCCCAAAGTTGTCCTTCGGCTTTCACATGTATGGCACAGTGTGCCCACACGATCCCACCGGACACAACAAATCAAAACATTTTAAACTAAATCCTACAAAAACTAAAAGCAAACACATTAAAATTTAGCCTTCAGTTTGGCAGTTGCTCTCAGAAGCTCGTTAAGTTTATTTTAAAGTCGTGTTTCCCTAAAAACCCGCCTTAGGGAGACCTCAGCTACTAGCGTCATAGCAACCTCCTTAAAAGCTGCAGACGTTGCTGGGTGGTGGTGGCGCACGCATTTAATCCCAGCACTTGGGAGGCAGAGGCAGGTGGATTTCTGAGTTCGAGGCCAGCCTGGTCTACAGAGTGAGTTCCAGGACAGCCAGAGCTACACAGAGAAACCCTGTCTCGGGAAAAAACAAACAAACAAACAAACAAACAAAAAAAAAAACCCTGCAGATGTCAGACTTCTACCACCAGTCGTGGTAGAAGTCTCAATAGATGGTAATTTCTTGTCTTATACGAAGCCCTGGGTATGATTCGAGAAGGGTCAGAAATTCCAGGTCATTTTTGCTCTGTGGGCTAGCCTGGACTACATTTGAGCTCTTGCCCAAAAGGAAAAAAGAAAGAAAGAAAGAAAGAAAGAAAGAAAGAAAGAAAGAAAGAAAGAAAGAAAGCTGTATGGTTGTGACAGACACTTTAATCCCAGCACTTGGGAGGCAGAGGCAGGTGGATTTCTGAGTTCGAGGCCAGCCTGGTCTACAGAGTGAGTTCCAGGACAGCCAGGGCTACACAGAGAAACCCTGTCTCGGGAAAAAACAAACAAACAAACAAAAAACAAACAAACAAACAAAAAAACAAAAAACAAAAAACCCTGCAGATGTCAGACTTCTACCACCAGTCGTGGTAGAAGTCTCAGTAGATGGTAATTTCTTGCCTTATACGAAGCCCTGGGTATGATTCGAGCACTTGGGAAGAAAGTAGAGAAGGGTCAGAAATTCCAGGTCATTTTTGCTCTGTGGGCTAGCCTGGACTACATTTGAGCTCTTGCCCAAAAGGAAAAAGAAAGAAAGAAAGAAAGAAAGAAAGAAAGAAAGAAAGAAAGAAAGAAAGAAAGCAAGCAAGCTGTATGGTTGTGACAGACACTTTAATCCCAGTACTTGGGAGGCAGAGGCAGGCAAATCTCTGAGTTTGTGGCCAGCCTGGTCTACAGAGTGAGTTTCAGGACAGTTAGGGATACACAGAGAAACTCTGTCTGGAAAACCAAAGCCAAAACCAACCAAACCAAAAAGTTCTGGCTAACACAGAAGATTTCTATAGTCCACTCTTCCCTTACGAGTGCTTTGCTGATTTAAAATTAATAAAAAGAGACAGTAAGACAGCAAAAACATCTGCTGCCAGACCTGACTTTTCCCAGTTGGGTCTTAAGGATCCACACGATGAGAGGAAGTACTAACTTTTGAGAACGGTCCCCCGGCTCCCTTCTGTGGACCACAGTGTGTGTGCTCAAACACTAAATCAAATACAGAAATCAAAATCGGACATCAAATCAAGTGTGGTGTCTCATACCTGTAACCCTGGCACTTAGGAGGCTGAGGCAGGAGGATCATGAGTTCAGAGCAGGCTGGACTGCATAAATAAACACACCTGCATCTCTCCCCTTACCCTCAACCTCCCATTCCTTCTCCTCAACACTTAACGGTGCCCCTACGTATTTATCTGATTCTTGTCGGCACAAATCAACCTTCATAATCGTGGCTGTGGCGCTTACTGTACCTGGGGTAGTAGCTAGAAGGTAGGTGTTCTATAGATACTTGATACAGGCTACGTCATCTCTGGTCGGTTGCTGGGTGCAATGCCACTTGTGCGAGATGTCTTTCTCAAGAGGACTGAAAGGCATCAGAAAGCAAATTCTTTCATTTGTGGGACGAGCTTGTGTGTGTAGTCCTGGAGAGAAGGAGCTGGGCTGCTTCTTCTAATCTCCCAATTCGAGTCTGGGCCCCAGTGATTGAAGGATTGTTTTTTTCCCCCTTAAAACTGCCCAGATCCTCAATTTACTATGAGGATCATGCATTGTTCCAGGAGGGCCACCCCAAGAAGGATTTGTTGCCCCTTGTGAGCAGAGCGAACTGAACCAGTTAGGTAGCAATGAACCCGCTGTGGGAGTGGACTTGAGTCCCTCAGTACCACTGTGCTACAGGCTAGTTATCGATACCAGGTAATATAAGCTTTCCGCTGCAGGGTACTGAACGAAGATACCAATAAAAGGTGCTATCTCAAGCTGCTACTTACAGTCTTGGCTGGCTCTAAGCAAACCATATCTACTTTTTCCCAGCCTCTGAGCCACCTGCCAAAAGCCTGGGCCCACAACACTCACAGATCCGCCCTTCCCGGTGTGTCTCGGAACAAGGAACCGGAAGTTCTAGGGAGAATCAGGTCACTCACACTGGGCACAGGGAGTGGTTACCCGCTGACCCTCATCTCTCTCTCTCCCACGACACACCTCAGGTTCCAGCTTAGGTTGAGATGGTAAGCACACGATGCTCTCCATTCCACCTCCCAATCCAGGGGATGCTGAGAACCTGGGAGAGCCTGAGAAGAAAGACAAACAGGGAAAAGGCAAATTTGTTTGTACCCGGTGACAGGATGTACCTGCTGGGCTTTCCCACAAGGTTCCTCAAGGAAACTTAAAAGGGGCTCACTCTCCCTGGTGCTGTGATGGATGGGGGAGGGGTGTGTGTTAAGAGGAACAGGGTAGCACCTCTAGGTTGGGATCTAGGATGGGGCACCCATGATCACAAAAGTGAACTGAGTGCAGGATGGGTACACAGGTGGCTACGGGGTTACACTGGGTGGAGAGATAGGGATGTGGGGTAAGGTGGTAGGGAGGGGCTTGTAAAGACACCTTAGTCTCCTGTTTGGACCATTGCTAAGGTGGTTTCAACCGGGGAAGTGAGGGCATTCCTTGGGCTTGAGTGAGGAGGGTGGACCTGCCTCTTGTCATATATGAGGGACTTTCTTGGTCTTCCCAGGTTGTAGAGAAGGAGTTTGGGGGTGAATGAAGTGACATGGGGATAAAGTACTAAGAGGAGATGCTAGAGAGCCGTTAGAGTTAAGAGAGAAGGCAGGAGTTTGGCTTCATAGAGGGAAATGAGTTACAAGAGAAGTTAACTCTAAACCCGGTGGTTAGGCAGCCCAGGTTCTTCTAAATCAGATTGAAGGGAGCTAGGACCCCAGATGACCGGGGTCATTCGGAGGGGAAGGTGCAGAGCCGCGTCACAGGGACCCCTGCACTGGGACTTCTGAGACACAGACTTCTCTTGCCGCTTCATTGGGGATCCGGCCGGCGAGCGTCTGGAATCAGGTTTTCCCCCTTCTCCAGACAATCCGAAAGGGGCTGGAAGTGAGACAGGAAGAGGTGCCCTCAGAAGGGCGGGCAGGCGACAACCTGAGAAACCTGGCTCAGGGCTAGGCATTCTCTCAACAGACCATAGGGGTCCCAGGCGTGGAGAGAAGAGATTTAGGGAGTGTCGAGGCACGCTTAATTTGGACAGCAAGGGGCGAAGAGAAGCAAACAAAACTGGGAAAGATTCTACTGTGTGCAGATAGATGCTCCCCACTCGGGACGGGAGGCACTGCGAGGGCTCCCCAGATTGGACGTGGGAAACTAGGAGTGGACTGGAAGACTGTTGTCAAGGCAGTCTAAATTAGGTTCAGGAGAAGCTGGGGGGGCTCCAAGGGTGGCTTCTCACTCGGACTGGGAAAAAGAGATTCTTACCAGTTGAAAGATGTGGGGATTGGGGGGCACTGGGCTATCCCCAACCCGACCCAGGAAGATTGGGGGCATCGTCTAAATTCTCAATAGCGGGGACCTGGGAGGAAGGACTAGGGAGGGTTCCCCGATCCGAAGCCGAGCTACCTTGAACGCACCGGGAAGCGCTTCATCCCGGGAGGGCGTTCCCCGTGGCTGGGCCCCCCGCGCCGTGGGTGAGGGGTGCGGCCGCGCCCCAGGCCCGAGCCCGCACCCGGAATCAGGGGACCTCGCTCGCCCCCCGGACACACAGGAACCCCGAGGGAGGGGGGGATCCCGGCGCCGCCGCCTCCGCGGGCGCCCGGGCGCGCGCCGGGCTTTATGCGCGCAGGGCGGCGGGGGGAGGAGCCGGCAGGTCGGCCCCCGGCGGGCCCTCCCCTTGGCCGTCCCCGCCCGCCCGCCCGAGCGGGGTCGGGGGAGGGGGCAGCATGGCCTGTCCGTCCGGCCCCCTTCGCCGCGCTCCTCATCTGCCCCGCGCCGAGCGCCGCCGCCGCCGCCGCCGCCGCTCCGCTGCCCGCGCCGCCCGCGGCTCCCGATGGAGACTGACGCGCCCCAGCCCGGCCTCGCCTCCCCGGACTCGCCGCACGACCCCTGGTACGGTCCGGCCCGGTCCGGCCCAGCCTGCCCAGCCCGCGTCCGCCCCGGCCCCGCCAACATGGCCGATCCGGGTCGGGCCGGGGCCTCCCCGGGGCCCGGGCCCGCGCCCCCTGCTCCCTGGCGCCCGGCGCTCACGCGGGCCCTTTGTGTCTCTGCTCCTCCCGCAGCAAGATGTTCATCGGAGGACTCAGTTGGCAGACCACGCAGGGTGAGCCAGCCCGGGGATCGCCCGCCGGCCCCCGCACCGCCACCCTGCACCCCTTACGGCGCCCCAACCCCGGACGCCCCTGCCCGGCCCCGCGCCCCGCTGACCCCGGGCGCCCTCGTGCCCTCTTCCGCGCCCCGCCCCGGGGACCCCGAGAGCGCAGCACGCTCGGCGAGCGCGCACGGCCCGGCGCGGGTTGGGGAGCAGTTGGGGGGGGTCCAGGGGGCATGGGGGGGCGGGCTGGGCCCCCGGGACCCGCCAGCGGCAGCTCCAACTCCGCTCGCACCTGCGGCTCAAACTTTTGTTGAGGCTGCTCCCGGAGCGGCGGGAACCCAACCGGAGCGGTCCCCCACTCCAGCCCGGCCCCGGCCCTTGCCTTTCAGAGGCCCCGGTGGGCGCCAGGAAGGCTCCGCGGGAACCCCCCGGCGAGGGCAGGGGTGGGGGGGGGCGGCCGCGGAGAGCGCGCGCGGGCAGCTCGGCGCGGGGGCGGCGGGGCCGCGCCGGGGTCACCGGGGGCAAAGGACGGGGGAGGAGGGGGAAGGGCTCCGGGCCTGGGCTGGTCCGAAGGCGAGTGTGTGGTTACAGAAGGGCTGCGCGAATACTTCGGCCAGTTCGGGGAGGTGAAAGAGTGTCTGGTGATGCGGGACCCCCTGACCAAAAGATCCAGGTGAGTCCCGGAGACCTCTCCTGCCACCGGGCTCGCCCCTCCCGCCGAGGCCACTCGCTGTCCTTGTAACCATCTGCCTCTCCCTCACTACGCGGCGCAGGGGTTTCGGCTTCGTCACTTTCATGGACCAGGCGGGGGTGGATAAAGTGCTGGCGCAATCGCGGCACGAGCTCGACTCCAAAACAGTGAGTGTGGCCCTCGGGGTTTTGGGGGGGGGGTGTCCTTTGGGAGAGGAAGGCTGCCGGAGGAGAGTGATCCGGGACTCTCTCTCGTGGGGACAGTTGGATGCAGTTTGCTGAGTGCGAGAGCTGTCATGCCCTGAAAGTTTGTTCGTGGAGTTGGGGACAGAGGGAGGAAAGGGGGGGGGGGAATCTCAGGCCTGGGATAAGATGCCACACACCCTACCTCGAGTATTGGTGAGGGACGCAGCAACTACTACCCTTTCTCTGTGAGTACTAATCTTGGTACTTCTGGCTTTGGGGTGGAGCCGGGTGCCTCTCCTACCCCAGATTGGGTGAGTCAGGGCTACAGTTACCCACTGTGGCTTCTCTGAAATCTAACTACTATTTGACTCTGTGACACCCCCTTTTCCATTCCAGACCAATGGTAAAGCATCACAGAGCCCCCCAACCCCCGCCCCCTTTCTCCTTCCCGGACTTTGGTCAATGAACTCCTTGCTTTTATAGAAGACACGGACCTTCTTTATCCGTACAGGGGATTTATGAACAGGGAGCTAGCATACGTGGAAAAAAATAGTACTCTGCGGACCAGCTCTTAGGAGACCCTGCCTGCTTGGCATTCAAACTCCTGGAACATTTTGCTTCTTCCCGGTGTTCCCAGTGACTTGGACCCTGCAGGGGGCGCTGGCGGAGGCCAGCTTGGGGGTTCCAGAAGGAAACAGAGAAACCAGAGGAAGGCTCACTTGATGAGGGGGGGTGTCTGTCTGCCAGGGGGGGCCGGGACAATGTGACCTCTCTCCACACTCCCCCATTCTTCCCCAGTCCTGGGCCTCCTTGCTTGGGCCAGTTACTGGCTCCTGTTTACCTGCAACAATGGCTGGTTGTGCCCAAGAATTTGTTAAATTACCGTCTGTCCCCAACTCCTGTTATCTCTGCCCAGTGGCTCCCACTCCTTCACACAGTAATGAGCAAATGAGGCCAGGCCTCTACTTTGCCTGTTCTGAAAGGATCTTCTTGGCTCAGCCCGACTGACCCAGGCTGGGAAAGAAGAGACAGTGGCCTATTGTTTTTGACGATTATCTGCTGTCAGGCTGCCTGTTCTCTTATACCCTACCGTCCCCCTGTCCTCAGAGTGCACCGATGGCTTCTGCTGCTCTCAGGAAGCTGAGTGCTGAGGTGGGGGGGGCTGGGGGCTGGAGGTTGGAGGTGTCCAAGATTGATAAGGGGGTGGGGGGAGGATGCTGAGATGGGCATCCTTACGATACGGAGACTGCCAACCGCAAGGGCTTTGTCTGTGTTTAGCATCTCTGGGCTGGGGAAGGGGGCGGGAAAGAGTCTATTTTGGGTTCTGAATTTCACCTTTTATTTACTTGTTGGGTTTTATTTATGTTGCCAGCTGTGAGTCAGAGTGGAGGTGGAGTGTGTGTGTGTGTGTGTGTGTGTGTGTGTGTATGTGTGTGTGTTGGGGATTTGCTGTATGTGGGTCTGGGGGACCTGGGTACTGTCTCTCCATTGGGGTCTGTGCAGGAGGCTGTTGAGGTTGGTGGCTGGGGAGGTTACATCTGGAAGAAGGAGGGTGAGGCTATATGAAATCACAACGTCAGATGAGCAGTGGGTGGAATTCGGTTTCCCCTAGAGATCACAGGACCTTGCTACAGGAGGGACATTACCCTAGTGTAGGCTTTGGAGATCCATCTTTGGGCAGACTCCAGGGGGGGAGCTGGCCGAAGGCAGCTTCCTGGTTCATGCCATGTGGGCAGAGGGAAGCTGGGGCCAGTTGTCTAGAAATCTGAGTTTTGAACAGAAGGAACTTTGTGAAAAAGATAAATCTCGCCTGTGATTGGCTGGTAACTTCTAAATGATGTCCATCTGTGTGAACAGCAAGAATTGTCATGGCCAGGCCTCACGGTTCCTGTCTCGGTCACAGACTGTCTCGTGTTCTGTTTCTTACTGTCTGTCAGCACGGCTAGAGTGCCTAGGAATGGTACCCAGGTGTGTCCTGATTTCGTCAAGGGCAAAGGTAGCCTGGTAATGGCACCTTTGTTTGTGCAGTGGAGGGACGTTGACAAAGGGCTGCTTTCAACCTTTATCTCATTTGAATCCCCCGCAGCCGCCCTCTGCAGGAGTGGGTGTGATTGTCCCCACTCTGCAGATGCGTGGACTGAGGCTTAGAGAGGCCTGTGAACCTACCAAGATTACAAGCTTGGCCTGTAGCCCAGCGTTTCTAAGTTCTCATTCCCTCTCACACCACGAAAGACTGCACTCAGCCTCACCTGGAGCCTTGCTGTCCAACAGGAGCTGTTGGCTTGCAGCCCCTAAGGAGGTTCTGTCAGCGGTTGGAGGTAGTAGGAAACAGTACTGAACTTCTTCCTGGTGGGTCTGGACTCTGACCTTCACATCCTTTTCAGGCAAAGACTAGATAGTCTTGCAAAAGTCTTGTTTGCAAAGTTAGAATTACACGTGCCACCTTAGGCGGTGGGTACCGACGCTGACACCCTTGTGGGGTCCGTTTGGCGAGGCCTTTGGTGTATCTGATACTTGGTGAAATCAGATTTAGGTTGTTTTGGGTTTTTGGTTTTTGTTTGTTTGTTTGTTTGTTTGTTTGTGTTTGTTTTGTTTTGTTGCTGTGGGCTAGACACCAGGTTACATGCTCTGTGGGCTTTATCTGAAGTGATCTGTGGACGGACCTTTGGGGTAGGTAGTGGTTGTCGGGTTATCAGGTGAACTTGCCTTGAAGCTCTGAGGGTCTCACAGTTAGAAAGCTGTGTGTGTGTGTGTGTGTGTGTGTGTGTGTGTGTGTGTGTGTGTGTGTGTGAAAGAGAGAGAGAGAGAGAGAGAGAGAGAGAGAGAGAGAGAGAGAGAGAGAGGCTTGCTGTAACCACTCTGTTGTCTTACCTAAAGTTGTTGTGGTTTCTCTTACTTCTGCGTCCTGGCATGAAGGAAGCTGGAGGTTGTGTGGCCACCCAGACTATATGTGATACTCAAGACTACTAATATGTCCCTTCTTTTACAGATTGACCCCAAGGTGGCCTTTCCTCGGAGAGCACAGCCTAAGGTAGGTGTGTGATGGGGGATAAGGAGCAGGGAGGGGGTTGCTGGGAAAGTTCCTTTATTCTGGGCAAGTTGGGGTAGTGTGGTTTTCCCAGCATGCTCTTCTGTGGCAGATGCTTCTGGAGCATCTGTTTGGAGTGTTTCTTGAATGGGCAGGGGTAAGGAGAGAGAATGTCTGTTGCATAGAATTAAGACACTACTCTTCCCACCCATGTGCTGGGGTGGAGAGCAGATATGGAGGGATTGGGACTTGCTTTGTTGTTCTGTGTTTGAAGCCAATACAGTTTGGATCCAGAGTATAATTCTGGCCTGGTGGACCACAACCTCTGGATGTTGAGCCTTGCAGGGGCAAACACAGGGTGGGCTTGTCCTAGGCTTTGGTGAGGGAGCTTGCCTCTGACTCCAGATCACCCTCTTGTCTCTGGTTTGAGGTGTGTTGGGCTTTCAGAGGGGAAGGGGGGCAGAAGCTTTTCAAACCTACCTGTTGGGTTTTCACGTGAACCTCTGTGGCTCCGTAAAAGATTTCTGAGTGGTTGGCTGAGCAGAGGGCGGGCAGGATTTGTGATGCAGGGCAAGGGACCTTAGATTTGATTCTGGACATCATGGCAGCTGGCCAGATCTTAGCTTTTAAGCAGTTGACTTATGAGGACTGGAAGAAAGGCCAAGTTACAGTACCAGGAGTCTAGACCTCCACATTTGTTTGTTGAGATCATCCCAAGTCTGGATGTTCCTTCTCCTGGAGGTCTCAGTTTCTCCCTTTGATGGCAACCAAGGTGCTCTGAGATTCTGAGCCATGAATTCCATCAAGGCTGCCAGCTCCTACTGGGGCAGAGGGAAAGGACCAAGTTCTAGAAGACAAGAAAGGGGCATCCTTGGAAAGGGTCCAGCCTGAGGTTCTGAAAGCAAATTATGGAACAGGTATTCGAAGGAAGCCACACCAGGGAGCACATGGTCAGAATTGGGTTAATTCCATTAAGCAGTTTGGTGACAGAAGGTGCCTCAGTGTTAGGACGGGGCTGGGAATTGCCTGGGATTAGCCATGCCGCTCCTGGGGTAATTAGGACCATGTGGTCTTCCTAAAACAGGGCTGGGGGCCACAAGGCTGCCAGAGGTTGGTTTGGGAGGGAGGTTGAGAAGAATGTTGGTGTTACGTTTGGTGACACCCCGTGGTAGCTTTGGTGTCTCCCAAACTGGTGCAGTCTTCATGGTAGGCAGAGAGTCTAGGCTGTTGGCATGCCCCCCTCTCCCTTGTATGGTTCCTTAGGAAAGGCATTTTCCATACACAGACCCCAGGGAGGGGGTATACTCAAGCCAGCCAGGGTGTGGGGCACACAGCTGCCTATGACAGCCTTGAGGCAGGAGTCCAAGGGGGAGCTTGGAAGGGGGCCTTGGTGAAGCTGGGGCCACAGAGAGCTTGTCAGCTGCCATCCTGGCAGGGGGGATCCCCCCTCCACAGGCCCTGCTGGTGGCCGTAGGCCACGGGACTCAGATGCCCACTTTCTCCTTCCTCCCCCTGACAGATGGTCACTAGAACGAAGAAGATCTTCGTGGGGGGTTTGTCTGTGAACACCACGGTGGAAGACGTGAAACACTATTTTGAGCAGTTTGGAAAGGTAGGTCTTTCCCTGTGGGTGGTACTTTGCCTGGCCTGGGAAAGCACCAGAGTATATAGATCAGGTGGCAGTCAGATCACCTCAGTTACTGTGAATGGCGAAGAAGGTTCTGGGCCTCTTCAATAGAGTCTCTCATCACTTTTCTACTCTTCCTCTGTATTTTTCTCCTGCTTCTCATCACTCTCCCGAGGGAGGAGGTGCTTCTGTAGCCAGTTCAATCCAGCGCTCCCCTCCCCTTGCCCTCTTGGGAGTTTGCACCTGTCCAGACCACAGGCAGCTGCACCTACCTTCCCCTCCCCTCCCTTCCTAGGGAGACCGATAAGAAAGCAATAAATAAGGACCCTATTGCGTTTGGGTACCCTGCTTAAACAGGTGGGGAGCTAGGGATGGCTGCCGATCCGATCCCCAGGTATTGGAACTGAAGAAAACGCCCTCGAGTCTGCTCCAGCCCCTGAGAGGTCACTAGCTCTCAGCTCTTGGGTGTGTCAAGATTTAATTTCTGGGCCTTGGGAGACGCAGTCTGTCAAAGAGAGATGGGTGTGGTACCACCCAGACAATAAAGGTATCCATACAAAAGCAAGCAGGGTAAACCTCACGGTTCTATGGGGGCATGGCTAAGGGGTCTGTCTGAGGTGCAGGGATGCAGGAGGAATGATTGCCCGCTACAGTGTTTCAGGTGGTCTGGGTCCCGTGCCCACTCCATCATGGTATGTGAATTCCCCATCAGGCCAAGCTGGACCAGGCTTGGGAGATGGGCAGTGAGCGGTGGCTGGGTGGGGGGTCTGCAGGCCAGAGGATGCTGACGTGTTGAGGCCAGAGGCCTTGGCTCAGGCGCCTCCTTGGGGATCTGGGTCCAAGACGCAGGGCAGGCAGAGCCTGGGCCCCAGAGGGAAGGGCGCTCCTGGGAAGCTGCAGGCCCGGCTCGGCTCCGGCGGGGTGTCTTTGTGTCTGAGCACCGAGCATTAGAGCCCGCACTAATCTGATCCAGCAGCTGTGATTGGAGGCCGCCTGCCCCCGGGGCCGGCGTTGCCATGGCAACCGGGCCCCAGGAGAAGCCGTCAGCGGCCGCGTCTTTTGTTCGGGCCTAAATCGGCGTTGGCATGTGAAACCGGCCCGGGGAGGCCAGGGGGAGCTGGAGAATAGGCTGCCAGGGAGCGAGGGGGACAGCCGGGAATGCCAAGGGCCCCGCGGCTGCCCCCCCACCCCGCCCGGATCGAGGGGCCGCCACCGAGGGGGGAAACAATGGTCAGCCGCCATGGCTGCCACTCAGGCTTAGCCGCCGCCGAACTTGGCGGCTCCCACTGGTCAGCAGGCCTCGGTCGCCTCCCCTCCCCCCTCCGGAGCCCCCCTGCCCCCAGGTTCCCATGGAGACCAAAGCCTATTAAGGACACTGGGCTGGGAGCCTCCCTCCCCTCAGCCGGCCCCAGGAGGGGACACCACTGGTGGGGGTACCCCGACCCCTAGCCACTTTCCTCCGGTGGGAGGGGGGCTGCCCTGGCCACAACCCCACCACAGCGATGGGGGTCTGTCCAGCTAAGCCCAGCTTGGAGGATGTTGGGGACCAGGGATGTTGTGTGGAAGGGAACCGGAAGGACTGGATTTGACCTGAATCAGTTTGTGGGTCAGGCAAGAAACTCAAAGCTAGCAGGATTAAGGAGGAAGGTGTGGCTGGTTTTTCTGTTCATTCACTCATCCATTCAAAAAATAATTAATTGAGCACAAGTCAGGATGCTTGGTAGAATAGTGATGGCTATTACAACTGAAGCAGCTGTCCTGGTGGGACCTGGGAATCCTCCCCTGTTGGGACTGTGGGCAAGTCCCTCCATAATAAAGATACCAGCTGCTATTTATTGAACGTACCCTGAAACCCAGCCCTGGAAGTCGAGTGTTCTACTTACGCCTTACACCTAACTCCTGTAGGAAGTAATCAGTATTATACCCATTTTACAGACTGAGGGATCAAAGCCATAGAAACCTAAAGCCATTTACCCAAAGACCTCCAGCCAGCAAACACAGTATCAGATATGCTAGCTTTTAGCTCGCCCTATCTTCGATGGTAGACCCACCCGGGTTTCCATTTTTCAGTACCTGAGACGTGCTGAGCCTAAAGACGCTCGGCCTAACTGGCTGTTTGGGGTTAGGAATAAGAGTGTGGTCATCCATCCGCTTGAGAGCGGAAGATGGCATTCTGGTGCAGGAAGCCATCATTTCTCTGAGATTCTCCAGGAACCCCACTGCCTCTTAGTTCAGGGTGGCCTGGTCTAGATTAGTCCCTAAGGAGAGCTTCCAGGTTCTCCAAAGAGATCCACTCTAGTTCTGGGTCTGCTTTAATGAAGAATGAGAGACAGATGGGGAGCCTGGGGTTCTGAGGGGCTAGGCTATGCCTCCTCCTAGTCTGAGGACTTCCCCCTGACATTTGGAGTCAGGTCAGTGGTTGGAGTGGGGTGTGAAGACTTAGGGGGTCAGAGATAGCCCAAGAAGGATGCAGAGGGGATGCCCTTGGTTGTCTCTGTGTCTGAGAGGATTCCTGGAGGGAGTAGCCAGGAGCCACGGCTGGGGTTCAGGGGAGTGTAGCTAATGTAGACCCTCCCCCTCCCTCCCCTCCCCCAGCCAGTGCAAGGCAAGCAACCCAGGCAGTGAACTCTGCTTGGTTTAATTACAGCCTCTAGCCAAAGGAAACCTCAATTAGAGCACAAGGCTTTAACAGAAGGGAGTCTGGCTGCTGGCCTTTTCCAAAAAGGGAAGAGGCTTTGGTTTCCCCACCTCATAATCTTGCTCC
Source organism: Arvicanthis niloticus (assembly GCF_011762505.2). Classification (NCBI taxonomy): domain Eukaryota; kingdom Metazoa; phylum Chordata; class Mammalia; order Rodentia; family Muridae; genus Arvicanthis; species Arvicanthis niloticus. The sequence goes on from NC_133432.1 coordinate 6,155,384, forward strand.
CCGTATTTCTTTCTCTAGCACCTACTTCTTCTGTGCCTTTTTCTCCCTGGCTTCATGCAGGGCTTGTTGTGTGACCTTGGGCGGGCGACTTCACCTCTCTGAGCCCATTTCCTCAGCTATACAGTGGAGACGAGCATGTGCAAGGAATGTTGGGATGATAGAGGCAGAGTGCCGGGCATATATTTGGAGTTTAGTAAATACAGACTGATCTGTTAATAATCTGATGGTTGTCTCTGGTGTGCTTCGTGTCTAGGATATCATCTCCTGGAGGGCAGACAGGAGGGGTGTAGGTTTTGGGGTGTCTGGTGTCTGTGGGGCTAACACAGAAGTCTGTGTTTCAGGTGGAGGACGCCATGCTAATGTTTGACAAAACCACCAACAGGCACAGAGGTGAGTGCGGCCCCTCCCCCTTCCCAGGCTGGGCCCAGGACCCTGGTCAGCCAGGGGGCTGCAGGTCACAGCTGCCCTTTCATGTTGCCTCCTGACATGCTATCCCTGAGGGTCTGCATCCTCTCCAGGGCCTGGCTTACAGAAGGCTTTTGTCTTCTCCTCCCCTGCGTCAGAAACTTTGCCAGTTGCAGAGGAGCCGAGGACACCCCCAACTTTACCCTGCACCCCTCCTTGGCTCAGTGTCTGCTCCGGCCTGGGCTCACCTTATCCCTGGAAACCAGAGCTGAGGCCAGGCTGCCCCAGGGTCAGACTGACTGTACAGCCTCAGGCAGTCTGGTTCACTACTGCTTCCCCGCTAAGCCCAGGCTCTGCTGACCCCTTCCTTCACCCTGAACCTGGTTGCATCTGGGCCTCTATACTGTGTGTGTCCTGCCTGGTTGTTTTCTCCCAGCACTTTCTCAGTGACCTCGGGGTTTCAGGGCTTTTAGCTTCTTTGAGCAGAGTGGTGTGTGGGTCATGGTTGTGTAAGAGGTGTAGTGGAGGTGGGGGGTGGGGGGAGGAAATGTGCCAGGTACACCACTGCATGGGTACATAGAGTGCCCCCGAGTGTCTGTGAAATGGGGTTTGCGTGTACACTATAGAAAGGTTTGTGTGTGTGCAATGAGGGGACTAAAAGGCCTGATAGGTGTGAGGCCATCCTTCTGTTTCTGTGGAGTTTGCTTTTTTGGGTTCAGGCAACCTCGGTTTAAAAATGATTCCCCGCGGCCCCCCCCCCAAAAAAAAAAACGATATCTGAAAGGCTGAGGATGGAAGAGATACCAGACCCTAGTTGTATCTTCAGCACAAAAGGAGAAAGCTCCCAAGTCCTGACTTACATCTGTACTCAGCAGGTACAGATGTTTTCCTCTCATCCATTCTCTGGACCGCAGAGTGTAATAGCATGTATGGACCATTCGCAGAGTGTAATAGGATGTATGGACCACTCGTGTTGAGGATGAGAAGTTCACAGGAGGACATGAATGGATTCTATGCAAATATGCCGATCTGTATAAGGAACTCGAGCCCAGCATAGATATAGATTTGCAGGGGTCTGGGCAAGCACCTAGGACCCTTAGTGCTCTGATTCCAAAGGATGGCGGCTCTGCCACTTTAAAAAAAAAAAAAAAAAAAAAAAAAAAGATTTGCCAGGCAGTAGCAGAACAAGGCTTTAATCCCAGCAGAGGTAGGAAGGCAGATGGCAGGCAGATCTCTGAATTCAAGGCCAGCCTGGTTTACAGAGCTGAGTTTCAGGACAGCGAAGACTACCCAGAGAAACCCTGTCTTGAGAAGCTAAAAAAAAAATCTTATGTATGTGTGTGCGTGTGTGTAAATGTGTGTGTAGCTATGTAAGTGTGGGAGCTCTCAGAGGCCAGCTAGAGTTACAGGCTGCTGTGAGCTGCCCCACAGAAGCGTGGGGGAAGTGAGCTCTGGTCCTCTGGAGGAGCAGTAAGTGCTCACAGCTACTGAGCTGTCTGTCCCTCCAGCCCCAGTGGTACCCGTCTCTAACTTGTGTGACCTTGGACACGATAGTTCACCTCTCTGAGTCTCCGCCTGTTCATCTGTAATTTGGGACTTGAAGCCTTGACTCAGCCAGTAGTTGAGATGCTCTCAGGCTACGGGCAGAGCCTTTCATTAACTCTCAGACATTTGCCCGCAAGAGATGAGCCATGGTGTGTGTGACGAGGGGCTGGGTGAGGACCATGGCCCTGCTTCTGACCCTGCCCCACCCTTGTCCAACCTCTAGGGTTTGGGTTTGTCACGTTCGAGAGTGAGGACATCGTAGAGAAAGTGTGTGAGATCCACTTCCATGAAATCAACAACAAAATGGTAAGCTGGGAAGGGTTGGAGGTCGGGGTTCTGGGAGACTGGGACTCCAGGAAGATGCGGTCAGGGAAGCTCTGGGGTTCTGTAAATAGGCAGAGGTGGGACTCTCCCAGAAATCAGCAGAGTCTGTCATCCTGAACCTTTCAGGATGCAAACATGAAGTGAGTGACTTGGGATGGTCCCTCTCAGAGCCCAAGTGTCTGCTTTTATATGGGAATCCTCGGCCTGGTGGCAATGGCAGTGAATGCCTTTTGTCCAGCCTGGTCTACAGAATGAAGTCTAGGACAGCCAGGGCTACACCAAGAAACCCTACCTAAAAAAAAAAAAAAAGAAAGAAAGAAAGAAAGAAAAAGAAAAGAAAAGAAAGGAAAAAGGTGAGGGGAGATGGGAATCTTAGCCCCATGTGATAGAACACACCTATAAATCTCAGCTTTCTCGGCAAGAGGATTGTCACAAGTTCAAGGCTAGCCTGGTCTGTATAGCAAGTTGCAAGCAAGCCAAAGCTACACAATAAGACCCTATCATACAATAATCAAAGTTAATTAAAACTAAAAGTAAGTCAAATAGGAATCCTAATGCTTGTTCACGGTAGGTTTGGTGCGGTCACTCAGCGACCGGACTAGTGTATGTAAAGCCCTTTTAGGCATAGCGAGCATTCTGCAAGCGGTAACTGGAATGAGGATAAAGAGGCCTGCCATAGAAAACGGAAACTCTGACCATCAGCCTTCGTTACAGGTGGAATGCAAGAAAGCACAACCAAAGGAAGTGATGTCTCCGACTGGCTCAGCCCGGGGCAGGTCTCGAGTCATGCCCTACGGAATGGATGCCTTCATGCTGGGCATTGGCATGCTGGGTACGTGCCAGGCCTACACTTGTGGCTTTTTCCTGCCTAGTCCTGCCCCTGGGGTTTCTTGAGGGGGCTGGGTGGGTGTGACTTCTCCTCCATGGTTTGCCCTTCAGTCTGAGTCAGAGTAAAGGCAATACTGTGCTTCAAATCCGGCAGACCAGCCCGAGGTGGACAGATTGGTGTGGAGCACTGCCCCCTTGTGGTTGTCGCCATGCACTGCAGCCGCTTTGTATTATTTGGTCTGTGTCTATTCAGGTATATCTGTATCTGTCCCGTGTTGAGCACCTTATGCGTGTCAGGAATTCCAGCAGTGATTTTCCTGAGCTCAGGATGAAGTATAGGCTACCAAGAGAGTGTGGCCATAACGAATTGGAACCAGAAACTACATAGAAGTTACTCTGAGTCTGCAGGTTGGGTGTGTGCCCGAAGCTGGTGGTCATGGGGAGGAAGGCAAAGTGTACCAGACACAGGAAGTAGCATTTACAGAAGCCCAGAGGCCTGAAAGAAGGCTTCCTCGTCTCACTTAGCTAGTTTTTACATTGTTGTTTTTGTTATGTTTTTTGAGGGGTAAGATCTGCCGTCACAGGGCTATGGTCCAACTGAAAGACAGGAATGTCTCCATAGAGGGACTGGAGGATGTGGGGGGATCAAGGAGCCATCTACACAACCATGGGAGGCTCCCTGGAGTAGGGGACGGGACTGGCCATGAGCCTTGGGAATCCGCTAAGAGTCAGCTGCGCCTTAAAAAGCACCTAAGGGACTGGGGCGATGGCTCAGTGGTTAAGAGCGTTAGCTGTTCATTCAAGGGACCCAGGTTCAATTCCCAGCACCCACATGGCAGCTCACAACCATCTGTAACTCCAGTTCTAGAGGATCTGACCCCTTCAAGCCTTCATGGCATTGTGCACCCGAGGTGCATGGACACACATGCAGAGAAAACACTCGTGCACACCAAAGAAAAATCAAATTTGCATAAAAATATTTTCTAATTTAAAAACGGAGGAGGCTAAAGAGACAGCTCAGCGGTTAAGAGCACTGACTGCTCTTCCAGAGGTCCTGAGTTCAATTCCCAGCAACCACATGGTGGCTCACAGCCATCTGTAATGAGATCTCAGGCCCTCTTCTGGATCACAGGTGTATGTGCAGATATACATTAAATTTTTTTTAAAAGTGATTTTTTTAAAAACAGTGCCTAGATCATGAGGTGTTATATATAACATACATGGTCAGCCCTTAGGGAGCACATGTGAGAGGACACACACACACAGAGACACACATGCATACATACAGAGACACACACACATGCTCACACATACATACACAGACACACACATACACATATATACATATATATGCAGAGAGACACACATATATACACAGACACACACATGCACATAAATACATACTCAGAGACACACATATACATACATACACACAGAGACACACATACTCAGACATACACATACATACACAGACACACAGAGAGACACACACATACTCACACATATCCATACATATATACACATAGAGACACACACACAGACACACACAGAGAGACACACACATACTCACACATATATATACACACACAGAGACACATACATACATATATACACACAGAGACATACATACACACACACAGAGACACACACATACTCACACATATATATACACACACAGAGACACATACATATATACACACAGAGACATACATACATATACTCCCACATACACATACATACCTATACACACATACTCCCATATACACATAACACACACACCGGGTAAACAGGGAGCAGAGAGCTAGCTCAGCTCTCCCGTATTAGCTGCCTTTGTAGAGATCCTGGGTTTCGTTCCCTGCCCTCACACGTGGCCTCACCTCCAGTTACAGGGGACCCTGCAGCTCCTCACCTTCTGTGCAGGTGGTGTGCACAGAGCAGACACACACACAGACACATACATAAAAATACAGTGAAAAGATGAACATGCAGCCCGGGGGGGAGTTAGTGGCTAGCCTGGTCCAGGACGAGGCCGGGGAGATGGGTGTGTTGCTATGAGTTCAATCGTCTTACAGAGGACCTGAGTTTGGTTCCCAGCACCTGTGTCTAACAGCTCATGCCTGTGAATCTGACCCCTCTTGGGGCCTCTGTGGGCATCTGAGGGCTTCCACACACAGTCACGCTGCATTCATGCTAATTAAATTATAATTTTAAAATATAAATTATAAGTATAAATACAAAAATAAAAATTATGCCGGGTGGCGGTAGTACACACCTTTAATCCCTGCACTCAGGAGACAGAGGCAGGTGGAGTTTTCTGAGTTGGAGGCTAGCCTGGTCTACGTTGAGTTCCAGTATTATAACCAAGGCTACTACCTCAAAAAATTTAATAATAATAATAATAGAATAAATTTTATAAAGAAAGTGCTGAACCATCTCTCCAGTCTAGTATGTGTGAGTTTTTCCTGAATCATTTGAGGGAAAGGTCTTTCCTTAAAACGACAGGGGTTTTTTTGTTTTGTTTTGTTTTTTTTTGAGACAGGATCTCTTTATCATATAATTATGGGTATCCTGGAACTCACTCTGTAGCCCAGGCTGGCTTTCAGCTGATAGAGATCTGCATGCCCCTTCCTCTCCCTCCAACTGTCTAAATGGTTTTTTTAGTTTTTTTTGTTTGTTTGTTTTGTTTTTTTAATCTTTAAAGTGTGTTATTGTGAGTACATGCAGGGTGTGTTACAGATTACAGTTTTATGTTGATGAAATATTTACATCTAATGTACTATTTTCTACTATTATTAGTTGACTGAAATTTTTTTTGCTATTGCCAGAATGTTTGTTTGTAGCCTTGGCTGTCCTGGACCAGGCTGGCCTCTGATTTACAGAGATCCACCTGCCTCTGTCTCTCAAGGACTGGGATTAATGGTTTGTGGTATCATGCCTGGCTCTATTTATTTTTATTTTTTGAGATGGACTAATGTAGCCCAGGCTGGGTCTAGAACTCACTTCGTAACCAAGGATGACCTCGAACTCCAGATCCTCCTAAGGTGACCAGCAGGCTTGTGGTCCCGCCCCCACCCCACCCCCAGCTCCAGGGCTGTTCTCTAAAGCAGATCTTGTTCCTACTGGGGCTGGAATGAGGTGGTTCGCTGTCTCCAGCACTTTGAGAAACATCTTTGTCTGTTGTCTGTCATTTTTTTGGCTAAAGTAATTTCAAACAACTAAAGAAAAAAAAAGTAATAAATAGTGCTGTCAGTCGGGAGCTGGGGAGCTGGCCCAGTGGGTAGAGCGTCTGCTGCACAGTTACCTCAAGTTCTTGTACCCAGCGCCAGCCTGAAAGCATGCGTCTGGAACCTTGGTGCTGGGGACTCACTGGTCACCCAGTGTAGACAGTGAGGAAGCTCTAGGTTCTGTGAAAGACCCAGCCTCAAAATAAAATAAGGCAGAGACTGGCAAGAAAACACACTCTCGCTGGGCAGTGGTGGTGCACGCCTTTAATCCCAGCACTTGGGAGGCAGAGGCAGGCGGATTTCTGAGTTCGAGGCCAGCCTGGTCTACCGAGTGAGTTTCCAGGACAGCCAAAGCTATACAGAGAAACCCTGTCTCAAAAAAACCAAAAAAAAAAAAAAAAAAAAAAAAAAAGAAGAAGAAAAGAAAAAAAGAAAACACACTCTCGTGAGCGTTATACACACAGACACACACACACACACACACACACACACACACACACACACACACACGCTAAACCTCCGAGGCTGGTGAGGAAGAACCAGGGAGCTAATGGGATCTGAACTGGCACTCCATTGGCACTGACAGAGGGGTTTTCTTCTGGGCAATAGAATGTCCGCCCTCAGAGGAATTATGGGATGACACAGGAGAGACTGTATCCTCCGTGCAGAAGGACTCGTGTGGGGAGACCTGTCTGACGGTAGCGTAGCAAGCCCTCAGTGGTCTCGTGCAGAGATCGCAGTGTGCGAAAAGGCCCTGGGCTGCATCTCTTGCATCCCGGAGAAGCAGCAAGTCAGGGCGTAAAGGCGGGAAGAAGCAGCCCAGTGTGAGAGACGAGGAGCAGAGGAATATGGGAGCCAGGGTGGGAAGAGTTGGGCAACAGGGTTGTGTTACTCTTGTCTAGTGTCTGTGCCTCAGTTTCCATGTCTGTTCATTGAGGCCCCTCACCGGGCCTCCCTGTTACAGCATGTCTGAGGTTTAATGAGGTGAGAAAATGTATGCCCTGCCCAGCTCTGGGCTTGGTGCACAGAAGACTTATGGAAACCTGAGGATTATCTGTGACAAGCTGTAGGGAGACTATGAACACCTCAGATCCAAGCTGGCCGTGCCCCAGACGAGGGCACGGTATCTCATATTGTCCCTTCGTCCCATCAGGTTACCCAGGTTTCCAAGCCACGACCTACGCCAGCCGGAGTTACACAGGCCTTGCCCCTGGTTACACCTACCAGTTCCCCGGTAAGTCCCCCTGGGTGACTCTCCACCTCCAGCATGTCCCCAGTTCCAGGGTGTGACTCCTCCAGGTGGCAGCATGTAGAGTGCATGGCTGAATGCTTGGAAGGAAGGGGGGTGTCTGAGGACAAAAAAAATCCTCTCGCCCCTTTCTTTCTCCCACCCCCTCCGTCGAAGCCGGGAGTGTGGGGTTCCTGGTGTGGCCCTGCATGGTAGTTTCCACCCGGGGCCATTCGTTCTCTGCCTGTCTTCTGACTTTCTCCATCCCTGCTGCCCGACTCCAGAATTGCCAATCCCTCCAAAGACGTCACTGGACTTGGAGTGGGGGCTACCCCAAGGGCCAGTGGGAATCACCTCCTCACAAATGTACTTAAAGGTGCTGTACTGAGTCTTTCCGAGGTACTGAGAACTTCCAAATATGCCGAACCTTAGAGCTGCAGCATAAAGATAGCACCAGACCTATTTTTTAAACAGAAATTTTAAAAAGAAAGAAAGAAAGAAGAAAAGAAAGAAAGAAAGAAAGAAAGAAAGAAAGAAGCCAACCAACCAACCCTGGGCTGTCCTGTTACTGTTTAGTATTGTTTTCTGTTGAGTTTCAAATCATTTTCAGGCCCTTGTTTGTTGGTCTCTGTATCGCCAGGAGCGGACTGGACCTCATACATGCCAGGTCAAAGCTCCTGCAGAACCACACCCCGAGTATTGTTCCTTAGTCTTTGAAACAGAGTCTAGGCCTTAAGTTCACCATGTAGCCATGTACTCCTCTTCCGTGCTGTGACTGGTTACAGGCGGGCATTGAACCCAGGGCCTCAGGAATGTTAGGCGAGGGCTGTACCACAGAGCTACACCTCCCAGTCCATTTGGGTCTTATTTACTAGAGAGATCTCTAAGCATTTCTGTCCCCTGCCCTTGGGCTGTTGAGTTTGAAGTCCTCAGCACACACGACGCTTAGACTCTAAGGTATCCTGTTGTGTAGACTGAGAGAAACCGGAGGACAGAGACTTGCTACAAAGATTCAGCTGGGAGGTGGTGTCACAAGGAACTAACCCCACTTAAGAACACTGGCTGTTGCAGAGGTGGAAGCTTCAATCCCCCAGCACCCTATGGTGGCTTGCGACTGTCTTTTGGCTCCTTTTACAGGGGATCTAGAACACTCTTCTGAACTTCAAAGGCCCCAGGCATACACATAAAATAAATAAACCTTTAAAAACAAGACAGCCGGGGCCCCGGGTTCAGATCAGTAACAAAGTGCTTCTCTGGCTTGTGTAAAGCCCTGGGCTCAACTCTCAGCAGCAGACCTCGGAAATCCCACTGCTGGCATTGATTTGTGCCCAGGATTAGTTTCGTTCGTTTTCCCTTTCATTGCCTCCCTCTTTCTCTCTGTCTGTCTGTCTGTCTGTCACCCCTCTGCCCCACCTCACCTACTGGGACTGTGCACTTTCCAATCCCAGTTCTTGAGTCCCGTGCATGGCCTGTCCCCTCGCCCATGGTCCCTGTGGGTGCATTTCTCCCCGCCCCCCCGGTCATGCCAGAGGGGTTCCCGTACGATTTCCTAAGCTGTTTTACGTTTCATTTTAGAATTCCGTGTAGAGCGGACCCCTCTCCCGAGCGCCCCAGTCCTCCCCGAGCTTACAGGTCAGTGGCTCGGGATTTTGTACATCTCATAGGGCCACGTGGGGAGAAAGAAGGGGAGAGGGACCTTCCCGGGGTAAAGGTGGCAGGATGCGGCAGACTGTACCTGGGCTCTGGCCAGTTGCTTCAGTTACATGGCCCTCGAGGGTGGGACCGGAGGCCAAGCCAGGCAGATGGAGATAAAGTCACTCATTCATCCATTTGACAAATATTTATCTAGTGTCTCCCATGTGTCAGGCACCATGGAGGCTCTGGTGCCCAGTGGTGAACAGGCCAGGGTCACAAACTTGGAGCCCAGTGTGGGCTAAGAGGGATTTTATCAGCAGAACTGGGGGTGCCTGTATCTAGTGCCAGCCCACTCTCAGGGGTCCAAGCATCACATCCCATTTCTCCCGAGAAGCTAGAACCCCTAACTTCAGTCTTGTAAGAACGGTGCAGTCACACCCCAAGTTATCAAGATACTTGGGGCCCAAGTGACACGATTCCAATGGCCCCATCTGACCCCAGGGATCCCCGTGGGCTCCTTCTAGGAAAACGAGGCCAAAGCGTTTGACCTCAAAGGAGACACAACTCCTCTCTGGAGCTGGCCGGGCCTAGTGGTGTGCACATGAGGTGGGCCACGAGGGGCTTCTCTGTCCAACCCGCTTCTCTTCCACCCTACCTGCAGACTCTGTCCCCACCCTGGCTATGTGTGGGGAACCTGCTTCAGATCTTCCTTCCAAGGGTGCAGCGGGAGAAGAGAAACACGGGTATAGGAAGGGGAGGAGGGAGCAGGGGTCGGGCCTTCCTCTCTCCTCATGTAAGACCTCTGTGTGAGGACCTACTGTGTGCAGCATGTACCACCAGGCTACCGGGCATGAAAGCAGGAGTGCCCAGGCCCTACTCTTAGCCAAATGCACAGGCCAGCGAGGCAAATATCTGTTATGCCAAGAGTAATTATTTACTCTGCGATAAGCGCTCAGAGAGGTTGGCTCCTTAGGGTTTGCTTTGTGAAGGGCTAGAACCCCAAGACCTTAGCGCCCAGTGTCCACCCTGTAGGCCTGCGTCAAGAAATGTCAATGCCGAAGGCGTCTTGGCGAGGAGCACACGGACTCCAGGACTCCCAGCCTCTGCGGCCTTTTGGAGTCTGAACTTTTTTTTTTCTTGGCTTGGAACGGAGATCTGAGTATTTCTTTTATGTGTTCGGTACATATTTATCGTGCCGATGCTTGGCCAGGCACTAGGGGTGAGGGTGGGGGGGACACACACATAACCGAGCAGATAAGGCCCCCCCTTGCTGGTTTCTAATAGAGGCGAGTGGATTAATTAAGTCAATTGGAGGTGGGAAGATAAAAGAACTGAAGGGATAGGTCAAAGGTGAAGGGGCGGAGTCTCAGTGAGAAGAAGCCCATTGGATGGTTTAGAAAAAAGTGGATCCAGAACTCAGGCACCACAGTGTCATGGGTTTGGGTCTTCTGCTGGACAACTTGGCTAAAGGTCTTCAGGGTTTGGACCAGGGATGTGTTTATCTGGTAGTCTGCCCCCAGCACTGTATAGTACCAGTTTGTTACGGTGGAGCATGGCTATACCCTGGCACTTGGGAGTTGGAAACAGGAGAATCAGAAGTGAGTTGGGGACCAGCCTGGGCTACATAACAAGGCCTTGTCTCAAAAAGAAGACCCCCAAAGAAAGCAGAAGTCTCTTTTACCTTTTTAGTGCAGATATTTATTTAAAGTACCTACCTTATACAGAGCTGCAGAACTGAAACAGGAAGACAGAGGAGGAGCTGGGGGACTTGGAGGGGACACTGGTCATTTTTAGCCTGGTAGTCAGGGAGGCCCTGGGGACCGTGAGAGGATGCAGGACACACAGCAGCAGGATGTTGCTGAGCTGAGCTGGGGGCTCGTCAGCCTGACACTCCCCCCCACCCCCACCCTCCCAACCCCGACCCCAGAAGAGCTCTGTGGCTCACAGTCCTCAGGTGGCCCTGCCTTGAGACAACCAGCCTGGCTTCTGTGCCCCGGGCCAGTTAGTAACTAGCTCCAAAAGGGAACAGACCAACAGAGTCAACTAACCTGGACCCCTGGGGTGCTCAGAGTCTGAACCACCAACGAAGGGGCCTACCCGGGCTGGACCTAGGCCTCCCCGCACATATGTAGCAGATGTGCAGCTTGGTCTTCATGTGGGTCCCGAACAACTGCAACGGGGGTTGGGGGGAGGGAGTATGTCCCAAAAGCTGTGGTCTGTCCGTGGATTATGTTCTTCAGTGGGAGAGGAAGTGCCCAGCCTCACAGAAACTTGAAGTGCCAGGATGGGGGGGGGATACCCAGGCTGTCCTCACCCACTCAGAGGAGAAGGGGAGGCTGGGGGAAGGATTGTAGGAAGGGAGAAGTGAGCAGGATTAAACTGAATACATAAAAAATAATTTAAAAAAGAAAAGGAACCTAACACCCGGGCCCCTCTAAGCCAGACAGCTACTGTCCTTCCGAGGGCCCTGTGGAGAGGTTCTAATGCCCTGTCCACTGGAGGTCAGGACTGTTTTCCTCAGGCTACTCAGGTACGTTCTAGGGTCCCATATGGAGACTGAGGCTGGGCTGCTCCCTGGGACACATTAGGTCAGGGTGCAGAGTGGCTGTCCATTCTGTCTGTGCTTTGATCCCCTCTCCACGCTAGGCCTAGGCAGGAGAAGTGCTACCAGGCAGTAGGGTTCTTCCCCTCATCCGCTCTTCCTCCCGCTCAGTGTGCCCCCACTTTGTCTTCCAGCCATTCCTCTCACTGCTTATGGGCCGATGGCGGCGGCGGCAGCGGCGGCGGCTGTAGTCCGAGGGACAGGTGAGGCCTTCTGGGAAGGGAGCACAGGAAGGGGCCAGAGGAGTCCAGAAGGAAGAGAAGAGGTTCCTTCCCTGCCCCATGACAAAGGGGTTTGCTTGTTACCCAAGTATTGGCTGAATTGAGCCTACGAGCCAGCCAGGAATGACACTGGCCGTGTCCCCAGAGCACATAAGCTGTGGGGTGCCCGCGTGCAGGGCGTCACCACCCTGCAGATCACTGCTGCGGCTCTGGGGACACTGGGCACTAGAAGAGTTGCCAGCTGCTGCTCTAGGGAAGGCTGAGCAAAGGCTTATGGGAGAGACATGAAGGAAACAAGGGTTGTAGGCCAGGGGACAGCCAGTTTGCACTGGTCAGTTACAGGAACAGGGAGCGAACAAATGGAGTTTCAAGCAACATTGACCATAGGCCAGCCTTAGAAAATGCACTAGGCCGAGAGACAGAGGAAGACTTGGGTGGGCTCAGAGGGAGGGGAGGCCGCCCAGCCGTCAGACAGGACATGGTGGAGGCCACAGAGGATGAACTAGGGCAATCTCCAGGGAGAGGAGTCTCAGGTCCAGGGCTGGGATGGGAGGGAATTGGAGTGGGTGTGTGGGGTGGCCTTGGGCACCCGGGCTATCATTCTGTTCTTTCTGGGTTGCTAGGCTCTCACCCCTGGACGATGGCTCCCCCTCCAGGTTCCACTCCCAGCCGCACAGGGGGCTTCCTGGGGACCACAAGCCCCGGCCCCATAGCCGAGCTCTATGGGGCAGCCAACCAGGACTCGGGGGTCAGCAGTTACATCAGCGCCGCCAGCCCCGCCCCCAGCACTGGTTTCGGCCACAGTCTTGGGGTGAGTGGCCAGGCCCGATGGCCTCCACCTCACCCCCTTCATTCTGGGAGACGTTGAAAACTAGGGGCGGGAGAGGCCTTGTCTATCTTGGGGGGGGGCTTGAGGAAGGGTGACAGGAGGAAAGTAGCTATAAGGACAAGAGGGTGTCCTATGATAAGCTTTACCCTGGATGCTGTCCAGTGGCTCCAGGATGTTGTACAGATGCAGTACCATGTCCTTTCTGTGTGGTCAGAGTCCGGCTCAGGAGCGTCCCAGTTTTAATGAGGGAACTGGCTCTACACAGGTTCCCAGCCTTGCACACGAGAAGATCTGTACCATTAGCCAGTCGGTACCAGGGAAACCCATGCCAGCCAGAAGAACCTGTGTCTCACCATAGGAGTCCCACTAGGATGGCAGGAGCCCCCAGTCTGTCTGAACACACCCCAGGATCCTAGGAGTCTAACTCTTTTCTTTTCAGGGTCCCCTGATTGCCACAGCCTTCACCAATGGGTACCACTGAAGCAGGGAGGAGGTGGCAGGAGGTGAGGAGATGGGGAAAGGGGTGGGGGGCACTGGGCCACCAACCCTCAGCTATGCTATCAGGAATTCGAGCCCCGTCTCCACTTCAAAGACCATGGCAGGAGACAGGCCTGGATGCTTAGCCTGCCACGGTGTGATTTAAGTTAAACCAGGCATGGTGGCACATGCCTGCCTATAATCTGAGGCCAAGGCAGAAGGATTGCTTTGAGTTGTGAGCCAGCCAGGGGTACATGGTGAGGCTCTGGGGAGATGTCTGAGTTGGTGCAGTAACTGCTGAACAAACAAGAGGACCTGAGTTCGGATCCCTAGACCCCACAGACAGATGAGCACAGTGGCCCGGACCTGGGACCCCAGCCCTGACATGTGAGTCCCTGACATTCTAGCCAGCCATTCTAGCCCAGGTTCACTGGGAGTCCCTGTCTCAGAAAGTGAAACTGGAGAAGGCAGTTACTACCATTGACCTCCACATGCACGTCCACATACATGTACATACATCCTCACGTGTACATGCGTACACCACAGGCATCTGCACAAATAACCTTTATAAATTAGCCCAGCACAGGGGAGGCAGAGGCAGGTAGATTACAAGTTCAAAGCCAGACTGGGCTATGCAGTGAGCTGCCGGTCAGCCCGCTGTGCGTAACAAGACCCTGTGTTAAGAAGCCCAGTATTAGCGAGACACAGAGGTGGTGGTACACACCCTTAATTCCAGCACTCGGGAGGCAGAGGCAGGAGGATCCCCCTGAGTTCAAAGACAGCCTGGTCTACAGATTGAATTCTAGGACAGCCAGGGCTACACAGAGAAACCCTGTCTCAAAAAACAAAAGAGAGAGAGAGAGAGAGAGAGAGAGAGAGAGAGAGAGAGAGAATGTAATAAATATGTAAATGAAATACAATTAATCAATATTTACAAATTAGTCCAATATTTCATTGGACTAACAAAGATTTGCTGACCTCGAACTCAGAAATCCGCCTGCCTCTGCCTCCCAAGTGCTGGGATTAAAGGCGTGCGCCACCACTGCCCGGCCAAAGACTTTTTTAAATGACACCCAACATTGCTCTCTGTAAACTGGCTCCAAGTTCCCAGGGGACAGTTATGGGCGGAGATTTTTAGTTTGTGCTGGCATTGAACCCGGGCAGGGCTTGTGTGTGCCTAGCATGGTCTACACTCAGTCACAGCCCAAGCCCCATGTGGGGGTGTTTCTGTTTAAATTTATCATATCTGTATGAGTGTCTTAGCTGCATATATGTATGCCCACTGTGTGTGTGTGTCTATGTGTGCGCATGTCTGTGTGTGTGCATGTGTGTGTATGCGCATGTCTGTATGTGTGTGTCTGTGTGTGTGTGCGTGTTTCTCTGTGTATGCACATGTCTGTGTGTGTGCACGCGCGTGTCTGTGTGTGTGTGTGTGTGGTGCCTGCAGAGGCCAGAAAGGGGCACCAGAGCCTCTGCAACTGGAGTTACAGGCAGTTGTGAGCCGCCACGTGGGTGCTGGGAACCCAGCTCCTCTGCCAGAGCAACAAGTGTCCCTAACCACTGAGCCAACCCTCCAGGCAGGTCTTTAAACATCCATATCTTTTGACGCAGTAATAACCGCTTCTGGGCATTTATCTTGAAAACTGCAAACTGGCCTGCAATGGTGGCTCACACCTTTCGTCCCAGCACTCAGGAAGCAAAGGCAGGTGGATCTCTCCGAGTTCAAGGCCAGCCTGAACTACAGAGCTAGTTCCAAGCTATCCAGGGATACACAGAGACCCTGTCTCAAAAAAGAAAAAAGGAGGAGGAGGAAGAAGAGTGTAGCTAGACACACACACACACACACACACACACACACACACGTATATCGGCATACTATATATGCATACTATAGGAAATTACACAGCTTCTAAAATAGGATATAAATTAGACTTATTATATGTGTAATCTCAGTGCTCAAGAGGCTGATGGTGGAGCCCAGCCACGAACACATAGTAAATCTTTTTAAAGTTGTAAAAGCAATGGCCCAGGAGAGATGGCTCGGTGGTTAAGAATGCATACTACTCTTGCAGAGGGCTGAATTCACATCAGGGGCCTCAAGACCTGTAACTCCAAGCTCCTGGGAATCCAGCAGTGCTGTCTCCTCTCCACAGGCTCCTGTACCCTTGCACATACGTGCGCACACACACGTGCACACACAAATGAACATCATTTTTTATTTTTTGAGACAGAATCACACTGTAGTCATGGCCGGCCCGGAACTTGGTGTGTAGAGCAGGCAGAGCTCAGATCAGAGATCTGTCTAAAGGACATCACCGCCACACCTGGCAGTGTGCATAGTTGAACACATAATAATAAATAATAATGAGGTATATGAGAACATAATAAGATTAAAAGTAACAAATGAGATAACTTCCAAATAGTTTACATGGTGCCGTTTTCAGTGGGGCTCAGATAAAGCTTCCCAGGGAACATGACATAAACCCAGCCATTCAAGGTCTGGGGAAAGTGCCCAATGCCATCCCTGCATGTAACAGGAAGCAGAAAATCTGAACAAAATTCATCTAGGAAGGGAATAGGAACGGCAGCGGGCATGCCTGGTCTGTGGGCCCTAGAGACCGAGACCGAGACCGGGTCGGGTCAGAGCCCCCCAGTATCCTGTGTATTGCCTTTCAGCGCCCCAGCCTGCAGCTGACTGAGGACCAGAGTGAGCCAGCAAGGGGATTGGGACACCTCAGCCGCAGCAGCCCAGCCCCTTGGCTGCAACTCGGACCGCTACTGCCTGTCCCTCAAACCCTGGGCCCAGCCCCCCGCCCTGTCGTCCCCACGTCTGGCCCCGCCTACTAACCTCCCCTGTTCGGACCTTGCCTCCTCTTCCCCACCTGCCTCTCTCCCTGTTCGCTTTTATTTATTTTGGATTAGCCAGTTGCCCTTCCCCCACCAGATCTGCCCTCTCGGGTCTGCCCCATCCCTCCCTGCTGCCTCCTTTAGGACACCCCCCAGGAAGGCTTTTGTATCTGCATAGCTGGAGGGCGGGCAGAGGGGGCCTGCTACAGAACGAGGCCCCAACCCGGTTTTGTTTTTTGTTTTGTTTTTTTTTTTAATTCTGGCTTTTCCCTCTTTTGCTCTTTACTTTTTTTTTTCTTTTTTTTTTTTTTTTTAAGAAACTGTTTTTAAACTATTTCTAGGTTTGTGAATGTGAAGCCCCGAGGCCGCAGGGGTCAAGGGGCCAGGTGCCCCCCCACCAGCTGAGAACATAGTGTCTATGTGGGTGTGGGTTCCTGGCCTCCTCCCTCCAGCCCTGGAGAGGAGGGCAGGGCTGCGGGGTAGGCCAGGCCGAGCCCCTGGAACCATCCCGTCCTGTATCATATGTAAATACTGTGAGGTGAAGTCCTACCCCCACCCTTCTCTAAGACCCCTTGGGGTGACAGCGTTTGCCTGACCCCACGGGGCAAAGGTACCCTCCCCCTTCTCCCTGTCTCTGTCCCTTCCTCCTCAGACACCGTTACTGTAAGCTTACAGACCTCAGCCCTGGCCACGGCAGGCCCACACTCTCAGGCTCTCCCCGGGTTCAAGGCCTTGGGCGGACTCTTCCCCCAAAACCCCCCAACTTGGGGGGCAAGGGGCCAGGGAAGAGAAGGGCTTGCCTAGAGCCACTGCTGGGAAAGAATTGGCTCTCCAAAGGCCCCTCCTGGCCCCTGCCTAGGTGGGACCTTCATGGTTTCTGCTCTGAGCCCCCCACCATGAGTGGGCATTGGGAAGCGCTTCAGCAAGGAGTAGATACCAGGAAAGCAAAGGGCTTCTCAGGGAACCCCCACATTCTCACTGAAGTGTCCCACCAGGATAGTCCCATGACCAGAGCCCTTGGTAACCCCCCCTACCCTGGAGCCCCTTTCAGAGAAAAGAGACAGGCTCAGGGTGTGAACTCGAGGTGAGACCTGGCATGGCAGGGCCGAGTCTACCTGCCATCGCCCCCTCTGTCCTTCCCGAGGCTGGGGGCTCAAGCTCCCTTCCCCAGCAGAGCCCCCCACCCCGGCCTTCAAAGCCCCCTTGGAGAGTTAACTGTCCGTGTGAGGCGCTCACTCAACCAATAAACCCTGAGAACTCAAAGCAATAATCTTCATCACCGAGATGTGCGGCTGTTTGCGTTTGTTGTTGGGTTTTTTGTTTTTTTTTTTGTTTTTTTTTTTTTTTAATATTTCCTAATAAAAGAGAAGCTGCATTTTATTGGATTTTATCTTTAATTTTTCTACACTGAGCTGAGACCCAGGAGACTTTGGCTTCCTTTTCTCCCCCATCCCTGGACCCTCTCACCCCACTGGGCCTAACTGAGGTTTAGGGACCCGGATTTACATTTTTACATTTCTGATTCCTTTGAGGAAAAAAAACAAAAAACAACAACTTTTTTCTTTTTAAGATGTTACATGGTGTTTTGAAGCCAGCAAGTACCACCCTCGGTGTCTTTTCCCTCCGCATCTGTAACTTCTTTTCCAGGTTTTATTTTGTTTTAAATTCCTAATAAATTATTTGAAAATACTTTGCCTTTATTCATGTGTACATGGATGCACACGCGGGCACACACAAAAACAATACAAAAAAAAAAAACATGTTTATGAATCATAAGGCCAGGTTTGGTGTGTGCCTATTATCCCAGGAATCGGAGACCAGAGCAAAAGAATCATAAACTCCAACTAGCATGACTCCATAGTGAAACCCTGTCTCAAACCAGCAGGAAAAAGCCAGGCACAATAGTTTGACACCACAGTCCCAATACGTGGGCTGAGACAGGAAGATCACTGCAAATTCAAGGTAGGTCTGGACCACATAGCTCCAAGCCAGCCAAAGGTACACAGGTCCTGCCTCACCTCCCACTGCAAACAAAAGCCCCAACCATGAAACATTTTGGTAGCAGGGCATGGTGATACACATCTTTGGTTCTGGCTTCCCGGAGACAGAGGTAATCAGAGCTTTCTGTGAGTTCAAAGCCAACCTGGTCTACATGTTAAGGATCCCATCTCAAAAAACAAAACCCTCTTTGGTTAGCCTTTTTTTTTTTTAACTTTTGTGGTTTGTGGCGGTTGGACTCACCGCCACATCAGGCTGATATGTCAAGCGTTTTGACTCTGTGAATTCTCTCATTTGCCCAAATGAAAACTTGAAAACATTAAATGACTCAAGTGTGTCAATGGGTAAGGGTGCTTGTTTCACAGGCCTGGTAACCTGAGTTAGCTCCCTACAGCCCACGCAAAGATGGAGGGGGAGCCGACCCCATAGGGTTACCCTTTGACCTCCAAAAGTTTTCCGTGGTAACACACACTTTCTTTTTATTTTTTTAAAGGCTTATTTAATTTACTTGTATAATTAAGTATACTGTCACTGTCTTTGGACACACCAGAAGAGGGTGCTAGATTCCATTACAGACGGTTATGAACCACCATGTGGTTGCTGAGAATTGAACTCAGGACCTCTGGAAGAGCAGTCAGTGCTCTTAACCACTGAGCCATCTCTCCAGCTCCTAACACATGATTTTTTTTTTTAACTACCCTTGTCCTGACCTATTTTCCTCCTGGGAATGGTCCTGATTTTCCACTTGACCCAACTTTGTTTCCAGCTTCTTGACCAACCTCAGAAATTAAAAAAAACAGGAAAAGAGCTGGGCAGTGGTGGCGCACGCCTTTGATCCCAGCACTTGGGAGGCAGAGGCAGGCGGATTTCTGAGTTCGAGGCCAGCCTGGTCTACAGAGTGAGTTCCAGGACAGCCAGGGCTACACAGAGAAACCCTGTCTTGAAAAATCAGAGAAAGAAAGAGAGAGAGAGAGACAGAGAGAGAGAGAGAGAGAGAGAGAGAGAGAGAGAGAGAGAGAGAGAGAACTAGACAAGCCCTGGACCATTTGCATCTCTGATGGGAATGTTAGCTGTGTGGCTGGGCTGGGGGGAGGGGGCTAGCCTATTCTATTTGGTAGAATCCTATATGAAGGATCTTAATCAAATCTGTTGAAATTGCATAAATGGGTCCTGTGGTATAACTCAGTGACAGAGGACATGCCTAGCGTGTGGGGCCTGGGAGCTCTTTCCCCAGGTTCACAAAGACAAAAGCAAAACCCCTCCAAGACTACGGCTATAATAGTTGTCCGTGGCTAGGAGGGAGTGAGAGGATTTCAGAGGTGTGGGGTGAAACCTTAACAACAGTGAGTAGGCTTCGTACCTTTGAACCATCAGACTAGAAATGAAGATGATTTTTTCCTCCCCCCCACCCCATAATAAAAAGGTTCTTGAGTTAAAGAGGAGTGGGGATCCCAATGGCTAAGAACACTGTCCCTCTTGCAGAGGACCAAGGTTCAACTCCCAGCACCCACCATGAACCTCCTACAACCTCCTCCTCACCGCAGTCCAGAGCATTTGGCATCCTCCTCTGGCCTCCGCCGGACTCCTGCATGTGCCTGGTACATGAACAGATGGGCAGACGCGCACACATGCGTACAAATAAAAACTAAACAGTCGATAAAAACGGAAGCAGTAGAGCTACCAAGGGTGGCAGTGGGTACCACACAAGTCTGGGGACCCCAGTTCTATCCCTAGATGCCTGTGAAAAAGCCAGATATGGCTGCAAGGGTCTGTAATTCTGTAATCTAGGCACTCCTACCTCAGGAAGAGCAGTGAGGAGACCAGAGAATCACACAGAGGCAGGAACAAGATGGAGGAAAAGAACCAACTCCAGAAAGTTGTCCTCCAACCTCCACATGT
The DNA here is from genome assembly GCF_011762505.2 of Arvicanthis niloticus. Classification (NCBI taxonomy): domain Eukaryota; kingdom Metazoa; phylum Chordata; class Mammalia; order Rodentia; family Muridae; genus Arvicanthis; species Arvicanthis niloticus. The sequence goes on from NC_133432.1 coordinate 6,175,446, forward strand.
GTCCTGTGGCACACGTGCAATCTCCCTCCTCCCTCCCTCTCTCCTCCCTCCCCTTCCTCTTCCCCCTCCCTCCCTCTCTCTCTCCTCCCTCCCCTTTCTCTTCCCCCTCCCTCCCCTTTCTCTTCCCCCTCCCTCCCTCTTTCTCTTCCTCCCTCCCTCTCTCTCTTCCTCCCTCCCCTTCCTCTTCCCCCTCCCTCCCTCCCCTTCTTCTTCCCCTCCCTCCCTCTCTCTCTTCCTCCCTCCCCTTTCTCTTCTCCCTTCCTCTTCCCCTTCCCTCCCTCTCTCTCTCTTCCTCCCTCCCCTTCCTCTTCCCCTTCCCTCCCTCTCTCTCTTCCTCCCTCCCCTTCCTCTTCCCCCTCCCTCCCTCTCTCTCTTCCTCCCTCCCCTTCCTCTTCCCCTTCCCTCCCTCTCTCTCTTCCTCCCTCCCCTTCCTCTTCTCCCTTCCTCCCTCTCTCTTCCTCCCTCCCCTTCCTCTTCTCCCTCCCTCTCTTCCTCCCTCCCCTTCCTCTTCTCCCTCCTTCCCCCTCTCTCTTCTTCCCTCCCCTTCCTCTTCTCTCTCCCTCCTTCCCCTCCCTCCTCTTCCTCTTCTTCCTTCCCTCCCTTACCTTCTCCCTCACTCCCTTTTCTTCCTTCCTCCCTCCCTTTTTCTCCCTCCCTCTCACCCCCTCTCTCTGTCTCCCTCTCTGTCTCACACACACATACCCTTACACAGCAATAATAAAGGAAAAGGACGTGACTGAGGTGTGACCCCGCTGGAAGAGGGTTCCATTAGCCTGCATCTGCTGCAGTGCCAGGTACCTACTAGTCTAGAACCTGAGAGGTAGAATTGGGACAATCAGAAGTCAAAGATCATCATCCCTGGCTGCGTGCGTGTCAAGTCACCTGGAGATACACTGAGACCCTGTCTCAACAAACAAACAACCAAAAGTTCAATGTGGAGAAAAAAAATGAAGAAGAAACAAAGGAAGAAGGAAGATTGGGAAATATTGGCAAGAACTGAGTTTGTTTTGCTGTCTTCTCCTCTGCATGCTTACATTGCTTTGTTCACTGAATGTTCATGCGTATGCAACAAAAATTAGAGAAAGATGGATGTTCGGCTTTATTTTGGAGATGGAGGCCTCACTATGTTGATGGACTTTTTTTTTTTTTTTTTTTAACTCCTAGGCTTACTGGAGACTACATTAGCCTGCCAAATAGCCGGGACCACATGCGTGTCATACCACCACTCTGTGTGTGTGTGTGTGTGTGTGTGTGTGTGTGTGTGTGTTCTTCTGTGAGTGGAGTGGACACATACACGTGTATGGGTGTGCAATTGTATGTGAAAGCCTGAGGTGACAGTCTCCCTCCTCTGTCTCTCTCTATTCATTTACAAGGGTCTCTCAATTGAGCCCAGAGCTCTCTGATATAGAATAGCCAAGCTAGCCAGGTTGCTGGGTGGTGGGGATCCCCTTTCTCCAACTGGCTGTGAGTTGCAAGAAGGCTATCATGCCCTCCCCCACTGCCCCCCAGCATTGAATGAGCTCTGGAGATTTGAACCCTGTTCCTCTTGCTTGCAAGCAGTTATTTTATTCACTGAAGTGTCTTCCCAGCCTTTCCCTCCCTTTTCATTATTTTTCTTAGTTTTACTTTATATGTAGAAAAGGTCTTTTGCCTGAATGGATATATGTGGGCCAAGAGCATGCATGCCTCGTGCCTGCAGAGATCAGAAGAGGCCATACGGGTATGGGAATTGAACCTGGGTCCTTTGGACAGTGCTTTTAAACTTCTGGGCCATCTTTCCAGCCCCTGCCCACCCACCTTGTTTTCAGACCCGGTTTCACTCTGTAACCCAGGTTGACTTGGAACTCACAAGTCCCCTGCTTCAGCTTCCCAAGTGCTGGGATCTCAGGCCTGCAGTACAACCCCATCACTCTTTCAGCCTCCATCACTTTCAGGCTGTTTGACTTTGAACAAATTATCTAACTTCTCTGAGTCCACTTCATCCTGTCAAGTGGGGACGATGACGTCCATAATACTGTCAGGAGACCTGTTGTTGACCTTCAGGGGCAAAGTCCACCGCCTTCGGTGCCAAGCCTATGGGAGTGCCTAGCCGTGGCAGCATGCAGCTCTTTTAAGCATTTCCAGGAAGCAGAACCTTATCCTTTGAGGGTGCAGCAGATGTGACCTTGACCTTACTGGAGTGTGGGTATGCCGGCACCTGAAGGAGTCAAGAAGCTATCAGAGGCTGTACTTTCCACTTGAGATTGGTCCCCCACCACCCCCGGGTGGGGAGAGGCAGTGTTTCACACACCTGTGCGTGGATCTCGGCCAGCAGAAACCAGAGCACAGACTGCAAGAGCCTTGGAGGTCTTCAGGGAACTTCTGCAGGGACTGCGAATGATGGCTGTCCCTTATCATGGCCTCTCCACTTAGTGTGGCCAGGAAAATTTGTCCAAAAACCTGCAACACTCACTGCCTTGAATATAGTGACTCTGGTAACACACACACACACACACACACACACACACACAATGTGCTCCTGCTGACTACACACACAGACATTAACTAACCAATTAAAAATCAAATTTTGGGGCTGGAGAGATGGCTCAGTGGTTAAGAGAGCTGACTGCTCTTCCAGAGGTCCTGAGTCCAATTCCCAGCATCCACATGGTGGCTCACAACCATCTGTAACGGGATCTGATGACCTCTTCTGGTGTGTCTGAAGACAGTGACAGTGTACTCATATACATAACATAAACAATTCTTTTGAAAAAATAGAATTTGTAACTGGATCTACCTCAAAGGCTGGATCAGGTTCTTAGGAAGACTTAGCACTTGGTAAGTGCGGTCAGCTTGGAGGACTGTGGTGCCAGCTCCCTGTGCCTTGGACCACACATTTGCTTCCTTTAGCATCTTCCACTCCAGGAGCAACGTCTACCTCTCTATCTTCTTTTGATCTCATAGCATTCACAGGGGAAGGAGTTGGCACTTTGCTGGTCCCTGCGTTTGAGATGTCATGGGGTCTTGAGCTAGCCCCTTTTCTTTTTTTTCTTTTTTTTTCTTTTTTGGTTTTTCGAGACAGGGTTTCTCTGTGTAGCCCTGGCTATCCTGGCACTCACTCTGTAGACCAGGCTGGCCTCGAACTCAGAAATCTGCCTGCCTCTGCCTCCCAAGTGCTGGGATTAAAGGCATGCGCCACCACCGCCCTGCGCTAGCCCCTTTTCTTTGCTTTATCATCAGCATGGATTCAGGCTTCGTGGCCATCTTCAGTAGCTCTGTCAGTCAGCACTGTCTGTGCAGGTGTATGCATTCTATGTGTGAGCTATGCACACAGTAACCACGGACTGCACACTGTCAAAGCACAGCTGGAGGAGTAGGAATGGTTCTGTAGCCCAGGCTAGCCTGGGACTCTCAATTCTCCTTCCACAGGCTCCTGAGTGCGTGGATTACAGTTACACCCACCTTGCCCATTTGATTTTCTTTGTGTTCATCTTTTTTTTTTTCTTTTTCTTTCTTTTTTTTTTTTTTTTTGTTTTGTTTTTTGTTTTTTGTTTTGTTTTGTTTTGTTTTTGTTGTTGTTGTTGTTTTTTGGTTTTTCGAGACAGGGTTTCTCTGTGTAGTCCTGGCTGTCCTGGAACTCACTCGGTAGACCAGGATGGCCTCGAAATCAGAAATCCACCTGCCTCTGCCTCCCAAGTGCTGGGATTAAAGGCGTGCACCACCACTGCCCAGCTTTGTGTTCATCTTTGTGTGTGCATATGTTTGCATGAGTGTGAGCGTGTATGTGCATGTGTGTGCATTATGTGAGGATGAATGTGTGTGCATGTGCATGCATGTATACATGTATGTGTGCACGTGCATGCATGTATGCATGTCTGTGTGCGTGTGCATGCATCTGAGTGCATGTGTATGTGCACATGTGTGTACATTATGTGAGGATGAGTGTGTGTGCATGTGCATGCATGTATGCATGTGTATGCACATGTGTGCATGTGAGTGCATGCATGTGTGCATGTGTATGCACATGTGTGCATGTGTGTGCATGTGCATGCATGCATGTGTGCACATGTGTGTGCATAAATGCATATGAGTGTGTGTGTCCAAGCACACGTGTGCACATGAGTGCATGTGTGTGTGCATACAAGTATGTGTGTGCATGTGTGAGTGCATGTATGTGCACATGTGTGTGTGCACACAAGCCTGTGTGTGCATGTGTGCACACGTGCATGCATGAGTGTGTGTACATTGTGTGAGTATGTGTGTGTGTGTGTGTGTGTGTGTGTGTGTATACAATGCTAGGGTTGAACTCAGAGCCTCACACAGGCTAAGCAAACACTACAACACTGAGCTTAGCTGTCAGCCCTGGCGCATCCTCAAGGGCTGGGATCGCAGGTGGGCAGAGGTCAGAAGAGGATTATCTCTCACTTAGATGAGGGTTGATTCTGCCATGACTCCCACATGACAACCTCGCTCAAGGTGGAGGAGGATGGTTCGGTGAAAGCTGCAGGTATGGCTATTTCTAGCTCTGCCCCATGCTATGCCTGCTTCCCCACCTGAAAGCAGTCCAGCAGAACATGTCAGTGTGCTTAAACAGTACTTGCTCCCACATCTCATCTCCTGGTGCATCCTACAAGATGCATCCCTGCCTGACCGGAGCAGCTCAGAACTATCAACGCCACAGCATGAGAAGGCTGGGAAGCTTCCACGTTAGGATAAAGCACACATAAGAACCTGTGGGAGGATAGTGCCACACATCTGTGGTCCATCGTTAGGAGGCAGAGGCTGAAGGACCACTACAGGTTAGGGCCAGCCTGATCTACATAGATGGTCCATACCTATAATCACTCAGTAGGCTGAGGCAGGAGGATTAGGTAGTTCAAAGCCAGCCTTGGCTACATAGAAGACCCTGTCTCTAAAACAGAGAAAGGAAAAAAAAAGAGAGAAAGCCTGGGGAGATGACTTAGTCAGGAAAACACTTGCTATATGGGTATAAGGTCCTGAGTTTGGGTCCTGAGATCCATGGAAAAGCTGAGCATGGGACACAGAGACAGGAAGATCCCTGGAGATGGCCACTCTAGCCAAACCGGTGAGATCCAGGGTCAGTGAGAGACCATGTCCCAAAGCAATAAAGATCAGAGTGACTGAGGAATTTCTGGTATCCATATACACATGCGTTCATACACATACAACATACACAGTTCATACACACACACACACATGTGCACACCCTGGATGCAAAGTACACACAGGCAGGTGTGGTAGTGCATGCCTGTAATCCCAGCAAGCTGGAGGAGGGGGAAGGGGATTGGAAGTTTGAAGCTAGCCTGGACTACACAGTGACCTTGTCTCAAAGAGAGAGAGAGAGAGAGAGAGAGAGAGAGAGAGAGAGAGAGAGAGAGAGAGAGAGACTGGAGATGTAGCCCAATTAGTAAGGCATGTTACTAGCAGCTGCAAAGCCCCGTGTTCCATCCACAACACCACTGGATATGGTGGTCCACACCTACAATCTCAGCACTCCAGAAGTGGAGGCAGGAGATCAAGAGTTCAAAGTTAGCCAGCCAAGGATGTGTGTGCCAACACATCTTTAATCCCAGCATTCAGGAGGCAGAGGCAGGAGGATCTCTGTGAATTTAAACCCAGCCTGGTTTACACAGTGAGTTCCAGGACAGCCATGGCTACATACATAGTTGCGAGGCTGTAGCTCGTGCGCACACGTGGGTGTGGGTCCTGTTGGGCTGAGTTGTGGTTCCCGAGTGTCTGTCAAGGCTCAGGGTGGCAGAAGCACGGGAATTTGACTGAGTTCACTCCACCCAGCACCGGGTGGACACTGGGCTGTGAGAAGCTGCCGGACTTCGCCCGGATGTGGAGAGGTCTCAGCCTGAAGTCCAGCGGGGGTAGACCTCCTGAGTGGGGGTCTCCGGGCCGAAGCGGCTGACTAGGAGACCAGTGGTCTCTGCCCTTAGGCTCCCAGCTGCTGCTAGGAGCTGCAGAAGAACTGAGATGGAGGGCATAGGAGAGGAACAAGAGAGAGAAACCCCCGACAGCGCCCCACAGGGTGAGAGACTCTTGGTTTCAGCACTCACTTGGCTGGGTCAGCTAGCTTGCTTGAGTCTGCAGGCCTCCGCAGTGGGAACGTAGAGGGGAGATTAAGCAGCAGCTTGGTAGTCAAAGAAAGGCCTTCTCCACAGTTACCCACGCAGAGCCCCAAAGACACGAGGAAGTCCATGGTTTTAAAAGGTTTATTGTTGGGCTGGAGAGATGGCTCAGATGTTTAGCAACCATATGGTGGCTCACAACCACCTGTAATGGGATCCGATGCCCTCTTCTGGCTTGCAGACCTACATGCAGGTAGAATGGTGTATATATAATAAATAAATCTTTTTTTAAAAAAGGTTTATTGTCATGGTGGAAAGTGCCCCCTCCCCCAGACCTCAGGGCAGACCTTTGGTTAAATACCATTTGTAAGGAGGAGGGTCTGGGAAGGAATACTTAATTGGCTATGCCCTGTGGCCTTTAGGTATCTCATTAATATGGAGATCTCTTGAGGTTCTGAGGCCTGTAGCCACGCCCTCTACCTGTGGTAGGTGACACAAACTTCTCTTTGGGAGGGGCTGTAGGGGCATTGCCCTACCTGACTGAAAGGCGCAGATCAATGGAGGTCCTCGGCCGCGTGTCAGGAGCCTGGAGTCTGGGAGTGTGGCGAAATGTATGTTGCCCCTGGTAGGGATACCCACCGGGTCTCCGGTCATCTCTAGCCAGTGCTCCACCAGAAACCAAGCTATCCTTTCACAGTCCCACACATAGTGAGACCCTGTCTCAAGGAATAAAAATAAATAAAAGAGTTTGAGGCCATCCATGGCTAAGTCCTGAGTTTGAGGCAGGCTTAGGATACAGCTTGAAACCCTGCTTCAAAAAAATAAGGATGGGGAGAGGTTAGAAAGATGGTTCATTAGTGACCGTGGACTGCTCTTCCAAAGGACCCAGGTTCAATTCCTAGCGCCCACATGGCAGCTCACAACTGTCTGTAACTCCAATTCCAGGACACTGATGCCCTCTTGAGGCCTCCCGGGGTACATACACCATACACAGATAGATGCAGGCAAAACACTCACACTTATCAAAACAATAAAATTTAAATAATAAGAAAACATTGATGAGCTTGCTTGTCCGTTTAATATACTATAGTTAGCAATATAGTTATGTTTCGTTAATCGTGGGATGCATAAAAATCTAATGTAAAATTATGATTAACTAGGGGAAAATGTTGAGGGAAATCTCTGCTCAATAAGAACGATCAACTGAGGAGATAGATAATGTGATAAGGTAAAAAGGCCCAGGCTGGGGAGATGGCTCAGTGGTTAGAGCCGCTTGCTATTCCTGCACAGGACCTGGCTCTGGTTCCGAGTACCCACTCGGCACCCTTGAGCCATCTATTTTTTCAGTTCCAGGGGATCCCCCAACACCTAAAATATTTTGGTTTCAAATATTTGGGGTAAGGGACACAGAAACATGTAATATGTAATATCATCGGGGGACACTGTCCTCCAGGCAAGACAGAGCTAACACCATTGTGAGTTCAGAGCAGCCATGACTACCCATAACTCAAGAGAACTTCATGAGATCAGGCCTGGATGATGATAGAAAGGACATTGGACCCTCGTCTGCAATTCCAGCTTTGTGTTCCTCCCTCCCTGTCCCCAGAGGTGTGTAACCCTGTCTGCTGTATGTGGTCTCCAGCAGTCCAGGGGGGTGGTGTGTGGGGGCACGGTGGGGACTGGGACCGGATCTATGGAACCTTTGAAGATCATCACTCATGCCGAGGTGGGAGGTTTTGATGGTGTAGTTGTTTGGGGGCGGGGCAGGGGACACCCAGGTTCCTGTAAGCAAGCCTTGTGAACTCACTGGCTCACCATGCTAGCCTCAGGCTGAATCATTCCTACAGGTTGTTGTTACTATGTTACATAAAGTAAAGAGATGTTAGTTCACAATGCCCCAAGAAAATCATGTGACATTTGCAATGGATTAACTGTGCTTTTCTGCACTACCAGTCCAGGTGTTTTTCAGGTTTTGAGTGTGTGTGTGACAAGGTATCTTAGGTATGGAACCCAAACCTAAAAATAAAATTCATGTATATGCTATAAATACTCATACATGTAATCTGGACGTAATAAGTAATTGTATACTATATTTCTTGTGCACCTGAGAAACCAGTACATACAGTGAATTTCCTAATTGTGGCCTGGGGTTGGCTAGTGCTCAAAGTTTTGTATTCCGTTTTTATTTTTGTTTTGTTTTCAAGACAGGCTTCTCTGGGTAGCCCTGGCTGTCCTGGAAACTGGTTCTGTAGACCAGGCTGGCCTCAAATTCAGAGATCCGCCTGCCTCTGCCTCCCAAGTGCTGGGTTTAATAGCGCCACCCACTGCCTGCTCTGCATTTTGCATTTTAGACATTTTTATATTTATTTTTGTTTATGTGTTCTGTGTGCATGTGTGTATGTGCACCGTGTACATGCCTGACTCCCTTGGAGGCCAGAAGAGGACATCAGATTCTCTGGAACAGGAGTTATAGACAGTTTTGAGCTGCCATGTGGGTGCTGGGAATTGAACCTGGGTCCTCTGGAAGAATAGCCAGAGCTCTCAACCCCTGAGCCATCACTCCAGCCTGTAGATTTGAATACAAATATTCAACATGTATGCAGAAATTGCAGAAGAAAGAAGCCCACGGGGACAGCACACAGTGGATTAGTTGGGAAGGCAGGGGTTGGGAAGAAATAATTTATCAGGGAGAACAAGATTTCTTCTTGTGATGATTGACATGGAAACTTAAGAGTTCTTCGGAAAGTTGGTTGGATGCTGTTTTGCTGGGGCAAACAGGTGAAGGAACGTTTAGCTGAAGTGGACACAGCTGTGAAAGGCTAAGGCAAACTTGTGAAGGAACGTTTAGCTGAAGCAGACACAGGAGAGAGGATGTTCTGCTAAAGCAAGCATGTGAAAGGACACGTGATGAAGGATTCTTCGATAACAACACGAAGGCATTGGTCCGCCTTACTTTGTGTAGTTGAGCTGCGTTTGTCGGGACTCCATTGAGAGAAAAAGCACTAAAAAAAAAAAAAAACCTTCCTGGTGGTGTGTTGTAGTTTCTTGCTGCTCTCACAGACTCAGGCTGATTGGCAGAGTGACGTCAGCTGAGACAGACACACGTGCTGAGGCAAGATCCGAGGAGGACACGCAATGTTTGGAGGGTGTAAAAACAGAACCCAACGGACAGTGACAGAGGCTGAGCTAGGCTTGCTTGTAGAGCTAGCTGTGCGACGCTTGTGTGTGTCGCATCTTTGCTGAGAGAGGCACAACCGAGAGAACTTCTCCTGGCATTACTGCTAGTCCCTCCTGCTGACTGGTGGCAAGGATGAGACCTGGCTGTGTCTCTGGGTGCTGCCACCGCTGCTGATTTGCTGATTCGTGCTTGCTATCCGGAATCTACCGCATTGGAATTGGACTGCAGGTGTATCTGTGAAGTGTTTGTGAGCGGACCAAGATGCCGCGGCCGACTCCTGTGAACTGAACTGCCGATTTCCTGACAATGCAGATGAGATTTGCTCCAAAGAACCTTCCTAACCAGGCCCCCTCCCCCATATCCTTTCTTTCCCACTACGTCCTGCGGGCGGTGGGCTACAAGGGAGGTTTAAGCGTTTAAGAACCACCATTAAAAATAGGTTTTGAAAAAAACTAAAGTTACAGATTCTAAAAATGTTCTGTAACTCATTAAAGGTTGTGGTTACACACATAGTGAATGCAGTAAGTGCCCCTTATACACGTATAGCAGCTTATGTTACGTTGTGTTGTGTTATATAAACTGTGACCCGAAGTGTTTGATATTGGGACCGGTCAGAAGGCTCAGTGGCTGAACACACTCTGGGCCCGGACTCTACCTCAGTTTGATCCCTGGAGCTCACATAGTGGAAAGAGACAACAAATTCCTTTAAGTGGACTTCTGACCTCCACATATACACCATAATATACATGCACACATAATAAACAGACAAATAAATGTTTAGAAAATGTAATGCCACACACGTATTTGACGTAACTGTACTAGAACTCTTGAGTAGTCTGTAAGTCACACGCGCGCGCCTTTAGAATTCCACGTCTCCAAAGTTTTCTCACAAACCTGCCTATTTCGGGAAGGTGAAAAGATGATGTTTTCAGAGTGTGAAGAAATTAGGATTCGCGCCTTGGAATCCGACAGACCTCAGCTTGAGCCAGCCTTGCCTTGCCTTCTCACAGTCTGTGTGACCTCAGGCAGATGATTAAACCTCTCTGAACCCCTTTCCTCATCTGTAAAGGGAACGGGCAGATAGAATCATTGAATGACACCATCCATGCAAATCCAAGACGCAAAGGCAGCGGTCATCTCCAGCCTGGTTCCCCTTCTCCCGAGTGTCCAACAGGAGAGTTGGCCCAGGAGCGGTGGGTAGACGCAGGAGTGTATCAGAAGCTCAGGGTTAGGCTTCAGGTTAAGATTTTACCGCTGTGGCAGAGTCCCAAGTTCCGTTCCCAGCACTCACGTCTGTGTCTCACAACACCTGTAACTCCGGTTCTGGGGACTCTGACGCCCCCTTCTGGCTTCAGTAGCATCTGCACTCACACATGCGCATACAAGGGGGCTAGTGAGTTAGCTCAGCTGTTAGAAGCATCGGGTGTGCTGAGGCTTTGTCTTTTACCATCTGTTGTAACGCTAAGTGTGAGCCCCCAAGACCTGGAGTCTGCGCATAGCCCCTGTGACCCTGCCTCAACTTATTTCTGATTGGTAAATAAAGATGCCGGCGGCCAATAGTTGGGCAGAAGAGACAGGTGAGGGTTTAGGTTTTAGACTTAAGGTCAGAGAAGAATGTGAGGAGAGGAGGAAGCAGAAGCTATCCTGGGTCAGGAAAAAAGAAAAAACGTCATCACCAGGCAGTGGTGGCGCAAACCTTTAATCCCAGCACTTGGGAGGCAGAGGCAGGTGGATTACTGAGTTCGAGGCCAGCCTGGTCTACAGAGTGAGTTCCAGGACAGCCCGGGCTACACAGAGAAACTCTGTCTCGAAAAAACAAAAAAAGAAAAAATAAAAAAAAAAAAAAAAGAAAGAAAGAAAAGAAAAAGAAAAAACGTCATCACGTGGGCTGGCCAATTGGAGCTAAGAGCAGCCCAGATGAAGCATAGTAAGTAATAACTCGGGGTTATTGATAGGAAATTAGATTTTAATAATACAGAGGGTAGGCAGCTGCCCAGCACCTGTGCTGCTTGGGGCTTATTGTAAATATAAAGGTTGTGTGTGTCTGAGAGTGTAAATGGCCTAAGGTGGCATAGAAACCTCGGGCCGAGAGTTTTGTTTTGTTTTGGGTTTTTTTGAGACAGGCTTTCTCTGTGTAGTCCTGGCTGTCCTGGAACTCACTCTGTAGACCAGGCTGTCCTCGAACTCAGAACTCAGAAATCCGCCTGCCTCTGCCTCCCAAGTGCTGGGATCAAAGGCGTGCGCCACCACTGGCCGAGATTTAAAGTAATTTCTACAACAGGCTTTTCTTTCTTTTTTCTTTTTTCTTTTTTTTTTTTTTTTTTTTTTTTGTTTTTTTTTTTGTTTTGTTTTTTGTTTTTTGTTTTTTGTTTTTTGTTTTTTGAGACAGGGTTTCTCTGTGTAGCCCTGGCTGTCCTGGAACTCACTCTGTAGACCAGGCTGGCCTCAAACTCAGAAATCCACCTGCCTCTGCCTCCCAAGTGCTGGGATCAAAGGCGTGCGCCACCACTGGCCGAGATTTAAAGTAATTTCTACAACAGGCTTTTCTTCCAGAGGTCTTGAGTTCAGTTCCAAGCAACCACATGGTGGCTCATGACTGTCTGTAATGGAATCCGATGCCCTCTTCTGGCATTCGGGTGTACATGCAGACAGAGCACTCGTACATAAATGAATAAAATTTTTAAAAATATATTATTTTTAAAAATCTAAAAAAGAAGTTCATGGTTATCCTCGGCTACACAACAAGTTTGAGGCCAGACTGGGCTAGAGACCTTGTCTCAAAAAAAAAAAAAAAAAAAAAAAAGTAGCCGGGCGGTGGTGGCGAACACCTTTAATCCTAGCACTTGGGAGGCAGAGGCAGACAGATTTCTGAGTTCGAGGCCAGCCTGGTCTACAGAGTGAGTTCCAGGACAGCCAGGACTACACAGAGAAACCCTGTCTCGAAAAACCAAAATAATAATAATAATAATAATAATAATAATAATAATAATAATGAGTTCAAAGCTTTTCTCAGATACCCCATGAATTCCAGGACTGCCTGAGACTTGTCATTATGGAGCGGGATTGGGGGATGGGGAGTAATAAAAGATTCCAAGATCTGAAAACCATCCCCTTGGGGAGGAAGTGCCAGGCACAGATCTGTGACATTATTTTCAGTCATCTCTTACAGGCAAATCCTTCTAGGGATTTGTTGTTCCCTGATAGACCCAAGGCCAGCCCAGAATGGCTAAGAGCAAAGCAAACAGCCTTATCTTGCCAGCGTGGGGCCCCGACTATAAAGAGGGAAATCGCTGAGCCCTCCACTAACCCAAGATGAAGCTCCTTCTGCTGGCTGCTCTGCTCACAGGTAGGACCCTCCGTCGCCTTCCTCCGAGTACCTACTTCATAGTCTCCCCTTCTCCAATGCCTCCTTCCCGCTGCTCATGCTGGAATTGTTTGGGGTTCCCATTGGGGTTGGGGTCCCCTCCTCACTCCAGTGTTTAAGGCATTTGTTAGCTTCTAGGTCTGAACTTAGATGACCCCTTCGAAAAATCTCCCCTATTTGCCTACCCAAGCAAAGAAAGCCCCCTTCTGCCTCTGACGACTCACTCTGGCACCACTTTCCTCGGCCTTGCCAGTGTCCTAGCAACGTGTTCTTTCTTTTTCTTTTCTTTCTTTCTTTTTTTTTTTTTTTAAAAAAATTAGCTGGGCAGTGGTGGCACACACCTTTAATCCCAGCACTTGGGAGGCAGAGGCAGGCGGATTTCTGAGTTCGAGGCCAGCCTGGTCTACTGAGTGAGTTCCAGGACAGCCAAGGCTATACAGAGAAACCCTGTCTCGAAAAACCAAAAAAAAAAAAAAAAAAAAAAAAAAAATAGTACGTGCTTTTAATCCCAGCACTCAGAGGCAGGAGGATCTCTGTAAATTCAAGGCCAGCCCTGTCTACAAAGTGAGTTCCAGGACAGTCAGGGCTACACAGAGAAACCTGGTCTCAAAAATATGTATATTTTAAAATTTTGTGTGTATGAGAATTTTGCCTGCACGTATGATATAAACTCTGTGAACAGTGTCTGCAGAGGCCAGAAGGGGTCCGATCCTGTAGAACTGGAGTCCTAAAGAGTTGTGAGTGGCTTGACATACAGGTGCTGGAACCAGACCTGAATCCCACACACGAATAGCAAGTGAGCATGACTTCTGAGCCATCTCTTCAGCCACCCTCTCCCTCATTATCATCGCCATCCATATTAATTATTAGTATGTTATGGGCATGACCTTGCTATGTAACCCGAGATGTCCTCCTCTCTGTAGGATAGCCCAGACTTGAGACCGTCCTCTCTCAGCCTCCAAAGTGTTAGGATTCCATCCATGCCTCGTGCCTGCCTTGAGTCTGAAATTCTCTCTTTCTTTCTTTCTTTCTTTCTTTCTTTCTTTCTTTCTTTCTTTCTCTCTCTCTTTTAAAGATTTACTTATTTATTTTATGTATATGAGTACACTGTATCTGTTGTCAGACAACTAGAAGAGGGCATTGGACCCCATTACAGATGGTTGTGAGCCGACATTGCTAGGAATTGAACTCAGGACCTCTGTAAGAGCAGCCCACTGAGCTACCTCTCCAGCCCCCAAGTCTGCAGTTCTTATCTTGTTGATTCATTTACATTTTCGGGCACCATTGACACGCAGGCATTACATTCCGGCTCCATGAACATAAACAGACATTTTTGGCATTGTGCACTGAGTCAAATATATTTGGCATGTAAGCCATGCATATTCATCCAATGATGATTGACACCTGCAAGGAGTCAGGTTGTAGACTGAGCCTCAGAGATGAAAGAGCCGTGAAGCACATGTGTGTGCACACACACGCACACACTGTGCATTACTTATGACCGTGAAACTAGCTTCTGCAAAGCATATGTCTAGGTGTGTCACAGAGGGATACAGCCCCTATTGACTACCACCACAGGGGTCGCTCACAGTGTGAGGCAAGCCAGCTGCTCGCTCCCTCTCTTTGTCCCTGGGTTTTCCCCTCAAATGCTTAGCCAGAATGAGCCCCAAAAAATGGAGAAAAAGAAGAGTAAACTGGGCAGGGTGGTACACGCCCTTGATCCCCATGCTCAGGAGGCTGAGGCAGGGGGATTTCTAGTTTGATGCCAGCCTTGTTTACATAGCAAGACCCCGTTGTGGTGCTCACGCCCATAATTCTAGCTCTCAGGAGGCTGAGGCAGGAGGATTGTCATGAATTCAAGGCCAGCCTATTCTACAATGTCAGAACCTGTCCCAGAAAGAATGAAAGAAGGAGGTCAAGCATGGTGGTGCAGGCCTTTAATCCCAGCACTAGGGAAACAGAGGCAGGCTAATCCCTGTAAGTTCAAGACCAGCCTGGTCTACATAGTAAGTTCATGCCTGCCAACTCACTACCTAGTGAGACCTTGTCTCAGAAAGATAAAAAAGAACAAAAGAAAGATTAAAAGGTGGAACCGGACATCGTGTGAGATGATAAGGCAGTGCTGGTGACTGAGGAGACAGGACCCCCAAAGTCCCTTGTTCTCTGTGTTCTTTATGAAGCAGGACTCGATGCAAGCGGGTGAAGGGCTCTACTCCCCGAGCTTGCTCTGCCAAGCCTGTGCTTGCTTTGGGGAAGCACAGTCATGGGACAGGTGTGCTCACTCATTCAACAGAATTTTATGGAGCATCAACTATGTACCAGACACATACTTCCCTCACCAAGTTTATTCATAGTTTATCTATATTCTGCTCATCACATACACACACACACATGCATACAAACACACACAGATATACAAACACATCACACATACTACATACACACAAACATACAAACACAGATATGCCACACACATGCATACAAACACACACATACAAACACACACAAACACATACAAATGCACATACACCACACACACACCACATACACACAAACACAGATATACCACATACACCACATACACAAGCACACACACAAACATATACAAATACACACACAAACACATACCACACACACAAGCACATACACACAAACATATACAATGCACACACATATACATGACACACCACACACATAGACACACATACCACACACAAGCACACACACACAGACATACACAACACAGCACACACAGACACATACATACCACACACAAATACATATAACACACAGGAAGATCTCTAGGGCTTGCCATTCAGTCACCATAGCCAATCGGCAAGCTCCCAGCTCACTGAGAGACTCGGTGTCAAACATAAGAGAGTGGATTAAGATTCCAGATGTTGCAGGGCGGTGGTGGTGCACGCCTCTAATCCCAGCACTTGGGAGGCAGAGGCAGGCGGATTTCTGAGTTCGAGGCCAGCCTGGTCTACAGAGTGAGTTCCAGGACAGCCAGGGCTACACAGAGAAACCCTGTCTCGAAAAACCAAAAAAAAAAAAAAAAAAAAAAAAAAAAAAAAAAAAAAAAAGATGTTGAACTCTGCCCTCCACCTACACATGCACACACACACATATATGAATCCAAACACAAACGGAAGTACTATGAAGCAAAAGAACATGCGAGAGGCCACAGCAGAGGCACTGCTTGGGTGTGTGGCCCGGAAGGTCCTCTTTAATGGAGAAGCATTGGGGCCAAGCTCTCTCTAGCCATTTAGGAGGTCGAGGCAGGAGGATTGAGAATTTAAGACCAGCTTGGTCTATATAGACAGACTTAAAAAGAAGGAGGAGGAGGAAAAGGAAGAAGAAGAGTAAGAAGAAGAGGAGGAGGAGGAAAAGAAAAAGATTAAATAAATAGTAACAATTCAGTATTTAGTCCAGGAACTCTCGGAGAGTGGCTCAGAAGAGGTGAGCTTGCAGTACTTCTGGCCACTTGTCCATTGGTGACCTGGGCAGGAGTGGAAGCAGAGAGAAAGAAGAGATGAAGTGGAGTCCAGACCTTTGGGAAGGAGAAGCTTCAGGCTGAGGTTCAGGACCAACACTGGGACTGAGGGAAATCCAGGGCATCCGTGTATTTATGAACACAGTCCTGAAGGGCACAGTGAGACGAACTCAGAATTGGCCCACACTGACCCAGTCTCCGCATGGACCTGCTCACCTACTGATCACCTTCTTGTTGGCAATTCGTGGGCGTGGGAGGCCCTGAGCACCACACCTTCTGATCATCCTTGCCTCCTCCACCATGAGAAACATGTAGCCCAGGCTAGCCTCATGCTCACCATTCAGTGCTACAGAGGGAAGGAAGCCAGGAGTTTGTGCATACCTGGCAGCAGGCACAATACCAATGGAATCCAGTCCCCAGCCCTTGTCTTGCTTGATTGAAACAGGGTCTCACATAACCTGAGAAAGCCTTGAACTTGCCTTGTAAGGAGATAACCTTGAACTTCTGATCCTCTTACCTCAGCCTCCAGAATGCTGGGATTACAGTGTGTGTACCACCATACCTGGCTTCTCCTTCATTCTAATGCCCTTCAAGAATCCCACAGTAGGCTGAATCCTGACATTCTTAACTACTCCTCAGCTGATGAACAGTATGTTATGTCAATATGCTGACATCACAGAGGATGATCTGACGATTAAACTTGTATATTAGCTGCGTGCGCCCATGCCACAGACTCCTTCTAAATCTGCCAGTGTAAAACGGTAAGCATGGGTGTGTTGGCTTCTTCTGGGGCTCAGGGTTCCTGCTAGGGCCATGAAGAAGCCGAGTGCTGGCCAGGGCTAGGGTTTCACCAAAGTTTGAACAGGGGTAGAACTGCTTTCTGCTGTTGGCCAGAGCAGAGCACAGTTCTCCCCTCTTCCAGAGACCACGGGGCAGCTCACGGTATGGTGGCTGTCCTCCCTGACAGTAAGAAGGCAAGCAAAGCAAAAGGCAATCTTTATATAACTTGATGTCGGAGGGGTATCCCAGCCCAGTTCAGTGGTGTTCATTTATTTATAATCCTACCACTCGGGGAGGTTGAGGCAGGAGAGTTGCTACGGAGCCCGAGGCTAGCCTGAGTAACAAGGCAACTCCCTGTCTCAAAAAAAGGTAGACACCTTCTTGCTCAGATCTGACGACTTAGCTCCAAGACCTACATAATGAAAGGAGACAACCAACTCCCTAGAGCAATCCTGATGAGGCGCTCGCACCTATTCATGTTAGTAGGCTCCTGGGAACTGATGCAGCAGCTGATAGAAAGATAACAGACAGGCATCAGACTCCCAGGTAAAGCGATGAGGGATGGATTTGAATGTGCTATATACTCTTGCAGCAGGCGCTACTGCACACAGCATCAGCCCTCGGGCTGTGTGGCAGTTCCGCAATATGATCAAGTGCACCATCCCCGGGAGCGATCCCCTGAGGGAGTACAACAATTACGGCTGCTTCTGTGGCTTGGGCGGCTCAGGCACCCCAGTGGACGACTTAGACAGGTGAGTGGTCCACCGGTTGGGAGACTGGAGTGTGGGCACCGGGGTGGGGCCAGAGAACAAGCCAATCACGTCGGATAAGCAGGGAGGGGAGACATGCACAGTCACTGAGCATCGTGTATTTTCATTTTGTTTAGTTATTCATTATTTACTTTTGCTTGTTTGTTTCCAATCAGGGTTTCTCTGTGTAGCCCTAGCTGTCTTGAAACTCTCTCTGGCTATGAACTCAGATATCCTCCAGCTTCCGCTTCCTGAGTGCTGGAATTAAAGGCGTGCATCACAACGCCCAGCATATGTTTTTACCTCTTGTCATGTAAAAAAATCGGTCCAAGAGGACCCCCTGTATCTAGTGGTCCCAGAAAGTGGAAAGTGTGAATGTAAAGTGTGCGATGCTGCCATCTAGCGGCAGAGCCGGGTACTGCCAACCATCTACGTGTCAACCTTGGCTTTAAAAAGTCATGGCAACTTCAGAACTTAAAATTTCACTGTATTCCTGCAGCTTAAAAAAATATAATATATATAATATATAATATATAATGTATAATGTATAATGTATAATGTATAATGTATAATGTATAATGTATAATGTATAATGTATAATGTATAATGTATAATATATAATATATTGAGACAGAGTCTTGATATATACTACTGGCTGATCTCAGACTCAGAGATCCACCTATCTCTGCCTTCCAAGTCCTGGGATCGAATAAAGGCGAGCGCCACCATACCTGGCAAAAGTTGTTCTCAATAAATATATGCTAATAGAGATCACAGATTCTCGAGTCATTCTCGAGCCATTGCTTCTGGAACATTGTGTTCAAGTTAGCCTCGCGTGTTTGAGAAAGACTGCAAGTGAGAACCGACCTCCAGCGGGTCCGTATCCCTCCTTCAGCTGTTCCGTCCTCTCTCCAGGTGCTGCCAGACTCATGACCACTGCTACACTCAGGCCAAGAAGCTGCAAAGCTGTAAATTCCTCGTAGATAACCCCTACACCAACACGTACTCATTCAAGTGCACCGGGAATGTGATCACCTGCAGTGGTAAGGTTACCTTCTGGGACGTCTGGACTCTGCCTGGCCTTTCGCAGGTTTGGAAGGGGGAGAGAACAGGGACTGTCACCGTTTAGTGCGCCAACATTTAAAAAAATGTTTCTGTATTTATGGGAGGCATGCCTATGACACAACACACCTGTGGGGGTCTGAGGACAACTTTCAGGAGTCAGTTCTCTCCTTCGACCATGTGTCCTGGGGATGGGACCCAGGCTCAGACTTAGCACCAAGCCCCTTTATTCCCTGAGCCAGTTTGTCTACCCAAAGTGTCTCCCTTTAACTACTATGTTATCCTGATTCTGTATTTGCTAAACACGTGGAAGCTGTACCATTGCTTACAGGCCAAACACTGAACAAAACATCTATTCAGGGGAAGATTTACCATTCCCATTTGGTGAGGATTCAGAGGGCTGGGAGTATAACTCAGTTATAGATGCTTGTCTAGCATCCACAGAGCCCTGAGCTCCGTCTCCGGAACCCATAAATTGACATGGTGGTGCATACCTGTAATCCCAGCAAGTAGAGGGAGGATTGCATTAAATTATAATTATGTAAGTGGTAGTTGATGTAACAATTGATATTATAAATGAATTCGGGAAATTAATACAGCGGCAGGTTTTCTTAAACCTAGCTAGTTCCCCAATTATGACATGGAGACTAGGATTTATTTGTGATTTAAAAGCATAATAACTAGACATTAAAATTCTATTCTAACCCTCTGGTCTAACCTTGCTACCTCCCAGCCAAACTCCCCAATCCTTGTACTTAGGGCCTTCCATGCTCCATGTTGAAGTCTCAAGCCATCTCCTTCCTCCTGCCCAAATCCCCCTGCCTCTCTGAATCCTTTCTCCTCCCACAAGTCCCTCTCTGTTCTCTCTGTTGCCTAGTTATTGGCTTCTCCAGCTTTTATTGACAAGTCAGAGACTAAATGGTGACCCTTGTTTACACAAACTTGAGACGGGATTCTTTTTTTTTAAGATTTATTTATTTATCTGATGTATATAAGTAGCTGTCTTCAGAAGAGGGCTTCAGATTTGATGTACAAGTATCTGGAGGGCCTTAAGATCTCATGGTTATGAGCCACCATGTGGTTGCTGGGAATTGAACTCAGGACCTCTGGAAGAGCAGTCAGTGCTCTTAACCACTGAGCTATCACTCCAGCCCCCTGAAACAGGAGACTCTCAATATAAGCCTTGCAGTACCGGCTCCAGATTGATGGTGAGATAGAGAGACCAGCATTTGAATACTACTATGAGGGTCATCTTTGCACAATTCACAAAAACATTATTACAGCCACATATTTGTACTTTTCTGATTTTTAGGTTTATATGCGCATGCTTGTTTATTTTTCTTTTCTGTTTATAATTTTTCCTCTTTTTGTTGGTTTTGTTTGTTTGTTTGTTTGTTTTTTGAGACAGGGTTTTTCTATGTAGCCCTGGCTGTTCTGGAACTTGCTCTGTAGACCAGGCTGGCCTCAAACTCAGAGATCTACCCACCTCTGCCTCCCAAGTCCTGGAACTAAAGGTATGCGCCACCACACCTGGCAATGTTTATCTTAAGTTGGCATCCCGGCGTCTTCTTCAATCACTCTTTGTCATATCTTTAGTGACCGGACCTCTCAATAAACATGGCACTCACCTGTAGCTAGCCTAACTGACCAGCAAGTATTGGCGATCTGGGCTCTTCACTTACTGATAGAGTTACAGGTGCCCCAACCATACCTGGCTCTTGTGTGGTAGCCAGTTTACCCACTGAGCCCCACACAAGAAGTAAATTTTTATTTTAATTTGGCAACACCAACGTACTTTTTTTTTTTAGTTTTTCGAGACAGGGTTTCTCTGTGTAGCCCTGGCTGTCCTGGAACTCACTCTGTAGTTTTGTTGTTGTTGTTTGTTTGTTTGTCTCTCAACCCTACGTCTGCAACCCATGGGACAGCCAGCCACCCGCTTCTTTCCGTTCGGTCATGTGGGGTCATGGGCTCCACTCGATTCTCTGTTCTTGTTTCTCTCCAGACAAAAACAACGAGTGCGAGGCGTTCATCTGCAACTGTGACCGCCAGGCTGCCATCTGCTTCTCGAAGGCCCCCTACAACAAAGAACACAAAAACCTTGACACCAAGAAATTCTGTTAGGCTGTCCCCTCCCTTCCCTTCCCGCCTACGCCGTCCCCGCCTACGCCGTCCCCGCCCACCTTGCTGTCTTCACACCGCGCCCTGTAATAAAGTACCTGCTGAAAGAGCCTGGGTTTGGTGACTGTAGTCTCTGTCCACCGAGCATAGCTAGATAGCTAGATCCTCAGAGGAAAGCAGTCTATCTAGCCTTGGAAGCTGAAGATGAATGAGAACAAGTTTCCAGGAATCAAGCACCTTGTAGATAGAGTGAGCAATTATCCCGGTGATGGTAGCACACGCCTTTCAACCCGCCACACAGGAGGTAGAGGCAGGAAGGCCTCTGTTGAGTTTGAGACCAGCCTGGGCTACAGACTTGAGTTCCAGGGATAACCATCTATCTTGGAACAAGATGGTAGGATGGGGGTGGCCTCTGGAAGTGGGTTCGATTCCCAATATTGAATAAAATTGGGATGGGCGCACGCTTATAGACCCAGCACTCAGAAGGCGGGGACAGGGGGATCAGAAGCTTCCGGCCGTCCGCAGTTACATAGTGAATTAGAAGCCAGTCTGAGATACACGCGGTCATCTAGAACTTTTATATCATGCAATCCTATGATCCTGTGCGCACAGCCAGGTTAATCTCTGGTTCCCTAGTCAACAGGTTTCGGAGTCAGATGTCTGATTGGCTGGTGTGAGGTCACGTGGTTCCTGATCTCTCATTTTCCCTTAGTTACCCACCCCTTCCTTCCCAAAGATCAGATCCCGGCGCCCGCAGGTGCTGCTACAGCCGCCTGCGCAGGCGCAGTGACCGGCAGTAGCTTGTAATGGCTGTCCAGAATCTGGCTGGAAGGGTAATGGAAACTGAGCATGAACCCCTACATGGTTTTTATCCTGGTAAGAGGTGAGGAATGGAGGAAGGAGGTGCTGTAGCGTCAGGGTGCTGCATGAGAGATGGTTGAACGCACAGGCAAAGGCGAGAGGGCATTGGGCCAGCAGACATTGTTCGCCAGCCACTATATGGGTGCTGAGAATTGAACCCAGATCCTCTGGAAGAGCGGAAAGTGTTCGTAACTCCTGAGCCAGCTTAACATACACTAGGGAAAGGAAAACCCTCTCTAAAGGACTGCCTCTATCGTATTGGCCTGTAGGAATATCTCTTGGGCATTTTCTTGATAGATGAAGGAGGGCCCAGCCACTGTGGGCGGTGTTATCCCTAGGTAGGCGGTCTTGGGCTGTGTAAGAAAGTATTCCTCCGGAGGCTGGAGAGATGGCTCAGTGGTTAAGAGCACAGGGTGTTTTTCCAGAGGTCCTGAGTTTGATTCCCAGTAACCACATGGTGGCTCACAACCAACTGTAATGGGATCTGATGCCCTCTTCTGGCAGGCAGGTGTACATACAGATTGAGCACTGATAGAAAGTTAATCTAAAAAAAGAAAAAGAAAAAAGAAAAAAAGAAAGTATTCCTCCTTGGCTTCTGCTTCAAGCTCCTCTCCCGGCATCCCTTAGTGGTGGGTAGTAATCTATAAGGTAAAATAAATCCTTTCTCCCCAAGTTGCTTTTGGCCATGGTGTTTACCACAGCAACAGAACGCAAACTAGGACCATGTTTCAAGATTCTTGCTTTTCAGGGGTTTGTTTTGTTTCGTTTATGATGCCATCAATGAAACTTACCGCTCCACACACCTGCCCTCAAGTAATATCTTTCAAAAGAAATAATAGTATCTGTTATTATATATATATATATATATATGATATATGATATATGATATATGATATATGATATATAAATTATATAGCATGGACTTGTAGGGGCTGGGATGTGAGGAGATGGGTCATAAAATGCTTCCTAAATGTGTTGTAAATGTTGAATATTTTCCTAAGGGGAGGGGTCTTCAGTTTGTTTTGACTCTTTAATGTTTGTATTTGGTGCTGTTGTTGGTTTGCTTTGCTTTGCTTTGCTGAGGCAGGGTCTCTCTGTATAGCCCTGGCTGTCCTGGAACTCACTCTGTAGACCAGGCTGGCCTCGAACTCAGAAATCCGCCTGCCTCTGCCTCCCAAGTGCTGGGATTAAAGGCGTGCGCCACCACCACCTGGCTGTGACTTGTTTTTAACTAAACTATATAAAAAGGAAATGAAGGGTCTGGAGAGATGGCTCAGGGGCTGAGGGCATTCATTAGCTGCTCTCCCAGAGGTCCTGAGTTCAATTCCCAGCACCACATGACAGCTCGCCATCTACAATGGGATCTGATACTCTCTTCTGGTCTTCACATGTACATACAGACAAAGTACCCATATACTAAAATACATAAATAAACGGATCTTTAAAAAAAAAAAAAAAAAAAAAAAAAGGTTGGATGGATATGTAGTACATGCCTTAATCCCAGGAAGCAAAGGCAGGCAGGCTACAGAGATGGCTCAGCAGTTAAGAGCCCTGCCTATGCCGGGCAGTGGTGGTGTATGACTTTAATCCCAGCACCTGGGAGGCAGAGGCAGGTGGATTTCTGAGTTTGAGGCCAGTCTGGTCTACTGAGTGAGTTCCAGGACAGCCAGGGCTACACAGAGAAACCCTGTCTCGAAAAACAAAACAAAACAAACAAACAAACAAAAACAAAAAGCCCTGCCTACTCTTTCAGAGAACAGTTTCCCAACATCCTCATTTGGCAGTTAAGAGTTGAGATTGGTCGCAAGGCTGGTGCAGGATAACTCTGACATGAATCTTTCTGAAGTACTTAGTGTGCCTCCCATGTGGGGGGTACACTGATTCTATCCAGTGAGGTCTGTAATCAAAAAAAGTCAGCCAAAGAGCCCACAGGGAATTAGCTGTTCTCTCTACAAACCAGGTTCAAGGTAGGCATCACCTTTGGCCAGCTAACATCAAGTAGAAATCTCTTTCTATAGCACAGAAGCATAAAGCCCGCTTCCTTCTTAGCTGGTTAATATATATATATATATATATATATATATATGTGTGTGTGTGTGTGTGTGTGTGTGTGTGTGTGTGTGTAAGTTCACAGTCCACACACTTGGTATGCTAATAAAATAATTTATTATTTGGTGAATAAAAAATCCGTGTTTGTTCTTGCTCATGTCATCAAAAATATCAAAGTGCTTCAGCCAGACACGACCCATTTGGAATTATGAATGAATTATAAATGCCCTTCTGGTTATGCCAGAGTGAGTGAGATCTTCACGTTGCCCCTCACAGACTGTTGTGGTTTACAGACTTCTGACTGATCCTTCTTCCTGGTGACATGAAGGTGACACAGCTACTCCATCAAGAGCAGGTACTTCTTTGGAAAAGTCTTTCTTTAGGGAGCAGCTCTCATCTCTGTGAATAGGAGGGTGCAGAGATGGACTGGCCTCTGGGCGTGGCTCTGCCACCTCTATAGATGCAGATAGATGCAGTCAGTAAGCTTCCACTAGTTGGAGGGGGGAAGGGGGAGTCCTTAGGGATCTGAAAAGAAATGAAACAAGTTAATGCCAAGATAAGTAAACTGGAAATGGAATAGAAGAAACATCCATCCACCTTCCCATTAAAAACCAGGTGGCCAGGCTGGAGAGATGGCTCAGTGGTTAAGTGCACTGGCACCTCTTTCAGAGGTCCTGAGTTCAATTCCCAGCAACCACATGATGGCTCACAGCCTGATGCCCTCTTCTGGTGTTCTGTCTTGACATCCCCCCCCCCCCAAATAAAACCATCACTGTATTTTTTAAAAGGTCATTTTAATTAAAAAACAGTCATATGTTAAGAAGTGTAGAATCTGGTCTACAGAGTGAGTTCCAGGACAGCCAGGGCTATAGAGAGAAACCCTGTCTCGAGAAAAAAAAAAAGTGTACACTTGTCTCTTTTGTCTGGCACCTGACTACCCGGTGGGTGCCTGCCACCTGGCTTTTGTTGCGTTGTTTGAAGTTAGGGTGTCATGTCTATGGTCAGATCTACTGGCCTTGAGCTCCAGGTCACTCGCTTTCATCAGCCTCTGAGGGCTGGGATTACAAGCAGGAGCCACTACACCTGGCTAGACCCTTTCGTATGAGAAGGTTTTCTTTACCTTTAGCAGCGGGAATCAAAGGAAAGTCCATTTCCAGCTTTTGAACATCAGAGTGCTGTCTCTGCGGGTCTATTAACGGCAGCAACTCTCCACAGCGGGAATCCAGCTTCAGGCAAGCTAAATCATCAGACCGTGTGGGTCCGATGTTCAGAATGGCGATCGGGAGCTTCTTCTCCCGGGCAGTGAGGATGAACCTGTAACCGGAGTACACCTGCCCGGGCAGATCGGAGTAATCGCTCTAGATTGGGGGAAAAGAACCACCCCGCACCCTCAGAAACAAAATGAACAAACATAAAAGGATAAAGAGGAACCGAGGGGCTGGTGAGACAGCTCAGCAGGGAAAGGGGCTTGCCACCATGCCGGCTAACCCGAGTTCAATCCCCCAAACCCCACACGATGAAAGGCGAGAAGAGGAGCCCTGACCCCCACCAAGTTGTCCTCTGACCTACACACAAACATACACAAACATACACATACGCATGCGCACACAAGCACACAGGCGCGGAGGCTGAGAAATGAAACCCAGATAAGAGGGTACCTCTAGTTCTCACACTGTAAGATGGGTAAGGGCAAATGCCACCCTGACAGAGTCAGGTACCTGCAGCGACGATCCCACCACCAGCAGGGAGTCGGCCTCTTTCACGCGCTGGTGCACGAAGTCAACCTTATCTGGGTTCACTGTGTCCCCAAAGAAAACGACGTCCGGTTTCAGAGGGCCGCCGCATCGATCACAGCACGGGACCCGAAAGCTCCGGACCTGCTCCTCAGTGAGGAACACGTCGCCATCGGGGGCCACCCCCTGCGCCTCAGCGCTCCAGCTGGGGTTCAGGGCTTGGAAGCGGTCCTGCAGCTCCCTGCGGGCAGTCTGCTCCCCACAGTTCAGGCACAGGACTCTAAAAACAAATATGAAATCCGCTGAATATAGTTCCTGGGGGATACGAAGCTGACAGAGCAACCCGACCATTTTCAGCACCCACCCCACATCCCCCGCGGGTGTGTGTGTGAAACCAGTCACTTTCTTTTCCTAGTGCCAACCTCCAAACCCGCCCCATCTTAGGGCATCCAAGTGTTCTCCTTTCTCTCCTTTGCAAGCTTCTAGAATAGTGGTTCTCAACCTGTGAGTGGAGACCCCCTGGGTCACCTAGGACCATCAGGAAACGCTCATAGTGGGCTAGCCAGATGGCTCAGCGGTTAAGAGCACCGGTTGCTCTTCAAGAGGTCCTGAGTTCAATTCCCAGCAACCACATGGTGGCTCACAACTATCTGTAATAGCATCTGATGCCCTCTTCTGATGTGTCTAAAGACAGCTACAGTGTACTCATAAATAACAAATAAATAAAAATTAAAAAAAGAAAGCATGTATACTTACATTACGATTCATATCCCCAGCAAAATTACAGTTACAAAGTAGGCTGCACCATAACCCAATGTATTAGAGGGTTGCTGTGTTAAGGTTGAACCCCACTGTTATAAAACAATGTACTCCATTTGCATGGTTTTGTACAGAACATATCAACATATACTCTACACTCATCCCCTTAGTACACAATCCCCTGCCTCCCCACACTTGCTCTGTCAATTACAGTAACTGTCACTACCACTCCATTTAAAGACACTTTTTGAAGGGTTGAGATGCCATTAGGTTGGCAGCATTCTTACCTACTATGCACAAAGAAAGCCCTGGGTTGGATCCCCAGCACCCCCTAAAAGCTAGGTGTGGTGCCCCACACTTGTAACCCCAGCAGTCAGGAGGTAGAAGCAGGAGGATCAGAAATTTCAGGTTACCTTAAGAAATTAAAAGAAGACGGCTCACTTGAAAAACTGCTTGCTGTGCACACAAGAACCTGAGTTCAGACCCCAGCACCCATGTAAAAGGAAAGGCCTATTGCCTCAACTCTGGGGAGCAGAGACAGGAGGATACCTGGGACTTGCCAGCTGGTAAACTGGTGGAGACAAGGAAGGAAGACATTTCCACCTCTGGTCCCCACACGTGCTCACATACCAGAATATACACAAATACAAAGTGTCCAGATCATCCTTAGCCATGAAGCAAGTTCCAAGGCAGCCAGGGATATATGAGGCCCTGCCTCAAGAAAGGGGGCCAGGAGTGGTGGTGGCGAACACCTTAATCCCAGCACTCAGGAGGCAGAGGCAGGAGTAACTTTCTGAGTTCAAGGCTAGCCTGGTCTACAGAGTGAGTTCCAGGACATCCATGACAGAGACACTCTGTCACAAAAACAAACAAACAAACAAGAAGAGGAGGAAGAGGAGAAGGAAGAAAAGGGAAGAGGAGGAAGAAAAGAAGGAGAAGGAGGAAGAGGAAGGAGAAGAAGAGGAGAAGGAGGCGGTGGAGGAAGAGATAATTCTTTTTTTTCAAACCAAACTCAGGGTTAACAACACTAGCCACCATCCTCACGGTGGCTCTTTCTGTATAGATAACTCTGAAATACATTCTAGATGGAGAGTCACCACAGGATGCGGCCCCACCCACTTTATTATCTCCCTAGTGCTGGGAGACTGAGCCCAGAGCTTTGCACGTGTGAGCACTGCACCAGGGGCCACGAGCCCGCCAGAGAGCATCCTCTCCTGGCTTGCTCTCTCTCTCTGCTTCCGTCCCTACTTCCTCTCTCAGTTCACTGGGCCTAACTCCAAAGCCAACAACTTGCTCAGGAAGCTTTTGCTCCAGGTCGAAGACAATCTAAGTCCAGACAGCCAGGGGCCGTTCCCCTGGGGGACCACACGTCTTCTTCTGGCCAAACCCTGCGGACTTTTGCACCTGTGCATGCATCCGTGGAGCTCCGTCAGCCTCTGATTCCCGGCCTTGGAATGCAAAGCATCCACGTTCTGGGTCACCAACCAGTGTAGCTTCCCAAGTTTCTCCCAGTTGCTCAGGGCCCAGTGTGCTGGGTTGGGTTGGTGAGAGGAGAACTGAGGCCAGCCCACAAAGTTTCGGGCCCAATACCGCTGGCGGACCGGAGCACTGCGGATGAAATCTATGTGCTGGATGGGTCTCCGGTCAGTGCGGGCGTAAAGTCCCACCTTTTCTGACCTGTAGTCTGGGATCCCGGACTCGGTGGAGATTCCGGCGCCAGTCATCACTAGCAGTCTCTTGGAAAGGCTAATAAAGCGCTGTAACTCTTTGATCTTTTCAGGGTCCAAAGGAGGGCTGGGCGGTACAAATAACCCCGTGGATCCATGAGACCGCGGCCGGCTGAGGTGGGTGATCCAACGGCCCTTTGTCGGCCTGAAAGTCAATCCACTCATTCTTATTCTGGAGAAAAAGAAATCCATGACAAAAGCTGAGTTTTACAAATGGACAGATGGACAGACAACCTATCCACTCAAGGGAGTACCATTCAACTATGAAAATTTTGCCACGGGGGCCCATGTCTGGAATTACAACACTGGGGAAATAGAAGGGAGGTTCTTCCAGAAGACCAGGTGCTGGGCTCAATCCTCAGCGCCTGAAATGGTGGCTTACAACCATCTTTAAAAAAAGATTTATTCCTTTATCTCATGTATGTGGGTACACTGTCGCTGTCTTCAGACACACCAGAAAAGGGCATAAAATCCCATTACAGATGGTTGTGAACCACCATGTGGTTGCTGGGAATTGAACTCAGGACCTCTGGAAGAACAGTCAGTGAGTGTTCTTAACCACTGAGCCATCTCTCCAGCCTGCTTACGGCCATCTTTAACTCCAGTTTCAGGTCCTCTTCTGTGCTCTGCAAGCAACGTTAACAAAAGTGGTGTGCAAATACATGTGCAGGTAAAATACCCAAACACGTAAAAGAAAATTTAATTTAAAAAATGAAGTATTTAAAAAAAAAAAACAAACTTTTTAAAATGTCTGTTTATTTTATGTATATGAATGCTCAGCCAGGCAGTGGTGGCCCACGCCTTTAATCCCAGCACTTGGGAGGCAGAGGGAGGCGGATCTCTGAGTTTGAGGACAGCCTGGTCTACAGAGTGAGTTCCAGGACTACACAGAGAAACTCTTTCTCAGAAAAACAACCACAGACACCTGCATCCCAGAAGAGGGAATCAGACCTCATCAGAGATGGTTGTGAGCCACCATGTGGTTGCTGGGAATTGAACTCAGGACCTCTGGAAGAGCAGGGAGTGCTCTTAACCGCTGAACCAGCTCTCCAGCCCTAAAAAAACACGCTTTTAATAGCCCATTATTTTTCACCTGTTACTATGTAAACATGTTATAGTAATATTTATACTTTTGTTAATATTATCCCTCAAGGGACTGTTAGTTCTATAACTCTACTTGGTTTAAATCAGATGATGATGGTAATTTGAGACAGAATTCCCTGTAGCCCAGGTCAAGGAATACAGGGCACACCCAACTAAACTGAATTATCTCATTTCTCCAAGAGATATTGGAATTCTAATATGTCAGGGTTTTTTTTTTGGGGGGGGGGGGTTGTTGTTTGTTTGTTTGTTTGTTTGTTTCTACACGGTGCTGGGTATCAGATCCAGGGCCTCTGGGACGCTAGGTAATCACTCTGTTTATCTTGCATTGTAAATTCTGCTACTTGGACACAGAAAAAGACAAGGCACACACACTTGCCTGTCTGGTTTTCTAGTTGTAAAAATAAGCCTTTGACACAGTCTTTGATAGAATGCAGGAATTATCTGGTTGACAGGCACACGTTTTAGGCTACCCGTGAGCTCAGGACCCTGTTTTCTCCATGACACTCCCCAGCTACACGGGAACAGCTAAACAGTCGGGTTTTGCTGAGACAAATCCTCCGGGTCCCCTCGAGAACAAAGAGGACAAATGAAATCCCTTGTGAGAATGCTCAGTGGGAAACCAACAGCCAGATCAGAACACTTACCTTCTCACCCAACAGTGGGACTAGCTTCTCACATGTGCATCTTGGGAAGTGTAGTCCACGAAGCCGATATAATTGGAGGAAAACTACAAGTCCCAGAATCCTACGTGTCTCCCACACCAAGATTTTACAGGCGCTTCTCCATCGACTTCCGTCTGTCTTTCCTGCTCAGCTCGGTTAAGGTTTCGAGTGTGCTGCTGACACCTGAGGCAATGATTGCCTTTTGAGGTTTTTGTGTTTGTTTATCTGGCTTGGGTTGTTTGCTGAGAGAGAGTTTCACGTGGCCTAGTCTGACTACAAATTCCTGATCCTCCTGGCTCCACCTCACCAGTGCTGACATTAGAGGCTTCTGCCACCATGGCCCGCAAAGAAGTGGTTAATATTTCCCGTGTTCTGTGTGCAAAATAGGATCCAAACGGACCTAATTTAGGAATTCGCTCTCTTAAAGAAATTCTTTTACTGGCAGCACAGGACAATAACCTCTGCAATTCAGTAGGCTGAGGCGGAAGAATTACGAGTTCAAGACCAGTCTGGGTAATTCAGTGAGACTTGGGTCTCAAAATAATACTGTAAGAGAGCTGGGGCTATAACTCAGGGGTAGCGCGTTAGCCTAGCCCTGGGTAGGTCTGAGTTCATACTAATGGGCATTTCTCCACCAAAGACGCTTTTTTAAAATAGATTTTTTTTTAAATGTGTGTGCGTGTTTTGCACACAGGAGCTCCTAAAGGCTGGAAGACAGCGTCAGATCTCCTGGAATTTGAGTGACAGCCGGTTGTGCACTGCTATGTAGGTGCTGGGGATGGAATCTGAGTCCTCTGCAAAGAGCAGTGGTGCTGTTAACCTGTGAGCCGTCTCTCCGGCTTCCCCCTCTCCTCCCCAAAAGACCCTTTCTTTTTGTTTTTTGCTTTTCGAGACGGGGTTTCGCTGTGTAGTCTGACACTTTTAATAATAAATAATTGCCCCCTTTCTGTTTTGTTTGTTTTCTTTTGTTTTGTTTTTAAGACAGGTTCTCACTGTGTAGCCTTGGCTGGCCTGGAACTTGTAGACCAGGATTGGCCTTGAACTGATGGAGATTCGCCTGCCTCTTCTTCCCTAGAACATCCATGAACAGTGTGTTCATCTGTCACCACGGTCGGCAGATTTGACTTGTTTTCCTCTTATAAATACCCATGTTCTCTTCCATTACAAAATAATTAAATTTCCTGCTATAAGTTAAATATTGATAGGGGCCTGCCAGGTGTCTAGGCAGGTGAAGCTTTGACAGGAGCTTGACAACCCAGCTTTGATCCCTGGGACCTACATAAGTGTGCGAGGAGAGAGCCAACTCCGCTGTTGGCCGACATGCACACACAGTATTTTTTATTCTAAAAAGCAAAATAGATCATGGGTGCTAGAGAGATGGCCTTGAGGTTCAGAAATAAACCCAACCATGAGAATACGTCTGGATTCCAGTACCCGAGCAAGCACAGAGAGATTGGATGGCTGGTGCTTGCTTGCTCTCAGCCTGGTGGAAGAACTGGAGCTCTGTGTTTCTAGAGATGCTGTCAGATTCTGTCTCAGAAAGAATAAAGGAGGGAGTGATAAGGGGATCCCTGACACTCCCCTCTGGCCTCCGCTGATTCCCCAGCACATACACAGTACACCCCCCAACACACAACCAACTTGGATTATGAAGAAGTGTGTCCATGATTTGAAAATGGATGCTTTGGCAGCCAACACGAGCAGAGCCAAGTTTAAAGTACAGAGACTGGTACGTTCCCTCTCTTGACTTCGGAATTCTTTTTTGGCTTGCAGAGGATGACCTTCAGTTCTTCATCCTCCTGCCACCACCTTCTGGGTGCCAGAATCACAGGTGTGCACCAGCTCAGCTTTTTAACATTATTTCTTATGCTTTTTTTTATTAAATGAGCAACACAATGACTTGGTCTCGCTTACAGATTTTTATTTTGCTTTGGTTATTTACTATTATATTATTATTATTATTATTATTATTATTATTATTATTATTATTATTATTATTTGGTTTTCGTTGTTATGGTTGTTTTGGTTGTTTGTTTTGACAGTGTTACTCCACAGCCCAGGCCAACTTAGAACTCACTCTAGACCCAGGCCAGCTTCCAGCTTGCAGCTGTCCAGGCTGCCTTGCCGGGTTCAGGATTCTGACGTCATTGATTTAAAGGGAGGTCTGGGAATCTGCTGACTCATATTTTGGCCGCTCCTGAAGTAAAGCCAGCAAAATCTGCCGCTTTGTAACATTACTTTAAAATCAGACACCGCTAAGCACTTACCTTTAAGAATGTGAAGTGGCAGGGACCTTGTTAGACAGCTGCAGGACCCTTTCTCCCTATTCAATAGCTGATTGGGTGGGTCTTTATACTCAGTCGGGAGCTACGGGAGGAACTTCTGGTTTTCCCTGCTGTCTTCTGTCTTCATTGTCCGAAGGTGACTTCCCCTCCCTGTGAGATAAACTATGATCTCCAGAACAGGGGGCTTTGGGACCTGGAAGCAGACAAGTCCTGAGTCCCAGACAGGCTCTATTGGTGATGTTCATTTCATTTAGAAAACCGGAAAAAAAAAATTGGCCTTGAACTTTAAAATTCTCATAATGAGGGGCTGGGGAGATAGCCCAGTGGTTAGAGCACTAGCTGTTTTTCCAGAGGTCCTGAGTTCAATTCCCAGTACCCACATGGTGGCTCACAACCATCTATAGTGGAATCTGATGCCCTCTTTTGGCACATACATTGTACATGCAGAGAGAGAGAGAGAGAGAGAGAGAGAGAGAGAGAGAGAGAGAGAACTCATATACATAAAATAATAAATATTTTAATTTTTTTCTCATAATAAAACCAAAGGGGATGAGAGTGCCACTATCTTAATAGTCTCATAGATTTTTTTAAATATTTATTTACTGACGGTGGGCGGGCATACACATGCTGTGTGTTTCATCTGCACAGAAGTCAGAGGACTACCATCGAGAGTTGCTTTTCTACTTCTACTGTGTGGGACCCAGGGGTTGAACTCGGGCTTGGCAGCGGGTTTCTTTACCCATCTAACCACCTCACTGGTTTTCAATTTCCTGTTTAGTTTCTTTTTTGAGATACTTGAAATTGAACTCGGGGTCTGAAACATGGGATCTGAAGCATGCTCCCCAAACACTACCACGAAAGCTTCATCCCATGGGGGATTTGTTGTTGATTTTTTTTTGTTCAAGACAGGGTTTCTCTGTGTAACCTTGGCTGTCCTGGAACTCACTTTATAGACCAGGCTGGCCTTGAACTCAGAAATCTGCCTGCCTCTGCCTCCCAGGTACTGGGGTCAAAGGTGTGCGCCACCGCCCGGCTGCTCTTGAATTTTAATGAACAGCAAAGGTCAAGATCAAAGTGAGAAATATTCCTCGGGAAAGAAGTTCAGACACAGGGTTTGAACAGCTTCTACTTGCCAAAGTGAAAACAAGGCGGAGAAATTTACTTCATATTTCATCTGCTCAAGCATTGCTGGGTAATGAAGCCTTCTAGCTTCGGTCCTCAGAATTAAAGTCTTTTCACGGAAGGCTTAGGAAGCCCTTCATGTACAAACGTACATGGATTTAATTTCGTATACCACAAAAGACGTTGGGGTTGGTTTGGAGGCCTTTAATCTTCAGCCCTGGGAAGGCAGAGGCAGGAGGACAGCCTGGTCTACATAGCAAATTCCAAGCCAGTCAAGGCTACACAAATAGACCTTGTCTCAAAGCAATAAACAGAAACAAAAAAATCTTCACTTAGAATTGAACATAGAACTCCTATATAAGCCAGCGACTCCACTACTAGTATATACCCCAACAATTGAAGACAGCCGCTGGGCTGGTGAGATGGATTATGGGTAAGGCTTCCAAGCCTCCCCTGAATTCAATCCCTGGGACCCACATGGTGGAAGGAGAGAACTACTTCTCACAAGTTTTCCTTTGACCTAGGCACACTTACACACACACACACAAATTTAATAAAAAAAAAAAAAAAAGCCAGGCGGTGGTGGCGCACGCCTTTAATCCCAGCACTTGGGAGGCAGAGACAGGCGGATTTCTGAGTTCGAGGCCAGCCTGGTCTACAGAGTGAGTTCCAGGATAGCCAGGGCTACACAGAGAAACCCTGTCTCGAAAAACCAAAAAAAAAAAAAAAAAAAAAAAAAAAAAAAAAAAAAAAAAATTGGAGAACAGGAACTCAAACTGATACTTGGGCATCAATATCGGCATTATTTGTATTAGACCAAAAGTTCAAACAATCCAAGGGTGCACAGCCAATGAGTTTTACCTAAGGCGCCATTATCGCCGATTGAAGAATGAATGGTAAATAAAATTCCATTAGACGGAATATTATTGAACCATAAAAGGCATGAGATACCAGTATGGTCAAGTCATAAAAGGCTGAAGGGGCTGGAGAGAGACGCTCAGTGGTTTATGGCTGCTCTTGCAAAGAACCTGGGTTGGGCTCCCAGCACCCATATGGTGACTCACAAACGTGTAACTCCAGTTCCAGAGGATCTGATACCTTCTTCCGACTTCCACGGACACCAGACCTTCACTTGAGGCACACATGTACAAGTAAAACTCATACACATGAATACATCTTAACATAGGGTCTCTCGCGCGCGTTCTCTCTCTCTCTCTCTCTCATTTCTCTCCCTGTAGACAGGGTCTTTGCTGGCCTTGAATTCAGAGAGATTCATCTGTCTTTGCCTCCAGGTTCTAGCTCTTAAGGTATGTACCACCACGCCCAGCTTTTTGCAGCAAGTGAAACATAAACACTATGTGTTTTCAATTGTGTAAAGTCTCTAGTGTGAGAGCCTTTGCCACAGGCTGGCCATGAAAGTGGGCTAGGGAGCTCAGAATTTAATGCCTACGGAGTTTTAGTTAGGGAAGATCAGAAGGTTCTTAAGATGAGTGTGAGTGTAGGCAACGACACTGAAATTACCCTTAAGATAGTTAAAACTGTACATTTTATGTTATCTAGACTTTACACGCATATTTTCTAATGTATAAAGTCATAAACAAGAAAGCCTGCTTGGAAAAAAAGTGGTAACACTGAGCCAACTTAACTCCTTGACTCGGGCAGTTGCCTCCGGTTTCCCCTTTGCAGGCTCTGAGCCGAGTCTATTAGCATGTTCGCTCCCATAGTGCTTTGCTTCATTTCCTCCACGTAAACCTTAAATAAAACCAAGCACCTTCCTCCTTTCTATCACATAAAGAGCGCTATAAGATTGTATTTCTCGTTCTCATTTCCAGTGTTGCGATCATTGAAGGTTTTCCCGGTCGGCCTGAAACCCCCTTTTTGAAATAGGATCCACGTCTCCTAGGAACGCTGCGCTGGCGGGCCCGTTCTTCAGCTTTGCGCAGTGGCAGTATCGTAGCCAATGAGGTTTATCCGAGGCGCGATTATTGCTAATTGAAAACTTTTCCCAATACCCCGCCGTGACGACTTGCAATATAGTCGGCATTGGCAATTTTTGACAGTCTCTACGGAGACTGAATAATTGTGGTTAAAAAGAAAAAACCATTTATCTTACAACGTTTATCTGCATTCTCTTCTCTACCTGAAGCTTGAGCCTTATTTCGCTAGGTTTTTCTTTTAAGTCGTTTTTACTTTTACTGTAACGTTTTGTACTCGCGGTCTTCCGAAGGGTTATTTCCTTGAGATTTCCTCTTTTCAGTTTGTTGAGAACTTCTGTTATTCCTGGCTGCAAACAGTCCTATCTGCCTCCACCACTTTGAGAGACTCAACTTTGTATCCACGACTGGCCGGACGCTCGCAGCAATCCTCCTGCCTCCTTCCCCGGAGCGCTAAGGTTACAGACACACACCCGAAATCAGCTTCTGCATCGGACCACACATCTCATCTCATCCCTTCTGACTTACCCTCCTCCCGCCGCGGTTGCGCCTCCACCCGGGCCATCGCGATGACGTTAGCTCGATTTGCATAAGAGTCCCCAGCATCCCCAGCGACTGCCGCGTTGTTTGCAAAAACACGGACGTTCGGGCGCGAGATAACCCACGGACAGGAACATGTCCACGCAGATGACTTAGATGAAACAGCTGGGCTCGGTCCCCGTCACGGGGCTGAGCGTGGCGGTTGCGCGTGGGCTGACGCTCACCGTGACTGAGATAAGGGTTGTCAGGCCTGGGAGGCTGAGCGAGCACGTTCACTCGTCAGCTTTGCGCAGTGGCAGTATCGTAGCCAATGAGGTTTATCCGAGGCGCGATTATTGCTAATTGAAAACTTTTCCCAATACCCCGCCATGACGACTTGAAATATAGTCGGCATTGGCAATTTTTGACAGTCTCTACGGAGACTGAATAATTTCTGTATAAAAGTTAGGTTAGAAGCTTATTTTGCACCAATCTATCCTTTAAGTGATATTTCACTTTATATGGGTCTACTGTATTGATTACTTTAAGGCATTGCTTTGCTTTTTAGAGATGATGTAATATATAGTAAATATTATATTACAAACATATGAATACTGCAAGTAGTAGGACTTCTTATATCTTGTGTTAGCTCTTCCCGTGTGGACGCCGTTGTTTTGTGGTTGTACGTGTGTTGTTCTCCCTTCTTCTTCATTTGGGGTGGTGGGGATTGGATTGTATTTGTGTTCATCCCCCTGCCTCTGCATTCGTTTTTGGGGAGGCTTGTATTTGGCTTTATTCCTCTGCTTCTGCAGGCGGTAGGAACTGAGCCACCGGCTTGGTTTTTTTGGTTTTTTGTTTTTTCTTTCCACAATGCTTCCTCGCTAGCCAGATTTCCTCTACCTTTATTATTATCTCCTACCCCTTCCTCTTCCAAACCAGACCTGTGTGGGACACTGGTGTCTCCCATCAGGAGACTCCCGGGGTGTGGACGTTCGTGCCTGTCATCTCAGCACTTGGAAGACAGAAGCAGGAGGATCAGGAATACGTAGCAAGTTCGTAGCAAGTTCGAGACTAACAACAAACAAAAGACGGTCCTCTGACAAGCAAGTATTCCAGAACCAGCCAAAGTAACACTGCTGATAATTTTAAAAGTGATTAACCAAACTAAATGAGCATCCCGATCTGGTACGATGGCACAGCCTACATCCCAGGAGCTCGAAGGCAGGAGGATCAAAGCTCAAAGTTGACCAGGTAAGAAGAGTTTGCGTCAGGCCTGAGAGCCTGAGTTCCATCCTCAGCTCCCACAATGCGGCGGGAAAGAATGGGTCTTGCAGTTGTCCTCTGAGCTCCACATACGGACAGCGACGCAACGGCGCTTACAGGCATGTGCACACACACAATAAAGAAATAATCGTATGCTTAATTTTTTTTTTTATCTAAAATAAAGAACTTCATGAACACCAGTGCTTCTCACAATTAGGATAAAACATTGATTCTGGTGCTTTAGACTACAAATGTCTTCCTGACACACTCGAGTATTGGGCTCGTTGGATGTCAGTGAAGCTCTGGGACGGAAGCCCGAGTTTTAAAAAGAACTCGACAGGACCTCGTCATGTAGCCCTGCTTGATCCGCCGGCCTCTGCCTCTCAAGTGCTCCACCTTGAACACATTCTTTTTTTAAAAGAGATCATTAAAAAAAAATTTTTAAGACGTTATTTAAAAACAAAATATGAAAATACAGAGGTAACCGGCGAGGTAGCTCAGTGGATAGAAGTGCAAGCCTAATTAATGCCTGGAACCCATGGAAGAAGAAACTGGCTGCAGCCAACTGTCCTTTGACTTCCACACGTGAGCACCTGAACTCACACACTGATAATAATAAACAAAATTAGTAATAGTAACAGAGAGGGCTGGGCTATATCTCAATGGTAGAACACTTGTCTCACCTGCCTCATTAGCATATCACTGCTAAATATGGATATATAATTAACATATGCACCTAAGGCTGTCTCTGGTGTCCCACACTTTCAATCCTAGCACTGGCAAAAGCAGTCAGATCTCTGTGAGTGCAAGTCTACAGAGTGACTTTCAGTGAGATCCTGTCTCAAAAAAAAAAAAAAAAAAAAAAACAAACACGGGCTGGAGGGATGGCTCAGTGGTTAAGAGCACTGGCTGCTCCTCCAGAGGTCCTGAGTTCAATTCCCAGCAACCACAAGGTGGCTCACAATGGGATCTGATGACCTCTTCTGGTGTGTCTGAATAGCCACCGTATACTCCTATACATAAAATAAATAAATCTTTAAAAAATACACACACATGCGTGTGTGTGTGTGTGTAAAATACAAATACACATATAATACAGAAGAAAAACTGCTTGTGGAAGGAATATAGAAAAACCACCTTGGAGAGGAATTTGCAATATCACTGAAGGATCAATGCAAGGACCCAGGTGAGATGTTTTTATTTGGGGTACATAACTTAAGGGGTGACAAAACGTTTCTCAGTAATATTAATAATATATTAATAATTAATATATTGTATATCAATTGTTTATATTTATATGTAATTAACAATATTTACATATAATTAATTATATTAATAATATAAAATATTAATAATATTTTTAGTAAAATGAGTCG
Organism: Arvicanthis niloticus; assembly: GCF_011762505.2. Lineage (NCBI taxonomy): Eukaryota > Metazoa > Chordata > Mammalia > Rodentia > Muridae > Arvicanthis > Arvicanthis niloticus. Next base: position 6,213,661 of record NC_133432.1, read on the forward strand.
AGGAGGCTAAGGGCTAGATATGCAAGGACAGAATAAGATTCCTTGAGAGGGGGTCTCACTACAGCCTCCTCAGCCTTCCAAGTGCTGAAATTTAGAATTGTGCGAGCTTTTTTTTTTTTTTTTTTTTTTAATTGTCCCAAAGGACACACGGTTTACTAGGCAGCTGCTGGGACATGAGCGGTTAGACTTGGCCACACACTCCTGCCTGCTTCTTTCCGGCGTAGGCGTCGGAGGAGTCCTCGGCGGCCCTGCTGAGCTCATCCTGAAAGCACTCCGCAAGGGTCTGGATGTTCCGGAAAGAGTCTGAGGAGCACCTGCGCACAGCAGCCAGATGGCCTGAATCACCAGGCGGGGACACACCCACAGCCCGCAGCCTCCGGTCCCGGCTCATCCAATGCCTGTTGAGTCTTCCCCAGGGGCCACTGCGGACGATGGCATTCATCAGGACCTGCAGAGGGATTTTTACCAGTGAGCAGGTGGGTGATCTCAAAGGCATGCTTGATTATGTGCACAGTCAGGAGCTTCGTGCATCACCACGGAGTTAGGGAGGTGCTACAGGATGGGAGGGGGTTCTGTGCTTTACATACCGCCCTCCCGTGGGGGTGGGGGTGGGGGTGGGGGTCTGTGCTTTACATACCGAGTGTGGGGCAGGAACTTTTCCAAGGCAATATAATCCTGAAGAGGATTGTGGATCTGCGCGTCATAACTGTTCCGTTTCCCAAAGAGCTCAATGCCCAGCGTCTCCCACTCGGTCATTCTGAGGACATAGACTCACCGTCCCATGCTGGCAAAAGTGGCTTAATTTACTATTAATTAGGGCTCAGCCTCTGGGAAGTTCGAGTTATACTATAGCAGATTGAGAATTCCAAATTACCTCTATCCACCTCAATGTGATTTCATTTTATATTATATTATTTTTCACAGGACATTAACTAGTATTTTGGGGAGGTGCTTTTTTTTTTTTTTTTTTTAAAATCTTGTTGCTAGCCGGGCAGTGGTGGCGCACGCCTTTAATCCCAGCACTTGGGAGGCAGAGGCAGGTGGATTTCTGAGTTCGAGGCCAGCCTGGTCTACAGAGTGAGCTCCAGGACAACCAGGACTACACAGAGAAACCCTGTCTCAAAAAAACAAACAAACAAAACAAACAAAAAAATCTGGCTGAAGGCAAGCCTACAGGGCATGTTCTTAATTAGTGATTGATGGGGAGGGCCCCGCCCATTGTGGGTGGAGCCATCCCTGGGCTGGTGGTTCTATAAGAAAGCAGGCTGAGCAAGCCATGGGGAGCAAGTCAGTAAGCAGCACCCCTTCATGGCCTCTGCATCCGCTCCTGCCTCCAGGTCCCTGTCCTGCTTGATTTTGTGTTAATTTTGTTTTGTTTTCTCAAATAAGAGACGGGGAATGAGATTCCCTGTTAGGAAGACAGGTGGGCCATGCTAGGTGATAAAGACAGCAGAGTTCCAAGATGGCGGATGGCTTCTTCCTCAAAGAGAGCAAAGTATGACAGCTTTTTGTCTCCCATCAGCAGGGGCTGCCCATAAACTGCCTCCACAAGTTTAAGGACATATCAAGACAGGTCACACAACAGTCTGGGGCAATCAACCATCCTTGCTTTCTTCAAACTCGGGAACCCTGAAGTAGGAAGAATCTTCTGGGGTTCTTTAAAACCCCCAGTCCTAAAGAAGACTGGAGTTTTCGGCTTCCGGAGTGGCCCCTCTGCTTTGCAGGGGTAAAAAACCCTATGTCTGCTGATTCCTCGATGCCCACGCGTGTGCTTCTGTCCGGGGTGCCTGAGTTCTCTCTGATTCTACCTGCTGTACTTCAGTTTTTCCTGCCTTTGAGTCCTTTAACTTGCAGAGAAAACAAACCCGAGCCAGACCTGCCCCCACCCCCAAGACTATCATTTCAAGACTATCAGTTTCACTATGTGGTTCTGGCAGGCCTGGGACTCACAGAGCTGTCCTTGCCCCACCTCCTACCCCACCACACCTGCCTATGGCTGCTAATACATGTTGTTTTACAGTGTTACAACTTCCACTCTCTTCCCACCAAGCCATGTGTCTTGGACACATTTTCCGTGTCAGCAACCAGTTTGGCTTTCTTCCTCTGTGGCTGCATCCTGCCAAGGTTAATCCATTCTGTTGATGGACATTTTTGTTGTCCAATGGGAACGTTGTAAGCAATGTTACAATGAATATCCTTGTGGCTACGTCATCCCTATGAGTCAGTCCCTCTGTGTGTGTGAAAGTGTGTGTGTGTCTCCTTCTCCCCCCTCTTTCTCTCCCTCTCCTTTTCCCTCCCACACCTCCCCCCCCACACACACACACAGTTTCTTGTAGCCTAGGCTAGCTTTGAACTCTCTATGTAACTGAAGATGGCCTTGAACTCCCGATCCTCTCACATCCATCTCCCAAGTGCTGGGATTACACACTGCGCCGGGCTTCCTTGTGGGACATTTTGTGAGGAATTTTCTATACCCGAGATTGCCACTTTAAGGACCATGTGGGGTTTTTTTGTTTTGTTTTGTTTTGTTAAGGCAGGCACACTTCCAATTTGGCATCTGAAAGCTCTCACTGATATATTTGGGCCAAAAGCCGTGAATGGAGAGATAAACACGGATATATAACACATATGGTTTTGTGTCTGTTTTAAAAGCCAGGGTCTTGCTATCTAGTCTAGGCTGGCCTTGAACTTCTGATCCTCTTGCCTCAACCTGCCAAGTACTGGGATCTCATGTGTAAGCCGCCCCCCCTCCCGCCCCCACCACCATTCTGACAGATCTGGGGAGGTCCGAAATGGAAGTTTTCTGTAGCTGTAGCACCTTCCCCTTGGAGAGTGGGAGAGCGAAGAGAACTGTACCCTTACTGTACCCGTACTGCCGCCTGTGAGATTAAGATCCCTTATCTGTTTGTCCTCCAGCGCCTTTCCAAGCTGGGAGCAGGGAGGAAGGCTGCTGGATTGGATGAAGTAATCTTTGTCTCTGAGGGAGGAGGAGGAGGCTTGGACCCATCCCAAACTGACCCTCTCCCCTTCATCAGGCACACACACACCTCCCACCTCCCACCTCCCACCTCCCACCTCCCACGCCGCTGTCTTCAGAGCTTGCCTTGGACCCACTGACTGACTCTGGGAAATGGGAACGGACTGGCTCCAGGGCTACCTCAGCGGAAGAAAGGGCCCAGCAGCCCCCAAACAATTTGCTCAGTGTTTAAGTGACTGCAGGATGTTTGCAAGAACCAGCTTCTAGGTTAAAAATATCCCATGCTGGAGGGGGCCTGAGTCTGTCCCAGAACAGAGCTGCCCCACAGCCTCAAGGCTTCTCTGTCACTCGGGGGAACTGAGGAGATCAATTGACCCCCGCCCCCCAATCACACTTTGAAGTCAGACTTTCTGTGTTCTAATCTGGCTCCATTATTCACTCACTCAGTGACCCCAGGCCACACAATTAGTGTCTCTGTGTCTTGGTGCCCGTGGCTATAGAAGGAATGTCCTGGTTCTCTCTCAGAGGCCATGGGCCTCTACCCTGTCTGCCAATTGCCTACAGGGCTTTTATTTTTTATTTTTTTATTTTTTTTAAATCCTGAGACACAGAAGAAGAGGAGGAAGAGAAAAAAAATCCTAATACCCAGACTACATTCCAGACCAATTAACTCAGAGTGTCTGGGGACTGGGTCTGGGCAAATAAGATACAGATAATAAATTTCCCAGGTAGTGATAAGGTGCCTCCAAGGCTGAACCATGGTGTGCTGCATAGGGAAGGAGCTTGCAGGAGCCCTGCCTAGCCCAGTGGAGAGATCGAGGAGCCAAGAATTCAAGTTCCAGTGGAAGTCCCAGAAGGCTGCCTGGAGGAGGGGGTAGGCAAGCTGTGAACTGAAGAAGAAGAGGGAGTTACCAGGACAAAGAGAACAGGGTGGATTCTTGCAGGGTTTTAAGCGTCTGGGGAGCCAGGAGTCTGGCTCTGGGAGGAGGTTCGTTCCTCTGTACTGGGCTCGAGCTTAGGGATAGAATGAAGTCTTTCTATGTCCTAGGTTCCAGATTCAGATCCTGAGGCTGGAGGTAAAGCAGAAGAAAGAAGGAAAACAGGGAGGAGGTGTGAGCCTCCGGTCTTCTGCTGAGGTCAGAGGTCATTGAGCATTACTGAGACCTGCTCTGGAAGCACAACAGTGATGTAGACCAGGGTTTTCAGGGGAGCCAAGCCCTTTCCAAGTGTGAGACAGCCTGGACTTTAGCCCGGCCTTCCCCCTTGTCAGCTCCGTGGCTGTGAGCAGGTGACTTCACTTATGAGCCTCAGTTTCCCAGTATGTAAACTAGGTGTGAACTGGGTGTGAAAGCCCAGGCCTATGGGAGACAGAGACCCTTGTGCTCAGTTAGGCTCTAGGGGAACCTGCAATGTTAAAGGGGGGGGGGGGGGAAGGACAGGGGGCGTGGTGTGGAGAGATGGGTCAGTGGGTTAAGAGCACTAGCTGCTCTTCCAGAGGACCCAGGTTCAATTCCCAGCACCCACATGGTGGCAAACAACTGTCCGTAACTCTAAGATCTGACACCTTCACACAGACATACATGCAGGCAAAACACCAATACATATAAAATAAAAATAAATAAATTTAAAAAACAACAACAACAAAAGAAAATCCACAAGCTTGTTTCTTCAAAGGAAGGGATGCACAACCGTTGTCCACCCATAAGGCTGGGAACAGACATGGTTAGTAGCCTGGTGACTTTTGCCCTACCCTCTGCTACACAATTATCACAAGCTTGTCAATCTATAGGCTCTATCTATATGTGATATATCTATCTATATCACATGTGGTCAACCTATATAGAACCCATCTCTATGAAGGATGCCACATGCAGTTTACAAGTTTTTGGGTTTTTTCTTATTTTATTTTCATTTGTTATTATTTATTTTATTTGTATGAGTACACTGTCGCTGTCTTCAGACACACCAGAAGAGGGCATCAGATCTCATTACGGATGGTTGTGAGCCACCAGGTGGTTGCCGGGAATTGAACTCAGGACCTCTGGAAGAGCAGTCAGTGCTCTTAACCTCCGAGCCATCTCTCCTTCCCAGTTTACAAGTTTTGATGTAGTCATGTCTTTGCTTTATTGTGCATATGGGATTGAGTTAACTGTCAACAGAGATGTTCTCATCAAACTGTGCTGTGCCTAAATATTCCTAAAATAGACTACTCGGGGTCAGACTCACAAAGCTTGAACCAGCACCAGCTACTTAGTCATGTTGCTTGCCTTCCTCAGATTGTTACTCTGCCGCCGGTGTGGCTGTCATGGTTACAGAGACCCCTGAACAGGCCTGTGATCCAGCATTTAGGAGGCTGAGGCAGGAGGATTGCCTGGTACAGAGAGAAGCTATCTCAAGAAGCTCCCTCTACAAAACAAACAAAGGGTATAAAACCTCTAGTAGATTTACATATTTATTCATTAGTTTATTGGTTGACTAATTTTTTTCATATGTTTAGGGTGTTTGTTTGCTTGTTTGCTTGTTTTTTTGAGACAGGGTTTCTCTATGAAGCCCTGGCTGTCCTGGAACTTAATCTGTAGGCCAGGCTGGCCTTAAACTCAGAGATCTGCCTGCTTCTTCTGCCTCCCAAGTGCTGAGATTAAAATTGTGTGCCACCATGCCTGACGTGTGTATAGGTGTTTTACCTGCATGTATATCTGTGTAATATGTGGGTTTCTTGGTGCCCACAGACATCAGAAGCAGGCCTTGGGTCCGCTAAAACTGTCGTCATGTATGGTTGTGAGCCACCATGTGGTTGCTGAGAATCAAACCCAGGGCTTCTGGAAGAGCAGCCAGTGCTCTTAGCCTCTGAGCCATCTCCCAGGACCTATAAGAATGTTCGTCTTTGAAACAGGAACTTCAAATAACTCAGGATAGCTTCTAATTCCGTGTAGAGAAAGACGACCTTGAACATCTGATCCTCCTGCCTCCTGCACATAAATGCTGAGATCACACAGGTCTGTGCCACCCAGACCTGGTTTGTGCGTGATGTTAAGGATCAAACCCTGGGGCTCTGTTTGCTCTGGAGGAAGTACTTTCTCTCAACTGAGCTACATCCTAGCTGGGAAGGAGGCTTTTGTAATCTCTAAGATTAAAGCAAGCCAAGCGAGACAGAGAATGTTCACACCATGCAGCTGCTGAGTCACCGGCCTGCCAAATCTCACTCCCACTGTGTGGATGAGAAAGTTGAGGCTTGCATGGGGGAGGATGTACAGGCTTATGCTTTTGTGGGGTTGGGGAGGGGGAGGATGCACAGGTGGCAGGCTCAGAGCCAGGAATCGACCCTGACCTGACATGAGTTTTCCAGACACTAGGGGATTCCTCCAAAAGTCAAAGTCTCCATTAGAATCTACCCTTTGAGTGACAGGGCTCCTTCTTAAGATGAAGATATATATTTTTCTGTCTGTCCCTCCCTCCCTTCCTTTCTCCTCATTATTGTTGTTGTTGTTATTTTAAAGATCTATTTATTGGTTTTACATACACAAGTACACTGTCACTTTCTTCAGACGCACCAGAAGAGGGCATCACTGGATCCCATTACAGATGTTTGTGAGCCACCGTGTGCTCTTAACCACTGAGCCATCTCTCCACCCCAGTACTTGCATCTCTTAGACCTGAGGTGGGACTTCCCAAACTCCAGCCTTAGCCCAATTCTCTTTGTAATCTCAGCTCTGTGGAAAAACAGTCTTGGTCTGTCCACCGTGGCCACTCTGCTTCCTGTCGTAGCTTTTGCTTTCCCTGGGCAGACAAAAGGTCCTGGCCCTCGCACTGTGCCGTTTAGTGGTGTGATATGTGGCTTGCTGCTTGCCACACTTCTTACAGACAGTCTGGCAGGCTTTAGGAGCAGTCCCCATGCCCTCCTCCCCTTCCCATGCCCTCTTTCCCTTCTTCAGGAACTCTCTCTTCCAGTATAAACAGCAGGAGTTCCAGTGTTTCTAGAAAACATTGCTTTTACCTACCCTGTTCTACCTGGATGGCGTCTCCCACCCCACCCCCACAATGCTGGGAATTGAACACAGGACCTTACGCATGTTAAATATACACCTTCCTGGTGATCTGGGACCGTTGCTGTTGTGCTGTTTAAAAAAAAATAGTGGGCTGGAGAGATGGTTCAATGGTTAAGGGCACTGACTGCTCTTTCAAAGGTTCCGAGTTCAATTCCCAGCAACCACATAGTGCTCACAACCATCCATAATGGAATCTAATGCCCTCTTCTGGTGTATCTGAAGACAGCAACAGTGTACTCACATAAACAAAATAAATAAATCTTTAGAAAAAAACAAAAAAAATAGTTTCAATTTATTTTCAAAGTATGTAGATTCATGTCAGGAACCAGTGACAAGGCTGGGCAGTGGTGGCGCACGCCTTTAATCCCAGCACTTGGGAGGCAGAGGCAGGTGGATTTCTGAGTTCGAGGCCAGCCTGGTCTACAGAGTGAGTTCCAGGACAGCCAGGGCTACACAGAGAAACCCTGCCTCAAAAAACAAACAAACAAACAAAAAAACAACAACAACAAAAAAAGAAGGAACCAGTGACATAACATGTGTGGCTCAAAATTGAAAGGATTCAAAAAGCTGTTTCCCAGCAGGCCTGGCAGCGCAGGCCTATGGTTTCAGAATCCCAAGGCAGAAGGAAGAGGGTTTTGAGTTTAAGACCAGCCAGGGAGAAACAGCAAGACTCTGTCCCACAAGCAAACCGAATCAGGATAGAGTGAAAGATGTTTAGTGAAGACTCTTTTCTACTCTGACCTTGGGCCATTCTGTCCCTAAGCCCTACCGTGTGACTTCACTGTTTCTACTTTCCTAGCCAGGCTGCCTTCCGGTGAGCATTACTTATATTTAATATATCATACTCTTCCTGTCATATTTATATACACTTTTATATACGCTTCCCCACTTTCTCTCACAAATGATTCAGATAGCATTACCCTGCTCGTGTGTATGTGTGTGTGTGCATGTGTGTATATATATATGTGTGTGTGTGTGTAGATGTATATATGTGTATGTGTGTGTGTGTGTAGTGTGTGTATATATATGTGTGTGTGTATGAATATATATGTGTGTATATATATGTGTGTGTGAATATATATGTGTGTATATATATATGTGTGTATGTGTATATATATATGTGTGTGTGTGTGTGTGTATGTATATGTTGGGGTAAATCTCCAACCCAAATAGGACTGACCAAAGAAAACACAACTCAATGATTATGAATACAAACTGCACACCTAGATTGGGCAGATTTACCACTACCCTATTTTATTCCCCATCTATGAGAGCCCTTATAACTTGTGGTTTTTCAAGGCTAAGTCCTTTTCCTCCATTGTCCTAACACCTCTCTCTCCTCTGGTCATCTTCCACCTTCTTTCCAGTCACCTCCTCCCCTTCCTCTCATTCTTCCCTCCCCTTCTTCTTTTTCTCTCCTCCCCTTCCTCTCTTCTTCTCCCAGCTCCACCTCCTCTTCTACTGCCCAATCACGGAGCTCCACTGCGAATACAATGTAGCAGAATAAGTATCTTGCTACATGTATGTATGTGTGTATGTATGTATGTGGGATTATTTCATTTCAGAACATAACAATCTTCCTGAATCTTTTGTGTGGCTGCATAGTTGTCCATTTTGGAACTATATGTCATTTATTTGACCAATCCTCTAATATCCAGGACTGATAGATATTTGGATTGTTAATATATCCATTCACTTTTTCTGAGGCAGTATCTTTTTATGTAGTCTATGTTGGCTTTCTCCCTCAGCTTTTGTTATACTGAGAGATCAGATCTTGGGTTCAGACTCCATCCTAGAGAACCTGACCTCAGGTTGAACTCTCTCGCACCAGTTTCCAGGTTATCGCGCCCCCCCCCCCCCCAAACTTGTGCTTCCAGGTTACAAGCCTGCCCCTGGCACTTCACTTTCTAACAACCACCAATCAGAAGAGCAGAAGTTAAGTTTATGGTTTGGCTCCCAGCACCAGCCAGTTATGTTAAAGGCCAACCAAGTTCCACAGTGGCCCCTCCAATCAGATGTGCGCCAGGATAGAACCCCCTGCTTACTCACCAGTTCCTATAAAACCTTACCCTGCTGAGAGCTCAGGCTTCACACACACACACACACACATCCCCCTGCCCCTCCAACATCCTGCTGTGTCAGAGAAGGCAGTGTATCCCAAGCTCAACGATTGCACAGGACCCAGCTCCTTGGTGGTCTTTTGGGGTTACGAAACGGGCACAACAATACTGGAGTTACTGACCTTTGCCACCATGCCCAGGTTTATCTTTAGCTTTTAAACACACTAGGAGCACTGGCTGCTTGCTCTTCCGGAGGACCTGGGATTGATTCCCAGCACCCACATGGCTGCTTACAACATCTGTAACACCAGTTCCAGGGGACCCAGTGTGCTCACAAAGGCACACAGTGAAAGCAAAACATCCATGCACATAAAATAAAAAGAAAGAAATAAAAAGAAGTTATATATATAAAAAAAAAAAAAAAAAAAAAAAACAGTTGAGCAGTGAGTAGTGGTGCATGCCTTTAATCCCAGCAGAGGTAGGTGGATGTCTAAAGAGTGAATCCTAGGACACCCAGGAACACATTCTTCTCAGAAAGAATGTCTCAAAAAAAAAAAAAAAAAAACCAAATAAATAAAAAATAAAAAAGCCAAACAGATTAATTAATTAATTAATACAAGACATGTCAGATGATGAAGGTAAACAAGCCAGGATAGGGAGGTGTGTCTAGTGAGGAACACAGACAAGAATCTTGAGGTAAAACATCTAGGATTAGAATGGCAGGACATGAGCAGCCAAGCAAGATCTCTGAAGAATATTTCAGAAAGAAAGTGCTCAAAGCTTTGAAGGCACTAAGTTAGAGCAAGTTTTCTGGGCTGAAGCAGCAAGACACAAACCAAGTAAGACAAAGAGTGCTTTCGTATACACGCATGGTGACGTGGGATTCAGCGCCACCAAAAATAAAACAAGAAAAGGTTATGAACCCAGAACTATGGCCATTTTAAACTAATATTGAGGGATTCTGCTACCTGATGGGAGAGTGTCATGATGGGAAAAGGTATGAAGTCTGAAGACATTGCTTTGGTCCTTGGATCAATCCACGCCTGAAGCCGTCTGAGGGGAATAGTGTCCTCTATAATAGATTCCTGCCATAATGTATGTACCTGGAGCAAGAGAGCAAAGCAGCCACACAGTGAAGATTTTTATCCCTTCAAGAGATCCTGGGAGCAAATCTCCCCCATGAGGAACCTCCAGATGAGGATATGGGCAGTCAGTACCCACACCCCAGCAGAGGTCACACACCCTGTGTTCCGCTCCTGAACACGGGAAATTGGGGTTACCCATCCTATGACTGTAAACTGCTAAGTGTGTGGTAATTTGTTGCACAACTGTAGAAATCAAGCCAAGGGATTTGAGGCCTGATGCCAGAAAGAAAAAAAAAAAGAGAGAGAGAGAGAGAGAGAGAGAGAGAGAGAGAGAGAACTGACTTGCTGTGTTTGAGAGACGTCAAACAGGATGAAGACCTGGTTGGCCCCAGCATAATGAACTGGGGAGACAGGATAAAGACCAGGTTTCAGATGAAACCCTGTGATCAGTTTGGGTTTTATTCCAAATGTAATGGGGGGGGGCTACCAGAGTAGAGCTGCTGAGACCTAATTTGCATTTTTCCAAGGTTGCATTGTAAGCCAGTTGTTTCAGTCTTAGGGATTTAGCTGAGAGAAAGGAAACCATAGGTCCACACGGAAACTTCAAATGGGATAGCAAATTTACTCCTAGTCGACCAGGCTGGAAAAACCACCTCAGTGTTCATCAACGGCACAGTGCAGAAACGGGTTCTGGTATGTCCATACAATAGAGTACTACTGAGCAATGAAAATGAACAAACCACTGATCCCTAACACAGATGAAGCTCACCAACATGCTGTGCCCAAGAAGGCAGACCTCCCCCCATGAACCCCAAAAAGATACCCACCTGAAAAAACATAAAAAAGAGAAAATGCAAAGTGGACACGGAGGTAAATTCAAGAGATGGAGAGGCAAGAGGCTCAAGAGGTCTGGGTCATCATTGGCTACATGTGGAGTTTTGAGGCTACCCTTGGCTACGTGTCTGAAAAACAAAACAATCAGAATATTCAAACTAATCTATAAGGACAGAAAACAAATCAATGATGATAGCGGAGAATGGGAGAAGTTGATTGCAAAGGAGCAGCAAGGGCAGATGGAATGTTCTAGAACTTGACTGAGATGGTTACACAAAGCTATACTCTCACTGAGCCCCGTGCACTAACAATTGCTGTTTGTTCTGAGACAGGGTCTCCCGATGTCGCTGAGGGCTGACCTCCAATTCACGACCATCCTTTTGCAGGGTTGTTTACTGCATTTACTGCACTTATTACTGCGCAAATTACATCTCATTAGGTACAAATTATACCTCAGTAAAATGGCTTTTAAAAACGATGACATTGTGGGGTGGGCGTGGTGGGTCACGCCTTTTAATCCTAGCACTCAGTAGGCAGAGGCAAGTGGATCTCTGTGAGTTCAAGACCAGTCAGTCCAGTCTACGCAGGGACTTCCTTCAGGCCAGCCAGGGCCACATAGTGAGACTTTGTTTCCAAAAAAAAAAAAAAAAAAAAAAAAAAATCGTAGGCAATGGTATCCTTTAATCCCAGCACTTGAGAGGCAGAGGCAGGCAGATCTCTGTGAGTTCAAGACCAGCCTGGTCCACAGAGTGAGTTCCGGGACAGCCAGGGTTTCACAGAGAAACCCCGTCTCAAAGAAACAAACAAGCCAAAAAAAAAAAAAAAAAAAAAAAAAAAAAAAAAAAAAAAAAAAAAAAAAACCAAACCAAACCAAAACGAAAATAAATAAATAAGAGCTATGGTGCTGGCTTCTTGCTGGGAAAATAAATAAATAAGAGCTATGGTGCTGGCTTCTTGCTGGAAGCATCCAGTTCAATTTGAAGGTTAATTAATTGCCCACGCAGGAGGATGACAGAATAGTTAGAGAGAAAAAACAGAAAGTAGAAGTAGAAATGGCGGAGCGATAGAGGCTCAGGGGCGGTGTGCCTGGCAAACACGGGGGCCGCTCTGATACAGAGGCGACTGAGGATGGAGTGTTGGAGGTGACTCATCTTCCCTCATAGGGCCATGTGATCCTTTTAAGGATTCCACTGTTTGGTCTTGGGCATGCTAGGCAAGCCCGAGCTATCTAGGTCTCCCAACGAGCCACACATCCACACCCCTTACGTATAACTTCTGACCCAGCATTTCCGCTTGTAGGAATCAATGACCTTCTTGAAGACTATGCTCCAAGATTTAGCTACAGGGGAGGTCTCCTCAGCCTCGTTAATTACGGAGCCGGCGAGGAGAGAATTCCATTTAACCAAGGCGTTGGTTAAATAAATGCTGGCTCAGGCACACCCCTCAGCACTGCTAGGTCGCGTGCCCAGTAAGCCCGATCTACAGCGTCGTCGGTTCTCAACCATTCGGAATGCAGTTAACCCTTTAACACAGTTCCTCATGCTGTGGCAACCCCAGCCATAAAATCATTTTCTATGCTACTCTATAAACTGTAGTTTTGCTACTGTTATGAATCAAAAATAACTGTGTTTTCCGAGGGTCTTAGGCAACGCCTGTGAAAGCGTGCCAAACGGATCGACGAGACCCACAGGTACTGTTGATCTAGAAACTGGAGTTGGGGGTTGGGTAGCTCAGTTTATTTTATTTTATTTTATTTTATTTTATTTTATTTTTTTGGTTTTTCGAGAAAAGGTTTCTCTGTATAGCCTTGGCTGTCCTGGAACTCACTCGGTAGACCAGGCTGGCCTCGAACTCAGAAATCCGCCTGCCTCTGCCTCCCAAGTGCTGGGATTAAAGGCGTGCGCCACCACCGCCCGGCTGGGTAGCTCAGTTTAGTGTTTGCCCAGCGTTTACGAAACTCTGGGTTCAGTCTTCAGCACTGCACAGACCCAGAAATGGTGCACCACACCTGCATTCTTAGCACTCTTGCATAGCAAGAGGATCAGTGTTCAAGGCCATCCTTGAATACATGTTTGCTTTAAGGCCATCCTGGGATACATGAGACCTAAACCAAAACAATAACAAAATAAGATAATAGTATAAAAGCCTACTGGTCACATTATTTGATTATAAATAATTTTAATTTTGTCTCTTAGTTTATTTTTTTTTTTTAAGATTTATTTTTCGGCTATGTGTGTGTTTTGCCTGCATGTATGTGTGTGTATCACCTGCATGCAGTGTCCACAGAGGCCAGAAGAGGGCAGACAGATATTAACAGCCATGTGAGCATTGAGACTCAAATCTGGGGTCTCTGGTGGCCCCCTCATCCTGCTTGCCTAGCATGCCCAAGACCATAATCCCCAGCGGGATCCTTATTGTTGAAACCTTTTCCCTACAGTGTGTGACTTCCAGGAGTTTACTCTCCCAAATTTTTTTTCCTTAATTCCCTCTGTCTTCCCAGAGTCAGTTAGGACATTGCTGATGAATGGGTGTTTAATACATGTAATCCATACACTCATTTAATACATGTAATTCATACTCTCATCAGCTCAAGACAGATGCTCACTCTGTAGCCTTGGCTATCCCAGAAGTCACTACATAGACAGATCAGGCAGCCTGTGTTTGCATTGCTCCTCCTGCCTGCATCTCCTGAGCTGGATTACGGGTAAGCACCACTCGGACCACTTTTTAGTTTAAGAATTTTTATTTATTTTATGTGTATGAGTGCACTGTCGCTGTCTTCAGACACACCAGAAGAGGGCATCGGATCCCATTACAGATGGTTGTGAGCCACCATGTGGTTGTTGGGAACTGAACTCAGGACCTCTTGGAAGAGCAGTCAGTGCTCTTAACCACTGAGCCATGTCTCCAGCCCCTAATTTTAACTTTTTAAAGATAGCAGTTTACAGCCAGGCAGTGGTGGAGCACACCTTTAGTCCCAGCGCAAGGGAAGCAGAGGCAGGCAGATCTCTATGAGTTCGAGGCCAGCCTGGTCTACAAAATGAGTTCCAGGACAGCCAGGGTTACACACAGAAACCCTGTCTTGAAAAACCAAAAATCAAAAACCAAACCAGTCAGTGAAACAAACAAACAAAAATAAAACAAAGACTAGCTGTGTGTTGTGATCCGTGCCTTCAAGCTCAGAACTCAGGAAGCAGAAGGAGATGAATGTCTGTGAGTACGGCTAGTCTGGCTACATAGTCAACTTCCAGTCCAGTCAGAGTTATAAAGTGAACCCTCCGGAGAGACAGGGTTTCTTTGCAGCCAGTCAATTACAAAGTGCACCCCCCACCCCCCCAGGGTTCTCTGTGTAGCCTGGGTTGTTCTGGAACTTGCTCTGCAGACCAGACTGGCCTTTAACAGAGATCCATCTGGCTCTGTATCCCAAGGGCTGGGACTAAGGTCTGTACCACCACCACCCCGCAACTGTGGCTCACACTCTGTGGTTAGTGGATGCTGTTTAGTTCCCAGTGCTCACTGGGGATCTGGGCTGTGGCTCAGTGGTATTGTTGGTCTCCAGGTCTAGGGTCAGCTCAAGACACAGGGACTTTGAGTCGAGACTGCATCTTTCTGAGTATTCCCGAGGCAGGCAGTTTCCAGACTGGACTTCTGCTAAGGGATCCAGGTGTCCAGGCTCTCTGGTGGGCTGCTCTGTGTTTGTGGGCTCTGAGTTTCTGCTTGCCCCATCCTGTTTACTTCCTCCTGGTCTTTCACAAGCATCGAATCCTAATTTGATCTCTGTCTGCCTGGAGAACCTGGTCTGACGCAGAAGGACTTGGTGTCTTCATTCCTGAGAAAGAAGAGGGAGCTGAACTTGTGTGTGCGGGAGTTTTCATATACAGTCCACAGGCTACTACCAGCCTCTCTCCTTTATTTTTATTTAAATTACTTGTCTTAGTTACCTTTTCAATTGTGACAAAACACCGTGATCAAGGCAGTTTATAGAGCAGTTTATCAGAAGCTTGCAGTTTCCATGGGTGTGCCCACGATCATCAAGGTGGGTAGCATTGGCAGCAGGCAGTTGGGCTTGGTGCTGGAGCCATAACTGAGAGTTTGGGTCTTGATCTATGAAAAGGAAGCAGACAGAGAATAGGCTGTTGAAACTTAAAAGCTTGCTTCCTAGTGACACGCCTCCTCCAACAAAGACCACACATCCCAGTCCTTCTCAAACAGTTCCGCAGGCTAGGGAACCAAGTATTCAAATATACAAGCCTATGGGTCCAATCTCATTCAAACCACCAGAGTACTCTCTTTCTCTCTATTATTAGGAGTGGGAGTACTGCAGATTAAACCCAGGGCTTCAGGCATTAGGCAGGTGCTTTGTCACTGAGATAAAAAAAAAAGTTTTTGTTTTGTTTTGTTTTGTTTTTTGTTTTGAGACAGGGTTTTTCTGTCAGTCCTGGAACTCACAGAGATCCACCTGCCTCTACCTCCTGGGTACTGGAATTAAATGTATGTGCCATCATGCCTGGCCAAGAGTTTAAATTTTTATTTATCAATTATTTCAGATAGAGTCTTATATAGCCCAGACTAGCCTCATAATTAATATGTAGCCAAGGATGGCCTTGAATTTTTTATTCTTCTGCTTCTACTTCCTAAGGGTTAGGATTAAAGTCCTATGTCACTATGTTGGGCTGGTCTTGCTGCATGCATGTAAATATGTATGTATGTATGTATGTATGTATGTATGTATGTTTTGAGACAAGGTCTTATATAGCCCTGGCTGGCTTTGACCTGAACTGACTGTGTTAATAAGAACGACCTTGAACTCCTGATTGACAAGAGACTCTAGCTAGTAAATTCTTGGATTATAGCCTTGTACCACCACACTCAGTATGTGTGTGTTTATTTTAAAAAGTTTTCAAAGTTTTGAAATTTTAAGACAGGTCTCTCCATAAGTTGCCCAGGTTGGCCTTTACTTTTTCTGTAGTCCAGACTAACCTTTGAAATTTTGCCTGTCTCTCAACTAGCTGAGATTATAGGCCTGAGCTACGACACCAGGCTTTTATCATCCAGTTTCTAAGAGTAGCGGACCAGAGCCCCCTAGGCAGCCTTGCCAGGTTCCCGGAATGACATTTTGGTAGTTTTTGCTTTTCTGTAATGTGGGGTATCTCTGTCCTGTGCAGAATTTTGGCAGTCTCTAGGAAGGGAGAAGCGGAAAAAGGGGTAAAATGAAAGGTTTTATAACCTCCGAAGTACTGGATCTGGGGTCAGACTTGGTCGCAGACACTGTAGATCTTAGCAGTCAGGAAGCCGGGGCAGAAAGGTCTCAGGTTCCAGGTCGGCTGGAGGTACAAAGAAATCCTGTTTCACAAAAACTACGTCTCGGATTCTACTCTGGGGTGATTGTCACTGCCATCAGTACAGAGGGCAACCCAAGGATCGTCCCAAGGCTCCAGGCAAGCCTATTTAATCCTCCTGGGAGGTGACCTACGGGGACTCTAATAGAGGGACAGGTGGACAAATCTGACTCCCTCACCGAGTGACAAATCTGCCAGAAGGTCGGTCAGACTGAACAGAGGTTCATGGCCCGGAGAAGCCTCCAGCCCGTTTAGCCGCCAGGGGGCGCCACCATCACGCTCAGCTTTCGCCCCCCACCCCCCGCGGGATTGGGCGTGCTCCCGGTCGGCGGCGGGGCGTGGCCAGCGTGCGCGCGGGGGCGTGGCCAGCCTGCCTCGGGCGCGCGCGGCGGCTGCGGCGGCAGTGGCGGAGGAGGCAGCGCGGCAGCGGGTTCCGTTCCGGGCCGAGGCTGGACGCGGAAAAGTTGCGGGGCGGCGAGGAGCAGCCCCGAGACGGGCAGCGAGGGCGACATCGAGCCGGGGACCGGCGTCTGAGGACCAGCCATGGACGACCTCGGTGAGTGCCGGAGGCGGAGGGCGGAGCGGCCGGGGCCCGGCGGCCGCCGATCCCACCCTGGCGCCCGGCTGGGCTGCGGTGCTTGCAGCCCGGGGCTGTGCGGGCCGCTCTTCGCTGCGGTGCCTGAGGACCCCCGATCTCACACTGGGGTTCAGGGACCCGCCTTGTGGAAAGGCGCCCCGCTCTCCGGGGCAGACCTCCTCAGCTGCGGGACCCTCAGTTTGCTTCCCCGCTTCCCCACCCCCACCTCAGAGCGGCTGCCTACGGACTCGGTCTCAGAGGCTGTTTCTTCTATGAGCCCCCTTCCCCCGCTGTACCCTCCAGGCCACCTCCTACTTTACAGACCGCCCCCGCTTCAGGGATATAGCCCACCCGTTTCATATCACAGCCCACGGAAGAGCTTGTGAGGACCACACCCCCATTCTAATGACAAGTGTCCCGGGCTACTGCATAGACACCCCCCCACCCCACTGCTTCAAGTCTAGTCACCTTGTATTACAAGATCAGTCCTCCTCCTTCAAGTCTAAACTTAGAAAGGCAAGTTTGGGGGGTGGTGGCTTATGACTCCCCGCCTCTCACCCACCTTTCCCAGACCCTGGTGAAATGCCAGAGGAATGAGCAGGGGAATGGGCCTCAGGCAGTGGCCATCACTGAACGTGTCCTGGCTGGCAAGGTCCCCCACCCCCAGCATCAGGACTGCTGGAAGTCGCACAGGTAAAGAGGACAGGATACCCAGAACAGAGTTTCACTGTCCTCGTGTTATCAGAGCCCGATGGCTGTTCTTTTCAGTCCACACTTGGTCTGCTGTTAGGACAGAGGAAAGAAAGACTCTCCTGGAAGTGGATTTTAAACCCAAGGGAGTTGATTCAGGGGTTCTAGGAATGCCCTGTGTATCCCAGAGTGAAGGAGTTCCCTGTCTTTCTCTCCCAGTAGTGCCCCTCAGTTGAGGAGGTGTGTGTGGGATAAGTTCCTTCTCTGTAGGAGCCTTGTCTTCACTCTCTGGACTGTGGATGGCTTGTGTGGCCACTGGTGCCATCCGTGTCCCTGGCTCTGAGGAGCAGATTCACTAGATAAGACTGAGGGGTCCTCTCAAGCAGCACAGGGTACCAAGTTAAGACCGGGCGTTTCTAGTCACTGGCTGCAGTTTTTTTGTGGGACCAGGGAGCCCCTGAAACATCCTGGAGCTAGGGGGGAGGGGGTTGTTTGGTCTTGCTTGTTTCAGGGAGTGGGCCCGCTGCCAAGCATAGTTACGCCTTTGGGTCAGGCTTGGCACATACATTCCGAACGCACTCAAGGTTGGCGTAGCTTCCAGGCAGGTATTTTTCATTTTTATATTCTTCCACATAAAAATACCTAAGCCAAAAAGAGGCCGGGGCGGTGTGCTGTGGAGGAGGCATCTGAGAGCGACAGTGTTTCCCCTGGTGGGAACTAGAGCTGAAGCCTCGTCACAGCACCTCAGATGCCTTGAGGACCCTGCTTGCTTCTGGACAGTCCCCGTGCTGTTTGAGGGACTGAGAAAGTCTTTGTAGTCACTGCAGAGTCCGGAATTCCCGGCTTCTGACTGACTGTCTTCCATTTAGGGCCAGCACACTGAGTTGTCTTTGAAAGGAAAGAGTGTGTTCTGGCAGACTGGGGACTGCAGGGAGCGAAATGGGCTGTTTATGGAGTGAGTACTTACTTACCCATGCCTGGCTTTGTCCTGTCCCCACAGCCATTGCCACCACCATTACCTCTTTTTAACAAACCGAGAAGGAAGAGACCAAGAGAGGCTGATTCTCTGACCCAAGGCTGCACAGCCAAGAAACAAATAAGTCTGTGCCCGGAAGGGAAGCCTGGTCCCTGGGCAGCTCCTGTGTACAAACATATACATTCCTTCCCCCCCTACCCCCCCCAGAAGGGGGCGAGCAGGCGCTGGCAGTAGAGGTGGCAGCTGGTGGTGGCTGCCACCTGTGACTTCTGCTGCCTTCTCTAGACTCGCCAGTTGCTTGATCCATGCTACTCCACTTCCTTGGTCTGAGCTCTCAGGGGGCCGTTCTGCCTGGCTGACCGGAGCTCAGAGTTGGGGGAGTTGATGTGCAGGAGGGGAGAAGAATTTGCTTCTCAGCCCAGGCAGTCAGCTGTCTGGATGGCTGCTCGGCTCCCTGCCCCCCTGCCCGTCAGCTGTTTTCCTAAGTTAGGACGGGCTACGATGACCGGCCCTCTTGTTTTTATTTGTGTCTCAAGAGAGATCTCAACCCCGAACCTCCTGGTCACTTCACGTGGGGCGATAGTTTAAGGTGATCTCCCTGTGGCAAGGCCGTGGGGTGTGTACCTCCATGATAGCTCTGTTTTTTGGCTTGAAGTAAAGACAAAAAAAAAAAAAAAAGAAAGAAAGAAAAAAAAAGATAAACTGAAGGATTCTTCCCCTCTTCATAGTGGCCAGTGAGAGAGTCACCATGTGCTGTTTAATAAGTTACAAATTTATAGCTCATTTTGCAGGAAAAAAAAATGTAAACACAGCGAGTCCTGCCCCCTCCGCTCGTTCCCTGCGTTTTGAGCTCTTTGGTGGCTTTTCTCATTAGAACTTAGACGCTGGTTTGGCCCAGAGCTCATTCTGTTCAAGTTCTGGCCGGAGTTTCCTGGACAGAGTGCTCACAACACAGATGCACTCGGGTTCTGCTTCCTGCCCTGGTTCTCCTCTCTCTCCATGTTCACGTTGGTAATGTATTTGGGGAGGCCGTGACCACAGTGAGGCCTGACAGTGATCCCTCCTGCTCCGCTGGAGACAGGCCCTGTGCACAGCACTTTTTTTTTTACTACCACAGTTGAGAGGGAGTTTTTTTTTTTTTTTTCCTCTCTCTTTCTCAGATGGAGAAACCTGAGCTGGGATGTTCTATGGCAGAGCTGGCTGGGGTTTGAACCTAGACTGGTCCAATTCTGGATCTGGTTGTCTTAATCAGTAAAGCAGCAGCAGGAGCTGATACTAATCAGGGAGTGAACCCAGAGGCCTGCTGAGTAACTGATAGTTACCTCTAAAGTTTCTGTCCGGCTAGGCTGGGAGGTCCCCAGGAAATGGCTTGATAGCTTGGCCCTCTCCTCCATGATGGAGGACACAGCCAGCTGTTGGCAGTGTCAAGTCTGCTGGAATCTGGACATGTCTCATTTCAGCTCCTCAGCAGGCTTGACCCTTTGGAAAACAGAGCCTCATTGTGTTTGGGGGTGATGCTGGGGGGGGTCAGGGAGCTGCCTGGGGCATTCCGGGCTACAGAGCTGCCTAGTCTCCATGGAAAATCTGGCCTTAAGGCTTGCCTGTATGTGGTACCTCTGTGTGTTAGGCCTGGGCCAGGGCAGAGGCTAGACCTGTGACATCTAGTGGTGGGGCAGCAGTGCCCTGCTGGTAAGGATTCCCGGCTTGGATTCAAACCTTAGGTTCTGTTTGATTGCAGATAACCTTTTCTGATAAGGGCACCACAGATGGGATGGATAGGATGGAAAGCTGTGGGCTCTGGGCGGGGCGAGGCTATCACCACGGCTATCATGCAGAGGGTGATAGTTTTCTGATGGAACGCTGCGTGTTCCTTCTTTCTGCTTCTTCAGGGGTGGCCGTGTGTTGCAGAGACCGGGCCAGTCATTGGCTGGAAGGGTCTGACAATGGCCAACACTTGCTGCGGCCCTGTGTGGCCTCTTTCCTGTGTGCTCATCTCTGGTGGAGCGTCTTGTGGTCTTTACCTTGTCTCGAGGCCAGAGGTGTTGAAGAACTTCTTCCAGGCATCACACAGCCTTTTACTGAGGCTGCTCTGGGCTCAGGGCCTTCATGAATAAAAATAACATCTATGGGGCACATTTAAAAAAAAATTGTTTTTAAAGTCAAGGTTTCTCTGTGCCGCTGTAGCTGTCTTGGAACTTGCTATGTAGACCAGGCTGTCCTCAAACCCACTGAGATTCGCCTCAGCCTCCCAAGTACTGGAATTAAAGATGAGTGCCACCGGGTCTCACGTACGGAACACTTTAAAAACCACGTGCACAGCTCTGTGACAACGCAGAACGCTGTTTTAAAATCCACACGTGCAGAGCTCGCTCCCGAGACATTTCTTTTGTACTTTCGTGCAAGCACAGCTGGGCATCTCGCACCAATGTCTGCCACACAGCTCCTACGGAATAAGCTCTCTTGTTCTTAGTAGTTACCACTACCCACTGCTGAAGGAAGGCACTGACACGGGGGGGTGAGCCCCTCGCCCGGGTGCTACAGGTAGTGAGGGGCAGGATCAGGAGTCGAGTCCAGGTCGACTGACTGTAGAGTAGAAATTGTGTTGATCGATTGATCTACCATCTATCCATCTATCATCTATGTATCATCTCATCTATCTGTCTGTCAATCATCTGTCATCTATCTGTCATCTATTTGTCTATCATCTATCTACTTATCTATCATCTATCTATCTATCTATCTATCTATCTATCTATCCATCCATCCATCCATCCATCCATCCATGTAGATAACTGTTTTGAGATAGGGTCTACCTTGTCTTGGTTGTCCTGGGAGTCCCAGAGATCCACCTTTCTCTGCCTCCCAGTGCTGGGACTAAAGTTGTGCGCCACCATCGTCTGACTTTCTTTTCGTTTTGTTGTTTAGATAGGGTCTCATCCTGTTGTCCAGACTGGTGTTGAACATGTGAACCTCCTGCCTCAGCTTCTGGATTAGCTAGGATTGTAGGTCTGTGTCCCCAGGCCTGGCTCCAGAAATCTTTTCTGTTCGTCTCTTCCCTCGGTCCTTCCATGGGGACTCAAGAGGAGCTGAAT
This sequence comes from Arvicanthis niloticus, assembly GCF_011762505.2. Taxonomy (NCBI): domain Eukaryota; kingdom Metazoa; phylum Chordata; class Mammalia; order Rodentia; family Muridae; genus Arvicanthis; species Arvicanthis niloticus. The sequence goes on from NC_133432.1 coordinate 6,235,337, forward strand.
GGCACTGGTGGCTGTTGCTAGATAGAGGCCTCCATTCAGCCCTCGCCAGCCACCGTCCCAGTCACCTGTACCCTTGACACAGAGCTGTGGGCTTAGAGTCCAGCTGCCAGAAGTCAGTGTCTCCGGGGCAGCAGCTTTTCTCTCTGAGCCACAGGTCCTGGCCTATCCTGCACGGACACATTCTCTGTCTTCATTCGGGTGCACACACTCTCTGTCACTTGACACACTTGTTTCTAGTGGGCAAGCTGTTAACAGTGTCATGGTGGGCTTCGTGTGATGACCTAAGCCTTTACCATAGTAATCTGGAGGCCGAGGCAGGCAGCTCTCTGTGAGTTCCGGGCCCGCTTGGTTTCCATAAGGCGCTCCAGGCCAGCTGGGGCTCCGTAGTGAGACCCAGGCTCAAAAGGAGAAAGAAAATGCTGAGTGAAGAAAGAGAATGGGGTGTCTGTGGGGATAGGAGAAATAGGGGGGTGGGTGGGAGAATTACAAAGCTGAGATGTTGACTAAACAGCTCACTGGAAGGAAAGGCTGAGGTTTGTTTCTTCTCCAAGTGTAAGCCCCTCTCCGCTCGCCTCATGGCTGGCCTCAGTAGACAGTCACACCCGGTAGGTTTCCAGCTGACTGGTTGCCTAACCAGTGGGGCTTAGCGCTGGCTTCCCTAGAGAGGCCTCGGACACCGGCCAGTAGCAGGCAGATATGCCATTGGGAAGGCCTCCCACAGCCCCAATGGCCCCATCTTCCCTTGAAGATGGCCTTTAATGCTTATTTCTGGTGTGATTGTGGTATTGTGGTTTGTGGGATCATCTTTCTTAGGGGAAAGTAGGAGTGTCATGAAGCCTACACTGTTTGTTTGTTTCCTGGAACTTACTATGTAGACCAGGCTGGCCTTTGAACTCAAAGAGATCTGCCTGCCTCTGCCTCTGAGGGCTGAGATTAGAAGGGTATACAACTACACCTGGCTTTAGTTTTAAATGATATAGTAAAAACAAAACAAAACAAAACAAAACAAAACAAAACAACTCAAAGTCTCACATATCCTTGGAATCTGTAGGGGATTGGTTGGTCCAGTGCATCCCGGCCCCTCATCCTCAGGTCCAGTGCGTCCCGGCCCCTCATCCTCAGGTCCAGTGTGTCCCGGCCCCTCATCCTCAGGTCCCTATAAATGCACCTTTGTACGCTTTTTCTAAAAATACATTTGTTAGCATTTATTTACTTTATGTGTATGAGGGCTTTGGTTACATGTATGTCTATGTGCCATGTACGCCCTAGAAGTGAGTTACAGGCTGCCGTGGACTGACGTGGGTACTGGGAATCGAACCTGGGTCTTCTGTAGGGACGGCCAGTGCTCCGAACCTTCAGACCCCGATGTGGTTTTTTTTTTTTTTTTTTTTGAAGATAGTGCCTTATAGTCCAGGTTAGCTTCAGAATTCAGCCTCAGGTCCTACGTGGTACAAGGAGAGAGCCCCCTCTTACAGATTGTCCTCCGAGCTCCACAGATGTGTGGCAGCATGTGTCTCAGTGTACTACCCCCTCCCCCAACAAATTAATGTTCAATTTAAAAAAATAACGGAAAACCCCACCCTGTTCAACCTCTGATCTCCACATGGACTCAGACCCTTGCACGTATGAACATATATTTGCATGCATGGACCCTTCCCCCAGCTTAAAGCATTTCTGGATTACTTAGAATACCTGATTGATGTCAGTGCTTGTAATTGGTGACTGTACTGCCTTGTTTAGGTTGTTTAGGAAGGAAGAACAAGAAAGAATTCTGTGCTCAGTTAGCAGATGCAGTGTTTTCCGTATTTCCCTGTCCTCCGTTGTTGAATCTGTAGATACAGCACCCATGCAGGGGGCCGATTGTACATGGGTTTATACCTGCACGTATGTGGATATGTGTGCACGTAGAAAGCATGTCCCATACATTTGCATGGGGTGGCCGAGTGTTCATGTCTGAATCTGAGTGGTAGGTACACGCTTGTGTGGTTTTCAGTTTCTCCGCGTGTTTAGACACAGATGACAGGTATTGGAAAAGAGTTCAAAGGCACCTTTTCCATGGTGAACTCTGAGTTGTAGGGCAGTGGGGGGTGCTGGCTTGTGTCTGCCTGTGTTGGCCTTCTGGGCCTGTTGGTGGTGGGAAGAGAACCAGATAGGAGGTATATTGTCAGCTGGGGAGGTAGGGCACAGCGCTCCCTCAGCTGCCTCACATGGTAACGTCTTTAGCCTGTGGGCATGGGGCCCTAGCTTTTACTTGCAGCTTAGTCTGGCCCTTCCGGTTTTCCAGCAGTCTCAGCTCTCCTGGAATCTCCATTCCTCAGGTCCCTCTTGTGTAGTGTACTGAGTCAAAGTTGGGCCCCTTGGGCCTCTAGCTTCTTGGCTGGTGACAGTGGTAGTGTGGATGACTAGAGTCTAGCTCTAGGGGCCCTGTTGGCTCAGAGGCAGAGCTGAGGCCCTTGTGCCTCGCCAAAACCTATTGAGCTATCAACAGGCCCTCTGGAAGTCAGTGGCTCATGGCAGGAGGTGGGGTAGGACTGGGTCTTTGTCCATCAGCATGACTGCTTGGGAGGGGATTGTGGGGGCGTCCTAACCAGGCCTGGATGTGGATGAGGCCTCATACTGCCGATCTCCCGAGTAGCCCTGATGTGTGTTTTATGGGGGAGGGGATGGGGCCTGGAGGAAGCTTTATGTAATCCTTGGCTGGAGCTCAGGTAATTGTTTTAATGAAATGGAATGCAGCTTATTCAGAACTTGCTTGGCAGAAGCAGCCATGTTCTGGTCTGTTTTCTTGTTGAGGAGCTCGGGGTATATGTTTCCAGCTGTTTTGAATCATAGGCTCTGGGTGAGCTGAGCAAGGTGGGCGGAAGCCACTGGGGCGCTCCTTCCTCATGGAGGTCAGGGAGCTCCGTTCAGGCTGCCCCAGTCTTTCTTGGGTATCGGTACATCTCCTGTGTTATTGGGGATCCAGCCTGTGGCCTTGCCTTTGCAAAGCATGCCCTCTGCTACTGAGCTACCCCACCCCAGGGCCAGTGTGCCTCTGTGAATGAGCCATGGAACTTCTGACCCTGAGATAGAGAAACCCTGCTGGAGGCCGGCTGTGGAGGACATGCCAACAGAACACAGGGTGGATGCTGCGCACACAGCAGAAGGCCCTCCGAGAACACTTTGTTTACAGTTTACCCTCACAGCCAGCCCCCCTCCCCTTTTTAAGCAGGTTGATTATTATTTTTTATTTACCGTGTGTGTGTGTGTGTGTGTGTGTGTGTGTGTGTGTGTGTGTGTGAGCGCTTGTGCTTGTCTGTATGTACACCAACTTTATGCAAGTGCCTACACAGGCCAGACGTGGCGGTCACATCCCTTAGAGCTGGAGTATAGGCCCCTGTGAGCCACCTGATGTCATTGCTGGGAATTGAACCTGCATCTTTTGGAAGAGCAGCCAGTGGTTTTAACTGCGGAGCCTCCTATGGGCCCCTTCTCAGGGAAGTGCCTTTAATTTTAAAATCACTCTTATTCATTTACTTACATTTATTCATAAATACATACATTTACTTATTGTGTGTGTGTGTGTGTGAGAGAGAGAGAGAGAGAGAGAGAGAGACAGAGAGACAGAGAGAGAGAGAGAGAGACAGACAGACAGACAGACAGACAGACAGAATGTGTGTGGAGGTCAGAAGATACCTTGCTTGAGTTTTGAGTTTCCCCTTTCTTTTGTGGGTCCTGCGGATTGAACTTTGGTTGTCCGGCATGGGTGACCCTGACCCCACCCAGTGGCATCAGTTTGGCCTACTGTCCCTTGGGACCTTTCGGTCCCAGTCTGTCTCTGTCTTGGCCCCTGATCTGGTTTCCTCTTTTTCAGTTTTTGACACAGCCTGGGACATCCTTGCCCACTTGCTGACACACTTCCTACCCCAGTGGGTGTGTTTTCTTTGCCTCCCCTTCGGTTGCACGTGTCTCTACAGAACCTTCCTGGTCACTTCTCTCCGTAGGTGCCTCTTGAGTGGGAGCACCTCCCTGCTTCCCCTGAAGATTTCTCTGGGCTGGTTTCCCCTTGTTTATCTGCTTCCATGACCCCTTTTAGAACTTTTGTGCTGGCAACTCCCAGAGTTCTGTCTCCACCCCTGACGTGGATTCTATTGTCCAGATTCTTCCGGTTTGCAGGCCAGCAAAGATCCAGCTCATTTCCTTTCCAGTCTCTCTCTCGGAGGCCTCAGCTATTGTGGGTGCTGTGTGCATGGCCCTCTGCTCTGCTCTGCTCTTGGCCTCTGTTTAGACAGTGGACATAACATTTGAGGTAGGAGGCAGTTATCCCAACCTACAAATGAGGAAGTGGAACTGAAGCTTACAGGAATTTGGGTGTGGGGACACCCTCAACCCCGTGAAGACCACAGGAGGGAACTTGACCTAGGCTAGGGCTTCTGGGGCTCAGCCCTCTCCTTCTGAGCTCCCCTCCCGTGGGGGTTGGGGTGAGACAGAATCTTGACGCTTAGGCCAGTTTCAGACTTGCTCTATAGCCAAGGATGACCTCAAATTTATAATTTCCCTTCCTCTGCCTCCTAAATGCTGGGATTAAAGGCATGCTCTACCACCAACTGGCATAAAACCCTGCTTCTTTGTCCCCCCACCCCCCACCCCACTTTGTTTTTTCAAGACAGGGATTCCTTATGTAGCTTTGTAGGCTCAGGCTAGCCTTGAACTCAGAGATCTGCCTGCCTCTGGGAATGCACCACCATCAGCTGCCATAAACCGGGGACCACCACTCAGGAGGCAGGCAGATTTCTGTGAGTTCAGAGTTCCAGGCTAGCCAGGACTGTTACTGTTATACAGAGAAACCCTGTCTCAGAAAACCCAAAAAACTAAACCAAACCAAAAAACAACAGCAACAAAAACAACCACAAACAAACAACCAAAAAAAAAAAAAAAAAAAAAAAAAAAAAAACCAACCAAAAACACAAAACCAGAAAAACAAAAACAAAAAAATAGCAACACCCCCCCCCCCCCCCGACTTCTTTTTGTCCTCCTCCTGTGAGCTTCTCAGGACAGGGCGGCCTGCTGCCTGTCAAGTGTGCCAGCCACCACGGCCTGCTCTGTGCTCCCTGCAGTTGCTAGGTAGATGAGTATCTGACGGCGATGGATGATTAAATGGGCAAGAACTGCAGGTACCCATTGTGAGTCTAGACCTCCAGCAAACCGCTTCCTCTCTGGCCCAATGGAGTGACCTTCTCTGGGTTTGGGGTGGTGAGACTCCCCAGCCTCGTCTGGATTTGTGGTGGTGGTGCTGCTGCCGCTTCAGCAGGTCACTCTGTACCTAAGCCTCTGCCCGCACATCCAGAAAACAGGAACTTCCCCTGAAACAGCACTTTATTCTCTGTTGAGACATTTGTTTTTAATTTATTTTATTTATTTTAGAGTGCCGGGGGTTAAAGTCGTGTTCTGCCTCTACCACTCCAGTCATTTCTAATGTTTTAAATGTGTGTGAAGGTTTTGCCCATGTGTATGTGTGTATGTGTGTGTGTGTGTGTGTGTGGTGTGAGTGTGTGTGCGCGCGCACACGCGCACTTCATGCCTGCAGAGGCCAGAAGAGGGCATTGGATTCCCTGGAACTGGAGTTATAGATGGTTGTGAGCCCTCATGTGGACTCTAGGATTCGACGTCTGGTCCTCTGGAAGAGCAGCCTGTGCACTGAGCCATGTCTCCAGCCCCCATTTTTTTGTTTCTTGAGACAGGGTCTTGCTTTGTAGCTCTGGATGACCTCAAGCCCGGAGTAGTTCACCTGCCTCAGCCTCCTGAGTCCTGGTGTTATAGGGGTAGATACTCCACGGCACCCGGCTTAAAACCCTCTTGAGTGTTGGGTCAACGGTAACGATTAACTTTGGCTCCTAGAGGCGTCTAGACTCTACCCCAGGGTTTGGCCCTTGGCGTTACCCTCAGTGTTTTAAACTTCTACCACACATCTGTGGCCTTGGCAATGGGCACCAGTACGCCTGTGCCCACTGGGCTCTCCAGCTGCCTGGAGACTGTGACTTGTGGTTCCCTAAGAGAACATAACTTGGCCACCTCCTGGCTCCATGGTGTTGTGCCCTGGAGGTGTACAGGTCTCACCTCAGTGCTGGCGGTGTGAAGTTGGTTTCCTTATGTGGTGCTTCTGTTCTCCTGTTCTCCTGAGCCTCTTTGGTGGCTTAGAGGGGAAGGGAGCAGAGAAGGACGTTGTTCCTTAGCTTGGCTAACCCCTCACCTGACGTTGGTTTCTGAGAGCTGCTACAGCTAGCTGTTCCTGGGATCCATTTCCGGCTCAGCCTTGGGCTGTGACATCCATGAAACCTCCCAGAGTATGCTGGCCACCGAGGCGTCTTAAGCATAGGGAGGGCAAGGGAGCCATCAGCTGGGTGTGGTGCATACAGCATTATCCTAGCATTGGGTAGCGGAGGCAGAGGCACTTCCGTGAGTTCCAGGCCAGCCTGGGATACAGAGTGAAACCTTGTCTTAGAAAGAGCAAAACAACACGGTCTGAAGAGACAGCTCAGCAGTTGAGAGTGCTGGCTGCTTGTGCACAGGACTGGGGTTTGGTTCCCAGAACCCCCATGATGGCTCACAGCCATTTGTAATTCCAGTTCCAAGACACCCAGTGTCCTTTTCTGGCCTTCATGGGCACCAAGAATGCAAGTAGTGTACATACATACATATATACATACATACATATATACATCATACATATATACATACATCATACATACATACATACATACATACATACAGGCAGAATAGTCATACAAATAAATAAATTTTAAAAATTTTAAAAGGGGAAAGAGGGCATGCTGTTTTCAGGACAGGCACTTAGAATGGCTGTGGGTGGCTGGACACAGGCCTGACATGGGTGCTGGCCCAGGGGCCATCTTATCTCAGGGCAGTTGATCTTCTTGGGGGCTACCCTGGGCTCTGTTCAGGTTTAGAGTGGTGTAGCATCCTGAACAAGCTTTTCCTGTCAGTTCCTAGGAACGTTCCTCTTCCTCGGGTAGAAATGGGAGTGTTGGTGGTCACACTCCGTGCCTGTGGCCTCCTGGCTCCTCGGCTGCTCAGGGCACCTTCTCGTCCCGATGAGCTCTGGGGCAGCGGCCTTGCTTTGGCTTCTCTGGGGCTGGTGTGAAGGAGCGGCTACGGTGCCTGGACCTCCACACTCATTCCTTGGCTGCCAGTCTGAGCTCTTTTGGTCGTCCGCTGGCTGTCCAGGAAAGTTCTCTGCCGCAGGAGTGGATGTGTGGTCTCTTCACTCCCCTGAATGTCAGCCGGGCTGCATGCTTGGGCTGAGGCAGCTGCTGCACTACCCGTGGCAGCTCTCTCCTGCCTTTTTACCTCAGATGGCCTTTACTGCTGAGTCCTGAGCTGTTCAAGAACTCCTGCCCCTTCTCGGTCTTTAGAAGTTGGTTGGCTGAAGGGGTCAGGCCGGAACAAGCAAGTGACACCTGGAGGTGGTTGTCACGGCTTCCTGAGGTCTCTCTAGTCATCAGTTTCCAAACATCCTGTTTGTGCCTGTGGAGTACAACCATTGGCCAGGAGGCAGGTCATCTGTTCACTGCCTCACCCATCCTCAGGCCAAGTGTGGGCCAGGGTGTCAAAGGTCATCCTCTCACAAAAGGGCTCGGTGTGCAGGTTGTGGCTGTGGCAGACTGTTGAGCATCATCCTCTCCTTGTTCAGTGCACTGGTTCAGTCCTCTCCTGGTCCTGTACACCCTCCTCTCCCTACTTTGCCTGCCTGGGACATTTTCCCTGAATATTGTGGCAGCTGGATGCTGACAGCCCTTCTCGGCTCCCAGAACTGGGAGTCACTTGGCTTCGCCTTCTTAAGTCAGAGGGCCTTAACTTCTCCTTGTGTATGTGTTGGGCTTCAGAGGGGTTGGTGGATAGTCCTTCTGTTTCTGTTTTTGAAAGAGGATCTTCACGAGTCACAGGAGTCACTGTGTGCCCAAGGATGACCCTAACCTCCTGATCCTCCTGCCTCAGTGTTGGGATTACAGACTTGACGGACTTATGTTGTGTCTGTTGTTGGCGGTGCTGAGAATTGAACCCATGGCCTGACAGCACTAAGCCGGTGCTGGGATACATCAGCTGCTGTTTGTTACTTTTATTCTTTCTTTCTTTTTTCTTTCTTCTTCTTCCTTTTCCTCCTCTTCCTCCTCCCTCTTCCCCCTCCTCCTCTTCCTCCTTGTCCTCCCCCCCTTTCTTCCTAGTCCTTCCATCCGTCCCCCTGCCTTCTGCCAGCTACAGGGTTTCTGTGTGTAGCCCTGGCTGTCCTGAAACTCACTCTGTAGACCAGGCTGGCTTTGAACTCACAGAAATTCTCCGGCCTCTGCCTCCCAAGTGCTGGGATTAAAGCCCTGCACCACCACCACCCAGCTTGGGGATTGTGTTTTAACCTGCAGGCCTACACAGACCCTCTCTGCTGTCACAGTGTGACCTCTGGTCACACTGGACTTTGATTCCCACTTGTCATGAGGGAGGGGGTGGCTGGCGTTGGGGGAGGACATTTTGGGGCGCATGCACAAGTATATTTTGTGCATGTGAAAGTCTTCTGTGGGTCGATTGGAGCTTGCCTGGCAATGCTGCCTTAAGGCAGGGGCCCTGGCAGTCACAGGAGGGAGAAGGGAGTGTGTCTGAACCAGGTTATGAAGTTAGGAGGGAGCAGGACACCGGAAAAGTCAAGTGTGAGCTGCTGGGCCTGGGGGTGGTGCTGGGTGGGTGGGTGGGGTCAGCTTTTCTGCTGCCAGCCGGCTTCCTCCCCCATGCCTCAGTGAGGAAGGCACTAACAACCCTGTCTTCTTGCCAGTTCTTGAGTCCCTTACTTTTTCTCTCTGACTTTGTTTCTCTTTCCCTTTCAGCTCTGAGACTTCTTGCTTCCGCTGCTTGGAGCCCTGTTATTGCCTGACACACATGTAGAATGGTTACTTCTTCAGGTTGACATAATTACAGTGTGTCTCTTTACGCTGGAGTCTTAGCTTGTGTGTGACTAACAGAAGCTCCTCGGGCTTTCTGTCCTTTTCCTTCCCCGTCCCCCTTCTTTCTTGCTCCTCAGTTTAATAAAATAGTTGTTGGGTGCACCTGCAGAGATGACCTCAGCCTGGACGCCTGGCTCTGCAGATGGGCATAATGTGTAGAATGTGTCCCACAGCGAGGGGACAGCGGATCGGGGCCTCGGCTGCAGACCCTCATCTGGAAACAATCCCACATCTGACAGCCTTTCTCACAGGGAGTTTCCTTTGTTGTGGTAGGCTTCCAAACTGATCCTTGAACTCGAGAGACTCTCCAGTCTCTGAGTAAGTCAGCCCACGCCTCCTCCAGGGTGGGTTTTTTTTTTGGGGGGGGAGGGCATTGTGGCTCATAAAGTCATTGTCACTGGATGAGTTGTCACTCCTGTTCCGTGCTGTCTCTCACAGCCGGCTGCAGCATGGCTCTCTGAATGACCTGTTCTGGGCCGCAGTGAATGACTGCAGGCAAGAGCTCCCTCCAGCTGCCACTGTGTCCTCCTCAGAGGGCCACTTTAACTTTTTCTTTTGGAAGACAGGTCCTCCCCATGTTGCTCAGGCTGGCCTTGCAGTCCTAGGCTCGAGGGACTCCTCTGTATCAGTCTCTCAAGTGCCAACCTGGGTTGGACACAGGTCGTGTCAGTTATACTCTGACACGTTTGGAGGGAGGAGCAGAGTTGTGTTAAAAATAATTTGGGTGTTAGATCATTTTGTTCCTAAACAAAAGACATATGTATAAGAAGCCTTAGCAGCGCCGGGCGGTGGTGGCGCACGCCTTTAATCCCAGCACTTGGGAGGCAGAGGCAGGTGGATTTCTGAGTTCGAGGCCAGAGTGGTCTATCGAGTGAGTTCCAGGACAGCCAAGGCTACACAGAGAAACCCTGTCTTGAAAAAAACCAAAAAAAAAAAAAAAAAAAAAAAAAAAAAAAGAAGCCTTAGCAGCACTGGAGCTGGGCAGATATCAACCCTGGGCAGATATCAACGCTGTTTGTCTTTCCTGTCAATAACCCCAAGATCTCCCTTGCCCCATTCTGATAGGCTGACCCTCATGGCCGCCCTTTCCTTCTTTTCTCCCTGAGACTGGAGACCTGGGGTCCTTCAGCACCACCTTCCTCTCCTCTGCCCAGCTACACAGGCTGTAGGCATCTTTATTAACCAATCCTGGATAACTTGGGGGTAAGGTCTACACAGTAAAAGCTGGTATCTAGAGCATCCAGGTCGGGATACAGTATCACCAGCAGACCCACCCACTGCTGCCCAGGGCTTCCACCATGGACTGTCCTGGCCGCCGGCCTGTCCAGCGTGGGAGTTTCGCCACGTCGCTTTTGAATCTGTCTTTATCTTCAGAGTTTGTTTCTTATAGCCCGCATAATTAAAGTCGAGTTTTAATTAGTCTGATGACATTTAACTTTATGTTGTAGGCTTTGACCTCTAACTAACTGTCAGTAGTGTAAGTCCCTGTCTGTCTGTCATTTGTCCTGCCTGTCAGTGGTGTAAGTAGGTCCCGGTCTGTCATTTGTCCTCTGCTCATACCTTCTTTCTTTCTTTCTTTCTTTTTTTTTTTTTTGGAGACAGGGTTTCTCTGTGTAGCCCTGGCTGTCCTGGAATTCACTCTGTAGACCAGGCTGGCCTCGAACTCAGAAATCTGCCTGCCTCTGCCTCCCAAGTGCTGGGATTAAAGGCGTGCGCCACCACTGCCTGGCCTGCTCACACCTTCTGTTCCTTCTTTTTTCTACCTTTCGGGATCATTATTTTTAGGATTGCGTTTTCTCTTCTCTAGTCTTACTTAGCTAGAACTCATTGGTTTATTATTTTAATTATTTGCAGGTTTAACTTATCAGTTGCTTTTAAACCATATTCATGTTGTTTAATCTAAAAAATGTCTTATTATAGTAGATGTTCATTTCTCTCCCTGTGCTTTTTTGTTGTCATAATTCTGCCCCTGCATACATTATAACACACACACACAGTGTTGTCTGCCCTTTGAAATTTGTTCTCAGTTGCCTGGTGGTGGTGGCGGTGGCCGCATACACCTTTAATCCTAGCACTCAGGAGGCAGAGGCAGGGGGCAGGAGGCAAGTAGATCTCTTGGTTTGAGGCCAGTCAGGTTTACAGAGGGAGTTCCAGGACAGCTACCTAGTGATACCCCCTCAAACACACACATGCACACACACACACACACACACGCACACACACGCACGCACACACACACACGCATGCACACATACACAAGTGTGTATTTGCACGGGTGGGCAGCGTGGGGGCGGCTGGTATCGTACCTCATTGTAGTGTGCAAGTTTGGCACCTGTAGATCTCTGGGTGCAGTCCTCCGCACCAAAACCAAATAAACAACAAAACATTCTAGAGAATTTAGCGTTTTTTTTCTTCCTATCCTTTCCAGTTTCTGGTGTAAAACAATGTCTTCCTCCCTGGTCGAGGCCTCCGTTCACCCAGACCCACCTTCTGGGGCAGGCTGGGCTGCACAGCCCTCGGGAGATGCAGGCATTCCAGCAGCGTGCGGTTCCTAAAACACAGTTCAGCCACCGTGTTTGCTGTCCTCTGCCTACCAGGATAGGTGTGACCAGCCCCTCCGGACGCTAGGCTGCCGCCGGGCAGTGCCCTCCCCCTCAGCGCCAGGCCTGTACCCACATTCCTGAGCATCAAGCTCCCCTCCCCCACTCTGAAGGAAGCCAGGCAGGCCACACAGTGAGCTGAAACCTTAAGTCCCCACAAGGGGCTATGGTCCGGCCGCAGAGGCTTGTCAAGTGGTCCTTGGCTTTTTTTTTTTTTTTTTTTTCCGGTTTCCTTCCTCTTTTTTTTTTTAGAGTGAGGGGTAGTGTGGTTGGAGAGAGTGAGTAGTCCTAGATCACAGTAGATGGAGCATGTCCTGTATCAGGACGGAGAGACCGCTTCTCTGACGCTCCCCTACTCTGTGCTTCATGTATCCTGAGTGCTCACGGAGAGTCGGGGTGGGGTGCTCACAGAGGGTCAGAGGGTCAGGAGGTAGGGTGCTCATGGAGGGTCAGAGGGTCAGGAGGTGGGGTGCTCACGGAGGGTCAGAGGGTCAGGAGGTGGGGTGCTCACGGAGGGTCAGGAGGTGGGGTGTTCACGGAGGGTCAGGAGGTGGGGTGTTCACGGAGGGTCAGGAGGTGGGGTGTTCACGGAGGGTCAGGAGGTGGGGTGCTCACGAAGGGTCAGGAGGTGGCCTGAACTGAGGTAGAAAGGGCAGACGTCTGCTGCAGCAAGAGGCTTGGCCAGGGTCATTAGCTCCTTCCTTCTGTGGTGTTCACTGAGCATCTGATTGTCCTAGGCTCTGCGCAGTGCTCAGGGGGCCGAGGGATGTGATGAGCGTGCTGCCCCTGCCCTCCCTGGGCTGTTCAGGAGCTGAGGGATGTCAACACACAGTCCATACTTTTAAGAGCTGATGCTTTGGGAGAAGCAGGGCCTTAAACCGAGTACAGAGGCAGGTCAGGGACGAGTGGCTCTTTCTGCTACTTGTTCCAGCTCATTTACTTAGCGTGGACGTTTAGAGGAAACAGGTTGTCTTGGGTGGCATTGCTGTAACAAACATGGACATTTAGAAAGGCTTTCATCTTTTAAGGAGATGGCCGTTCCGGGATAATATTTGCGAGCTTCTAACAAGACGTCCCCGGCCAACACATTCCTGTTCCGTTAGGTAGACAAACTGAACCTTACAGTCCTGTGTTGCCAAAGGAAACCGAGGTGTGAGATTCAGCAGATAAGACAAGCTTTCACCTGGTAAACAAGATTGGAGGGTGGTCTGTGGAGGAGGGTGGCAGACACAGAGGCCTGGAGGGAGCTGGCACATGTATGTACCTGTGTGTGCTTGAACTCACTGTGCGATTTGGTCACTCACTGTGACTTGGTACCCTGAGTCCTCCTGGTTGGATCTTTCTAGCAAGTCAACCAGCCTGAATCATGAGGCTGAGGACAGTCTATCGGTCTATGCTTCCTCTACAGAGTGGCCTTTTAGGGGTAACCTTGTTACAGCAGCTGAGCTGAGGCTTGGACATGGGTGTCTGTCAGCCATGGGGGGCTGAGATTATGTCCTGGAAGGGCCTCTGGGGTCAGCTTGTAGCAGGAAGGACCTGGCCCCCGATACCGTGCTTGGCTGAGCCTTCTTCCTGGAAGAGAGCCTGTGGACTACTGAGACTTTCCTCAGTGTAGTTGGAGCAGGCAGAGAGAGGGGACCCTAGTGTCCCTGTGTGCTCTGAGAGTCCTTGGAGCAGGGCACGCACAGCCTCTGGAACTTTCCCAAGGCCTGGCAGTAGAATGACCCATCTTCAGCAGGAGACAAACTGGTAGTAGGGCACCATCTTTTTCCAAATTACTGCCCAGGCCCCTGGATCTGCTTCCTCCTGTTTTTTTCCGTCTCAGCTGGTGGCTGTCTGTCTGTCCTCCTACAGGACACGTGGGGGAGGCATCCTTCCTCCACACCCACCCAGTCAGCAGGTCTGGTTGATTTCTTGTTTCATTTAGAGCACGGCAACGTTTGTTCTTCCGACTGTGCCCTGCCTCCCTTCCATCCTGTACACACTGGCTGAGCAGTCTTAAGGCAGGCCTGGGCCTGCCTGCCCCTGCCAACTAACTACCCTCTGTGGAAGTCCTTGGAAGTCCAGACTCTGCAGGCTGTGGTCCTTTGACTCTCCTCTGCCATGCTGGGACTTGCACTCTGGGCTTCATTCTCTGTCCTGACCCTTTCCCAGGTTGTTCCTACCTCTACCTGGATTCCCCCCCCCCTTCCCCGCTCCCACTACGTAGTGCTGTCTGGTGCAGACCCTGTGTCTTTATTCTTCCTGTGCTCAGTGGAAAGTATTGGGGCCACCAACTGAGTATTGAGTTACTGAGGCTGCCTCCTGTGAGGGATGGAAGACCTCAAGCAAGCAGGTCAACCAGGTACCAAGAGCTCTGTGTGGACACCCTGTGGGATTGGGGCCATTCTGTGCTGTGACCTGTGGTTGCTTGTGGAGTGAGCTCTGCTGGACATGTCCCATTCCAGGACTTCCCTTCACCTGGGGGGGACATGACACTGGATCAGCGTCAGCCCCAAGCACGACGCTTGTCCTGACACGTGTAGCAGTGAGGTGTGAACACAGGGCCATGCCGTTAGCCAGGCCGGTGCTTTCTCATCTCCTTTGCACTGTGACTACTGGGAGCTTCCTCCCCAGAGTAATGTGGTGGGGACCCACATACAATATGGTTTACAGATCTGGGGGTCATCACGATGTCAGTTGCTGTTGTAAAAATCATCTTCCTTTCTGGTCTCTGGGGGAGGAGCTCCATCCTTTCTCTGCATGGAGCTGTGTGCAGGCATGCACCACATTCAAACACACACACTTGTGCAACACACACACACACACACACACACTGTGCTACCCTTGACTCTTAGGATAGAAGTCACTGGTATCTTTGTTTTTTTATTAGCATACATTAAATATACATACTATGTTTAGCTATGGCATTTTATGTGTATATAACATCTTATCAAATTCCCCCTATCTCCCCTCCCCCCCCCCCCTTGCTGACTCCCACTGATCTCCTGGTGTTTGTTAGTCTTTCGGTGAGCTACCAAGTTCTAGCAGGCTTGCTTACAGGAGCGCAGGTAAGGGGTCGTTTACTGGGGCACGGACACTTTCTCAGTGGCTCCACCGTGGAAGAGTGTCTTTCCCTTCCCCAAGCATTGATTACCTGTAGATCCTCAGGGGAGCGTGGGAGCCTCCTTACCCTATTCCCATAGTGCCTTTTGACAGAGGACCTGGGTACTGGTAAGGCCAATGTTACGGTTCTTTGTGTCTGGGTTTGAATTTGTCCTCATTTGGAACAGGAAATCTTGTTTACGGTCAGGGAGTTTGGACCACTCTTATCCCAGCTTGGGCATCATCTAGCTGTGTCTCAAAAATTGGAGTGGGCCCTCCACCAAGGGATAAGATCCATGCAGGCAGGTATCATAGTTTGGGGTAGAGCATGAAGGAGACGAGGGCAGAACCTTCCCTGCTTCGTAAGGGAGACATGACTTACCTCAGACAGGTCAGTAGTGGAGCAGGTGACTGATTGATCAGCTCACTGACTTGTGTGGTGACCATTTCCTGTCTCCCACCAGGGTGGGAGAAATGGCTGCCCTGGCTGACAGCTTTGTTCTAACAGAGGTCACCTCCTTAACTGCTGGGCCCCTGACTCACACATGCGAGGGAGTTGTGGGGTTCACAGTTGTCCCATTTGTCCTAGAGTTTACCAGGAGTTCCACACGTGGCTGAGCCGGCAGTTCAGGTGCTGTAGGTGTAGTCCAACCTGGCCCAGCCCCAGGTGAGCTGTCACTTCCACACTTCATTCTGGACAGCATGCTGTAGGACACAGCTGTGGGTCAGGTGACGTGACAGCCTACCTGGACAGTTGCCCAGCTGCCCTTCAGAATGTGGCTTCTTTTAGAAGACTGCCCCTATGGTTCAAAATCCAACATACAAACAAGCCTTTGGAATGCTCCCTGTGTGTACACTGGGGACTTCCTGTGTGATATTTCTGGGCAGGCGCTGCTTTTACCATCTGTCCTCGTTCTGCTGGGTTGGGTTCCCTGAGCCCCAGACTGTCTCCTGCAGTAAAATCCAAATTGGGGATGTGGTGGGTCCCACCCTGCTCTGCCCCCGTTGATCTCCTGGGGTAGCCAGCTGGGAGGGCAGGCTGGCTGAGCCAACCCAAGCAGGAACCTTGAATCTGCCTCTGAAGCCGGTGCACAGACTCCCTCAGTCAGAGTATCCATGAGGGCTGGCATGTGCTTGGCTTGAGGCTCCGGCTCTGGGTTGGTGGGCTTCTTGTAGGCTGGTCACATGACCTTACTTCCTCCTCCCCTGCATCTTCCTTCCCCCGGCATGTGAGCCCTGTCGGCCAGGCTGAGCCCACAGGTCCCTGATACATTTTGTTTCAGGAAAGCCTATTTTCCGTTTTCTCCTGCGTGACTTTGCAGCCACCATGTGCTTCCTCCCTGTCCAGGAAGAGGCAGATTTCCCACTGTGAGAGTTGGAGAAGATCTGCCCTTCTAGTGGGACCTGCCTTACCCCTTTCAGGACAGGGACAGGCTGGAGCTGTCCCCTCTTTGTGGGAGGCACTGTCATCCCACCAGGGCCTTACACTGAGTTTGCAGGTCACCTGTGAGCAAGTGAGGTGCGCCTGTGGGCAGGAGACTGGGAAGAGTCCCCAAGCCTCTGTGCGTGGGATGGCTCTTTTTCAGGAGGTGCCAACTGTCTGTGGTGACACCAGCTGTCAAGGGGCCCCGGCATTTCCTGGAGTTCTGAGCTCAGCAGATGGCTTCCTAAAATTGCAGGCGAGGAGACCTGGGGTCGGATGGTGTCAGTTCCTCTAGGGAAGCAAACATGTCATTGAGGGTTGGTGAGGGAATGCTGGGGCAGCCGGGCCGCCTCCTCCTCTGCTTCCTCATTTCTTAGAGCACCTTGGCTATCTAAGATGGCTGTTCCAACTCAAGTCGTGACGCCGAGGGTGTGTGTAGGGTCCTGAGGTCTCCGAGCTCTCTCTTATTCCACACTGAGGTACATATGAGGAGACTTGATGGTGCCATCTTGAACCCACTTATTGTCACATAAGTCAGTACTTGATGACTATTGGCCAACCGTGGGTGACGCTGCACCGCTTCATTGATTGTGCATCAGGTCAGGGTCGAGGCCAAGGTTAGCTCTCGGCTGAGTCCTCTCTTACCCAGGCATGCTTGTGACCTTTCGGGAACAGCATTTATAGAGGACAAACCCAGAACTACCTGATGTGTGTGTGCGCGCGCACGCGTGAATGCTGCGTGCTTGTGTTCAGGCCAGCTGTCTGTCTCACCCTTCTTTGACTGGTGTGGCGTATATAGGAGAGCTCTGTCTGTCTGCGTCTGTCTGCCTGTGGACCGATTGATCTGTGAGGCTGCGGGTCTGTGCCTGGGAACCTTGTTTTGCTTGGCAGTGCTCAGACGGGAGCAGCTGCAGTGTGATTGGGGGCCAGGAGGAAAATGCTTGTGCAGGTTGACCTGGTGTACTGTGGATCAGGCTGGGTGTGCTGAAGGGTTGTTCTCCCTTGCTGAGCAGCTGCTTCGCCTTGTAGCCCTGCCCGTGCTCCCTCTGTGGCGACTCTTCCTCCTGCTTCTTCCTGACTCCCTAACTTCTCAGGGTCTTTGGAGCTTAGGCAGCTCCAGTTCAAAGTCACAGGGCTCCCAGGCCCAGCTGCAGTGGGGAGGAGTGGGGAGGAGTGGGGAGGAGTGGGGAGCACTGCAGCCCCCCCCCCCCCGGCCCTGCCTCTGCTGGGGAGTGAGTTGGAGACTGCTGGGCTCAGCTGATGTTCTCTGAGGAGGACTTGGAATGAACCCCAGGCATAAACGGGTGAGGTCAGTGGTTTGCTCAGCAAGAAGGCCCGTTAGTGACGACCTGCCACAGCTCCCAGGATCCCTGGCTGCCGGCCCTGGCTCCAGCTCCTTCCCTGTGCTGTTCCAGGGGACATGGCCATCAGTGATGCAGATTTATGTACCGTGTGCCTCTCTGTGAGAGTGGGAGGCCCACATCATCTTACCGCCAGCCACCATGATGGCTTTCTCCAAGCCTCCCACCCATTCTCACAGTGAGCTCTGTGAGGTAGGTACCAAGTGGTAAGCGGAAGCTCCTAACAGTCAAGTAAACTGCCACCAGGCTGGTGAGCAGTGGACCCAAGTCAGCTGCTTTCCCACTGGGGAGGCTGTTACCTCCATTGTGGCACAGTGGGGGGGGGGGTACCAGAAGGGTATACAGAGAGCCACGTGACACCAGAACAGCCCAATCTGTGACACAGTGTGTGGCTTTATCTGTGGACAGTGGGGGCCTTGTGGTGCTTCGTAAAACTGTGCACTGAAGGCCCCAGTGTGTGCAAAAGACTCTCGGAAGCCTCTGTCTGTCTGTCTGTCTATCTGTCATCTCATTGCCTTTAGAACCCAGCCTGGCTAGTTTGAGTCAAGGCAGTGATTTCAGCTTCTTGTTTCTGGGTTGACTTGGTCCCCAGAGGGCCTTCTGGGTTTCCCTGAAGGTTTCGTGGGCTCCTGTCTCCCCTTTGTCTCCTGGGGGTATTTGTAGGGAGAGACCTGGCAGGGAAAAGGCAGGGAGGGGGCGTCAGGGGGGCTGGGAGGTCCTGGTCCTGCTAAAGAGGAAAGTGGTGATGGAGGCCAGAGCAGGGAGTGAGGGCCCTTTGGTTTCACTTTCTGAGAGGCTCAGAGATGGGACTGTCAACTCCAGGGCTTGTCCTTACACTTGGCAAAGGCGACGTTGGTGGGAGGGTGTGTCCTCCATATCTGTGGCCTTATACTTGAGGGTTCAGAACTATCTGGAGCCAGAAATCGCAGCTCAGTGCTGCTGGTCTTGCGTTGCATGAGGTCCTGAGTCCTGCACTGGGGGAAAAGAGGAAAAGAAATATTTTAAAATCACATCTATTGTATCTGGAGAGACGGGCTCAGCACTTAAGAGTATGTACTGCTCTTGCAGAGGACCTGAGTCTGGTTCTCAGGACCGTCCCTCAACAGCTTCCCACCACCTGCAACTGCAGCCCCCCGGGGAACCTGACGCCCGAGATGGACTCTGCAGGCACATGCACTGTGACCAAGCCTGGTTCCCTAACTTACCTGCCACCCATATGGTGAGAAGAGAGAGGGACTCCACAGTTGTCTTCTGACTTTTACGTGTGCATGTGCGCATGCACACACACATGATATAAAAGTAGTAAATAATTTTTAAAAGGTTTGTTTTATGTGTGTGACTATTTTGCGTACGCATGTATGTGCACCATATGCATGCCTGGTGCCTGAGGAAGCCAGAAGAGGGACTCAGGCCCCTTGGGATTTGAAACCTCACATGGGTGCTGGGAGCTGAACCTGGGTCCTCTGCAAAAGCAGTGCACACACTCTTAACTGCTGAGCCGTGTCTACCATCCTTTAAAAAAATGTAAAGCAGAATAGTATTTAAGTCTACTGGGCATGGTGGTTCAGGCTTGTAATCCCAGCTACTCAGGACGCTGAGTCTGGATCGAAAGTGGATGGCAGCCTGAGGAAGACAGAACCGTCTCAGGACAGAAGCGAAGCCAAACCAAACTGTTACATCCTCAGGAAGGTGTGCTTGGGCTGTATGCACACACCACACCATTCCGTATAGAGGACTGAGCACACACTCTCCCCAGCCCTTCCCTGAGAGGCCAGAAAGGGTGGGAGGAAGTTCACACAGAGAGCCCGAGTCTGGGGAGGGAAGGAGGGAGGGAGGGGTGAGGGTGAAGTGTGGACCCACACGGGAGGGAGAGGTGGGCTTTTAGTTGGGAGTGGTGCTGTAGGCTTGCTATCCTAGCACCAGAGCAAAGCAGAGCCCAGCTGAGCCAGGGCTCAGGGCCAGCCTACACTGTGTAAGGAGCCGTAGCCTCAAAACAGTGTGTGTGTGTGTATAGTTCAGGAAGTTCAAACCATTTCATCTACTGGAAGTGGGCTTAGCAGAACCCAGAGAGGTGACGGAGACTCTGAGAAGGGACTGAGCCTGGTCTCTGATGTTCTAGACCATATTGTTGGCTGCAGATGATACAAAGAAGGAGGGACTGTGACATGGGGAGGCCCAGCGGGGACCAGAGGAGGGTGGCCAGGTGAGCAGAAACCTGCCACTGGCAAGCGGGGAAGCCTTTCTCAGTTGTTTCGGGCTGCATTCACCAGTTAGAATTTGCTGAGTAAAGAAAGCGCAGAGGAACTGGTGTCTCTGCGTCGTAAACACTGTGGAGAGACTACAGCTCATCCCAGAAACAGGCAAACTTCTGAACTTTCTGTTCAGGTCTCCATGGGGCCAGAGATGACTCACATCGGAGAGAGCCCCTCCTAACCTCTGTTGGTGATTAGCAGGGGGAGCAGCCGAGGAGCCGCCCTGCTCGCTAGGCTGGAGACTCATGTGCTTGGAAGAGCCCACATTGCAGGAAGGGCCTGGAGTCATACTGGAACAGACCAGGGACATTTCCAGAACAGGAATCCCCTGGGCGCCAGTCAGCAGCAGTGCACACCTTTAATCTTGGTACTTGGGAGGCAGAGGTCGGCAGAGGTGGGCAGATCTGAGTTCAGGATAGCCTGGTCTACATAGTGAGAGCAAGTGCCAGGGCTCTACAGAGAAACTTTGGGGGGGCGGGGGGGAGAAGAGTGTGTGTCTGGGGGGTGGTGTTAGAGTCTGTGGGTGAGTTGAAGAGGTACATAAGATCTGACCAAGGAAGTGTGTCTAGGGCATATTCTGGGGCTGAGGAGGAGGGACTCTCAGGATGAGTTCTTAAGGTTGCTGCTTCCTCACCTGGGTGTGTGGCTGGATCTGGCTCCAGGCCACGTACAGACACTGCTGCAGTCTGGGGTGTGTGTGTGTGTGTGTGTGTGTGTGTGTGTGTGTGTGTGTGTGTGTGTGTGCTGAGTACCTACTTCCTAAGAGCCCTGGTAGAGTTGGGCTTCTGCCTAGAGCTCAGGGGAACCTCACAGAAGCCCTGCAGCTTTTGTTGTCTTCTGTCTCCTCTCACCTGAGCCTTGTGCCCTTGAGGACAGTATCCAATAAAGGGGAGCTGCCTGCACACTCCGGGATCTGCCTCTGGCAGACAGGGCTCAGCTGAAAACTGGAAGTGCGCCTCTGGCACGCGGGAGCTGGGAAGAGGCAGCTGTACCAGGCGGCCCTGCCTGCTGCAGGCTGGAAACCTCTAGACCTTTTCCCCTGGTTTCCTGTTTGTCATCCAGCCCACACTTCCTTCAGGGCAGCTCCTGTTGAGCAAGGCATGAGTCAGCTAGGGAAGTTTGGTGGGGCGGGCGAGCCTTCACAACCTGCAGGCATGGCTGTTAAATATTCAAATGGCTCTATGGTGTGGAGCTGGCTCTCCTGCCCTCTGGGGTTCAGATCACAGTAATGCCTTGAGTGAGACAAAGTCTTGAGGAACCAATGGCTGTATAGATCTCATCTAATCCCGTTTTCCTCCTTAGAACCTGCCCAGAAATGGGGGCAGCTCAAGACTGTCATTTTACTCGACAGGACCCTGGCCAGGCAGACTGCAGCAGGATGGCCCAGTTCCTCCTTTATGCTGGCGGTCCCGGTCCTTTCCCGAGCAAGGTTGTCTGTCTCTAAGAGATTAATTCTCCGAGAGGGGACAGTTGATGAGAGTGTAGAGGGAAACTCGCTCTAGAAGGTTGGATTCCTACGGAGTGTAGAGGCCTTAGGTCCCTAGGCTGGGTAGGTGCAGAGATCTGACTTCATTGTGTATTGGTTCTTGCTGGTCACAGCCGTCTTCCCTGAGGATAGGACAGACCAGGATAAATATACCCAGCTCTCCATTCCTGGGGAGTTACTCACTGAATAAAAGTACCCCGCTGTGGGTTAGATTACCTCTGCTCTAACTGTTCTTGGGCTCTGGCGGCTTGAGGGGACAGGGACTGGGTGGGAGCCACGGGCGGGGGGAGGGGCGGGTCCGCCGCTTGCTCCTTCCTCCTTCCAAAGGAAGAAGTCTCACCCGAGGGGTGAGAAGGTGGATGTCCCCTCGCTCCCCCTCCCCTCGCTAGCTCCTTCCTTGGTAAGGCTGGGCCCACCCACTGCATACATCCCTCTGTCTGAGCAGCTGTAAGGGCCCTTAGGTTACTACCTGGGCTGCCCAGGTGACCAGCAGGGGACTGAGCCCTTTTTTGTGCATAACAAGGTAGACATGCTGTTCAAGCCCCCTCTGGATCCAGACAGCAGGTACTTAGGAGCCTAATTCTGTCTGGCTGAGAGTCAGGTCTCACACAACACTGCAGGCATGGACTGCAGGCCCCTGGGAAAGCCCCCAGCTGTGCAGCCCCTTGCTGCCCAGGCACTCAGGAGGCAGGCACGTGACTGCTCCTTCCATCTGATGCAGGAAGGCCTTGGGAAGAACCGCCATGGATGCCCCCTGGCCAGGCCTCAGGGGTACAGGGCATGGTGAAGTGGGCCTGCCTGAGAATCAGCTCTCTGCTCCAGCATGGAGCTGTGGACAGTGGGCCCTGGCGCGGCGAGGGCCTAGGCAGGGCAGCCTAACTGGAAAGGGATGAGAAAGGTGGCTCAACGCTTGCGGTTCTAGCCGTGGGCTCAGAAATAGAGATCTGATGGGAGGTGTCAGGGTTCTCCAGAGGAACACAGCTTGTCCAGTGAATATGAATACTCACATATTCAGTATATATGAATATATAAGTCTACATATATATTTATTCTTATACTTATTAGAGTGACTAACAACCGTAGTCCTGCTAGTCTGACCATGGCTGACTACCATCAAAAGGTCTAGGAATCCAGAAGTTGTTTAGTCCACAAGGTTGGCTACCTTAGCTGGTCTTAGGTATACATCAGTGTGGGGGTCTCTGCAAACACCGAGGCAGGCAGAGTAACTCTCCTAACTGTTCTGTAGCTTAAGGGCCTAAGGGAGGATCTGGTGTGGTCTAGGTCATTGGAGAGGCCACCAAATTACAAAGTACATGTGACATCTCCCCTAGGGATGGGTTTTATTGACTGAGAAACAGAGTTCAAGATAAAGGCCTAGAGAGGAAGAGGCTGGGATAGGTATAATAGTCTGGGGGATCCGGGTATGGGCTGGCCTCACAGATCACCTGGATGTTAACTACACCCACCCCCAGCCTTCTGGGTGGAAAAGAGTCACACATCCCTTCCCTTGCCGAGATGAACCTGTGTGTGTAACATTCCTGGCTTCCCTGGTTCAAGGACCTTGTGTCCTTTACACGCCAGAATCCCCAGGAAGAGTAATGCCAATAAGGAATGGACTTGCCAGCAGGCGGGGGCAGGGGAAGAGGTGGTGGGGGCGGGCGGGGGAGCCTCCTTCCTCCTCCTTCCTTATATAGGCTGCCAGCAGATAGTGTGGTCCAGGTTAAGGGTGGATCTTCCCACCTCAGAAGATTGAGGGGCTGGAGAGATGGCTTAGTGGCTAAGAGCACTTCCAGAGCCTACTGGTTCAAAATTTAAAAACAAACAATCCAGATTAAAACTGGGTTTTTCTACTTCAAATCATTTAATTGCGGGAAAATTCCTCACAGGTGTTCCCCTGCCTGGGTTTTAGTTAATTCCAGTCAAGGTGACAACCAAGGACAGCCACCGCAGGTCTCTCCCTGAGGCCTTGTTTTGGGCAGAATGATGCCCTGATTGCTGTCCCAGCACCAGATAGGACGTTCTTTGTTCTGAGTTGAGGGTCCTCTAGCAGGCAGGGAGCTCCTGCCTGCCCAGTACCTCCCCAGTGCCCAGTAGGCACTTTACACTGGTTTTCTTTGATCCGAATCCTAAGCTTAGAATTCCTGGAAACGTGGGGCAGGTGAGGGAGCTGAGGCACAGGCCCCTGTCCAGGCAGTTCAGCCAGCAAGCAGTCAGCATGTCTAAATCCCCGAGGGCAGGCTGTAACAGCCAGACACCTGGGGAATAGCTGGGGCCCCAGCTCCGGCCACTTGAACCACGGTGGGTGGACCTGGAGCTTACCGCTTTTGGCACCTGGCCAGCACCAGGACACTGCCCTTTGACAGATTTTATTACATACCTAAGATGTGCCTGGGGACAGCCAGGACAAAGGGGCACAGCTTGGGGAAGAGCTCTGCATGGGTGTTGGGGTGGGAAGGCTTCGCAGAGTCTCCCCTTGGCTGTCCCAGGATGGAAGGGAGGGAGGGGTGCTCCAGACTGAACCGAGGCTGTCAAACAAGAGTTCTGAGGTGCTTACTACCAAGTCTGACAACCCAAGTCCAGTCCCTGGGTGCCATATGGTACAGGGAGAGAACTGCCTCCTTGAAAGTTGTCTTCTGGCCTGCACGTCACCCCTCAGCATGCACATGCTCTTCCTCCTCCACTGAGTGCCGTGCTCCAGTGCAGGCTCCCGGCTTGAAGCTGGTATTGTTTCAAGCTGTAGACTGAGCAAGGCACAGCTATAAAACAGAGCTGGGCTGCTTGTGCCCTGCGTTTGCAGAAGAGGTGGTGGAAGACACTGAATGTGTCCCTCTGGGTCTGTGGGACTCCTGAACTTGTGCCATGCTTAGACTGCACCTCCAGATGTCCCAATTTGCATGCCCAGGGTCTTGGCACCCAGGCTAGTTTCTATGCCAGCTCGGTGCCTCAGGCTCTAGTTTTTCTTGAGACTGAAACTTCCCACTATGGCTGGGGACTCCCTAGTCTTTCCCCAGCTCAGCAAGAAAATTCTGCGGTTACATGAGGTTACCCCCATGGCGGGAAGATGGTGGACCAATGGCTCCCTCTGGTGGTCAGCAGCAGGTGGCCTGCACGCTTACTCAACAGTGCATAGCGCTGTGATTTTTGTGCCCCTGGCTGGTACTTTGGACCCTGCCCTTTGCCCATCCATACCCAGGGCTGCAGCGTCCTGCCTGTCCTCTGCTTTTCCCCTCCAGTGGGTTCAAGCCTCTGGCTCAGGCTTTAGTTGAAATGGTGTCAAGTCCGGACCCAACAATTTAGTGGCGTGACGCTGAGGCACTTTGAGGCGCCCCAGCACTGGGTCCTTTAGCATGGGAGAAGCAGGGTGGAGGTGGTGGTGGATCTGTGTCTGACTTCTGTACTAAAGGAAGGGGCCATTTCGGTGTGAACTGTCTGTTTAGAGCCAGCAAAAGGTGGCAGCCATGGCTGAAGTCGGGAGTCCTGGCAGGTAGGGAGGCTGCTTCCCGAAGCCCCATCCTGGCTGTGTTTACTCAAGCCAGGGGAGGAGTTTGCTGGACTTTAGCCTTTACCAGTTTTCCACCTATGGGAAATGCTAGGCACTACAGCACAGGGCCCAGAGCCTCAGGGTCTATGTTTCAGCTGCCTCCTGTATTGCCTGAGCAACTAGTGAGGGACCCTGGGGCACGGGGACACCAAGTCCTATTCAAGCCACCGGGTAAGGACTAAGTAAGGGTACAGAGAGAAGAGGAAGCCATGTCAGAGGTTGTGCTTGGGTAAGCACCGGCTAAATTTCCTTTCTCTCAGGTAGTCAAACATTTAGAGGAGATTGGGGAATAGTGTGCTTTCTTCTTGGCACACGCACACGCACACGCACACGCACACGCACACGCATGCGTGCGCGCATACACATATATACGTAGCGTTTTGAATGGTCCTTTCTTTTTGTGTTTTGTTTGCTGAGGCAATGTTTCTGTGTATAATCCTGCCCTCCTGGATCTTGGTATGTAGACCAGGCTGGTCTTGAACTCGGATCCTCCTGCCTCTGCTTCCTGAGGGCTAGGATTAAAGGTGTGCACCACCACACAGGGCTTTGAATGCTCCTTACTTACTCTGTGGCTCTGGTCCAGACTGTTCTCATGGCTGAACCCGGTTTTACTCAGGAAAGACTTGTTTTTAGATGTCACAGAGTAACTAGGTCTGACGTTTGGCAACTGATGCATGTTTACCGTGGGCCAGCCCTCGTAAATCTCACTGATACTGCAGGGTGAGGATTATTCACAGCGAGGGCCAGAGAGATAGCTCAGTGGGTAACAGCATTTGCTAGGCAAACCCGACATCCCCAGCTCCTGTGTGAACCCGGGCAGTGGTGTGTATCTGCTGCCCCAGCACAGAACCTGACATGGGAAGGGGAGAGCGGGCGCTTGTATGCAGTTCCCTGACCGCCACACTCATATACAAATGCACACGAAAAAATAATAAATAAGATAAAATTGAAGATTGTTTTTACGTGTATGAGTGTCTTGCCTGCATGTGTATAAGTGGATCAAATGCACACAGTGCCCACAGAGTCTGAGAGGGTGTTGGATTTCCCTGCCACTAGAGTGACAGGTTGTGAGCTGCCTCGTAACTGCTGGGAACTGAACCCAGGTCCTCTGCAAGAGCAACCAAGTGGTTTTACTATGGAGGTATCTCTCCCGACACAGATACCTGACTGATTAGACTGGGCCTTAAAGACAAAAGGTCAGTAGTCCTGGAGTGGAGCTGGGCCCGAGTTCAGGGCCCGCTCCTTCCATCTGGTACTCACATGGCAGACGCTCTTCTGTAAACTCTGAGTGAGTCTTTTTCCTTGTATTTAAGATTGAGTTTTAAGTATGTATATGTCTCTGTGTTTGTGTGTGTGTGTGCAGGTGCCTGCAGAGGCCAGAGGCTTTGAAAACCCCTATAGCAGGATATAAGCTGCCTACTGTGGGTGCTGGAAACCAACCTTGGGGCTTCTGCATGAACTGTCTGTGCTCTTAACCCCCAAGCTGGTTCTTCAGCCTCCTCTTTTTCTTTTAATTATATTGTGTTTAATGTGTGTGTTTGTGTGTGTGCCTGCATGTGTGTGAGTGTGTGTGTCTATGTGTCTGCGTATATGTATGTGCATGTGTGTATGTGTGTTGGTCAGAGGACAACATTCAGGGGTTCTCTTTCCTTCTCCCATGTGGGTTCCAGGGATCCAACTCAAGCCATCAGGTTAGTAGCAAGCATGCTAAGCCATCCTGCTGGCCCCAAACCTTTCTCTCTCCTTCATAAATTGGAAGGGAGGGAAGAAGGAAGGAAATAAGCAATCTGGGGAGAAAGAACTCAGCGGCTAGACTGCTTGATGTGCCACCCCAAGGACCAGAGCTCCTCAGCTCCCACTGCAAGCCTCATGCGCGTGCTGACCGATGCACGGCTGTAACGTCAATGCCATGCAGGTGGGAACAGGTGGATCCCAGGGACTCGGTGGCCAGCCAGTTTAGCGAAACCCCTTCTCAGAAAACAGGGTGTGGAGGCTAGCCTGGTCTACATAGAAAGCTCTAGGACATCCAGGATTACCTAGAGTGTCTATATGTATCTTTAAGAACAACAGAAGCTGAGTGGTTGAGAATGGGAAGGGTAAGCCTGGTGACCCAAGGTTAACCCGGAACCCTACAAGAGTGGGAGGTGAGGACTACCTCCACAAAGTTGTCTCAGGAGCCAGGCAATGCTGGGGCATGACCTTAGTCCCAGCACTTGCAAGGCAGGTGGATCTCTGAGTTCAAAGCTCTGGTCTACAGAGCAAGTTCTAAGACAGTCAGGGCTAAAGAGAGAAACCCTGTCTCAAAACAAACAGAACAACAAAACAAACAAAAATAAAAAGTCTCACTGGGCAGTGGTGGCACACGCCTTTAATGTCAGCACTTGGGAGGCAGAGGCAGGTGGATTTCTGAGTTCGAGGCCAGCCTGGACTACAGAGTGAGTTCCAGGACAGCCAGGGCTACACAGAGAAACCCTGTCTCGAAGAAAAAAAAAAAAAGTCTCAGACACATACAATATAAAGAAACAAATCTTTAAAAAACCAAAACAACAACAACAACAAAAAAAACCCAACCATCTACAGAAACAAAATGGAACAGGATAAAGAACATACCAGACCCCCGACTTCCAACCTCCACACGGCTCGAGCTGGTGAACACAGCAGGTGTGCATGAACACACCCACACACACCACACACACAGGAAAGAAAACAAACACATGGAAAAAGCTCGTGGAAGCTGAGTGTGATGACTGAGGCAGGAGAATTGAGTTTGGGGCCACCTGGCTCACATAACCAGGCTTTGTCTCAACCCTAAGCGTTAGGCTGTACCCTTGGGATACTGCTGGAGTCGACTATGTATGGGACTCTAGGGTCCATCTCTAGCATCATAAAAATAGAATAGAAAGAAAAAAAATCAAGCCAGAATCCAGCTCATACAGTAAATCCAGACACAGGATCCCAGCAAGGTGCCAGGCACAGGGAGGTGGTACGGGCAGCGGAATCCCCGATTCACTGTCTAGCGGGGTAGCTTTTATCTGCCTTGGAGGGTTCAGAGCCCAAGGAACTGTTAATGGAGAACTTGGGAAACGGGGACTCAGCTTAGCCCACTGTGTCACTGTTGGGGAGGATGACTGGTCCCAGAGGTGACGCTCCTGGCCCTGGTAACGGTTCAGGACTGGAGCTGCTCTTGCCAGCCCACCAGGGCTGTATCTGTTGCCTTCTCTGTGGCGGACTGCGGGGTTTCCCAGTTGCCTCAGTCCAAGATGGAGAAAGAGGGGTTCCGCCTACTGTGGGTTGGGCCCAGAGGAAGTGGACAGCAGGTGTGGCCCTAGAGACACCTCTGGGATTGGCCCTGGATGTTAGTTCCTTTTATGCCCTTACCTAGACGCATATAGACTACCCCGTACTTCCGGTTTGTTGGAGGCAGGAAGTCAGAACTCCTCCAGGGGACCTGGAAGGGGAGGGGCCTCAGGAACCGAGTATTTCCAGCAGTAGGAAGCTGGGACCCAAGGTCTGGGCCTCGGAACAGCTTCTCTTCCAACCGTACGGCAGGAGCCAGGGGTAGGTGTGCCCACCTTGTGATGTTGGTAAGCAGGGCGGCTGGGAGAAAGCATGGTCTCACAGGCTTCATGAGTCCTTTCCTCTGAGTGGGAATGGGGCCAGGGACAGGGCTGCAGCAAAGGTCAGACTGACAGCCCAGCCTCCCTAGGCTTGGGGTCTGGAACTTGGGGAGTCTGAGGAGTCATGTGACCCTGTCCTTTCCTGCCCTGTTATCTGGGGCAGGTACCCAGAGCTTCCAAGTCCACTCCTCAGCTCGAAAGAGAATACTTGTAGCTTTTTAGGTCACCAGAAGGGTCACCTGTGACCATGTGTAAACACCTCACATGGTGCCTAGTAGACGTGATGAATGCGGTCACTGGGTTTGTGATTGTCACTCAGGAGGGCCAGGGAAGCTGGTCACTAGAGGTTGAGCGCAAACAGGTCAGTGAGCAGTCCAGGAGGAGGAGGGTGTGGCATTCGGGGCTGGACTCTATCCAGGCCATAGCCCTGTGGAGGGTTTCAGCGCAGGAGGAGTAAGGCTGGAAGGTCAGTACTTCTAGCTCCTGCCTCTCTAGCTGCGTTCTTCCTGTCAAGAACCTGAGCCCCTGTAGGGCTACCGCATGCCGGGGCAATGGTAGCTTGCATTTGAGGGCTGATTGGGCCCCTGTGTTACAGTTAAACAGTCTGGGGCCCTGGAGCCTCTAGGGCTGGGCTCTTTGCCAGTTGGCAGAGGCAGTCAGCAAAGCTGCCTTGCCCCCAGTTGAGGGGGTGGTGAATGCTGAGCTGGCTTCATGCCAGCCCCCCAGCCTCTCTGCATACCTTACCCGTAGCCTGGAGCCTAGGGAGGGGCTTAGGGCATGGAATTCTGCTCTCCCCCTCACCCCCCCCCCCAGGACAGGTGTACCCTAGGTCCACCTCCTGGCCTGGCTCTGTCTGCACAGCCCCTTCCTGTGCTGTAGTGTGATTTGGGGCTCCCCCTGTCTGATTCCCCAGTCACCCTGTGGTGTCAAGAGTTCCAGGTGGGCATTTCTAACTTACAGCAGCCTCAGCAGAGCCTTGTCAGGAGGGATGCAGAGCCAGGCACCTAGCCCCTGAGGGAGGAGCCCAGAGGGAGCCTCCGGAGCAGATTCAGTCTGGGCTGGGGACAGGGCAGCAGATGTGAGGACCTGAGGTTCAGGAAGGCAGGGCACTGTCTGTTCCTGGGAAGTGCCCGGTAGGGCCGGCTCTCACTGGTGGGCACCTCTTCTTTGCAGATGCCCTGCTGGCAGACTTGGAGTCTACCACCTCCCACATCTCCAAACGGCCAGTGTTCTTGTCAGAGGAACCTCCCTACTCCTACCCAACTGGAAACCACACATACCAGGAGATTGCAGTGCCACCTCCGGTCCCACCACCCCCATCCAGCGAGGCCCTCAATGGCACGGTCCTGGACCCCTTAGACCAGTGGCAGCCTAGTGGTTCCAGATACGCTCACCAGCAGGTAAGGGGTGGGCATCTGAGAAGCCCTCAGGGACTTAGGGGTAAAAGGAGCTGACCTACCAAGGACTGTGTCAAGCCACTGGAGAAATGAGGCCGGGGGAATGGGCTGTCCCCAGGCATACACAGTCCTTCCTATGTTCCATGTGAGAGACCAGTGACCAAGTATTAATCACCTGACCAGCCTGCGGAAATTCCCTGGTGAGACAGGCTGTAAGCAGGAGCTGCCTGGGGGCCGGCTGCTCCTGGCTCCTGTTCCTGTCTCTCTTCAGGGACAGGCCTGATTGCTCTTCCCTCCGCAGCCTCCATCCCCGTCGCCCGTGTACAGCTCCAGTGCTAAAAATTCCAGTGCCTCCAACCCCCAGGACGGCGTCGGCTCCCTTTGTTCCCGGGCAGGCGAGGAAGAGCACGTCTACAGGTACAGAGCCAGCGCCCACACCGGCCCCGCTTCTGGGAACCTGTAGGTCATTGGCTTAACTACAGAGATCCTGAGGCCTCTACCAGGCCCTGTGCTTGTCAGCCGGCTCCCTCTGCCACCTCACAGGGGTGGGCTGGGCTATCACAGCATCTGTGTGGTTGAGGAACTGAAGCAAGGCTTCCTTCCTCCTCACTCACCACATTCTTTCCCTGCCTTCCCTCTGCCTCCTCCTTGCTGAGGAGACTTGTGACGGTCCACCTCTTGGGCCTTGAGTCTGGGGCCTGCCGCATCCAGTGTAAGGCGGAGAGGTCTCACTCCTCTCCTCTGCTTCTTGAAGCTTCCCCAACAAGCAGAAGTCCGCGGAGCCTTCGCCTACCGTGATGAGCTCCTCGCTGGGCAGCAACCTCTCTGAACTTGACCGGCTGCTACTAGAGCTGAACGCGGTGCAGCACAGTCCCCCCGGCTTCCCTGCAGGTACGGCTGAGTGTCCAGGCCGTGTGAGCCTCCGGGTCCCTGGAGGACTGAGGGATGAGCAACCATGTTGTCTCCTTTTTTCCAAGATGAAGCCGAATCAAGCCCCCCATTGCCCGGAGCCCTGAGCCCCCTTTATGGCATCCCAGAAAATAACAGTCCCCTAGGGGGCAAAGCGGGGCCCCTGATGAAAGAGAAGCCAAAGCGGAATGGAGGCCGGGGCCTGGAGGATGTGCGGCCCAGCGTGGAGAGCCTTTTGGATGAACTGGAGAGTTCGGTGCCCAGCCCTGTGTGAGTATTCACTGGGCTTTCCCCACGGGGAAGCTCTTGAAGGTCCTGCCCAGACAGGCTCTGGGCTGTAGTGCCCGTCACTTAGTCCTAGAGTCACCTGGTCCCCTTAAGTGCCTGTTACTTGCTAGGCCCTAGGGATACAGTGAGTCACCGGGTACCACCCCTGCCGCACCAGCCATCAGTCAGCACTGAGCTGGAAGCCATCTGTGGCTCAGACTGTTAGCACAGGTTTGCTAATGCCCCAGCGGGCTTAAAAATCTTGGCTGTGCCAGTCACTACTTCCAGCTCTTGAGTCTGTCTTTCCCTCCGTAAGTTGGAATAAGCTAACTCGAGGTGGTCACGATGCATGGTCACAATCCCAGCATTTGGGAAGTCGGGGCTTGGGGGAATCTCGTGTTCAAGGCCAGTCTAGGCTATATAGTGAGTTGCGGTCAGTCTGAACTGCATGAGAATGTAAAGTAGGTTAAAGGACAGGGGTAACGGGATGAGATGACACAGGTAAATTGATTGCACAGGTAAATGTCTGCAGAGGCCTGGCTCACAGCTCTGGTGCCCACAGGACACACCTAGTAATGTTAGGTCTGGTTTGTTCATTCTGAGGTAGGGTCTCACTCTACGGCCCAGACTGTTTTAGAACTCAATATGTAGTAACCCTCTTGCCTCAGCCTCCTGCATGCTGGGTTTACAAGTGTGAGGCACCGCACCTGCCTGTGTATGTGCTTACTGATGTCATTATGTATAATAACCTCACGTCTGCGTACAGTGCTGTAGAGGGGACCTAGTGGTGCGCCCTGTGTTTAACTGGTGGGCTTGCCCTGCCCTGGTGGGGTGTCTTCCTGTAAGGGTGCTGTCTGAGCCACCTGCCTTTTTCTCTGGTTACCTCCCTTGGCACAGTCTCAGCCAGTTGTACTGGCCAGGGAAGAGGGTCCCTAAGGTAGTGGGTGCTGGAGACCCGATTCCCTATTTAGCTTGAGTCTGGCCCCCAGGCTCCCCACTGACACAGTGTGCCTGCCTTGCAGCCCGGCCATCACTGTGAACCAGGGAGAGATGAGCAGTCCCCAGCGAGTCACCTCCAGCCAGCAGCAGACCCGGATCTCGGCCTCCTCTGCCACCAGGGAACTGGACGAGCTCATGGCTTCACTGTCAGATTTCAAGGTGCCCTGTGACCCCTCTCTTCAATTGCCGCCCCCCAATCCATTATCCGACCTCAGTGTAGCTGGCCTGTGGCTCCACGGCGCCCTGGGGGAGAGAGGCCAGCTAGGAGTGAGACTGAGCTTCTTAGCAGCCAGTGAAGGCAGAGAAACCAGAGCCTTTTAGCTGGGACATTCCTCCCTCTCCTGGTGTTCCCAGCCACCCAGGTCAAGGGGATCAGGAGGCATGGACACAGGGACAAAGAGCCCCTGTGTTGATAGCTGCTCTTGCTGGAGGAGGGTGTGTCCTGCTGGGCCTGTGGGATCAACATCCCATGCCTGAGAGGTCACTTGCCCCAGAGCTGTATCTCCCACGCTAGCTGTCCTCAGAACACCGCTTTCTTTCTGCCAGTGGGGATGGGATTTACAGACCTCTGCAGCCAGCCTCCGTCCACCCTCCAGTGTTCTCCTGGGGCCTGAGTCCCCAGAGCCCGTCTTTGGGAAACCCAACCTTCCAGGCCCTTGGCCCATCAGCAGGCAGTGTCCCACCTTCTCCTCCCAGGCTCTCCAGACCCGCCAGTCCGTGGTGTTTTATTTAGAAAATGTATTGCCTTGATAGAGCTTAATACTGACAGAGCTCTCCAGTAGTTGCTGACTTCAGCTCCGTGTATGTCAGCCAGAGACTTCTGGGGCGCAGCTTAGGGAATATGAGAAGGGAGCCAGGCGGTCTGTCCATTCTTGGCCCAGAAAGGTGCCTCCTATCTCTCGTCAGCCGGACTCGTGCTTGGAGCGCAGAGGCGGATACTGGGTGCCCGCTCAGTCTGGGCTTGTAAACCTTGTTGCCATGGTTCTGAGCAGTGGGAAGCAAGTCGGGATCCACGCTGGCTCTGCTGGTGCCTATCCCAGAACGCTGAAGTTACTTCCTTAGACCGTGTAACCCAGGCCCCTCAAGGAAAAGCCACACCGCTTCTTGCCAAGCACTGGAGAAAGGACTTTCGATAGAGAGGAGCTGGGGTGCACTGGGAGGGACAGCTGCGTGGGTAGTGGCCAGCTTCCCCTGGGTGTGCACCTTGTTGTGAGTCCCCATGCTTAGTCTGGGTGACTCGGTGAGCATGGCTTTGTGGCTGTCTCCTAAGGTGCAGAGGAG
Source organism: Arvicanthis niloticus (assembly GCF_011762505.2). Lineage (NCBI taxonomy): Eukaryota > Metazoa > Chordata > Mammalia > Rodentia > Muridae > Arvicanthis > Arvicanthis niloticus. The sequence continues at coordinate 6,268,538 of NC_133432.1, forward strand.
ACCCAGACCAGCTCAGACAAGCATTCCTGGGGTTGGAGCCTTTCCAGAGACCCTGCGCCTTAGTATTGCATGGGTGTAGATGGCAGTTCTCAGACACTAGGCCACACCTGCCCCTGCTCACCTCTCCCCGTTTTTCTCTTTCTCCCTCTGTCGTTCTCCTCCAGACTAGCTCTTCCACTGTGGTGCTGAACTCCCAGGGGCTGCCGCCCATCTCCTCTCCACCCCCACCCCGCACCCTTCCTCCTCCTCCTCCTCCTCCCACTAAATCCTCCTCTGGAGACCACGCCCCAGAGGCCCTCTGCACAGAAGGAAACAGTCAGGTCCTTTTACCTTCTGTCGCTCCCAGATGGCTTGGTTTGGGTAGTCTTGAGGAGACATCTGACACCCAAAACTTGAGGTATCCTTCTGTCACGGCTTCTCAGCAGTCATGTGGTGCGAAGAGCCAGGCTCAAGTGGGGCACGGGCCGATGGACTCCATGGGTCCCCCCTGTGGGGCTTCCCCATGCCACACTCCACCCCCTGCTGGGAGCACAGGATCCCAGGGGCCACAGGCCAACCATGTGTGTTCACAGGAGACCGGGGCTCCCATTTGGAGACAGCCACAGGCTTTGACAGCGCCAAGGCCTGAGATTCCCCATGGAGTGACTTATAGCTTTCAGGAAGGGCTTGAGCCTCCTGCTGTGGCAGTGGACCGACAAGCTGTCCTCCCTGACACCTGGGCTCTCACTAGGGACTGTGCCCTGCAGGAGAGGGCACAGTCAGAACCAGGGGGCCTGGGAAGCACTTGTCCTGCCCCCGGGGACAAGGAGCAGCTAGGTGGGAAGATTCCCCAGAAGGGAAGCCTTGGGGGACCCACTGGGGCACTCGAGAACCCAGGGAACCTAGAAGGTGCCACTGAAGCCGCTCTGGAGGCCAGGAAGGAGCAGCCGGAGCTTTCTCATGCCATGGCCATGGGGACACCCAGCACCACGGAGAGGATTTCCACCTCTGGCCAGGCAGGCACCAGCTTGTGCGGTCACTAGGCATGGCTCTGGCAGGACTTGAGTGTGGGCCACTCCTTGCTAACTGCATGCTGCCCTTACGAATGTCTGCCTGGGCAGAAAGTGCCAAGGGACGACGGCCCTGAAGGTGCGTCTAGCAGTGATCCTGGGGGACCAGCTTCCTGTCATGCTCAGCCTCCTGCTTCTTAAGATGTCCCTTAGAGGAGCTGCCCTGGCATTTCAATGTGCAGAGCAGTTAAACACGTGGATTTGCGACCCAAGTGGATCTGCACAACACTTGCTCCCTTTGTGAACTTGGGGAACCACCCAGAGGCTCAGTTTTCCCTTCTGTAAAATGGGAGCACCAATAGCGCACTTCCCAAGGTCACGCAGAGGTTAGCTGAGATAATTCCTGGAAAGTGGATAAAACATGTACATGGTTTTCCTTCCGTTCCTGGCTGTCCATCCTGCCGTAGCCTCCTCAGTGCTGGGATTCTAGCCGCGTGCTACCATGCCTGGCTCTTATTTGTTTCCTGTAGGATTCTGACTTTCTGCCTTCTTCACAAACCGTTTCCCCCAACACTACAAACGAGTAAGCTTAATTATGAGTAGCGCATAATCCATAAACTACATACAAACACGGGCTAGAAGGTGTAAAGGAAAGAGGAGCCCCCATCTTTCTATGTAAGTCGTGAGAGAGTGAGGAGCGTCAGATAGTTGCCATGTGAGTCAGGAGAGTCCCCCTGCCTCTGTTAAGGAGAGAGCAGCTGGCGGCTTCCAGGTGTTTTGTCCATGGTTAGAGGCTGACTTGGGAGTGAGCGCTGGGCCATAGGACCCTCATCAGCCTGTCTGCTTCCTGCTTTTACCTGCCTCAGCTTGCCTCTTGGTTGTTCTGCTTTGACCTCGTGTGACCCCTAGGGTGGACCTTACCAGGAATGGGATGGTGACGGCTTTATCCTCCTCCCCCAGATCCGCTCTGTGATCAGGAGGAGCCGGGAGACAGGCCACGCACATCCCATGTCCCGGGAACCCTCCCCTCGCCGCAGGCTGGACCCTGCCACCCTGAGCAGGAGCCCGTCCCAGGAGCAGCTCATTGCAGAGCTGCAGGGCCGGCTGGGCATCCGGCTGGCGGCGGAGGAGGAGGCAGGGCCCTCTGCGCAGGACTGGCTGACGGAAGGCGTGGTTATCACCGTGCAGCCGCGTGGGAGGCGGGCCGGGGGGCAGGTGGTAGAGAAGGTAGCCAGCCGGTGTGGCCGAGCCGGGAAGTGGGGGTCTGGAGGTCCCTCAGCCCTAGTGCTGGCTGAAAAAGATTTTGGGGCGGTGGGGTGGTTTCTGCATTTTATGGCCTGATGACAAGGCTAGCCACATCACCCCCTCCACCCTCTACTGCATGCTGGATTCTTACCTTTCTCTGTCTTTACCCTCTCTTCTTCCCAGGTTGTCTACCCTCCTGACTCCCCCATCCCCCTGAGAAGAACCATCTCTGTAGTGGCTCCTTCTCCTCCTCCTGTCCCTTTGCTCCAGGATCACCCTGACACTCTGGCCAGCAGCTCTCCTCTCCAGCCCAGCTTGCCCACTCCCTCCTGTCCAGGGCTCTTGGCTGGTTCTTCTGCTTCTTCTGGGGTCCAGACTGCAGGGGAAAAGCCCCAGGAGGAGGGTGGGCGTGGCCCTCCTGGTCTCACTTCTGTACCCCACACCGTGAGGTCTGTGGGCTGCCAGACCAATGAGGACCCACTCTTCCACCCGATGCAGGCAGGCCTCCTGGTACCTTGCCCTACCTGTGCCCCTCTCATCCCGAGCCACCTCCCAACTCTTGAGGATGCTGCAGAGGCATGCATTCACACAGGCACTGAGGCTCTGTCCTCCATCCTCAGCCCTGACAGTGTAACTTGAGCCCCCTTTAGAGCCTGACCCTGCATCCTTCTGAGCCTGCTAGCTAGGCACCACCTCAGCAAATCACTCCGGCCCATTCCCTCGGGTTCCTCAGCCGAGGAGGCCATTCCCACACTTGGAAACTCCTCCATCTCTGCCCTTGTTGGCCTGGGCCTGCTGTTGTCAAGGCCTCAGTGTTTACCTGTGTGGTTCACCCCCTCCCTCCCCTTCTCCTAGGCCTCTATCTTCTGTTCTCTCTCCCCTCTCTCTCTCCTCCCCTCCCCTTTCTCTCTGTCCCTAGCCCCTATCGTGTTTTTTTTTTTTTTTTTGCAATTGCCAGTAGGGAGAGATCCTCTAACTCTGTGTGAAATAATCCAGTGACGAGGCCTCTCAATCTTAGTTTTAAAACAATGTCTTCTCCTCCTCTCTTTCCCACCTAAGATGCAGGGCCTGGAACAGAGAGCGGATGGAGAGCGGCCGTGGGCAGCCGGCTGTGCCCCCAGCAGCAGGCAGAGCAGCCCTGAAGGGCAGGACGAGGGAGGGGTCAGTGCTTGGGCTGGGGGCTGAGTTCTTCTTTGGCATGTTGTCCCTGGGCTTGGTCATCCAGCTGGGTGCTGGAAGCCCTCCTCAACCTTTGGACTGCCTGCTGATGTTACTCCCCCACCCCCCCCAAAGGACAGTGTGCCTTTTGCCTCAGTCAGCCCGTCTGTTCAGGACAGAAAGCCTCATGGGTGTTACGCTGTGAGTTGCCCACATTAGGCCCTGGACATCTGACTGACTCTCTCTGTGTCCACAGTTCATGGCCCAGGGGAAAACTGGGAGCAGCTCTCCTCCTGGGGGACTCTCAAAGCCGGGGAGCCAGCTTGACAGCATGTTGGGGAGTCTGCAGTCTGACCTGAACAAGCTAGGGGTCGCCACCGTTGCCAAAGGGGTCTGCGGAGCCTGCAAGAAGCCCATCGCTGGGCAGGTAAGCACAGGAGGTAGGCACTGCGACATAGACCTTGGCTCCTGACCTTACCCTGAGTGACTTTGTGTCTGTCTTGTCAGGTTGTGACCGCCATGGGGAAGACATGGCACCCCGAGCACTTCGTGTGCACCCACTGCCAGGAAGAGATTGGCTCCCGGAATTTCTTCGAGCGGGACGGACAGCCCTACTGTGAAAAGGACTACCACAGCCTCTTCTCCCCACGCTGCTACTACTGTAACGGGCCCATCCTGGATGTGAGCACACGCGTGGCGGGCAGTGGGCTGTGGTGGCTGGGCTGCCTCTCTGGGCCCTGTCTGTCCCTTTCATCGCCGGTGGTCTGCAGTTTTCTTTCTAAGGAGGGTCAACCCCAAGGCTTACACAGGCAGGAAATGGTAGGGCAGGGCTGAGAGTCTGACCTGGTGACTCACAGCAGCCCAGATGTGTGTTAGGTGGCTCCACCTCCATCCTGGAGTCCTGGTGTGGAGGCCCAGGCATTAGGAGCCTTGACAGACAATGGGCTGGGTGCCAGGTGTCTCGCATCCCCCAATCTGCAATGTTAGGGAGCCTCTCCAGAGTCTGTTCCTTTACTTATAAAGTAGGAATCACAATAAAATCGGTGAACCTGTAAGTTTGACCGGAAGTTTGAGGAGAGAGGTGGGTGTATCGCATCCCTCAGCAGCTCTGAATACTTAAGTGTTTGCAGTTAGGAGAGAGCTCTCTTTCCATCGGCTGTGAGCAGGGTGAGGTGGGAAGGAGAGCCTTTGGGAGTGCCCTGCTCCTTTTTTCTGCTTCCACAGAAAGTGGTGACGGCACTGGACCGCACGTGGCACCCGGAACACTTCTTCTGTGCCCAGTGTGGAGCTTTCTTTGGTCCAGAAGGTACGACTGGGCTGGAGGGCCTGCCTGTCATGCTCTGGGATGTCTCAGAAGGAGGTGGGGTGACCTCACCAATGGTGGACTCGGGGTGGCTCTGTGTCTCGCTCTGAACACCACCCACTTCCGGCCCTCAGGGTTCCATGAGAAGGACGGCAAAGCCTACTGTCGGAAAGATTACTTCGACATGTTCGCACCCAAGTGTGGCGGCTGTGCCCGTGCCATCCTGGAGAACTACATTTCAGCCCTCAACACCCTGTGGCACCCTGAATGTTTTGTGTGCAGGGTAAGGGGCGCCTCCACTCAGCCGGAGAGCCTGGGAGCAAGCAGTGGGAGAGGGGTCTCCCTTGTAGTGCTTGTGTTTAGGGCTCTCAGAAAGCGAGCAGGGCTGGGGTATGTATGTATGCTTCTTCAAGGCCCAAAAGTGCTCAGCTGGGGTTGAGACAAGGAGCAAGGTAGAGGTGTCCTACGCGCCAGTGTGCGGGCCTCAGGACTGGTCACACTGGACAGAGCATGTGACAATCAAATGACATGTAATAAATCCTGGGGCTCCATAGGAGTGGACAGTGCTCCTAAGCTGGTTTGTGGGGTAACAGGTCTCCAGCAAGGGCTTCTGGACAAGTAAACCGGGGAACACTGCTGTAGGCCTGAGCCTTTCATACCTGCACACTGATCCACAAGTGGGGCTCCAGAATGTGAAGTTTAAGCTCCGCTCACCCCTTTTACAATTGTGTCTGTTTCTGGCAACAATGATACGGCCACCTGCGTAGATCCAGAGCCCACCCCTCTGACTGTAGGCTGTCCACTTAGCAGCGAGCATGGCATACGTACCTCTTCTTCCTCCAGGGGAAAGTTAAGCGTTTAGCCTAGCTCCCAGGAAATGATGGGCAAACAGGGGTCATTACAAGGGTGACAGTCCTTGGAGCCTCGCCCGGGACGGCTCCTGAGCGCTCTCGTCTTCTGCCTGGCAGGAATGCTTCACTCCCTTTGTCAACGGCAGCTTCTTTGAGCACGACGGGCAGCCCTACTGTGAGGTGCACTACCACGAGCGGCGTGGCTCGCTGTGTTCTGGCTGCCAGAAGCCCATTACCGGGCGCTGCATCACCGCCATGGCCAAGAAGTTCCACCCCGAGCATTTTGTGTGCGCCTTCTGCCTCAAGCAGCTCAACAAGGGCACCTTCAAGGAGCAGAATGACAAGCCCTACTGCCAGAGCTGCTTCCTGAAACTCTTCTGCTAGGCCACTTCTGTCACCTGCCCTCTCCAGCCAGCGCCACCAACGGCTACTGTGACCCAGGGGTGTCGGGCCCATCAACAGAAACTGGAACCTTATCCTCAGCAGGTGCAGGTGAAGGGCAGGACACTGTGGCCGTCCTGCCTGGTTCCCATCCCTAAAGGGGCCTCTTCCCCCTTCCGTGGCTCTCCTGGGCTCTCCGTGCACTTCATCTTCACCAGAGGTGGGAACTGCCGCCCAGTTGTCCCATGTGTGTCCCCAAGAGCCAGCACCCCACACTGGAGCCGTTCACTGTCACCCTTCAGCAGTGTGGTCACTGGGAGGGCAGAGAGGGTCAGCCAGGGGCTTTTTATCCTTCTCCAAACCCAATTACCCTAGTGTACTGGGGACACCAGGCCCCTCTAGACAATGCCAGCATAAACTCACCCATACACCACCAAAGGCACTTTGGGTGCCACCACCCAGTCTCCCAGAGTCTGGGCGGCTGCCCCATTCATACCCACCCCGGGTCTCTGAGAAAGGCTTCTCCAGCAATAACATTTTATATAGACACATGCTTCATCTCTGGGGACGGCGTGAGGTGGGAGTGTCACCCACACCTCAATCCTGTACCACATTTGATAGATTTCTACACTGAGGGTCAACTTCGTATTGCTCAAGTTGCTTTTATGTATCTCTACAAGATGATTTTGAAGAGATTTAAAGAACGCCCCCTTTTGTACTCTTGTCTGTCCACTGCCGCTGGCTCAGCCCGTGGCCTTGGTTTTGGTATGGACTTTGCTTTGTACTGAGGGCTTGGGACGGGGAAACAATTTGTATCTTATTTTATTTCTTAGCACAATGAACTGGGAGCAGCTCGGTGATGACTTCTGTAACCTCCCAGCTCCCAGGACTGTTTTTAAACTGCTGTATTTTCAAGCCCTTCCCTTACTGCCCAGGCCAAGGGGCTCTTCACTAAGAACTGGTCTAAGAAGGTTCAGCCCTTTGGACCTGGAATTTTGAACCTCATGTGTCCTGTTCCCAAGGGAGGCAAAGGGGAAAGACATAGTTGGGGTCTGCTTCCTGCCTAAGTAAGCCATCAGGAGCCAGCCTCCGCTCCCTGTGAACTTTCTGGCAACAAGGAGAACCCACTGACCTTCTCAGCCCCCTCATTGCTTCTTTGGGGCTCCCTCTTCTGCCTTCTCAGGAAAAGCTGGTGTCTGATTTTGACTAGGAAGACCGTAAAGGGTCTCTGGTCTCCTTTCCACTGGGTGCATCTCTCCCTCAAACTTCCTGGTGACCTGGGCAAAGGTTGTTCCCTTTCACAGGTGGGATTCATGTTTGTGGTGGAGGGGGTCTGAGAAGAACGCCCCAAGTTGGTACAAGGGAGCTCAGTAGGATTTAGGGCAGAGGGTCAAAATCCTGTTAGAACAACAGGAAGTCCCGGAGCTCCCATTCCAAAGGACGAGACGGGAGCAGCCAGCTTGGAAAAGGCTGGAAGAAAAGCCCCTGGAAAAGGCACTCCAGGGGATTCCATAGGCCAGGGACCTACACATTACATCAGCTTCCGAGTAGCGGCCCAGTGTGATGGGGTCCCAGATCCTCAGTCAGGGCTGGGCTAGCAGCAGCCCAGGACAAGGTCAGCTCTGGCGCTGCAGACACCTGCACTTCCACCCACAGGCCTTACTGCTCTGTTTACAGTGACCTGCTCCAGGCCCCTCCAAGAAGAGACTGGGGTATCTGGAGCTCCATTCTCTGGGTCAATGGATATGTGATCATTTGATATATATATATATATATTTTTTTTTCCCCTTATAAACTTCTAACCTGGCTTTTCCCATTTCAACTCCTGTGATTTATGCCAATAAAGTTTGCCATGATTTTCACCCGAGGTGGTGTTATTTCTTGGGAGTTGGGTCTTAGTTGCCACAACAGAGAAACGAGAATCTCTCTAGACTCAGAAGAGTCATACAGAGAAGGCGAATAATCGATGTTTTCTTCCTGGGGGCAGAGAAAGCCAGAGAATGGGATCCTGGAAGTTTGCTTGTGGCCATAGGTCCTACTGAATCCAGCATGAGCTTTACTAGGGAGTACTGTTGACTAGGCCCACAGGGGGCAGGTCCTGCTCTAGGGCTATTATGTGGATTCACCGAGGGTATCTCCCTGTGGGCCTGTTGGGTGACCTTTCTTCACCCACTGACCATGGAGAAAGAACAGAGTGGAAATCACAAGTTCCAGAGAACACCTTGGTCTAAACTATAATCCTTTCCCTATGGAATGCCAACAACTTCTTGCTGCTGGTCAGTCTCTACTGCCCCCTTGTGGTCATGTCCATATATGCATGCTTTCTCTTGTCTGAACTCGGGACCCCCAAATTGGATGGATGGTTTCATTCGGCCAAAAGCTGCAGCTTCAGTCTCCCTGTCCTTTTGAGCAGGCTTCCAGGCAGCACTGTAAATGGTATTCTGGATGACAACTCTATTACGGTGATCTTGGAAGTGGCCGTGACCTTTGACACCCACTCAGAGAGAATGACCTGGTTTCTTTTCCCAACCCTCATGTCTCATCCTTACAGAAATAAGTGTAATTAGCTTTCTCGGTAGTGTTGTGTGGATACCTTCCCACGCCACTGGATATAGATTTGCACCATTTCTGATGGCTTCATGGCATGATGCTATATTGGTATATTACAATTAGAGAGGGTATTTATATTGTCAGAGTCAGGATGTCTTTGGAAATGTACCATAGTCGTATGTATGCGCTTGGAAAAAGAAAAAGTGCATTTAGAGAAAGACAGACATAGGGTTTGGATTTGACTGAGTAGCACAGTGGGGCCCATGGCTTTTGAACCTGTTCCTAGATCCTTCTTCTGAAGTTGTCAGATGATTTAATCTCTCTGGGAGCTTTCTTGTGGATAAAGTACTGCACCTCAGGACTGAGGGAGACGGTAACATCAGGAATGTGCACACACAGTGCTGAGCGTGCAAATCTTTGTCATTAAAGAACCACCTCAGCAGCCACACCGATTCCAGCAGTTCTCAAACTGGGCTGGTCTTCAAAGGCTCCAGGAAGCTTTAAAACAATGGACTGCTTGTCCAGCATGAACAAGCCCCTAGGTTCAATATCTTCCCCCATATATACACATTTATTTATATATGGATATTTATTTATTCATGGGTCTGGAAAGATAGCTCAGCAGTTAAGAATAAGTGCTGCTGTTCCAGAGGCTCTGAGTTCAGTTCCCAGCCAATGTTGGATAGCTCCCAACCTGGGGCCCCAGTTCCTCCTGTCAAAATGTTCCCTTCCCCCAGGCTGGCAAGGGTGGTTCTGATATCCAGTCCAGCCAGTTTACTGCTGCTTTCTTGAGCAGGAAGACACCTTTTTGCACTGCAGTTCCCAAACCCGAGTGAAAGGTCTGGGAGCTTCACAGACGTGTGCATTCCCAGCTCCTATCCAGCCATAATCGGCTGGAGTAAGTAGAACCCAGCTGCGGGATATCAGAGAGAACATTAAAAAGTAGGCCTCAGCTTACTGTGATGGGCACTTGGTTACAGGGGAGCTTGAGGGAGGCACGCCCCAGAGTGAGACTGTCTCAAAGTAAACCGATTATCCAAATAAATGTTGAATGAATGTACACACACACACACACACACACACACACACATATATAATACAAGAGGCTTACATGTATCGATTTTCTCCTGTATCCCAGGAAGGGAAAGTAGATGGTCAATAAAGTGGAAGTCCTTCTGTAGACAGCATAGCAAGTGGCAGAACAGAGTTATGGATCTGGGTCTCATCTGGCCGCATACCACTCACTGCCTGGCAGGCACAGAACAAAAATCTCTGCCATTGTGGCGCTTACATTCTTGCAGGGAGAACCTGACAAACATAACGTGGTGAATTATACAGGGAGTTAGATGTGTAAGGGCTGTGGGAGAAGGAAGGAGAGTGAGGGAGGGTGGGTTTGGTTTTACCCCCGCCCTTAAAATTAGAAATGTACAGTCAGGCCGGGCGGTGGTGGCGCACGCCTTTAATCCCAGCACTTGGGAGGCAGAGACAGGCGGATTTCTGAGTTCGAGACTAGCCTGGTCTACAGAGTGAGTTCCAGGACAGCCAGGACTACACAGAGAAACCCTGTCTCGAAAACAAACAAACAAACAAACAAACAAAAAAAAAAAAAAAAAAAAGAAAAAAGAAACATACAGTCAGGGCGGGTCTCCTTGAGTAGATAGCATTTGCAGCAGGACTTGGAGGAGGTGAGTTTCTCTGGCCGGCACTGGCCAGAACTTCCTGGAAGATAAAAAAGTTGTGAAAAAAAAAAAAAAAGCCCTAAAATAAAGGCATACTCTGGGTGGGGGTTGTGGGGAAGGTTGGAAGCAAAAAGATCAGTAGGAAAGCAACGAAACCAGATGGCGACAGTGGAAACAGTCGTGCAGGACCTTGAAAACAGTCTACGTTTTAGGCTTTTACTCAGTGAAAACGGGAACCTTTGATGAGTTTTGTGCACGTGAGGATGTTACAGGAGGAGAGTGGAGAGCTTCTGCTAGGGTTTCCCGGAAGTTGGTTTTGCTGTGCCTTGCTGTACTGACTTAGTGACGCTGCAGGGCGGCTCCGAACCAGCAGAGGGCAGCAGCTCTGGGAGCGCTCCTCACGCAACAGGGTGCAGTCTTTACTTCCCCGACTTGCTGGAGTGGCAGCGGTATCAGCCAATGGATGCGTATATTAACTGAGCGAGGCGGGACGGCTGACGGCGCCAGCCAATAAACATAGACGTCGTCCTCGGTTTACGAGGCCGCCCGGTTCTCCTATAAAAGGCACGCGCGGGCGCGCGGCCCTCCTCTCGCCAGGCGTCCTCATTAGAGGTTAGGGTCGCGCGTGTGTGATTGTGGGAGGGCGGCAGGCGCATGGGGACGCTGGGGTCGGGAGCGATGGGCTCGGGCAGCCTCGGGGCTGGGCTGCCCGTCCCGTCTGCGGCCTCGTCTGCTCACCCGCCCGCGCTGTCGGCAGCGGCTGCCCGGGCCCAGCTCCCGCGTGGCCGGCTTGGCCTAGGCCTCAGACCGGGGCTGGTGTTGGTGTTACCGGGCTTACGCTGCCCCTCTCTCCCCAGTGACATCGTCTTTAAACCCCGCGTGGCAATCCCTGACGCACCGCCGTGATGCCCAGGGAAGACAGGGCGACCTGGAAGTCCAACTACTTCCTTAAGATCATCGTAAGTGCGGAGCGGGCCGTGGACGCGCCGCTTCCGCCCCGGTCTTACTGGGGCGGTCATTTGCTAGGCGCTTTAGCAGAACTAGTCGTCCTGGGAAGTTCTGTCATCTTCGGCTCCTCTGGTACAGAACTAGCTCACTCACCCGGAGGCTCGTCTCGTAGAGCCCTTCCCGTGTGTGCAAAGGGCTGAGACTGGAGCGAGTCATCTTAAGTAGGCATCTTGTACACTTGAGACCTGCCCGTCAGGCTGGTATCCAGTGACTTGATTACAAAAGGCCTTCGAGGCGGCTTTTAACCGGAACTGCCAGGCTTTGTAGGCATGAGTCTGATTTAGTTAACTTTCAGACACAGATTTTGGGTACGGTAGTACCTTTTATACTAAACAACCTAAGGCCCCCCCATCACCTCTATAACTCGTTCTCTGTGCTTTTAAGTGTGTCTCTCATTCTGATCACAGTCACTTTGGTCAGCCAGGCCCCTATTTAAAAAGTAAAACTAAGTTTTGTGTGAGGTAGGGCTTCCCCGTATAGCTCAGGCTGCCCTGGAATTAGCAGTTAGGCTTCACCCACCATCACAGGTGTGCCATCACACCCAGCAAAAAGTTCATTTTCGGCGGTGACAGGAATTTGTGCTGTTCAGAACTAGCCAGTGAGTTGGGTGAGGTAAGACAGGTGACGCTCAGGTGACTGGCTCCTAGTAAGAAGTGTCACGGCTAAGCCTTGGAAGCATGAAGCCGCAGTGTGGAGCTAGTGGCTGCACAGTTTGGGTTTTGTTTCCCTCTGACTTGGTTTCTTCCTGGCTTTCTTCATAGCAACTTTTGGATGATTACCCAAAATGCTTCATTGTGGGAGCAGACAACGTGGGCTCCAAGCAGATGCAGCAGATCCGAATGTCCCTCCGGGGGAAGGCTGTTGTGCTGATGGGCAAGAACACCATGATGCGCAAGGCCATCAGGGGCCACCTGGAGAACAACCCAGCTCTGGAGAAACTGCTGCCTCACATCCGGGGGAACGTGGGCTTCGTGTTCACCAAGGAGGACCTCACTGAGATCAGGGACATGCTGCTGGCCAATAAGGTGAGGGGACAGATGGGCAGATGATGAGAGGATTCAGCTATCCTCGGGTGTACCAGTGGAGAGACTTGACCGTTGAATACCTTTGTTTAGGTGCCAGCTGCTGCTCGAGCTGGTGCCATTGCCCCGTGTGAGGTCACTGTGCCTGCTCAGAACACTGGGCTGGGGCCTGAGAAGACCTCTTTCTTCCAAGCCTTGGGCATCACCACTAAAATCTCCAGAGGCACCATTGAAATCCTGGTGAGTGGACGTGGCTTGCAGTGGTGGGGCCTTTGGACTGGGCCTTCTGAGTGTCTAGAGTGTAACTGCCTGCTGTTCCCTTCCTCAGAGCGATGTGCAGCTGATAAGGACCGGAGACAAGGTGGGAGCCAGCGAGGCCACCCTGCTGAACATGCTGAACATCTCCCCCTTCTCCTTCGGGCTGGTCATCCAGCAGGTGTTTGACAGTGGCAGCATCTATAACCCCGAAGTGCTGGACATCACAGAGCAGACCCTGCACACTCGCTTCCTGGAGGTACGTCCCAGTGCCTCCCTCCGACGCTGAGTGAGACACATGTGTACTGAACATCTTCTGTTTGTCCATTGTCTCATCTGCAGAAAACAGAAGTGACTCTACAGTCTGGCGGGGAGGTTGGTGGTTCAGTGAGTTGCTTGTGCTGGGAATCTAAAGGTTGTTACAGCCTGTTGTAACCAGACACTGGCTGTGGGGGCCGTATCTTTATTCCCTGCAGAGGCAGGGATTGTGAGTTTGAGGCCATCCTGGCCTACATAGTGAGTTCTGGGAGTTAGAGGATGGTCAGGTCCACTTAGACACTGGCCTGAAACAAAACTAGTAAAACAGATCTGGGGTTGAGATTTTGAGTAGTGAGTCTATAAAATTGATTACCTTTTTAAGGACTGTCATTTCCCCCACCCCAGGCTCTTGCCAGATACTGCCATTAAATTGGCTTTTAAGGAAAATTGTTTCACTGAGTGAGTAACTTACTGAAATTATATAACTGGATTTAGCATTTTAATTTTTTATTAGCATTTTTTGAGATGTTTATATAATTTATACTTCCAACTCCTACCATGCCTGCCCGCAATCATATTTCAAGATTTAAAAATGTTCCATCACTGGTAAATCACATCTGGGGATAGGTCAATATTCTCTCCGCAAGTGCTCAGTAACTATGTTAACAGCTTAGGCTGTCAAGTCATAGGGTGTATTGAACACCCAGGGCTGGAGGAAGGCTGAGCACAAAGTGATGGCTCTTGGCCCTGCCCAGAGCATCTGGTGAGCTGGCTGAGACTGAGGTGAGCTAAGATGTCATCTGTCCCCCCTGCAGGGTGTCCGCAATGTGGCCAGTGTCTGTCTCCAGATTGGGTACCCGACTGTTGCCTCAGTACCCCACTCCATCATCAATGGGTACAAGCGTGTCCTGGCTCTGTCTGTGGAGACTGATTACACCTTCCCACTTGCTGAAAAGGTAAGGCTGTCCTTTGAGGACCTGACAGGTTGGTAAATGGCAGTCTGCTGAGTTGGCGTGTTCAGACTCATCCTTTCACACCATGTGAGAAAAGACAGGGTTTCATGTAGCCAAAGTGAGCCTTTTCTAATGGGGAAACTGCATGTTTTAGTGATGGGGACAAGGGTATGCATGCTCTCATTAAAGGTGTCCCAGCTGCCTGGGGGAGGGGGGGTGGCACACGCCTTTAATCCCAGCACTTGGGAGGCAGAGGCAGGAGGATTTCTGAGTTCGAGGCCAGCCTGGTCTACAGAGTGAGTTCCAGGACAGCCAAGACTACACAGAGAAACCCTGTCTTGAAAAAACAAAACAAAAAAAGTGTCCCAGCCAACAGGCTGTACCCAGACCTGATGGGGAGCTTCACACTGGAAAGCTGTCACCAGCACTGGCCTTACTTAGGAAGGGTGCAGGTGGTAGAACAATGATCACCTTGACTGTCTTTTCTCCCTCAAGGTCAAGGCCTTCCTGGCTGATCCCTCTGCATTTGCTGCTGCTGCCCCTGTGGCTGCTGCCACCACTGCTGCCCCTGCTGCTGCAGCAGCCCCAGCCAAGGCTGAAGCAAAGGAAGAGTCGGAGGAATCAGATGAGGATATGGGATTCGGTCTCTTTGACTAATCCCCCTCAAAGCAACCAAGTCAGCCTGCTTAATTTGAGAAAGATGGAAATAAAGGCTTAATTCTCTTAAACCTTTGTCTGCATTTATTTAGTTCACTTAAGCAGTGCTAAAAGACAAAAACATGGCCAGGCAGTGGTGGTGCACACCTTTAATCCCAGCACTTGGGAGGCAGAGGCAGGTGGATTTCTGAGTTTGATCGGCTGGTCTACAGAGTGAGTTCCAGGACAGCCAGGGCTACACAGAGAAACCCTCTCAAAAAAACCAAAAGACAAAAACATTACTATTTAAGGATATATTTTGTGTTGGCATCTTTGTTTCTAAAAATAAAGCTACTAGTGGTTTTGTGGAGGGGGGTTGGTTTGAGACAGGGTCTTTTGACCTCGTAGCCATGGTAGGCCTGGGACAAAGATTTTCCTGCTGGGAATTAAAGGTGACCTTTATTAGGTAGTTCTTGTTCATGGGGGATATACATTGTATATATTCTGAAATCACTGGTTAAGAGACCTCTAAGTCATACCAACCCTGTTCAGTTTAACCTTGGTATCTAGGTTCAAGCCAGTGTTTGTATCAAGTACCCTTATTGCTCCAAGCAGGTCCAGAGCCCCCTTGCTTAAGGCTGAGGCAGCGTTAGAGTTGTTTTAGTGAGGGATGGTTAAGGTCTGAAATCCCCTGAACATCCAGGTCAGTCATGGGGACTGAACTCAAGTGCCTGATTGTGCCGTTTGAGATGAGAGTTGGTTTAGCAGTGGATCTGCCTCAGCCTTCAGGGTGCAGTAACTACAGTCACTGCTGTGTAATGATGAAGTTAAAACTAATTTAGATGTGCAGTTGAATCTCCATTTGGAGACAGTGGTTTTTTTTCTAGTTAAGAGTATGGCTTACTTGGATACAGTTAACTAGCCGCTAAGGTGTGCACAAAGAGTTGCTTCATGTTCTAGTAGGAAGGGTGCAAACTATTCAGAATAACGTGCTATGGAAAGGCGGTTGTAAGACTTCCTAAAATACGTTTTCAGTCCTGGAGACGGCATTCTCAAAGCATACTCTAGAGTCGTAGTAAAAATTAAATCATTTCTCCAAAGCCACGAAGCTCTTCCTCACCCCCGTCCCCAGCGGTCTGCAGCTGAGGCTCCCAGGAGGACCTCGCAGCAATCCCAGGGCATCCCTGCATCCCTGCATCCCTACCCCGTGCCTCATCACCTGTTCTAACCCCCAAGTCTTCTCTAGACTGCAGCCTCCTGGGTTCATTCCTGGAGCCTAGGAAACAGCATTCAGTGGCCTGGAATGGGGGTGTCGGGGCTGGACCCGGGGATCCCCAAGGATGCCGGAGCTGCAGGGCGTCGCCCGGGAGGCCAGGCTAAGGAGAGCCCTCGTCCGGCGGCTGCAGATCGCGACCTGCGGCCGCCCTCCCGCCCGGGGGCGCCAGGCCTCGCCTTGCCGCGTGGGCCCCGCTGTGACCCGGAAGCGCTCCGGAAGCGGTTCCGGAGTGGGCGCCGGCAGGATGGCGGCGGACACGCAGGTGAGGCGGGCGGCCGCGGGGCCAACGCGGCGGTCGGCGGGGCCGGAGCGCGGGCAGCGGGGGCGGGATGGCCCGGGCGGAGGCCGCGGCGCCCACGGCCGTGGAGGGCGCAGGAGGAGGCGGCGGCGGTCGGGGGCGGGCTCCTCCCGGCTCGAGGCTCGCACCGGCCTGGGCGGGCAGAGCGACCCCGGGCTCGAGGATCTTGCCATCGGCTTGGCTTCGGGGCAGCCGGCGCCCTGTTGGGTCTGTTCCCGTGCGGGCGGTTGCAGAGCTTGCACTCGGAATCTGCCACGGTTCTCCAGAGCCCGCGGGGCGATGCGGAGGCCCCCCGACTCTGTGCCCGCGCTTGGTGTGTAGCCTTTATGTCCATACGCGTTCGGAGTTGAGTCTCTGCTCGTTGGTTTCGCTAAGGCAACTCGATAAATGACATCACCCCTCCAAGTCTCAGCCCTTTTATATAGAATGGCGTTGATAATACATATTTCATAGGGCTCCTGGGAAGATTTCGTGAGACAAAATCGTAGGGGCCCATGTGGGTGGCTGGGTGTTGCTGGACCCTGGATGAGATCCCAAAATGTCTTCTTCACTGGGAAGAAGGCTTGACACCTTTGTGTGTTCACACCTGTGGGTACATTGCAGTTCAGGGAGGCGTTGAGGATACCCCTTCTCCATCGCAGCCTCGTTTTGTAGCCTCGTGGGAGAGTGAAAAGGCTATAAAATAAGAAACGTAATTTTTTTATCTCCGTGTCCGCATCCCACCCTCCCTTTTCAAAAGTGTAGATCAAGGCCAGGCAGTGGTGGCACGCGTCTTTAATCCCAGCACTGGGAAGGCAGAGGCAAGTGGATTTCTGTGAATTTCCCAGGTCCAGCCTGGTCTACAGAGTGAGTTCCAGGCAGCAATAGGCTACACAAACCCTGTCTTGAAAAACATCAAAAAAATGTACCGTGAGTTGGCCATGAACTTGGCCACGTTGCCTGTCCACCCCCCCCCCCCCCAATGCGGGGGTGAGTGGGGGTAGGGGGGTTACCCTGCCTGGCAGGAATGTATTTAAAAGACAGGTCTCCTAGGTGAAATTAATTGATTTTTTTTTTCGTTTGATCCTTAAGGCTAACCAGAAGGGGGCCAATTAACCTGAACATTAAAAAGATATTTTGCAAGGGTTTCCTGTACAAGGGTCTGGTAATTTGTTTAGTGAACCCTAAGAAGGGAATTTACTTGGTGTTTCTGAACATTTAACATCGATGGATACTCACGGGTTTAAGAACCTTCTCTAGAGACAGGCAGTGGTGGCGCACACCTTTAATCTCAGCACTTTAGGGGCAGAGGCAGGTGGATTTCTGAGTTCGAGGCCAGCCTGGTCTACAGAGTGAGTTTCAGGACAGCCAGGGCTACACAGAGAAAACCTGTCTCGAAAAGGAAAAAAAAAAAAAGAATCTTCTCTAGGCTACTCTTAACTGTGTTATCAAAATAGCCATAAGGCTATTAAGTTGGTCAGAATTACATGAAATTAAGAATTCAGTTCTTCACTCGTGCTTCAAGTGAATTGCCCTTTGCAGCAGTCTCATAAGGAGAGTGGCTGATGTGTCACCCTGTCATCTCAGAAAATCCTCTTTTCTTGGGCAGTGATGTCTACAGAGACACCTGTGAACTTGGAGGGTGTGACAGTTGATCTTTCCAACATCCAGTGGGACTCTTAAAGGATCTTAGTATATTCCTCTCAGTTTTGTTGTGACAAGGTTTCATGTTTTCATGTTTCCCTTCGAGATGAGGCTGGGAATCCAGCCCAGGGCCTCATGCTTGCTGGGCAAGGGCTATACTATAAGCTACTCCCAGCCAGGCAACTTCCGATGAAGAAACAGAGAAGCCTCAACTGCTTTTTCAAATATGAAAAGTTCCTGCATGTTTGTGAGAGAGCTATCAGTATGAATTTAATGCTATGTTATTACCCAGTGTAGTGGCACAAGCCTTTTAGTCCCAGTACTTGGGAGGCAGAAGCAGGAAGATTTCTGTAAGTTCCAGGCCATCTAGGGTTATACTGTAAGAAGACCTGTCTCAAGAGAGAGAGAGAGAGAGAGAGAGAGAGAGAGAGAGAGAGAGAATTTTAATGTTAGTGTTAGTGTTAATATATTGGAAGGCAGAGAGTAGTATATACATGTATCTATTTTTCCTATTTTCTCAAACCTCACTAAGATTGGTAAAGGATTTAAAAAATTATAATATGGGGCTGGCAAGACGGCTTATTACTTGGGATGTACAAGCAAAATGGCCTGAGTTTGACCCCTGTATCCCTTGGTGGAAGGAGAGAACTGATTCCGGAAAGTTGTCCTCTGACACGCACATGCACACACACACACACACGCTCTCTAGGCTGTGGTTGCCTCAGTGGTAGGGCATTTGGCCAGCATTCACGAGACCTAGGTTCTATTCCTAGCATCCTTCCTATAAGCTATTCTAGGGCTGAGGGCAGGTCAGTGATAGAGTCTGTGTTGGCATCTACGAAGCCTTGTGTTTGACCCCAGCACAGCAGAGCCAACCCAACAGAAGGCTGTGGGTGGGGATGAATGAGGTGATCGATGCAGACCATAGGCAACTGTAGCAAAGTCTGGAAGCTAGGAAGTGAGAGGCGATACAGTTTGGGTTCTCTGTGGAGCCCTGGCTTTACTGGAACTCTATAGGCCAGGCTGGCCTCGAACTCACAGAGATCTGCTTCTGAAGCCTCCCAACCCTGGTAGCAAGAGTGTGTACCACCACCGCCCTGTGAGATACAGATTTTTGAACACTGAAGGAAATGAGTCCTGATCCATGAACTAGGAAACTCAGGATGCAACCTGAAATACACTGCAGAGTCTCTGAAAGTTAGAGTTCATGCGATCAGGTTTCCCCCACTGATGGAGAGAGATGTTGCTAGACCAGAGTCCTCAACACAGTGGATAAAATAGACTTACAACAAAGCATATGACTATGAAATTTCAGAATCTTAAAAAAGAAAAAGAAAGAAAAGACCTAGAAGCTTCTAGAAAGAAAATCTGGTGCCCCTTTCAAAAGATCAGAGCAGAACCAGGCATTCTTAGAACCCCAACCCAAGAGCATTAGAGTTGGAGGCCTGCCTAGATACACAGTGAGACCATGTCTGAACCAAACATGTTAGGACAGCTTGGGTCCTCACAGCCCTAGGTAAAGGTTAGCGTTCAAGTGGAGAAATACAGTTGCTTCAGTATTCTGAAGGACAGTGACTTCAACATAGAATTCTGGGTCATGACAAACTTGAACATGAGGCTAGAACCTTTTCACGGATACTGGGGCACTTGTGATGGTTACCTTACACACCTTTCCTCCCAGGGGATCTCCAGCCAAACTGGGGAAGGACAGACAACTCAGGGAGACTCCGGACGTAGGGCAGAATTTTCCGGAATGGAGACACACAACCAAGAGTTTGAGTTGAATAATTAATAAGATTAGGAAGAACAGAGCAAACAGGATCGTGGGAAGGGCAATTATTAACTCCAGGGAACTAGATATGCTGGGCGGAATGAGGAGCAGCGTCGTTAAATGGAGGTCGGCACTGTTTACGTACAGTTCCAACGCTAACCACCGCAGCTGGCTCCTTATAAACCTGAGGACTGCTGTTGGTGGGATGGAGAGAGAGTGTTAGGGTTAGGGTACAAAGGCCATATGGTGGTAAAACAAACATCTAGAGTCCCAGTGCAGGCACCTGCCTCCATGTTTCCAGATGGTGGAGTGCTGGCCAGGTCAGGTTTGGGAGACAGACCCAGAGCTGGGCTGTTTACCTGTGTGAAAGTGAGAATAAAGGACACTAAAATAACCAAAGCAAGCCAGGCGTGGGACACATTCCTGTCCTTCCAGCATTTGGGATGCAGGCAAGTCTCTGAGTTCAAGGCCAGCTTGATCTGTATAGTGAGTTCCAGGACAGACAGGGCTATGTAGAGAGTCAGTCCATGTCTCAAGAAAACCAAACCTAACCAAAAAAACCACATCCAAAAAAAAAAAAAAAAAAAACCCAAGAAATAATAAGTTTGGATGCCACTGTGTTCATTGTCTAGAAAATTAGGCCAGGAATTTAAGCATAAAAGAAAAAGCAGGACTGGTAAGCCCAATCCTGGGACCCACTGTGTAATCTCCACACTCACACACGCCCTTCTTCAAAATACATGTGAAAAGAAAGCATTGTTCTTTGTCTGCGCCCTTGACTCAAGTTACTGATTTAAACTTCCTGTGAATGAGCTCCCCTCAAAAACAGTGTCCTCTTCCTGGACCCGCAGCCTGCCACGGGAAGTTTGCAGACTGCTGCTCTGGAGCAGTTTTCCCGGGTTTCAGAATGTTCACTGAATTGCTCAAAACCAAACGCATCTGTGCTGACTGAGGTGAAGGAGGCTGTGGACCTGTCGGTGCCCTTTTATAGATCTGATGAGCCGGTTTCAGGGTTAGTTTTGAGAACACAGGTGCTGTGGCCCTTGGCTCCACTTTGAGGCAGAGACTAGTGTTGTGGGAGTGGGAGACGGGTCTGCTGATGCTGCCCTACAGCATCATTCATGGTGGTAGGCAATTTTCTGCTTGCAATGAGAGCGAATTAATAGCCATACTGGTCCCATGAGGTAAGAGCTGTTAACTGCCTTAGTTAGAGAAATTGAACATTAGAACTGACAGTGTTTGACTTGGTGTCCACAGCTAGTGAGGCAGATCTGGGGTCCAGCCTCAGTCTTCCCCCATTAGCGAGCGGTGTGTGCTTCTCTTCTGCCAGGATGGCAGGGGCCTGGCGTTCTCCCTTGGAGGTCAGAGTGTGACTGTGGGAAGGGAGAGCCTGCTGGGTACATAGTGGGTCTTCTCTACACTGCACAAACTTGGTTTGCCCTGTCTTACCCAGAGTTTGTTTTTTTTTCTCACGTAAGAGATTTATTGGGGGTGGGGAGTACAGAGAAAGTTGCCTCTGAGAAGGGATGGAAAAGAGCTTACCTATAGTTCTTAAATTTACTCAATTTAAAATCAGAAATCAACATTTTAATTTCTGCTTAGTTCTAGATCTCTGCCTAACTAAACAATTGCCTGTTTCCTGGGATTGTGTCCAGGTGTTTGCTTTATTTTGGTTTTCAGGATTTTTGAGGTATAGTTTACATGTTAAAAAAAAGTACTGCTATGTATATATGTATGTACGTACGTATGTATTTATTTATTAATTTGAGACAGGGTCTTTTAATGTAGACCAGGCAGGCCTTGAACTCACTGAAATTCTTCTGCCTTCTGCAGAGATTAACGGCTTATGCCACCACACCTGGTTTGTATTGTCTTTTTAAATTTATTTGTTCTGTTAGACTGTTGTAATCTAGTGAGTGCATCTTGGTCATACCTACCCCTCTCTCCCACTCACTCCTGAGTGCCCCAGGACAAACCCCTTCCACATTCATGTTCACTTAAAAGAAATCTTATTTCTTATGTATGTGTGAGTGCCTGCCTGCCTGCCTGCCTGCCTGTGCACTCTGTGTGTCTGCAGAGGCCAGAAGAGGGCGTCAGATCCCCTGGAACTGGAGTTACAGATTGGCTGTGAGCTGCTGTGTTGATGCGGAGAACTGAACCTCAGTCTTCTTTCTGCCCGAGCTACAAGTGCTCTGGACCCCTAAGCCACCTCTCTAGCCCCTCCCCCTTTAATACATGTATTAAATACATGTATTCATTTTGTGTGGGTGTGTATGTGTGCGTGAATGTGCTCTTGTGCACCCATCCCTCATTGTGTGTGTGGAAGTCGAAGGACCGACTCGTGGGTCCGTTGTCTCCTTTAGTGTTTGGGTCCTTAGGTCTAGCGTTTGGTCCAGTTAGTGCTGCGGAAGTGCGCATGGGCGTGGGACCGCTGGAGCGGGAGCAGCTTTCCAGTGCTCACCTCTCTTAGGAAAATGGCTCCCCATTGCCTACAGTCATCAACCAGGGGTGGACATTTGGGGTACTTTCTGTCTAGAGGTTTTTGGATTCTGCCTTGCCTTGCCTAAGTTCAAGAAATACATGTTGACTGGATTAAAACAGTGTATCTAAACTGAGAGTGATTTTTGTTCCCCGTCCCTGGAGGTTTTATAATGTCTGGAGACTTGATTGTCACAACTGGGGCAGGAGGAGGATGGGCTGCTACTGGCTGTGACTAGTGGGCGGAGCTGAGAAATGCTGCTAAAATCCCATAATGCACAGAGGCGGCTTCCTATGAGTCGCTGTCCAGCCCCAGCTGTCAGGAACGCGGCCGCTCTGCCCGTGCACACTCCGTGCACACACACGCCCTCAGCATTTGTCATGTCTGCTGAAACTTTCTGTGGGTTTGGTCTTCGCAGGTTTCCGAGACACTGAAGCGCTTTGCTGTGAAGGTGACCACAGCAAGTGTGAAGGAGCGGAGAGAGATTCTCAGTGAACTGGGGCGATGCATTGCTGGGAAAGGTGTGTATTTGCCCGTTTGCCTGCGCTGCGGCGTCTTGTGGAAAGTCAGAGTGAGCTGACTGAGCTGACTACACCTCTCAGTCTGCTTCTGCTGGTGCCTTTTTTTTTTTTTTTTTTTTTTTTTAATGTGCTTCAAAACAGTTGAAACATTTTGGTCAGTACAGGTAGGTTTGTTTTTGTTCTGTTTTTTTTTTTTTTTTTTTTTTTTTTTTTTGAGACAGGGTTTCTCTGTGTAGCCCTGGCTGTCCTAGAACTCACTCTGTAGACCAGGCTGGCCTGGAACTCAGAAATCTGCCTGCCTCTGCCTCTGCCTCAGGAGCACTGGGATCAAAGGTGTGCACCACCATCACCTGGCTGTTATTTATATTTTTAATTATGTTGATTCCAGATGTTTCTAAAAGATACATCAGTCTTTCTTGAGTGGTACACTGGGGACACAGATATTTTCTTTAGATTTGGGGCACTGCTTTTTGTATGAGAGGATGGTAGCGGGTGGTTTCCAGCTAAGGACCCTAAGTCTTGCTGAGATTGAGAGATCTGTGCTTTCTAGTGCTCCCTGAGAACATTTACTACAGGTGTTTGAGGTTTACTAACTTCTCTTTTTTGGGGGGAAGGGGGTGGTGGTTGTTTGAGAAAAGGACTCCTTAGAATGGCCTTGAGTTGCCAGTTGCCTTTCTTAGCACTTAGTTCCGGAATTATAGGTGTGCACTACCACACTAAACTCGCCTACCTTCCCTGCCTTCCCTCCCTCCTTCCCTCCTTCCCAGACAGGGTCATGCTGGATGGACCCAGCTGGCTTGTAGCTCATGGGTGTCCTCTAGCCCCAGCCTCCCCAGTACTGAGCTTACAGATGTGAACATCTGGCTTTTCCCACCAGTCTTCCCTCACATTCCCACCTGTTATTCAAACCTACTGTTGCCTGGGTAACAGCCACGCTTGTTAAAGCTGTAAGTGATGGCAGTGCGGCATGAGCTTCTCCACTGTCCTGTGGGTGAGTGCTGTAGTGTATAATTTTATGCTCCTCGGAGGTGACGCTCCCAAGGCCCCTGTCGGTTAAGGCTGCTGTGCAAAGATGCCAGATGCGTGTGTGTACTGAGCCGTACTGGTTGGATTTCCCTGCAGAATAACTGCCAAGTACTGCATCCCTCATCCCCGTTTATGGAGTAAGTTTGACTTGTGCGTCTCAGTTTATGAACCACTCTGAGTCTTTAGAGGGTGGTTTTGCTTTCCTGGCACCCTGAATGTACAGTTCAGAGTCAGCTGAACTTGTGAAGTGCTCTGCTGTGACCACCCAGCCTCCTTCCTGGGACCTGGAGCTTTCAGTCCTCTAAGACTCTGAGCCCGAGTTGAACATGAGCTAGTGATGCCTCTCAAGGGTTGGTGAGATGGGGAGAGAGCATCTGCAGCTCGTGGCAGTGGCACACTAGCAGCAGGTGTTTCCTGTCATTGTCCCTGGCCCGACTGTTTCCTTAGTGCTGAGAGCTCCGCAGGGCCTGGGTCTCTGTGCTGTCCTTGTTTCCTCCCCATCTCTGGGCCCCTGAAAAGGGAAGTGCTGAGAAAGCTCCTCCTGGACTGGATCCATCTCACACAGGCTGGGTTTCCCCAGACAAGCTTCTCTCTGCTGGCTGCATGCTCTGGTCTGGCGGGTAGTGCTTGTCCCAGCTGACTCTCCAGCATGCCAGGGCATTCTTGTTCTGCCAGGCTGCCCCTCTGGCTGGCCTGCTTGGCATCCTGTTTATTTCTTCCTTGGGAGGTAGGTTTATGGCAGAGCCCACCTTGTGGGTCAGGTGCCTTGATGAACAGGAGTCTTAGAACAGCCTGAGTTCTGGGAGCTCTCAGCACACCCTGCTGACTTGTCTTCTGCCCTCTCTGCATTTCCTGCTGTTGACAAATATAAGTTGAGACGTTCAGAACCCGTCTAGTTACAGGTGCCTTTCCCGTCCTGGCTCCTCGTGGTTCTTAATCCCCCCCCCCCCCCCCCCCGTTTATACTCCCACCCCACCCCCCCCCTTTTTTTTTTTTGAGACAGGGTCTCTGTGTAGTTTAGGCTCTTCTTGAGCTCAACTATGTAGACCAGGCTGGCCTAGAATTCATAGAGATCCACCTATCTCTGCCTCCCTGAGTGCTGGGATTAAAGGCATGCATCACCACTCCTGGCTTATGGTACTGTAAACATTTTTAATTGTTATTTTGTGTGCATGCCTGTTTGTGTATGGTATGTGTTGAGATGCACACATGAAGGACAGAGAACCTTTTGGAGGCAGCTCTCTCCTTCCACCTTTACAGAGGTTCCAGGGGTCAAATTAAAGTCAGGCTTATAAAGTGTGTACCTTTGCCCACTAAACCACCCTGCCCACCCGTCTTGTTTTGTTTAGTTTATGAGACATGGTCTCTGTGTCACCCAGGC
The DNA here is from genome assembly GCF_011762505.2 of Arvicanthis niloticus. Lineage (NCBI taxonomy): Eukaryota > Metazoa > Chordata > Mammalia > Rodentia > Muridae > Arvicanthis > Arvicanthis niloticus. The sequence continues at coordinate 6,293,201 of NC_133432.1, forward strand.
TGCCCTCAAACTTCTGGGATCCTTGGACCTCAATCTCCTGAGTAGCAGGAAGGGACTGCAGGCACGTGCCAACTCATCTGGCTTATGCTGTCTGTCTGTCTGTCTATTTCTTTTTGAGGCAGTTTTCACTGTGTAGCTTTGGTTGGCTTGGAACTCATTATGTAGGTGATGCTGGCCTTTAATTCACAGAGATCTGCTGGCCGCTGCTGGGATCAAAGATGTGTCTCACTACCTCTGGCCTTTATGCTAACTTTTAGACCACTTATTAGGCTGTATGTGAGCAAATACCTGCCAAGCATCACAAACTAAACAGCTTAGTGTGAAGCCAGTGCCCAGCCATGGAACAGAGCAGCCAGTCGGAGCCCTCCTGGTCCTGCTCTGTAGCGAGAGGGGAGGTACTGAGGTCTGTGCTGCTTCCTTCTCATTGGTTTAGCAAATGCCTCCTGTACTCTAAGCCTTTCTATACCATGTGTCTTGTTTCTCCTTGAGATTTTACAATGATACGGGCCTTACTGGGGTGTCTGGTGCCAGGATCCTGTCTGACAGGACTGATGGAAGCGGACGCTCACCACTGTGCTTGTTGTTGAGTTTCTGTAAACTGTGCTTTCAGATCTGCCAGAGGGAGCAGTGAAGGGGCTGTGCAAGCTCTTCTGCCTGACACTGCATCGCTACAGGTGAGTCCCACAGACACCAGGGTTGCCGTGAGCCGCCTGCTGTGGGTCCTAGATGGCAGTGAGTAGAGCCAGACTCTTAGGTCCATGCTCTTAACTACTGGATCCTGGGCAAGTTACTTAGCCTCCCTATGCCTCAGTTTCCCCATCTGCAGAATGGGGATGGTAGCATTTTATACCTCATGGGAAGCCATTAGTGAAGGCCTGGGACAGTACCTACCTTATTATAATCTCTCAGCATATGAATGCAGTCATTGATTGCACTTATAAAGCTGTGAAGCCATGGGACTACACCCTGAGCATAGATTCTGCCCTTCTTGTCATCCTGTGCTCTTTCTGGGATGAGGTGTATTTATCTGGTTCATCTCCATCACCTAGGACCCACGGGAATGTAGGACCATGAGTTTTTCCCCAGGAAGAGCAGGGCTTGGCTTCAGCAGTCCTGTCTCTGCCGAGGTCACATGTCGCTCCCCGCTTCCTTCCTGCTCTAGAGACGCAGCCTCTCGCAGGGCCCTGCAGGCAGCCATCCAGCAGCTGGCTGAGGCGCAGCCAGAGGCCACCGCCAAGAACCTCCTGCACTCTCTTCAGTCTTCAGGGGTCGGCTCCAGAGCATGTGTTCCCAGGTAAGGGCTTAGGGCTGCATACCTCCAGGGGTTGGTGCAGTCTTCCTCAGGTAGGCTGCTGGAGAGTGCTGTGAGCATGCCTGGCTCGCTCTGACCTTTTCACTCTGAATGGCACTAGAGAGTGCCCCTGTGTGGAGACAGGAGCAGATGAGTGGAGAGAGCACCTTTACCTGAGGAACAGGGCTGAGCCAGTGGGCACTGGATGGGGAAAGCCTCATTTGTTTATATGAGTCTTATGTGTGTGAGTGTGTTACCTGCGTGTGTGTCTGTGTACTGTGTGCATGCCTCGTACCTGAAGATGCCAGGGGATGCTGTCAGGTCCCCTGGGACAGAGGGAGCTGCTGTGTGGGTGCTGGGAATTGAACCTGGGTCCTTTGGGAGAGCAACCAGTGCTCTTAACCCCTGAGCTGTCTTTCTAATCTCATCTTGTTTTTATTGTTGCAAATGGCAAGTGATGGGACTTTAGCCAGTGAGGCCTGGACTCTTGTCTTAGTTGTCACTGGTGATGTTGGGGGACATGTTTCTGTACCATTAAGATGAAGGAGGGTTCACACCCCATGCTGTGCGTCGGGATGCGTGGTTGTCTCCACATGGAGGCTGGCACTCTGCACTCAGCTCTTCTCTCTCTCCTCCCTTTGTAGCAAAAGCAGTGGCTCGGCCGCCTTGCTGGCTCTGACCTGGACCTGCCTTCTTGTGCGAATCGTCTTTCCCTTGAAGGCCAAGCGGCAAGGAGACATCTGGAACAAGCTGGTAGGTCGCTTACCTTTGGAGCCGTGGGGGTCGGCTTTTCCCATGATGTTCAGGCGCCCTCCCATCCAAGTGCTCTCCAGAGGCAGAGGCACGCGTCTGCTGGTGGGCAGAAGTGCAGTAGGAGTCACATTCTGTTCACTAACGTTCCCGGGTGGCTCTGTGTCAGGCATGATGCTAGGGCCGTACCTTCATGAGAAGCCAGACTAGGTGAGACAACCGAAAGGCAGGGTGTCAGAGGCTACAGTGACGTCGTCTCTCACCTGTGTCTGGATTTCAGGGTGGTAGAGGGACACCCTGGCTGCTGTCTTGGCCATCTGGTCCCCTCCTCTTTCTCTGCCTGCACCTTGCACATTCTCTGTCCCTCCTTCCCACCTGTCTGCTAACCTGGTAGGCCTTCTGGGAGCTTCTCTTGATGTCTAGGTATGTTAGTACAGGCCAGGGGGAGTGGTCGATGGTTCTGAAGGAGGCTTGGAGGTGATGTTATGGGTCTAATATCTGGCCATGAGATTGACAGAGCCACTTAGCTGCGCACCTCAGAGAGGTGTTCCTGAGAGCCTTGCAGTGGCCATAGACGCTGTTCAGTGCATGTACGTGTAAATGACTAGTGTATTACAAACCTGAAACCATCTCATGGTGAAGCAGCCAGCCCGCCCGGCAGACAGATGGCCTTCTGTCTGCTTTCCTACCTTGACTGTTCTTTCCGTCCCCTTAGAGACAGCTGTGGAGTGGCCTTTAGCAGTGGATTAGCGGTGAGCTAGAGCTCTGACATCTGGTAGTGATTGGGATGAGTTTGACTCTGGAACCCTCCAGAGTGTGGCTTTCCTTGTTCGTGAGTGGCTTTCCACTGAGGTGGTTAATCACAGGCAAGGACCCTGGCTTATCTCTGTTGAGTACTACAGCAGTCACCTGTGCGACGTCACCAGCTTAGTGAGTAGGAGGGTCGGCCATAGCGTGTTGTATTGTAGGACAGGATGCATCAGTGTGTGACTTGTTGCAGTGACTAGAATCTGGGCTTGTCCTCTGCTGATCCTGTTGTCTGTTAGACACGTGACTAATGCAGCCATTTACTGGCTGGCCCTGTGCTAGAAGCCGGGCTGCTGCGTAGGTCGTAGGTCGTAGGTCGTAGGTCGTAGGTCGGGCTGAGGAGCCCTTCCCTGCTGTCGAGGAGCTGCTGATGCACTGCTGGAGAAGACACAGGTGTGGAGCGGGCAGTGCTGAGGAGAAGTGGGGTGGAGGTGGGGAATGTGGCCGCAGGGGGGCGGGAGGGGGGAAAGCAAGGCTTTGGTGAGGAGAAGGTGACTCTCAAGCGAGGGCTGGGTCATCTCAAGAGGGAACCCAGCAGGATTCTGAGTGATGTGGGCAAGCTTCCCTGGCTAATACAGCAGGTGGAGAGGGTGTGCTGTGAGCACAGTACATGAGGAGATACTGGATAGAAGGTATGACTCCCAGCCGCTGTGGTCTCTGGCGTTACTAGTTTTTGTAACTGTAGAAATGTTTTCTCTGATCTGATCATTTATGGCCTAGTAGTGGAGATTTCCCTGGTTGCCCTGGAACTCAGATCCGCCTGCCTCTGCCTTTTGAGCGCTGGAGTTACAGGCGTGTGCCGCCTGCCCACTGTTACTCTACTTCCTGCAAGCACTTAACATACCTGGTATTCAGTTGCTGTTGGCAATATCTGTAATATCTATGCTTTTTAATTTTTTAAGATTTATTCATTTGTTGTTTTTGAGATGTCGTCTCACTTTGTTGGCTGGCCTAGAACTCACTGTGTAGACCAGGCTGACCTGGAACTCACTGAGATCTGGCTGCCTGTCTCCTAAGTACTGAACACAGGAGTCCACCATGCTTGCCTGTAGAATTTGGTCTTAATGAAGGACACGTCTAGGCAGATAAGCACATTAACTCGGACCGTCTGTTCTCTTTGTGAATGGTAGCTGTCTTACTGACATTTGTTGAACATTGTGTCTTTCTAAAAATTGTTTTTTTTTTTTTTTTTTGGATTTTTTTTGAGACAGGGTTTCTCTGTGTAGTCCTGGCTGTCCTGGAACTCACTCTGTAGACCAGGCTGGCCTCAGAAATCCGCCTGCGTCTGCCTCCCAAGTGCTGGGATTAAAGGCGTGCGCCACCACCGCCCGGCCTTAAAAATTGTTTTTGTTGTGGGTGAACTTGGGGCTTCATGCTGCTGCTCTGAGCTACATCCCCACTGTGTCTTTATTTGTTTAGTATAATTCTCTGAACTAGAGGGTGCACGAAAGCACCTTTTCTCCTTGCTCATAGTAGGTAAATAAATGCAAGAATGAGCAGTGTAGGTAAAAAACAGGATTTAGAGAGTTGGGGAGCTGGCTCAGCAGTTAAGCGCACTGGCTGCTCTTGTGGAAGACTCTGACTTGATTCCCAACACCTACATGGTGGCTCACAACTGTCTGTAACCCCAGTCCCAGGGGATCTGATAGCCCTTTCTGTCTTCTGCACACATAGATGCAGCGTACAGACAGACAGGCAGGCAGGCAGACTACCCATATCCACTAAAGAGAAGGGGCGGGGATGTCGGACAGGGTTGGTAGAGAGAAGGGGGCGGGGATGTCGGACAGGGTTGGTAGAGAGAAGGGTGGGATGGAAGAAGTCTAGTGGAGATGAAGCTGGATCTCGAAGCCTGGTGTCTGTGGCAGACTGAAGGTCACAGGAGGCCTGTGTCTACGTCACCCTGATTAAGGCATTTCCTTGTCCCGGCAGGTGGAGGTGCAGTGTCTGCTCCTGCTGGAGGTGCTGGGCGGCTCCCACAAGCACGCTGTGGACGGCGCGGTGAAGAAGCTCACTAAGCTGTGGAAGGAGGTGAGGGAGCTGGTGGGAGGTAGGCAGTGCCTTGTCTGCACCTCGGCTGCCGTCTGGCTCACCGCTGTCTGCTTCTCTTCAGAACCCTGGGCTGGTGGAGCAGTACTTCTCAGCTATCCTGAGCCTAGAGCCCAACCAGAACTATGCTGGCATGCTGGGGCTGCTGGTGCAGTTCTGCACAAGCCACAAAGAGATGGACGTGGTCAGTCAGCATAAGGCAAGTGTCCAGCGTGGTGACAGTGGGTCTGCTGCATCGGGGTCTGGAGGGAAGGAGCGGGAACTTACTTTGTCCCGCATCCTCTAACCGTGGCTCCTGTGAATCTTGCTGTAGACACTGGGGTGATAGTTTACTCTTCAGCTCTGTGGGCCTCTCCCATGCACCAAACACTGCAGAAGACTTGTCAAACTGAGTCAGAGATTGTTACCTAGTTAATCCCACCTGATAAATGTGTCAAAGGAAATAGGCAAGTTGGAGGCCCTGACTTAGACTGCATCTCTGCAATGCAAGGACTGAGGGGTAAAGAAGCCGGCCAGGAAAGAGGTGGGCAGAGCCAGCAGGAGGGAACATCGGGAAGGCGAGTGGGCTGGTCAGTGAGTGGTGAGGACTTCCTGATGAGCAGGCTGGGCCGGCAGAGCCCGGAAAGGACTGTTCCCCCCCTTCAGTGGCCAGCACAGGAGGGTGGAGAGCCCTGGGAGTGGGACCTCTGCCTAACGGAAGCCGTGGACCTTCTGTTCTGTAGAGCACCCTGCTGGAGTTCTACGTGAAGAACATTCTGATGAGCAAAGTGAAGCCTCCCAAGTACCTGCTGGTGAGTGGACCGCACACCTGCCGCCCAGACCCTGGCAGACCCGGCTCCAGTCTGGATGCTGCCCCGCACCTTATTCCTCCCGTGAGGCCGGGTGCCTGACTCTCTGTCTTTGTAGGACAACTGTGCCCCCTTGCTCCGCTTCATGTCCCACTCGGAGTTTAAGGATCTGATTCTGCCCACCATACAGAAGTCCTTGCTGAGGAGCCCGGAGAATGTTATTGAAAGTAGGTGCCTGCTGAGTAAGAGGTTGGGAGTGCAGTCCTGTTCCTGTTGGCCTGGCAGCAGGAGGGCTTGTGCTGTGTGTGTGACATGTGGTCACTGTTACCTGGTGTGGGCCGGCTGTGCGCACGTGCGTGCGTGCGTGTGTGTATGCACGCGCGTGTGTGTGTGTGTGTGTGTGTGTGTGTGTGTGTGTGTGTGAGAGAGAGAGAGAGAGAGAGAGAGAGAGAGAGAGAGAAAGAAAGAAAGAAAGAAAGAAAGTGCACATGCCCACAGAGGCCAGAAAAAGGCATCAGATCCCCTGGAACTGGAGTCCCTGGCAGCCGTGAGCCGCCTGCTGTGGATTCTGGACGAGCTGCTGAGCCGGGGCTGTAGCCCCAGCAGGCGCTATCTCGTTAGAAGACTTTGGAAAAGTATCTACTTAGATAACTTTAATTATTGAGCTCATAATTGTCGAGGCTGGAGAACTTTCTGGAGACCGTCGAGAGTGGTAGCCCTTTCTCCAGACAGTTCAGACTTGATGTGAAGAGCAGAGCCTGGCTCCAGGGTGTGATGACTTTGTGGCCTTGTCGAGGTGAAAGGCAATCCTGTTACCACACAGCTAACCAGGCTGTGGCGTTTGAGGGCGGGCTGGGCAGAACGGGCACCAGCACTTGAAACTGACAGCTCGTGCTTTCTGTCCCCTCAGCTATCTCCAGCCTGCTGGCTTCAGTGACACTTGATCTCAGCCAGTATGCTCTGGACATCATGAAAGGCTTGGCGAGTGAGTGTGCGGCAGACCTCTGCAGCCCCAGGCCCTTTCCGTCTGCTGAACTTGACAGTTGTCTGTTGAAAAGGGAGCGGGCAACAGCTGCTTGGGTTAAAGGTGGACTCTGCCAAGCGTGCAAACCCCATGATGAAAGGAGAGGACCCACTCCCACAGATGGTTCTCTGACCTGTACGGTGTGCAGTGGCAGCCCTGTCCCAGACAGCACACAAATGTTAAAAAATGAAAAAGACAAAGGCTTTTACTGCCAACAAGGGAAGGGGGTTCTTTTCTGAGGTTGTGGATAGTGAGGCCAGAAAGCTGGGGGTCAAGAGCCAGGACCACTGGGAAGAGAGTAAGGTCTGCACACTCGGCTACTGCTACTGCCCCTGAGCTGTGGCTCTGTGTGTCCAGATCAGCTGAAGTCCAACAGCCCCCGCCTGATGGACGAAGCGGTCCTGGCGCTGCGCAACCTGGCCCGCCAGTGCAGTGACTCCTCCGCCACCGAGGCCCTGACCAAGCACCTGTTTGCAGTCCTTGGAGGTGAGCGGGAGGCGGGCACAGGAGGTAACCAAGGTTGGAACCAGGTGGGGTGGGAACTTGATCCTGAGCCTGCTCCAGGAGAAGCTGTGGATAAGGGCACATCTCTGCACATGTGAGCAAAAGCACACCACACAGAATGGAGGGCAGTGTCCGTGTCTTTCAGACTTTCTGTTTTTGTGTGCATGTCAGAAAAGAAGGAAGGAGACATGGTGGTGGTAATGATGCCTTTGAGTCGTAGGACCATGGAATGTAATGCTTTATTTTAGTCAGAAAGGTTATAAAATGCTGTGTTAGACCCAGTGTCGCACCCGTGTCATCAAATGGGGGCAGTATGAACAAGCACTTCCATTTATCTCCTTGCAGGCTCAGAAGGAAAGCTGACTATCATAGCCCAGAAGATGAGTGTCCTTTCAGGTAGGGATTCTTCCCAGGTAGTGGCAGTGTTCTGTAATAATGGGGGAGGCTTAACCTGACTCTCAGGTAAAGTACATCCCAACAGGAGGCCTGGCCTCTGTCAAGGACAGTCTGGAGGGAAGCAGAAGGAGGGTCTCTTATGGCCAGGGTCTCTTATAGCTGCTGGCCCCACATGCCCATGTGGCAGTCGCAGGAATGCTTGTCCTATGGCTTTGTGCAGGGGTGAGACCAACCAGAAAATGTGCCTTTCAGGAATTGGAAGCCTCAGTCATCACGTGGTATCCGGGCCTTCCAGTCAGGTCGTGAATGGGTGTGTGGCTGAGCTGTTCATCCCCTTCCTCCAGCAGGAAGGTACTTCCTCGTGGCACGGGGAGAGGACAGCTTACACCATTCTCTTACTCACTTTACATCCCCATCACAGCCCCCCCCATAAAGCCCTCTCCCCACCGCCTACTCCCCTTCTCAGAGAAGAGAAGCCCCCTTTTGGTACTACTCCACCCTGGGGCATCTAGTCCTCTCCTAATGAGGCCCAACCATCTTGACCTGGTTTTCAGTCAGCCTCCTTGAGTTAGCAGGGCTGGGATTGTCTGATGTGTCACCGTCTCCTCCCTTGGGACTCTGGCTTACCTTGTCACACTGCTTGTACTTGTTTGATGTGGTTGTAAGACATGAGACCGACTGGACTTGTGCCGCTTGCCCTAGTGCACGAAGGCACCTTGGTGCACGCCGTCTCCGTCTTGGCGCTCTGGTGCAGCCGGTTCACTACAGACGTGCCCAAGAAGCTCACTGACTGGTTCAAGAAGGTTTTCAGCCTTAAGACCTCCACCTCTGCAGTGAGGCATGCCTACCTGCAGTGCATGCTGGCCTCCTTCCGAGGTGAGCTGCCCTGCCCGCCCCCTTTGAAGATGACTGAGCCCACTCCCCACAGGGCTCTCTCTTTGTGTGAACATTCATGACGATAATTCCCAGATATCACAGTAGTGACCTCTTCCCTTGTTGGGCTTTATTCAGACAGGACCTACAATCAGGACCTGTTGTACTGAGACCACCAATGCTATTGTAAACTTGACTTTGAACCTTGTTTAAAAAAATGGCCACTTCCATCTCTATGTGTGCTAGCTCTCCTCCTGCTTTAGAGGTGGCGTCATGGTTGGACATTGTGGCTCAGTCCTGTAATGCCAGCCTCGGGAGAACTTCTAGGTCATCTTGAGCTGTGTACTGAATTTGAGGGCAGACTGAAGTATATGAGTAGTTAAAATAACAAAGTGACTGTGTTTAGCTCTAGTTGTAACTGTTTTGTAAAAGTTTGCTTATTTATTTTGAGATAGGGTCTCTACATAGCCCTGTCTGTCCTGAAGCTCACAGAGATCAGCCTGCTGGGATTAAAGGCCTGTGCTACCACAACCAACTTATTTATTTAGTGGGTTTATTTCACAGGTCAGCAGCTTGGTTGAAACTTTGGGGTTTGGGTCTAGAGGTTGTCTGGTGTGGGAATAGCAGACTGGAATTGGTAGGCTTGAAGTTAGCGGTGGTTCTTGGTCAACCAGCTGTTGACAGCTCTGCCGTTCACTTAGCCTCCGTGTCCCTGTCCAGGGGAGGAGTAGCTGGCAGTCAGATCAATAGAATTCTTTTGTCTTTAATTTTTTATTTGTTTTGATTTATGCTTATAGAATGTAAGTTACAGATTCTTCTCCTGTTCTTTGAGATATTTGGCAAGTTAACTGGAGGATGTTAGCGTGTTGACACCTAGGGGGATAATGTCTTCTCAAGTAATGGTGTCACCCCTGTAGACCAGGATGTCCCTAAGGTGCTTCTCTCCACAGGTGACACCCTCCTGCAGGCCTTGGACTTTCTGCCCTTGCTTATGCAGACAGTAGAGAAGGCGGCCTCCCAGAGCACTCAGGTTCCCACGGTTACCGAAGGGGTCGCCGCAGCCCTGTTGCTCTCCAAGCTTTCTGTGGCCGATGCACAGGCCGGTAAGGGTCCCAGGTGACAAGGCTCTTTTCATAGTCCCTGATCCTTCAGCTTCAGGGCTGACTGTTGTCTGCAGGAATGAGCTCAGGAGTGCAGCCAGGGAACCCCCCTCACCCCCAACTGTCCGTGGTCGCGACTCCAGTCCTCCAGGCTGTGGGCTTGTTTATAACATCGCTAGGTAGGACTTTAGGCCTTGTTCCATTATTGTTTTGTTTGTTTATTTGTTCCTGTTTGTGTGTGAGAGGCTTTTCCCTACATGTGTGGGCATCACAGGCATTCAGTCCACAGAGGTCAGAAGAGGGTGTCGGATTCCCTGTCACTGGAGTTACAGACGGTTGTGAGTTGCCATTGAGGTACTAGGAACCCGGGTCTTCTGCAAGAGTAGCAAGTGCTGTTAACCACTGAGTCATCTCTCTAGACTCTGTGTCTTAATTACTGACATATTCATAGGATGTTCTAGTTCATTTCTGTTGCTGAGGGAACACACCCTGACAAAAAGACTCTTAGGGAGAAAGGAGTTTATTTCAGCTTCAGTTACATCACAGGCAGCTAGTTACATCACTTCTGCAGTCAAGGGCAGAGAAGATGTGTACATGGTCACTTGCTTGTCTTTAGCTGGATATCTTCTTTTATATAGGTCAGGATCCCCCAACTAAGGAATGGTGCAGCCCACAGCGGGCTGGGCCATGTCCAGTCAATTAGGAGAGTTTTCTGCAGACAGGCTGCATACAGGCCACCCGACTCTAGACAATCCCTCGTTGATTCTCCTGATGACTGTACACTGTGTCAGTTAATGATGAGAGGTGACCATTGCATGGGGTGTAAGATTCATAAAGTTGGAGCTAGAGAGGTGGCTCAGCAGTTAAAAGCACTGACTGCTCCTCCAGAGGTCCTGAGTTCAATTCCCAGCACCCGCATCGTGGCTCACCTGTAATGGGATCCGATGCCCTCTTTTGGCATGCAGATAGAGCACTCACATCCCTAAAATAAATAAATAATTAAAAAAAGAAAAGATTCATAAAGTCCAGGTGGAAGGATGGCTCGGTGGTTAAGAACACTTACTGCACTTGTGCCCACGTGGTGGCTCACAAACCGCCTGTAAGTCCAGCTCCCGGGTTTCCTGTGTCTCCTGACCCTGCTGGCATTTACATAGTACACATATACTCAGATATGTGAAATAAGTAATCTTTGGAAAAAAAAATTATAAAGTACCAAAAAAGTAAGTTGTGAAGTAATAGTTTTCTTTCAGCCCTGTGTTCCAGCCGATCAGCTTCCGTGTGGATAGGAGTGGCAGCTTCGTGTCTGTATACAGTTGGTGTATAATGAAACAGGCTGGATAACAAACATACTGTATACAGCATGTCACCTACTAACCACGTGTGCAAACAAAAGTTCAAGTCAGCGCCTTCCGTCCTATGATCCTAGAATCCTACCCGTTTTGGAGCCCTCTGTGTCAGTTGGTTTTGTCAGTGTGACAGTCCTTGAGAAATCCAGCTTACAGAGGAAAGATTTGTTGTGGCCCATGGTCTTAGAGGTTCCAGTCACATGGGCGGGCGGGCGGGTGGCCCCTTGTGTTTGGATGGATGAGTGTTAGCTATGGAGTATGTGGCTGAGCACAGCTGCCCATCTCCTGGTGGCTGGGAGACAAAGAAGAGAGAGACATGTCTGCTTCTCTTTCAAAAGCATGTGTCTACCGACCTGATGCACTCCCACCAGGCCCCCCTCCTGATCTGCCACCTGCCAGTGGTGCCATAAGCTGGGGACAGGTGTCTAGCATAGGAGCCTATAGAGCCTCCCTCCTTGCGCGTGGCCTTACCTGGCCGTGCGTCCATGGCAACAAGTAGGATTCTTTGTCTGTGTGCTGCTGCCTACCACTGTGTGTGCCAAGGCCCTCAGCCACCTCATGTGGAGATACTGTGAACACAGCCTCAGCTCTCAGCTCATTCCGGAGTGCATCAGGGTGCATGCCCTCTGGTAGGGGTGTGGATGTCTGGTCACTTGAAGGAGCATTTGATGTTTGTTTGAGGAGAGAGTGAGTGAGTGAGTGAGTATTGAGGGAGTTTTAGATAGATCCCTGAGAGCCTGGGAGGACGAGAGTCTCAGGAAGGAATGACCCCAATTAGAGAGAGATGTGTTATGTGACCCTCGGGTGACCCAGCCAGGTCCATGTAGGTGGACATTCCAGAAGACAGGCTGCAGGCAGAAGAGAGCCCTAATGTTTTCCAGACTGCAGGTGAGACCAGAGGACTGACGTTTGGTTTCAGACTAGGAGAAGAGTGAGCCTAGGAAGGACCCTCCATGGAGGGTCTCACAGAGCCTGCCTAGCAGCTTCAGCTTGGAAGGCCATGACGTGGGGAACGATGCACTGTGTCGTGGGGTGACCTTTGGTTTTTTTTACAGAGACCAAACTGAGCAACTTTTGGCAGCTGGTTGTGGATGAGAAGAAGCAGATCTTCACATCTGAGAAGTTCCTACTCCTGGCTTCAGAGGAGGGTGAGTGTCTGGGTCTCCGACAGGTCTCTGGGCAGGACCCGCTTCGGAGCGCCTGCTTGGCCAGCAGCTTGGCTCTTTGGTTTTTGGTTTTGTTTTTTTGAGACAGGGTTTCACTGTATAGTCCTGGCTGTTCTGTAACTCTCTCTGTAGACCAGGCTGGCCTCAGACTCACAGAGATTCACCTGCTGCTGCCTTCTGAGTACTGGGATTAAAGGTGCAGGCCACCATCGCCTGGTTAACGTGGCTGTTTCTGAATGAAATCATTCGTGTGGGCGAGTCAGACTCAGTAGAAAGGGGGTTTGGGAGGGCTGTAGAGACAGAGGTGCCGCGCGGAGCCGCAGCGCAGCTGTAATTACAACTGAGTGGGTAATTGGTGCTGTCTGGGTGGAGTTGTGGCAGCTCTACCCCCACCAGGCGACACAGAAACTACTGGTTTCTATCCTGGCAGAAAAGGAACAATGATCTCCAACTGTATGTGCAAAATTCTAGGTTGCCTCACGTGAGTCTGCTGCTAATTAGTGATTTGAAAAGTCTTTTGACTCATGAATCACAACATCCTATTAATGAGCTACAACTATTAGTCACTTTCTGGCTTAAATTTTTTTATAGTTAGGTTTTGATTAAGAACGACGTTCCGATAGTTCAAAGACAAGGTAGGAGGGAGTGTGCACTGAAATCTCCTCCTCGATCCGTAGTCAGGTTCTGCAGCTTCTGGGTCCTTGAAGTTACACATGCCCGTCCCTCTGTGTGTTCTCTCCCTCTGTCCACAAACAGCTGTGTGTCGGTCGCTGTCACTGCTGTGCTTCCCAGGCTGGGAATCAGCCCCTCATCCCTGGACTACAAGTCCGAGCCATTGACTCGATGACCCAGCTTTCTTACAGTGAACTTGTTTTTTTCTTCTTTCTCTCTCTCTCTCTCTCTCTCTCTCTCTCTCTCTCTCTCTCTCTCTCTCTCTCTCTCTCTCTCTTGGTTTTTGAGACTGGGTTTCTCTGTGTAGCCCTGCTCTGCCTCCTGAGTGCTGGGTTGTAGGTGTCATCATCACCACCATCCAGCTGTAACTCTTTTTAACATTTATTTTATGCGTATGAGTTTTTGCTTTCATGTTCCTGGTACTCTTGCAAGGTCAGACGAGGGAGTTGGATCTGGAGTTAGAGATGGCTGTGAGCCACTGAGTGGGTGCTGGGAATCCAACCCAGGTCCTCTGCAAGAGCAACAGTTGCCCAGGCAGCCTCTCTTCTTTTTTCTTCAGAGATAGGATTATATTGTGTAGCCTAGGCTAGCCTTAAACTCCTAATCTCCCTGCTTAAACCTTTCAATTACTAGAATTATAGGTATGTACCACCATTCGTAGGTGGTAATTTTTAATAATTAAAATCAGTATATACATATACATATACTATATATATATATATTAAAAGAAAGTAAAAATGAACTATAGTTTTATATAGAATCACATTTAAATTTTGCTGTTAAATTTTTAGTTCATTTTAATTTTCGGGTTTGTGAAAAGAATACATTTATTTAGTTACTTAATTTTTGTGTGTATGTATGGTGTGGTGTGTTTATGTATGGGTGCGCTTGGAAGTTGGAGGACAACTTTCAGGAGTGGGTTCTCCTTCCGCCCTATGGGTTCCAGGGACTGAGTTTATGCCATCAGGTTTGGTGGTGACTTCCTTTACCCACTGAGGCCCCTCACTGACCTCGTTTACTTGTCTTAAATAAAGACTTGCATTGTCTCTCCTTACAGCCCTGTGTACTGTGCTGCATCTGACTGAGAGGCTTCTTCTTGACCACCCCCACAGGCTCACCAACAACAAAGTCCAGTATGTGAGCCCTGTTCACCTTGTCTTGGGTGTGTGGCAGGTGTGGCTGTGGACAGCCCTCCCCGGCTTCCCAGGAATGTGTGTGTGTGCGCAAGTGTTTGCTTGCAGGCAGTACTATCGGGTCCACCATGGCTGTGGACAGCCCCACCCCGGCTACCCAGGAACGTGTGTGTGTTTGTGTGTTTGCAGGCAGTACTATCGCGTCCTGGTGGCTGTGCTCTTGAGCCGTACCTGGCATGTGCGCAGGCAGGCCCAGCAGACAGCTCGGAAGCTGCTGTCCTCTCCCGGGGGCACTAAGCTGGCCAGCGGCCTCTTGGAGGAGCTGAAGACTGTCCTCAACTCTCACAAGGTGAGGGGTCCAGGTTCTGCAGTGACTCAGTCAGCCTGTTTGCACTGTACAGTGAGTTTTAGCTTGGCCTGTACTGGGATGTTATCTCAGGCTGGATGATCCCAGGACTTACTGCCCTACCTCAGGCTGTGAAAGCATCTTTGCCCTTCTTCCCTTTGAAGTAGTTCAATCGAAATATTTTTGGATATTTCTTTCTTTCTTTCTTTTCTTTTTTTTTAATTTTAAAACTATTTTATGTATACTGTAGCTATCTTTGTACACACGAGAAGAGGGCATCGGATTTCATCACAGATGGTTGTGAGCCACCATGTGGTTGCTGGGAATTGAACTCATGACCTCCGGAAGAGCAGTCAGTGCTCTTAACCACTGAGCCTTCTCTCCAGCTCCTGCAGCCTTCTTTTTTACACTAGCTTTCTAGGCCCTGAGATGACCTGTCTAGATTGTCTCATGCAGTGCAGGCAGAAGCCAGAGACAATAGAGGCCTGGATCATTTGAGTCTCTAGGTGCCAGGTGTCAGTGATTTTTTTTTTTTCCCCTCAGTGGTGTATACCTGCCCTCCACATCCAATCCCCACTCATTCTCGTTCTTTAGGTCTCTAGGTGGCCTGTCCTGGGCACTGTCTTTCCAGGCATGTCTCATAGGCAGGCATGACTCCTGGGCAGGAAACGAGGTATTGGGTTGCACTCCAACAGGGAGTCCCATTAATTGCAGAAGAGGTTCAGGCTGTCTCTGTGCACTGCCCTGCACAGGGCTCTGAGCCCTGACAACTCATTTGTTCTCTGTCTACAGGTGCTGCCCCTGGAGGCTCTTGTGACAGATGCTGGGGAGGTAACTGAGATGGGCAAGGCCTATGTGCCTCCTCGAGTTCTGCAGGAAGCTCTGTGTGTCATCTCCGGGGTTCCAGGACTGAAGGGTGACGTCGACAGCACTGAGCAGCTGGCCCAGGAGATGCTCATCATCTCCCACCACCCGTCTTTAGGTCTGTGGCTACGGGGGAGTGGGAGAGGTGGGAGACAGTAGTCCAAGCAGAAGGCTTCACGAAGCCCCTCTCCTTCAGTGGCAGTACAGTCTGGACTCTGGCCAGCACTTCTTACCAGGATGAAGATTGACCCTGAAGCCTTCATCACCAGGCACCTGGATCAGATCATCCCCAGGATCACTACACAGAGTCCCCTGAACCAGGTAATAGGTTGGGACTTTGGGATTCTCCTTCCAGGGCATAAGATGTGAGGGCTCAAAGAAACAGGAGGAAGGAAGGTGAAGTGTAGCCTGCCCTCTGTCGGGAGACAGATGGGTACTGTTTGGAGCACAGAAGGGAGCTCAGGGCCTCATTTACAGGCAGTGTCTGAGGAGGTGAGTCCCTTGGACGGTGCTGTCAGGTCAGCTGGGGCCCTTAGGACAGGAGAGTTGCTGCCTGTCCTCCTTCATGAAACGTGTCTGTTCTCCCAGTCACTCTCTCTGCTTTCTAGTGTCTGAGCCACATTTTCAAATTCCTGCTAAGAAAGAGTTTTGGGCTCACACCTTGTCCTCCCAGCAGTTCCAGTGGGGAAAGTCTATATTTTCTAGTAATGTCTGCTGACATGGGGTCTCATTGCCCGCCCCGGACCTGTTCCCAAGACTGTCCTTTTGGTTAGGGCATGCGTGCCTGCCTTTGCATGGTGCCCCTGGACCATGGAGTTGAGTGGAGAGTGCAGGCCAAGTCAGTGTCACAGCGGAATGAGGGAAGGCATGTGTGGGAGTCAGGCTCCGACTGCAGTGAGCCCGGTGCTGGCCGATACTCAGAAACACGGGCAGAGAGGGAGAACCTGTTGCAAGGGTCATTTGGGTGATGTAGAGCCTGTTTCTGACGCTGGTTATAGTATGTACTGATGGTGTCTGTCTGTCTGGCAGTCTTCGATGAACGCCATGGGCTCCCTTTCCATCCTATCCCCTGACCGAGTCCTCCCTCAGCTCATCAGCACCATCACGGCCTCTGTGCAGAATCCTGCACTGTGCCTTGTGACTCGGGAGGAGTTTGCCATCATGCAGACCCCTGCCGGAGAGCTGTTTGATAAATCCATCATCCAGAGGTGAGACTTGGTTGCTTGATGGTTGCTCTGTTACTTCTCCCCAGCTCTGTTTTTCATGCGTGTTTGATGGGTGTAGGGTTATTGCGAAAAATAAGCAAAGCAGCCTGTCTGTCCCTGGTAGAAATGCCTGCTTGTGTCCAGGTCTAGTGCTTAGGCCTAAGATATCGGTGAATCCACTAACCTGGCACATGGCACTGAAACGATACTTAGGAGCTGGGTGTGGTGTTGCACGCCAGCCTAGTCTGTATTGAGACCCTGTCTGCAGAAGGCTGAAGAGATAGGTCTGAGTAAAAGTCTTGCAGGCCAGCCAGCCTAGTGAAAACTTCAAGCTGGATACAGGTTCGTTGAGATTACTTGTCTCAAAAGATACAGTGCAAAGTGATAGAGGGGGATACTGGAAATTAGCTCTTGGCCTCCAGTCTCCATATACATGTGTGAGCGCGCGTGCTCACACACACACACACACACACACACACACAGAGGAAAATAAAACATTAAAATTTCAGCAGGACTTGGTGGCTGTCATGAGGGCGCGGAGACCGGTGCCTCTTTTTAAGCTGGATAACTGCCTTGCCTTCCCTATATTTCAGTGCCCAGCAGGACAGCATAAAAAAGGCCAACATGAAGCGAGAGAACAAGGCCTACTCTTTTAAGGAACAAATCATCGAGATGGAGCTGAAGGAGGTGAGTCCATGGCGGTGTCATGCACTTGGCTTAGTGTATGAGGTGCCGTGTTGAGGTTCCCCTTGGTTCTGAGGCGTTCCTCTGTTCCCCTGACCTGCCTCTGGTCCTCTCCAACGTTCTGGTCTCTCTCACGTTCCTCTGTGGCTTCCTCTGACCCCGCTCAAAGGAAACCAGGGTTTTACTGGACATTGCTGCTCTGTCCTGCCTGCCCTGACTTTGTAAAGACAGGCCTGTTTCTACTCTTATAGCAACTGCAGGGCCTGGGCTCCTAACAGGACAGACAGAGTAAGCTCTAAGCAGAACTGGTTCTGACAGCTCTTGCCTGTCAGCCTTTCTCCCTCTGTCTTCCCCAGACTGAGTGTTATTGCCTTCCACATCTTATCTCCTGCCCTTGCCTGCCTGCCTGTTCCCGTCCATAGTATGCGTCACTGTGTAGCTTGTTGCTTTTGCAATAGTTAGTGCTCCAACGTCATTTTATTAACTATTTGTTTATTGTCTAACTTTACTTGCTAGATTGTGAGCTTTGTGTGGGAGAGGTTTCATGTATGTGCGCGCGCACACACACACACACACACACACACACACACACACACATACATTGTGTCTGTAGCATCTCCTACAGTTCCTGGCATGATGTAGGTGCTCAGTAAATACTTACCGGAAGACTCATTGCTCTCTCTGTACCCAAGCTATTCTGAAAGGGCCTTAAGTGTGTCTGAGGGCAGGCTAAAGTCTTCGCTCTGAGGCCATGTGGCCACAGGAGACCACTGAAGGAGCGGTTGTTTCTCTGACATTTCTCCCCTCATCTTTTGTAGCAGGGAATCCTGTTTTAAGATTTGCTTCTTTACTGCTCTCCGTTTTGAAGGCATCCAGGGGCTGTGGCCTTTATAGGGGTGAGGGTGGGCATGGAGTGGGCGTGGGGGCCCTGGTCCTAGACTTGAGGCTGGCCTAGAATTCTTGGAAGCCAGAGAGCTTTCCTCCGATGGGAAGGTAGATCTGTCTTGTGGATATAGAGCTGTTTTTTGACCCTGGTCCTTCAGGAAATAAAGAAGAAGAAAGGCATAAAGGAGGAGGTACAGCTGACCAGCAAGCAGAAGGAGATGCTGCAAGCCCAGATGGACAAGGAGGCGCAAATCCGGAGGCGGCTGCAGGAGGTAAGAGGCCGCCACTCACCATGTGCCACATGCCGATGCTGGGAAGATGCTCTGCCCCCGCCCTGCTTTTTGCTGTCTCCGTGGATCCTACTGACCGTTTTCTGCTGGCTCTGCTTGCAGCTGGATGGGGAACTAGAGGCGGCTCTCGGACTACTAGATGCCATCGTGACCAGGAACCCATGTGGTCTGACTCAGTACATCCCGGTTTTGGTTGACGCCTTCCTGCCCTTACTGAAGTCTCCCCTGGCTGCTCCCAGGGTCAAAGGCCCCTTCCTGTCCTTAGCTGCCTGTGTCATGCCCCCTAGACTCAAGACCTTGGGTTAGTCCTTATTTGCTGGCTGTGGGGTTATCTCGGGTGTTTGTGCAGTGGGCTGAGGTGCCTGTGGGTGTTCTGAGGAGACACGGTGATCTAAGCTGCTGAGTGTTGTTTCCACATGGAAGCCTCCTGTGGAGCTCACACTGGATGTGCCTACGACAATGAAGTGGAGGCTCTAACCTCCACGTATTTTCCATGAAGTCAGGTTCAGTGGCAGTGAGCGGGGCTGGTGTGCTATGCTGGTCTTTGTGCCCAGAGCTTGTAAGCAGCATGTGCCCGTGGTTTGTTCTCTGTTGGCTCTGAAGAAACGTTAGCCAAGCAGGAGAGGTGGGAATTATGGTGGCCTTACTCTTCTCTTGATGGGGCTGTAGTCTGCAAGCTGTTCTGAGAGGAAACATGAGCCGTTGTGTAGCCTGCCAGAAGCATTAGTTGTGTCTGATGAAGGAACTCTGTCTGTAGCTGGAGCTTCACTGTGGGGTGAATAAGTCTTGGGTGGCTCGTGCCTCGGCACACCGAGCTCTTAAGTATCAAAAGTATCAGCCAGGAAGTGGTGGCAACGGCGCACGCCTTTAATCCCAGCACTTGGGAGATAGAGGCAGGTGGATCTCTGAGTTCGAGGCTAGCCTAGTCTACAGAGTGAATTCCAGCACAGAGAAATCTTGTCTCAATAAACAAACAGACAAACAAAAAATATCAGCTCTGTCAGGCAGACATGGTACTGTAAGCCTGTAATCCAGAAATTTGGGAGGTGGAGGGAGGAGGATCCTGAGTTTTAGGCCAGCCTGGGCTATGTCATGATACCACCATGTCCCTAAACAAACATCATCCCCCCAAAACCAAAGGGCAGCTGCTGCCTCCTCCTCCTTCTTTTGATGCTATCATAAAGTCTGAGAAGTTAAGACATTTTGGGTCAACAGTGACAGAGACAAGGCTGCCTCTGTCCAGAGCATCTTCTGTGTCTTTGTGGGTCATCTGCTGCCTGTCTTCTCTCATAAGGCACCTTGGTGAGTCATGTGACCCTGCGCCTGCTGAAGCCAGAGTGTGCTCTGGATAAGTCCTGGTGCCAAGAGGAGCTGTCTGTGGCTGTCAGGAGGGCTGTGTCGCTGTTGCATACACACACCATCCCGAGCAGGGTGGGCAAGGGTGAGCCAGGTAAGGGACAAGGAGCCACTCCATCCCGGGGCAGTGTGAGCTGATTCAGAGGCAGGAGCCAGAGCATCCCTGAGCTTCCTGTACCTTTGGTTTTGGGAGAGTCCTCCTGCCCCCTGCCCTCTCCCCCCACCCCTTGGTTTTCCTCATTTGCTTCTGTTCAGTGTCACATTCTGGAACTGGGCCAGACTGTGGGGTAGAAGCAGGGCTGGTTTAGCAGCAGGCTACCCACCACTGTCCCCAGCATTGTGCTTTGTGCTGGGAAGGTTGCTAGCCTCTTCTGCACCAGCCCTTGGCCTGCTCAGTTGCCCCAGCTTGTCTGCTGTGCTTGCTTGTCTCCCAGATGCTGCACCGCTGTCTGCACCGGCCTTCTCCTTGGTCTTCCCCATGTTAAAGATGGTGCTCACTGAGATGCCCTACCACAGCGAGGAGGAGGAGGAGCAGATGGCCCAGATCCTTCAGATCCTCACTGTCCATGCCCAGCTGAGGGCTTCCCCTGACACGCCACCTGAGCGGGTGGATGAGGTTGGCAGCGATCTCTGTTATCCGCGATTTAAGGGTGTGGGGATGCAAGGGCTCCCGTGTTTCTTTGGGTTCCGGTGTCTTATCATAGCAGCAGTCCACATAAGACAACAGGCTCTGCTGTAGAAAGGGGTCGTGCTGCTGCATTCAGACTGTTCATAGGTCTCTGTGTGGATGCTTGAGATCCTGTGCCTGCATACACTGTGCTTTATTTAACTCGGTGCCTGTTCATGGCTGTGTCAGCGTCGTGTCTTTTCCTTGACCTGAACAGCACTGTGTGTGTTTGCACGTCTCTTGCATATCTAGTATATGTTGGTTTGCAGTTGCTAGGATACATGGCATATACTGAGCCAGCCTCTTACCAAGTTCCTTCAAAACTAACCTAGGCTTTGTATGAGTCTTAGTGAAAGTCTTATTGTATAGCCTGCTGGCCTTGAACTCACAGAGAACTTCCCACCTCTGCCTTCAAGCACTGTGTAAAGGTGTGCACCACATACGACATCCATGAGTGATGTTTTATTTGGCATTTCTTTTCTTTCCTTGTCCAAGTGAGTTTCTCTTCTTGGGCTCTTTTGGTCTATCTATCAGTTTACTCTGAGAATCAGGCAGCTGCACAGCTTGTTAGCTAGGTTAGCACCTATGGGCTTGCCTGTAAATAAACCCAAGGAAGTTTCTACAGTGACTTAAGTCAGTTCTGGGACCCAGAAGGTTCTCCCATAGGTGAGGAAAGGCCAGCAGACTGTCTGCCAGGCATAGGTACCAACTTTCCCTTCATTATTTTAACTTCTTTCTCGTTCTCTTCCAGAATGGCCCGGAGTTGCTGCCCCGAGTGGCCATGCTGCGTCTGCTGACATGGGTGATCGGGACGGGCTCCCCTCGCCTACAGGTGATCCACTTTCCAGTTGGCCTGTTCTGTGGCTTTTTGTGACTCTGCCCTCAGGATGAGTAGTCAAGACCTAGTCACTCTTGGCACTCTTGTTAGAAGGGTTGCCAGTGCCTGGCTTGACTGTGGAGTCTTAGCCCCAAGGCGCCGTGGGGTGGGTTTTTAAGTGCGCCCATGCAGCTCCCTCTGAACTGAGCTGCTGGGCTGACCCAGCGTATTGATGTCGTCCCCAGGTTCTTGCCTCAGACTCTCTGACCGCCCTGTGTGCCAGCAGCAGCGGGGAGGATGGCTGTGCCTTCGCAGAGCAGGAGGAGGTGGACGTGCTGCTGGCTGCCCTGCAGTCCCCGTGTGCCAGCGTGCGCGAGACTGCGCTCCGGGTGTGTTCATGCTTCCTAGTTACTCTGGGCAAGTGTAACATGATGAGCATTGGGCAGTGTCCTTTACCCTCAGACAGGGCCAAGAGGCAAAGAGAGGAAGGAGGTCATGGCGTGGGTTAGGGTCCTGAGCTTGTCATGATGGAGCACCAGGAAAGACTTCATCTGATTGTCATCAGTTAGGTTGTAGCTGTAGGTGCAGCTACAGATAGCTTTTCTGTTTTTCTTTCTTTCTGTGTATTGATAAAATATTCTGACAAAAGCAATTTAAGGGATTAAATTTTACCTCGTAGTTCCAGGTTATAGTTCACTGTGGCAGGGAAGGCATCAGGAGCTTGAAGCAACGGGTCACATTACGTATGTCATCAGAAAAAGAGAGCAGTGGATACATGCATGCCTGTGCCCAGCCTGCTTCCTCCAGTTCTCCAGAGTCCAGGTTCCCCTGCCTAGGGAATGGTGCCACCTGCAGTGAGCGGGTCTTCCCACAGCAACTAACATAATCAAATGATCCCTCACTGGCTTGCTCAGAGGCCCATATTCCAGGTGATTGTAGATTCTGTCAGGTTGACCTAACTGACAGGATTAGTGCATTTGTTCAGCTCTCTACCTCTGTGTAGATTCTCCGGATGGCTTTTAGACTTGGTTTCCTCCTCCTGCTGGCACTTGGTAAAATATGGGACAAATAGTGGCAGTGTGGTTACTTTTTGTATTTTAATTAATTCAGCAAACACCATTTGAGCTTGTCTATCATGTTTAGAGTTAAATTAGTGATTTTTACCTTAAAAAGTTCTTAAGCTGGGTATGGTGGGTATGGGATGTAGAGGCAGGCAGATTTCTGTAAGTTCAAGGCCAGCCTTGATAGCCAAAACTGTCATAGCTATATAGTGAAACCCTGTCTATAAAGAAAAAAATAAAACAAAATTTCTATCACTGTTCACCCTTCTTTCTATACACAGAAAGAGCTGGTTTGGGATGTGTGGCACATGCTCTGAACCACTGAGCTAGATTCCTGGGTCCCCCAGGGTGTGTGGCACATGCTCTGAACCACCGAGCTGGATTCCCAGGTCCCCAGAAAGCTATTGGAGGAGGCTGAGCAGTTGACCAGTTGAGCTGACTCCCAGCACTGTTTAGAGCAGCTCTGTCTGTGTTTGCAGCGAGTAGGATGCTTCCCACCTGTGCTGTCTAGTGTGGTAGCCATGAGCGTAGTGTTTTCCGCCCAACTCTCCGTCACATGCAGCTTCTTTCCCTTTAAGTAGCCACATGCAGCTAATGGTGGTTCTTGGGATGGAGGAAATGAGGAGACAGGGCACGTGCTCCTGAGACGTCAAACCTCACAGTCTGATCCTTGTTCTCACAGGGGCTGATGGAGCTCCACCTGGTATTGCCAGCACCCGACACTGATGAAAAGAATGGTCTGAATCTGCTGCGGAGACTCTGGGTGGTTAAGTTTGACAAGGAGGACGAGATACGGAAGCTGGCTGAGAGGTGACAGTCATTCTGGTGGGGGTGCAGGGACACGCTGCAAGCCCTTGCTTGCCCAGTCCTAACTTTGGTTTGCTGCAGGCTTTGGTCGACCATGGGCCTTGATCTGCAGTCAGATCTCTGCTCGTTGCTGATTGATGATGTGATTTACCACGAGGCAGCCGTGAGGCAGGCCGGGGCTGAAGCCCTTTCTCAGGCAGTGGCACGATACCAGCGGCAAGCTGCAGAGGTTATGGGCAGGCTCATGGAGATCTACCAGGAGAAGCTCTATGTGAGTGACCTGGGGCAGGGTAAGCGGGTGGGTAGTCTGGTGGGTGGTCCTCTGTTCAGCTCCTCTCATGGTTCAGGGACCAGGCCAGTGATGTCTGCCCCTTGGGCAGGGGAGCGCACTGCTGGGCCTTTAGCTAGCCTCTTGTCTGTTGCAGCGGCCACCCCCAGTGCTGGATGCTTTGGGAAGAGTGATTTCAGAATCCCCTCCAGACCAGTGGGAAGCCAGGTAAAGCCCTGCTGGTCTCATCACCAGGCTTTTGGAGATGCACCAGGGGGCTGGGGCAGGGGCCGCAAGTAGGTGGCATGTCCTGAAGTTGAAAGCAGAAGGAGAGGCAGGTCACCATGGTCAGAGAGGCCTGTGTTCAGTGCTGACTCCACATGCACCAGTCTGCACCCTTGGACATTTGTCCTCTGTTTCTCCAGGCTTGTTTCCTGATCTGTGTGAGGGACACAAATCTAGAACCTGCCAGGAAAGTGACTGGCCCCAGCACACTAGCAGTGTGAGATGCTCGCAGCAGATGGTAGTAGGGTTGTAGCTGGAGGGCTGTAGGTGAGTAGGAGCAAGAATGGCCTTGAAGAAGACACTTGTCACCTAGAGTGGGCTTTCAGGAAACAGTAGAGCTAGCTTCCTGAAGGCAGACCACTGTCTTAGGGTCACTATGCTGTAATGAGACACTCTGGCCAAAGCAAGCTGGGGAGAAAAGGGTTTATTCGACTTACACTTCCACATTGCTGTTCATCACCAAAGGAAGTCAGGACAGGAACTCACACAGGGCAGGAACTTGGAGGCAGGAGCTGATGCAGAGGCCAAGGAGGGGTGCTGCTGACTGGCTTGCTTCCCATGGTTTGCTCAGCCTGCTTTCTTATAGAACCCAGGACCACCAGCCCAGGGATGGCTCCACCCACAATGAGATGGCCACACCCTCATTGATCAGTGCCCTACAGTTTTGCTTACAGCCCAGACTTATAGAGACATTTTCTCAATTGAGGTTCCCTCCTCTCCGGTGACACGGTGACACTAACCATGTCCAGTTGACATAAACAGCCAGCACAGCCGCATTCTCCACGCATGACTGTGCACTAGTGCATGTGCTGTATGGAAATATCCCTGCACTGTATTTGCCATTCTAGACCATCAGCTGGGAATAGGATGTAGGTTTTTGGGGTTTTTTGTTGTTGTTGTTTGTTTGTTTGTTTGTTTGTTTGTTTTCCCCCTCTAAGGGATTTCTTATCTCTGTAGCTGAGAATAAGTCCATTTTGCTTTGTTTCCAGCTAATGGCTGTCGCATCTGGTTTTTTCTTTCTTTTTTTAAAGATTTATTTATTTATTTTATGTATGTAAGTACAGTCACTGTCTTCAGACACACCAGAAGAGGGCATCGGATCCCATTACAGATGGTTGTGAGCCACCATGTGGTTGCTGGGAATTGAATTCAGGACCTCTGGAAGAGCAGTCAGTGCTCTTAACCGCTGAGCCATCTCTCCAGCCCAGCATCTGTTTTCTTTAACACCTTTCTTCTAGCCTGTCTGAGACAGAGGGTGCTCATTGTCTTTCATAGTCAGGGAAATGGGGGCACAGGATCTGTATTTCACAGGCAGCTTGTTCCGAACACCCCGGGCAGTTGCTTCTTGGTAGTTTGCATTTTGCTCCCTGACCCAAAGCTGTGTTCGCAGCTGTCCTCCATTCACACGGGGTGCCCTTGGCTGTGACCCTGGCCAACCCACAGGCTCCCGTTTCCTTCCTAGGTGTGGCCTGGCCCTGGCCCTGAACAAGCTCTCCCAGTACTTGGATAGCTCTCAGGTGAAGCCGCTCTTCCAGTTTTTCGTCCCGGATGCCCTCAATGACCGAAACGCAGATGTGCGGAAGTGCATGTTAGATGCAGCACTCGCCACACTCAATGCCCACGGGAAGGTGAGCAGATTTCCGCAGCTGAGGAGGCCATACTGAGCAGATGACACAGAGAAGCCTGTCTGACAGGCACCGGCACCTCCTGGCAAATGTCATTTATTGCAGAAAGACCCTGAGAAGGTGTAATTCTTAGGGCTCTGCTATAGAACTGTGGGGAAGCCGGGGAGCAGCCAGCATTGCAGCCCCAGCAGCAAGCCTGATGTTTTGATGGAGCCTGTCCAGGCTGACGTGTGGCTCCGGGGTCTGCTCTTTTCAGGAGAATGTCAACTCACTGCTGCCAGTGTTTGAGGAGTTCCTGAAGGATGCGCCCAACGATGCCAGCTACGACGCCGTGCGGCAGAGTGTGGTGGTCCTCATGGGGTCTTTGGCCAAACACCTGGACAAGAGTGACCCCAAAGTAAAACCCATTGTTGCCAAGCTCATCGCTGCCCTCTCTACACCTTCTCAGCAGGTACCTTTCATCTTGAGGGTCCAGGAGTCTCTGGGGGGGGTGGGGTGGGAGTCTATTGTGGGTAGGCTGTAGCATGCTAGCAGCTGAGTGGAATGACAGAAAGCAGCCATCTCCTCTCCAGGGAGAACCCAGGTACTTGCGACTCATTAGCTGGAGGTTTGGTTTTGGAATGTGTATGTGCGTGTGTAGAGCAGCTGTGTGTGTGACCAGATAGGGCACATAGTGAGACCGGAATGCAAAACAAGCCAGCCACACTACGGAGAGGCTCCGTCTGTGCTATGCCTCCTGGCCTCTCAGTGCTGGCTACACATTGCAGGTACTTTTAAGGTCTCTTCGAACCATGCTGTAAAGGATTTTTCTTTTCCTCTTACCTGAAAACCATGCATTTATCTAATTCCTTGATTGACATAATGGATCTTTGACACCCTGAGTGCCCTCATGAAAGTCACTGTTGGAAACAATTCAGAATTGATCAGAGTCTGACCCACCAGAGAGCCCTGTTTAGGCAGCTGGCAGCACAGTGTTCTATGACTGGAAGGTAGGATTCAGCACATCTCTGTCTCCTGACCTGGATCTGGTGTTCTTAAACTCAGCACAGTTCCCTGGTGACACTGGTAGGGAGGGAGCTAGACATGCCTGTGTAATCCAGACACAGTACCATAGCACGCTTCCACGTGCCCCCACTCCACACTGCCTGGGCCTCGGCTCTTTGTTCAGACCAGGGTTTCTTAAACTTCTTTGGTTTACAAACCCTTTTTGTCACAGACATAATTACTCAAGGTTGAATATTTATGTATATAAAATAGGTGTGCAAATCAAATGTCAGCAGTAATAAACCATAACATTTAAAAATAAGTCTTTGGTATATGTATTATCATTTACTGGAGATGAAAACAGATTTACATACCAACGAGATAGGTGTGCTTCTCTACTCTCTCTTTCTTTCTTTCTTTCTTTCTTTCTTTCTTTCTTTCTTTCTTTCTTTCAAGACAGGGTTTCTCTGTGTAGCGCTGGCTGTCCTGGAACTCACTCTGTAGACCAGGCTGGCCTCAAACTCAGAAATCCGCCTGTCTCTGCCTCCCAAGTGCTGGGATTAAAGGCATGCGCCACCACTGCCCGGCACTTAATTTTAAATAAACAAATTTTGCCTAAATAGTTGATACTACTTAGGATGTAGAATTTCAGTTTGAGTTGATTTCTGACTTTATAATCAGCGCTGAGAATGCTACTTTGCTTAAATACATGCCACACAGCGGCAAGCACACGTCTATTTTAAACTGACATTTTTCTTATTACTTTATGTGGGAGGAGGCGCAAGCCTCGGTGTATGGAGGTCGGAGGACACTTGCAGGAGTAGTTCTCCCCATGTGGCTCCCATGATGGAACTCAGATCGTCATGCTTGATGGCAAGGTTTGTCTCTCTGGCTGAGCCATCTCCTCCATCTTCCCTTTTAGATAGATATGTAATTGTAAATCAGAAATTCTGTTTTAGCCCCAAGCCAAAATTCATAGAATAATTTTTTTTTTTTTAAATGAAACTCAGGTCATCGGCCCAATCAATTTGGGGGCTGACGAGGGTCTCACTGTGTAGCCCTGGCTGGCCTGATGTAGACCAGTCTGGCCTTGAACTCACAGAAATTCACTTGCATTTGCCTCCCAAGTGCTGAGATTAAAGGTGTGTGCCACTACTGACTAACTCCAACAGTTTTTAAAAAATAAGTGTTTTAACCCAATGGATCCACAGCTGTAGTGATCTGACACTCACACAGAGGAACGATGAGAGGAAAACATGAGAAGTCTCTTGTTTTCTGCATCTATGCCATGATGGTTCTCAGTGCAGAAAACCTATGCGCAGTGAGACACTGCCGTTCCGACACAGTGGCCTCAGAGCGAGAAGAGGGGCTGATGTTCACTGCTGTTGGTGTGACAGCACGCTCGGGATAAAGTGCACTTGTGCAGTCAGACCAAGGCCTCAGTGAAGTACAGGAGGCGACACTCCTGAGCTGTCAGGAACACCTCAGAGTGTTAAGTGTTTGATTTTTTTGAATTAATTTTTGGTTGTTGTACATTCAGAAATCATTACTGTTTGTTAATGCTTCACAACCCCTACATTGACTTAGGATGTAGCCCCATATAGGGTTGGGACCTCAGTCCAAGGAGCTGTGGTTCCGACCAGAAGCTGCGCTACGGGGTTGCTGCGCCTGTCGATAGTTGCACTCTATGGCGCATGCGTGATGACTACAGAACACACTGCTCCTCTGGTGCTGTGACACTGGAGCAGTTGTCACTAATGAGAGGGCTGCTCCCACAGGTCCAGGAGTCTGTCGCCAGCTGCTTGCCCCCTCTCGTGCCTGCCGTCAAGGAGGATGCTGGGGGCATGATTCAGCGGCTCATGCAGCAGCTCTTGGAGTCAGACAAGTATGCAGAACGTAAAGGGGCGGCGTACGGGCTGGCGGGCCTGGTGAAAGGCCTGGGCATCCTTTCCCTGAAGCAGCAGGAAATGATGGCTGCGCTGACCGATGCTATCCAGGATAAGAAGAATTTCCGAAGGCGAGAGGGTGGGTTCTCTGGGCCCAGTGCTGACAGCACAGGAAGTGGGTGCCCGCGCACGCCGAGAGAGGGAGGGCGTGTGTGACCCATCCCAGCCCTGTCCATGGTAGGGCTGGCCTGCACTTTGCCCTTATTCTTTCTTGCACTGCTCGGGCTGAAGTCCAGGTTTCACCTACGCTAGGCAGACTGCTCTACTGCTGAACTGCATGTCGGCCTTTATTTCCATATTTCAAGCTAAGGAGTCCTTACGTTACAAGCACAGTCTAGAACTTGGTGATCCTCCTGCCTCAGGTTCCAGAGTGCAGGGATTATAAGCTTGTCCCCGTACCTGCTTTCTAATGTCTGATAGAGCACCCTAGCTGAGAGACGCTTGCTTTTCTAGTTGGTGGGACTGGAAAGCGATGGAACCCCCCTGCCTTCTCCTCTGTCACGCTCTGCCACATCCCTGCCCAAGTACTGAGACAGGTGGCTGCATTTTACTCTGTCAACGGCCACTGTAGCCTGAGGAGGCACCAGGAGGGTGCTGGCCCTGGTGTTCTCAGCACTGTCTGCCATCCTCTTCCCCAGGAGCTCTGTTTGCCTTCGAGATGCTCTGCACCATGCTGGGGAAGCTCTTTGAGCCCTATGTGGTCCACGTGCTGCCCCATCTGCTGCTGTGCTTTGGGGATGGCAATCAGTACGTCCGCGAGGTAAGTCTGGAGGCAAGCGTGAGCTGCTCCCAGGCAGGCTTGGTCGCGGGGTGTCTAGGGTGGGTTCCAGCTCCTACTTCCAGAGGCCCTTCAGCTCCTGCCTGGGTTACTGCTATGAATTTCTCTCTGGTTCCCTGATGCATTGAAGATTTTATTTGTGTGTGCATGTGTACAATGTGTGAGCACTTAGGCAGATACCAGGAGCTAGAAGAGGGTGTCAGATGCCCTCTGTCACCTTTCACCTGGTCCTCTTGAGGTAGGGCCTTTCCTGAACTGGGGGTTCATATATTCTCAGCTGACCTGGAAGCTGGCAAACCCCAGCAAAGGAATCACCCTTCGTATGGGCACATACATCCTGGGCTTATTACGTGGTACTAGCATCCAGGGCACATGCATGAAGTCCTGGGCTTATTACGTGGTTACTAGTGTCCAAGCTCCCGTCCTCATGATTGCTAATGAGTGGCTTCTCTGTGTAGCCCTGGCTGTGCTGTAGACCAGGCTAGCTTTGAACTCAGAGATCTGCCTGTCTCTGCCTCAGAGGACCTGGGATTAGAAGCCCAGTCAGGTGCTCTTAACCACTGAGCCATCTCTAGTTCCTAGGACCGAAGCTTTTAAGATACGTTTTATCTGTCTCTCTGGACTTGGCACAGGGTCTAGCGAAACTACAGTCTTGGTTACTGTAGGGACACGAGGGTTGGTGTCAGGACTCGGTGCTTGCCCAGACAAGGAGGCCCCTGAATGTCTTCTCTCCTCCCTCGAGGCTGCAGATGACTGTGCCAAGGCTGTAATGAGCAATCTCAGTGCTCACGGTGTGAAGCTGGTGCTCCCGTCCTTGTTAGCTGCCCTGGAGGAGGAGTCCTGGAGGACCAAAGCTGGTGAGGCCATTCCCCTCCGTCTCTGTCTCAACTTCCCGTTCTGAAAATGACCCTCAGTTAGGTGTGCAGGCAATCGCGCTCCTGTTTATAGACACAGTGGGCTGCAGAGTAAGTGCTCCGGCTCGGAACAGGCTTCACACAGAAGCCGCAGCTTTGGGGAAATCCCGAGCCTGGAAGCTGTGGTCTGGAACCTTCCAGACAGACAGACGCAGGTTCTGGTGGGGAGGGTCAGGCCTGAGCCCTTCCTGCACAGCCTCCCTTTCGTTCCTTCAGGCTTTGTCTTACAGTTTGAAACAGCACAGTGAATCTCCTCACTTGTGGATATGGAACCCAAGGCCAGAAAAACCCAGTGACTTACCCTTGGACCACCTGCAGGTCCAAACTAGGTCCTCCTATGCCCTAGTTAGGTCTCTTCTATAGTGATGAGCACCATGGCCCAAAGAAATTTGGGATCGAAGTCCATCACTGAGGGAAGTCAGGGCAGGAACCTGGAGGCCGCAGCTGATACAGAGGCCATGGAGGGTGCTGCTCACGGCTTGCTCCTCCTGGCTTGCTTGGCCTGTTTGCTTATACATTCCAGGGCCACCAGCCCAGGGGCGGCACCACCCCCATCAATTACTAATTATGAAAATATGCAAAGGCTCACCTATGGGCAAATTTTATAAGGCATTTTCTCAATTGAGATTCCCTCTTAGCAAATGATTCTTAACTTGTGCCAGGTTGACAGTAAACCCGTCATGGTGTTGTCTCTGTACACCAGGCTACCGGCTCCTCACCTGAATCTCACAGAGTAATAGGCCTCTTTCCAAGGAGTGAAGAGTCTGCAGGGAAGCAAGCTGGTGCCTTCCCCCATGTCCTGCATTTGTCTTGCTGGCCAGTGCCGAGTGGCTCAGTGCTGCACATGTGTCTTCTGTCTGCAGGGTCAGTAGAGCTGCTCGGGGCGATGGCATACTGTGCGCCTAAGCAGCTCTCATCCTGCCTACCCAACATCGTGCCCAAGCTCACAGAGGTGCTGACGGACTCCCACGTCAAAGTGCAGAAGGCCGGACAGCAAGCACTCAGGCAGATTGGCTCTGTCATCAGAAATCCGGAGATTCTCGGTATGCTTTTCCTGTGAGGCGCTTACCCTGGCTGTACCCCTCTTCCCTTCTCCTGGATGCTTCTCCTGTTGCCCTCTGAGGACAAATACATCCATATTGAAATAACCTTTACTTCTGGGAAGCCCCTTTCTTAGTTAGACTAAACGCTTGTTCTGGAGTGTGCCACCAGCCTCACGGTTAGGGACACCGAGTCACTGGCTCAGGAGTAGGTGGGCTCTGAGAGCCCCTGCGCACTTGGCTGAGCTGTGCGGTCTGCAGACTCCCCGCAGCTCGGAGCCCGTCAGCACCGTCTAAAACCCTGGCTTCCGTGCAGCTTTCTCTTCCGATGAAGGCCATCAGGCAAAAGAATTAACCAATTTTTTTTTATTAAAAATTGTAATTATGTTTATTGTTTTAGCGTTGTATGTGTGTATGTAGACACAAGTATACAGTGGAAGCTAACAGACAGTGGGACTTGATCTCCTTCCACCATGGACATCCTGGGCATCACACTCAGTTCAGGCCTGGTGGCAAGTGCTTTTACCACAGAGCTGTCCATTGGCTCAGATGTATTCTTTACTGTGATGGCTGGTCTCTAGCAGAGTTGGCCTGTGTGTGTAGCCTAGTGTCCTAAGATGCTTGTGACTTTCTGATCCTCTTGCTTCTAGCTCCCAAGGCCTGAGATTACAGGCGTATTTGGCCATACCTGGTTTAGGCAGTGTCGAACACTGAGCGCGGGGTTTACATGCTAGGCGTGGACTCTACCAGCTGAGGCACAGCCCAGCCATAGTGTGTTTCTTTTCTGAGGGCTGATAGAGGTTGAGTGCTGGCAACAGAACCTAGACAGCTACCTGAAATGGGTAATATTTTAAAACAGCGCCTGGTCCGGCTAGTTTCCAGGCAGCTGCCATGAGATGCCAGTGTGGTGGTTGGCTTTGCCAGTCCACCATGCTGTCCCCACAAAGCTCTGCTGAGCCTCTGGTTATATCTTCCATACTCGAGATACCCGGTAGAATGAAGACTCTTAATGTTTAAGGATTATCCAAGGGATTTATATATTTAGAAATGTCAATTAACAAAATGCTCACACAACTAGAATTATTACCCAATTATCTAGCCTAGATAGTATAACTACCTTAGACTGCTAGCGATACCCGTACATCCACAGCCATCTTCTCTTCTCCTCTTCTTCCTCCTCCTCCTTCTCCTCCTCCTCCTCCTCCTCCTCCCAGCTCCACCTCCTCTTCTACCTGCCCAGTCACTGAGCTCCACAGCGAATACAATGTAGCAGAATAAATATCCTGCTATGGCCACCTTGTCTGGCTTCCTAGCTTCATGTCACATGTAGTCTATCTCACACACACACACACACACACAGAGCGCTTCCTGGCCTTTAAAATGTACTTAAAAATTTCCAGACCTTTTGGGGCAATATTGTTAGGTAAAATCTGGACATGTTTACACATGCATTGATTTAGGTTTTGCTTTGTTTATTTTGAGACAGTGGCTCATTCTAGCTGAGGCTGGCCTGGAGCTCCCTATGTATCCCAGGATGGCTTTAAACTCTTGAAAATCTTCCTTAACCTGCCATGTGCTGGGATAATAGTTGTGAGGCTGTAGGCGTGAGCCACCACAGCTGGGCACACATGCTGCGGGGTGTGGTGTGTGTGTGTGTGTGTGTGTGTGTGTGTGTGTGTGTGTGTGTGTAATAGTCATGACCAGACTGATTAACATACCTGTCAATTTTCATAGTTTCTTTTAATCATGACTACATTTGGAATCTACCCACTCAGCAATTTCACATATTTAACAGAATATTAGCTAAGTATGCTGTACTTTTATCCTCAGAAGATAATCATCCAGCCAAAATGGAATGTTTACCCTTTGACCAGCATCCTTCCCCACAGCCGCTGGCCCTGTCTTCTGTCTCTGTCCCACTCTGAAGCCCATTAATCCTGGGACTTCTAAGGCACAGAATTGTTTTATGGTATTCGAGATACGGTTTGCACTGTGTAAAGTTTGCTTGTAAACCATATAGTTCAGGGTATTGAGTGTGCTCAGGGCATTGTGTAGCCACCACTCCTGTCTGACACGCTGTAAAGACACTCCGGCCACCAACAGCCACTCTGGACTTCCCCAGACCCTGACCTAATGCTTGGGTAGCGCTGGCCTAGATTTTCTTTCTTTTGCACATTTCCCATTAGTCATGCCTGTGGCCTTTCATGTCTGGTTTCTTTTACATAGCTTGTTTGCAGGGCTCATCTATGTCATAGCAAACACAGGTGTCTTGTGCCTTTTATGGCCGAGCCCCATTTTGTGTGAAAATTTGGGGTGATTCAGCCCTTGACTATTGTCAGTAATGCTGCTGTGAGCCTCTGTGTAAACACTTGTGCAGACGTGTGCCTCTTAAGTTTCCTAGATACAGGACTCCAGTCAGTGACAGTTGTGTAACTTTAAAACGACTGCAGCCGAGTGTGTGAGGGGCTCAGGTGCTGCCAGCACTGTTGTCTTGTTTAAAGTGGACTTTAAGTGAAATGGAATGATTAGTCTCTGTCTCTGTGTGTGTGTGTGCGCGCGTGCGTGTGTGTGTGCGTATACACAAATATATAAATGCAACCTGTTTCCTTTTTTATTATCATCATTCTTGGGGGTTTGAATGGCATCTCTTTGTGGCGTGTGTTTATCTTTATTATTTTTGAGAGAAGTTCTTGCTCTAGAGACTAAAACTCACTGTGTAGAACATCCTGTCTGTTTGTGTGGTTTTGGTTCAGTGACTTGAACATGTTCTCATGTCATGGTCTGCTGTCTCCGTATCTTCTGCAGAATCATCCATTCTTATCGTTTGTTTGTTTTACAAGTGGGTTATTAGCTTCTTAGTGTTGACCACTGCGTGTGTAGTGGCTGGACTGCCTGAGCCGTGCGTCGGCCTGGGGTCCTCCTGCTGGGCTGTCTGTAGGAGAAGTCGGTTTATGTGCTCTTGGCTGCTCCAAGTACTCAGGGCTTTATTTTATCACTGGGCCTTGAGTCTTCTGTGTCTTAAAACTTTTTTTGTTTTTGTTTTCCATAAAATCTCCATTTGGGTACTGATTGCAGAAAATGTCCCTAATACCCAGGAAGCTTGGCACTGCTGCAGCTCATCCTGTTGAAACTAGCCCATTCGCCGTGCAGAGGGTGCTAGCTGCCACCTCGGCTGCTTGTGGCACAGGGATTGCTCTCCCAGGCAGGCTGGCTTCCCAGTCTTCTTGCCCTCCCAAAGCCCTGCCACTTCCTAGACTTGTACAAACCAGCATCTGTCTTCCTGTGACATGCAGCCATTGCCCCAGTCCTGCTGGATGCCCTGACGGACCCATCAAGGAAGACCCAGAAGTGCCTACAGACCCTGCTGGACACCAAGTTTGTTCACTTCATTGACGCCCCGTCCCTGGCACTCATCATGCCTATTGTCCAGAGAGCCTTCCAGGACCGCTCCACGGACACACGCAAGATGGCAGCGCAGATTATCGGCAACATGTACTCGCTGACAGACCAGAAGGTAGTAGCCCACCTGGCCTGTAGCAGACAGGGCTGGATATGGGCATTGTCTCTGCTTGGGTTTGCAGGGAATCCTGGGACATTTAGGGTGAGAGGTGAAAATCTGGGCATCTCCCAGAGGGCAGTGGTTCAAGCACCACTCATTGAGTCCTTGGTGGAGGTCTGTCTCCACGGGCCTGTTCTCCTGTGACCTTTCAGGAGTGTTCACCCAGCAGCTGCAGTTTTCTCTCACTGGAGTGTCTGACTGGGCACGTGCGTCTTTCAGGCTCTTCGGTCTTCCAGGACTGTGTGTTGATTTCACCTCCATCACAGCTCTGTCATGATAACCAAGGGAAGATAGCGTGGAGTTACTGCTATTTCAGATAACTTAAGAAATTTAAAAAACTATTGAATCTTGGCCTGGTGAGTTGGCTCAATGGTTATGAACACTGACGACTTCTCCTGAGGTCCTGAGTTCAATTCCCAGCAAACACACGGTGGCTCACAACCATCTGTAATGGGGATCCAGTGCCCTCTTCTGGCATGCAGGTGTACATGTAGACAAAGCACTCCTATATTTATAAATATACATAAATAAATACATTTCTAAAAAAGATCTGGATATAAAGTGAATTTTAAAAGGAAATGAAAAGGAGAAAGCAAGAGGAAAAAAGATTACAAACAAAAAGGGAAAAAGCCCTTGAAAACTATATATGTGATGTGTGCCTGTAATATCTGCACTCAGGAAGCTGAGGCAGGAGAATTACAAAATCCCAGGGGCTAGAGAAAGGGCTAAGCACAGTGGTTTTCACCTGTGGGTCAAGACCCCTGGGAGTTGCGGGGGATAAATGACCGTTTCACAGGGGTCGCATGTCAGACGTCCTGCATGTCAGGTGTTTACGTTGTGATTTGTAATAGTTGTAAAATTACAGTTATAAAGTAGCAGTGAAATTAATGTTATGGTTGGCGGTCACCACAGCATTAGGAAGGTTGAGAACCACTGTTAGCACTTAAGAACCCTGACCCAGGTTTGATTCCCAGCACCCACAGGGTAGTTCACAAACACCTAACTTCAGCTCCAGGGAGCTTAGTGCTCTCTCTTCCGTTGTATGCAGATGTACGTGGCAGGAAAACATAAATACACATAAAATACCGTCGTTACTTTTCAAGACTAGGTTTCTCTGTGTAGCCCTGGCTGTCCTGGAAGTCACTCTGTAGACCAGGCTAGCCTCGAGTTCAGAGGTGTGCCTGCCTTGCCTCCTGAGTGCTGAGACTAAAGCTAAAACTAGGCACTATGGCCTGGCTTCCAAAAGCCCCAGGTCTCCTCCAAATCAGAACAGTTAGGATTGATGTTCTCAGATCACAGGCCAGGCGAGGTGGCATGTGCCTTTCCAGTTAGCACTCATGAGGCACAAGTGTGGGATTACCACAAGTTCAAGGCTAGCATGGGCTACACAATGAGTTCTAAGCCGGCCCAGGGCTACACCACAGGACCCTGTCTCGAGAGAGAATGGTTACATCATGAACGTTATTTCTTACGTTACAGTTATTCCCCCCAAAGTGATAGTTTAGTAGTATATAATGTCTGGACAAGTTGGTGTGCTATAATTTACATATTTGTATATAGTATCCCATGGTGGGCTGCTTTTGTTTTTTTCTATTTTAAGAGCTATTGCAGGCTAGACATGGAGACACATGTCTTTAATCTCAGCACTCTGAGTTCAAGTCCAGCCTGGTCTACAGAGTGATTTCTAGGCCAGCCAGAGCTACATAGTAAGGCCCCCCCCCCCCCTTTTTTTTTTAAGCTATTGTAGGGATTTTCTCTCTCTCTCCCTCTCTCTCTGTCTCCCTCCCTCCTTTCTGGCTTCCCTCCCTCCCTGTTCTGACTCTGTGTGTCTATGTGAGGGTGTTAGATCCCCTGGAACTGGAGTTACAGACAGTTACAACCTGCCATATGGGTGCTGGGAATCGAACCCAGGTCCTTTAGAAGACCAGCCAGTGCTTTAAACTGTGAAGCCATCTCCAGCCTGCCCCCGCCCTCTCCACCCTTGTTTTAACAGAGTCTTACTAAGTAGTCCTGGCT
Organism: Arvicanthis niloticus; assembly: GCF_011762505.2. NCBI lineage: Eukaryota > Metazoa > Chordata > Mammalia > Rodentia > Muridae > Arvicanthis > Arvicanthis niloticus. Next base: position 6,329,494 of record NC_133432.1, read on the forward strand.
CTTCTGGAACTTACCTTGAACTCACAATGATCTGCCTTTGCCTCTCTGCCTCTCTGCCTCTCTCTGCCTCTCTCTGCCTCTCTCTGCCTCTCTGCCTCTGCCTGAGTGCTGGGATCACAGCTGTGCACCACCATGCCTTACAGTTGGAGTTTTATGTTTTGAATTACATTAATACAGTGTGTGGGCACACAGCTGTGTGCACATGGGGCCAGAGGATGGTTTGAAGTAGATTCTCTTCCACCATGTGTGTCCTGGGGACCAAATTCAGGTATCAGGCTTGGCAGCAGTGTCCTTACCCACTGAGCCACCTTGCTGCTCCCATGAAGCATTTCTGTTTTGAAGATTATTCCCTAAATCTGAATGCTGCATCAGGAGCCATAAACATTTGAAGGTAAAGAAAGAAAAGATGACAGTGAAAATTTGACAGCAAAGTGCCAGAAGTAACTTCCTTAGGATTTGGGGCCTGGGTGGTCCCAAGAAAGAGATGGAGGGCTCCGCTGGCCTGGGCCCGTGCCACCGGCTAGGCAGGCTTGCGTGTTTCCCTGAGCAGTTTTGCCAAGCCTCAAGGAAATACTCAGAAGAGGTGTCCGGCCCAGTTACCAGATGCTCTGTGAGCCGGGAAGCTCTTCCTGTCTCTCTTTGTTGTCAGAATGGTGGTGTCGGGGTCCATAGCAGAGCAGGGCCTGAAGGAGACCCTGCTGACTCAACGTCTTGTGTTGCTACAGGACCTGGCTCCTTACCTGCCCAGTGTGACACCTGGCCTGAAGGCTTCACTCTTGGACCCTGTCCCTGAGGTGAGTATGAACATAGCCCAGTATCCGGAAACTTCTCCTGGAAAGTAACCCCAAATCACGTGTCTGTCTCCCAGACAAAGGGAAGAAGGTCAGGGGTCCTTCCTGCTTCTTTGTGGTCCTCACTGAGCTGTCTCCCCCCCTCCATGTCTGTTCTTGTTTATATGACAGGTGCGCACCGTGTCGGCAAAGGCTCTTGGGGCCATGGTGAAGGGCATGGGGGAGTCCTGCTTTGAGGACTTGCTGCCCTGGCTCATGGAGACCCTGACGTATGAGCAGAGCTCTGTGGATCGCTCAGGCGCTGCCCAAGGTAAGACCTAAACAAGCCCAGAGGCCGGACAGGGAGCCCTGGAGCGGCTTTTGGGTCCAGTGGTTGATTCTATCCTTGTCCTTCAGGGTTGGCTGAGGTAATGGCTGGCTTAGGAGTAGAGAAGTTGGAAAAATTGATGCCAGAAATTGTGGCTACAGCCAGCAAAGTGGACATTGCGCCCCATGTCCGAGACGGCTACATCATGATGTTCAACTACCTGCCCATCACCTTTGGGGACAAGTTTACCCCTTACGTGGGGCCCATCATCCCTTGTATCCTCAAAGTAGGTACCAGTGACAGTGCCGAGGCGGGAGCAAGAGGGGGGGATGCTCACTGCTGTTCTCCCAGGCTTGCTCGGGGCCAGCTGGTGGGCTCCTCATCCTGCCCTTCAATAAGGCCGGAGAGGCAGCCTGGGCTGACCGCCCTCTGCATGTCTAGGCTCTGGCTGATGAGAATGAGTTCGTTCGTGACACTGCCCTGCGTGCCGGCCAGCGGGTCATCTCGATGTATGCTGAGACGGCCATTGCCCTGCTGCTTCCCCAGCTGGAGCAAGGCCTCTTTGATGACCTCTGGAGAATACGGTGAGAAGCAGGACCCAGAGGACCAGTGACCCCCACTGGGAAGTCTAGTTGAGAAATTCGTGCTGCAGAGGACTCTCAGCTCTGTCTACACCATCGCCTCTTGGCCATTTTGTCATCCTTATTTCCTGTAGCCAAGGTGGTTCCCTCCCCTGTATGTGGGGGAGTGTGCACACACATGCATGTGTGTGTGTGCGTGCGTGAACGCGTGTGAAGTATGTGCCATCATGCCTGGATCACATGTGCTCTTTTATGTTAAAAAAAAAAATTTACCACCTGGCAGTGGTGGCACACACCTTTAATCCCAGCACTTGGGAGGCAGAGGCAGGCGGATTTCTGAGTTCGAGGCCAGCCTGGTCTACAAAATGAGTTCCAGGACAGACAGGGCTACACAGAGAAACCATGTCTCAAAAAACTAAAAAAAAAAAAAAAAAAAAAAAAAAATTACCTACTTTATGTGTACAAATGTTTTACCAGCGTGTGTCTCTACACCATGTGTGTGTCTGGTACCAAAGACATCAGAAGAGGACATTGGATCCCCTGGAACCAGAGTTACAGATGGTTGTGAGCACCATGTGGGTGCTGAGAACTGAACCTGGGTCCTCTGCAAGAGCAGCCGGTGTGCTCTTAACAGCTGAGCCTCCATACATACTTTAAAAATAAGTTTACTCTTTTGTTTTGTTTTATGGTGTGTGCGTGCATGCGTGTGTGTGTGTGCTGGGCTGCTGAATGGCACCCGGCCCTTTTCCTCATGACTGAAGTAACACACTCACTAGTAGAAAATGCTCAAGGCATCAGGCATAGTTGTACAGGCCTTTAATCTTAGCACTTAGGAAGTAGAGGTGGGTGGATCTCTGTGAATTTGAGGCCAGCCTGGTCTTCACAGTGGGTTCTAGGACAGCCAGGGCTACACAGAGAAATCCTGTCTCAAGGAAGGAAGGAAGGAAGGAAGGAAGGAAGGAAGGAAGGAAGGAAGGAAGGGCAAAATGAAGAAGAAAACGAAGATGCAGTAGCAGCATAAGACACTAACCACATGAAGCTTGTCTTAAGATAGCTGCCTTGGGTGTTTGGGGTACATTTCCTTGCAGTCTCCCTTCTGTGTAGCACTGTACCACCATACCCTAACGCTGTCCCTTGAGGCTGTGTGACTCTGCTCTTGGCCTCAGGTTCAGCTCTGTTCAACTCCTTGGGGACCTCCTGTTCCACATCTCTGGGGTCACTGGAAAAATGACCACAGAAACAGCGTCTGAGGATGATAACTTTGGAACTGCTCAGTCTAACAAGGTGAGGACCTGGTGTTGGCTTCCTTCCTGTGGTTATGGGATTACAAGCCCTGAGGAGGCTCTGGAGGCCTCACCCTGTGTTCTCTGTTTCCCTGTGGGTTACAGGCAATCATCACGGCCCTAGGGGTTGATCGGCGGAACCGGGTCCTGGCAGGGCTCTACATGGGCCGCTCAGACACCCAGCTGGTGGTGAGGCAGGCGTCGCTGCATGTGTGGAAGATTGTCGTTTCCAACACTCCCCGCACCCTGCGAGAAATCCTGCCCACTCTCTTTGGCCTGCTGCTGGGCTTCCTGGCTAGCACATGTGCAGATAAGAGAACAGTGAGTTTGCTGGGCCTGGTGCGACCCCAGCCCTAAGGTTGTCCTTTCAGAGCTTGGGAGCTGGATCTGCAGAGCTGGAGGGAAACACAACCATGTTCCCTATGTAATGGGAACATTTAACTAGTTACTCAGTCATTCAGCAAACACTCACTGTGTGCCACTCCGGGGCCTACTCTCATGGACACATTGGCAAAGGAAAGGACCCGTCCTTTTTGTTTTTAATGAGATGCATATCAATCTGATAGTCACAGGCTTGTGTTAAATGTACAGCTCACACTCACACCCACGGTAGGACACATGGCCCAGCCAGAGCGCACAAGTGCTTCTCAGAGGTGTGTGAAGATGAACAGTGAGCACTGACCAGCTGGGAGGCGGGAAAGCAAAACCAGCTGTTCCAGATGGGACCTGCGTTAGATGCACAGGCCCCCCCCCCCACCGAGGAGCTCCTGAGGAGCAGGACGTGGTTTAGGGAAGCCAGGGCCAGGCCGTGGTAGCTGGAGCGATCCATGGGGAGGAGCCGCACTGAGAGAGATGAGCTGGCCGCTGGGTGGAGAGACAGTGGCAGTGGTGTGGAGGACGTGCCCAGGCTGGACTGATGTTCACCTCGGCCTGTCCCCTTTGGCCCACTTCCAGTCCCTGGCCTTGGAAACATTGTGTATTTAGCTTTAAAGAAGAGTTGGTATGATGCCTCAGAGACAAAACTAATCTTTTTCCTTAAGTCATTGGTTACAAATTAGTTCCTATGAGCAAAAGCACTGGGAGCCAGGAGGGTTGACCTTCCCTCTGCTCTGTTGAGCTTCCTGTTCCTGTATGAGGCTGACACTTGCCGTGTGCTGTGGGTGCTTGTGAGGCTGACCTAGTCTTTTTTGTTTATGTAAGTATGGTTTATTTTGGGGACGAGGATTGTGTAGGCTAACCTCTAACTCTTGGTCCCCTCCCTCAGCATCCCCAGTGCTGATGACAGCATGGGCCACCATGCCTGGTCTCTACCACACTGCCTGAAGGATCGGGCTGTGGTTTGTTTTGTTTTTAAATAATGTGTAAGTGATAATGTCTGTGTGTGAGTATGTGCACATGCGTGTAGGTGTCCACAGAAGCCAGGTTAGGGTGTTGGGTCCCCTGGAGCTGGGCGCCAAACAAGGGTCTTTTGGAAGAGCAGTGAATCAGGGCTCTCAGCACTGAGCCGCCTTCCGGCCCGTTTTGTTGTATTCTCTTTTGTTTGGTTTAGACAGAATCTCTGTCTCAGGCTGGCTTTGAACTCATGGCAGTCAGGCCCCTGCTCTAGCCTCCCGCACACTGGAATTATAGGCTTGTGTGCAGTGGCAGCAGAAGCCTCATTTTCGCTGTGATTTCAGTGTCACTTGAGAAGGTGAGGCCTCAGGTGAGGCCTGTGAGCTTCGGAGCCTCGTTCTGGAGTTGCTGTGTGGGCTCCTGGGTTTGCAGACCCTGGGTGTGTGGCTGACTCCCTGTCTGCTGACAGATCGCAGCGAGGACGTTGGGGGACCTCGTCCGGAAGCTGGGGGAGAAGATCCTTCCTGAGATCATCCCCATCCTGGAGGAAGGGCTCCGGTCTCAGAAGAGTGACGAGAGGCAGGGCGTGTGCATCGGGCTCAGTGAGATCATGAAGTCCACCAGCCGGGACGCAGTGAGTACCCAGTACCCTGCAGGCCCTGCAGCCCATGCAGCCGTGGGGGACTGAAGGCTTGCTCTGGGGACCGCACAGCCTTACTCCGGAGGGTGCAGTTACCAGCAGTAAGTTACCCACCACGTGCAGAATATCTCCTCAGCTAAAATCTCAAGCAAGAGGCCTTAGAAAACTGGAGGGAACTGTCCCCATTGTGTCCCTTTGTGTGTTATATCCGTGTGTGCTGCCTCAGTGGGGGAGGGTGGCAGAGGCAGGAGGGGGTGTTTCTCAGGGCACAGAGCCCTCACCTGGCCTAGTGGAGATTGAAGATTTTTTTTAGCTGAGGAAGCATTTGGTTTACAGCTCAGACCGGAGAACTTGTCTTTCCTAGAAAATGGAGCAAAAGAGTCTAGAAACTGGAGGGCAGGTCTTGGGGAGTCGGGGACTTAGTGATTATGTGAGTGTTTACTTACTAAGTCCAGGTGAGGGCTCCTGGGTGCTCAGGCGTACTCTGCCTTTTGCATACCATCCATCTAGTGCAGGGAGCCTGCTCAGATGCAGCCCCTGGCTGCATCCTCAGGCTGGGCTTCACACACCTGGGTCCAACTCTGCTTCCTGTTCTAGGTACTCTATTTCTCTGAGTCCCTCGTGCCCACAGCACGGAAGGCGTTGTGTGACCCCCTGGAGGAGGTCCGGGAGGCGGCGGCCAAGACCTTTGAGCAGCTGCACTCTACCATTGGCCACCAGGCTTTGGAGGACATTCTCCCGTTCCTGCTGAAGCAGCTGGTGAGTGGGTCTCCCACACACCTACCAGTGTGGCCTTTACTGTCTGTGACAGTGAAGCCCAGGGGGAAGGGGGGTAGATTGCAAGGCAGCAGGAATTTGGGCTCTGCAGGGGAGTGGGTGCCACAAGATCTGATGTGGCTTTGTGCCTGTCCTTGAACAGTAAGTAAATGTAGGAGACAAGGAGGTGAGTGGGGGAGGCATCCATGGCAGGGATACAGTAGGAGCCAGCTCCTCAGTCCTCCCCATGCTCCTCCACAGGATGACGAGGAAGTGTCGGAATTTGCCCTGGACGGTCTGAAGCAGGTTATGGCTGTTAAGAGCCGTGTGGTGCTGCCCTATCTGGTGCCCAAGGTACATCTCCACACATGGCACACGCCCTATTCCAGGGCCTCCTGTGCACGTACAATGTTGGGTCTGGCAGGAAGTGGGTTCCCTTAGACAGAGCTGGGGTGGGGAGCTCCCCTCCCTTAGACAGAGTGGGGGAGTAAGCTCCCTTGGACCTTTCTCCTAGAACCTGGGCCTGGTACTACGGTGTAATCGTCATCAGGTTGACACTGTCTTTCTTCCCCAGCTGACGACACCACCTGTCAATACTCGGGTGCTGGCTTTCCTCTCGTCTGTGGCTGGTGATGCGCTGACCCGTCATCTCGGTGTGATCCTCCCAGCAGTCATGTTGGCACTGAAGGAAAAGCTTGGCACCCCAGACGAGCAGCTGGTACGGGCGACACGGTTGCTCCTCTAGCTTTCCGTGGCTGCTCCAGCCGCCCTTGCTCACCTGGAGATGACTCCACGCTCAGAGCACATGTGTCCCTGTGGCTTTCAGGAGATGGCCAACTGTCAGGCTGTGATCCTCTCAGTAGACGATGACACTGGGCACCGGATCATCATTGAGGACCTGTTGGAGGCCACGCGCAGCCCTGAGGTGGGCATGAGGCAGGCCGCTGCCGCCATCCTCAACATGTACTGCTCCCGCTCCAAGGCTGACTACACCAGCCACCTTCGAAGCCTGGTCTCTGGCTTGATCCGCCTCTTCAACGACTCCAGCCCTGTGGTTCTGGAGGAGAGCTGGGACGCTCTCAATGCCATCACTAAGGTGAGGGCTGCCCACCAGAACTGTCTTGTGGTTGCCTGGTCTGGTCTCCTAGGTTCAGACCTCTGGTGATGGGACTGCTGGTTTGTGCCACTTTGTGTGCCTGAGATTGCAGATATTTGTAAACATGGCTCAGAATGAAGCTTCTGCTGCCGTCACTCAGTTCTGGTGACTCGTGGTCAGCCTTTCTCACCGGCGTTGCCCCATGTCTTGAGAGGAAGGGCTGGGGCCTCATTGGTGCTTTCCCCCAACTCTCACAGAAGCTGGATGCTGGTAACCAGCTGGCCCTGATCGAAGAACTGCATAAGGAAATCCGGTTCATAGGCAACGAGTGCAAAGGGGAACATGTGCCGGGCTTCTGCCTGCCAAAGAAGGTGAGCCGGAGCACCTCACAGTGTGTCGCTCTGTGGTGGCCCTCTGCTACCAGGTTCACCATGCTCTTGGTTTAAGCTCTGAAGCAGTCTCAGCTAGAGCCAGTGAGTGGGCCGGAGGTGGCGGCTGTGCAAATCCCCTGTCATCCGCCTGTTGGGTCCCTTGCCCTCTAGTCAGGTCACACTCTCTTGGCAGTGGCTCTGGCTCAGCCACGTTATGAACTCCGTGGAGTTGGAGAGAAGATGGCTGCCGGGAATGCCTTGCTCTGGGTGGGAAATTTGTAGGCCTGGGGTGTTTGAGACTAGACTCTGAGCTCTGGTTCTCTTGTCAGGGCGTGACCTCCATTCTTCCCGTGTTGCGGGAAGGAGTCCTCACTGGCAGTCCTGAGCAGAAGGAAGAAGCTGCCAAGGGCTTGGGCTTGGTGATCCGCCTGACGTCAGCTGATGCCCTGAGGCCCTCTGTGGTCAGCATCACTGGTCCTCTGATTCGCATCCTTGGGGACCGGTTCAACTGGACTGTGAAGGCAGCTCTGCTGGAGACACTCAGCCTCTTGCTGGGCAAGGCGAGTGAGTTAGGAAGTTTAGGATGCCATTTAGATCCTGGGGAACAAATCTGTCTACTGGAGACCAACCTGGGATGTGCTATGGAGGCGGAGGGACCAGAGACATGGAGCTGGCTTAGTGCCAAGTCCTGCTGTAGCTCTGTGACCAGCCCGTAGAGCCTGCTACCTCACCATGCGACTCCTAACTCTGGTGATCTGCTGTGGGTGTCTTCAGAGCTGCTTGTGCTCGCGGATCAGCCGCAGCCTGGTGTGGCCGGGCTGGGAGAGCTCCCTCTTATGGTGCCTGCCACTGCGGCCACTACCTGCCTCCTCTATCACCGTGTGACAGAAGATGCAAAAAACTAGCGGTTCTCAGCCTGCAGACTGACTCCTTGAGGGAGAGGGTCCCAGGGATTATATCAGATATTTACATTACTGTTTGTAACGGTAGCAAAGTTCCAGTTATGAAGCAGGAACAAAGAATTGTACAGTTGGGGTCAGCGCAGCATGAGAGGCTGTTGGAGGCCGCAGCCTTAGGGAGGCCGAAAGCCTCTGCTTTAGTGGATGCAGCCAAACAGGGTTTCCTGTGTGTGCTTAGGTCTTCTCTGCTTTGAGCTGTCCGTTCCTGGCTCTGTGAGCTTGGCTAGCTCATGGTGGGTTTGACCCTTATGTTCAGTCAAGGTCAGTCTACCCCGACCTTGATGTCTATCGCAGTCCTGACTTGTTGGGATGGCAATTCTCCCACAGGTTGGGATTGCCCTGAAGCCCTTCCTGCCCCAGCTTCAGACCACCTTCACAAAAGCCCTGCAGGACTCCAATCGGGGTGTGCGCCTAAAGGCTGCAGATGCTCTGGGGAAGCTCATTTCCATCCACATCAAGGTGGACCCCCTTTTCACAGAGCTGCTCAACGGGATCCGCGTGGTGGAGGACCCGGGGATAAGGTGCGTGCTGTGTCCGTAGGCCGTGCCCTAGCAGGTGGAAGGCAGCAGCCGGGAGCCTGGGTCTAAGCAGTGCATTTCTTCCATAGGGACACCATGTTGCAGGCCCTGAGATTTGTGATTCAGGGTGCAGGTGCCAAAGTAGACGCTGCCATCCGGAAAAGCCTTGTCTCGCTCCTGCTAAGCATGCTGGGCCATGACGAGGTATGGCGTGGGTCAGGCTGCCCTGCAGAGTCCACTGCTTTTCATCTTCGCTTGTTTTCTCCATGTTGTGTGGGCGACTGGGTGGGGGCAACCATGCCCTTACGATGCTCTGCCTCTGAGGGAGTCAGGAAGTGTTATTGGTGCTGATTTCTGGGGTTCAGGTGTTGTTGTCTTGACGGTGCTGGGGTCAAACAAAGCACGGTCTCATGGGCACTGCGCATGTGTCCCCGTGTCCCCACTGCATCCCAGCCCCGTGTTGTGGATGAAGCAGCTGGGTCACCAGGCCTTCCCCAGTCGCTTCAGCATCAGTCGCTCTCCCTGTCTGTCCCCTGATGGAGCATGGCTTCCAGAGCCGTGCAGAACCCTTTTCTTCTGTGGTAGCTGCTGTGGAGGGCGAGGTTGCCCATGGCTGTGCTTTTACCAAGTCGCAGAGACCCGAGACTCCGGGTTGTACCCGGTCCCGTTAGTCCTACCAAACCGGGGAGCGTTTGCTCAGCTCCCATTGCTCTCCCGACTCTGACAGGACTCTGAGGGCGGGAAGGCTGTGGGAAGACTTCCGTTTCCCTCCCACAGACAGCCCTTTGGTGTGGCAGCCTTATGTGTGGTGGGGGCATGAGGGGTGCAGGTGTGTTCACCTGGGGAGGTCCTTGTGGAGGGATTCAGCAAGGTCCTACTTGGGGGGGGGGATGAGACAGGGTTTCTTTGTGTACCCCTGGCTTTCCTAGAACTCGCTCTGTAGACCAGGTTTGAACTCAGAGATCCTCCTGCCTCTGCCTCCACAGTGCTGGGATTAAAGGCTTGAGCCACGTCCAGCTCAGTAAATCCTTAATCACACCTCTGCCTTCCTTCTTCTGAGGCAGGGTCTCTCACTGCGCGCCTAGAGTTCCCCTTTTAGGCTTGACTGACTGGCCAGTGAGTCCTTGGGTCTACCTGGCTTTTCTGTGGGTATCGGGCGTCTGAGATCAGATCTTTAAGCATAGTGAGCTTTTCACCCACTGAGCAAACTTCCTTTCTTTGATACAAGGCTTTCTGGGAAGCCCAGGCTGTCTGCAGCTGTGATCTTCTTGCCTTAGTCTCTCTGATGCTGGTGCTGCCAATCTGCGCTAAGTCTGGCATTTGTGGCATCACTCTGTGCACGCCCATGCTGGGTACCGGATTGCTGTGCCCGTGGCTCTGTAGGCCTGCCTTGGGTCCTTGGTGGCCTGCTCTCTGACTACATCTGTGTGACTGTGCCTAGTTGTAGTGGCCACAGCCTCTGTCCTAGAGCCTTTACGGGACCATGCAGAGTGCAGCAAGGGTTCATGGTGAGGCAAGCTTGCATTTTCCACAGCAGACCTTCAAGTATGGAGAGAGAGTGTCTGAGCTAGTTCTCACTGTGCATGCTGCTTGCAGACCCGCATTGTGGACGGCCTGTTCTCAGGGCTTATTCTTATTGAAGATGGCAGTCAAGAGCCAGCCTGGCTTCAGCTTCCTAGCCATCTAGTCTGCCCTTGTTGGTCAGGTTTCTATGGCTGTGATGAAGATCACGACCAAAGCAGGCTGGGGAGGAAAGGGTTCATTTGACTTACACATCGCAGTCTGTCATGGAAGGAAGTCAGGGAGGAACCTGGAGGCAGGAGCTGACGCAGAGGCCATGGAGGGTGCTGCTGACTGACTTGCTCCCCATGACTTGCTCAGCCTGCTTTCTTATAGAAAAAAGCTGCCGACGAGCCAGCTCAGGGATGGCTCCACCCACAGTGGGCAGGACCCACCTCTGTTGATCACTAATCAAGAAAATACCCTACAACTGGATTTTACAAAGGCATTTTTCTCATTGATGCTCTGTTCTCAGATGACTTTAGTTTGTGTCAAGTTGACTAAAATTAGCCCATTTGGTTTGGAGGGATGGGGTCAAAGTGGGACTTAAGAACAAAACAGCACTTACTTAGGGTCATTTCTCTTTATATTTGGAGTAAGCTGGCCATGGGGCAAGCAAGGAGCCTTTTGTGTATCCTGCCTTGGTTTTGTCAGAGACCACTCACCATAGGGTGCTGTGGGTGCCGCTCAGTGGAAGGGCATTTGCCTACCGTAAGATTATGTAAGGTTATGGCTGCTGTCGCTGGCACTGCCCCTTCCCCTCCAAAAGAAGTGTGTGTAGGGCATGAGGACACCCCTCCACACCAGTGGCTTCAGCTTGGCTGTCAGCGTCAGGCACTGACCGAGCAGAGAGAGCAGGTCACTAGACATGGGGCTTGTAGGTGGGAAGAGTTGGGCGCCATTGCTGTGTCTGTCCTGTGTGTGCTGAGCTCTTCCCAGCTGTGCGCTTGTGTCTGGCGCCCTGTGGGTGGCAGCGGAGATGCTAACCGGGAGCGGCAAGGTGTCATGAAGTGTGGTGCTGGTGGCCCTGCTGCTCCCGTGATGGTGGCTGCCATCCGCACACACTCCAGAGTTCTCTGTAATTGAGTGCAGTGTGTCACTTGTAACTCCCCAGCATGTCACAGTTGTAGTGAACGGGAGGTCCTGGTCAGGTGCTGGAAATGCGGGCACCTGGCGTTCCTGAACTGGGGTTGTCTTTCCCTGCCCTGCACTCATTCATGGGTTGCTAGTGGTGTTGGCCACACTCCCTGTCACTCCCCTGTCTATCCTGTCAGGATAACACTCGGATCTCTTCAGCTGGGTGCCTCGGGGAGCTGTGTGCCTTTCTGACTGAAGAGGAGCTCAACACTGTCCTTCAGCAGTGCTTGCTGGGTAGGTTGCTACAAGGCCTCCTCCCTGAAGGGTCTTGGAGCCTCTGGACTGCCCTTGCCTTTAGGCACCCAGGGGACACCACAGACTGGCGTCTCCAGTACTTAGAACATAGCTGTTTCCCCGTTCCCCTGTCTGCACCCTGGGCTTGGTGGGAACACACCCCCTCTGTGAGGTTGGAGTGGGGGGCACGCCCCCGTTGTGAGGATGGAGTGGGGCACGCCCCCGCTGTGAGGTTGGAGTGGGGGACACCCCCGCTGTGAGGATGGAGTGGGGGACACACCCCCGCTGTGAGGATGGAGTGGGGACACCCCCGCTGTGAGGATGGAGTGGGGCACGCCCCCGCTGTGAGGATGGAGTGGGGGGCACGCCCCCGTTGTGAGGATGGAGTGGGGGACACGCCCCCGTTGTGAGGATGATGTGGGGGGACACCCCCTCTGTGAGGTTGGAGTGGGGGGCACGCCCCCGTTGTGAGGATGGAGTGGGGGACACACCCCCGCTGTGAGGATGGAGTGGGGACACCCCCGCTGTGAGGATGGAGTGGGGGACGCCCCCGCTGTGAGGATGGAGTGTGCTGTGAGTTCACCCAGTTGTGTCCTTCTGCTCAGCTGACGTATCTGGCATTGACTGGATGGTTCGGCATGGCCGGAGCTTGGCGCTGTCTGTGGCTGTGAACGTGGCCCCCAGCAGACTCTGCGCAGGCAGATACAGCAGTGAGGTTCAGGACATGATCCTCAGCAACGCCGTGGCAGACAGGGTAAGGCTCAGTCCTGCCCGCCCCGCACCCACCCTAGCCCTGTATGGAGGGGCGTGTCCAGCTGGGGCTCAGCCCCGGGTCTGCTGTGGCCGGCCAGCATGTCAGGTGCGGAGTTGTATCTGAGCCGAGCCTTGGGGAGAGGAGCTCCAAGTGTGTCGTGGTCAGGGGCTCTCGGATCCTCGGATCCTCGTCCTGGGGCCGTTGTATCTGAGAGAGAGCTGCTGCAGCCCGGGATAGGGTGGGCGGAGACGGGCTGCGCGGCGGGGCAGTGACAAGGCTCCGTCCTGTGGGGCTCTGCTGTTCTCCGCAGATCCCCATCGCCGTGAGTGGGATTCGGGGCATGGGCTTCCTCATGAAGTATCACATCGAGGCAGGAGGTGGGCAGCTGCCACCCAGACTCTCCAGCCTTCTCATCAAGGTGAGGGGGCGTGGGGGGCGGTGAGGAGGCGGCCCAGGACCGCAGCTCGTGGGTTTGAAGCTTTTGTGCTTTTGTAGCAATAGGTGGGAATTACTCTCTCCTCCCGGCTGGCCCAGTCTGCAGACTCGAGGGGCCTGCCTCTGCCTCCCTCCCTCCCGTGTTTGATGCCCCCATGCCCTGGGGACTGGGTGAGCTCTAGTAACCTCCTCACCTGCCTTGCTCCCTTAGCTGGCAAGGCACTTACCAGTGTGACCATTGTGGAGGTGACCCCAGCACTTAGGAGTCAGAGGCAGGAGAACTGAATTTATGGCTATCCTGGACTACAAAGTGAGTTAAGAGAAAGAAGTGGGTGAGTGAGGCAGGTAATCAGTCAGACATGACAGCAGGGTCTCCCTCATGACAGGCCCCTTCCAGAACATTAGTGTGTGGTGTGTGCAGGGGTCAGGACCAAGTTCTTTTTTTTTTTTTTTTTTTTTTTTTTTCTTTCAAGACAGGGTTTCTCTGTGTAGCCCTGGCTGTCCTGGAACTCACTCTGTAGACCAGGCTGGCATCGAACTCAGAGATCCGCCTGCCTCTGCCTCCCAAGTGCTGAGATTAAAGGCGTGCGCCACCACTGCCCTGCAGGACCAAGTTCAAACCTGCCTCTGTGACCAGCTCCTAGGCAGTTTCGGTGCTGCAGTGCTTGGACCTTACTGAGTACCGAGGCTCCAGAAAGGAGCTGCCCTCCCTGAAGATGCCTGTCCCACTCGGAGTGTTTAGAAAGGGTGTGGTTAGGCAGATGCTGTGACCGGTCAGCCTACACCCACTTGTTCACAAAGTGCATGTTTACTGAGGGCTGCTGGGTTTGACCCTTAGCAAGTGGAAGTGAACAAGGCGGGCAGGCTCCCCAGAGCCTGGATTAAGTAAAGCTGAGGGCCCAGGAGGAACCATCTGAGAAGATCAGGGATGAAGACATCCCAGGCAGTGTGAACACCAACCAAGGCCTGAGCACAAAGGAACGCGGCCTGTGTGAGGCTGCGGACACCTCTGGACCAGGGGTTGTGAGCCAAGGGACTCAGCACCGTGGGAGACTCGGAAGGAAGACATCTTGTCACTTGTCAAGGGAGGGGCCTTGTCACACTGTTACTTTAAAGGAGGAAGCAGGGCCCCCATATCTGTGCTGGAGGAGAGTGTCCACTCTGGAAATCTAGGCTTTGCTGATCATGGACTGAATGTTTCCCTCTGCACTCCTCTCCCAGTGTCTGCAGAACCCATCCAGTGACATCAGGCTGGTTGCTGAGAAGATGATCTGGTGGGCAAATAAGGACCCCCGGCCTCCCCTGGAGCCCCAGACCATCAAGCCCATCCTGAAGGCTCTTCTTGACAACACCAAGGACAAGAACACTGTAGTGAGGGCCTACAGTGACCAGGCCATCGTGAACCTGCTGAAGATGCGGCAGGGCGAGGAGCTGCTCCAGGTGGGAGCCGGGCTCAGGGTGGCAACGGCACACACTGCCGACGTGTGTCCTGCTGTCTTGTACAGCGGTCCAGACGCCCTGTTCTCTCTGCCAGTCCATGTTAGCTGACAGGGTGGGGGCAGAGACTCTGCCTGGAGCACACAGACTTTGTTCTCCAGACCTGTTTCAGCAGCAGATGCAGTCCCTGGTGGGCCCCAGGCACAGGACAGGAACCCGGGCGACTGTGCCCTCAGCCCTTCCGCCGGCAGCCTGTGTTCCCTAGCTTAGGAAAGGCATGAGGAGAGGTTCTCTGAGCTGTCTCTGATCCGTCTGAGGCTGTGCTCTGACTGTCTCCCCTCCTTTCACAGTCACTCTCCAAGATCCTGGATGTGGCCAGCTTGGAGGCGCTGAATGAATGCAGCCGGAGGTCACTGAAGAAGCTGGCCTGCCAGGCGGACTCCGTGGAGCAGGTGGATGACACCATCCTGACGTGACAGGCTGGGTCCGCCGTGACCACGCTGCCCCTCGTCTGTGCGCACACTGTTTTCATTTTTGAAAATACGTTTATTCCAACGGGGAGTCGAGGAGATGGTGTTCCCAGAAGTATTTTAGTATATCAGCCAACCAGAGCCAAAGCCTTAAATCCAACCTACACACGACTGAAAATCGCCTCCTCCGTCTCTCGCCCTTATCTCTGGAGAAGAGAAAGAGAAGCGCGCACACCAGCCCCAGCTAGGGGAGCCCGACTCGGCTCCACCAGGACGGGTGAGCTCAGATCCCTCTGTGCTCGGGCGGCCTGTGTGGGCTCTGGGTAGGCGCAGCCGCAGAGCTCCGCCGGGTGCTGCGGTTTGTGCGGCCTGATTGCACCTGTCTGGAGGTGGTGCGCATGCGCAGTCCTCTGCAGTTCCGGGTCTTGGGGGTACAGGCTATTCGAAGGAGGTTTAATAAAGGCTTTGATTTCATCTTGAAAGAAGCGGGGTTTTGTCATTTTTTTTTTTTTTTTTGAGACAAGGTCTCTGACTATGTGGTCAGGCTGACCTTGAACTCAGAGATTCGCCTGCCTTTGCCTCCCAGTGCTGGGATTGAGGGTGTGCGACCGTGCTCCAGATTTTTATAATTTTAGAACATCCGTCAGACGTGAAGCTTCCTGCATCAAGAATAAGGGACGTTTGTGCTCTTGGTGAGGTATGAGCCTGCTGTCTTCCTGCCCCGCCCCCAGAGCTTCTTTCACTGACTTGCCTGTCCTGGCTCACTGCGCAGTCAGACCTGAGATCTCCCTCAGTGAGAAAACCAGGGGCTGAATGGTGTTCTTTCCAGCTCTGTCCTTGTGGGAAGGTGACCTTCTGGTGGTCAGGCTCTAGAGACATCTGTCCCCTCTGGAGCAGTGTTGCTCTCGCCCAGGGATGTGCAGAAGGGAACCAGAGCTGTATGCAGCTCGGCATCTGCCTGGCTTGTGAGTGACTTCCTCCTAATTCCTAGAAGGCTCACGACACACCCCCTAGTGATGCAAAGTTCTCTGGTCCCCGTGAAATAAACCAAGTTTATTGGCCAGTTGCTGGGCCTGGTGGCCTAAACCTTTAATCTTAGCACTCAAGAAGGCAGGGGCAGGTGGTCTATGTAATGGGACCCTGTCTCAAAATGGGGGAAAAAAAATTACTGACTAGAGCTGTAAAAGAAACAAAAGGGGGGGGGCAATTGTAGCCAGATGTGACATAGGTCTGTAATCCTAGCACTTAGGAGGCAGAAGAGCTGTGGTTGGGGAGAGGGGGTCCTTGGTTACATAGTTAAAGCTAGCCTGGGCTACATCAGACCCTGTCTCAGGAAAAAACAAACAAACAAACTAAAGATCTGTCTCACTAACAGTGTAGCAGAAGTAGGAAGTGGGCTTTTGACTGAGGGATGTTTAAGGCAAGGTGACCTCTAAGACGTGTCTGATGGAATCCTTATTCCTCAGCTCCATATGTCACGACTTCTTATTTCACAGCAGACCCGGTGTCATCTGGCTGGGGGTAACCGTAGAATCCTAGGGCTGGAGGAGACCTTGGGAGGTCAGCCGAGTCAGTCCCCATAGCGGAGCAGCCAATGCTTTCAGCTTTTGGTGGCCATGGCAACTGGGATGCAGATGGTCACCAGTGTCCTCTGAGCTGCCTAGGGCATTTGTCTGCATGTGTGTGTACCTCCCCCGGCAGCGTGGTAGGTGCACAGCCTGGAAGCCTCTTTGGGGCAGCTGGCTGTCCTGTTTCCTCCACCAGCTTGGGTTACATCCACTCCAGATTCTCAGCCCCAGCCTGGCGAGCAGAGGGCGGAGGACACCCAGGAAGCAAAAGCTGAAGGAAAAAACAGCTTCCAGTTCCAGAACCCGGAGGAGGAGCAGACAAGAGATCTGAATAGACACGAGTCAAGGCTCTTGGAACACACTGAATTGTATTCTAGTCTGCGGGGCGGGTGTGAGCTCTCAGAAGTCCCCTGGCCAAGTCCCAGTCACACAACACAGTAGGGTGAGCCGAAGGGACCCGTCCAGGGACACGGCAGCCCTGGAAGAAGTGGAGCTTGGATCCACAGGAGTGAAAAACTGTTTGTCCTGCTTGGCCTCTGACGGAGTTTTAGAGCTCCCAGTTCCTCTTTCTGCAAATGAGGAATTTGGAAAGACTCAGAAATCGACTCTTCTACGTACGCCTTTAGGTGTCAGCGATCCTTGTCCTGTTCAACATTTAACTGAAGCAGCCTATAAATAAGGGTCTCTCGTTACTGTTTGTTTTAAAAGTTGTGTGTGTGTGTGTGTGTGTGTGTGTGTGTGTGTGTGTGTAGTGTTTTGCCCTCACATATGTGTATGCCGTGCATTCCTGGTGTCCCTGGAACTGGAGTTGTGGATGACTGAGCTGCTATGTGGGTGCTGAGAAGCAGGGTTCCCTGGAAGAGCAGTCAGTGCTCTGAGACCCTTGTCACTGTTTGCCAGAGGAGGGAATCACATGCCAGGGAGTGACCACATTCTCGACACTACACTATAAGACTAAGAAATGGCAGTGCTGCCCTCTCACCTCAAGGTGGGCTAGGCTTCAGAGCAGTGCTCTCAACCCTTTCCTGTTTGGAGCTCACAGGAGGATTCTGGGTAACCGCATAAGCCAGCTCCAGATGTCTGGCCCAGAGCTCCACCCACCCCAGGTCTTGCCTAGCTCCACAGATGCAAGCTAGCAATTCCTCACCTCACTTGCTGGACACTCACTGTCCAGGAAAGTCTTTAGAGAGTCAAGGTCCCCAAATCAATGACAAGAGGTAACTGTCTAAACTGAGTGTTCAACTTGGAGCTTCTGGAACCGGTATCAAGCTGTGACCCGGACTGGTATGATGAAGGAGGCCGGGACACTCCTAAGAACCAGCTTTGCAGGGAAGTCCTCTCTACCTGGCTCACAAGCAGGGCCAGGAAGCACAGGCTCGGCAGAAATTCAGACTTGCGTTTTGGGGATGTTTTCCTGATGGACTTTGAAACAAGGTAGGCATTTGGAGACGTGTGAGTGTGTGTTGCTGCTGTTTGAGGCAGGGTCTGTGTCCTGACCTCACTCTGTAGACCATGCTGGTCTCAGATAATCTGTTTGCCTTTACCTCCGGAGTGGGATTCAAGGCGTGCACTGCCACGCCTGGTCAGGGATGTTCTAAGTTTAAGTTCTGATTGTATCAAATTACATCAAGTCTTCCTAAAACACAGCAATAAGTTGTAATGTAGAAGCTTATATCCCTAAACTCAGACTGAACTACAGAGTAAGATTATATCTGTCTGTCTGTCTACCTACCTATCTATCATCTATCCATCTATTGTTTTTTGGTTTTTGTTTTGTTTGTTTGTTTGTTTGTTTTTTTTTTTTTTTTTTTTTTTTTGAGACAGGGTTTCTCTGTGTAGCCCTGGCTATCCTAGAACTCACTCTGTAGTCCAGGCTGGGCCTTGAACTTACAGAGATCACCTATCTCTGATATTCAAAACAAAGCCAAAAAAAAAAAAAAGACCAAAATGGAATTTTACTTTTACTTTTGTTGTGGATTTGTATATGTGTTTGTCTCTATACAGGCACGGGTGACGGGTGTGTGTGTGTGTGTGTGTGTGTGTGTGTGTGTGTGTGTGTACAGAAACAGGTCAGTGTCTTCCTAGATTGCATTCCATGTTATCTTTTGAGACAGGGTCCTGTCACTGAACCTGGAGTTCTTTGATTCAGCGGGACTGGCTGGGCATCGGGCTCCAGAGATTCTCCAGTCTCCACTTCCCCAACGCCGGGGGTGGGTTATAGCCACGAGCTGCCACACCTGGGGGCCCTTACACTCGGGTGGTGGGCACTCTGCTGACAGCTTTCTCAAACCCCCAAGCCTTAAGTGTCTGCAGTGCCAGAGAAATAACATGAGGCTACCCCCCCCCCCCCAGGCCTGGGGCCAGTCTGCATGGACTAGGACCAGGGGCTTATCTAAAGGACTAGTTCTAAGGTACGCTGAAGGAAATGCCCTACTGTTGCATACACAGGAGGCACAAGGGGCTATGAGGTCAGATTCAAACCCTCCCTGCCCTGCTTGAGATCCAGCTCTGTAATAAGGGTGGCGCGTGGCCACCACAGGCTTGTCCTCCACATTGGATGATGATGGTGTGCCCTTCGTAAAGCTAGGTGCACAGGAGGTGCTCCTTACATGGACAATGTGAGAGACTTAGGGGAAGAGCCAGTGTGGTGGTTTAAATGAGAATGGACCCATAGGCTCATAGAATTGAAGGTTTGGTCACCGCAGAGTGACAGTATTTGAAAAGGTGTAGGAGGTGTGGCCTTGCTGAAGGAAGTGTGTCGCTGGGGGGGTTGGGGGGTGAATTTTAAGGTTTCAAGGACCCAAGCCAAGCCTAGCATCCTTTCACCCCTGGATCCCGATGTAGACCCCTCAGCTCTTCCGGCACTATGTCTGCCTTCGTGCCACCATGCTCCCCACCACGACCGTGGACTAAACCTCTGAAGTTGTGAGGTTAATTAAATGCCCAATTAAATGCTTTCTTTTATAAGAGTTGCCTTGGTCATGGTGTCTCTTCCCAGCAACAGAACACTGACAAAGACAGCCAGCCACCGGAAGGTGGAACACAGGTAGGCATAACGCTCTTGTGGATGCACCTTCTTCAGTTTCTTGACCCTGTGGTTTGAAGGGGTGTTACCTTTAGATCTGGAAGCCAGGATTCTGATGGTGATGGCTGCCTTTGCCAGGACAGGGTAGGAAGGGCCTGGCCACTAGTCACTCCCCATGGCACAGAGCTCTGTCCTGAGGAAGGGTAGAGCCGAAGTGCACATGGGAAGGAGGCCTTGAAGGTTATTCAGACAGCTGGCAGAATTGTGGGAAAGAAATCTGTATTTCTCTAGTCACCAAGTCCCCCAGTCTAGTCAATAAAAATAATCTGGAAAGTGATTTTTAAAAAAAAGTTTACTTATTTATTTTATGTATACGAGTGCTCTATCTGCACGTACACTGGCATGCCAGAAGAGGGCATCAGATCCCATTACAGATGGTTGTGAGCCACCATGTGGTTGCTGGGAATTGAACTCAGGACCTCTGGAAGAGCAATCAGTGCTCTTTAACCACTGAGCCATCTCTCCAGTCCCTGGGAAGTGACTTTAATAAAAGAAGCATCAGGGTTTGCATGTGGCTCTGTAGAGGGATTGGGTTCCACTTTGCAGAAGAGGCAGGACTGCTTGCTTCCGTGGATGGTTCTGAGCTGCCCCTCCTCCCCCAAGTTCTGCTGTGGGAGGGGCTCCCCTCCTTCAAGGTGGGATAGAGCCGGTCTGAGGAGTGTTGTCAGTAGGATTTCTGGGTGAGACCTCACTGAGTGTGACAGAATGAGTCCCCGGGGCCCTGTCTAGTGCTTTTCTGATGTGGTTTCTCCTAAGACGGTAACGGAAACAACCCACCCATGGACGTCTCTCAGAGCAGTGCCTTATCCCCTTGAGAGAAAGCTCTGGTTGGGCGATCCTTCCTGCCACGTAAGGTTCCCCACCTCAAAGGGAGGTGGGCAGCTAGGACATCGTTCCTCAAACAGCTCGACCTCAAGACCCACTTACACTTAAAAATTATCAAGGACTTCAGAGAATGCTTGCTTGTGTGTATGTTATCTGTGGGTGCTTGCTTTCTAGAAATCACAACAGAAGTACGTGTTAGAAAATATTAATTGAAGCATAAATTCAAAGCATCATAAAGTCAGTGTTGGCAGAGGCAGGTGGGTCTCTGAGTTCGAGACCAGTGTAGTCTAAAGTGAGTTCCAGGACAGCCAAGACCACACAGAGAAACCCTGTCTTGAAAAACCATATAGAGCTGGGCAGTGGTGGCGCACGCCTTTAATCCCAGCACTTGTGAGGCAGAGGCAGGCGGATTTCTGAGTTCGAGGCCAGCCTGGTCTACAGAGTGAGTTCCAGGACAGCCAGGGCTACACAGAGAAACCCTGTCTCAAAAAACCAAAAAAAAAAAGAAAAAAAAGAAAAAAAAGAAAAAAAGAAAAAAAAGAAAAAAAGAAAAAAAACAAAACAAAACAAAAAAAACGAAACGAAAAAAAACAAAACAAAACAAAAAAAAAAAAAACAAAAAACAAAAAAAAAAAAAAAACCATATAGGGGGCTGGAGAGATGGCTCAGCAGTTAAGAGCACTGACTGCTCTTCCAGAAGTCCTGAGTTCAATTCCCAGCAACCACATGGTGGCTCACAACCATCTGTAATGGGATCCGATGCCCTCTTCTGGTGTGTCTGAAGACAGCTACAGTGTACTCACATAAAATAAATAAATCTTAAAAAAAAAAAAAAAACATATAAAATAATGATGGTGATGGTGATGAAATAGGAACTTGGTGATGACCCTGGCACGCACGCAGCCCCTGGATCTCTGTAGAGCCTCCCTGAGCTTGTGGTTTTTATGTTCGCTTCCACTTTCTTGCATGACCACAGCCTATGGCCCTCGGATTTACCCAGATACCACAGGTCCTTCCAGTGCTGACCTAAACCCAGCACTGCTGACTTCCCCAAGTCTTCAGGGGCTCCCTCTTCTCTACCCTGCAGCCTCACACCCCATCCCTCCTTCTGGACCCCTGAGGAGCCTGTTCCCTGGCTCCCTGCTTCTTACTTGCTTTTTGTTCACTGCCAGGGTTGAAGAGCAGAGGCCCACCACCCTGAGCTTCTTGGCTCCCAGTCTCTTTTTTTTTCTTTTTTTGTTTTTCTTTTTTTCTTTTTTTTTTTTTTGGTTTTTCGAGACAGGGTTTCTCTGTGTAGCCCTGGCTGTCCTGGAACTCACTCTGTAGACCAGGCTGGCCTCGAACTCAGAAATCCGCCTGCCTCTGCCTCACAAGTGCTGGGATTAAAGGTGTGCGCCACCACCGCCCGGCTGGCTCCCAGTCTCTTAAGTGCTATACTTCTGATGTCTCTTCTGACATCCCCGGGGCCGGTACTCACAAGCACGAAGGTAGGTTTTTAAATTTTGCTTACTGCTAAGTCTCTGGTTGCTGAAGCAGCGCCAGGCATGAAGTAGGTCCCAATAATTGTGGTGGTGGCTTTTTTTTTTTTTTTAATTTAAAAAGATTTTTTTAAGATTTTTTTTTTTTAATGTACAGGAGTGATTTGCACCACATGCATGCCTGGTGCCTAGAGAAGTTAAAAGCAGGCATCTGTTCTCCTGGAACCCGAGAGTCAGAGACATTGTTAGCTGCTATGTGGGTGTTGGAGACCAAACCTGGTCGCCTGCAAGAGCAAGTGCCCTTACACTCCAGAGACACCTCCCCAGCCCCACTAACTGTTGAAGGGATTACTGACTTGCTCCCTACTATGAAGAAGCTGTGGGTGGTGTCTGGTTTTGGGGTACATCTAGTAAGCACACCCTTATTTATTGAATTAATGAGTCAACTGATTGAACTTGTTGTGTGGATCCAGCTGCCAGGTGACGTGGAGAAAGCGGCTTTGTCTGGCTGCCTCTGTTTGTCCTCATTTGTTTTGTGTCTGCCCCGTCCCGCTTGCCCAAAAGTTACCAATGGCTCTGTGGCAGGATGCAGCGCGCTCCTGCCGTGGGTCGGCTACACAGCCTTCCAGTTCGGCTCCTCTGCTGGGGATCTCCCAAGTTAGCTCTAAGGTTGGAAGATGAGTTGTAGCTCAGGACACGGGGACAAGGTCTCTAGCTGTGGGCTGTCCTGATCAGCCCTGCAGCAGTTCACACACACACGGGCACACACACACACACACACGACATACTGCACGCGTGTTTTTGGAAAGAGCTCTTCGTTGACAGCAGCTGAGAGAACGTTATGTTTTCAGAGTATGTGCTGGGAGACTCATTTTGGGATTCCAGAAGCATACCCTGGCCTCAGGGAATCCCCCCCTCCAAGCCAAAACGGATGATTCTCACAGGGTGTGACAACCGCTGTCTGAATACATCTGACATTCAAAGTGCACCTCTGTTCTGACGTCACCATGAAATCTTCGTGACTGGCTCTCTCCCTTCCCTCTTGCTAACAGAGGCAGTCTGTGTCCTCTGAAGTCTAGGCGGGGTATGTGGCAGTCATTCTATCTGCTGGATTGTATCTGGGCTCTGTTGAGTCTCTAAATTCTTGGAAGGAAAAAGTCACTATCGTCTACGCCATGAGGTATATTAAGAAGTCATTAAATAGTTACAGAATTAACACACTGCATTAACGCCCACTGGGTTCCAGGTGATACCTGGGGCAGAACTGGGAATCTCATCTTCCTAGGGCGGATTCTGCTTCACTCCCCAGAGTGTCCTGTATTGACAGGCTGCTGCTCTGACAATCCCGGAAGTCCCCCATAGGAAACTGCTCAGAGATGAAGGAGTCCTTGCAGAATGACTAACATGGTCCCTGTGACTGACCGCACACACCCTCACATTTACAGAATTCTGAAGAAGCAGGCTCTGTGACAAGGCTCCATTATCCAAAAGCTTTTCAGGGGTGGATTTCAAAGTTTGCACTGAAACTGCAATCTTTTCAACCTTGGAGCAGGCATGATGGTGACCTGACCTAACACTTCCTGAGCCAGGGAGACTTGGGAGTGTTTATTTGAAGTCTACCCTGACCCTAAGGCTTCTTGCTTTCCATCTGTCTCCTCTAAAATTTTTTGAGGTTTTTATTTTATGTATCTGAATGTTAGTCTGAGTATATGTCTATACACCACATGTCTGAAGTGCCGGCCAAGGATGGAGGATGACATAAGTTATCAGATTGAGGTTACAGATCGTTGTCAGGCACCATGTGGGGGCTGAGGATTTAGCCAGGTTCCTCTGGAGGAGCAGTCAGTGTTCTTAACTGCTGAACCATTCCCTCAGCCCTTCCCCGTTTCTTAAAATTGCCAATCAAAGGAATGGCATGAACCTGCCCAGACCCAGGAGTTTTCAATCGAGAACACACGCCACAGCGTCTCTCTTCAGCCAGTACCTTCTGATTCTAGGCTCCTGTTTACCTGACATCACCGGGCTTGCTTCTGGATGAAAGAGCTCAAGGCCTGGATCAGACACTCTGTGTGCCGTTCAAGGACCTTGTCTGCAATACCTTGAATAACAAGAAAATTATGAACTGCATAAATCTACCAGCAGCTGAGTCGTTAAGAAATAGCACAGCCATCAGTTGGAGTACCACGTGATGAGGGAGTTAAAATGACTGATGTGGTGTACGTGAACGCGCGAGGCACATGTGTGCTTAGATACTCATAGAAATTTATGGGAAAGCATGTATCCATTCAACTAGTAAGTGTTTCACGCTGTCCCTGAAACTTTAATGGGTTACTATGAGGTCTGGTTCAGAAGGAAAACTAATGTCCATTCTGAATTCAGTAAGCATCTGTATTTTGTTGTTTTAAACACTAGCACTGCTTCTTCTTCTTCTTTTTCTTTTTTGTTTTTTTTTCAAGACAGGGTTTCTCTGTGCTATCACTGCTTCTTATGGGGAAAGATTAGGAGGCAGTAGCATCCCAACAGGTGCTCGACTGGCAAGCACTAGAAGCAGTGACTAGGAGACTGGAGGTGGAGCTCGGTTTGCAGAGCGCCCGCCTAGCATCTGCGAAGCCCTGGGTTCGAGTCTCAGCACCACACAAAACCGGACTCAGGAGGTACAGGAAGGATCAGTCGGCTACTCGAAGAGTCAGGGGGCTACTTGGGAACGTATCTGGAAATGCCCCCCCCCAAAAAAAAATCACAGGGATGGGGCAATCCCTGCACACTTGCAGGGAGGACTGTAGTGGCAGCGCACGGACACGGGCAGGTGGGCTTCCGCTCGAACTGGGAAAACCTGGGGCTGGTTCCGCGCTGCGTACCGCAAAACGGCGCCCCGGGAAACTGAGGCAGAAGGCACGGACGCGCAGGCGACCAGGGTGCGCCCCACGGAACCGCTACCCGTGCCGCCAGGAGGTCGGGCGCCCGGGGTCCTGGGGCTTGGAGGCGACTTCCGCCCAGCGCTGACCTCCAGGCCTCAGCCCCGCGGCCGGCCGTCGCCGCTCTTCCGTCAGGCAGGCGAAACGGCCCGGTTCTCCCGAGGGCCGCGGAGACCGCGCTCGCTCGTACACTCGGGACTCGGTCGGGAAGCGTGCGCACTGCGCGTGCGCAAAGAGGGCGCGGCCGGCCCGGACTGCGGCTGCGCAGAGGCGGGTCCAGCCGCCGCGCCTGCGCAGTGGCGGGGCGGGGCGGGAAGGAGGGAGGCGGCGGCACCGGCGGCGGCTGCTGAGGAGGAGGAGGAGGAGGAGGAGGAGGAGGTGGGGGGAGCGGAGGGAGGTGTTTCTGTCAGTTCCGGCTGTTTGTTCGGGAAGTGGATCCGCCGCTGCCGGAGCAGCCGGGAGGGAGCTGCGGATCGCGAGGCCAGTACCGACCCCGCCCGCCCGCGCGCGCGCGCCGCCCCCGCCCGCCATGGCCCGGGACTACGACCACCTCTTCAAGCTGCTCATCATCGGCGACAGCGGTGAGGGCCGCAGGGGCCGGAGGCGGTGCGGGCCCTGCCGGGCGCGGCCCGCGGGGGCCTCGGGGCGGGCGGGAGGGCGGGCGAGCGGGCGGGCGGGCGAGGAGGCGCGGCCCGCGCGGGGCGGGAGGCGCGGAGCTCGGTGGCCGCAGGCCCCGGGGCCGCAGCGAGGGGGCTCCGGGCTGCTCGTCGGCGGGTCGGGGCGCCGAGCGCGCGGGCTGCACGCCCCGGCGCTGGCTCCTGCCTCACGTGTGACCTTGGTCAAGTCGCGCGATCGCTGGAGTTGGAGAGACCCGGGTTCGAGTCCCGGGAAGGCAAGGTTTCCCCCCCCACCCCCCCACTCTGTGACCTTGGGCAAGTTGCTTCGTCTTTCTGAGCCTCAGTTCCTGCATCTGAGAAGTGGGGACTTGTTAAGCTGAGCGGTGTGAGTATCCGGTGAGCTAAAGTAGGGAAAGCGCTTAGCGCCTGACCCGGCGTAAACTAACCTCTAAGTAACTAACAGTGTTGTCAGCATGAGTCTCCCTTCGAACACTCAGCCCTCTGTGAAATGGGGCTATTTCCAGGACCTGTCTCTCCGGGTTGCTGTGCACTTAGATGAGGTGCGGCAGGTACAGCCGTACGCGCCTTCCTGCAGAGTCCTTACTAAGTCTCTGCATGGTTCAGGTCTCATCTGTACAATGGAGTAGTAGATTTGTCTGACAGGGCTGATGTTAGCAGCCAGTGAGCACGCATAGTGAGGGTAAGAGTGCTTGGCACACAGTAGGCGGGCAGTTTGCTGTTGTCTTACCCGGGTGCTTCATCCAGTATTTTAAGTGCTTTGTGTACACACACACACACTCTCTCTCAGTACTACTCCTGCACTAATTCATAGATCAGTTTCTGGTACCCAGTGCTTAGGTGCATTTGGTCCGTGAATGAACACTGAATAGCCTTAAGAAAGTCACAATGGTGTCTGGCCAAGGATGAAGCATTTTAGAGGTGTTTGGAGTATGGCAGGTGACCAGATCAGTGGGGTAACGGTGAGTGCAGGGAGGCAGACCCAGGATGTTTATGGGAGCTTAGCTGAGGTGCCAGGATTATGTGATGTTTTAGGAAGGAGGCTGGGGGAGCAGCTAGGTTTGTACATCAGACTTGAGTGTGGAGTACAGGGTCATGTGACATGAGACAGCCAAGTTGGTGGTAGAGCCTGTGGATTGTTAAGGAAGTAGAACACTGGGTCCCCTGAGACTCAGGGTATAGGCTTGTTGGGTGACACTGTCATAGGTGGGTCATGGAAGTTAGTGGGTTTTGCTGTCATGGGAGAAGCTGGGTTGGGATGTGGTTGGTGGTTTGGATCCAGTGGAAGGAAGCTGGCTGAAGTCTCAGGGGTTGCTGGTGGGGGGAAAGTGTAGGGAAAGGCTAAGGCTTCACAGTGAGGTAGAAGAGTGTCTATGACTTGGAGTGGTGTTGGAAAAGCTGGAAGATTGACCCACTGTGGTTTGAATGAACAAAAACCAGACAAGCTGTGTAGATTTGAACCTGGACCCAGCTGGTGGCATTCCTCTGGGCTCTGAGGGTTTGCTGACATTGTGGTGCTCTCTCCTTTCAGAACTAAAGTCAGCCCACATGGTCAGAGGTCTTTATCCCTCCTCAAGACATGGCCAGTGTTAATATCCAAACTCAAAAGGCTAAACTCAGCAAGAAGATGTAGCTTGTTGGCTTTCTCTCTTCTGTGAAAGCCAGGAGATGGTTTTGGTCTGTTTTCTTACGGTGCACCTTGCATGGGGTATTAATGTTTCTGCTTTAGAAGTCAGGTGTGTGAGAAGACTCACTGGTCAGTATATGTATGGTCTGGCTCCAGGCTCAGTGTGATCGTGGAGGCGGGGTTATGGAGAAGTAGGAGATACTGTGCTGTTGTTTCTCCTGTCACTGAGCTGACACGCTGAAGCTGAACATTTAAGAACCTGGGAGATGGTAGCCAGGGGAGGAGGAAGCGTGACTTCACGGCCCGGCTGCCTCTGCCTCTTAAGTGTGTGCTTGTGAAGGAGTGTCAATTGATTGACACTTTGTTATCTGATTCTCACCCATGGTCTCTCTGCTTTGTCAGATAAGGAAACCAGGGCTCAGAGGAGAAGCCTTCTCTGCCCCAAGTCTCACAGCTTCAGCAGCAGAGCTGGGAGTCCATGCACATGTGTGCTAACTCTGAGAGCAGGCCGTGCTGGGCTGCCAGGCCATGGGCCTCACTGGATCTTAGCGGCTTTCCAGGTCTAAGTGTTTCCCACTCACCCACATCGTACACACTTCTGGAATGCATTTCCTGGGCATGGGCATCTTTTCTTCATACCTGAGATCCCATCCTGTCAGCTGTCCTGACGTTGGCTTTTGGTTTGTAACTGTACCCACTAATGCCAGTTATAATACCCTCATTCTCAGAGCCTGGAGGCTAGTGTGCTGCTAGACTAGTTAAAGCCTCCTCTTAGCCGGGCGGTGGTGGCGCACGCCTTCAATCCCAGCACTCAAGAGGCAGAGGCAGGCGGATTTCTGAGTTCGAGGCCAGCCTGGTCTACAGCGTGAGTTCTAGGACAGCCAGGGCTACACAGAGAAACCCTGTCTCGAAAAAAACCAAAAAAAAAAAAAAAAAAAAAATCCTCCTCTTAACAGTTGAGTAGACGGGGTCTGGGAGGTGGACATGGTTTGTCTG
Source organism: Arvicanthis niloticus (assembly GCF_011762505.2). Classification (NCBI taxonomy): domain Eukaryota; kingdom Metazoa; phylum Chordata; class Mammalia; order Rodentia; family Muridae; genus Arvicanthis; species Arvicanthis niloticus. The sequence continues at coordinate 6,357,284 of NC_133432.1, forward strand.
CGGACACAGGAGAACGTGGTCACTGAGGCAGAATAAAAGTTGATACCACTTTCCCTGAGTTTACTACAGCAGGCTGGCCAGGTCTGTAGCTTCAGCAGTGGGGCAGAGCTGGGGAAGGTCCGAAGTAGCATGCGGGGGGGGGGGGGGGGGGGTGTCACGGCTGATGGTCAGCGGTGGTAGCCCTGCCTGTAAGAGACATCAGGTGTGCTGGGGCCTGTGCCCCTCACAGGGTAGCAGACCTTTGGGCTAGGTGGCTAGAAGAACGTGTCGCTGTGTCGGACGGAGGTGGGCCTAGGCTTTTTCATTGGGTGCCTCTGTAGGTTAGATAGCAGCTGGGATATTTGGGAGGTGGCATGTCTTGGTTTCTGTTCCTCTCAGGAAGAGCAGAGTAGGGGCTGGTATCAAGTCCATGGCAGCAGACCATGTTGTGACTAGTAGTTTTTCTGCAGCCAAGGATTTCCAGTCTTTGCTGTCCCTGCGGATGGTACCTCTTTCTCCCTTGGCTATTACAGATACATGGGATTTGGATAATTGGTGGTGGTGGGGGTGATGATGATGATGGTGGTGGTGGCCAGATGTGGTATTGCACATCTTGAATCCCTGCACAGGCAGATGGCTTTGTGAGTCTGAGGCCAGTTTGGTCTACATTGAGAGTTCCAGGCTGGCCAAACCCTGTCTAAGTGGGGAAAAGATTTTGCTGTCTCCTGCCCCTGAGGTTTGAGAGCTGCTTCACTGGCAGCTGGGGTGCTGCTGTAATAGCGTCGTGCAGCATGGCTCTCACTGAGACTGGCAGCTTGTTAGTTGGTACCTATTAAGTGCTGGGCTCAGCTCATGGCTCTCAGTGAATGCAGAGGGTGAGGTCTAGGTCCTAGAGAACTTGCCACTCGGTGGCTAGAATGAACTTTTTAGCTGAGTACGGTGGACTTACTTAGAAGGCTCCAGGAGGAAGCAGAGGCACCAGTGGGCCAATGGGGTGTCAGTATCAGGCAGACACTGTGAGGCCCAGAAGCTGGGCTTCTTTGGGTTTAGCAGGAAGCCTCATGGCAGAACAATGAGGAAGTGGGGTGAAGTCAGAGAGCGCTGTGAGCAGGAGGCCGAGCTACAGGTGCTCTGACTGCCATTCAGCAGCAGGGAATCCTTCCCTTACCCTCCTTGGGAAGGTAGGACCCTGCTGGACTCAAGTTCTTCACTGGAGAGGAAGTCGGGTTGGGTTAGAAACACAGCTCTGCAGCTGTCTGCCTGAGTGGTTTGCAACCTCGGTTACTTGAGGGCTGGGGTGGGACAGCGCTGTCTTTGAGAACTGGAGCCAAGCTCTGGGTTTCTCTCATAATAGGCATATGTGCTTGCATTTTGATTTTAGTCACAGGGCATTTATGGGGTTCTAGGGTATGATTTGGTACCTCTGAAGGCATTTCTGTTGGACATAGAACAGAAGAGACGTGTATGGGAGCCGTGGGGTCACTGTGCCGCTCCTGTAACAGGTGCATGAGGCGGATGGGCCGGCACTCAGAGCCTGCTCTGCTTCTATGGCTTTGGGCGCTGCTGTTTTAAGTCATGCTTCATTACTGGGATACACAGTGTTTGTTCGTGTGTAGCAGTTCCACAGAAGTGAGGGTGTTAGGTCACAAGGTCTGGGGTATTTAAATTTTTCTTGGTATTTCAAAATTGGCTTTTCAAAGAAACTGAGTCATTTGCATTTTGACTAAAGGGGCTGAAAACCCTCATTAAGGCTGGGAATACAGTTCAGTTGGTAGTGTTTCACATGCATGGAGTACGGGGTCGGTAACCCCAGTAAGAACCGGATTCAAGGTCATCCTCTACTACATACAGTGACTTCAGGTCTGACTAGGGCTATGTGGTACCTCTCCCCCTCCACCCCCCCCCCCCAAAAAAAAAAAAAAAGAAAAAGAAACAAGAGGGAGAAGGGAAAGGCAGAAGGACAGAAGGAACAAGCTGGCAGGACCTCAGCTGAGGTGTCCAGCGGGGCTCCACAAGCCTGGATTTGAATCTGGTTTTCCTTTCCTTTGGAAGCATCTTAGGTCAGCTGCTCATTCTGTAAGTCCTGGTTTTCTCATGTGAGGGGATAGAGTTGGAAATCTGGGAGCATCAAGAGCCACCACACAGACTTGAGTGTGCGTCAGTCTTTATTCTGAGCTTGGCTGACTGCCACTTTGGGTTGGTGGAGGCAGAGGACAGAGGCAGGTAGGTGTTGTGGTCAACCAGAGCCACTGTGTCTGGTGGTCACGGAGAAGCCAGGTCTACAAGGCACAGCCAGGAACTGCACTGGCAAGTTCAGAGGCCCAGGCACTCATGGGGTAGAGTAGGTGTCCGGCGGGATCCCCCGCCTCAGTCAGTCAGCCACACTGACTTAGAAGGGGTTCTGGTCATGTGAGCCTCAGTTTCTTCACCTATGGAATATCCCTGATAAAATTTGGTTCTCGCCGGGCAGTGGTGGCTCATGCCTTTAATCCCAGCACTTGGGAGGCAGAGGCAGGTGGATTTCTGAGTTGGAGGCCAGCCTGGTCTACAGAGTGAGTTCCAGGACAGCCAGGGCTACACAGAGAAACCCTGTCTCAAAAAACCAAAAAAAAAAAAAAAAAAAAAAAAAAAAAAACCTAAATAAATAAAAATAAAAATAAAATTTGGTTCTCTCTGCCTTTCCATTTCCTTGCAAACTAAAGTGGCATGATGTTTGCTGAGGATGCCTGCACAGGTCCTGTTTGGTTGACCTTCCTCTCGCTTGTCTGTTGTCTGGTATCTTCCTCCAGGCTGCTGGGGCAGCCCTCAGAACAGGGCCTGGGCATGAGTCCCTCTGTCATCTCCCCCAGAGGATTTGAGAGCAGCTTGTCTTACACGAGGACAGAGGAAAAGGTCGGCGACTTGAGTGGAAGATGTTCTTGGTGTGTGGGGAGACAGGCCGCCCTTGAGGAAAGTCCTGGCCTCACTGGGCTTCCGAGGACGGATGGGCTGAAAGGAGGCTCCTCCCCGCTGCTCATCTTCTCCCTGTGCTCTTGTTGCAGGTGTGGGCAAGAGCAGCTTGCTGTTACGGTTTGCAGACAACACCTTCTCAGGTGAGTCCTCCCTGGGTGCTGTTGGGGTTTGGTTTTGGAATCCCCTACCCTGTTCCAGAACCCGTCTGCTTCTGTCTGAACCCAACTCATTCTGGCTGTTGGATGAGGGAAAGTGGGCTCTGAGGGCTCAGGACAGAAGCCTCTGTGCTTCCTGGTCCATCTCTTCACAGAAGCAAGGCCGCTGCTGGCCCCACATCCCTGCACAGGATGCCTTGTGTCCACATTCAGGAGTCTAAGGTCCTACTAGATACACTGGATAGTTCATAGCTAATGGGAGTGTGTCCATGATGGAAAAATGGCAGTTGTCCCTGCCCAACTCCTGGTGCTCTGGGCCTCTGTTTGGGGTGGTAGTGCTGTGTGTGTGTGTTTGTGTGTGTCTGTGTGTGTGTCTATGTCTGTCTTTTTCCTGACCCCACTAGCTGTTTAGAACTCTGCTTGTCTTTGTCGAGAAACATGCTTCAGCCTTGCTGTCTATCCACAGCCCTGTTCTGTTTTCAGGTGGAGTCTTCCTATAGATCTCTGGCTTGGCCTGGAACTTGCTATGTAGACCAGGTTGACCTTGATTTTACAGAGATCCACCCCCTGGGTAGTGGGATTGAAGGTGTATGCCACCATGCCCAGCCTTCCTTGGCTCTGTTAATGACTAAAAAGTTTGTCTGTCTGTCTGTCTGTCTGTCTGTCTGTCTCTGTCTCTCTCTCTCTCACTCACTCACTCTTCTTTTGTTTTTCAAGACAGGGTTTCTCTGTGTAGCCCTGACTGTCCTAGACCTCACTCTCTAGACCAGGCTGGCCTGGAACTCAGAAATCCGCCTGCCTCTGCCTCCCAAGTGCTGGGATTAAAGGCGTGGCGCACCACTGCCTGGCAACTAGGAAGTTTCTTATGTCTAGATGCACTGTCCTTCATTGACACCACCCTGGTCATGTGGCTTCTGGTTGCTTCAAAGAAGCAGCGCTGGATACATTGTTTCTTTTTGTACACCTAGAAGTGAGGTTACTAGGTCATAGGGTCTAGGGTGTTCAAACTTTGGTACTGCCAAATTGTTTTTTAAAAAACTTATTTGACTGAAGCTGAGGGCAAAGGGGACCTGCCATGGTTTATGAGGGGACATGCCATGTGTCTTGATCACTGTTCCACTGCTGTGAAGAGACACTGTGACCACCACAACTCTTATAAACAAAAGCATTTAATTGGGAGCTTGCTTGGGATTTCAAAGGTCAGTCCATTTTCATCATAACAGGGATGTTGGCAAGCTCAGAGCTACATCCTGAAGGGGGGAAGGGGAGCCTAGCCTCAAAGCCCACCCACAGTGACACATTTTCTTCAAAAGGCCACACCTCCTAATCTCTGTAATCTTTTTAAACAGTTCTACTTCCTGGTCACTAAGGGTTCAAGTTTATGGCCCTCTGGGGGCCACTCTCACTCAGACCACCATGTGTAGGACAGAGGACATTCGGGAGTGAGTGCCCTCTTTCCATCCCATGGGATTGGCCCAGGTTACCACACTTGGCAGCAGCACCTTGACCCACTAGAGCCGTCAGGGAGGCTGTGCTCACCTACGTCTCATCAGTCTTTCCTCTTTAACTCTCTCTGGGTGTTTTGTCTGCAAGTGTGTCTGGCTGTGCGTTTCCACGTGGGTGCTGGGAATTGAACCCAGGCTCTCTGTTGGGGTGTGGAGCAGCATCTCCCTAGATGCCAGTTGCACTGTGACGACTGAAATGGTCTCTAGTTACTCCATGTGTTCTTTGGGGAACAAAGCCACCCTGGTTGAGAACCTCTGTTCCTCAGAATCCATTCCTAGCGTTGTTCATCCTTGTGTTTTGTTTTGCTTGTTTGCGTGTGAGGAGCTGCTGGTCCTGAGGGCACAGATGTGGCCTTGTGTCTGGGTGCTTGCCCTGCTGTGGCTGGCATCCCTCTTACAGCTCTTGCTAAGCTTTTCTGCTAACTTCTGCTTTCATTTCTGCCTCACCTTGCTTGAACTTTGGCCTATGTCCTGTGTCCTTGCCACACTTCACAAGGTCATCTGTCCTTTGAAAGAGTTCTTGGTGTGTTCTGATGTCTTAGGCCGTGTTTGTACACCTGCATACAGTGGACTGCAGAAATAGGCGATGTGCAAATGCGGCTTCCACACAGATGGCCTACGAGCCATTCCAAAGGTTTCTTTCCTGTGAAAAGTTATTGTCCCACTGTGTCACATACACAAAAGACTAGAAGTTCTCAGCAGTGCACAGAGGCCTGGAGACCGACCTGACTCTTCACTCAGCTCTCACCTAGGGCTTAGCCTCACACGCCCCAAACCTGCCATGGAGATTTTGCTGCTGTCTCCCTCCAGAAAGTGCAGTGTAGGATCCTATTAGTCAGTTTTGAAGATTATCCTCCATCCCCAATAAAAAGAGAAACGCAGGATGAATGGGTGTGTTCTGTTCTCAGGTCACCGCCGACATGCCCCTGTGCTGCCTGTCCTCAAAGGCCTCCTCTGTCTCCTCAGCCACTTCATAGTTTAATGTCATGCGTAGCATATGTTTCTGAAAATGTCTTACTCTGTGTCACCATGTCCTGCCTCACTTGCACTGTGGCCTGTTAGAGCAGGTGAGCTCTCTCTGCTCAGGACTCTGTCCTTCGGGCCTTGACAGATGGGACACATAGTGGGGTGGGGTAGGCTGGGGTCTGGGGACCGAAGGGCTCTGAGTGATGGGCTGCTTGCGTACAGGCAGCTACATCACCACAATTGGAGTGGATTTCAAGATTCGGACTGTGGAGATCAGCGGGGAGAAGGTGAAGCTGCAGATCTGGGACACGGCCGGGCAGGAGCGCTTCCGGACCATCACCTCCACGTGAGTCCCTGAGCCCCTGGCCTTGGCTGTGTGCATGAAATTGAGTGACACTGCTGAATGGAAAGTGTGGTAGAGACGTCCTGGGTGTGAGGAGGTCAGGCTGAGGCGGCAGCTGTGTCCATCTCCTTTCCTGAAGATGCCATGGTGTGTGGTGTTGGCCACCAGGGCCAGGGCTGTGCAGTGGCGGGGCGCCTGGCGCCAGTATCCATCGGGTGGAGACTGGACAACCTGTGGGCACTCACTCAGTTCTACCTGCTGCCAGATCCTGTGTCCTCAGGCGGCATTAGCAGCAGTATCTGCCTCACTGGGTTAGTGACAAGCCTTTCCCTGGTGCCCAGTGAGCCACTGACAGGTCTTGGTGGTGTCAGTTTGTTCTGTGCAGCCTCTGGTCACCCATTCCGACTCCTCAGAAATGGCTCTGTGGGAGCCTGGAGACCACAGGCGTGGAGCCCTCCCTTCCTTCCCGTCCCCCGGCCTGTTACCCCCTGGAGATCAGTTGTCTGGCAGTGTCTTTGTAGAACTCAAGTGCCCACAGGAGGAGCCCGCACCAGCATGGAGTCTTGCGGAGTCTGAGTTCTTAGGTGCTCATGACACTGGAATGTGAACGTTTGTTCTGCTGTGTGTCCTTGGGCCAGCTGCCTAGCTTCTGTGCCTGCATGCAGAGGTTTCTGCTTAGGATTTGCCTGAGTGCAGAGGCTCGGGTCCTGGTCTCTAGGTCTAGCTTTCATGGGTCACTTCTGACTTTCTCTGTTCTCTATGCTATAATTCCATTTTCAAGCTAAGGCGTGTGTGAGACGGGGCCTCACTGTGTAGCCCTGGATGCCCTCGAGCTCACAGATGTCTACCTGTTTCTGCTGGGACTGAGAAATGGGACGGACCATTTCTCACGCTAAAGGTGCTTCTGGGAAGCGGGCTCCATAGTTCCTGCAGGGTTGGCCTCTGTGGACACATCCCTGGCCTTCTCGTTTAAACAGTTCCAAATCTCAGTGGAATGCTCCCCATTTCGTGGGCCCTGGGTATCCTTTGAGGGTGTGAGTGTGAGGGGTTCATGTATTAGGGAAGCAATGGGGGCTACTCAGCTGAGAGGGTTAGGTTGGTGTGTGTGTTGTAAGTGTCTACACTGTAGTGGATATGAGTGCCACGGTCCAGGACTCCCGTGGCACAGGGCCCTGTTCTGTCTGGGAAATCCAAGGTTAGCCCTTGCCTTGGAGTCGTAGGCTTGGCTAAGTAGAAGTAGAATGCACTTCAGGGCCTACCAACGGGGCCATGGAGAGACCCATCACCTTGTTGACAGTGTCTGGTGAGGAAGAGGGGCTCTTGAGATAGCTGAATGTTTTGGAGGTGTAGGAGTAGAAGTGGCTGTACACGGGTTGTCTGCTAAAAGAGCCCTTTCCTGAGGGGCTTTCTGACCCTCGGGTGGCTGGGAGGAGTGAGAAGAGTGGAGCCTTGCACAGGCCTAGGAAACAGACCCGGGTGCTGAGGCTGCAGCTGGGTCCAACTGGGGCAAAAATGAGTAAGGCAGGGATGGATGATACCTGAGTCAGAAGCCCTGGTGTCCTGGTGTCCTGCCAGCCGGAGGCAGGGGCCACCCAGCCCTTTCCTAGAGTGGCAGGAGCAGGGGCAGTGGTGTGCCATTTCTTGTGTCTTCACAAAGGAAAGGTTACAGGGGTGTTCTGCTGTTTGTACATCTGCTAGCAGGAGCATGCGTCTGTCCGTGTGGCTCTCACACTGCTCCAGAGGTGTCCACCCAGCTGTGCTGGTGAATTAGTAGTGCTCAGGGTAGTAGTTTGCTGTGGGACCAGGCCCAGGTTGTTACACGTCCTGACCTGAGACAGTGGGACTGCCAGGTTCCCTCAAAGCCAAGAAGGCTGAGCAAGTCAGGATACTCTATGGTGTCCTGCCCTTGGGGCTGCCCTGCTCTGCCCACCTACCCCCTCTTGGTTCTGCCACCTTCATCTGGGACTCCAGATTGTTGTGGAAGAACACTTGTCCTGATGCCGTCTTTGAACTATTCCCAGCCTTGGGTGGCATCTGTGATCTCGTCTTCACAGTCTCTCTCAGAAGTCTGTCCTTGCTTCCCCTATTTTATAGGAACTGAGATAAGGGGAAGGATACAAGCAGGGATGCTTCCAGAGTCCATGTCTTTCAGAGACATGACCAGGTTCCACTTTTCAGATGTGTCCTGACTATGGAGAGTAGACAGCAGGGTTCCCTTTACCAGTCTGGGCTGTGATCCTGGTGTAGCCATCTTGAAACCTGGGACAGGAGGCACCCTGGCTTCTGGGTTTGTATTCTAGGTGTTTAAGACCTTAGTGGTCAAGAATAGGTAGCTTTAGAGACAAGGCTTGGAGGGACAGTCCTGGGGTCAGAGTGGGGCCATGGGTGTTGCTTGGTCTCTGGCACTGTGAGGCCCAAGGCCTTGTGCTGCAGGGTTGGTGCTGTCTGGCTTTCTGGGTAGCAGATATTGAGAGAGGAATGATGGCAGCCACCTACCTTCCAGACCTTTGGCTGCTTTGGGTCTGCAGGGTTAGTTGAGTCCCTTCTACAGTTGCTGGAGGCCCGTGTAGCCACCACACTCTTCCTCACTGGCATAGTCAGCCAAAAGCAGGAAGAGAAGTGTCACCTGCCCACCGGGGAAAAGGGACACACTTTGCCATGGCTTTATGTAGGTGCAGCTTCTTGGGATGGCATTTTACTACTGAGATTTGAGAGAAAGTTTGAACATTTAAACATGGATGGTGATAACATGATGTCAGACACAGAAGCCGCCTGAATTCTAAAAATAAAAGGAGAACTTGAAAGGTGTTTCCAGCTTATGGCACTCTGAGTCAGTAGGGTGACTCTTCAGGCGGCCTGGTCCACCTCAGACTGTTACCTGCCCCCTCCACTGCTGCCAGGGCCAGGCCTGAGAAGCCAGTGCTGCTGGAGCAGCCTGTCCTGCTGGTCAGGCTTGGCTCTGGCTGGTGGTCAGGGCTGGGTGCGGGGCTGGGTCTGGCCCTGGGCACTTGCACCTTCCCCAGCCACCATCCTGCAGTAGGCAGGTCCCAGGGAAGCAGCTCTGTCCTGGGCCAAATCCCTGATGCACATCTTGGCCCTACAGGTATTATCGGGGGACCCACGGGGTCATTGTGGTTTACGATGTCACTAGTGCTGAGTCCTTCGTCAATGTCAAGCGATGGCTTCATGAAATCAACCAGAATTGTGACGATGTGTGCCGGATATTAGGTGAGGCTGGGCCCTGAGGGTGGGGAGGGCGGGAGAACAGCACAGGGTGCTCTTGCGGGCAGTGACCATGCTTTGTCTTAAAGTGGGCAATAAGAATGACGACCCTGAGCGGAAGGTGGTAGAGACAGAAGATGCCTACAAATTTGCTGGACAGATGGGGATCCAGCTCTTTGAGACCAGTGCCAAGGAGAACGTCAATGTGGAAGAGGTAAGCTCTGGTTGAGCCCCGGGCAGAGAGCCGGTGAGGACCCATGGACTGTTGCCCACCGCAGGCTTCTCCCCACTCCAGGCCTGCGAAGGCGCCCGAGTGACCACCAGTCATTCGGTGCACACCGTTGGCCGGCTGCTGGGCAGGCCCTCTGAAGGTCTTAGCCCTTAGCCCAGCTGGCCTCTGGGGTGGGTCCCATTTTTCTTGGAGGAAAACTGTAGTGCCTCTTACTGAACATGAATAGCCTTAGGAACTGTCCGGCGAGAGGTGCAGTCACCTGGCCTTTCTTACCCCAACGCCACGCAGTCTCTATTCCAGCCGCTTCCCGTTGGCCCTTCCTTGAGCCCACCATTTCCTCTTCCCTGCCCCTCTTGGTGGCTCCCTTTCCTGGCCTCCAGATCCAGAGTGCAGGGCACCTGCTGAGAAGTTCCTGGGTTATGGTTGGCATCTCCACCCAGGCAGCTCTTCATCTGTAGCTGCATAAAGCAGCTGTGTGATTCTAAGGGCGGAAAGCTGAAGCTTTTGCCACAAGCCCCACTTGGCCCCAGAGAGTCTAGAGGAGCTGGGGGAAATTGGGTTCCTACTGTATTGGGTACACGGGCTCCTCAGAGCCAGGCCAGGACCAGCCGACCTCTGAATTCCTGTGCTCATGTGTACACAGGGTTGGGAGTTGTTTCCCAGGTAGGGAAGATCAGGTGAGCTGAGGCGTGCTGAGTATTCCGTACAGCAAGCTTGCTAAATAGGTGGAGCTGTTAGCTCAGCTCTCTGTAAAGGCTTTTGCGTGTGTGTGCGAGGATGTGCTTGTGCACATGCAGAAGCCAGAAGAGGGCATCAGGAACCGTGGACTGGCGAGAGGTGCCTGTCAGATGCTCTGCTGTGGTCCACCCGTGCCTCGTGGCACGTAAGAGCTCTTGAGCACCGAGCCGTCTCTCCGGTTCCAAGGACATCTGACTCCTAGTTCAGCTTTTCTGCCTCCTTCCACTGCTGCAGCTGCGCCTGCCTTTTGGGGCAGAGTGGGCCTGTGGCTTGGTGGCTTCTCTCATGAGGACACTGGGTAGTCAGGAAAAGGTTTTAGCAGTGTCTGGCCCCACTGCAAGGAGGTGGTGACAAGTGGACAGGCAGCGACTTCCTCCGTCTACACACAGAGCAATATCCCTTTGTCTTGCCAGAAGTTTCTAATTGAAGGCTTCTAACTATGTGTTAGAAAGGACTGGAGAGCCGGCTCAGCGACTGCGGTTGTACCGCTCGTACAGAGGGCCTGGGTTCAGTTCCCGGCATCTTTGCCCTGTCCGGGACTCCAGTTCCAGGGCCCTGCCTCTGTTTCGATACTTGTGCACAAACCCACATACAGGAAGAAAGACTGAAGAGATTGACTTCCCAAGACAGCTACAGGCTTTCAATGTTCTCTTTAACTGTTCACTCCACTACCTCTGCCTAGAGTAGCAGGTCTCAACCTGGGGTCGTGGCCCCTTTGGGGGTCAAATGACCCTTTCACGGGGTTATATATCACACATTACATTACAATTCATAACAGTAGTAAAGTTACAGTTATGAAATAGCAGTGAAGTGTTATGGTTGGGGTCACCACAGCATAAGGAGCTGTATTAAAGGGCTGCGGTGTTAGGAAAAGTGAGAACTCCTGTACTAGAATGTGTTTTGAGGGTACACAGTACACACCTGCAGCCCTAGCACTGGGGAGGCAGGAAGAGGATTGTGAGTTAAGGCCAGGCTAGGCTACAGAGCATGGCAAAACACCCTGCACCTTGTGTGCACGCACACAGAAGGTTTTGAGGACATACATGCAGTTCACAGAGGAATAGAAATGGCCTGGGGAGGTGGCTGTGCTAGCTGGGGGTCAGCCTTGCCCTGTCGTCTCTCCAGATGTTCAACTGTATCACAGAGCTGGTTCTACGAGCAAAGAAAGACAACTTGGCGAAACAGCAGCAGCAACAACAGAACGATGTGGTGAAGCTCACCAAAAACAGTAAACGAAAGAAACGCTGCTGCTAATGCCCCAGCCCACTGCAGAGACTGCACTGCAGAGACTGCACTGCAGAGACTGCACTGCAGAGACTGCACTGCAGAGACTGCACTGCATCCTCCCCAGCCTGAGGCCTGGAGGCGCTCGCTCGGGGACAGTCTCAGTTCAGTGCCGTTATTTAAAGAATTCTCTCCACGTTTTTTGTATCGGGAGGCGCCATCGGCACTTCCTCCCCTTTTCCCCTTGAGTGCCAAGAAGGTGTTGGACGAGCCCGCCCTTCCCCACGGTGCCCTTTTCCCTGCCGAGGCGCCTGGACCTGGTGAGGACGCTGCCAGCTGAGTGGACTGATTAACCAGTTTGTACATAGTGTATATTGCATTAACCAGCTGCACACCCTCAGCCTGCTCTGGCTTTTGGCTCCTTCCTGCCAACCTGCTGCAACAGACCCTCCCAAGCCCTCCAGTCACATCTATCTCATCGGCAGCTCCTGAGGAGCCAACCTCGTGCCCTAGCTGAGTCTTTGGCCATCCCTGGGCCATGGAGTGCACTCCACATGGCTCCTACCCTACAAGCTGCTCTGGGAGCTGGGGAACTCGGCCTCCACACAGGCCCTGCCCTCTGCTGGCCCTAGGCCTTACAGAGGAACTCAGTCCTGCCCTTTTGGACAACAGGTGTCTCATTCTGCCTTCTAGATGCCTCTGCTACAAACCCAGGGGAGCCATGGCTTCTCACTTACCCAACATGTTTCAGTTCCTGCAGAAAGGTAGTGGTATATCTGTAAAGAGATGGAGCTTGCAAGGGGAAGCGATATTTTAACAAATACAACCAATGAAGCCAAATCAAACAAACTAAGTTCTTCACAGTTATTTCCTTGAGATCTGATTGGCTCAACAGCAAAAGTCGTGACTGTCCCACTTTGGGCTCGTATTTCTAGAAAAGATGTATGGCTTCTGTTCAGTGCAGGGCTAGGCTCTCTCCCTTCCGTGGGAAAGGAAGCCTCTGCACCCTCATACCTGTGCGCGAGGGCCTCCCGCTGGAGATAGTTTGTAAAGTGGCACCAGGCACCTGTGGCAAGCTGGGCTATGACACCTCCAAGCTGGGACAGGCAGCTTTTGCATTACTGACAGATCTGTTTTTAGTATGAAGGTGGTAGGAAGATTTCTTAGCCACTGGGAAGAAGTGGCAGTGGGGTGGGGCAGCCAGTATTCACCTACCCACCCACCCGGGTAATCTGCATTTGATTACTTTCTCCTTCTTCCTTCCCCCCCCCCCCCCCACTTGGTTCCCCTTTCCCCTAAAGGATCACGTAACTCGGAAAAACTGATTTGGACACCATAATGTGTTTTAGATTTTCTTTCCTAGGCGATTTCCAGGCACAGTCCTGACTGGACAATCATCACAGAATACTGCAGATTTTCCATGTTAACACTGTGGATGGGTTTTCAATCAATAAAACTGGGGCTTTATTCTCACCTGTCTCTCCGCTTGTCCGAATTGTCAAAAGCTGGGGTTGTGTGTGACAGGCCTGTCATTCTGAGCATCAGGCTGGGTTTGGAGCTGTGGACGACACTTCAGGGTCAAGCATTAGGCGACTCCATATGGCCCAGGTGAGCTGGGAGTTAAAGCAGAGGCTGTTTTTAGCCTGCCTTGGCTGACCAAGCGCCTGTTGTTCCTGGGCAGGTGACATGCTTCTGAACACGTGGGAAACCTGTATGGGAGTGCTTGCCAATTCAAGCAATAAGAGGGTGGTCGTGGAGCATCCAGCCCAGGTTGGACGCCTCTGTGGCTTCTGACCCCTGCTTAACAGCCCAGGTGGTGGGTGGTTTTGGTGACAACAGTGTGCCTGTCCTGCAGTGTTACATGCATGAGTGGGGTGGGGGTGGGGGGGGACTCAGGGCTGAACTGGTGTCCTGGTGGACCTGACGTGAAACTCCTGTCAAACAACAAACTTTTAAATGGTTTGCTAGGATTATTTCTGTATTGAAAGTTTCTAATTATGCTTTTTAAAAAAAATACTAAAAATAAAGGTTCGAGCTGCCAAATTTCCTTCCAGGGTCTGTCTGCTCTGCTTCCCCTGTGCTCTGGGTGCCTGGCTCCTTGCACTGTTGGTCCAGCTCTGTCCTGGGGTGCTGCACAGGTGCCCATGGACGGCCCTGGGACATTGTCAGGGGCCAGGTCTGTTCTCCGTGAACCAGTAGTTCAGGTGGTGCTTCCCCTCTGGGCCCAGAGCACGTGTGGGAAGACGCCAGGAGAAGCTCCATGTTTATTCTGCACACACCGGAAGGATGCGGTGGAAGCTTGTGCTGGCAGTAAGCTCTTCAAGCTGGACACTGGGGATGACACTGCCACTTTTACAAGTGCCCCTTCCCTTCTGGGGCTGGTACACCAATAGCCAGTGGTGGCTTTTGACACGTCACAAAACACGTTCATACCAAACAACCCTCCATATACCCAGGAACTGAGGCAGAAGTTCTGTAGAAATTCATTTTATTCTTATTCAGACTATTTTCAAAAGAAGCAGTGGTGCGCTGTTTTTCTAAAAATATGCCTTTATAGATTTATATGTGTGTATTATAAAATCCATACGTGTATTTACACAATTGCTACATACAAAATTACAGCACTGTGGTATGTACATATCTATAAGTACATTCTTTCCGCTTGGCCCTGCTGTGCTTTTCCCCATGGAGGGCAGGAGGCTCAGTGAGTGGGAAGCAGCTGCAGGCTGGGCCCACAGAGCCTCTGAGCTGGGGCTCGGCAGAGGTGGGGGTGTCTGCTGCAGAGGGAGCAGAAGCAACAGGCTTAGGCCTTTGTCCCGTAGAGGCCTGGTGGGCAGCATCTGGATCCCAGCAGCCTCACCCCATCCACCCCGTGGCACCCACGCTGCCCTCAGTGTGAGGGTGGTAGAACCAGGCCCCTCAGAGGCCGCTCTTGTGGCCTGAACTTGCTCGGCTTGGCCAAGAAGTTGCACTGAGGTGGGAGGGAGCTGTGGAAGACAAGTGCCCGCCCAGTTCCATCCCATGAGGGGGAAAAGTCTGGAAGGCTAAAGCCTATAGGGGCCAATGGGAATGCTGCCCGGCCCAGGCCTCCCCAGGGTAAGGACTGCACTGGAGGAAGCTGAGTGGTGGTGGCAGCCAGAAGATGGCCTTCCCTGGGGTACAGGATGGCCTCAACAGAGCTCCAGTTCTTAGGCCTCGCAGCCTTAGGCTGGGCCCCCTGCTACACAGGGGCTCCAGCAGAGGTGCATGCACATGGGTGAGGGGCCACGCCTCCCCTTACTCCAGGCCAGTGGCTGGGGCAGGAATGGAGGCTCAGGCCTCCTGAGGCATGCACAGGAGGCCTCAATCTCCTCCCCATGTTCAAGATCCAAGGAGGCAGCAGATAGGGTAGGCTGTGATCAGCTGGGTCTGAGTGGCAGAGGCCATCAGTGGGCTGCATGGGAAGTGGCTGAGCCCTGCTCACTAACAGGATCCTGGGGAAGCCCAGGCTGAGGTTTGGCTTGGGCAGTGGGGACAGGGTTCATTCCTGTCCTTTGGGGGACAGCCTTCAGAGGACAAGGCAGGCCCCCTACCTCTCAGTCTCCATTACACTGACATAAGGAGTGAGTTCTCTGGAGCTTCCTGGGCCCCAGGGCAGGTGGGCAGGCAGGGTGGCTGCCCGGCTCCAGCTAAGGGGGGACCCTCTTCAACTGCCACTAGTCCCCCCTTCTCAATGGCCAGACTCCTCCCCACTTAAATTTTCCTGAAGAAGGAGAAGAGCCGTTTGCTGTCTGTGGTGCTGGGTTCCTGCCCCCGCCCTACGCCGTGGCCCCTAGGGAAGGCAGCAGCAGGCCGGCTCTGTTCCTTCAGGTGCGTGTCCATCAGCTGCCTGTCAATGACCCTGTGCATGTCATCCTGCAGAGAGGGAGAAGGGGCGGGGATAAGCAGCTGCTCTTACCTGGTCCTGGGGCTGGACAGGGAGGTGACAAATGTGGGCAGCAGGTGAAGATGAGGGATGAGATGAGGAAGCACTGTGGTTTGCTGAGATGGTGGTGAATGTTGGCACCACGCCAGGACACATACGGTGCCATGTAGCTGGTGCTCAGCCTCATACTAGCTTATGGGGCTGCCTGGATGCCCACCGTCTGGTTTGCCACCCAACCCTCAGCCTACAGTGACCTTGGCTTGTGAGCTCTGTAGCCCAATGATGTGCCCAAGGTTATTTGTGTCCCGATTTCCCCTTCTGCACGGAGCCCTGGTGATTGCCACCCGTACACAACTGCCACCACTTTGTCTCCTTCAGCTTTTAACCCAGCTGTGAGCTATGTGATGTTCTGACAGAAAGACCCTAACAAACCCATGGGGACTCAGTTGCTTGAGTCCAAGCACAGGGCAGGTGAGGCCAGGTTAGGGCGGGCTCCCTGCAGCATGGAAAAATTGGGCTGTGTGGCTCAGTAGGCACTCATGAGACGAGGGCAGACCTGGGACAGCCTGGCTCTGCTCCGTGAGCTCACTCAAGTATCTCTGAAGGTCTCCAGATGAGAGCAGAGGACCTTCCTGACCCCTCCCCAGGTGGCGAGCACCTGTATTCCTATTCTCTCCCCTGTCCTAGTTGTCCACCACATTCACCTTCCTCCCTGGCCCTCTTCCTCTTCTTCCTCCCCTCCTCCTCCTTTCCTTGCCAGCTCCACCTTCCATCCACCTCTGAGATTTGACCCTGCGTCACTGGTGTCAGCACACCGATCCATGGCACTTAGGACAAGCGCCGTAAACTGTTGTTCCCCACCAAAGGGAAAAGCCGTAGAGCTTTAGGAAAAAGTCCTCTCAATGCTGCCGTTTTCTCTGGCACAGTCACGTCAACCGTCAACTGTGCTCTTAACCTGTGACTAACCAGGTCCATCACGGGAACCCCAGGGACATATCTTCTTGGAACTTTACACGCGCACATGCACATGTGCACGAGCTGCTGCTATTCCTGCAGTGAGAGCCCATCTACGGTAAGGCGGCATCAGTCTGCCCGGGCTGCAGTGTTGGGAGGAGGAGGCTGGGACTTGATGGTACACCACACGGCACAGACATGAGGCCAGGCTCCGGCACACGACACAGTGGGCCATGGGGAAATGGCAGATGCAGGACAGATGGCAGAGGACAAGAGATGGATGGACGCAAGGCTCAGTCATCTCACCTCAGAGGCAGGAGGGTTGTACAACTAAAGCTGTTGGCACAGGACTGAGAAAGGCCACTAGATCAGAAACCAAAGGAGCCAGATAGTAAAAAGCCCTGAGGAAGCAAACTGCAGTTGGGAGAGAAGAGAGAACAGCTCTGGTAAGCCATGGTTCCGGCTGGCTGGAGCCAAGGCCCTGATGCTGCAGCAGTCTGCTTGCCAGCCCCACAGCGCAATGGACACTGCCGTTCTAAGTCACAGGTGACATCAGTCTAGCAGGGTAGTTACTAGACCCATATTCTGAACCAGCCTACCTCACCCTCATCCACGAGTCACACCCAAGGGCAGTAGGGAGTTGGGAGACCCTGAAAATGGGGGTCTTAGAGACAGATGCACTGACTTGTTCTCTCCAGGACCCGTGCCAGAACAGTGCCCTTGGGGAGACTGCTGAGCTGAACCCAGTTCTGAGTTTTCAGTCAGCTTCCTGGCCCCACATTAGTTTAAAACAAACAGAATGACCAGCTGAGGGGGACCCCACTCCACATCTGGTGGACGCACATCCCTAACAGAGGCTGCCTGGGCTTTCTGTCTCAAGGACACCAGAAAGCATTATGCCCCGGGGACTGTGAGCCAGGGGCTCACAGGAATCCCGTCAGAAGTCTCCTTATTTATACATGCCGACTCTGAGTGAGCGTGCTCCACACCTAGGCCTCAGGCTGCTGCTTACCTGCCAAGCCTCAAGCTGCTGTGAGAGGTTCAGCTTCTGCTGAATGGCGTCCAGTAGCTGGCTGTTCAGAGACATCATGTCCATCTTGCACTTGGCGAGTTCCAGCTCCATGGCGTTCTTCCTGCAAACATGGGCCACGATGAGCACGAGCATGTGCACCCTGTGCCAGAGGCGTCTGCTGCTTTACCAGGATGCCCAGAGTCTAAGGGTAAGGAAAGGGCTGGCCCACACCAAAGGGTCCCTGTAGCCATGCTTCCTGAAGGACTGCAACACGCTTCCTAACCAGCCACAGGTGTAAAAGATGATGTCATCACCAACAGGAGTCACAGAGGGCAGGGAAAAGAGGACAAGTCCATTGGGACCAGGGCCTGGAGAGGATCAAAGGCCCCTCAACAAAGGCGCTGCTTGCTGACCCTTCACTAGAGGCAGTGCACACTGCAGGGTGGGGACCTTCTCCTGCTGCTACGGGAAGGTACTCCAGTGAACCAGCTACTGCACCCTTAGAGAAACTGTTCCAAAGATAAGGGTATTCAAAGGATGCTGGCCACATAAGCACCATTCGTTTCCAATAATTGGGAAACTTTGCAGCGAGTGGACACACAACACACAGAGATACACCGGGGTTATCTCTGGAGGTGCCACTAACTCTCCCCCCACTTCAGTATTTTCAAATTTCCATGTCTCTGGCACTATTTTGCTCATCTTCCCAACATTATTACAGTTTAGCTCCTCAATGCAAAAAAGCAGAGCGGCTGGAGTGGGTATGAGAGGAGGATGCCGGTAACCGAGCCGCCTCTGCAAAGGCAGCACCGCTGCTTGAGAGGCCTGGCCTGCAGTGGCCGCCGTTCTGCTCTCAGAACACCACACTAAAGGAGCAAAGCCAGAACGAGTAAGTGATTCTCGTTTGTGTAGAACTCAGACCATACTTCCTCCCCGCCTTGCCCTCTACCCAGCAATTAGTCACCCACTCCACACCCAGTGTGGAGCGCTCACCAGCCACTTTGCCCCAGAAGCAGCTCCAGACAACGCTGGGCTTATTCCGGCCCCGCCCACTGCGGCTGCAGGATAGGACCAAGCCTGACCAATCAGCAAGGGCTCAGATGCTGCAGGTTGCTTCTGTCATACCCACAGCCATTGGCTGTTAAAGAACAGCGGAAATCCTCCTGGCAGCGGTTGCCATGGACGCGATTTGCCTGCCGGTTCCCAAACCGCAGGCGGCTCCCCGCTGCTCTAGCTTCAGGAAGTACCGTGTGTCTGCCAGCAGATGGCGCCGCGAGCAGCCCAGAGCCAGGAGAATGTGCTGACTAACGCCAGGGCCTAGCACCCCAGGGCTGCAGTGTGAAAGGAAAGGGGAGTCTTCAAATGGAACCCCAGATCCAAAAGGCATAACCACACAAATCGCTTATCATACATGAATCCTAGTCTTTAAAAAAAAGAGTATTTCCAACGCCCAGAAGAATTCCTTATATAAATAAAGTCACTAGTTTTCCTTTTGTTTTCTTCTAAGGCAAATTGCTAGTTCTGGAATAACTGGTGGTATCCACATTGGTGTGGTTTTAGCAGTACATTTCTCACCTGACTGATTAACTTCTGTTTTTAGTGAGTGTTTTTTAATCGTGAGGTGATACATTGCTAGTGGCTTTCCCATTGTGAGCTGAGGAACACATTAAGGTCTCTGCAGCTCAGTTTGGTGAGGTGTGTCTCCCCCCCCCCCCCCAATACACATGACAGGAACCAGGTGAAACAGCAGCTGCACCCCAGCCATTCAGACTCAACTGTTCTGGGGAGGCCCCAGTGATTATAATGTGTGTGGGTGCCGTGTACCACAGATGAGGGACCATTCAATGCCATTGCTTTAAAGTACAGAGTGTACTGGGAATCCCGTGGGCACACGGGCCGGTGACACAGACAGGCCTTACTGAGAGATATATTGTACTCAATTCTGGAGAGTGAGCTAGAAGTGACAGGCAAACCACTGTGAAAAAGAGAAAAAGTGTACCCAAAGGTAAATCAAGACGCAGGTGGCAGGTGATGGGAAAATGGAAGGCTCAAGAAGCTGCCGCACCACACTGCTCTAGTTTAAAGGCACAGGTATCACTCGGACCAGAGGTGCAGCAGACTGAAGGCAGCAATCCTGAGTCTGTGTCCTAGCCCTTTAAGGTCGGGTTTAAGAACTTCACTTCCTTTACCGCCTACTGTGGAGGCAACATTCATCTCCTCCGTGAAGGGGGCGGCGACTGAGGCCCTAGGAAATATTCTTAGGTCAGTTGGGTGTGCTGGTGCACACCTGGAATCTCAGTACTTGGGTTTGAGATCAGGGAGTAATTTCAAGTCAGAGGCCAGCCTTCGCTGCATAGCAAAACCAACCAACCAACCAACCAACCAACCAACCAACCAACCAACCAGCAAACTAGGGACTACAGGAACGACCCCTGTGTACTTCCAACTCGTCCAATGTAAAGACATGCATTCACACACTTCTCTGCTAACAACGATGATGACCTGGCTTACTGGGAAAACACAACAGTGGAAACTGTGAAATGCTATGGAATCAACCCAGTGACAAAAGTGCAGACAGCCATCCGGCCTCCCGGGGTGGCTCAGTTAAGGGAGTAGAAAGTGTGGCTGACTTTCAGAACATGCCAGTCAGGTGAACTCTCGGGCTTCAGAGCCAGATTCTAAGCAACTAAAATTACATTTATGAACTAATGTGTAAGCATGGGGGGGGGGTAAGAAGACTGACTGGATACTTAGTGTTTTCACAGTGGAATATAGTTTATTGGGAAAAAACTTGCCTACCATACATGAGGCTCTGGCTTACTCCTCAGCATAAAAAAATATCACAGACAAACACACACAACCATCTGACCAACTAACCCTCACAACACTGTGCTGGTTAGGGAAGCACACTGAGGTATACCATGGAGGGGACAGAATCCAGTCCCCACTGGATCTGATCTGAGGTTACAGATCAAAGAGCCCAGCTACAGGATTCATGCTAAGCTGATGGATGGGTAGATGAGGGTTCCTGTCATGGTTCTTTTGTGCATACTTGAAAATGTCTGTAATAAATGAAAAATAAACTAAAAATAACAAAGCAGTGGTTGATGCAACAACGACTATGGGAAGCTAAACTGTACATGGGATAGTCTACACCACGCGTAGTAGCAGGAAGACAAAACAGCCAACTATGCAACAAATATATTACAAATACACAAACACACCCACAGGAAACGCATCAACAAGTCATATGACAACCTTCACTAGCACTTTCCAAAGTGCTACATGAGTACAAAGCAGCTACGTGTGTGTGTGTGTGTGTGTGTGTGTGTGTGTGTGTGTGTGAGAGAGAGAGAGAGAGAGAGAGAGAGAGAGAGAGAGAGAGAGGAAGAGAGAATGAGAAAAAGAAAGGAGAGAAAGAGAGAGAGAATGAGAAAGAAAGGAGAGAAAGGCTGGGCGGTGGTGGCGCACGCCTTTGATCCCAGCACTTGGGAGGCAGAGGCAGGCGGATTTCTGAGTTCGAGGCCAGCCTGGTCTACAGAGTGAGTTCCAGGACAGCCAGGGCTACACAGAGAAACCCTGTCTTGAAAAAAACAAAAAAACAAAAAAACCAAAAAAAGAGAGGAGAGAAAGAGAGAGAGAGGAGACGGGGGGGGGGGGGGGGTGGGGAGAGGGGGGAGGAGGAGGTCTTGCTATGGAACCTAGGCTGGCCTTGAACTCGATCTGTGGTGCAGGCTGGATTATCCTGAGTCCCTTCTTGTTTGTATTTCTTAAGTTCTGGATCACAAGTGTATGACATTTTGCAGGCTCATTATAGAACTAACTTCCTCCCTTCCTCCCTTCCTCCCTTCATTCATTCATTCATTCATTCATTCATTGAAACAGGATTTTCCCTGTGTAGCCCTGGCTGTCCTGGACTCACTCTGTAGCCCAGGCTGGCCTGAAACTGAGAGATCTGCTGCCTCTATGTCCTGAGTGCTGGGATCATAGATAAGCATGCACTGCTGTTTCACTGGAGGCTGAGAGATGCCTCAGTGAGGAGGGGCATCTGGTGAACCGGTGTGAGGACTGAAGTCTGGAGCCCGGCTCTCATGGAAAACCTGTGTCCTGCATCCGCAGTCCTCAGTGCTACAAGGATGGAAATGGGCCACGCAGTAATGCATTCACCACACATACATACACCACACATAATACAAACACTGACAGAAGTAGGAGTGAACCGTCCGTGTCACTCACTTGGCAATGGCCTCGTCACGGTCCCTGATGGCCTTCTGAAGCTGCTCCTTTGGCTCCTTGTCCTCAGATGTCACTCTGAGTCGGTCCCTTTCTTCCTTCAGTGCAGTCATCTCCACGCTCAGCAGTGTCACCTAGCAACAGATCAAAGAGAAATGTGTCTGCTGCTGCCGCTAGCCTGGTTGCTTTCTCAAGGAAAAGGCACCCAGAGGCCAGCAAGATGGACCAACAGGTAAAAGAGCCTGCATGTGTGCCTGACACCCTGAACCCACATAAAGATGGGAGGAGAGAACTGACTCTGACAAGTTGTCTCCTGACTTCCACCTCACTCTCGAGGGGCTGGAGAAACGGCTCAGCAGTTAAGAACACTTTGTGCTCTTTCAGAGGACCCAAGGGTTTTTGGTTTTTGTTTTCTTTTTTTTTAAATTACCCTCAGTTTATAGCTGGCTCTAACTCCATCTTGAAGATTTCCAACATCCTCTTTTGATACACACAAAATTAAGGATAAAGTAAATCCCTAAAAATAAAAATTTAAAAAGATGTCCACAGGTCCAGGGGCATGTATGGGGAGTAGGCTGGTCCTGTGGTTCCATAACAAGACCACACACGCACACACGAGCACACGCGCGCGCGCGCGCACACACACACACACACACCCCATAGGGAGGCATGGTTCCAGTCTCCCCGTGTCCTCAGCACATCATAGCCCTGCTTTGGCTGAGAGACACTCCAGGTAAATAGTGAGAGATCCCCCATCTGCATCAGGGCTCTGGAACATAGTTTTGGAGGTAGGGTCTCAATTTCTGGCCCGGTTTGATCTCCTCATTCAGCTCCACAGATCAAAGCACATGGAATTTCAACATGTGTCATCTGTCAGCCTGGCTCTGTTACCTTTTCTGTAAATGGCACCCGCTGAGTCCTCACAACTAACCTGGGAGTCACCGTCTGGCAATGAAGGGCCGCTCCGTGGCTGCACCAGCAACACGTTCCATTCATCCCACAGCAGTACGACCTCATGCACAGCACAATCTCAAAAGCATGTCCTCCCACCTGTCCATCCCAGAGTGTGGCTGCCAGTGGTACATCCTAAAGCACCCGTGTACTGATCAGCTGACTTTCTGAGGTAGTCATCAATCCAAACCTTTTCTATGTGGGGACATCCCTGATTGTATGTCCTGCTGGGGGGTGGGGACAGAATATGACCTCACACTAGAAAAGTTAGATGAGGAAGGCATCTACTTCCTTTTGCAGTCTGGCGTGAAGTAGAGGTCTCCCCCAATCCCCCCAGTGTAGACCTGGGAGACGCAAAGCTGCACCTGAGTAGGGGTTGGTTCTGCGGCTGTCTTCCCATGACCCCCCCTTTCTGTGTGGGACCTGAGTTATCCTTCCAGCTGTTCCTGCTGTTGATCCTACAAGCCGTCAGATTTAATGCGGTGCATTCGTTCTCCACTTAAGTTACACAAAGCAAATGTGTTGTGCACAACCAGTCTCTAGAGATTTCAGTGACTGTGAACAGTAACTGTGTGAGGCAATAGAGACCGATGGAATCAGGCATGATGGGAAGCCCAACCACACCCTCCTGTAAGTGTTACACACCCACTGACATCTTTCCAAGGGAGGGTCCATCCACCCAGAGCCGCTCCCTCCTGTTAAGGGAGCAGCTGCCATCTTGACTCCAAGACTAGACTGAAGATCAGGGTCCCAGACAGAGCCAGCAGCTACTTAGCATGAATGCAGAAGACACCCAATGATGAGGCCGGGAGACAGGAAAATGTGATGTGTATGGTGGGTGTTTGCTGCTCATATGTCTGTGAATCAGGCATATCTATCCTGTGTCCACTCAGGCCAGAAGAGTGCTGAACCCCTGCAACTGGAGTCATGGACAGTTCCAAGCTGCCATGTGGGTGCTGGGACTCAAACCCTGTCCTCTGGGATAGCAGCCAGTTTTCTTAACTGCCGAGCTGCTCTCCTAACCTCACACGTTGTGTGAAGAGCCCGACAAGGAATGTGAGAGCCTGGGCCTGATGATCTGCAGACTGTGGAGCTCCAGCTTTCCCAGTGCTATGATGTGGGAGCTCAAGCGTTGGGAATTTCTGCAAACTCTCATTTGCATATGCATCTAGCTCCAAGGCAGAGGTGACTGGGGAGAGGTTCAGCTTTGCCCCAGGTACCAGCAGCTCTGGCAGCCTCACTGCCTGCCCCACGACCTAGAAAGTATGTAGCAAAGACAAACTTCTTCAGCTCAAAGCAGTGTGGGTGTGGCTTCAGGATAACTGTGTAAGGGGTAGACAGGTTTTGAAACCACATGCTGGGCGTGATACTGGACAGCACCAACCAACACCTAATATTTGTCAAACAAAACTCCAGAAAAGCTTTCCACTGTGGTCTAGAAAACCTGAAGAAGTCAGAGCCCAACAGCCAACTGCTTAGAAAGGGCCGTAGAAATCAGGCAAAAACCCATCTCCCAAAACGAGTATGTGAGGCTTAACTATGGTGACGGTGCCACTGCAACGTCTAACTGTGGCTGTGGGCTGTGCTCTTCCCTCTCCTCGCTAAGGCTGGATCTGATGGCTGTCATCCAGGTGGATCTGGCTCATCTAGGCAGGCACTTAGGCTATACCCTCCAGAGGCCCTCATCATTCAATAGCACTTAAGAGCCCACCCACCCTTAAAGCCATCTAACTTGGTCTTGCCTTCAACTACCATTTGAGTCTCTGCTAGAGCTTTGTCCAGTGGCCTGTGTGTGTCCAGGAGAAAACGCTGAGTTAGCACTTGCGCTGGTCATTATGGGGTCTGTCATCTGCCAGACTGGAAGATAAAATGGTGATGTAGTCATCACGGTAAGGTGGAGCGGTGGGTCCAGGAAGATCAGTACCAAGAAGGAAGTGAAATCTGCTCTGCAACTGAAGGATGGGCAGGGTGGAGGCCAGAGCAGCCAGGAGGGCATCCTCCAGACAGAGGCCAAGCTGGAGGGGTCACACCCACGAGTGCACACAGCTCCTCTGTGATTGTGTAGAGGAGCTGAGGAGTTAAGACGAAGGAGGCTGGCAGCGTGAGGGAGCATACAATGGCCAGGACCTGACGACTTCTGTCTGGATATGGACGTTGCCCACGACTCATGAGGTCCCCTGTTCTCAAGCCACACTACAGGAAAACGGCCACCATGTGAAGGTGGCTGGTTGTTGGTGTGTGCACAGTGTGTGTGCCAGGGGCCCATGGAGATCAGGACAGAGTGTCAGGAACTAGAGTTATAGTAGGCTGTGATCCACCACGTGGGTGCAGGAAACTGAATCTGGGTCCTCTGCAAGAGCAGCAAGTGCTCTCAACTGTGAGCCATCTCTCCAGCTCCTGGGTGCTTGTCTTTTATATTCTGTGATTAATCCTGAAGACGCAGTCCATCTGCTGGTGTCTGCTCTGTACCCGTCAGTGCCAAGAGGGAGGCTAAGAACAGAGGTCTAGGGTGGTGAGCGCCAGGCAAGTCTTCATGCTGGTTATAGACTCTTGCCTCAAACAGATAAATTACCAGTTAAATAATCTGCACTCTTCTACTTAAAAGTCTGGTTAGTTTTTGAGGGTGCAGCATGCAGCATCTACACTGACTTCTGGCCCAGTTTCCTGGGATTGTAAAGAACACTCCCAAGTGGGAAAGCAATGGGCTTAGAGACCAGATCACTGACTGGATGAGGCTCAACCTTTGGCCTATCTGTTTCTGGAATCTCAGTCCCAGCTAACCTTGTCTGTGCCTCCCAACAAAGAGCACAGAGACAGTCTGTCCTCCCGACACCGTGAGAGACTCTAGGTGCAGGTGTTCCACACAGCTGTCACATGTGCTTACTGGCAGGCTCAGTGCCACACATATGGTGGCCATATGTGAACCAACCCTGCATGAGGCATATCAAGCCCTTGGTGTTTGCTGCTATTTTTATAGTCATCCTGGACTACAAAATCCCATCTGAAGCCCAAATCCCTACCTTGGGTGCTAGTGGGACTCCTATGAGTGTCCATTAGTGGGTGCAGATGTGGCTGAGGGTTTTTTTTTTTTTTTTTTAAAGTCCTCTGGAAAACAAGTCCAAGTCTACGCTTCATATGGAACCTAAATTCCATATGAGTTCAGAGCCTAGAGCACTCTCTGAAGGGAGCTCACAGGAACTGGACTAAACCAGCCATCAAACAAACTTTTGTTTTTCTTTTCTTTTCTTCCTTCCTTTCAGAGACAGGGTTTCTCTGTATAACAACCCTGCCTGTCCTGGAACTCATTGTATAGACCAGGCTGGCCCTAAACTCAGAGAGATCCACCTGCCTCTGCCTCCCAAGTGCTGGATCAAAGGTGTGCACCACCACTGCCCGGCTATCGACTTATGTAGTACTGATGGCTTCCTAAAGTTCCATACCAAACTCTGGACAACCTACATTTAGATTGTGTTTCTCAATAAAATAATGCCCTCCAGGGAGTTTTTAGTTTTAAAACTCTGATGAGCGAAAAAGCCAAAGTAAAATTTTTAGAAAATTATCAAAACACTAATAAGCAAGCACTTTTTAAATAAGTGGGAACACTGAACCATGCTTGGGAGGCTGAGGAAAGAGGATTTACGGAGCCCAAGAGTTCAAGGCTGGCAAATGCAGAGCAGCGGCACTCCGTTTCCAAACCCACCTACCAACAAGACAAGTTGTAATTAATCTAAAGAACACTGAGACAGGTGTCAAGTAGCCTAGGCTGGCCATGAACTCGCTATATACCTAAGGATGACCCTGAATTCCTAATCCCGCGGCCTTCGACTCCCACGAGCTTCGATTTCATGCCTGTGCCTCCGACTCCAGGGAACCTCTAAACAAGCTTTTCTTCTCCTTTTGGGAGTGCTGGGGACTAAAGCCAGGGCCCTGCAGCTGCGTCAACACTCCCACCACCGAGCTAGACCTGCTTAGAGAACTTCCGGATCCAACGTCTCTTGTATTTTACTCCCTCAGTTTAGAAGATCTGTCCTTAAGACTGAATCACTCTCTGAGGACTGCAGACTTTAAGTAGGAGCAAGCCTTGGGCAACCTAGCCCAGTCCTCAGTATGTGGCCAGGAGCAAGCCGCAGCTGGGACCTTCATCCTTGCTCTCTGGCCTCTCACAGGAGAGTAGTGATGGCTGTAGATGGGCCTCCCCAAATTCATCCCAGAGGACAGTGAAAGAGACAAGGGTTTATAACGAAGGCATCTTAAGTGTAAGAACATGTCACCAAGGTGAAAGCTGTGTGTCAATCCCACACAGAAGGATGGATGCAGTGGCCCAGGACAGGTGGGGGTCTGAGTGTGACTATTTGTAGGTGCTCCCCAAGTTGTCACTCCTGCATGTGAGTCTGGTCCAGAGGAAGCTTGTCTCAGGACAGACCTCAAAAGCGTCTTTCTGGGTGGAGCTTCTAAGTTCTTTAACATTTTTCAGATCAGAACATCAGTGTCCTTGAGTGTCCACAAGAGAGAGAGAGAGAGCGTCGTGGTCGAACAAGGAAGAACAGTAAGGGCAACAGAAGTGTCCAGAGCTGAAAAGCAGGCTCCCAGAGGGATGAAGCCGACACCTTAAAGACCCATTGCTCCTTGACCTGACAACTCCCACAACACAACCTGGGAGCTGTGGCTGTCAGCGGTCAGCACCCACTTCCTCACGGTTGGGCCCAGTCCCCTGGAACAGGGTGGAGAAGAGCTGTGTCTCACACAAGTGGGCGCTTTAGGTAAAGGCCCTATACATGGTCTGCACTGTGAAATGGGGGTGCTCACCTGACTGTGGAGTTGCTGCAGCTCTTCTAGGCTCTGCCTCAGTTTACCCCTCTCTCCCTCCATGAGCTCCCTCAGGGCTCTTGAGTCCTCACTGGTCTGCCTTATTTGTTCTTCTAAGGACTCATCATCCATCCTCCGGGTGCCCTGACAGAGAGAGGTGAGCCAGTAGTGGGTAGTGAGGAGCGGGACACAGTTAGTGGGAGAGCCACGGAGGAGACACGATGCGGAGGACAGAAAGATGAAGAGGAAGGACGGACAGATGGACAGGGAGGATAACACAGGTCAGGCAAGTGGGCATGTGTTTAATTTTATCCTATAAAAGTTTGTTTTTATTTCAAGCTTTGGGAGAAGCAGCTGCATACGTTAGGAATGGCACACGCCACTGACATCTTCCTTATCCCACAATGGCTTGGCCTCTACAAACAACCCAGGCTGATCCGACAGAAACATCTGCCCTTCATCTTGCTGCTCTAATATAACAAAGACGTAACTACTCTGTGGAAGGGTGCGATGGGAGAGACGTCAAGGAGAACCCATCATGACTGGACATGCCAGGCCACCCTGGGAGCAGAAGAAAATCCCTCTTCTTCCCACGAGGCTTCTCTGGGATTCTCAGAGTCCTGTTCACCTCCTCAACCTTTTGTGCTGAGATTTTCCTAGAAAGAAGCCTCAGGGTTTTTGTTGTTGTTTGTTTTGAGGCAGGGTCTTACAATGCAGCTCTGGTTGTCTTAGAAGTCACTATGTAAACCAGGGTAGCCTCAAAGTCACAGTAATCTGCCTGCCTCTACCTCCAGACTGCAGGATTAAAACTGTGAGCCACCACGTTTGGCACACCTTAGTTTTAAGTCTTGCCTACTTACAGGTATCCTATCAGGACCAGCCACAGAGAACAGCTTGGGAGTTTACCTAGAAATGACATTTCTGAGCGAAACCCTCCAACTCAAGGCTACTGGTGCCTTGTGCAAAACTCTTATGGTGAACAGGACCATGCTGTGGTTGGTGCTCATGATTCTCAGAGTGGGGATTGCAACCCCCTTGGCTAGCATCTATCTCCAAAAATATTTACACCACAACTCATAACACTAGCAAAATTACTGTTATGAATTAGCAATGAAAATAACTTTACAGTTGGGGTCACCACAACGTGAGGAACTGTATTAAAGGGTTGCAGTGTCAGGAAGGTTGAGAACCCCTCTCATGGGTAGTACTTGCAAGAAGGGGACCATGGAAGCCCAACTTCCTGGTTACTGGGACTCAGTACTCTCAAACTAATGGCTCAGGATTCTGGCAACAAGTTATGAGGGTGGTCCCAGCTCAGGCTTCCTCCACCATCTACACTGAGCTCTCCCGCACACGGACCACATCTCATAGCCGGTCCTTACCGTGGGCTCCATGCCATCCACGATGCTCTGGATCAGCCTCTTGAGATCGTTGAGGGCAGTGCGCAGGCTGCCGGCGGGCACGTCCTTGGCGGATGAGGTCTCTGAGGACTCATCCATGGAGGAGTCTGTGGATACGGCCGAGTCGGCGCTGTCATTCCCTCGGAGGTGTGAGCACAGATAGCGAACCTGGCAGTAGGCTTCCCAGAGCTGCAGCCTCAGCTGTGTCACAAAGTGTTACCATCACTACAGACTCTAGAGAAGACTTGGTCAGCCAGTACCTAAGCCCAAAACACAGGTACCTGAAATCCTGTGTTTAGGAGCAAGGGTTCCGTTTTTTAAAACATCTTAAGAA
This sequence comes from Arvicanthis niloticus, assembly GCF_011762505.2. NCBI lineage: Eukaryota > Metazoa > Chordata > Mammalia > Rodentia > Muridae > Arvicanthis > Arvicanthis niloticus. Next base: position 6,386,194 of record NC_133432.1, read on the forward strand.
ATAATACTTAGTGCTGAGCAGTGGTGGCGTATGCCTTTAATCCCAGCATTTGGGAGGCAGAGGCAGACAGATTTCTGAGTTCGAGGCCAGCCTGATCTACAGAGTGAGTTCTAAGACAGCCAGGGCTACACAGAGAAACTCTGTCACAAAACATGCCCCCCCCACCCCCCCAATAATACTTAGTTTGGAGTTAGTATATCTCCTTAGACCTGGCTGTCCTAGAATGCACTCTCTATAGTAGGCTGGCCTCGAACAGAGATCTGCTTGTCTCTGCCTCCTGGAAATAAAGGCGTGCACCAACCCCGCCATGCTCAATTCTTTTAGGGATTACTAGGTAGCCCTGGCTGGCCTGGAACTAGCCTGCCATAATTGTTCTGCATCAATCTTCCTTGTGCTGGTGACCAGCTATTCCCAATTCTTATTTTCCCTGTTCTCTCACTCTCTACCCCACTAATCTGCCACGTAAACTAATTCTGTCACATGTAAGTACTACACAGGCTGAGTCAGAGCCTGGGTGGGTAGGAGTGGGGATGGAGGCACAAAAGAGATGGGCTCTGGATCACCTCAGAGGCCGAGGGGAGAGACTGAGCAGGACACTGTGCTCTGGCTGTTCTGCTCAAGGTTTCAGTGGCTGACCAGTGAGCGAGTCTCACTCGAGCCTGTGGCCATCGGAACTCATGCAGGGGCAGCACAGCTGAAGAGGATGGAGAGAACCCGGGGGTGGGGGCCCACTTCTTCCAGACAGTGGGGGGGGGGAAGGCGTGCGCACCTGCTCTCTCTCCTGCTCCAGCTCCTCGGCCTCCATGCTCTGCTCGATCTCGGACAGCAGGGACGTGCTGGTTGCAGCCGAGCTCTGCAGGCTCCTCTCATCGGTGAGCTCCTCCACCTTGCCCTGCAGCTGACGGTAGGACAGCCGGGCCTCCTGGAGCTCCAGCTGGCTTTGGTGCAGCTGCAGGGAACAAAGCACAGGCTGGGCGGCTCAGCCACCGCACAGAGTGCAGGGCCCAGGACTTGACCCTGGGGCTACACCTGCCAACAACTCAGAAAACACAGGCAGGAGGAACACGGATCAGGTTGTATGGGGGATCTAGTCAGCAACAAAAGCTCTGGGAAATTCAATAGAACACAACAACTCCAGTCCTTCAGAAATCTCGGGGGAAAGGTTAATGGAAGAACCTAGTGATTCAGAAGGCTCAAGGCGGGCTGGACCGCTGGCTCAGTGGTTAAGAGCACTGCACTGACTGCTCTTCCAGAGGTTCTGAGTTCATTTCCCAGCAACTACAGGGTGGATCACATCCATCTGTAATGGGATCCGATGCCTGATTCTGGTGTGTCTGAAGAGAGCGACAGTGTACTCACATACTTAAAATAACTAAATCTTTAAAAAAAAAAAAAAAAAAGTCTCAGCCGGGCAGTGGTGGCACACGCCTTTAATCCCAGCACTTGGGAGGCAGAGGCAGGTGGATTTCTGAGTTCGAGGCCAGCCTGGTCTACAGAGTGAGTTCCAGGACAGCCAGGACTACACAGAGAAACTCTGTCTCGAAAAACCAAACCAAACCAAAACAAAAGACTCAAGGAGCCACTGTGATGACACGCAGCTTAGTTAAAAAGACATTGTCTCAACAGCAGCAAAAACAAAACCAAACAAAAATCTCAAGATATAAGAAAAATCTCAAGTATAAGAGGTTTTGTATCTTGATTAAAAAAAAAAATTATGCCAGGCATAGTGGTGTGGGCCTTTAATCCCAGCACTTGGAGGCAGGTGGATCTCTGTGAGTTCGAGGCTAGCCTAGTCTACAGAGTGAGTTCCAGGACAGCCAGGGCTATATGATGAGACCCTGTTTTATTTAGGTGGGGAGGGGAGAAAAGTATGGCATTATGCAGTAATGGTTAATTTAAATATCGTAGATTTGGGTGTTTTTAAATTCCTCTCCTTCCCTTCTTGTGATAGAGCCTCTCTGTGTAACTCAGGGTGATCTGGAATCTGCAATCTTACTTCAGCCTCTGAAATGGTAGCAACCTTGGGTGACTTTCCCTGGGAACCTCTGTGTTTTGAGGCAGGCTTCCACTGGTTTGGAGGACTGCTGATTCGGCTAGGCTGGCTGGCCAGTGAGTCACCGAGGTCTCAGGAGGATTCAAGAGTGTCCCACTGGGGTGGAGCTCAGGTCCTCATGCTGTACAGCTGGGCAGTGGCAGGCATGGCTGTGCATGGTCGCTGCTCTACTGAGCTCTCCACAGCCCCTTAGGGTAGAACACTGACATCGAAGCAATGGGGACCTCAGTGACTACATAACTGGGAACATGGAGCACTGTTGTCGGTGGGAACAGTCACAACTCTCACTCCCAATGAGAGCAGAAAGCTCACACTTAGCAAAGTCCCTAGCAGTTCCTTTAAAAAAAAAAAAAAAACCTGAAATTTTATTCTATGTGTTATGTATGCTGTGTGTGCAGAAATATGGATATGACCTTACCATGACACTCATATGGAGGGGTCAGTGCTTTTAACGGAGTCATCTTGCCAGCCCTCCTTCGCAGTTTTTTAAATGAAGTTAAACATGGACTCTTCAATGACCCGGCAACTCCGCTCTGAAGTGCACATTCCCAACAGAATGAGAGGGTCAGTAAGAGATGTTGTCTCAAGCAATAAAGTGGAGGGGTCTGGAGAGATGGCTCAGTGGATAAGAACACCGGCTGCTCTTCCGCTGACCCAGTGATTCCCAACATCCACATGGTAGCTCACAGCTGTTTGTAACTCTTAATCCATGGCATCTGATGCCCTCTTTTGGCCGCTGAGGGCACTGCATACACATGGTATACAGACACGCAGACACAACACCCATACACATAAAATAAAGGTTAACAATAATTATTACGAAGATGACACAGAGGGTGCAATCTGGCTCAGCAGATGAAGGGATGTGACATACACGTCTGACAGAAGTGAATTTGATCCCAGAACCCACATGGGGGAGGGGAGAGCCAACCCCTGGAAGTTGTCCTCTAAGCTCTATACGAGTTGCATGGCAAATGGGCTCGCACACTCACACACATAATAAATAAGGGAAGGGCGAGGAAGACTACCAGTGCCAATTCAGGTGTCCCCCTCCCCCACAACACAGTGGACCATGCCAAGAAACTTGGTACGGTTGAGTGGGTTCGGAGGCCCTGAAACCTCATACCAGAGGATGGAGGTGCTTCACCTGCTCCTGACCAGGACTGTCATGTGACCACAGCACCCCATGGAGAGGATCGAGACAGTCAGTCATTTAGGGGCAGCGCCCCAAGCTCCTCTACCCATCTGTTGTCACACCCCAGCATTTATCTAAAACTCTGTCCAGAAGGAATAGACGGGTGAGAATTACCCCATCAACGATCGCCTGAGAGCTTCTGTCACAGAAAAGCTGAAACATTTCCTGGGGAAGAGTGTTCTCTCCTGAAGCATTCACCCAGGCCCACCATGGTCACTTCCTGCCCAGTGACCCTGACCTTGGTTCCTAGCCACTGCACCTCACTTGCGGCCCTGCCTGCTCACACCAGCCTGCACACTTTGCAGCAATGTCTCACTACAGCTCTAAAGTAGCAGCAGCTGCAGAAGAGAGCAGTGACTGCCTTGATCCAACTCCCCCCCCCCCCCCCAGTGCAATTCCTTGACCACTCCAGTGGGCCAGAGCCCCTGCAGATCTCCTCAGACAGCGACTGGTATACAGACCAGCAAACACAGAGATTTTTCTCCCTACAGGTAGGTGTGGGTGAAGAACTCCTGGGGTTTCATTAAAAAGAACAAACAGCTGTCTGTGGTGCTGCACAACAGGAACATTTCCCAGGCTCAGGTGGCCATTAGTTCAACAGCCAGGGCTTGGCTGGCAGCAAAGCTCCGTGCTGGAGGGACAACCCTGAATGTCCAAGGCCTAGGGATCCAGCAGCACTGAGGAGTGGGCTGTGCTGCTTTCTTCAGACTTCCCACTAAGCCGCTGTGCCTCCTGCAGATGCAGGGGCTCGGGGAGGGGGGGTGGGGCGGGGTGGCAACTCAGAGCTCCGGTTCTCATGAAAGGAGCCAGCGCTTCAGAGACTTGAGCCTTGACTCTAGATGCCTGGAGCCTCGCCTTCTGCCCATCGCTACCAGGGAGTGGCCTGAATGAGCCCTAACTAGAAAGGGCTGGAGCCCAACTGCTGAGAGGACAAGACCTGGCAAGCTGCTTGCCTGTCCCTGGATCTGCAACACCTGCTGCTACAGTGGGATGTCCTCCAGCCCCAGCTTTGGGAAAACTTGGAAGGAAAGAAAAAGAAAACAAAACAAGGCAGGGTTACAGGGAATAGAGACATTCCTAGGAAGCGTTTGGCACAATTACAAGCAGCATGCTAAGTTCCAAGTGCCTCACAATTATTCTCTAGGAAACTCCACATGCATCTCAGCAGGAGAAGGTCCCACAGTTAAATGCAGGCTCTTACACACTGGACACAATTAGTTCAATTACTCACGCACCCAAAGAGATGTCATTAACTGTAACAGCAAGAGAACAAAAGGCCAGGAAGGGCCTCGTTCTCTGCTCGGTGACTGATTCACCAACCACCTGGACAGAAGTGCAGCAAACTCAAATCAAACCAAGGAAGAGCCTGGCCACTGCAGGAGTCCTGTGATGTAAAAATAGTGTTAAGACAGGCATGGCTGCATACCCCATTCACTAACCACCTCACTCAGGAGGCAGAAGCAGGCAGCTCTCTGAGTTCCAGGCCACCCTGGCCTACAGAGCAAATTCCAGGACAGCCAAAGCTAGACAAAGGAACTCTGTCTCAAACAGAAAAGAAGAAGGAAAAAAAAATAGTATGTTTGTATAAGAAAGACGGCAGTGTGTTTCTACGTCTGAAAAAGGATGACATGAAATGCTTTTTGGTTAGTACATGTGGTCAGTCTAAATTCACAGTACTGAGGCACAGAAGTGAGGAGGGCATCCTCTGGACACGGAGGGGCTGAGATGGCGTGAGAAAACATGATTTGCTTAACTATACATGATCAGAGAGAGTCAGGGCAAAGTCCAGTCCCCAGGACATATATGCTTTATGAGTTACCATACAGTGAGCTGATGAAACCCACCCATTTGCCAGGGTCAGGCCCTATGCACTTCTGGAAGGGGCTGAGTGCCCCTTGGAAGGACAACTGATTCTTTATTGAGGATCAAAGCCAAGTGTTTCACTGGGTTTAGCACAGCCAGGACTGGATGCGTGTACCTGTGATTTCAGCACTTGAGAGGCAGAGACAGGAGGCCTAATCTGAGTCCAAGGCCAGCCTGGTTACCCATCGAGATCTAAGACACCCAGGACTAACCTGAGACGCCATCTCAAACAAAACGAAAGCAAACGAAAAAAGTTCAGCAAAATGCTTGTTATGAAGTGAGCAGTGAGTTTTAGTACCTATTATAAGGCCTTAGAACAAAACAAAACAAAACAAACAAACAAACAAAAATCACAGCTGAATTTCATCAGTGGCTTAAAAATCTGTTTTGGAGTGGGAGAAATGGCTCAGTAGGCACAAGCTCTTGCTACCAAGACTGATGACCTGCATTTGATCCTGGAGATCCACATGCTGGAGGGTGAGAGCTGACTCAGAGTAATTCTCCTCTGACCTCCACATGTGCACTGTGGCATGTGACCCTATACAACACCCCCCCCTCCACGTGTGCACCTACAAAACACACACACACACACACACACACACACACCACACACACACACACACACACACACACACACACACACACACACACACGTAAAGAAAGGTTTCTGACAGCAAGACCAGTCAACTCTGAAGCAGATCAAAGGGGCTCTCCTGCTGATGGAGGCCTTTGCCTTGCCTGCTCAGCCTCTTACCGCCCTTATCTGAGGATTTTAAATCAAGGGATTAAACACATTCCAAGGCCACTGAGTCAACACTTTACAAATCTGGGTTAGGACTGTGCAAGTCTACCTGGGTCAGCTGGATTTTTTTCTCTGTCATTTAAGGCCATCTTGTGGACTCTTTCTGAGGACACTAGTAACTAGTGACAAGGAGATTTTACATAAACGGAAGGCACAGACAGAAGCAGTTACACAAGTAGGAAAGGTGAGACCAAATATGATTCTCCAAAAAGGGTGGAATGTCCTGCCTTGCTGGAGGCCCCGTGTGAGTGTGACCTCAGGTTCCTGATGCTACAGGACACTGCCCACCTGCACCAGGCAGCACCTGAGGGTCCCAAGGGTTCTGGCTCTTTCCCCTCATTTCCAGGTCCCCGGTTAGGGAGTGGAAATAGTTTTGATTTGCAAATTCATGCTAGGCTCAAAGTTTCTTTTTGGCAAGGACTGTTTCTGTGTTTGTACTTCTTTTCCTCTCTGTATTCTGTCACAGAGATCCAAAGGTTGGTCCACGGAGGGCTTGCAAGGGCAAGTGAGCAACAGGCAAATCAGCTGCCATTCTATCTATCTCATTCTATCAAGGACTTGGTATAACTCTAGATAAGTGATTTGTTTTCTGTAGGCTTTAGAGATGTGTATGAAAGCTCTCCATTCCCAACCAAGTGACCTGTACCTCTCTGCTGTTCTTCACCAGCAACCTTAAACATTTCTCTCCATTTCAAAACCTGCTGGAAGGCCTTAGGGCCTTTTCTCCATCCCTCCCGCCTCCACTCTGTGGTGCTGGGGATAGAAATGAGGGTGTATGCTTGCTGGCCATGCTCCCAACAACAGAACTACACCCTAGACCCATTTTCTAGTCAGCATTTGTTGGGGCCCTAACTATATGGAAAATTATTAGTTGAAGGAACAAAACCCACCAAGGTTAAACAACAACAACAACAACAAAAACTGCTAAATGAGCCTCGAAGAGGCAAACTGCTTAGGTGCCAGCTGAGCTAACAGAGGCAGTGCCAGTGCTGTTTGTTACTGGACTCCAAACTCAGAAGATGTCTTCTTTTATGACATCTTTTTTTGAGACAGTTTCAATACAGCCTACCCTGGCCGGGAACTTGTTACATAGCCCAGGCTAACTCTGAACTCAAATGCCTCCTTATTCAGCCTCACAAGTGCTAGAATCACAGGCATGTAGCATGTACCACCATGCTTGGCTTCAGTTAAAATGTCATCCCGCATCAGAACCTCTGAAGAGCTTTCCTCTTAACCCAGTGGGGTCTCTGTGGCCTGGTCTTTGGGTAGGGACTCACCTGGCATTCAAGTATTACCTGCCCAATCAATTACCCACAAATGATACCAACACAACCCACAGTACTCTCCCCACCCACCCAGAGGGAAATAATGGTCTCCCCTACTGTACAGAAGCAGCCCAGCCCAGCAGAGCACCTTCGGATATAATGCTGCCCCATATTTCTGGGGAGACTGGGAGATTATTTGTCTGTTCTTTCTTCCAAGTCTGAGCCTGGATTTTCAACTGCAGGCTAGAGGCAGTTCCCAAACAAGGGCAGTCATGATTAAGAAGCAGTCTGTCTTAGGAAGTGAAAAATATCAGGTAGTTCATGAAGGGGCTGGCCTCAGCCCTTTCTGGCAACAGGCAGAAGCTGTGTATGCTTGCTGGGTTCTTGGGGAGGTTCTTGGTTTCTGCTTTGTGCCAGGCAACTAAATCCCTGTGCTGGGCAACAGCGGAGAACACTGGAGCTGAGAACAGGGATGCACGGGCTCCCTCTGAAATCTTCTAGCAGATTTAGCTAGCTAGGGCAGGAGACTGAGTGCTCCAGCATTAACTGCCCAGAAAGAACTGTATGACACTGCTCAGGGACCAGTGGCTCAGAGCACACAGAAGGAGTGATCTGAGAACAATTACTTACCCAGTTATAGGCATGCTAGAGTCCCCTGGGGAGGTATAAGACGCATGTGGAGATCTCAGGGTCACCTACTTGGCCACCAACAGCGGTGCTGGCCTCATGGCCTTTCTTTTTTGGCTAAGCACTCTCCCCCACCCCCAAACCCAGTCTGGCCCTAGCTCTATGCAGTAGCCTCTCTGTCCGGTACCTGCAGGTCTTTGTCATGGCCCTGCCTTTCTAGAATCAGCACCCGGTCCTGTAGCTCCTCCACAGTCCCTTGAAGCAGGTCATTCTCCTCTAAGGTGGCGCTGAGCCGATGCTCCAGCTCCCGTTTTCGATCTGACAGCATCTTGATCTGAAAAGACGGGAGAAGCACAGGATGGTGTAGAGTTCTATCTAGCTGAGTGCCGGAGGGACTATCCCCAAATATGAAGGTATGTGTCTCTGGACATTGTGCCTAGAGACTTGGGGCTCATCTTGGAGAATAGAGCTGTACAATCCTGGGCTGAAGGGAAAGCTGTCTGGGAAGGGGCAGGAGTTTGCCCAGGGGAAGCCAGAATGTGGGCTGCCAGGCAGAGGAAGGGTAGTCAGTGCTCTGTAAATTCCAGAGATAAGTCAGAGATGGCCCCACCTTGCCTGACCTCAGCTCTGCCTGGCAGAGCAGCACCTGATCTGCCTACTCCTCAAGTCACAGCACCAGGGAGTTCCCTGAGAGTTGTGTTCTTGCAAACAGGTTCTCCACCTTCTCTTCCCACTGCCGATTCCCCTGGTGCTACCATCACAACTCAGACCCTGGGCCCTGGCTAATGAGATGCCAGAAGGATACAGAAGGTAGTGTCTACATCAGCCCATGCCCTGGAAAGAATGAGACAGTGGCCTCATGGTTAACTTGAACAAGTAAATCTGTGAAAAGAAGCGCAATCTCCCCTATAGAAATGCTGAGTTTGTCTGCACAGTGAAGTCAGTGCAGAGACACACAAATCTCTTGTAAGGTATGTCCGCTCTCTTCAGTGTCAGGGAGAAAGCTGAGGAAGAGAGGCCTCGTTTTTTCTGGCTTCCAGGTTTCCAGTGAGGAAGCTCAGTCAATGCTCCTCAAGTCCAGGAATGCCTTACCCAGGGCACGCCATGCCCAGGGCCTCCAGAAAGCTTGCCCAAGTAGCCTTAGCTTTGTGGGAAGGGAAGGCCTCTGGAGTCCTGAAGGTCCTCACCCACTCTGCTTCTCCCATGTTAGTTCCCTGACATAATTATCTGTCATCCACCTGCATGCTCGTAAATACTCCCCTGCCACGGTCAGGGTGTTCTCTTTCTCTGTGGTCTAACCTGAGAATGTCTTAAGGCTCTTCCTTGTGTAAAATCTGGGGATCAAATTCAGCACTTTTCTAGTGGAAATTTAAAAAGTGACTTGTTCTATGTCTTCTGGGCTCTGCCTTTCCTTTCCCTCTGCCTCTTGGCTGCTCCCACTCTGCATTAGAGTTGTGCTCAGGGCACAGATCCTCCCTGGCCACCAATCAATCAGATAGGATGCTGTCCTGGGGAAGTGAGGTATATGGCCTTTGTCCAGAGAGATCGGGTGTCTGTCCAAACAAAGACATATTGTCTCTCAAGTGTGCACCTGGGTAAGAGACCAAAAGGAGCAAGCCCCTGTGGTGAATGGGCCCACTATTCCTCTCACTGAAGGAGGCTGACCCATGCAAAGGGAAATTTCACTGTAGTTCATTTTCCCGTAAGTGCCCTCTGACCTTTCAATTCTCCTTCTCATGGATCATCTTTGTTTCCCAGTTTCCAGTAAAGTAACGGGTAATAGGGTTCTGATAGACAATGGCCCTTAAGATACACTTACATTTCCAGGTTTTATGAAGTTACTTATTTAAAAGGAATTATCTCACAGCTTGCCTTTCAAACAGCAGTGTCATCAGAGAAAGCCAGGGTTTGGCATTAGGGTGCCAGCTTCCTCACCCAACCCCTATATACCCTAAAACTTGTGACCAAATCTGGCAGTAAACATTCCTGGGAACCTTGTTCCTGAGGGGCTAGAGAAAGTGAACAGATGGAGCAAAGAGGAAGGCAGGCAACTTGAAGGAGTGAGCGCCTGGCAGGTAGTAGAATGGCAAGTCATGCACACGAATGGTCACAGACAGGCATGCCGAAACCCCAGGAGCAATCTCTACTTACTTCAAGAACCTGCTGCTCAATATCGGTAGGAATTCCAAGGGAAAGGAGGAAAGAGGGGAATAGGAGGCAGAAAAGAGAAGATATTGACAGACTTTAGGAAAAACATCCTCAGGTCACTTATGACACAGGGAAGGTATCTCTGGACTGAGCACAATGGCTGATCCCTTAATCACAGAACAGGGGCTCCTGCTGTCTGCTGTCTGCTGTCTGCTGTCTGGCTCTACACTGTTTCTCAGTCTCACTAGCCAAAGGGATGAAGGTCTCTAGAGTGGATCAGGTGGGAGTCTGCCCTGGGAAGAGCCCCCTTTCAGCTGGTATGACTCTTGCTCTGTGTGCAGACCCCATGCTGCTCACAGGACCACTCCCCAAGCACTACAGTTTTCTTCCCCTGGTCTAGCCAGTTGCACAGACCCTTGCTGCCAAGTTCTGGCCTTGAACAGGTTACATTACCACCACGTTTCAGGTATTATACAAAGTATTTTCATTATTAACTCTTCAACAGCATCTGCTGTACCCTCTTCTATAAAACAGAAGTTTCTGTTCTACCCTGTGAGGCTTTTCATGAGTTAGTACTGAGAGTTCTTTGTATGATACTTAAAACATGATGGTATACGGAGATAGACCTAAGAGGAATGAAGGAGGGGACAATGGTCTTCGTTAGTTTCTGTGTGGGGCTAGCAAGGCTGATTCTTGTAGCAACTGTTCAGTAAAAAGTAGGTTATTCATGATTTCAACTCCCTCACTGTAATTCTCAACAGCTTCATTTTTCCAGACAACACCCTACCCACAGGAGCAAGGATCAGGTGTCCCCACTTCGGATCTCCCAGGGACGTCTCTTTAGATGTTTCAGTACGTCTTATCGAGCAGGGGGTTTATTCCCAAGCTCAGGACTCTTTATCCAAAGACCCAGTGCACAGTTTCAAGTGTGGCCATGCAGAAGTCTCACTCACCTCGGCCTGAAGGCTCTCCAGCCGGATGATATGCTGGTTGGTGGATGAATTTTTCTCCCGAAAGTCTTCTCTGAGAGCATGGACCTGCATGGAAAGCTGTCTCTCAACTTCAGATGCCTGCAATAGACAAGAAGTTTTCAGATGGATCAAAGGGAGTGTGCAAAGGAAGCTGTGATTCTCAAATGTCTATTTGCACGTGTCCCACAGAACTTCAGGGCGAGTGTTGGTTTCCACTTTCACCGTAAATGACTGCCTAGGTCTGAGGCTACTTCACTGACCAGAGGAAACAGGTCCAGAAACAAGAAGGCCCCCGAATGCTAGCTATCACCAGCATCATTCTGTATATAGAAGCTCAGCAAGTATCCACTAAATTAAGAAAGTCTCAGTATTTTAAAATGGCTGTACTACCTTCTGCCCTGGGCTTTTGTTTGTTTTGAGACAGGCCTCACTGTGTAGCCCAGGCTGGGTTGAACTTGCAGCAATCCTCCTGCATCAGTCCTAAGTGCTAGGATTACAGGTGAGAGATGCCGCCCTCAGCGTCTTTAGGAATTCCTCTATCACCCCCCTCCATTTCCTCAGCCATCACTAAAGACAGTGTTCATCGTTGTCTGGTTTTCTATCACTTCTCTTCAACATGAATGCTGTTTAGAGCCCCACATCATGTATGGTGTGGCTCTGAACATGGATTCTTTCCAGCTGTCTGGGCACTGCGTGGGGCTGGGGTCCTCGTTCCTACTCTACTTGTTCTCTAGTGCTACAAAAAGTGACCTGAAACAAAGTCTACCTGGTCATCATGGACCTCTCACGAGGGTCTGAGGCCGCCATGGGAAGCCCAACATGCTGCCCCGTAGAGAGGAGAGCAGAGCAGAGCAGAGCACTGCACTCTGTGATCTCTCTGCGGCCACGGGAGCTGAGGAAAGCTCTAGGGAAGATCACTGTGCTCTGAAATAATTAGGAATTATTTTCAGAGAAGGTGGGATGATATTGCTGAGGTGTCTGGTGAGTTGTTCAGTGAGACACTCTCCATAAAGGGTTTGTCTTCAACAGCTCTTTTACTTCAAGAAGAATGTAACCAGTTGTCTACCTCGGCACTGCTTAGTTCCGTAAATGCATCATATATTACTTCACGGGACTAGAGAACCACATATAAATCTTAACCCGTTTCTGCTAAAAGAAAAAAAATTTTGAGAAAGGGTCAGGTTCTATAGCCCAGGCTGACCTCTATCTTACAATCCTCCTGCCTCAGCTTCTTGAGTGCTAGGGTTACAGGTGTGTGTCACGTTGCCGTATTTTACATAGTAAATCATAAAACACAAAGCAGTACAAATCCAAACCAAACCACTTTTCCTTTACAATTCAAGCTTACTTTTAGTTACTGTTAGTTTATTTTAGATTTCCCAAACACAATCAAACATGTAGCCATCGTCATTCTTATCTAAGTCACAACAGTAACCTGTACCAAGTGCTTTTTCTAGGCAGGAGGGGCGGCGACACTTCCTGTGCTGAGTGTTCGGTTTTCTGAGGAGGAAGACACACAGGGAAGGAAGGAAAGGAGCTGCCACAGACCAGTGCCAGCACAGGGACAAGTCCTGGGCTCCCCTCAGAGTGGGGCCGCAGCCCTGCCTCCAACAGTTTGAAGCAGCTCTTCTCCCCTCCCCTCCCCCCTTGGCTCACAGGAGCAAGCCATTTTTAAATGCTAAGAGGTTTTATTTAGTACACCTGAGATTTCTTACAATGGAATGGAGGGCCCATCGTTAAAACTCTCTCACATTCTACAGTTTGACTGCTTGTTGTGAATTCATTAAACTTGGAGGCTTGAAACATTCAGATTTAAAAAAAATACTACTTAAAGACTATACACTACTGGGCTCTTCACATCACTTTCGTGTGTGCTTATCATGTGCTTTGTACAGATCCACACCTAGGGCCTTCCCTTGGCCCCTTTCCTTAAGCAGCCCCCTCTGTTCATGCCATGTACACACACATATTTAAATCAGGTTTTGCACACGAGAGAGCATGCCTTCCTCTTTTCTCTTCTTCCCCTGGAACACATTTAGCTCTGTAAAGCTCTGGGTAACTCAGGTAAGGATGATTCTGTCACCTCCTTGACACAACTCACAAAACGAAGCCAAAGAGAAGCCCGTCTACAAATATGGTCCAGCCGGCCTGAGGAATGCTCCTGAGGTAACCTCCTCCAACACCACTGCCCTAGAAAAGAAGTTCACTCACCCTTCACCATGTGGGTTTGCAGGGATTGACGTAGGCTGTTGGGCTTGGTAGAAAGCACCTTAGCCCACTGAACAATCTAGCCTCCCTATTTTAACCAAGTTCAGGCCTTGAGGTCCCACTAAATGAACATTAGCTAATTTCTGCACATATATAATCATCTCTCAAGTGTGTACACACATATACTCCTCTCTAGGGCTGCAGATGTCTTCTGATCAAAGTATCAGGAAGCATCATGAAAGCCTTAGCTGCACAGTGAGCTGTGACATCCCTGAGCCAGGTACTAGCAGGTTCTCTAAAGAGAGTCACTTTGGCTCCAAGGCGACAGAAGGTAACATGGAAAAAGTAAAGAGACAAGAACTTTTCTTTCTTTCCATATGATGTCCACAAGTTAAAGGAATCATTTAATCTCTGTGTTTCTTTTCTAAATTATAAACATATTCAACTGGGCATGGTATGCATGCCTCTGCTCCCAACACTCAAGAGGCTGAAACAGGAGACTCATCTTCAGTTTGAAGCCAGACTGGGTTATATGGTGAGATCCTGTCTTCTCAAAAACAAACAAACAAACAAACAAACAAGACCCAAATTATTAAGATGTTCTTCTTTTAACTGTTATCACAAAAGGGCAGTTCTGAAGGGACATCTATTTCTCTATCTCTAGTTCAGGACACTGGGAAGTAGAGTAAGAGACCCTCCTCTGCCTTCTGAGACCAAAGGCATTTATCGCCACAACCTGCCATCTACCTTTTTAAACAAAACCAAACCCCAGGTACTCAGAACATCATGTATGTTATAGAAGCCTGTCACACACTATGGTGCTTTGAATAAGAAGGGCCTCCATAGGTTTATATATTTTAATGTTTGGTCCCCAGGTGGTGGAACTGTGTAGGCTTAGAGTTTTCAAAACCCACTTTTAATAAGGGTTCTTAAATGCTTTAACCTCCCTTGTAGCCCACCACCCAACAGAGGTGGTGGAAAAGAAAGGTTATTAGTATATGGGGAGGGAAGTGGACCTATTTAGAAATAGTTCTTTGGAACAAATCCAATCTGCACTGTAAACTAAGAGGCTCTGCTGTGTGCTGTTTAGAAGTAGTTCCTCGGGGTGATTTCAGTTCAACAGGATAGCAATCACAAATCAGCCGCAGTGGCATGACCTAGTGGAAACAGGCAGGCCTCCACCAAATCTGCACAAGTCAATAGGAGCGACCAGGACCAGCAGGGAAGCCAGGAGAGGTTCTCCACAGTGGCCCCCCCCTTTAGATTTATTTATTTTTATTTATATGAGTACACTTTAGCTGTCTGCAGACACACCAGAAGAGGGCATCAGATCCCATTGCAGATGGTTGTGAGCCACCATGTGGGTGCTGGGAACTGAACTCAGGACCTCTGGAAGAGCAATCAGTGCTCTTAACTGCTGAGCCATCTCTCCAGTCCAACACAGTGCCTCTCTCAACGAAGTGAAGATCAGTGAAGCCACAGACTTGAGACCAATGAAGTGTTGCCCAGCCAGCTATGCAAGTGTGCAGTCATTGTCTGCTGAGTCCTATTTATACTCCCTCCAAACATCACGGTCCTCCCAAGGGTCTTGCCTCAGCAAACACCATGTGAGCTTATCTTAGCAAAACTCCACATGAGTCTATATCAGCTGACATGTCCAGAAACTTCCAGTGCACTCTGTCAATCAGCCTGAGTCTGTGGAAGTGGCAAGAAGCCGCCAGAACACCACCAGAAGCTGTTTGGTGGTGTGTTTCTTTCTATGAAGTTATGACAAGTAACTACCAGTACAGAATGACAAGGCATACCGTTCACCTGTTTGCTTCTACAAAACATCCTCTCACCTGGGTGCCCCGGCAAAACATCATTTGACATAACTGACTTTCCAAAGAAACCAGAAGTTTCCACTTGAGAACTGTTTGGTAAGGATTATTAGGCTGGCCTTGCTGGAGGAGGTGTGTCATGTGGGCTGGGAAGCTTTGACGTTTTAAAAGCCCTCACCAGGCCAGACTCCCCCCCCCCCCCCCCTGTTTTCTGCTTGTGGGTCAGATGCAAGCTCTCAGCGACTTATTCAGTGCTAAGTCTGCCTGCTGCTATGTTCCCTTGGTGGGATCTCTAGCCCTCTGCAACTGTGAGTCCCAAATTAAATGCCCCCTCATTAAAAAAAAATTATCTTGTGTTCTCTGAGAGGAGAACCAGGCAAACGTTTCTCCACTTTTAAAGTATTAGATATGTTAGAGCAACAAGACAAGAAAAATTATGTACATCAAATAGAAAGAGAAGAGGTCAGTTCATTCCTGTCTTCAGAAGACAGATTTTTATACACAAAAAAAACCCTCAAAAATACCGTTACAACTACTCAGTGAGATTGTAGGATACAAAATCAATGTACAAAAACCAACAGTTTTTACTATAACACTAACAAAATTTCCGAGAAAAAATTTTAAAAGAGCAATCCTGCTCACAGCATAATAAAAGACTAAATAAATAAAGGAATAAATTTAAGCAATGAAGTAAATGATCTCCAAGATGAAAGTTATAAAATACTGATTAAAAAAAGCTAAAGAAGATACATATATGCATGTGTGTGCGTACGCTCACACGCGCGCGCACGCGCACACACACACACACAGAGAGAGAGAGAGAGAGAGAGAGAGAGCTAAACCCCATGTTCGTGGATAAAATGGAAGATGCTGATACTGGTCAAAGTGTTCTACAGATTCAATGTAATTCCTATCAAAACACCATGGCATTTTTCATAGAAAAAACCAACCCTAAAATGTGTATGGCACTCTAAAAAAGAGGTATGGAACCAGCAAACCCAGGGAGGCAGATTATAAAGCTGGAGACAATACAGTATTCAATTTCAAGATAGACCCAGAAGGCATGGTACTGGCGTAAGAAAAGTCTTTGGGCCAAAGAGAAAAGAATATAGAAGGCAAGTTTTTGACAAAGACAAAAATGCTACACACTGGAGAATATAAACTGGACAGGTGTATGCAGAACACAGAAGCTAAATCTTTACCTCCCACACACATAAAAATCAATTTAAACAGATCAAAGGTTTAAATGTAAAATCCCAAAGTTAAAACAATTCATGTTCTTACTCTGCAAAGATTGTTTTTTTTTAATCTCCAAAGCACAGGCAATAAAAACAAAAATAAAAATAAAAATAAAATGGGCCAGGCAGGTGGTATAAGCCTTTACTCCCAGCACTCAGGAGGCGGGGCAGGCAGAGATCTGTGAGTCCAAAGCCAGCCTGGTCTAAAGAGTGAGTTCCAGGACAGCAGGAGTGGAAAGATAATCTATAGAATGGGAATAAATATCTGCAAACTATTAATCTGAGACAAGACTAATGTCCAGAATGTATAAGAATTCAAACATTAATCCCAGCACTTGGGAGGCAGAGACAGGTGGATTTCTGAGTTTGAGGCCAGCCTGGTCTACAGAGTGAGCTCCAGGACAGCCAGGGCTACACAGAGAAACCCTGTCTCGAAAAACAAAACAAAACAAAACAAAACAACACAATTCAAACAACTCAGCATAAATAATCTGATTTTAAAAATGGCAACTGACACAATTCTCAACTGAAAGTCAGAGTCACTAATTATACTAAACATCAAAATCAAAACCTGAGAGAACCACACACCTTGGTTAGAATGGTTATCAAAAAGACAAGAAAGAATATTCCGTAAGTACCCCTAACATCTCAGATACACAGGTCTAGCTCCAGCCCACAGCTTTGCCTGGCTTGGGTCCAATCACACAGCTCATATAGCAGCTTCACTTGGTCTAGCTCCAGCACTGGCCTAATCCACAGAAGACTAGTATTAGACACAATCGAAGGAAGGAATCTACAAGTCCAGGTCACACCGCAGAACTACAACAGTGTGAAAGGCCAGGCCAGCATGCCTCTGCCTCTCATCCCACTCACTGGGCCACAGAATGTTTTCTAATCAAATGTTTCAACAGCCTAGATGAAAAATGACAATAATCATAACCTTCGTCGAAGAACTCAAAGAATTTAAAAAGACAGGAACACCTCACTGAACCTCAAGAAGGAAACAATAAATACCTGAGCGATGTTCGAGACAATTCAAATACACAGCCGAGAGAAATGATGCAGACAACAGGGTTTGAAAACCGATTTCAGTAAAGAAAGAGAAATTCTGAAGTGAACTGAAGCTGAAACTGAAGTGGAAAAGTTAACAAGCCAACTAGAAAACCCAGCGGGAAGCCACGCAAACAGAAAGGATGGAGGAGAAGACAGACTATCAGAATGTGAGGATAAAACAGAGGAAGGAGATCTCACAAGCAAAGAATAGGGAAGCCTACAGGGGCCTAGCGGTGACTGCGGGTGTGACACCAGGGACAGACGAGGGAGAAGAATCCCAGGTTAATGGCATAGACCAGATCGACAACAAGATCATGGAAGAAAACTTCCTCAAACTAAGGAAAGACACACCCATACAAGAACACAGAAGACCAAACAGACAAGGCTGGAAAACTCCACATAGCGTATTGCAGTTGGAACACTAAGCACACAGGGCAAGGCAAATGTATTGAAAGCTACAAGTCACACACAAAGAAAAACCCATCAGAGTAATACTGTTTTTTTTTTGTTTGTTTGTTTTTTTTTTTTTTTTTTTCTTTCTTTCCCCGAGACAGGGTTTCTCTGTGTAGCTCTGGCTGTCCTGGAACTCACTCTGTAGACCAGGCTGGCCTCGAACTCAGAAATCCGCCTGCCTCTGCCTCCCAAGTGCTGGGATTAAAGGCATACGCCACCACCACCCAGCTACTGGTTTCTAAATGGAAACTTTAAAAGCCAAAAGAGCCTGGAGCTCCAGATTCTAAGAGACCACCAGCCGAGACTGGTGCTCCTACCATAACACCACCTACCATAACAAAGGACAGAGAAACCTTCCAGTGTCCAAACAAGCTAAGAATGCAGATCCAGCAGGCTAACACTGAACAAAATACTGGAAGAAATGAACATTCTAGACTGAAGAGGGGAAGCACAGCCAAGAGACTGTAAAAAGAAAAAAAAAAAAAAAAAGGAAGCTATAATTTCTGAAACATAAAAAGAACAACTAAAAACAAACAAAACCAGAAAAAACCCACAAGATGACTGCAGTCAACACCTTTCAATAATAACTTTAAATATGAGTAACGTCAGTTCTCTAATCAAAAGACAGATGGCTGGACGAGTTAATCCTCTTTCCAGTGTCTACAAGACACTCAGCTTTAAAGATCAGCACCACTCCAAAGTGACAGGATGGGAAAGCGCTCAGATGTCATCAGGTGGAGGCAGGGGCCTGACCTCCTATCTGACAAAACAGACCCCAAGCTAAGCTCATCACAAGAGAAAACCTTTCTAATCAAGGCAACAGTGAACCAAGAACACACTCGAGGTCTGGATGAGAATGGTTTCTCTAGCCTCATGTTTTGAGTATCGGATCTCCAGCTGGACCATCTGGGAAGGATTAGGAAGTCACTGGGGCAGGCTTTAAGGTTTCAAGAGATCCACACCAGTGTGCCTTCTGCTTCAGTTGGAAGTTGTGGGCTCTTGGATGTTCCTGCCGCCATGCCTTCACTCCGCCATCATGAAACCACCCTCTGAAACCACATGCCCAATCAAATGTTTTGTTTTGTGTGCCACCACTGCCTGGCAAATGCTTTCTTAAGTTACCTTGACCATGGGGTTTTATCACACTAATAAGAAAGTAACAAATACAACATTACAATCAAATGCTGGTGTGCCCAAATTCATAACAGTGTACTACTGGAATTAAGGACACAGAGTAACGTCAATTCATAAAGAGTAGGTGATTTCAGTATTCCACTTTCTCCAAAAGATAGGTCATCTGAACGAAAGACAATGAGAGAAACATCAGAATTAAGTGATATTACTATCAATGGACTTAACAGGTATCCAGGGTATTTCACCCAAACACCAAAGGCCATAAACTTGATCAGCATCCAAAGATAAAAGAGACAGAAAGAAACCCCTCTCATAAGTGCACAAAGTTGTGAAGAATAAACAACTCATTACCGAAGAAATCAAGAAAGAAAATACTCTTGAACTAAATGGAAGTGGTAACACAACACATCAAGCCTCTGGGGCACATTAAAGGCAATCTAAGAGCATGCAAACTTACAGCTCTAAGTGCCTGTGTTAAGAAATTAGAAAGAGCACAAATAAATGACTTAATGATAAAACTCAAGAATCTGGAAAAAGCAAAAAACAAAACAAAAACAAACAAACAAACAAACACCAAAACCACAAAACCAAAATCCAGTGGATAGCAAGAAATAACAAAAACAAAGAAAGATCAATGACTCTAAGATCTGGTCCTCTGAGAATATAAATAAGATTGACAGACTGTTAGCGTGACTAAGGTAAGAATGAGATGCCCCCTCCCCCCAATCAGCAATTTAATATTTAATACAGACACCAAGACATTTGGGTTATAAGGGAATATTTTACAAACATGTACTCCCAAGCTGGGTATGGTAAGCACCACACACCTTTAAACCCAGCACTAGAGAGGCAGGCAGATCTCTCTGAGTTTGAGGCCCGCCTGGCTTCCACAGAGACTTCTAGGCTAGTCAAGGATATACAATGAGACTCTGTTTCAAAAACAAAAACATATATTTCACTAAGTTGGAAAATCTAAAAGAAATAATCTAATTTCTAGACTTACCCAAACTACTACAGTTAAACCAAGAGGAGAGCAGCAATCTAAACAGACCAGTAACAAGAGGGGAGATTCAGTCAGCAATAGTCTTCCCACTCAAACAAGCGCAGGGCCACATGTATCCTCAGCAGAAGTCTACCAGACTCTCAAGTCCTTCTTACAGTAGTCAAACAAATAGAAACAGAAGGAACACTTCCAAACTCCTTCTACAATGCCAGTACTGAACTAATTCCAAAGTAAGGCAAAGGATTACAGACCAATATCCCTAGTGAACATACATTAAGAAATTCTCAATAAAATGCTTGTAAATCAATATAGACATAAATAAAAAGGATTCTCTACCATGACCAAGTTGACTTTATCCCAGAAATGCAGGGATAGTTCAACATACTGACCAACAAGTCAATAAATGTAATAATAACTCAAAAAAAAAAAAAAACCCAAACAAACAGGACTTCAAGACTAAAATCACATTATCAACAGAGGCTGAAACAGCCTTTAACAACATTCAAGTATCTTCATGGTAAAAGACCTAAATAGCGCAGGGCTGGCAGGAACACAGCCTGAGTAGCAAAGGCTGTACAGGCAAACCCATGGCACCACCACCTGAAATGAAAAAAGACTGGAATCAAACCATTAGAACCAGAATGAGGCAGGGCTGTCCAACATTCCTAGCCCTTGCCAACACAGTGCTCAAAGCATTAACTGGAGCAATAAGGCAAGAGAAGGAAACTAGAGAAAGTCGAATAGTAAAGAAGAAATCAAAGTATTCCTGTTTGCAGATGATATAATACATGAGAGATCCCCAAATTTCCATCAGAAAGCTTATAGAAATGATCAACAACTTGAGCAAAGTAGTGGGATATAGAATCAACTGGCAATAATCAGATTTTCTATACACAGGCAACAAATACTCTAAGGAAGAGCACATGCTCGCACTCCCATTCACAACAGCCTAGAAGAAAGTAAAATACTTCATAAATCTAACCAAGGAGATAAAGGAACTCTACAATGAAAACTTTATATCTCTGAAGATTGAGACAGATACTAGAAAATGGAAAGACCTCCCATGCTCATGAATCAGTGGAACATTGTAAAACTGAGCATTCTACTAAAAGCTAGTTACACTCTTAAACCAATCCCATCAAAACCTGTAACTTATTATTCACAGATATAGAAAAAATTATCCTAAAAAATCATCTGGAACCACACAAGATCCTGGCTAGCCAAAGCAATCCTGAGTAAAAACTATAACACTAGAGGAATTACCATTCCAGATGAACACATATTACAAAGCCATAGTATTAAGCAGTATATTACTGTCACAGAAACCAGACTGGAGACCAACGGTACAAAACAGGAGACCCACATGTGAGAACACATAACTCTAGGTATTGGATAGTCAACAAAGATCCAAAGCATACACTAGAGAAAAGATCATCTTCAACACAAGGTGCTAGGAAAACGATCACATGTAGAAAATGAAATGAGACCCATACCCATCACCTTAAACAAGAGTTAACTCAATGGATCAAAGTGCAACCTCCATGTGAAACCTGAAACCCTCAAACTGCAGAACATCCAGGCAGTACCCTCCAGCTCCAAGGCTCAGCGGGGGCTACAACACAACTGAGACTTCACATCTCAAAAGCAAGAGGCAGGGAGCACAGTGGGAATGGTCTGAGTCTCCTGACACCCCAAAGCCTGCCCACAACTGACACGCCTTGTACAACAAGACCACACCTCTTCTGTCCCAACAGGTCTACCAGTATCCAAACATGAATCTATGGAGCCACTGTCATTCAAACCACGACAGCAGCAAGTCCCTAACGATGCAACAGTGGCACTCATCTCGGCAGTAACCAATACCTATCTAACTGAATTTAATGTCTGCTCAACAGGAGGGAAATCATTTCTGGAACTGCAAACCTAGTGAACTACCCAGGGCCGGTGAGGTCCTGGGTCTTAGAGGAGAACCATCACTTTTCTAATCCAGAATGATTCCAAACTGCATCCTAAATACTTACCCTTAAACCCCTAAGTACAGCTCTAACCTCTCATCAAAAACCTTCTTTTCAACAGACAGACTGTTGCAGAGAACAACTAATCATGGGGTGCCAAGCCCCAGTGGGTGTATCTACAGCACAACCCTACACCCAAGACTCAGGGGACATTTCTGAAGAGTTAGATGCAGGATTACGAAGAGCCATCTGCTGTGGGACTGTGTCTTCTAGAAATGACACGGGAGCTTCACTTATACTGCAACAGTATGCTCATCTATACACGACCTAATGGGGCAACATCAACAGAGGTGCTGATGTGGAGAGGGGAAATCTCCTGAGGCCCCACCCCTAGATAGGAAACTAAAGGAACTAAGGACTTCTGGGAACAGGAAAATTAGTCTTCTCTAGGGATAAGCCCCTTTATTGTTTATCCAACACCAAGTGGTCAGGCCTGTAACCCTATACACATAAGCAATGGTAAACAGACTCAGCAGGATGTATTTGTGCATGTGTGCATGTGTGCATGTGTGCATGTGTATGTAATGGGGACAGAAAGGGAGACTTTGATTTTGAGAGATAGTAAGGCAGGGAGACATGAGAGGAGCTGGGGGAAAAGGAAAGAAGGAAATGATGGAAATGTATTTCAATTACTACCATGATTGTGTCCAGTCTTGTCTAGATTTGACTTCCAGCATATCAAAACTAAAGAAAAAATTAAAATGCATACATGACATAGTATTCAATATATAATAAAATTCTGTCATCGGCAGTAATGGAGAGAGAACTCAAACACTTAAGTAAAGGGAGTCGGGTACAGAAAGACAAAGATTAAGTCATTCCTATTTTTAAAAAAGATCGATTGATTGATTGTATGAGTACACTATAGCTGTCTTCAGACACACCAGAAGAGGGCATCAGATCCCATGACAGATGGTTGTGAGCCACCATGTGGTTGCTGGGAATCAAACTCAGAACCTCTGGAAGAGCAGTCAGTGCTCTTAACCGCTGAGCCATCTCTCCAGCCCCAGACAGCTATTATTATTAAATAAAAATTTGAAATAGAATAGTGATATTTCATATAAAGAACATATATAATTTGAAAAAGCTGAAACCTTGATAGGGTCTGATTTAAGTCACTAATTTAAATTTGCAAGTGTGGAACTGAGGCACAGTGAAAAGAGACAGACTTATCAGGATGTGGCATGCACATGTGTGAGGGCCAGGCTAATAGACTCTTGGCTTCCCTTTCAGGCTTTTTCCTCTTGGGGTAAAAAACAAATAGCCACGTTCTAGATGATTTTCAGGGCCGGTAGGAATCCCTGCTCTAGAATAAAGTCCGATGTTCTAGCCTATGAACTCATGTGAGTTCACAGAAAAGGCCTGATGAAGCTGATGTGGACTGTGGTCCTGTTTAGAAGCGGGATGTGTAAAAGTCACTCTGACATTTAAGACGTGTACACCCTGGAGAGAGAGAAGGCCGGTCTACTTTTGTTTGATTTGAGCTAACTTCAGACCTAGAACACAGTAGTACTCTTGTTATGACCCTTCTATGACTCCCCGTCACTAACGTAACCCCTCAGTATCAGAGACTAGGAACCACAGCAGTCCAAGCACTCACAGAGGAAGAAGGGACACGAGTTGATCTGCTTTCACTTATCAAAGAAGACCATCATTCAGTGTCAGACCCCTATTGCTAGTTTATAAAAATAGATAGATAGATTATATAGATAGATAGACAGACAGACAGACAGACAGACAGGAGTTTAGAGAGAAGGGACTGGGGAGCTGGCTCAGTGGTTAAGAGCACTTGCGGCCCTACTGATGTTTGGTGCCCAGAAACCACATGGTGGCTTATGACCACTGTATCTCCATTTCCAAGGGATATGATGCCCTTTTCTGACCTCCATTGGCACCAGGCATTTATGTGGTGTCTACACATATATACAAACAGGCAAAAATTCATACAAGTAAGTAAACCTTTTTAAAAAAGGTTTGAGAGAAAAGATTTCCAAGTGTTCTGAGAACTTACATAATAAATAACACACTCCTTTATGTTAATCTGATGGTCTGTGAATGCCTGTGAAACTTTATTTGATTCCAACACAGACAGATTATTTATTTATTTACTATGCTTCCCTTGCAGACAGAGACAAATTATGACTGAATTCTAATGGGGATAATGTCTTCCAAACTCTGTATTTAAAAAGAATGTGACTTTTCTTCTGTAATGGTTACTGTACTGTGTAACGTCAGGAATTCTGCTAATTCTTCCTGATCCTGGCTGACGGAGCACCTCCTGAGGTTGTGCCAGTGAGACAACCTAATGTTAGCTGCGGCTGTTACTGTTTTAATCTGCATCTTTATTAAATGCAGATGAATCTAACAGTTAACGGAAGCAAATGCAGGTCTTACAGAGCCCAAGTAAGCCATGGCAATGTGACAAAGGGACCAATAGAGGACAGAGGGAAGCAACCTCAGTTCCAACTGCTGCAGCGCTGCTGCAGGGAACCCATCCTGGCTCTTCTCTGCCAGACCCGACACAGTCAGAAAAGAGGAGCCCCAAAGTATCAGAAGGGAAATAGAAGGAAAGTCCTCAGAATACAACCTGGTGCCTCAGTGTTGAAAACACAGTGGACTTCCTGGATCATGCATGGTTTGCGCCTTCAGAAGACAGTATAGAAATGCCTGTGAAACTTTTCAAAACAAACAGTAAGGCTGGGGCAGGGTACCCCACAGATGAGATCTATGGAGCACACGTTCAGTTAGGACTGTGACAGGAATAGACTGGGGCACACAGGAGGCCCTCAACGGAAGACAAATGATGTCACAGAGACACGGCTGTGTCGGAGACTAAAAAGGAAAATGAGAGGATTTAAATTTTCTCCTGCATTCACATAGGTTTTGAGGGGACCTAACTAGACCTAAAAACTGGCTAAGGAGTAGGAATATGTCTTTACTTGTTTACTTGTAATTGATATTTTTTAACCTACAGCATAAATGCAGAGACTATGTCTCTAGTTCACCTTTGCTTCCTTAATCAAAACAGATTGTGTGAGACAAAATGTCAACACTTTAAATGAGTCAGTCCAGCTATGACTGTAGAACATAGAAACAGGATTAATCTAAGTCCCAGAAATGCTCCTTTAGCAAGGTCCCAGCAGTATCCCCAGGGTATTAAAGAGCTAATTCCATCTGATTCCAATGACCCGTCCCTGGTACAGGGTACTGTTTGTCCTTATAGGCTCCAGCCGACTTTCTCCAGGCTTTGATGTAAACTATCCATGACTAATCCATGGATTTTCTGCTTGTGCCTCTCCCTGTACCCTCACACTGCTCTTGTATGTGGAAACTTTTAATACTTAGAACCCACAAATTCTTTCCCTGTGCCCTCTAAAGAAATTAAAATCCTTTCTTTTATAAGGTCATTATCATTTGAAAGAAGGTGGGAGTAGAATTTTGGGGAAGGGGGAGGAAGACCATGTATTAAGGTCTCAAGCATGCTCTACCACTGAGCCACACTCTCAGAACCCTCACCCATTTTGCGTCAGGATCATGCTATTGTTCAAGCTTGCCTCAAAATCTTGGAGCTCAACTGTTCTCCTGCCTCAGCCTCCAGAGGAGCTGGGGCAACATGCACTCACCATTGTGCTGAGCCTCAATTTTTTTTTTTTTTTTTTGAGCCTGTCATTAAACAAACCAAAGAGTGTGTGAACAGGCTGTACATTTCAGACATTGTTCATACTATAAGCACAGATCATGTTGCTAGTCTCAGTTGAAGGCAACAAATTGAACCCAAGGAAATGCTTTGAAGCTAACACAGCTTTGTGAGGTATTTTCCATGTCCGAGCACCGATCTACTTAAGATTTGTTATTGTATCTAAGGATTCTATGGAAAAAGTAGAATTCATCCTGTTTTATAAGGCCTAAGATAATGCAACCACAGGGTGGTGGCCTAGGAGACAGACTGCCCTCATATTGGCCTCTGGTTAGATTTTCGGTAAGAACAAATATCGGATTGGTATTTCTTCCTGAATGCTTTGAAATCTCTTTTGCAACTTATCTCAGCTTTGCCTGTCCCTTGAAGTCAGGTTCCCTTACCTGAGACTGTCTAGGTAACATAGCTGCTTGACGGTGTTCAGCATGCTTAAAATCCAAACTCCTGACTCTGGGGCCTGCACCTAGATATGCTGCTCCCCCAGCTTCCTTCTTGGCACAAGGTTTTTCATTCTTGGTAGTTTTAGGCTGTGCCCGCACAAAAATTATTCTTGGTTCCTCTCTTCTCACACCTAAACCTTTTACCAATCCTGTTGTAGTAAATGTCCAACCCCAATAAGCCCATGTAAAAACCATACAACACAACAATTAATTGGGCGTATAAACTATACGCCTAGATTGGGCAAATCTACCACTACACTCATCTATCCACCAGCTATGAGATCCCTTGCTATTTGTGGCTTCTTCACAATCCTGTGAATTGAATCTCTGACATTTACCTCAGAGGTGTGTTGACGTTAAAAAATGACAGGGTATTTATTACTGCTGTTATAACAGTGCCTGGCGTGTTAGGACCCTACAAGTATTTATTGAGTAAAATAAATATCTAGCATCCTATGCTTCCTCACTGCTCCACTCTCACATCCTGGTCTCAACCAGCAATGTCTGGACTACTCATCTAGACTGCTGGCTACAGTCACTTTACTGGTCTCCCTGCTTATTTGCTTGGGCCATAGAGTGAGCTGTCTGTCTGTCTGTCTGTCTGTCTGTTTTTCTCTCTTTATTTTTTTTTTTTTTTTTTTTTTTTTTTTTTTTTGTTTTTTTGAGACAGGGTTTCTCTGTGTAGCCCTGGCTGTCCTGGAACTCACTCTGTAGACCAGGCTGGCCTTGAACTCAGAAATCCACCTGCCTCTGCCTCCCAAGTGCTGGGATTAAAAGTGCGCCACCACTGCCCAGCCGATAGAGCACCTTTCAATATCCACATCAGATCATGTGACTGCTTCAAGACCTCTAGAAGCTTTGGTTTCAGAATAAATACAACACACTTCTTATAATATTTTGTTTTTCTTTATGTGTGTGTCCTCAGGGACTAGAAGGAGGCATTGCATCCCTAAACCTAGAGTTAGAGGCGGTTGTGAACTGTCTGATGTGGGTGCTGGAAACTGAACTCTGGTCCTCTGGAAGAACAGCAAATACTCTTAACCTCTGAACCATGTTTCCAGGCTCTTACAGTATTTTATGACTACTTCCCCATCTTAAGTCATCTTTTTAAAAAGTTATTACAGGGCTGGAGAGATGGCTCAGTGGTTAAGAGCACTGACTGCTCTTCCAGAGGTCCTGAGTTCAATTCCCAGCATCCACATGGTGGCTCACAACCATCTGTAATGGGATCCGATGCCAGGTCTGAAGACAGCGACAGTGTACTCATATACATAAAATAAGCAAATATTTTTTTAAAAATCCATTTTTATTTCTTTCTCTGCATGTATGTGTGTATGTGCACACACCTGTCTGTATGTGGGGTCAGAGGTCAGTTGCAGGGAGTCGGCTTTCTCCTCACACCACCCTCACCTGCTGAGCCTTTGTAGCGCCCTCCCACCCCACCCCGTTTGCCTTTCATCTCTTTTGATGGGCCACATTCTCTCAGTTGTTGTCCTGACACTGTGGCCATTCTACCACCATCCTGCTTGAAATGTTCTTCCTCTAATATTCCCAAGGCCCATTCATCACTCAGGACTCTCCTGAAATGCTGTCTTCCCAGAAAGGCTCCCTTCATTTGCTATCGTTTCAATGTGGCCCTCTCACAACTCGTACGTTGTAAAAATTAATCTCCAAATTCACATTGATGAAAGTTATAAGCTGAGTATTTGAAAAGTAAAATCGGATTAGATGAGATCATGATGGTAGCCCTAAGATGGGACTAGTGGTTTTGTAGGAGAAAGAGACCTTTTCTCCAGTGGTTTTTTATATCTATATCTATATCTATATCTATATCTATATCTATATCTATATCTATATCTATATCTAATCTATAATCTATCTCAAGTCTCTGCAGTTGCCTGGATCTTCAACTCGGTTCCTCGATCAGTGTATCTGCTTTTATCCAGTACCGTGCAGTTGTTATTACCACAGCTTTGTAGCACATGCTGAAACAAGGAGTGGAGAGACTCCAGCAGTCCTTATTGTTCGGGTTGCTCTAGCTGTCCTGAGTTTATTTTTCCATATGAGGTTGAGCTCTGTCCTTTCATGGTACATGAAGACTTATGTTGGAATTCTGATGAGACTTACATGGAATCTGGAGATTGCTTTTGGCAGGACGGCCATTTTCACTGTTAATCCTGCTGATCCATGAACACGGGCGGCCTTTCCATCTTCTGAGATCTTCAATTTTTTTTTTCTTTAAAAGACTTGAAGTTTTTATTATACAGGTCTTTTACTTGCTTGGTAAGAAAAAATACCAGTGTCTTGGAAACACCCCAAGATATTTTATATTTCTTGAGGCTACTGTGAAAGGTATTGTTTCCCTGACTTTGTTCTCAGTTCACTTGTCATCTATATATAGGAAGACTACTGAGGTGTTTTTTTTTTTTTTAATTAATCTTGTATCCAGATACTTTGCTGAAAGCCAATTATTTATATTATCAATATCAAATCATCTGCAAATAACCATACTTTAACTTCATTCTTTCCCATTTGCATCCCTTTGATCTCCTTCAGTTGTCTTATTGCTCTAGCTGCAACTTCAAGTATTACATTGGATTGGAGAGTGGACAACCTTGCCTTGTTCCTGATTTTAGTGGAATTGTTTTGAGTTTTTCTCCATTTAAACTGATGTTGGCTATAGACTGCTTTACTATGTTTAGGTATGGGCTTTGTATCCCTGATCTCGCTAAGACTTTTATCACGAAGGAATTTTGGATTTTGTCAAAGCCTTTTCAGCATCTAATGTGATGATTATGGTTTTTTTTTTTCTTTCAGTTTGTTTGTATGGTAGATTACATAGATGAATTTTAGTATATTGAACCATTCCTGTATTCATGGGATGAAGCCTACTTGATCATAATGGATGACGTTTTTTGATGTGTTCTTGGATTCAGTTTGCAAGTATTTTATTGAATATTTTTGCATCTATGTTCATTGTTGGGAGCTGACTTTTAGCAGAAAGCGGCTATCAGCTTTGCAGCCATCTTGAGCCATATACCCTGACGTGAGACTTGTATTACAACAACCTACAACAGCTGAGCACACTCTGATAACATCTTGCTTTAGATACCCAGGACTTTCCTTGGGTGTGTTAGATTAAAGGTGTGTGAGATTAAAGGTGTGTGACTTAAAGGTGTGACTTAGAGATCAGATTTAGAGACAAGACCTTAAAGGCGTGACCAAAAGGCATGGCTTAGAAGTGAGACATATAAAAGGCAAGAGGCAGACAGAAGAGACATCAGAGAGAATCAGACACTTTAGAGAGTACAACTTAGAGAACAATTTGGAGTAACAGAGATTCAGACACTAGGAGTAGGAGTAGACATTAGACACTCGGAAGAGAACAAGAAGGAGTACAACTAGGAACTAGGAACTAGGAACTCAAGACTTGGGACTTGGACTAGGAAGAGAGACTGAAGAATAAACGGGATTGAATCACACTCGTCTAGTCTCCATTCTTCGAGTCCGTCCTCACTCTCTCTCTTGCTGAACCCTGACCTGCAGACCAGAGCAGCAGCTTGGGCCGGGAAACAGTAGCCGCCAAGCATGGAGTGGAAAGGGCCGCAACATTTTTGGCCGCCCAAAGTGGGGCAGCTTGGGCCTCAACATTTTTGGCGCCCAAACGTGGGCTAGTGCGGTTCTCAACCGTTCATAAGGGAAACTGGCCTGCAATGGTTCAGTCTTTATGTGGTTTGGGTATCAGAGTAGCTGAGGCCTCATTAAATGAATTGGGCAATGCTCCTTCTATGTCTATTTTATGGAATAAATTGAGGAGTACCGGCGTTAACTCTTTCTACAAATGGTGCTGGTCAAACTGGAATGTCTGCAAGTAAAACAATGCAAACTGATCCATGTTTACCATCCTGCATAAAACTCCAGTCCATGTGGATCAAAGACCTCAATTAAAACCAGATACACTGAATCTGATAGAACAAAAAATGGGTAACAACCTTGAATGTATTGGCACAGGAGACGACTTTCTGAACAGAATACCAAGAGTGCAGGCACTAAGATCAACAATTAATAAACGGGACCTCATGAAACTGAAAAGCTTCTACAAGTCAACAGGACAAAAGAGGAGCCTACAGAATGGGATTACTGTTTAAAGTTTATCCAAAACTAAGAATTCAAGAAACTAGATATCAAACCCCCAAACAATCCAATTTAAAATGGGGTACAGATCTAAACAGAATTCTCAATTCTCAGGCTTGTTCTCCCTTCAACCTGTCTCTGTAAAACTGTCCCAGTAAAACGGCCTGCCTGCCTGCGGCCTCTCTCTCCTTCTTCCCTCTTCACTGTTCTCTCTTAAGTAGCCTCTCTTTCCTCTCTGTTCTCCTGAGAGTTGGCAGATCCTATTCAGTCAAATCTTTCTCTGATTCGTCACATTGTCTGCCACTCAATTAGAAACCACTTTCAAACACAGGTGCTTCCTTCTACAATCTAAGGTTACCTTCACTGTTTGGAATTAAAGGTATGTGCTAAGGGTTGAGCTGTACCACAACTAGAAAACTTTTTTTTCCAGTAAGTAACACAATCTTGGGTTCACAGTGTCATCACATATTCTGCAACAGGGGGACACATGGATCTCCCTGGAAAAGGAAAGTAGATATTGTGAGTAGACTGGGGCAAGTAGGGATGGAGCAGGAGGAACATGAAGGGGAGAGAGATGGACAGAGAGAGTGGAGGGAGAGATGGCTGGAATTGAGGGGCACCGGGGAAACATATGGAAACCCAGATCAGAGGGAACTTCCTAAAATACATGAAGATGATTCTAGTGAGGACTCCTAGTAATGGGGGATACGAAGTCTGAAGTGGCCGGGCAGTGGTGGCACATGCCTTTAATCCCAGCACTTGGGAGGCAGAGGCAGGCAGATTTCTGAGTTCGAGGCCAGCCTGGTCTACAAAGTGAGTTTCAGGACAGCCAGAGCTACACAGAGAAACCCTATCTCAAAAAACCACCACCACCACCACCAACAACAACAACAAAACCAAAGTCTGAAGTGGTCATTCAGTTGAGTTGTTGGCTGAGAGAGGGTACTGTGGATCCCCAAACAACCCAGGCTGATGACAGGACAGAGGACTGCCCCCAGCAGACTCACAGCAGGGGCCCCAGGTCAACATCCACACAGCTCACTGAACACAGAAAAGTCAAGCTAGTGCCTGCTTGACCCCTGCATGCTAGGGGAAAGGTGTGGAAAGGTACTCTGCAGGATACTGAAAGAGAAACCTGAACACCTACTCAGCCACAAATCCTTTGACCTACAATCTCTTCTGCCTGCCAGATGTGCTGGGGCAATGGTGGTACAAAACTTGGGGGAGTAGCCAACCAATGTCTGATTTAACTTGATGCTCCCACTGCACGAGAGGGAGAGCCTATGCCAGACACTGCCTGGAAGCCAGCATGGAACCAGAGACATACATACATATATACACACACACATATATACAGAGAGAGAGAGAGAGAGAGAGAGAGAGAGAGAGAGAGAGAGAGCGAGAGAGCGAGAGAGAGAGACTGTCTAAACTAGAGGTCTCCATCAGGTCGTGTGTCCCCCCCCCCCCCCAGAGCTCAGAGATTCCAGTGGAAGAGGAGATGGGAAGACTGTAGGAGTCCTAGGGGACCGAGGGCTCCAGGAGAACATGGCCCACTGAATGTCCTAAGCAGGGCTCACATCTGCTCATAGAGCCTGAAGTGGCAGCACAGGCCTGCAGGGGTTTACACCATGTCCTCTGTGGCTGATGGCTTGGTGTTTCTGTGGGACTCCTAACAGGGGAGCAGGTGTGTCTCTGACTCTTTTGCCTGCTCCTGGGACTCCTCTCGTTGAGTTGCCTTGTCCAGCTTCAGTGTGAGGGTTTGGCCTTGGTTTGATGGTTGTCTTTTGGCAGCCTGCTCTTTTCTGAAGGGAGTCAGACGGGAGTGGACACAGGAGAGAGGAAACGGGGACTGAGAAGAGTGAAGGGAGGGAAACTGTTGGAATGTATTGTATGAGAGAAGAATATTTTCAGAAAGAGGGAGATTGGGGAAGGAGAGAGACCCTGCCTTGAGCTAGCACAACTGCCCTGTGATACCCTCTGCAGTTACAAGGCTGCCAAGAGCTTTGTCAGATGCTAAGCTGATGCTGACACTATGCTCTTGGACTTCCCATCCTCCAGGACTATGTGGTAAATAAACTTCTGACCTTTATTAAGCAAGGTCATTTTGCAGCAAAATGTACTGAATTCATGCTATCCTCCTCTGTTTAATTTTTCTCTGCACCACTTACTACACCTGATGTACAATTCTTTGTAGACTGAATTGATATCTCTCTACCCTTGACTAAGTTCCAAAAGGTTACAATCCCAGGCCTCAGACCTGGGACAAGCCCAGACAAGACACATTTTTTTGGACACAGAGAAAACAAGTATACGAACTTATTTTCTATTTAGGTTTTTTACAATAGGGGAAAAAAACAGAGTGCAAACAAACAAACAAACAAACAAAAATCTCAAGGCTACAAAATGGATTCCATTTTTAGCAAGAGAAAATATATCTTTAGATATTAAACATTTTATCATTAAATCCTGCGGCCAATACTTGAATAAAACTCCCCTCTTTTTTTTAACCTCTGTCCCTAGATATCAACCATCACAAAACTCTATATAAAGTTAGATCTGAAGCTTTTTGTCATATTTGTTATATCCATTCTGTACA
Organism: Arvicanthis niloticus; assembly: GCF_011762505.2. Taxonomy (NCBI): domain Eukaryota; kingdom Metazoa; phylum Chordata; class Mammalia; order Rodentia; family Muridae; genus Arvicanthis; species Arvicanthis niloticus. The sequence continues at coordinate 6,418,909 of NC_133432.1, forward strand.
AAATAATCAGAATTTAAACATAATGCTATTTTCTTACAGGGATAAAAGGGGAGCCCTCCTCTTTTTTTTTTTTTTAGTAAAGTATTTTCTACTAAAATGTTCAAACATGCAATGTGAAAAAACCTTAAACTTTGAATACAGCAGCCAAATAGCCTGCTAATACACCAATGGGGTATTCTACCAGTAACACTGGGTATTTGTCAATGAAAATATTTCTCCCATCTTGTCTCACACAGACTATGGTTTATCTCATGTTTACCATGGAAACAATAGTACTGGAGCAAGGATCTGTCCTGTAGGCTTTTACCACTGGTTACAGAGCTATTTTCTAAGAAGTCACTGGGGAAGCCACACAGTATGCAGGAATAAGACTCTGTTGAGGTTACTTAGTTTCTTTTCCTTTCTGTTTGTCTGTCTGTCTATAAGACAAGGTCTCTGTTTGTCTTATAGTCCTGGTTGTCCTGAAACTCACCATGTTGGCTGCCTCTGACTCACAGAGCTCTACCTGCCTCTGCCTCCTAAGTACTAGAATGAAAGGTGGGCACCACTGTGTGCCCGGCTAAATGTCATTCATGAAGCCCTAGCATCAACTCTTGGTCCCAACTCTCAATTCACATTAAACAAAACAAAACAAAACAAAACAAAACAAAACAAACCACCTTCTTCAGGGCTGGGGAGATAGAGCAATCAATCAACAGGACCTGAGTTAGATCCTTAGAATACACATTAAAAAAAAGAAGAAGAAGAAAAGAAAAGAAAGAAAGAAAGAAAAACAAAAGAAAAAGAAAGGAGGGCAAGGCAGGCAGGTGGGATGGCTCGGTGACTAAGAGGACGTTTTGCTCTTGTCAAGGACCCAGGTTTGATTCCCAGCACCCATGTAACAGCTTACTGCTGTTTTCAACTCCAGTTTCAAGGGATCCCACACCTCCTGCAACCTCCAAGAGCACTGCACACACACACACACACACACACACGACATAAAGTCATACATGGCACGTGAAATACTCAAATATATGCACTAGATCTAAAAGATGTGCTGGGCTGGGCACCATAGCTCATCTTTGTAATTCCAGTGCTGGGGAGGTGGAGACAGCTGGATGCCTGCAGGCTTGATGGCCAGCCAACCCAGCCTACTTGCAAATTCCAGGTTAGTGAGAGACCCTGTTTTAAAACAACAAAAACCGAGGTGGGTGGTAACAGAAGGCTGTCCTCTGGCCTCCACAGACAACAGCTGTGTATGAGCACCACCCTACCCCAGGTCTTCATGTAATTTACGTATCTACAGACAGCACTGAGTGGCTCTCTAGATCCATGCTGAATCACTACCTATCAAGTACACTGGTTGTCACCATGCTTTTCATTAAATTCTCAAAAATATTTGCTAGGTTAATTAACCTTCTATTTAGATGACCTTGGAAAAGGTCAGGTCATTTCCCCAAGATGGTAAAACTGATTTTCCCCAAACAGCATTAATTTATATGCTTTGTAAAGAAAAGGGTCTCTCAAGTTATCCTACTGAATATCCTCCAGTATTCAGAAAGCTCTGAAGTCAGTTGACAAGAACGATTTACAGAAAACCAACGATGAAAAAGGAATGCTGGTAAGCAGGCGGGGAGAACTGATTGTTGAAATTAAAAATCCTGGTATTTGGTCATCGTCAACCGAGGTAGCCAAGGTATTTTGCAAGTCATTTGCTATTACTGATAAAGTAATAAAATAATCCTTACCTACAAAGCAATTAGTGGTAAGAGTAAAGTCCAAATGGCCACTACTGCTTTCTCTAGCTGCAGAGAAAAGGTGTGGCTGCGGCTCGTTTGCTCTCAGCACAGCGTGTGGTGAGCACGACTGGTGGAGAATGAGCACCAAGAGGAATCCTGTCTGTCACTGTCTGTCACTGGACTCCACTCCTGACTGTTGGGGATTCCGAGGGTGAACAAGAGCGACATGCCAGCAATCTGGCCTCTGTTTTCTAACGCCTTTAAAACCAGGGCCAAATGACTTGCCTGCTGCAGACTACACTTCTGGGGCAAGGGAGCACTCTGTGTCACACCAGCGTCTGTTCTGTTTTTCTGGTTTCTCCAAGGATGGAGACTTCCTAATGGATTTGTCTTGTGGAAATGAAACCAACGGCTTTGATGTTTACTCAACTGTTTTCTGAGAAAAAGGAAAGGCCACAGGACGAGACTATTAAAGCACACACAGTTGAGTAGAAACTTTTTTAAAGCTGATTTTTATTTTATGTGCATTGGTGTTTTGTCTGCATATGTGTCTGTGTGAGGGTGTCAGATCTTGGAGTTACAGACAGTTATGAGCTGCCATGTGGGTGCTGGGAATTGAACCTGACTCCTTTGTAAGAACACTCAGTGCTCTTAACCACTGAGCCTTCTCTCCAGCCCTACAAACTTTTTTTTTTTTTTTTTTTTAAAGTAGAAACATATTGGGTAAAACAGGCTACAAAGAATGTCTCTATGATTTTAAAAAAAAGTTGTTTCCACATGAACTTCTACTTCTCGGGAGTAACTAACAGATTAAATGCCATCTCCTCTTCTCAGCTATTAAATACAATGTGAAAACTCATTTCCTATTTTTCCAAGATGTTGGCAGGCAAGTCAGCCAATGGCTTCAAATACTTTCAGGTATAAAGTGCTGTTTCCCTGCTAAGAACTCTTCTGTTTACCTTATCTCTGCTTCTTTTCTGTCAGTCAACTTCTATGTCTATCTGGGACGCCATGCCAGAGACTATTAATGAACTGTAGTCTTGTAAGCCTGAAAAGTCGCAAGGAATCTTAGACAGAATTAAATTTTAGAGCCTCCAGATTAAGGTCCATTTAGATGCCAGGGTAAATGTTGCAAACCCTGAAGAATCATGTTCAAGTAAACTGCCATCTCCTATGTTAAAACACACTTTATAAATCAAAGCAAGTGTTCATCCAAAAGCTTAACACACCAGAGCAGAGTACAAACACACAAGCAAAGGCAACCATTCACAAACGCACGCAGCACCAACCAGCACCCAACATAGGTTACTAATGACCACAGCCAGGCAATGGTGTGCCAGGGCCGGAGGAAGACACAGCCCTTACGTAGAATGAGAAACACAGAAACGAGAGCCTGAGGATCAGATCTGATAAAGAAAACAGCAACAACACGGGAACACGTAAGTCAAAGGTTCAGTGACTGAAACTTCCTCAAGTCATGAATCATGGGTCATATCATCACACAATTTCCCATGGTGAATTTTATATATGACAGTTCTCTACAGTGAGACTTGCCAACGGTTCTGTCTAGGAAGTTAGCCATCGTTACTATATAAACCCAAAAGAATGGCTTGTGAGCAACATGAAATACATTTCCAGAGAAAATAAAGCCGCTGATTCCCAGCGCAAAGAAGCAGTGTACTGCTCTACAGCTTGTGCTACAGACTGCTCCACACAGCAGCAAACTTAATTAGAAACCAAATGTGGGGAGCGGATCCATGATCTCAGCACGAAGGAGGTGTAAGCAGAAGGAATAAAAGTTAAGATCAATGTCGGCGCCAAGGTGAGTTCCAGACAGCCGAGACTACAGGGGCCCTTGTTGTTTTAAAGTTGCATAAAGACTCTGTTAATGATGATGATGTTCAAGGAGATTCTGAAATCACCTTACATGGTTACGATTTCTGAATCATCAGTTTTACTGCTAGGAATTGATCCTCTCAGGAATTAAGTAGAAAGGTAGCCTGCGATTTACATACCCAGCAATCCCAAGGCCCATCCTACAGAAATATGTGTAAGTGCACAGGAAAATGTGTGTGTGTGTGTGTTTACACACACATGTTCAAGACTTGTTCACACTACAGCATAGTAGTAAATACCCAAAATGAAACCACTACCACAAGTAGATTAGATAAATTAAGATTCATTCAGTGCAATGTAATAAACCAAAGCAAATAAATTTATTCCATGCATTAATGTCAAAGAAACCACAAAAGAACTTGTATACTGTGATTCTACTTATGTAAAATTCCATATTAGGCAAACAAAATAACATCATTTGTGGGTACATACTTGGCAGGTAAGACTAAGTAGGAAAGCAAGGCAAGGAATGGTTACTATAAAGTCAGATGTGAGGGCCCTTGGGGGACAAAGAAGGCTGTGCTGATAGAGACAACTTCTCTAAGGCTGAGGCTGGTCTGTTCCTTCGTAGTTACACGGATGCTTGACGTAACTGTAGCATTTTGTCATGTGTATGTCATGTATGCCTACATTTTAGGTCCCTTCTCTGTGTTTCACAGTATTAACAAGGTTTTATTAAAAAGATTTTAGTGAAAAGGTATTCTTCAAGGTTTGTAGTAAGTCAGGATTTAAGGGGAAGGTTTCGGGGTCGGCCACCTTTGATGTGAAAGCTCAGAGACTGTATGGCGACCTGGGGTAATGCATTTAGCATTTCTGAGACTCATCCATTTCACTGTGAAGAAATAGGAGGTGACTTCATACCACACAGGACCAATATAGGAGCCAAGGAGAGGAAGCACGACACAGTACAGGGTACACGGGAGGCATGCAACACCTTTTCTGCTGGGAAGATGTTATGTTACCTAATCCTGTAGCAGTAGCACAGAGAGGACCCATCTGACACGAATTTCTTCTGCACAGCATAGTTATGCTAAGATCTGGGATCCACACAGGGCCAATGCAGTCAGGGAGACAGACAGTAATCTAAATAAATGTTGCCAAATGACACTGAGGTGCTGGATATGAGACAGAGGCCTGGAGAGAGCCAGCAGCTGTGCTGTGGACTGTCTGTGTTTCGGGAGCAGCCTCTAGGAGACAAGGGTGTGAGCCCTGCAGAGGTAAGGAAAACAACCAGCTGATGAGCTTCGGAGATCTTGAGCTCTAGACCAGAAGCCTTGACTTCCTTGTGAGCCCTCAAGCAGAGGGCTCAGCTAAGCCGCGCTGATCCTTGACCTTTTGCAAAGGTGAGATAATAAATAATAAAAAGTTTGCTGACCTACATCCCTTTGAAAGAATTGGTGAGTGAAGCCAAATTCTAATAATGGAGTCTCAGCATGTCTGGAAGATCTTACCTCACAAACGGGGTCAGAAAGTCCTGCCTGCCCAGTTCAGGAATCAGCTATACAGGTGTTTGTCCAAACTTAGTGCTCCACCTGAGAAAGAAGGACCTGTGCCAGACAGCGGCTCTCAAACCCTTTTGCATTAATTTTAGAATCAAAATCTGAGTTAAAAAGCATGTTCAGTCATGCTTTCCTGAGTTACTCTCAAATAACCTTGATTGCGTCTGCAGGCTCTAAGATCCATCTTCATTAAAAAACTGTCTTTTCGTAAAAACCAGTTTTTAGTTTGTCCTCTCCCCTGACAGTAGATCTCACTGACTACAGGTGCAACTCCCTCCATTTCATTCTTACAAATAAAGCATAATTCCCAATATCCCACAGCAAACACCGGTTCATTTCCTAACACCCGAGCCCAAGCTCTATAGCCCCAAACCACACCCAACAGTCAACATGTCAAAATGTTGTTGGTGATATACCATTTTTCGGAGAAATTTTCTTTCTTTCTTTCTTTTTTTTTTTTTTTTTGTTTTGAGACAGGGTTTCTCTGTGTAGCCCTGGCTGTCCTGGAACTCACTCTGTAGACCAGGCTGGCCCTGAACTCAGAAATCCACCTGCCTCTGCCTCCCAAGTGCTGGGATTAAAGGCGTGCGCCACCACTACCTGGCTTCAGAGAAATTTTCAAAAGCCAATCAATTCCCCATGTTGTCCAGCTTAGGGAAGATGAGGTATAAGCATGGAGGGCGTCATATCATCACAGCCCAGGGCTGATCTAAGACCAACTAGGGAGAAAGCCAGCTGCTTGTCATCTTGTATGCCGGGCATTAGGAGGGGAAATCTGCTGGGCAGAGATGACTAGCCCAAATGCATTAAACTTACACATGATCTCCAGCTAACACGAACAGCTAGGGGATAGAAGAGTGAGCCAGATGTCACTACGAGGAAGTGGCCGGCAAACACAAATCTGGAGCTGTCTGCAGGAAAACTGGCCCAGTTTTTCCAGTTTGCCATTAGAACAGAAAAAGAGTGAACTCGCATAACACCTGAGGGACCAGACATAACACAGAGTGAAGGACAGGAAGCTGGTTTGTAAGCCAACTAGAAAAGGCATCTTTTAAGGTCATTTGGAGGAAAGATGAATGAGATTTGAATTTCTATACATATAAAAAAAATCACTAAACTGTAAAGTGTGAATATCTGTTTTAAAACACATTAGTACACAGTATTAATACATAGCAGGTTTGTGCACCCTACTATGATTTTAAGGCCAGGCTTGGCAATATAACTTCAAGACTCAGAAGCTTCAGATAGGGAGATACTGAGTCTGAGGCTACAGGTTTGTTCCAGGCCAGCCTGGAATATACAGCAAGTCTCTTCAAAAACCGCTAATATTTTATATGGTTTTATCTTTAAAAAGGCACAGACATATTTATATGTGCCGAGAGGATCCCTAAATATTGACTACATTTTTCCCCCAGTGGTGATCTTCACCTAAAAGGTGGAAACATGACTATTTTTAAATTACATGACTTATATTTCTCGTTCACTTTTTCTCAATGCATGTATACCATTTTTGTAATAATAAAAAGTTAGTTTAAAAAAAAGAGAAAGAAAACAAAATCTCTGGAAGCATTATGTTATTGGAGCCAAGCAAATGATGAACTCAGAAAATGAAACACTCCCACTGGGTGCTAGAGCAGAGCTTATTGAGAGGGCCTTGGCAAACGGGAAAGTCTGGTCAGACAGAAACTGCCGATTCATCACATTGCCCGTCAGTCTGAAAGTGACAGAGCCGTGATGGCAACAGCTTGGCAAGGCCATGGCACACCTGAGACAACCCCCAAGCTTTACTTTAACCCCTTTCACATTCGCCGAGTGTGGTATGTCACATCTGTAACACATACTCAGGAGGCTGAAGAGGGAAAGTTAAGGCCAGCGCAGGCTACACAAAACCGAGGCAAATCTCCCTTTCAGTGACAGCCAGCTGTCCCTATTTCTGTCATCATAGAATCATTCCAAATCCATCATTACTAGGAAGAGGTAACAAACTGATTTTGGCCTCCTAAGACTCTTTCTCTTCCTGGCTTCTCAGAATGGAATGCTTCCCCTCTGAGAACGGAATGTGTACCACAGGTATGTGTGGGGGCCCCTGCCCACGCAATGGCCAGAGTGAAGGGAAGCTATGAATTTTGAGGCCATCAGGACAGCAGGCATGAACTTGTCTTTTTCAAATAGCACCGACTTTGACTACTTTCATAAACGTACAGATCCCTGTCTCCCCTCTCATATCCAACAGACGTTTAATAAGCATGTATTATGTGGCTGGAACACACTGTGAAACTTACAAACAACAGGAAACTGTAAATTGAACTCTAATGAAATACACCCTGAGTGTTGAGACACCAGATTTTAGTTTTAAAAAAGCCAACTTGGGTAGGATGCCTTCAATTTACACTGAAATGTATAAAAATCAGATGGAGTTGAGGATGACTGTATATAAATGGGCAGGTATATGATAAAATGAAATGATAGAAAAGAATGACAGACTATCTATAAACAAAAGACTTTTTTTTTTTTTTTTTTTGACACAAGACTCTGTGTTCTTGTGGTGTTCTCTGAATAAGTCTTTTTCATTTACTGTGTTTTTCTGTTTTGGTTGTTGAGACAGATTCTAGGCAGGGTTGATCTCAAACTCCTGATTCTCCTGCTTCAGCCTTCTAAGTACTAGGATTATTCAAATGTGCAACACCAACACCAGGTTTGAGCATTTTTGGAATAAAATCCTAGGAGAAAGTAAGATAGATCCTTTCTAGTTGGGTTTACACATCTGCATCCTGCTTCTTACCCTGCACTGTGTCTGGCTTCTTACATACTAAGTTCCATCCTTTTTATATCAGTGGCATGTTGAAACCTGGGCCAGCTCCAGTTTCTGAACTTGCCTGATTGCTTCCTCATGATGCCTTCTTGCCTTCTTGCCTGTAGCTGTAACCCCTCCTTAGTCAAAACCAAAACAGGTTTTAAATTCAGGCTTCGAAATGTGATTTATAAGAGAAATTTGAAATATAGTCAAGCCCAAAGATTGTGAAACTCTCAGACCAACACAAGCCTAGAGATAACTGTGACATCTGTTACATCTAGACCATTTGAAGAGTTCACTTGCTCTGGGACGCAGTGAAGACAGAAAAACTTGGGAGGAAGTAAGAGAAGCGTCTCCTTCTGTAAAAGAAGCCTTCAGTGTAACGGAGATGAGCTTGAGTTCTGGACTTGGAGGCTGAAGCTCAAGGCTCAGACCCGGCAGCTTTACAACATGGGAGTCATGCCATGAGACTTTGGGCAAGGGGCTCATCTTTTGTGAGAGAGCAGTGTTTACTCTTCTACCTCAGAGTCCTGCAAGCCTTAGAGCACAAAACCCCTGTGAGGATCCTCCTCCCGTTCCACATCCCAGGATCCCTTCAGAAAGTACAAGCAGGGGTCCATCAGCTCCTCTCTTGGTGGCTCTCCCCCCCCTTTAAGAGAGGTCTGAGCTTCCCTCTGCTGTGCCAGCATTAACAACAACCTATACCCCCCCCTTCCTGTTTCTAGTTCTGTTCACTTGGCATTTAGCTATGATTCCAGGACTGTGTTCTGTTCCCGTTGTTCAAGAAATACAGCTAATAATACAATATTGTTTATTTGAAATTTTCTAAGAGGGTAGATTTTAAGTATTCTGTTCTAACACCCTCAACACAAATAGTAGCTAAATGTGATGATGAATGTGATAATTAATTTGATGGCGGTAATCATTTTGTGCACATATTAATTCAGTTTTTATTTCTCAATTATTTTCCATATAGTTTGGGAAAAAACTCAGATTAGTGGGTATTGGCAACAACAACAAAATAACTCTGGGGTAATAAAGAAAACACTGGCTTATAAAGGTTCTTTGTAAACTAGTAATATGCACTTCGAATCTCCAAGAGAGAGGCAGAATATTAAATGTTTCCTGGATTCATTCAACCATAGAACCTCTTTTATTCTGAGACAATCACTTTCAACTGATGCTAATAAAGGGCACGCTTTGAAAAGAGGTGCAATAAACACTTGAACATTCTAAAAAGACCCATCTTTTTATGCATAATTCATTGATAGAAAGCAAGTTAAAATGAAAAAGAACATTTGGTTTTAATAATCACAGTCAGTCTGTGTTCTATAGAATGAAACCAAAGGAGCTTGTCCAACCTACTGAAGTTAAAATAGGGTGCTAACCCTCAGGAAAATTTATAGCTATGCAATCCCCAGCACACAACAGAACAATGCCCTGGGCTTCGTGGTACGTTCTGTGTGTACCCACAGTGATCTGCTCTCATTTTTATTTTGTTTTGAGATGAGATGTCATGTGGCCCAAGCTAGTCCCCAACTTGCTACATAACCATGGATGACTCTTAGTAACTTTTCTATTGCTGTGACAGAATTTCACAACCGAGACAACTTATAATTCGGCTTCCTGTTTCAGAGGGTCAGAGCTCTTGATGGCGGAGCTAGGGGACAGCTGAAGGCTTGATCCACATCCGTGAGACAGAGAGTCTTTTGAAATGTCACACCCACCTCAGTGGCACAGCTCCTACATCAAGACCACACCCCTAATCTTCCCTAAGCAGCTGCCCCAACCGCAGCCCAAGGTCGCAAAGACAGGAGCCTATGGGGACCATTCTCACTCAAAACACCACTGCCCCAACTCCTCCTCCTCCTGGCTCCAGCACCTAAGATCTGGGATTATGGGCATATGCTGCTTGTGGTGGGGATCTTAATACTATATCCTGGTATCATTCAGAGGGGGTAAAAACAGAGAGGAGGGAGGAGAGAAGGGAAGAAGAAAGAAAAAGATTGAAACCTGCTCCTAGGGTTCTCACTATCGATGGCATTTCACTGCCTGCAGGTCCCCTGAAGACCGATCAGGGAGAAAAAGTCTGAACTGTCATGTTCTGACTGATGGCAGCTTACCTACCCTGCTTTGACCTGTTACTATACTGAAGGCTGCTCTTTTCAGCTGTCCTTCAAGCCTATTCCACTGCTTACACTGCATTTGCTCTAACTAAGGAAGCATCTTTAGCCAAGTACCAAGGTGCTACTATGCTTGTCTCTGGGTTTTTACAACATTGGATGACTTTGACCACGAATCTCATACAACAAAAACGAAAGGCTGTGGCATTAAAATGATGTCTAGCATCATTTAATTAATTACTGAGCACTGATGTTATAAATCCACACATTAATCATTTAACTAGGACATCAGCCACATTGAAATTTTGTTCTGCTTTCTCAGTCATCACATTTTGTAATTTCTGAGTCCAGGAAGCTCTAACTGGCACTGCAGATGTAGAGTCTTCAATACAGTGTCTCCCTCCAGTCCTGAGGCTTTAACAGCATGATGAGGGCAGTGTATACAACTGCACCCACTGTCTGAAGTCACAGGGCTTAAGGACAGTGTGCAGTTCTAACATCCCAGACAGGTACGAGTTCCTGTCTTTTGTTTCGTGATCTCTATTTCTTCAGATGAGTCAAGTATGCGATTTCAAACTCCCCAAATGGCAACAAACACAGTTATCAATCAACAGGTTCTAAATAAACCAAGATTCATCTAGCACCATTTCCTGGAGCCAGAATGCTTCCGAGAGAGTGAGCGGTGGGTGCAATGGCCCTGACTTTAACGAGGTTCGTTTGCTTTCATTTCATACGACCTTCCCCCACGCTGACTGAGCCACGGAGGTAAAGGAAAGGCTTGTCTGAGAGGGCCCAGTGATGTGGCAGAAGTCTAACCAGAAACTGAAGGCAAGTCTACTTTGCTCCTTACTGAGGAAGGAACAGAGATACTTTAGTCTCAGCTGCTGATACTAAATTAGGGGAGAACAGCTGCCTCCAATTCCAGGTCCACATTAGAATAGTAACACTCATCCTTGGATACACTTACTAATCAACTGGTTTAGAACACCCTGGTGCCTGGGTCTTCTCCCAGGGGAGACCTCTGGCCTCTCTCTCAGGGGAACCCAGGTATCACCATGTGTTTGTCCGACAGCTGCCCAGGTGCTGCTGAGCAGCCAGGGATGAGGCTATGAACACGAGACTAACATTCACCGAATGACTTTGATAAGACAGGGATTAGGAAGAATACGGTTCCTTTCTTGTCCCCTTCCCCAAAATGACACAAAAGGAACAAACAATAATCTGAAGTCTGTAAGAGTTAGGCATGGAAACAGATGTCTGCAATTATCCGTAGTCTCCATTGCAAAGAAGACTATTAACCTAACTCCAGTGAACTGGAATGCATGCCCCTAAGGCTTCTCAGCCCATGCATTTTCTAGTAAATTACACCACTACTTACCCCAGCTGCTGTTAACTGAGCAACTATGACAGGGTCAAAGTTTGACATTTTCATTTAGTCGTCACATGACTTTACAGGTAGGTCTCTGTCTTACAGACAGCGCATACACAGACAACAGGGGTGGAGATTTCCTCAGTGACACAGTGCTTGCCTCACCTGCACAAGGCCCAGGCTCCATCTCCAAGCTCATGTTCTTACTGCTTTTGGCTGTTTGGCTTTGAGACAGACTGTCATGAAGTCCTGGCTGCCAGGAACTTGTAGTGATCCCCCTGCCTCTGCCCCCTCAAATCTGGCACCACAGGCACACTCCACTATACCCAGAGAGCTTGCATGCTTCCAGTGTGCCCAATTTATGAATTCTATTTGTTTATTTGTTCTTTAGGTATGAGCGCTCTGTCTGCATGTATGACTGCATGCCAAAAGAGAGCACCAGAGTCTACTGCACATGGTTTGTGAGCCAGTGGTTCCTGGAGACTGAACTTGAGACTTCTGGAGGAGCAGCCAGTGCTCTTGACAGCCGAGCCATCTCTAGCCCCAGTGCGTCCAATTTATAAGTCCTGGATCCTCTGGGATAAGTAGTTGCTATGGGTACTCACAAAGTACTGGGAACCAACCTAGTCCCTGGTGAAGGAATTTGGCACGAGTGTGTACAAAAGAAAACAAATCTTAATTCTGTGGAATGCAAACATTTTAGTAAACGGTCACATGTGGTACATACTTGAACCACAAAACTATGCAACACACGTTCACCTTAAAGTCTAGTTCTGATACACACTAAACTTTCAGAAAGACATTCAGCCCCCTATAGGAAGTGCCCTGAGAATACATCCTGACCACACAGAATCAAGGGGTAAAGTAAACACACTAGATAGAATGTGCAAGCAAGATACTTGAGTACTGTTGACTACTAGAAGGAGGGATTAAAACTGGAGGAAGAAATACTGCAGAGTCTGTGTAACCCTGGTACATGGAAGGCTGAGCCTGGGGAATGCCGAGTTCAAGACCAACCTGGGCTACATGGTGAGTTCCAGGTCTGCCCAGACTATCAAAAGACCCTGTCTCAAATACAAAAACACACAAGCAAACAAAAACCAAGGCTTCATGAAGGAAGTGGCAACTGAGCTTGTCCTTACAGGCCTAGGGAAATTACAACAAGTGGCAATGGGAGGGGGCAGTGCCAGATGGAAAGTACCAGCCTTCACAGGAAAGAGGCTCACCTGGTTGACACGTAGGCACAAATACACTGCTGAGAAAAGACAGAGTTGGAAATGAATGCCAAGTCCAGATGGCACAGGGCCTTCCTGGTTATGCAAAGGGGACCTCCCTCCTGGCACTAGATCTGCTCTTCAGAGGTTCCAGAAAGGTTTTCCACAGTAGGAAAAGGCAAAGGGCAGAACGTCAGGATGGAGAGGAGGGAAAGGATGGGCAGACTCTTCAATTCTTTAGTTCTCATGGGAGGGGAGGTTCACCCAGAATCAGCATCCCTGTCTTCTTCAGGGTTTCTGCTTTCCCACTTTCTGACTTTGAGGGTTATTTCCTCTCCCACTTACAGTTAAAAGTGTATGCACATGTGTGCCTGCATGCAAGGCGGGGGGGGGGGGGAGGGGGGGAAGACACACTGAGACTGAACAGACAATGAGGGAGCCCACATGGGTTTGCCTGGTCCCTCTGCATATGTTATGATTGTGTAGCTTGGTCTTCTTGTAGGATCTTAACAGCAGGGGTGGGGACTGTCTGTGACTGTTGTCCGCTTTGGGACACTTTCCTCCTCCTGTTTGGTTGGCTCATCCAGCCTTAATGAGGGCTGTGCCTAGTCTTACTGCAACTTGCTATGTCATGTTTAGTTGATACCCCTAGGAGCCTGTCCTTTTCTGAAGGGAAAGGAGGAGTGGAGGATCTGGGAGAGAGAGGAAATTAGGGTGAGGGACTGGGAGGAGAGGAGAAGGGAAACTTTGGTTGTTGGGGATGTAATATATGAGACAAGAATTTAAAAAAAATGTGTGTGACTGTGTCTGTGTGTCTGTCTGTTTTTCAAACAAAAAGGATTCTATTTGGTAAATAAATTCCTTCTTTAAGAAAGTAACATCCCATGAAAAGAACGTGTTTTTAATTAAAATCTTGCCAGTTTGGAGACAGGATGATAATTTCAAAGACTGGCTGCTATTTTATGCTGTGTTTAATTTCAGTTTGGTTTTGAGGAATAAATCAAATATTTCTCAGAATAAGTCAAAATAAATGAACTCTGGGGTGACTTGACTCTTAACGCTCTCTGAAGAGCGTTCATCAGGACGCTCCTCTTCAGTACCACGGGTCTGTCTGTCAGCCTTTACCAAACAGACTGCAAACTACACCACCTTTGGCTTAGCAGAATCATCTTTATCACAAAGAGGGTTAGCCTGGCTTCTCACCAAAGTTTGTTTTGTTTTGTCTTTAAATAGTACTTGTCCTAGCCACAGCTCACAGATCTCTGACTTTAGATGAGTCCCATCTTCTGACACCTTAGTGGTTGCTTTAAGTGTGAGCTCAAAAAGGGTCAGATTAGGTATCATGTGTTAACATCACTTTATCCACGGTAATTCCTAGGGGTTCTACCTTGATACAAAGCTTTTCCCCCACAACTTTTAAAAAACACCTGGGAGGAGGAACATATTCGACAGCACAAGTGTAGAGATCAGAAGACAATTAGCAGAAGTCAGTTCCCTCCTTTTACCACATGGTTTCTGAGATTAGAACTTGGGTCATCAGGCTTGGTGGCCTGCACCTTAACCTGCTGGGACATCTTACCAGACAGACCATCTTGAAATCTTAAGTCAAAATAGCAGTCTTCAGAGCAAATCAATAAGCTTTTTTTTGAAATTTCTGCCTACTAGGTGTATGTATGGCACCAAACACCACTTGGGAGTAGCAGCTCACACCTGTGACACCAGCTCTTTGATACAGAGGTCTCTGAGTTTAAGCCCAGCCTGGTCTACACAGTGAGTTTCAGGCCAGCTAGGGCTACACCATGAAAGCCCTTTCTTCTCACAGTGTGGGGTGAAAAACTAACCACAAGCTCAAACAAAAATCCCCAAAGCAAGCTTCCAGTTAGACACAGTGTCTGCCTTCAGGTACCCACAACCTTGCTTGAAAACAAACATAATCACAAACAGCAAGTAAGATTCTGAACGCAGGCTTTACTGTTTCAATGATCTGATAGAAGGGGCTGGAAAGATGGCTCAGAGGTCAAGAGCCTTTACTCTTGTGGAGGCCCTAGATTCAGTTCCTGACACTACCAACACAGTTCAGGACTCCCTACAGCGCAGAGTCGAGGGATTCTGACATACTGGCATGTGGTTATGCACACACATGGCGTACATACACTTACACGGACAAACATGCATACACATAACAAATTTATAAAAATAACTTTATAGAAAGTATCCCCAATTTCCCCTACCTCTAAGGTAATGTCAAGGATAATGGTTCTGCTTCACACTCAGCCTAAGCACAGGAGGTGCAAAGTTGGGTTGTGTGGATCATGGGCTGGACCACAACAGCAGCTAGCACTCACATTATCATGTTAGTTTTGTCTCTGAATCATACAATGCAGTTCAGGTTTTAAGTGACGGATTCTGTCAAGCATTCAGCTAATGTATCATTTCTTAAATTCAGATAATATTACAACATACAGAACCTGTATCAGCCAATGTTAATTTTGTAAATGGAAGACCTTACGCTAAAACATCTCTGACATCACAATGACATGTTTTTGCATTCTGAGCCTTATCAGAACAGTGTCATAGAAAGAGAAATCACTGGTATCCATAGCAACATCAGCAGATTGGGACAATGTAAAAAGCTGTAACCTAGCAACTGATGACTAGAAGTGTGTAGGGGGAATTCTCCCGATTCTGAACATGCAGCCAAGAATGCAACTAATCACATAGGGCAACGTGGGACTGACGTACTTGTAGGAAGCTGGAGAAGGGCACCCTCATGCAACCCTGGTTCTTGTGCAACCCTGGCTCTACGATGCCTCGTTTTAACCGGGAAAAGCACGGAAAGACTCCACTCCTGATACCGCTAGTGGTACGCAGGGAAAGTACCTTATGTATTTTATTTTACTCACAATGGAAAATCAATGTTGTCAGGCTACCTACTGAAAAAGCTGTCACCGTTCCAAAGGAGGAATATTTTCTACATGCAAAGAAGGAAGCATTACAAGGCCCTACCTGACCCCCGGATTCACAATGTACCACATCCTGTGAGTTTTCCCCAAGAACTTTCTTTCTCATAGAGATCACACACATAGATGAGAGGTTCAGAGAGGAGGGAGCCAGCCAGCTCAGCTCCTCATTTGACTAACACAGAAACTGAGATCAGAGTCACTCAGAATCAGAACAGTGCACATAGGTTAAAAACCCAGTTCTTCTCTTTCCCAAGTCAGTACTTTCCTGTAAAATACAGTGTTATTTTCCCTTTAGGTTAAACAGAATACTTTATCAAAATGAGAAATAAATTTCCATTATATGAAGCCACTGACATCAGTGTTTGGGAGCTGGAGAGATGGCTTAGCAGTTAAGAGCACTGGTTGCTCTTCCAGAAAATCTGGGTTCAACGCCCAGCACTTGCTTGGCAGCTCACAACTGTCTATAAATCTGGTTCCAGGACATCTAACATTCTCACAGACATGAATGCAGGCAAAACCATCAATGTGCATTAAAACCAAATAAACTGTTGGGGAGAAAGCATGAAAAAAAGAGAAGAAAACTGTGTATCTGTCCTAGCAGTCATTGTACTTAACACGCCCATGAATGGATTTACCTTTATCATAAAGCAATCTAAAAAACACCCTAGGCAGGGGTGGAGGGTTAGGTTGGTGTAAGGATCAATTTCAAAACAATTTCTCTCATTATCATAGATATTATCTGATGTAAAAAGACCAAGTTTCCCTTTGTGGGATAAAATGGTAAACAAAACAAAACAAACAAACAAACAAACAAAAACAAAACAAAACAAAAACACCACAGGGTTGAGTTTTAGCTCAGTGGTAGAGAATTTGCCTAGCAAGCACAAGGCCCTGGGTTAGAGTTAGGGTTAGCTCAGATCTGAAGGGGGGCGGGGGACACAAAATAACGATGACAACAACAAACCCCACAACATAACACAGCCAAAACAAATCCTGCAATCCTGTTAGACCTATTGGTGCGTGGAACACCATCTAACTAGACGAGAAGAGTCATAGCCAGTTAACTCCAGAAAACTCCAAGTCCAGGATCCTCTCTGCGGACACTGAGGACTGTCTGTCTGTCTCTCCAGCCCTCCTTCTCCCAGGCACAGAACTGGCCTGTGCATCCCAGCTCCCATAGGAACTAAATGTGTTCCCTGTTCCTGAGCTCTGAACATCCAAGCAATAAAAGCAAGATGCCTATTTCCATGTATGGTCCAGAGAAATCTTCTAGGCTTTCCCCCTCTGCTGTGTATTTGAGAACAACCTACGGAGAACATGGTTACAAGACAGAAGGAGATGTCTAGAAGGTTGGATCCTTACCTGAACTGTGTGCTGTACCCCAGAGGATGCCTGACAGACTCAGGGTTTATATGGTGCATCGATGCCAGCATTAACTGACGAAGCTGTGACTAGAGTGACTTGTCTGCACATACTAAGTACAATCCCTGCCTTTTCCCCCTTAATTGCTATTATTTATCCCCCAAAGAGGTGGCTTATTTTACCTGTGTAGTCAACAGTCCCACTGGAAGAGCAAAGGGCTGGGACCACAGACGTCTCCAAGTCATTTAGCTTTCCTGAGGATGCTTCCTTTACTAGTAATGGGTCAGTGACTCACAAGCCATGTTTCTCTATAATTATCAGCTGAAAAAAAACTATCTATTTCTCCCAATAAAAGCTATTACATAGAACCTCAATATATAAAAGAGAAAAATGCTCAGGGTGAAACTGAAACGTGGGAGAAGAGCATCAGATGCCTTCAGGTACCCTCACCATGCTTACTGAGCACTCTTGGCGATCAGGGGCTCCTGAGAAGCTCTAATTTAAGCAATGGTTTTCTTAATTACGTGGTGGAAAGTAGAGTAAATCTGATGAGATGTTCCAACAAACAGAACAGGTAAAGCAATCTTACACGAATGCAAAATAATTCAAAATTAAAACACATTTAAATGTATAATTGCAATGAAAACAGGTCTTTTAACAATAATTTAAAATCTAAGGATAAGAACAGTGGCAGTCTCAGTAGTGATCCTTGTGGATTTAACTTTGATTTAGAATACTTAATGCAATTTAAATAAGTAGCTACAGATGCAACTGGTTTTTCCACAGCCTACCTACAAAATTCTCCCTAGTTAACAGAGATGGTGAGAACGGCTGCCGGCCAGTGTCTCTCTACAGGTGACTTAAAGAGAAACAGCAAAGACAGGATCCGTATGTCAAAAAATTACCTGCTTTTCTAATGATTGTATCTATTCACCAAAGACACTGTTTTATCTTCCAACGTGGCAAGTATCTTATGACTGGAACCAATGGCCTAGTGGCACAGATAACAAAATAGCACATAGTTTGCTATCAATGTCACTTAGTCTCCTCTGCCGGCAAACCTGCTGCCACTTAAACCCAGATGCCAGGTGCAAAAGGTTGTAGGCTCCACCTCTCAGCGCCCAGGCAGGCACTTAACTAGTTTCACCTTTCCATGACAAGAGACAAGGAAATCCACATTTCAATTTCAATAAGGTAAAACGATAGTTTATCAGGGAAAATCTAGCAACACTGTGCTCCTTCAGTACAAAAATCATCTGACCCTTGAGCCACACAAACTCCAAATCTTAGGCTTCATATACTAGAACCTAGGCTCTCTCTTTTTCTGAGAAATAACAAAGTTAGAGCTATAAACAGCTATATTCAATAAAACCAACTTGGAATCCTCAGATCAGGCATGACTCTCCCAATGTAAATAGTTAAGAACAGACTCCCACAGTTAAGCCAACACTTACCAAAAGAAACACCCATGGACTGAAAGAATCCACAATTACCACCCCATGCTTAACTAATTAGCAACAGCATTCATCAGAAATGCTGGGACTGACTTCAGAGATGAG
Source organism: Arvicanthis niloticus (assembly GCF_011762505.2). NCBI lineage: Eukaryota > Metazoa > Chordata > Mammalia > Rodentia > Muridae > Arvicanthis > Arvicanthis niloticus. The sequence continues at coordinate 6,437,406 of NC_133432.1, forward strand.
CCTGCTTTGTGCAAACCTGTTCTCGATTAGCTGATGTGACCAACACTTTCCAATCCTTTTAGAACATCTGTGATACGATAGACAGAAATTGTTAAAATCAAACCTGAGACCTTTGCCTCAGAGTCTCTGAAGCCAAGGCAATACAAAACAGTATTCATCAACAAGGATCACCGGAAATGTCAAAGAACTCAGTAAAGGTAGAGATACACATGAAGAGGTGATTTCTTACTGACTCTCCGTCCCTGAAGAGATATCAAAGCCAATTTCAAACCAGCTGTTAACTGGGGAGCAATGTGAGGCTTTAAGTGTCAAAAAACCAGGCCATCCTCAGATCCTATAGAAAACCCACACACAGTTCTTCCATCCAGGTGGGATCAGAGCAGAGGCATTCAAAAGAAAAGTCCCCTTTGAAATTTAAATTACTGCTATTTGGATTTACTTAGTGTGGGTGCTGCATTAAGTACTGGTAGAACCTGGGCTCCAGGCATGCTAGGCAAACACTTCATCTCTGCTGCAACCCTAACCTAGTAAGTTTGTCTAAGTTCTTACATGGAGGGTGACTGAAAGCTGGCTGCAAACTGTCACGTCTTTTCCTACACCACAAAACAAAACAAAACAAAAACCTGCTAATGCAACAGGTGTTTGTTGTTGTTACTTGTCTTAAAACAGGGTTTCACTGTGGCTGTCCTGGAACTGACAGATCCACCCGCCTTCTGAGTGCTGGGATTAAAGGCAAATAACACACTCCAGGCCAGAAAGAACTGACGTCTGCTCAGCACTGACAATGATTCTAACGAGCAGCTGCTGCTCACTGTAAAATGTTCCAAGAACAAGGCCGGCTACGTATCACCTGACACAGACTGACTCCTACCACAACCACTGTGTTGAAGACTGAAGTCCTGAAAAGGGGACCTGGTAAAGACTTGTTTCAGGGAATGTACCAGAAGCTGCTAACCTCAAATCAACTGTTCATTTTTCAGAGAGAACACAAGTCTTTTCAGGAAAGATTGGTTTTGGCTCGTGTGCCAAGTGCATGTTTTCTGTAGGAGTGAGACAGGAAAGCTGACCAAGGGCGGCCTCTCCCAACAGGCCAGAAACAGACAAAGCATCTGCTTGGTCAGCTTCCTCCTAGACACCTCACATCTCTGACAGCACCTCACAAGAGTAGTTGCTCTCTGTAGGGGTGGGGTGGGGGGGATTAGGGCAATCCTGTAAGAGTAGGTGAAGCAGTAAGGACCGAACATGCTGGAGTCCTCTGAGCAGACTGCGGCTTACTCTTAGTCTGCTGGGATAAAACACTAGCACCGAAAGTAACGGGGAGGGAAGGATTTATTTAGCTTACAGTTGTACTCCATCATGAAGGGAAGTCAGGGCAGCAACTCAAGTCAGGAACTGAAGAGAAGACCATGGGAGAACACTACTTACTTACTGGCTTGCTCAGGTTGTTTTGTACAACTCAGGAGCCATCTGCCTAGGGATAGCACCACCCACAGTGGGCTGGCCTCTCCCATGTCAATCTTGATTAATCAAGACTGCCTATAGATCACTTTTACATCGACCCTGGGTTTAATCCCTTTAAATACATAAAAATAAAAATCTATAAAACTTGAGAAACTTGAAGCCACCCCACCCTTGCTAGTTTCAACACAATGCACTAACACCCTTCAGGTGCTGAGACCTCTCAGACACAGATTTCACACCGTCCGGCTTCATTCCTCTGCCTATCTGTCATCATGGTCCCTCCAGTCCAAAAGGAAGCCTTTGACCCACCTGACTACCTCAGTGAGCCCACAGTGATGGCCTCTTTTGGCTTCATGCAGCCTATGGAACAGCTCTTTTGTATACTGTCCCAAATACAGCTGTGAACTTTGGCACAGTTAGATCTGCTCACAGAGCAACTAGGTGCATGACGGGTCCTGGTGTGAGAAATTGGGGAGGTGCCTGTATGGTTCCAGTGAGAAGAAACAAACAACTTACAGGGTGTGCCCTGTGAAAACGAGACTGCAGCTCAAACGCAGAGCAAATGAGAAGGACAAACGTTAAGGTGAATTCTCGGGAGTTTTACTTGAGGAAGAAGCCATCAGGGTTGCACAGGAAGGAACTGCACCACCTCAGTGAGGCAGCTGCCCCCAGGTCACTTCTGCTGCTGCCTCCTCCAAACCACAGACCACTGTGGTCTGTAAGAATGGTGAACACAGTCTAGAGCTGGGGTGTTCTGTGGTCCACAGTACATGCTCCAGAGAGGATGGAAGACAGCACATATCCAAACCAAAACAAAGGCCAAGTCTCCCATAGGACAAAAACATTTTGGTGAAAAGCTAGAATGTTCATTTCCCACATCTGCCAGCAATATGAGAAGGCTACAAGCACTCACCCAGTGAGCGACTGACCTGCAGAACAGAGGCACACCACTGTTCAACTGAGGGCCTGCGGCCGCAGCCAGCACCACAGTTCACAGCAGCTTTAGGTATTTCACAATCCCCCGAGTACTTAGGAAGACCGCACTATCTTTTTTTGCTTGTTTGTTTTTGTTTTTTGTTTTTGTTTTATTGAGACAGAGTTTCTCTGTGTAGCCCTGGCTGTCCTGGAACTCACTCTGTAGACCAGGCTGGCCCTGAACTCAGAAATCCGCCTGCCTCTGCCTCCCAAGTGCTGGGATTAAAGGCATGTGCCACCACTATCTCCAACGGTTTACTGGCCCAAGTACTGACATCCATGGTTCCTCTGACCACTGGGTTTCAAATATAATTGTGTGAATATGAAATGGCTCACAAGAGTCATAGTCTATGCATAGGGGTTAGTCTTCAGAAAAGTACAGATCTAAACATGCCATTTATAACCTATTTAAAATTATTTAACAGCAACCAACAACCTTTTATTGACTGCCCATCCTGATGGATACTTGTTTACACAACAGCAAAGTAAACAGAGTCCTGTTTTCAAAGGCAGCCATCCAAGAACACTCTTCCTCTGGCTCTTCTGTGGATGCTGCCACTTTCCTCAGATGTCCTCTCAGATATAACCTCTGACTGAACTAGAGACTGATTTAAACAAGACCCCACCACCAAAAAGAACCCATTCACTTTAACTCAGGAGTATAGAATGTAGGTAAGTCTTTAGACAACTGAGACTGGTGGACTTCGAACTTTCCCAAGGGGTAACGTATTCTAGGTATCTCTCCACTGGACACTAGTTCCTTAGTTGTGTAGTGTTAGAGGTTTGAGTCTTTATAGTGTACGAATGTGTTAGAAAGAGAATGGAACCCTCCAGGAAAATGGCATTACCAAGACTATCTCCCTCAGACAGCACCAACTAGGATCCAGTAAGTGTGTTATTGGCAAAAACAAAAGTACCCCAAAATGTTATTATGGGTTGGATTGTGTCCTCTTTTAATGTCCAAACACCATTTTGTCAGAATGTCAACTTATTTGGAGACAAGGCCTTTACAAATGTAGACAAATTAAATTTTACTTTATGCATACACATTTGTCTGAGTTCCCATGCATATGAACCACTTGTATGTATGGTACAAGCGGAGGCCATAAGAGGGCACCAGATGTCCTGGGACTGCAGTTGTGGATGATTGTGAGAAGCCATACAGCTGCTAGGAATCAAACCTGGGTCCTGTTTGAGAGCAGCAAGTGCTCTTAACGCTGAACCATCTCTCCAGCCCCTTTATAAATGTAAAAAAACTAAAATGGGATCCTAAGTCAATATAACTGGTAATCTTATGTAAGGAGAGTAGATCTCAAAACAGAGATGGGCTGGGCATAACACTGAATGCCTTTAAACCCAGCACACAAGAAACAGAGGCAGATAAAGGATCTCTGTGAGTTCAAAGCCAGCCTGGTCCATATGGTGAGTTCCAGGACAGCCAGAGCTAGCTACACAATAAGACCCTGTCTCAAAAATGAAACAAAACAACAACAACAGAGACAGAGGGAAGACAAATACCAAAAGGCACAAGGAGGCACCCTCTATCAGCCAAAAAGACAGGACTGAAAGAGACCCCCTTGTCAGAAGGAACTAACTGACCCTGGCCACTCTGTGCACTTCAGCCTCCAGCACTGGGAGCCAATGGGTCTGTGAAATGACGCTATGTCAGCCTCAGCAAACAAGTTAGATTTCTACAAACTTCTAAAATTTTAAAAAGTTGGGTGTGGCTGCATACACATTTAACATCAACATTCCTTTGGAGGCAAAAGCAGGTGGATTTCTGTGATTTCAAGACAAGCCTGGTCTACAGAGAAGGAACCTGTCTTAAAAACAAAACAGAAAACCCTCCTCCATTTTGTTTTCAACTTTTAGTTGGCAAAAAGAAAAAAAAAAATTCTTATAAATTTATTCCAGGTAGATTAAATCCAAACATTAAAATGTGTTTATGTTTTTATTAGAATATGGAGAGGGCAGCTTTATACTAGGGAATAAAATTAATCAAAACACAAAAGAAAAACTGTTTAGGGAATGATAGTTAGTTATATTTGACTCTACATACCTGGTGCTGGCTGGCTGGCTCAGCAGTTAAAGGCATATTCTGTTATCCAGAGGACACGAGTTCAATTCCTAGCTTCCACGCTGGGCGAGTGACATCCATCTCTCCCCAGGCACTGAACTCTCATGCACACGACCACACACATACACAGGTGACTAAAATAAAATCTGTTTTTAAAAGTCTACATAATTCTTTTTAGCACAAGACCCCTTTCAAAGAAAACTATCAGAACATCAAAAGTTAAAAACAAAGACAAACAAAAACCAGTCTTATTTGCCAACAGAGTGTGTAAGGAAAGCAAACAAGTAATCAACAAGAAAGACAGAGTAAAAGATGTCCAACCTCACAAGTAATTCATGAAATGCAGTTAAAACAATGACATTTTCATCCCGCACACAGGGGATTGTGGGAATATTTAAAATCTGATGACGATGAAGAGTCAGGTGCAGACAGAACCATATGCCCTGACTCCCACACACTGCTCATCTGTAAGAATGCAAATCTGTACCTAGGCTTTCAAGAATTTGGCAATATCGAACAAAGCTGAGACGGGTCTACATTCAGATGCAGTAACTCCTGTTAATAGATTCATCCACAGAGAAGTTAAAATATATGTGCATATGAAGAAAAGATGCAGAAATATTCACAACAGAAAACTGTAATAGTGGGAAAACTAGAAGTTAAATCTCACCAATAAAATACACATATTTTACTGTATCTGCATAATGAATACTAAATAACAGTTAATATAAATGAACTGAAGCTATATTATCAATCTGTGTAAAACTCAAGAACACAGTTTGAATCCAGAAAGGTGTTGCAAATCATTTTACATTATGCTTCCATTTGTCAAATGTCTAAAATATGGAAAAATTATACACTCTTAACAGGTGTGTACGTAAACATATAATGACATGTTTATACATACGAATACATTAACATCCATGTATGTGTATATACAAAATTGATTAAAAAGCTGATACTAAAAAAGCAGATAGCAGTGAGAGATAGATGTAAAAATAGTATTTTAACCTTCTAAAACCTTCTTTGACACACAAACATGTTTTCTTTGTATTTAAAACAGGCACAGATGTGAGAGGCCCTGGGATCTAACTTCAGTACTACAAAAGAAACATATACACACATACCCATAAGTAAATCTCCACTAAGGAAAGCAAAGTGCTGAGATGTGGGTGGGTGGAGGGTGACAGGGAAGGCACCGCTACAGTCCAAGGCTGACCTCAGCCTTCCAAGCCCTGATATTATAGGCATGTGTCACCACAGCTGGCTTCAAAATGTTACAACATTTTAAATGCTGACTTGTACTTTTCTCTGCAGTTTTCTGTATCACTGTAATATTTTGTTAAGTTTTTAAGTAGACAAAGCAAACGTCTATATCATAATTCCACCCAGAGTCACTACTACCACATAATTCGGTCCTGTAGAGAACTGAAATCCTGGATGGGCCCTAGTATGTAAAATAGGTCTAGACCTAGCTTGTTGTTCTAAGGCTGGCGGTACTCATGACAGGAGAGAATGATGCAGTTGATATACTGTGTATAAAACCCAGGCAAATGTTTAAAGTGATGACCTAACCAATTTCTCCAAACTCCAGAGCTGTGCATTTGAGGATGGAAAGGCTCAGGATCCCCTAAGCAATTTTAAATCTCATTCTCCGGAAAAAATCAATTGGTTTTTCCACTCTTTGGTCAACAGGTACTCAAGCCTGTCGCTCATGTTTCAGATCTTGTGTGAGCAGTGTTTAATATAAATGTGGGAATGCCTTATTTTACCTCTGACTAAAGTTACCAACCCCACTGAGATTCATTTTGAAAATAATATCTTACTGCGAGGGCTTCTGAAGATAGAGAAGGCTAACCAGCAGCCTGCTATTACTGCTGTCACTGTTATTAGAAACCAGGCTCCTTCCACATCCTTCAAACCATTGCTCTGGCTTAGGAACATTCCATGGAGCCTCAGCAGAGGCTCGATACAGACTTATCCAAAGAGCAGGACTCACATCTTTGCTGCTGCTCTCTGGGAGAGAAGCTCTAACACCAGACACTATGTAGTAGCATTTCCAACAATCCACCAACTTAACCTTAGAAGATATTAACCCAGGCAAAGACCACTGTTTGTGTCGCTCCTCTCCTGAACTGCAAGTCCCCCTATACTCTTTGGGCTGTGGGTAGTTATCATGACAATATCTACCTACCAGGCTCTATTAACCAGTGGTTCTCAACCTCCCTAATGCTACGACCCTTTAATACAGTTCCTCGTGCTGTGGGGACCCCAACCCCACATAAAATTATGTTCTTGCTACTCCATAACTGTGATTTTGCTATTGTTATGAATTGAAATGTAAATATCTGTGCTTTTCTGATGGTCCTGGGTGACTCCTGTGAAAGGGTCAGTCAACTCCTAAAGGGGTTAGGACCCACAGGTTGAGAACCACTGTATTAAACCTACTGTCAACTGATACTGTGGTGTCACTTTCTAATTTAGAAAGTGAATTTACACTTTGCTCAGATATCTCAGCCTGAGGGGGAAAAAAAAAAAAAAAAAAAAAAAAAAAAAAAAAAAAACAGAGACTCTTAGCAATTAGAAGAGAACTCAGAGGAATATTTTGTCCAAATGACCAAATAATTGGAGAAGACAACTCCAGCATATGAAACAATGCCCAGCAGATTCAGGGTATCACAGAATAAAATACAACCAGTTCCTACCTCACTTTTAATTTTGAAGATCAGTATTATCACTAAATATTGTAGGCAATGGTAAAATTAAAAAAAAAAAAAACAAAAACAAAACATCATGACAGAGCATGCTTAGATTCCCAGTTGAGAGGCTGAGGTGGGACAATCCCAAGTTCAAAACTCACCTGAGTTACATAGGCAGACCTTTGCATTTCAACAACACAATCCATACCAGTTATGGATTAAAATGAGAAACTCTCATGAACTTATAAAATAGCTGCCAGTTATCAAGCACTCACCACACACTGGCCACTGTGGTTTGAACCTTACACACTTAGTACCTATTCATCACAACATGACCTGGTTAATAATATCATAGTTGTCTTCATTCTATGAAGGAGGACACTGAAGGTAAAATAAGTTTCCTACATTAAACTGCCTAGTAAATGCCAGAGTTGGTGTTTGGTCCCAGGGCTGTCTGGCTTCAAAGCCTGTGATCTTAACTGCCGCCTTAGAAGTCTGGAATGGAGGGTACAGAAAATCTAATCAGTCCTGAATTGAAAGAAACTTAATCAAGTCATGTATCTTTCTTCCCTGAAGTCTTCCCAGATGTAAAATGAGAGTGATATCAATTCCTTTCCTCATAATAATGAGGCGCTAGAAGCTCATGGGCTATAGACTGGTAACATTCCATTTCAGCTACAAAAGATCTGTGTACAAATAAAATAGGTTCATAAGCATTCATAGCAGCCTTGTTCACTCGAGCCAAGAATAGACACAGGCAGTGTGCATCAGCTTGTGAATGTGGATGGGTAAACAGACCGCCACACACAACAATGGGCTACCTCTCCGTCATAACATGGGTGAAGCACTGATACATGCTTTGACATGGATGAACCTGGTAATACAACACTAAGTAAAAGAAGGCACGCACGAATTGCCACTTACAGTAGAACTTTACTGAATAAAAAGTCTAAAGCAAGGGAAAGCACAGGGAGCAGGGTAGATTAAAAGTCGCCAGGGGTTGAGACATGGAGCTTTTGAATTATAACAAAAGTGGTTGCTAATTGCTACAACATTTCTTTTGGAAAGGTGAAATGTTCTCCAAATAGACAGTAGTGATGGCTGCATAACTCTGTAAATAGTAAACACCACTAGACTGCACACTTTTAAAGGGTAACATATACGGGTATGAATTACATCTCAATACAGCTGTTGTTTTGTTTATTGTTAAAAGCAACCTTGGAGACTATGGCAGCCAAAACACATACATTGAAACATGTTAAAGACATATATTATATTTTTGACACTATATATTTATTACGGTTACAAAAAGACATGGTGGCACATGCCTATAGTGCCAGCACTGGGAAGGCAAAGGCAAACATATCTCTAATTTCAAGGCCAGCCTGGTCTACAGAGAAAATCCCAGGATATCTAGGGCTACACAGAAAAGCCCTGCCTTCATAGAAAAAAAGCAATCATGCAAACTTCATTACACACATTCATTGCAAAAACAAAAAAAAAACAAAACAACAACAACAACAAAAACCCCATGGTCTTCTACCACTTCTGGTGGCTGCTCTCTTGTCCTATGAGAATTTAACTCCCTTCAAAGTACTTAGCTCCTCTGGCTCCTGAGCACCCGGTTAATAAAACAATAATAAAATGCAATCTAAACTCGCTGCTGCTGAAAACCTCAGGGACTTGTCCTGCTTCCAAGAAGAAAGGAGAGGAAGCCACAAAACCACCAGGGCCTACATTCAAGGCCAGGAGAGGATAACAAGAATCTAGATCGAGTGGAAATATCTGGAAGCACATCATCAGGACTTTCTACAGAAATCAGACAACAGACAACTCTAAAGATGCTGCTTTAGTAAACAACCTGCACCTGCGTGTGCAGATCAACACCCCCCCCCCACACACACACACCCACACTGCATTCTCCTCTGCCTCCTCTTTCCAGACAGAGCACTGGTTCTCAGCCTTCCTAACTCTGCAACCCTTCAATACAGTTCCTCATGCTGTGCTGACCCCAACCATAACATTGATTTCCTCGATACTTTATGATGTAAATACCGGTGTTTTCTGATGGTCTTAGCCACCCCCCCACCCTTCCGTGAAAGGGCGTTGGGTCCCAGAGCAGTCATAACTCACAGGGCTGAGAACCACGGCAGTGGAAAGTGAACATAGAGCCTCTCTGGTGAGCCAGGCAAACACTCTACCACTGAGCTATACCCACAGCCCACACTTCAACAGTATTGTCTGTGGCACAGATTTTAACTTCACTTTAATAAAGTTAAAGAAACTGAGGCACAAACAATGAGCAGAGTCAATCCCAAGTTCTGCGCCAGAGCGCGTTAGCGTCTGTTTTCTGACTTCCTCCATTCTGCTCACCTGTTTCTCACCAGATCACAGAAAAGCAGGGTTGAGTCCGCATTTGTCGCATGAACTTGGCCCAAGAAAATTTAATTTCTCTTTGGTTGCTCTTTTTTTTTTCTTTCTTTTTTCAATTTAGAATTCCATTACATAAATATCATTCGAAACACTTGCTCAGAATTATATTAAATGTTTTTAAACAAACAAAGCAATCTGGCCAAACTTCTCTGGTTAATCTTTCATGAATAATGAATGAAAGACTCAAAACCTATAAAATTTTTACAAGGATAGAGATTCCCTTCCCAGTTACTAAAAAGGGTTTCAGAGCTGATCCAGAAATGCTATAAGCTGGCCCGTGAAATGCCTTCTGAACTACCGCTACTCTCAATACTGCTGATCCAGGGTGACAGAGAGAGGTGATTTCTATGACATCAGGGAAGCCACTTGGCCCTCATACTGCTGCATCCTCATCTTTCTCAGATTGGCTGGAATTTCTCTGCAAGTTGCAGTTTTTCAAGTTACCAGGTATCATCTCTGTCTTCTTCCTCTCTCCTCACTAATGGTATTTAGCTCACACTTCTTTAGAAGTCAACAAGATACTCACTCCTGTCTCACAGAAATCCCAAAGCAAAGCAAGCAACTGTGACGTAATCAACAAATACCATCCGAGCAGTCAACTATCACCTCAGTGCAGGACCTGGGGATTTACCACAGCTGCCTTTGGCCTGTCTCCAAGACCACGGAAGGAAGGCACAGGGCTTAGGACTGGGACCAGAGGCCACAGTTTTCCTAGTACCTAAAGAATAGCTTGTTTTGTTTTTAACCTACAAGAAGGACTGAGGTGCAATACTAAACCCACAATATCTTTATGATTTTGTTTGCTTAAGACAGGGTTTCTCTGTGTAGCCCTGGCTATCCTAGAACTTGCTCTATAGACCAGGCTGGCCTCCAAGTCAGAGATCTACCTGCCTCTGCCTCCCAAATGCTAGGATTAAAGATGTGCGCCACAACTACCTGGCTTTACTATGTCTTAATTGATGTTTAAAAAAATGTGAATTTGTCCGGGCAGTGGTGGCGCACGCCTTTAATGCCAGCACTTGGGAGGCAGAGGCAGGCAGATTTCTGAGTTCAAGACCAGCCTGGTCTACGGTGTGAGTTCCAGGACAGCCAGGACTATACAGAGAAACCCTGTCTCGAAAAAAACCAGAAAAAAGTGAATTTATAGGCCATTCCCATATTTATTTAAAAAAAATATACTTTTTAAGAAATTAGATTTCTGGGCTGGAGAGATGGCTCAGTGGTTAAGAGCACTGACTGCTCTTCCAAAGGTTCTGAGTTCAATTCCCAGCAACCACATGGTGGTTCGCAACCATCTGTAATGGGATCTGATGCCCTCTTCTGGTGTGTCTGAAGATAGATACAGTGTACTCATATACATTAAGTAAATAAATTTTAAAAAAATTAGATTTCTGGTAACAGGCTGGAGAGATGGCTCAACAATTAGGAGCACTGACTGCTCTTCCAGAGGTCCTGTGTTCAATTCCCAGCACCCACATGGTGGCTCACAACCATCTGTCATGGGATCCGATGCCCTCTTCTGGTGTCTGAGGACAGCTACAGTGTAGTCACATAAATAAAATAAATAAATCTTAAAAAAAAAAAAAAAGGAATTAGATTTCTGCTCACTCAACTCTCAACCTCCTCCTTTGCAATGATTAGGCCTTGACCTCAATTAACTACAGTTCTGACACTATCTTATAAACATGTAAGGGTTATTATTTACTTGATGTGGTGATAAAACTTACATATAGACCCTCCTTTGGTAATGTACACTCATTTTTCCAAGCTGTTCAGCTAAAGAGAGCACCTCTAAGTATTGAATTAACGAGCTAACCATTCCACAGGTGATGATGGACTCTCCCTGGTACAGCTCTCTAAGGCTCTAACAGATGCAGACAGACATAATCAAGTGCAGATGAGAAGAGGGTTAAGAGACCATGTCTTACAGGTGGCCTAGTCATGGGCCTGGCTCCAGACTCCTTTAGTATGCTTGTTTATCACCTGGGCTCCATGCTCAAAGGCTGTAGTCCAATTCCCTAATCTATCTGACTCCCTAATCACCGACTCCAGCAAGTTCTACTGCAGGGAGGGGATCAGAACGGCTCCAAGTTTCTCTTTTACTATTTTATAATTGAATTCGTGTGACTCACCCTGCTGAGTTGATCCAATAGCCTTTGGTTCTGTTCTGACAGTTCCTGGACGGCTCTTGTTTTTTCTCGATCTGCTTCCCGAAGATGGACCTGCTGTCTCTCCAGCTCATCCTGGAGTTGCTTCACGTCCGTCTCCAGCTCAGACACCCGTCCTTCCCACTCCCCTTCTCGGTTCTCAAATCGCCTTCTCAGTTCATGCTTCTCTTGTTCTAAGTGCTGGGGAAAAAAAAAAAAAAAAAAAAAAAAAAAAAAAAGAAAAAAGAAAAAAAGGATTAAAAAAACGTGAAAATCCCTAGTCTTTTATCTATTCTGTTTTCACACTTTTTTTTTTTTTTTTCCCAGACAGGGAACACAACAAAACACCCTGCCACACAGGGCATGTTGCCCAATTCACAGTTACAAAAATATTCTCTTCTTCTAGAACACAGGGCTTGTCTCACAAAGAAAACATCATTCCTACTAGAAACAATGTTTTATTGATTTTCCCTGGGCAGGACCTGGTTCTAGACTTGGGGATTCACTTGACATTTAACAAGTCATCTTTTGATTAAACTATATATTTAAACAACAAACAATGAGACCAACAAATCAAAATACTCAGTACCTTTTAAAAAGAAGCCTCTCCTGGGGCCATCTTTTTATGCTTGATGGTTATAAGCCGTGAAGTAACTAGTTCAAGGTCAGGACTAGAAAATGTGGAAGCTGATTTGTGTTTAAGATATCTGATGAATTTAGTGCTCCAAATCACAGCTTATATGTAATATGTAATATACTACTACACTTCAAAAGTATTAAGGCAAGTTCAGTTTCGGGCCTGATTTTGTGTATGTGTTGCCTGGGTTGTACGCCTGGCGCTGGGTGTGACTAAGTGTTGGACTCCCTGAACTGGAGCTACAGATGGTAACGAGGTGCCATGTGGGTGCCAGGAACCAAGTCCAGGTCCTCAGGAAGAATAGCCAGTTCTCTTAACCACTGAGCCCTTTCTGCAGCCCAGTCAGACAACTTTCAACCACACATTAGTAATAGGTCCCGTGTGCTGAGTTCTGCCTCATCCACTCATTAGTGGTTACTAAGGCAGGGAAACTTTACTGGAGACATTGGTGATGGACAAGACAGACATAGTCTTTGTCCTCATGGGCTTTCATGCTAAGTGGAGGACATAATAAAATGGGGTGACAGACAAAGTAAAGACGTTCTGAAGTAACAACTCAATCGAAAAGGAGTCTTTTGGCTTGAAGGAAACAAGCACACCTTTGCATTTGTGTGAGATAAGTGTATCGATTCAGAGGCAAGTGTGTCCAATACCAAGCAGTGTGTCCAATACCAAACGGATACTTGAGTCTAATTAAAGTAACAAGTCTCAACCCTTGGTAAGCCTAGCAAGGTTCTAGTGTAACTCTTCAAAATACACTGACTTAAGCTGAGCACAGTGGCTCATGCAATGGGAAAGCTCAGGCAAGACTTCCATGAGATGCCACAGCCACCGCAGGCTACAGTGAGAGATCCTGTCTCAAAACACATAACAATGCTGTCTTGGATCCCATCTCCTAAGGCTGAGATTCAGTGAGGGCTGGAGTCCAGTCATGAGTAGTGTTAAATTAAGCTTATTAGTAGTGTCTTCCTTCCGAGTACTCGGTCGTCTCTTCCTGGGAAAACATGCTCTTAATACAAGTTCTTATCTTTCAACACTTTTTTTGGAATGTTTCTTTTGGCAACCTCAAGTATCAGCTTACGGTTATGTAAGAGAACCAGCCCCTCTCTGTCAAACCTGAGGTGCGCCTAAAGGACAAGATCACCCCATTCCGCCCTGTCATCTTACTCCTCTTACTTGGCTGAGGGACTTGTAAGTATCTCTAAAAGCCAAATTGATAAAAATGTATCCCCCCAAAATGAAAATGTATCATGCTTCTGAGGACTTGTCAAAGATTAAAAACAATAATCCAAAATGTAAAATTCTGAGCACCTTGGCGAAGGCAGTGCTCATGAAAACATTCAAACTGACTGCACTGAGGGACCATTCATTTGGTTAATCGATCTAGTCTACAGGCTGGAAAAGTCACACAGCTTTGAAACTCAAACCCTTACAGTCTGGAGCATATGGGAGAGGGAATAACAAGGGAGAAACCTCCACTAACTAGCATGTAAACAGTTTGTCCTATGCTATCCTGATACTGCAGAATTTTCCAAACCGAGGATGTTTTAGTCATTCTAGAAATTTCACAAAGATAGAAGGTAGAAGTAAGAGCTGACTGCCATCCGAAAAGTGTGAAACTTAGTTTTACCCAACATGTAAACAACCGAGCAGAAGGCAGAAGCAAGAACTCAGTCACCATAGTGGTACTGGGAGGCCAGATAAATTAGGCGTGTGCTCTAAAAGAACAGAGAGACTTAAAAATATTCAGCAAGCAGCTGCTAGTGAGCAGCCCCTGTAAGCAACTGAAACAGCCCAAGTCCTCCTGGAGGACGGGGTTGAGACAGGTGGTGCTGACTGATCTAATCTGTCCTTGTATTTAACAAGAGACACAGTCCCCATTTCAGGTGTCCCAAGCCTTTGATAAAGGACAGGCAGACGCTGACCTTTTGGACAGAATTCAACCTTTTTTGGTCTACTCTAAGAAATTTCTCCTAGAATTGTATTTTCACTTAAGCTTTAAATTAACCAGTAAAGTGTCGGGAGAATTTTCAAATATATAGGTCTCTACCTGTGCTTTCGTATTTTCCAGGGTTATATGGTACTTTGAAAATTAACACCAAACTTATCAAGAAAACTCTAAGAGAAGCCTAAGAAGACATAAAAACTAAATGTAATATGGGATTCTGAAATAGAAAAAAAAAAAAAAAAGACATTTGGTACAGACTTAGGAAATGTAAGGACTTTATTAATTATGCATATGTTAATGTAAAATATTAGCAGAAAGATGAGCTTGGATGTAGAAAATATGGATACTCTATTATGATTTCAATTTTTCTCTAAAAATAAAATCAACCATTAAAAAAACACAACAAATCAATCTACTTTTAAAACAAAAAAAATCAGCATTACTAATCTAAGTAAAACAGGTACTTGTTGAAATGGATTTTGCACAAAAATAAATAGTAACACCATCCACATAAGTCCAGGCCATGGCTCACGAAAACTACCAGAGAAAAACTGCTTCTAGAGTAGCAGGCATTGAGTGCACACCAGGGTTCCTGGGCCTCTCTCCAATGTGACTCCCAGACACTCATTTTCATCTCCCTCCATCCCTTACTGGAAAAAAAAAATCTGTACCATAATCCTCAGAAGACAAAAGTATGTACGTTAGTAAGGACTTGGGTAGATATATGTTTTCAAATCGTAAGGGATAATTATAGATACAGAAGAGACAACCAAAAATGCCTTTCAACTAGACTTTTAAGCGTATGAACATAGTCTAGCAGAGCCAGAAACATCTCCACATATGCTAACCTTTAAACAATTAAAGGCCATTAATATGCCTTTAATGAATCGAATGCTTTTACATTAAGGAAAAACTAATACAGTCCTAGGTGTGACACACAGAACTAGAAAGATACTAGGCGGAAAAGATCTTGAAGATGGGTTGTTTGTTGTAAAATTAGAATAACAATTTTGATGAGACCAATATAAAATCAGTCTCTGAGACCACCACCACCATTACTAATCTTCTTTATTAATTTTTGGATACGGAATCCCACCATGTGGCCCACAGTGCCCGAACTAGAACACATACCACATGTTTAACCTCCAAACCAATTTGTCGGAAAATGTGTTTGATGTCAAAGTCTGATAATAATAAATCCTCCTTATTAAAGTAGACTAGTTTTCCACTTCCAAGTATTCAGTTAAAAATACAGCTGCTACATTAAACTTTAGATAATAGTTTTGTCTAAACAGGTATTACAGTATCTAATTTTTTTCAAAAAAAAAAAAAAAGATACAGTGGTGGTGGGGTGTCTGGGGAGATGGCTCTGAGGTTAAACTCACTGACTGTTCTTTCAGAGACGTGGGTTTGGTTCCCAGCTCCCATATGGTGGCCCACAACCATCTGTAGCTCCTGTTCCAGATCTGATCTTTGTGGGCACCAGGCATGCATGTGGCACACGTACATACGTGCAGGCAAACACTCATACACATACAAGTAAAATAAGTAAATCTAAAAAGAATGAGCTATGGGGAAAATTCACTTGTATGCATCATGTGAAACAGACCGCAATAAATTAGCTATCCTCAATTAGCCCTCCAAGAACTAACTTGCACGCAGACAGTACATGCTTAGCGGTGGTTCAATCCTCAACACCATCAAATAAATACATTCATCAGTTAACAAGCAACTAGTGAATATGTTTTCAAGTGTACATGAAAAAAAATTTTATAGTCGGGTAAACTGCACACCTGTAGTCCAGCTAGTTGGGGACTGAGGCAGGAGAATCTCTTAAGTACAGGAATTCAAGGCCAACATGGGCAACACGGTGAGACTCTATCTCAGAAGAAAAAAAAAATCAGACTTTTCAAATATATATAGAAGAAGCAGGGTAAATAAATGCAAGCTTTTGTTTTTAAGTTGTGGTAGAGTACACATGACATATAACCTACTACCTCGACCTGAACCACTGCTGTCCAGGTCAGTAGTGCTGGGTATGATACCTCGAAACAACCTCCCCCGTCCCCCTACTCCGAGTTTTAAAAGTTTACCACTGGCACTCACAGGCAAAACTGCGCAAGAGTGAAGATCTTGAGAGATAGCATCTTAAATGATAGTTTAAGCAGGTTAAGCTATTTTAGTCTCCCCCATGGAGTCAGTTACAAAAAGTCAAAGGTCGTTTATTTATCCCTTTACAGTAGAACCTTTTTGTTGCTCTGGAATTTTTAAATCCTCCCTTTACTGAAAGCGCCACATGGAGACCAGGATTTGTGTAACTGTATACCGTGAAATCTGTCACTCATCAAAGCGATAGGACGCTCTTTTCAAGCTCGCTGTTTCTTCACTCAAGTCCCTCACTGAAGGAATTTCAAATCTCCAGTACACATCTCCGGGCTAGTGCTCCCTTACAGTGTCATGTAACTCGATCGACTTGGAAAGAAAGGGACGCCCTTTTATTTCCAGACCTCTACTTCAAGTGGCGATTAAACAAGTCAATTCATTAAGGTAGCAGCGCCCTGTTGCATTCTGGCCATCCAGGCCCAGGTTTCACAGACAACTTTTCAAGCTGTGTATCAGGAGTCCATCAACTGGCAGGCCTTGATAACAGGCCGGCTGAGACACAGGCCGATCCCTGGTTTCCTTTCTTCTTCTGATTTAACTTGATAGGTGACTAGACTACAGACGTGCATCAATCCCACTGCAGAAGTGTTTCTCCATTCATATTCTGACCAAACAGAAGCAGTGAAGTAGAGCCTTACGAGGGCTGGTTTCGGGCCTGGTCACATCTGTACTACGATGTTCTCATAATGAGAATGAGGAGAACTAGTCCAAGACAAGTGGGTAACGATACTGAACGCAGGGGCAGAGAAGCCTGGCGGTTTGTTTCTACCACCAGACATGAGTCTGCTCTCCTTTTTTATTTTGAAAATCTACGACTTTAGAACTGCTATCATTCTGTACCTTTTTCTAAGTACTCTCCCTAGGTACTTGAATGGTAATTCAAGACTCTTTCTGCTTAAGAGTAAAAACCCAATAAACATAGTTGTAGAAGATTGTGTTGAATGCAACTGACAGAAATATTACTCATTTGACAATGTACTTAGGATTATTTACTAATTGGGATGTGTGTGTGTGTGTGTAGGTCAGACGACACATTGCTAGTGCCATCCTCTTCTTTTCCCCATGTGGGTTCTGAGGATCTAATTGGGGCAAGCAACCTTACCCACTGAACCATCTTGCCAAGAACTCCCACACACCCCCCACACACACACGGGGGTGGGGTGGGGAGATGTTTTTAATAGTGGTTAAAAGTAACATGGCTCTTAGATGCTTAGACCCCAGGACACAGAAAACTACTACTGAAATACACAAAGCTACTGAAGCCCAAACTAATCACATGTTGAGCCCTGCCTTCTCTGATTTCTGCAATGGAACCGCATCCCCTAATCCCTAAGCATTTGAAAGCTATATAAAGCTCCTTTCGAGGCACTGGTTTCCCAGAACACTCTGCCAGGAAGTTAAGACAAGGGCATCCAGAGGCCTTAATGCCCGGACTGGAAAGCTCTGGGCTAACACCCTGATTAGAGATTAACTGTTTCTCCGAACACCTGAAGCATATTTCAGATGCTTCTCGATGTTCTCATTGCTGTGTGCAGATATCGCCCCAGTGCTGTATAAATTAGTCATACTGTAAGCTCTATTTTAGACTCTGTACAGTATATATAGAACGGCCCACAACGGTGGGAGACGTGCATGGACCCACAATCTGAGCTGGGTGGGAAAGTCAGGTGGGTTCAACGAATGCTCGGATGATCAGGGAAACTAGCCCTCCTGCCTCCCGTGCTCGATGATTCTCTTCGAGGTAGAATTAGGCACGGAAACGGGGAGGATAGGCAGGCACCCAGCTCCCCACCCCATGCCGCCGGAAGGTCCTCACCTCCAGCTTGTCCGTCAGCTCCTTGTGCATCTGCTCGTACTGCCGGCTCATGTCCTGGTTCCTCTCGAGCAGCGCCTTGCCTAGCCGGGCCGCCAACACCAGGTCCTTCTCCTTCTGTCGGATCACCGACAGCAGCTCGGGATCCTGGGTAGGCAGCGGCGGTCCGTGTCCCTCCGCCGGAGACTCCGGCTCCGCCTGAGGATGCTCCCCGGGGTCGGACGGCCGCTCCCCGGCCGCCAGCAACGCCAGCTCCTCCTCTAAGGCCAGTTCCAGTTCCCCGGGAGCCCCGGGGAAGGAGACGAGGGCGGCGGCGGCGGCGGCGGCGGGACTCCGGACTGCGTCCCCGGCCCCAGCGGGCAGCTCCATGCAGCAGGCGCTGTCCGGCTCGGCGGGTGCTGAAGCTCGGCCGGCCAAGCCCAGGCAGAAGGCGGACATGGCCCGCGCGCGCCGAGCCCGCAGCGGTGCGGCCCGGCCGGCGCGCGCCAGGCTGCAGGGGGGAGGGGCCCCGCCGCGCCGCCCCGCGCTTCGCCCCGCGCTTCGCCTCGCGCCGCGGCACGCGCCCCCCGGGTCCCCGCGAGCCCTGGGCGCGGCGCGCGCGGGCGGGCGGCCCGCCCCTCCCCCGCGCCGGCGGCGGCACGCGCCCCCGCCCCCGCCCCCGGGCTGAGCTGCCGGCGCGCGCCCGGGACGCGGACGAGGGGGTGGGCGAGAGCGGCAGAGGAAGGGGAGAGCGAGAGGGGGCGCGGGGCGGGAGGGGAGGCCGCGCTGAGGGTCGCCGCCGGTGCAGCCGGGGTTTCAGCCGCCCTGCTGTTGCTGCTGCCGCCGCCGCCACCGCCGGCCGGCCGGCGCCTCACGGGGAGGGCTGCGCTCCGCTGTCGCTGCGACGCTCGTTGCTGCTGCTGCTGCTGCTGCTGCCGTCGGCCGCTCCCTGCAGCCGCGCTCCATGTCCCCCGGCTCGGCGGCAGCAGCGGCGGCGGCGGCGGCTGCTGCTGCAGGAGCCGAGGCGGCGGCTCGACATCGTTAGCCGCGCAGCCCCGGAGCACTCCTTCCTGCCTTGCCGGCCCCGCAGCTCACCGGGCCGAGGCCCCCGCCCCGCGCTTCCGGCCGCGCCCCTCTCCCCGCCCCTGGGCGGGCGCCTGACGCGCGCGGGCACCTGTTCGCCGCGCCCGCGCGGGATTCGCCGGCGCTCCGCTCGCCTCAGCCGCGCCCAGGTGGCGCCGGCCTAACCCCGACGTGGCCTCACGCGTCGCTAGGCGGATGCGCGCGCCGCCCGTGGGGGACGCTTGGCGCGACCCGAAAGGCCGGAGTCTCTCCCGTGGGGACGGCCACGCCCCCCCGGCCTGGAGCCCCTCCCTCAGCCTCGTTCTCAGCGAGAGGTGTGGCCACGCCCCCTGCGCGCTCACCTCAGGGTGCGGCTCCACCGCTTCTCCCACCCCCTCGGTGGACACTCGGCCACGCCCCCTGCCTCGGTTTCGCCGGGGCCGTAGCCACGCCCCCTGCACTCGCACCTCTGGGTGTGGCCTCCTGCAGACTCCCACGCTCTCACCTATCAGGTTAGGTCTGCGGGGCGCGCATCCTCATCGTCGTCTCTGCGGCCTCCCGGCCCGCAGTCTCATTTCAATTTAGGGGCCTGGCGCGAGCCGGGAGAAGCTGGGTCTCATCCTGGTGTCCTAGGTGGTCTGTAGGCCGAGGGAGCTGCGGACAATTCTGTGAGTCAGGGAGCCGTTTGCAGTTCCGGATTTCTATCTGGACCCCTGCAAGAGCAAAGCAGTCGGGAGAGGGAGCCCTAGAGAACAGGAGGCAGAGGAATGACTTGGGGAACCCAGCATCTTCATGCTGATGACTCAGGGATATGAGAGAGAAGGTTTTGGGGGGGGGGGAAGAACCCTGCTCGTAGATAGGGAATAAGAAACAAAGATATTCCCCAATAACTACCCGAGCCATGTTCAGCTTTCTCTTTGTTCGTTTTGTATGCATTATCTTAATCTCACAAGGGTTTTATAAAGTGGTGTTGTTCTTGCTGTTTTACATGGGAAGAAACTCAGGCCCGAGATTCGGGTTCTGCCATGCTGACTCCGGGATTCCCAGTAAATCATTATTCTTTCTTAACATATGACCCCCATCTGGAGAAAGATAAGCAGTGATTTACAAAGAAGATGGATTGATTCCGTAGTCAGGGGATGTTGCTTCCTGCAAGGAGGAAAGAAGAATGACGCTACAGGGTGACTGCCGGTCTGTTCTTTCTTTGACAGAGATGGTGATGCTTTGTGCCTCTTTTTTTTTTTTTTTTTTTTTTTTTTTTTTTTAATGAGGTCATACTTTGGCTCTTTTTATCCCGGTGAAATGGAAATTTTAGGACACCCAGAATTCGAAACGTTTCTCGAGGGTTTGGTTCTTTATTAAATACAGAGCCTAAACAATTATCTTGTATGACGATCCACTCTCAGACCCAAGGCAAGAATGCGAAAGTTCTCCAGCCTCGGGGCTGGCTTTGGGGGAAAGACAGGTGAAGTGTTATCACATCAGATCTTAGAGCTAAAATAAGCACTCAGCCGCAGTACCATTCAAGCAACGGAGGGTGCCAGCACATTGTTATGCCCTGTCACACATACCCTGGTCAGAATCGGTGGACCCTGGACTGCAGATTAAGCTCTCTTTTGTCATGATTGAAGCTCGAAAGGACGAATCTCTTCCTAATCTACATAGAGACTGCAAATGGAGAACAACAGGATTTCCTAATTAAAGGAAGCTTGAGTTATTTGCTTTTCCTTAAGGCAGATAGACACCTAAAAAAAAAAAAAAAAAAAAAAAAAAAAAAAGAATCAGGTTAAATACGGAGAACTATCCAGAATAATGCTTCTTAAATTGGTCTCAGAATCACTTAACACTCTTAAAAATTACTGAAAACATTAAAAAAACATTGTTTAGCGTGGGTTTAGATATTAATATTTGCAGTGTCAGACATTTAAAGGCAGAAAAAAATAATATTTCATTTCTTTAAAATACTTATAATAAACATGTTATAAAATGTACTTTATGAATAACCATCATATATCTCCAAATTAAAAAAAAATTAATGTTGCCACATACCTTTATTCCCAGCACTCAGAAGGCAGAGGCAGGCAGATTTCTGAGTTTGAGGCCAGCCTGGTCTACACAATGAGTCCCAGGATAACCATGGCTACACAGAGAAAACCTGTCTCAAAAGAAAGTGTCTGTGTGGGTATGCGATCATGTGTGCAGTTGCCCAAGGAAGCCAGAAGAGGGCACTGGAGTCCCTGAAAGCTGAAGTTACAAGCAATTGAAAGCCACTCAGTGTGAGTAATAAGAACTCAGGTTGTCTAGAGGAAGGCTTAGCCACTGAGCCATCTCTCCAACTGGCAATGTTTTATTTTGATAAAAATGTATGAATTAAAATATTTTCTCATTAAGGTATATTCTGGGGGAAAAGAATATTTTAATAAACTTTTTTTGTTTTCTTTGATAGGGGCCAATACTTGACAAGTGGAAGTTTCTTAAAGTTAGTTGCAACGTGGGATCTGAGACATCTCAGAGTGTCTACTAATACTGAGATGATCCCGTGGAATGGACTGTTGACCAATATATGACTAATTCTGTAATCACATGCTTTGGTCATTTCGAAAAAGTTCATTGAGTTATGCAAACTTTCCAAATGTTGTCACATGTCATTTAATACAGAATTAAAAGAATGGGATTTGTTTCTCAGATGGCGACTAGAGGAGCTCAGTTGGCAAATGCAGGAAGGTTGCTGCAATTTTGAGGCCAGCCTGAGCTACGTAGCAAATTCAGGGTCGTGCCGGGCTACTGTGTGAGATTCTGACTCAAAAACTACTATATCAATACTCATTACTAAAGTCTTTAAGTACTGAGACACCATCAGCTCACGATTAGCTCACTGAGATGGATGTGACTTTTCCAAAAAGATTTACATCTGCTATAAATTAGGGAGTATAAGTTATCGTTGATAATAGACATTGCCAACTGTTTTTCTTGAAATGATATCTTATTTTTATTCTTGAGAAAATCTGAACGCTAATAGAGTATCACTCTTTTATTTATTATTATTATTTGGTTTTTCGAGACAGGGTCTCTCTGTATAGCCTTGGCTGTCCTGGAACTCACTCTGTAGGCCAGGGTGGCCTCGAACTCAGAAATCTGCCTGCCTCTGCCTCCCAAGTGCTGGGATTAAAGGCGTGCGCCACCACTGCCTGGCTAGAGTATCACTCTTTCAGTTCAAGTAGAAACGGTGTTCTCTGAAAAATACGGGGCTGGCTTAGCTCAGGACTCACATAATGATGTACCTGATCTCAGGACAACCATCATGCCCCGGTGTGTAGCAGAAATGCTTTGTTTACTAAAAATATCAGAAGGAGAGGTACTCAGGTCTACATTTAATAAAAATGTTGCCTCACCAGAGATATTCTTGAAATTAGGGCTTTTTTTCTTTACATGAAAACGTGAAATGGAAGGATAAGTAGAATGCCTACCAGTGTACTCCGAAACCTGCTATCGTTTGGATCTTAACATCCCCCAAAGTCCATATTGCTGGTCCCCATCATTCTGCTGTTGGGAGATGGTGGGACCTTTAAGAGGCGGAGCCTAATGAAAAGGAGTCCTTAGGTATTATGCTCAAAGGGGAGCATAGGGCCCTAGACTGTTCCTTTTAACTTCCTAGCCATGTAGTAAGCAGCTTGAGTCCTCAGTCTCTTCTTGCCACAGTATGCTGCCTTGCTCAAAGCAACCAGCCAAGGACATCATGGATAGACCCAAACCTTTCAAATTGGACAAAATGAGGCCTTTGTCCTTATAAGTTGGTTCTGTCTGTTTTTTTTGTTTTGTTTTGTTTTATTATTATTATTTTAAATAATAGTGTAGTGGGTTGGCCTAATGCTACTTGTACTCTAATGCTAATTTAGGCCCCTAAAACTGGTTGCCCCAGAGAGGAGAGTCTGCATGTAGATGCTAGCTAGGTGACCCTGCCCCCAGCTAATTGTGATTGGTAAATAAAGGAGGAGGAGGAAGAGGAGAAGGAAGAGGAAGAAAAGAAGAAAAAGAAGAAGAAGGAGGAGGAGGAAGAGGAGGAGGAAGAGACAAGACCCCATGGGTTGGCTAAGCCATAAATCATGGCCCTGTGGGCTAGCCAGTTGGAGTTAAGAGCAGTCCAAATGAAACATAGTAATAACTTGAGGTTATCCATAGGAAAATAGATCCTAACAGCACAGAGGGTAGGCAGCTGCCCAGCTCCTGTGCTGCTTAAGGGTTATTGTAAATATAAAGGCTGTGTGTGTGTCTTTTATCTGGGATCTCAGTAACCAAGGTGGGGTAGAAACCCCAGGCAGAGATATTTAATAATTACTACATAATAGTAACAAATAGTTACTATTTTGTAATAGTAACAAATCTGGCAGCGCCACCTTCTTATCACCCATGCTAAGGCATGAGTGGTGTTACCTTACATCATCAGTACAAACAACTCCACAGTTAAAACCACAGCCCAGGGTTAGACAATTAACATTTTAAAGTTAGCTTCGTAATTATAAATGAGAGTTACTATCGCTACAGTGATTGTGGAAATAGTTTGAAGTACCTCCAGAAAGGCTCTTCACAATCTCCTGCAGTTGGTTGTGCCACCTTTTGAAACTGATTTGGGACCCTTCAGAGCCATTATTAGGTCAGTAACAGCTGCCTGCTTACAGACCAATTAGTGCTAGGATTTAAGACTCAGCAAGGCAAAGATATGTCAGCTCTCAGGTCTGTAAGGACCTTATTATTTAGTTCATTCTGCTCTGTGCGAGAAGCAGGCAGCTAAAAGATACTCAGCACCATGTTCCAAGAACTTTATATAAGGTGATCTCACCTGAGCTTTACAGTAACCATGGAAGGCTAGTGTGTAACACCAATATCCCAGTACACGATAAGATGTGCATCTCACGCCTCGATCTGAGATGCTCGTTACATGCTTTTGAAAAGATTTGTTAACTGTTTTCATTGACGTATATGTACGTGCGCCTTCCTGAGTTCATGTGCAACCACATGTGTGCAGGTACCCATGGAGGCCAGAAAAGAGCATCAAGAGACCCTGAAATTGGAGATGCAGGGAACTGTGAGCTGATTAATGTGGGTGCTAACAACTGAAACAGAATCTTCTTGCAAGATCAATACATGCTCTTAACCACTGAGCCATCTCTCCAGCCTCGTGTCTCATAGTTTATCCTTTAAAATCCATTAAAATTTATTTGTCTTGCTGCCTGGTTATGCTAGTGAACTTGCCTTAGGACCCACCCCCCACCTTAGCATACCAAACACCATTATATCACAGAGGGAGAACCATGAAATCTTCCTTCTTAGAAATCCCCATATTTCTAAATATGACAACACTCATTCGGTTTTTCTATGTTGTTTATTTTCTATTAACATCTTGGTCTGTAAAAATCCAGAAAGTGTAAAAAAATAAAATAAAATAAAATAAAACATCTTCCAGGGGAAAAAATTCTTTCTGAAAAGCCAAGAAGCCAAGTGTTGAAGAAATATGAAGAGCCGGTGAAATGTGTGATGAAGCATTTCTACAGTTGGCATTTCCATGCAGAGTGGGGGTGTGTGAGTGTGCTCGCGCATGTGTGTGTGCCCGTTTGTGTGTGTGCGCCCGCGTGCCTGCGTTTCCAGTTGTATATCATCTTTGAGAAGTTATGGAAGCATCACAGTCTCCAGAGATTCCTAAAATGCTATCCAGCGCTCGAACACCTTTGGAGTTGAATTGATTCAACATTTTGCAAAATGCAGAACATCTACTCGGGCTGCTTCCCGAGTCGGTTTTTAGGATTTTAAGAGAGAAGCATTTACCTTTGGTGACTGGTGCTCGCCAGCAACATTCTTTGTCCAGATGCCTTTC
Organism: Arvicanthis niloticus; assembly: GCF_011762505.2. NCBI lineage: Eukaryota > Metazoa > Chordata > Mammalia > Rodentia > Muridae > Arvicanthis > Arvicanthis niloticus. Next base: position 6,462,669 of record NC_133432.1, read on the forward strand.
CCTGCCTGGAATAGAAAATGAATTCTTGGCTACCTGAGAGCTCCCTCTTCTTTGGGGACTCTGACAACTCTAGTGTCAAGTCGACAGAAGACCCTTGTTTCCTTGTTCAATTCTTGGCCATCATAATCAGCTTTGTCCACTACGGGCCTCCATCATGATATACTAATTGTGAAAATAAAGCTTTCATTAGTTTCCATCACCGGAAGGCAGAGGCAGACAAGCTCTGTGAGTTTGGGGTCAGTCTGGGCCACATCAATCAATCAATCAATCAATCAATCAATCAATCAATCTTTTAAAAAAGGAAGTAGAGTCTAGTGGGAGACCTTCAGCTGAACTGAATGTGTGCCTGTGAAGGGGACTATGGGACCTTGGCCCTCTCTTTGGTTTTGCTTCCAGGCCATGAAATGAATAGTTTTGCTGCAACTGTATCTTTACCAAGATGGCCACCTCACCACCCAAAGGCAAGGACTTGAGGATGAATCAACATAACCCCTTTTCTCTTTATAAGCCACCTATCTCGGTATTTTGTTGTAGTGTAGAAAGCTAATTCACAGAGGCTGCAATGTAAGTCAAGGAGAGTTTTTGTCTACTCCAGGTGTTTCTTTGTGTTAAAACGGGCCCTTAACAAAACCATGCCACTTAGGCAAACAACCAACTTTTGTGCTTGAGGGGAGTGGCGCGTGCTCATAGCCACGCCTCTTCCGGGTACTCATCCGGGTGCTTGGGTTGCGGCTGGGCAACATGGTAGCCAGAAAGATCCCAATGATTGTTCTGGATTGAGGAACAATCATTTGATCCAGAATATTGAATATTGATCCAGAATATTGATTGGTAATACTGAGTAAAATGCTCCCTCCTTCCCGGCCCTCCTCCCTGTTGCGATGATTTGGCTCCATTGCCCCAATTCATCAGGAAATGACGGCTTTATACCCACATTGGCTATTTTTCGTTTCTTCCAATGCCCACGTGTAGAAAGATTTGTGGTTTAATTTTCTGCGTGTTCACGTTCTCTTCAACAGTCTTGGCCCTAAACTCATTGTTGTGTGCTTTGATGCATACATCATTCATCAGAAGCTTCCTAGTTTTACTTCGTTGTAAGAATTTGCCAAACATTTGCTGTGTGTGTCTCTTTGCTTTCTGCATTACGTTCTGGCTTAAGCTTTTGGCAGGGAAGTTATTTATATCTATTGATACTGCTTATGCTAACACTGCGTTTTTGAGTGAAATTCCTCCCGGGTTTTTTTTTTTTTTTTCCTCTTTATTTTTCTTTGTCAATTTTAGAGTAAACTCAGACTTTACAGAAACAGTCTACCATCTTCATTTCCAGAATATTAAAAATCTCCTCCATTTTTTTTCCTGTCTCTGCAACCTGGAACCTCAGCGTGTCTTTTTATGCACAGTTCAGGAGCAGGAGTTGGCCAGGCTTGGTAGGAGGTCTCTGGAGGTGAGCAGTCTCAGGATGAGGAAGTATTATTAGTGGCTAACTTTGGTACACACTCGTCACTTGTTCTCACAGGGACCCCTGAGGAAAACTCTGCCATTCCTGAGCCTGGCTCATATGGAAAATAGTTCTGCCAATTCCCCATGAGTCCAAGGTTTGGAGTCCTTGGCATGGTCATACCCATTTGAACAGCACAGATTCACTCAGGGGTACACTCACTCGGGGCTTCCTCTATTCCTTATTCTGGGACAGCAGTCAGCAAATAAAAGTAACTTGATTTATATTTGACAATGACTGGAATAAATACATTTTATTAGTAATACAATATTTTGTGAGCAAATTAAATTTTGTTTTGCTCTTTTGAGACAGGGTTTCTTTGTGTAGCCCAAGCTGTCCTGGAACTCACTCTGTAGACCAGGCTGGCCTCGAATTCATAGAGATCATCCTGCCTCTGCCTCCTGAGAGCTAGGACTAAAGGTGTGCACCACCACTCCTGGACACAAAATAACTTTTTAAAAAAGATTTATTTATTTATTTTATATATGTGAGTACAGTGTAGCTGTCTTCAGACACACCAGAAAGGGGCATCAGATCCCATTACAGATGGTTGTGAGCTGTAAGGCCCCCACAAAGGGAGGACATCACCCAAACCTCAGGAATTTGTGGCCACCCATTAACTCATAAGACACCTAACTTGATGCAATCAGCAAGAGGTATATTTTGATCAACATGTTGAGGTCAAGACCCATGACCCACGCAGGGGCAATGGGGTCTGACCCCGGGGCTTTGGAGACAGAGAGAATTTAAAGCCAAAAACCACAACTCAGGGGGGAAACCACAACCTAGGGGGAGTAAAGGAGGGCTATTGGAGAGTACCTGTGGAAAGTCCCAGCCCATTATTCACTTTGTGACAGGGTCCAAGGAACAGTCATGGGGAACATTTTGTATAGGCTATTCTCTAAGAGCCTGTATGTAATAGCCATCTATCTTGTGGTCAGCCAAGTTCCTGAAACACAGAGCTCACGGCCAAGCTGACCTGCACTCTTGGTTCTGTTCAGTCTGTTAGGAGTTTTTGAAATTTTTTAACCCTTTCAGAACCACCATGTGGTTGCTGGGAATTGGACTCAGGACCTCTGAAAGAGAAGTCCTCTTAACCGCTGAGCCATCTCTTCAGCCCCCAAATTAATTTTTTTAAAGCTCCTATGTTATAAAGGGAATCCAGCAGAGTATACAAATGTCTGGGTAGCTGCACAGTAAACATTTGTTGAGGAATCCTGAGAGACTGGTATGGGATAGCATGTCCTGTGACTATTAGGGATTAGAAATTTTTCAAGCCAGGCGGTAGTGGCGCACTCCTTTAATCCTAGCACTTGGGAGGCAGAGGCAGGCGGATTTCTGAGTTCTAGTCCAGCCTGGTCTACTGTTGAGAGCCGACTTTTAGCAGAAAGCGGCTATCAGCTTTGCAGCCATCTTGAGCCATATACCCTGACAAGAGACTTGGATTACAATAGCCTACAACAGCTGAGCACACTCTGATAACATCTTGCTTTAGATACCCAGGACTTTCCTTGGGTGTGTGAGATTAAAGGTGTGTGAGATTAAAGGTGTGTGACTTAAGAGTGTGACTTAGAGATCAGACTTAGAGACAAGACCTAAGGGCATGATTAAAGGTGTGACCAAAAGGCATGGCTTAGAAGTGAGACATATAAAGGCGAGAGGCAGACAGGAGAGAGATGAGAGAATCAGACACTTTAGAGAGAACAATTTGGGGTAACAGAGATTCAGACACTAGGAGTAGGAGTAGACATTAGACACTCGGAAGAGAACAAGAGGAGTACAACTAGGAACTAGGAACTCAAGACTTGGGACTTGGACTAGGAAGAGAGACTGAAGAATAAACAGGATTGAATCACACTCTGTCTGGTCTCCATTCTTCGAGTCTGTCCTCACTCTCTCTCTTGCTGAACCCTGACCCGAAGACCAGAGTGGCAGCTTGGGCCGGGAAACAGTGGCCGCCAAGTGCGGAGTGGAGAGGGCCGCAACATTTTTGGCCGCCCAAAGTGGGGCAGTGCAGTTCTCAACAGTCTACAGAGCGAGTTCCAGGACAGCCAGAACTACACCCTGTCTTGAAAAACACACACACACAAAGAAAGAGAGAAAGAGAGAAAGAAAGAAAGAAAGAAAGAAAGAAAGAAAGAAAGAAAGGAGGAACAGAGGAAAGAAAGAAAGAAAGGAGGAACAGAGGAAAGAAAGAAAGAAAGAAAGAAAGAAAGAAAGAAAGAAAGAAAGGAAGAAAGAAAGAAAAATTTCTTTTTTAAAAAATATTTATTTATTTATTTATTTTATATATATGAGTACACCATTGCTGTCTTCAGACACACCAGAAGAGGGCATCGGATCCCATATCTCCGGGAAGCTTTCGTCAGTGTTTGTGAAAGAAAAGTATAGTGTTACAATGTCATTATTTTTAAGATTACTTTTCCTTTCATTCATGAGCCTGTGTATGCGCCTTGGTGTGTTTATTCACAACACATATATGCAGAGCCCCACAGGGGCCAGAAGAGGGCATCAGATTCCCTGGAGCTGGAATTACAAGTGCCTGTAAACCACCCAACCAGGGTGTTGGGAAGCAAACCCAGGAGCCCTGGAAAACTGCCATGTGCTCTTAACTGCTGAGTTCCCTCTCCAACCTCTAGTCTTATCTTGTCTACAATCCTCACTGTAAGGAACATAAATTGTTTAGAAATATGGACTCTACCTTAAGCACTAGTTTCAAGTTGAGGCTACCCCAATTATTAGCTAAAAAAATCATGGCCCTGTTTGTTAATCTCTCTGATAATAGGCATGTGTAAGTAAATATTTTTATTCACTAATGGATTCTTGTGACCTTACAGGGTGGCGTCTATTACACAAGTAGGAACTTGGCATATTTTAATAATGAATGCGTGATTATGAATACACAGCCAGTGCTTGTTACATAAGATATTTAAAACAGAAACAAGCAGGCAAAGCAGTCCGTCGGCTTCAGAGTGCTGGATCTGCTTCGTATTAAAATGGCCTATATTGTTTGTGCTAACCTCTTCCCTATGCAGGACATTTGTCACAAAGAAACCACCGTGCTGGATACTACACAGCGAGAAGATGAGGATGCTATGAAGCTTGCCCTCGAAGACTTGATAATTTACTAAGAGTTAGACAACATAAACGGAAGTAGCTATAATTATAGGCAGTGCTAGAATTATATTAAACAGTATATTAAACACCTTATAAATTATGCAAAGCATATTTTAGAATCCAGAGGCAGGAGGTGCAGTTAGATACAGTCACATGAAGATAGATAAGGTGGGACTGCAGAGATGGCAATAAGAAAATTTGCTGCTCTCGAAGAGGACCTGGGGTCAGCCCTGGTACCCTTATCAGGTAGCTCATAGCTATCTGTAACTCCAGTTCAGGGAGATCGGATGCTCTCTGCTGGCCTCCTCAGGCGCTGTACACATGTTACACACATATGTTCTCATGTGCACACAGACATATGACTAAAAGAAAAAAAATCTTTAACACACATACACACACACACACACACACACACACACACACTCCATACACACACTGCCAAAAGCCTATTGGTGGCTTTTCTAAACATTGTCAGGAGCAAAATACACATCTCTCCACCTGCCCTTTACCTTTAACATGCAGAGTCTGTGTAAGAGAGTGCAGCCAGACTGGAGTCACTAGTCTCAGCATGGCTTGTCCCCTGCCCTCTTTAGGACAGAGCTAGGGGTGAGAAAAGCTCTCATCTATTGGACCAGCGTGGATATGTCCATTTCTCCATAACCCGACCTCCCTGCCGCAGCACTGGGCTCTCTTGTTGATATAATGTGCCGCCTGCTGCCTACTTCCTGATGGGCTTAGAAAGTAACTGCTGTGTGTGTGTTTCATTTTACATTTGCATTTGCAAAAATCAAGAATTTTCAAAGGCATATTTGAGAAGGTATTCAGAACCACCCAGTTAAAAGAGAAGATGGCGAAGACAGGAGGGAAAAAAAAAAGCTGGTTATATAATTTCATTTAATTGAAAGAAAACCAAAAAGGAAAGAGAGAAAAAAAAACCCAAAACATCAAAGATATAAATCTGCATTTCCCCGGGGGTCTCAATGGAATGATTCAGCTTTTTAAAGTAAGTGGGTCAGAAAACTGCTAATCCTGTAATGATTTTATTCAACAGCATTCAGCTGGTAGATGTATTTTTCGCGGATCTAAAATTACAAGTATGTTAAAATTGTCAAAGTTTGGAGTCCTTCCAGCACCACACTGCTTGGTTTACCAACCATGAATATGATATCTCTGGGCTTGATTGCGCTCTCATGGCTGACTAATTTAACTCGGTATAATATCCCCGAGGCCTTCTTTCAAATAGCAAAACGTGACAATATTGTTTGCGGCTTTGTTTTGAAATTCTGCGTCCTATTTTGGACTAGCCTGGTGTATCGACACTGTATCATCGAGAGCCTCACACAGAAACAAACCCAACAGGACAAGCCAGTTGTACCATAATGGGAGAAAGAACTCTATAGATTGGTTTTGTAGATACAGCCCAAGCTTAAAAATACAAGCTGTAATTAGCTTGGGAAAAGCACCTTATTGTCCAGTTGGGGGGAAATGCATATAATGTGAGATTTACTGCCCTGGCCATTTTTGTGTGTCATTGGGTGGCATGTTCTATATCTGTGTTGCTGTGTAACCGCCCACACCACCACCTTTGTCATCTCATAGGCTGACTTTATAACCATTAAACAACAACTTCCATCTTCTTCCTATACCAGGCTTCTGGTGATTTCCCCGACTGTTTTGCATCTCTTTGCCTCGAAGTGGGAGGGAAGGATGCTTTTTAAAAACATTTATTGCCCAGCAGTGGTGGCGCTCGTCTTTAATCCCAGCACTTGGGAGGTAGAGGCAGGTGGATTTCTGAGTTTGAGGCCAGCCTGGTCTACAGAGTGAGTTCCAGGACAGCCAAGACTATACAGAGAAACCCTGTTTCGAAAAACCAAAAATAAATAAATAAATAAATAATTTATTCAGTATGCATGCGTGTATGTGTGTGTGTTGTTTGTAATGTATACATCGTATACACACATATACATCATATACCCACACATACATCATATGTGTGGAGGTCAGAGACAACTTTTGGAAGGCAGGTCCTCTCTATCTAGCATTGTGGGTCTCAGAAATTAGATTCAAGTTGGCAGGTCGCGCTGTCTTTTCCACTTGTTTTTTAAAGTTTATTATTTTATTATTTGTGTGTGTGTGTGTGTGTGTGTGTGTGTGTTTCCAGCACGGATGTCTGTGTACCACAGAGGAGGGCTTCAGATCCTCTGGGACTGGATAGTTGCTAACTGCCTTGTGGCTCTGGGAACTGAGCCTGGGTCGTCTGAAAGAGCAACAAGTTCTCGTAACTGCTGAGCAGCTCTCCAGCCCCGGGGCTGAGCCATCTTGCTCGCCCAACAGTTCTACTTTTCATGAGAAACTGACTAGGTGTTTAACTATTCCTGCCCTCATAGAAGTAGAATCACAGGGTGTTTGTACTCTTGTGGCTGCCTCATTTTACTCAATAGCCTCGAGCTTCATATTATAGGGAGAATTCTCTCGTCCTAATGGGTCTGTCTGTCTGTCTTTCTTCCTTTCTTTCTTTTGAAGTAGAAACTTCTGGTTTCTTTGGAAAGTCATTTATGTCGAACGATGTTTTGCTGAAGCAGACACAGGGGAAAGGTTGTGTGTGAGGATTCTTCTATAACAACATGCTCCTGTTGGTTCACTTTACATCGCATTCCTGAGACCCCACTTGTCGTCACGGCATAGAAAGAAACATGTAGCGCGTGTAGTTTTATGCTTTACCTGAAGTGACTGAGCTACCAGCCCCCACCGGTTTCCCTTGAATTCGTGGATAAAAGACACACACACACACACACACACACACACACACAGCTGTTCCTTTTCTTTCTTTCTTTCTTTCTTTCTTTCTTTCTTTCTTTTTGTTTTGTTTTTTGTTTTTTTGTTTTTCAAGACAGGGTTTCTCTGTGTAGCCCTGGCTGTCCTGGAACTCACTCTGTAGACCAGGCTGGCCTCGAACTCAGAAATCCGCCTGCCTCTGTCTCCCAAGTGCTGGGATTAAAGGCGTGTGCCACCATCGCCTGGCCAGTTGTTCCTTTTCAACTTAACTTCTTGGCACAGTTTCTGGGTGCTACTATCCCCTGCCTGGAAAAATGTTCCCATACCAAATTCTTATCTCTGCCTTTCCCACCTGCCCTAAACTTTAGTTGCTAAACTCAGGTGACCACCGGCCTGTAGGAGCGGCCTGTGTGGCCACTCTGTTTTGAAATCTCACATGGCTCTTAGATCTCTCTCCACAGCATGGCAAACCCCTTTCTCCTTCCTTGCATCTCCCCACCTGCCTCCAGGAAAGCAATTGGCCACGGCTTTCTTTACTAACAGATCAAGAACCAATTGAGGAATAGGACCTTAGCATCAGAACCACCCCCTACAGAAATGCGCCAAAAAGCTTCTGGTGGTGTTCTGGTGGCTTCTTGCCACTTCCGCAGACTCAGGCTGATTGGCAGAGTGATGTCAGCTGACATAGACTCACATGGAGTTTTGATAAGACAGACACACTTGGCAAGACCCATGGGAGAACCCGTTAATGTTTACAGGGTGTATAAATAGTACCCAACAGACAGCGATAGTGGGCTTGCATAGCTAGCTTTGCAACGTTTCCTGGTCTTGCATCTTGGTTGATCTTCACTTCTTTGAGAGAGGGATGACAAGGAACTTCTCCAGGTGTCCCTGCTAGTCTTGGTCACTCCTTGTAATGATAATGCTACCCCCCTCAGTGGTTTATGTTCCTGAATGAAAGAGACACACAGCCTTTATATTTTAATATGCCCTAGTTACCACAATAACTGGGTGACTGCCTACCCTCTATGTTGTTAGAATCTACCTCCCACCAAAATAACTCCAAGTTACTACTTAGTAATTTCTGTGTTCTGTGTTCCATCTTGGTTGCTCTGAACTCCATTTTGTCAGCCCTCTGGACCTTGCCTTCTCGGCCCAGAGGCCAGGGTGCTCTCCTTGCTTCTCTACCCCATGGTGGCTCTTGTCTTTGTCCTGCACACTCCTAAAGCCTGGTGTCTCTCTTCTCTCCTGCCACCTCAAGGTCCCAAGCCTAGGAAACCTAACAACCCCCCTGGCTATGTTTCTCTTCCCCAGCTATTGGATGCTGGCATCTTTATTTACCAATCAGAACTAACTGGGACAGATTCTCAGAAGCTATGTGCAGACCTGTAGGGGTGATATTTAGAAAACGGTGCCTGATCAGACTTGTTCCGGGGCAGCCACCATGTTCCTGCTGTACCTAGGCTCTGACCAGGGCTCTGACTAGCTAGATGCACAAGCCCTAGCACCCACGAGACACCAGTGGCATCCACAAAACTCGGCTGAGCCCCAGACAATTTCTGCCATCCTTGCGGTACCCGGTAGAAATGAGACTCTTAAAGCTTAATGATTATCTAAAGGATTTATATATTTAGAAATGCTCAATCAACAAGATGCCCACACAATTAGAGTTGTTACCCAATATCTAACCTTTTGATAGTTGTTACCCAGGACAGCTTTTGACCCATCCTCGGTTCTCTAAGGCTGATAGCCTCCTTCTTCCTCTCGCCTTCCTGTGTTTCTCCCCTCCCCTTCCTCTCTTTTTCTCCCAGCTTCACCTCCTCTTCTACTGTTTAATCACCGAGCTCCACTGTTTAATCACCAAGCTCCACCGTGAATACAATGTAGCAGAATAAGTATCCTGCTACACAGACCCTCTCCTGTAAGCAATTTTGGGGGGATCCGATTACCATTAGAATATAAACAGCTACAGATCTTACAAATTCTTACAGAATCAATGGAGGCCTGGCTGTTTCTGCTAGGTCATGCCACCACTACTGATTGGTGTTTGCCATCCTGACACTACTGGACTGCTGGTGTATTTGTAGTGTTTTCGGGAGGATTAAGCTGCCATTGCTGATTCCTGTGAACTGAACTGCTGATTTCCTGACAACACAGATTAGATTTGCTCCAAAGAACAATTTCTAAACAGGTCCACTTCTGCTGTTTTCTAACCACCTTTCTTTTCCACTGCCTCTGGTGGGTGGTGGGCTAGAAGGGAGGTTAAAGAATTTAAGATCCCATATTAAAAGTAGGTTTTGGAAAATTAAAGTCTCATATTTTAATTTTTTTATTATTTTAATATTATTTTTGAGATTATAGTTACATCATCAATTTCCCCTCAGTCAGTCCCATATGCTCCTCCTTGCTCTGTCTCAAGTGCCTGGCCTCTTTTCCCATGAATTGCTGTTATATGCACATATGTGAATGCACATATATACATACATACATATTTCTAAATGTAACCTGCTCAGTTTGGATGCTACTTTATGTATGTTTTCAGGGCTGACCATTTGGTATTGGATGCTTGTTTGATGAGACAAGGTCTTGCTGAATAATCTTGGCTGGCCTGGACCTCATAGAGACCTGTGGACTGGCATTAAAAGCAAGTAGCATCTCCCCCTACCCTTTACTGCTGTGCCTTTTGAACTTTTGTATAAAGACTGAATAATATTTCATTGTATCGATCTATATATCAGGTGTTGTTTGTCTTTCCATCTTTTACTAGACAATGGATTTAATTAATTAATTAATTAACTTATTTATTTATTTTTGGCTATTTCACAGAGTACACCTATAAAGGAGGAGGTACAAATACCCATTCCAGTCCCTGCTTCTATCTTTTTGGGGGTGTGCACCAAATGGCTGCATCATATAGTAATTCTGAGTGTGACTGTGTGTGTGTGTGTGCTCACACTCATACAGGAGGTCACTGGGAGGTCAGAGAAGGACTGCTGGTATCTCCTTCTTCCGGGCTACACCTTTTTTGCCTTGAAGCAGGGTCTCTCACTGAACCAGAAGCTCCTAGTTTTGCCCTGCCCAGTGGGCCAGCAAGCGATGTGGACTCTGCCCTTCTTTATCCTCCAATGCTGGGGTCACAGGTGTTTTATGTGAGTGCTGGGGATTTGAATTTAAGTCCACATTGCTTGCACGGCAAGCACTATTATCACTGATTGGTAGCCCCCCTTCCCCCCTCCCCCAGTTTTTGCATTCCAAGGAACTGTTCTCTTTAAAAGCTCCCCCTGTATCTTACAGAGTGGCAGATCTCTTTCTTTCTTTCTTTCCTTCCTTCCTTCCTTCCTTCCTTCCTTCCTTCCTTCTTTTGGTTTTCTGAGACAGGGTTTCTTTGTGTAGCCCTGGCTGTCCTGCTGGCCTTGAACTCAGAAATCCACCTGCCTCTGTCTCTTGAGTACTGGGATTAAAGGTGTTCACCACCACTGCCTGGCCAGATCTATTTTTGTTAACTATTTTTAAAAACGACACTCATTTATTCACTTATGCGTGGGTGTGAAGTCGCCATGGCACACGAGTAAATGTCAGAGGACAGCTTGCAACAGTTGGTTCTCTTCCTGTCGTGTGGGTTGCAGGAATGGAACTCAGGTCATCAGTCTTGAAAACAAGCACCTTTACCCTCTGAGTCATCTCCTTGGCCAAGCACAGCTATTGGTAAAGTACCTGGTATTCGGATGTGCAATAGTTAATTTGATTATCAGCTCAACTGCATTGAGGGAGCCCAAAGAGAGAGAGGCAAAGCCCACTTCTGGGCGTTCGTAACAGAATTGGCATGTGGAACCACAATAGGATGGGAGACCCCAAATACAGGTTATACCATCCAATAGATAGAGACCTAAACAGAATGAAGGTGGAGACATGGAAGCCAGCCAGGAGACAGAAGCTTCATTGTTCTTGAGCTAGCGTGTCTGCCAATGTCGCCATCACCCACAGAGAACAGATTCCAGCCTCCTTGGCCTTTCAAATGTGGACATATACCAGCGGCTCTCCCAGGCCCTTTACCTTCATATTGGGACTCATCACAGGTTCCCCTTATTCAGACATGTCCAGCTTCTTGGAAATGGCAGTAACTGGGGTCTCTTGCTCTGCAGGGTGTAGAAGACCATTGCTGGACTACTTAGTCTCTCTATGTTAGGCAATCTAATAAATCCCTCTCTGTAGCTGGTCTTTGCTAGTCTGTGAATTCTTCTTTTTCTTCCACTTAACCCCCCCACCCCCCATTTCACCCTCACCCTCATCACTAGATAGGAAAGAAAGAAGGAGAGAGGGGGAAAGAGAGAGAAATCCCTGAATCTAATTTCTTTTCTCTTGTTCTTCTTTGACCATGGCTACTAACAAGCCACAGCCAACTCCACTAGATGACCAACAACCACCGACCCCGCCTCTCAGGGCCCTGACTGTGGGGAGCCGACAGAAGGCGGCTATCATCCTTGCAGCCCTCTTGAGCCATATACCCTGACAAGAGACTTGATTACATCAGCCTACAACAGCTGAGCACACTCTAACATCTTGTTTTAGATACCCAGGATTTTCCCTTGGGTGTGTGAGACTTAAAGGTGTGTGACTTAAGGGTGTGACTTAGAGATCAGATTTAGAGTCAAGACCTAAAGACATGACTTAGAGGCGTGACTTAGAAGTGAGACATATAAAAGGCGAGAGGCAGACAGAAGAAAGTATTATTAGGTATTAGGCACTTGGCACTTGGAGGAAGAACTTGGAAGTAGTAGTAGGCACTTGAGACTTGAGACAGGCAACTAGGAATTAGACACTTGTACTTGAGTCTTCAAACTTCGAAGAAGAACTTGGAACTAGGGACTAGGAACTAGGGACTAGGAACTCAAGACTTGGGACTTGGAGAGAAGAAGAGAGACTGAAGAATAAACGAGATTGAATCACACTCTGGTCTCCATTCCTCATGACCCGAGGACCAGAGCAGCTTGGGGCAGTGCAGGCTCTAACAGTTTAGCCCCCAAGGCTTTTAGGAGTAGGGGTTCCAACACTGATAGATCGGTCCGAGACATTTTTGGCCCCCAAACGTGGGGCAGCTCAGGCCGCAACACCTGACATTTATCTACCCCCTCAAAAGTTCCCAGAATTTTAAACATCACACAATTGAAACGATCTGCAGCTGGCCGAATCATGCCCCTGCTAGTGCACGAGGCAAATCATAGTAGCTGTGGACAGTCCCAAGTAGTCCATATCCCACACCTGGGACTAAAATGAAAGCAAATTCTTATATTTCATGTTTTTTAAAGAAACCAGAATTCCAGAGCTGTCACTACACTGCTTCTTATCATTCTTCATCTCTACCGGTTCAGTTCCTCTGGAGACCCCGACAAGGCGCATGCGTTTGTTCCTCCATCCATTCCTATTCTTCCAACACCCCCCCCCCCCAGGGGAGTAGCTGTGAGTAATGAATATACTACATGCTGTGTTCATAAAGAAGACAAATTTGGTGGCACCAAGGAAAGATTCCTATAAAATAAATGTCTAAGAAGAGGAGAAGCGCCTTTTCGCCAAGATGGCGCCGAAAGCGAAGAAGGAAGCTCCTGCCCCTCCCCCCCCAAGCCGAAGCCAAGGCGAAGGCCTTGAAAGCTAAGAAGGCAGTGCTGAAAGGAGTCCACAGCCACAAAAAGAAGAAGATCCAAACGTCACCCACCTTCCGGCGTCCCAAGACACTGCGGCTCCGGAGGCAGCCAAAATATCCTCGGAAAAGTGCGCCCAGGAGAAACAAGCTTGACCACTATGCCATCATCAAATTCCCACTGACCACTGAGTCAGCCATGAAGAAAATAGAGGACAACAACACGCTTGTGTTCATCGTGGATGTCAAGGCCAACAAGCACCAGATCAAACAGGCCGTGAAGAAACTCTATGACATTGATGTGGCCAAAGTCAATACCCTGATAAGGCCTGATGGAGAGAAGAAGGCGTATGTTCGCTTGGCTCCCGATTATGATGCTCTGGATGTTGCCAACAAGATTGGGATCATCTAAACTGAGTCCAGATGACTAATTCTAAATATACACTTTTTTTTTCACACACACACACACACACACACACACACACACACAAAAAAAAAAAAAAAAAAAAAAAAAAGAAGAGGAGAGGCATTCCCAAACCGAGTGAGGCTGGAATCCAAGGGTTCAAAAAAATAAGAACTTTTGGTGCTGGGGGCTGAGCCTAGAGCCTCAGGCATAAAGTATTTGTCTATCAGAAAGGGAGCTGCTAGACTGGTGAGATGGCTCAGTGGTTAAGAGCACTGACTGCTCTTGCAGAGGTAATGAGTTCAAATCCCAGCAACCACATAGTGTCTCACAACCATCCATAATGAGATCTGATGCCCTCTTATGGGGTATAAGACAGCTACAGTGTACTTACATGTAGGAGGAGCTAAGGTGGCAGGGCTGGACTGCGGCACGCACGTGGCCTCTGGCCACTGAACATGGCAGCTGAGCTAGCCAGAGCCGCTGCAGCTTAGATAGTTGGCTTTACCAGTGGCCATTTAAAAAAATAATTACTACAACACTTACATATAATAAATAAATAAAAACCTTTGGGCCAGAGTGAGCAGGGCTTTCTTTGGAAGTGAAGGACAATAAAAAGAACTTTGAGGAAGGTGGGAGTCCTGAGAAAACCCACTCAGCAATGGCCTTCTAACACAGCGTCCTGACTCACTGACAACAGGAACAGAGTGTACAAAGAGCCAAACTGAGAGTCTCAGCTCACTCATCGAATTCTCCGGGTTCTAATTAGTGTTCCTTTTTCGGTGATCTGGTTGTACTTTGCCTCTGTCCCAACAAGGGAGGATGCTTTTGGTCCTGGAAACATTAGCACTTTCATACTCTTACTTTAGTTTTTAATTTAAGTCATCATCATCATCGCCGTCCTCACCAGTGGCAGTAGTATTTGTGGAATATTCAGGCTGTTCTAAGCCACCGTACGTGAGTGATGGAGACCCCAACTTGGGTCCTCTGCAGGAGTAGTAGACGTTTGTAGGCAACTGAGCCATCTCTCAGCCATTAACTGTCTTCTCCTTTTAATCCTAAGCACTCCAGTGTTTCCTACAAAGTGAGACAAAGGTCAGCATCCCACAGGCTGTACTTCCAGGTGCGAGCATCTCATACCCAGATACCATGACCATGACACCTGTGGGAATCTTTTCCTTCCTGGAAATGTCTCACCTACATCCAAAGGAATACTCTCTAATTGTTGATTGACAGGGAGGGGCCTGGCAGGACAACACAGATAGGAAATATGTTCTGTCTTTTCAACTATTCCGTCTAAGAATTCTGGGCCCATAACAGAGAGCTCCTATTACTGTTCCCTCCCCTTCTCCTCTCTTCTTTTCCTCTACTCCTCCTACTTTCCCCCCTCCTTCCTCCTTCTCTCTCACCACCTGATACCCCCCTCCCCCAGCAGCCCCAATTGTCCAGGTTGGCCTTGAACTCCTAGACTCAAGAGATCCTCTAGCCTTGGTCTACCGAGTACTCAGTGTTAGCATTCTGCCTAAGCTCCTCCCCACAGTTGCCTGGCAACAGCCAAGTATGCTCCGCCCCACAGTTACCTGGCAACAGCCAAGGTAGGCCTGACTTACTATAAAAGGGGCTGCTTGCCCCCTTCTCACTCTCTTGGTCTCTTGTTCTCTTGGTTTTCCCTTCTTGCTCCCACTCTGTCCCCTCACCCTGCTCTGTCCCCTTGCCCCTTCCCCACTCCCTTTCCACCTCTCTCTTCCCATGCTCATGGCCGTCCTCTACTTCTCTACTTTCTCTCTGCTTCTACTGCCCTCTTAACTCTCCTCCCCATGCCCTGAATAAACTCTATTCTATACTATACCGTCCTGTGGCTGGTCCCTCAGGGGGAAGGGATGCCTCAGCATGGGCCCGCAGAAGCACCCCCTTCCCCCACCCCTCACCACATACCCATAGAACATAGTCCCCCATTTCTTTATCTTTTTATAAACACATCACCCAACATTACCCGTTGCGCCACCACATCCAGCCGAGCTTCTTCTGAGATACGACCTCGAGGGTTTGGGTGAGGCTATGGAAATCTGAGCATAGACTAGAGTGTGGATGCGGGCGGGTGACTGAGCAGCAAGCATAAGGTATTTCAGGGACACAAAATGGTGAACGGAAACTTGCAACGGTGTTGATCGGAACCAAAGGACAGAGAGCTGGCTTTTTTCCCTACAAAATCGGACTTGGTCCACAGGGAACTGACGCAGGATCCCACACTGAATACCCTTACATTTGTAATTACATCCCGGTGTGTCCTGTCAAAACCAGCTGTCGGTGGAGAACTTCTAAGTTTGGGGCTTTGTGGGAATGGAGTGATAACTCAATGGTGGAGACACTGGTTGCTTTCCCAGAGGACCAAGGTTCTACTCCCAGTATCTACACAGCAGCTCATGACCATTTGTAATTCTCGTTCTAGGGGACCTAAAATCCTCATCCATGGAAATCAGTCTAGCACCTGCCAGGTGAAGACGTGGGGTAAGCGCAGTCAAATTCCCCTTGCTCTGCCTCCCCAGGCTGCCGAGCCTTGTTGCCGAGGAGACACAGGACCCACAACTCTACAGGGGTGCTTTTGGCGGGGACATCCAAAACCAGATCTGGATGGTTTGTTTTGACTATGGGAAGTTCTGAAGGACGTGGTTTGCTATTGAAAGCAGCTGTTGGCTGATGGGATGGCTCCGCAGGTAAGGCTACTTGCCACGATCCCAAGGACCTCAGTGCAGTCCCTGGAACTCAGGCAAAGGTAGAAGAAGGAACTGACACCATAATCATCTGACTGCCACCTAGGTACTGTGTAGGATTGCCCCTCCGTTATACCTATGAACATGCAGTAATAAAATTAAAACAAAACCAACAAAAACAGCTCCCAGGCTGGAAAGATGATTCAGCACTTGAGTACTTCCTGGTCTTTCAGCAAACCAGAGTTTGGGTCCCAGCACCCACAAGGGTGGCTCACAACCGCCTGTAACTCTTCAGCTTCCGACATCTGTCGCCCTCTTCTGGCTTCTATAAAAACTGCATTCATATATGCCCTCACTCCTCCATCCCCCCATGCACAGAAATAAATAATAGTGTATATATTTTTTAAAACAGCTGAAACAAATTTTGCCTGTAAGAAACAAACCCATGGCCATCTCTTCAATTAAGACAGAGAAGCTTTGCTATGTTGACACCAACCAGAAAAGAGTGGAAAAATAACAGTGTTCACAGGGTCTAAGCCACCTGTCTTACACTCGATTCTGTCTTGACATCCTTGGTAACCAGGAAGCTGCAGATGTAAGATCCAAAAGCCACAGATACTTACAGAAATAATTTGAGATGAGGGGGCGGGGGTTAAATAGGATATAGTAAGGTTTGTAGAGTCTAAAATTTAAAACCTGTATCACTCAACTGCTACCCCCAACTCCCCACCCCGGCTTTTCTTCACTTTGGTATTATTTTGTTTACTGGTGAATTTCTTTTTGAAAATGACAGATGGTCTCGTCTTTGCTGGAGGTAACAGGGAGATTGGATTTCATGATGGTCTGATTCTACGAATCTTTTGAATAGAGAGAAGTTCATGGAGACAGTGAGGGGTGTGTTGGGTTTTGCTTGGTTGGTATTTTGGTTGTAATTTTTTTTTTTGCTAGTTTCTCTATCTGTTCAAATGAACAGTGTCAAATCATTGAAGATGTAGCGTCACAGTAGGAAACGTCCCGCATTCTTGTGAGCTGCTGTCACAAGAATGGATGCAGTCAGCAATTTTGGTATCCCAAGAATTGAAAGTATAGCGGGGCGTGGCAGAACACACCTGCAAGCCAAGTCCTCGAGAAGCGGAGACAGGAGGACATCTGTGTGTTTGTTTACACAGAAAGTTCCGGACCAGCCAGGGTTACATGGTAACAGCCTGTCTTAAAACAAAAACTGAACTACAGTGACACAGTCTTGAGGTTGATCAGCTTCTTCATCACACTAAGTGGGGCTGGGTGGGGCGGCTAAAAACATTTCTTCTAAAGTCAGGGACAAAATGAGGGTCCCACTTTCTCTACTCTTTTTTTTGGTTTTGTTTTGTTTTTTGTTTTTGCTTTTTTGAGACTGGGTTTCTCTGTGTAGCTCTGGCTGTCCTGGAACTCACTCTGTAGACCAGACTGACCTCGAACTTAGAAATCCACCTGCCTCTGCCACCCAAGTGCTGGGATTAAAGGTGTGCGCCACCACTGCCCGGCTTCCACTTTCTCTACTCTTACTCAATATCCAGATTTAATTCCCAGCCAAAGCAATAAGACAAGAGAATTAAATAAAATAGGTATCCAATTGGTGGTAATGCTTGCCTTTAATCCCAGTACTAGATCTCCTGAGTTTGAGGCCAACCTGGTCTATGGAGAGAGTTCAAGGACAGCTAGGGCTACAGAGAAATCCTATCAAAAAAAAAAAAAAAAAAAAAATGAACGAACGAAAGAAAGACGAAAGTAAGACAGTAATAAAGAAAAGAAAGAAAGAAGGAAAACAAGAAAGAAAGAAAGCCAACCAGGCCGCATGGCTCAGGTTTGTAGGCTCAGCTACTTAGAAGGCTGAGGCTCGAGGATCACAAGTTCAAGGCCAGAGTGGTTTAGCCATTGCTCCCATTGAAAAAAAAAATGGGGGTATTGTTACTCCAGCCTTCTATGACCCAAGAAATACGGAAGTTTTGTGCAAGTCTGCTCCATTCTTTCTGCAGGGCCAACCCATTTGAAAACAAGCCCTCCCCGCTGAAGTTCTGGTGCCATATTACACCCAATGGAAAAACTAGGGTGACTGGCAGACCCTGCCAAGCTTTCTGAAGCAGGACTGGAACTCCCCATGAAGTGTGGTTACAGTTCTTCCTGACATCACTAAAGATGAATGCCTGAATGTTCAACACCTGAAGGACGAAAGGCAGAATTTCTTTGCTCTGCTTCCTGGATGGGTGATGAACATGGCAGATAAGAAAACTCTAAAACCTACAGTTGAGAATCAACTCAGACCTTACAACTCTCTCTCTCTCTCTCTCTCTCTGTCTCTCTCTGTCTCTCTCTCTCTGTCTATCTCTCTCTGTCTATCTCTCTCTGTCTCTCTGTCTCTCTCTCTCTCTCACACACACACACACACACACACACACACACACACACACACACACACGTAGTGGGTTGGCCTGGTATTGCTGGTATTCTAAGGTTAATACTGGTCTGCACATAGACCCAAGTGACCTTGCCCCTAGGTTATTTTTGACTGGTGAATAAGATGCCAACAGCCAATAGCTTGACAGGAGAGACATAGGTGGGGTTTAAGGTTCTGGGACTTGGGGGTCAGAGGAGAACCACAAAGGGGAGAAGAAGAAGGTGCAGGAGGAGGAAGGAGAAGCCACCATGGGTTGGGAGTCTAGAAAACATGGCTCTGAGGGCTGGCCAATTGGAGTTAAGAGCAGCCCAGATGAAATATAATAAGTGACAACTCGGGTTTACCGATAGAAAATAGATTTTAATAACATAGAGGGTAGATGTCTGTTCAGCTCTAGTGCTGATTAAGGCCTATTATAAATATAAAGGTTACCGGGCGGTGGCGCACGCCTTTAATCCCAGCACTTGGGAAGCAGAGGCAGAGGCAGGTGGATTTCTGAGTTCAGGGCCAGCCTGGTCTACCGAGTGAGTTCCAGGACAGCCAGAGCTACACAGAGAAACCCTGTCTCGAACCCCCCCCCCAAAAAAAATAAATAAATAAATTAAATAAATAAATAAATAAATAAATAAATAAATACAAAGGTTATGTGTGTCTTTTATCCAGGAACTAAATATGGTCAAAGGTGGGGAAAAAAAATGCCAGATTGGGATTAAAAATTTCTACAAAACCCTCTGAGGAAAGCAGACCTGTTAAGCGTTCCAGATGGGGGGAGGGAACAGTGAGCAGACCCCTGCCCCCCGGGCTGACGTCAGCTGTCAGTCATTGTGAGCAGATCTCTTGCTATTTCCCACCTGAAATAAAATGACAAGAAGAAAGTAGGGTGGTGGTGATGGCAGAGAATGAGTTAAGGTTAACCTGAGCAATTTAGGGAAAGCCTGTCTTTAAAAAAAAAAAAGAAAAGAAAAGAAAAAAAAAACAGGAAAGATGGGTTGTGGCTGTGGTGTTGTTGGGGTTCAGGAATCACCCTACAGACCACACCAACACCGATCTCAGTCAGACAGGGATAGTTTATTGAACATGTACCCTAATACTGATCGATCAGGGTTGTAGTTCAGAATTGGGGGGGGGGAGAGAGGCTACAGCCCCAAACATTTCTCAGGGCCAGCTCATAAAGGAAAAAAAAAAAAAACTACAATGAGCTCACGTGCAGGTTCAGGAAGTGCTGCCCAATGGTCAGCTCTACTGAAGCTATCTTGGCTAACTAGACAGAACAGTTCTAACAGACCTTTATTCTGATTGGTCCTAAGTGGAGCTTACGTTTGAATTTCCTAACATCAACGAACCTCAGAACATACAGAGCATAACAGGGGATGTGGTCAGCATGACCCTGCTCTGAGTCAAGTTATTTTTCTGAGTTGATGACTGTCAGGCCTATTATAGCAACAATATGAAATAGATGGCATGGAACAAAATGGTCCCAGCTATACCGGGGTGGGTCAGACCTCATAGTCGTAAGGCCCTAGGCTCCAATCCCAGTGCTTCAAAAATAAACAAACAAGCAACTGACAAGGGCTTGGGAGATACAGGGGGAAAAGTAACCTTATATACCTGCATCCCAACCATTGTGGGAATTATCATGGAGACTCCTCAAAGAAAACATTGTAGCGCCGTTAGATTTAGATTCAGCTTCCGAAGCCAGAGGCAGCCCACCATAGAGATGACCACACATACCCACAGCCCGACTCACAGCAGCCACGTTATAGAATCATCTCAAGTGGCCATTGAAGGATGAGTAAAGAAACACAAGCACACTCACGTTATTTACGTAAAGAACCACGAAGTGTCACTGATAAGGAAACAGAAACAGGCAGAGTTGACAACCTTCATAGTAAGACTCAGACCAAGATGGCATTCCCCCAAATCTAGATAAGATGGGGAGGGGAGAGAAAGAAGAAGGGAGAGAAGAATGGAGAAAAAGTGAGAGAGAGAGGAGATGGGGGAGGGAGAGAGAAAATCGGGAGAGAGGGGAAGTGGGAGGGAGGGCTGGGGGAGGGATAAGGAAGGAAGAATGAGGGATGAGGTAAGAGGAAAAGGAGGGAGGGAGGGAGAGAGAGAGAGAGAGAAAGAGAGAGAGAGAAAGAGAGAGAGAGAGAGACTACAACCATACACAAGTTCCTATGTTGGATTCTCAGCACTGGAGAAAAATATGAAAGTAGAAGCTCGATTATTAGGAGAGAAGATATGACGAGAGGGAAGGGGGAGGGACAAGGGAGAGGAAGAGAGTGAATCCATTCTTTTCCTGTAGCTCCGATAAAACAGCATTACCAAATCAACTTATAAAACAAAACACTTACCAGGCTTATGGCTCCTGAGGGTTAGAGTCCCTGTTGGCTGCACAAAGGCATGATAGCACGAGTGGGAGCCGAGGGCTCACATCTTGAACACAGAGCAGAGAGAGCAGAGAGTTTTGTGAGGCTTGGAAACCTCTAAGCTCGCCCCCAGTGATGTACTACTTCCAGCATGGCAACGTCTTCCAGGCCTCCCCAAACAGCGCCACCAACTGGGAACCGAGTGTTAAAACACCACAGCCTATGGGGAACATTCCATTCAAACACCCCGCTGAGGCTGAGGGTGACCCAGGTTCATTATATGTACATCTGAGAATGCCACAGTGAAGCCCATCATTTTACAAGATTGACATACACTTTAAAAACTGGGTGTTGGGGCTGGAGAGATGGCTCAGTGGTTAAGAGCACTGATTGCTCTTCCACAGGTCCTGAGTTAAATTCCCAGCAACCACATGGTAGCTAACAACCATCTGTAATGGGATCTGATGCCATCTTCTGATGTGTCTGAAGACAGCTATAGTGTACTCATACACATATTTTTTTATATATAAAAAAACCTGGTTATTTATGGCTTCTGACTGGAGCTCAGTGGTGGCATGCACAAGAACCTGAGTTCATCCCAGTACCTTCCCTCGGAGAGTCTGGGTGCTAGGAAGCTCTCTGATTTGTTTTTTAAAAATTTTCTTCCCAGCCATCCCTGGTAGACCTTGGCTTATTTCAGGAAGCATGAATATGCTTTCGCCTTTAATGTATTCGCTATCAATTATCCACTTGCCTACAGCTCTGTGTGGGCGAGTTCCAGGGCTGGAATTCCCTCAAGAAAATGAGTTCTGAGTTTTAAGTTGACTTTGATCGCTTCTCTGTTGCAGCCGGCTACCTGTGGCGAGGAGGACTCAAGAGAGCAGATGCCAATTTTAACTTTTGGGTTGAGTCATGCTGATAAGGTTTAGCATAGAAACAGAAGAGCTAAAAAACCCCGGAGCTTCTCTATGTTCCTTCTAATTTATTGGTCTCAGACAAGGAGACCGAGCTGATTTTAAAAATTCATAAGGAATGCGCTTTTCAGTTTTGCTGTTTGAAATCTCAGGTATTGCTCAGTCTGAGCCTCCCAGCCAGCCAACAAAATGATGCATTTGGCAACATTTCTTTCAGCTGCCCAAACTCCCCTCCCCCACCAGCTGCCATGTCTCCTTCTCTCTTGCTGGCCCCTCGTCTTCCCCTTCATTTCCACAAAACACCCTCAAGGACGTCAGGGGCCCTTGGATGTGATGGCTCCCTGCCAGTCTCCCCGCTCATTCTTGTGTCCGGTTTATCCCGTTTGTAATTAACTAACCCCGGAGGCGGGGGAGGGGGTGATGACAATCGAGGCAGGTTCAAACTGCCCAGGGGAAATTGCCTTCCCAGATGTTTACTTTCTCCCTTTGGTGAGAACACTGGGTGGCATGGCATGGCATCCATAACTTAACATTCCCATCATGCATTGGTCCAAGATGAAATCATGAACCAGGTTTAATATCAGCGTTTGGATAGAAAAGACTTGCCTCCTTGCGTCTGTAGGGGACCCACCTTCAAGATCAAACTGGATCTAGAACAATGGTTCTCAACCTGTGGGTCGCAACGGATGTCGGCCAAAACTTTCACAGGCGTGGCCTAAGACCATCGGAAAACATTTCATTGGCAATGAAATAATGTTATGGTGGGGTCACCACAGCATGAGGAACTGTATCAAAGGGTTGCAGCGTTAGGAAGGTTGAGAATCACTGCTCTAGAAGAAAATAAGTCAATGAGACACATTAGTCCATTTTAGACAAAACAAACCAAAAACATCCCAAACTCTAGGTCTGAGTGAACATCCAGAGGAATGAAACTGTTTGCAAGTGCTTTGCCCCTCGGAGGTTCAGAGGCTGGCGGCTGGGTTCCCCAGAATGAAACCAAGAACATGGGAGGTGAAGTAGGGAAGCAGCAAGGAGAGAGAGAGAGAGAGAGAGAGAGAGAGAGAGAGAGAGAGAGAGAGAGAGAGAGAGAGAGAGAGGATTACTTTATTTCTATTTGCTCTTGTTAATTTTATTTTTACATTTACTTCTTCATTTTGTGAATGTATATCTGTGGACATTCGGACGCTGTAGCACACAAGTGGAGGTCGGAGGACAACCTGCCAAGAGTGAGCTCTCTCTTCCTCCCACCCATGCAGCTTCTGGGGATCGAACAGTGTTAGACTTGGCAGCATTTACCTCTACCCACTGAGCCATCTTGCCAGCCCCTGGTTTTGTTTTTAGAGACTCAGTGTGGCCCTGTATGGAAGGGCATGAACGTACTGAGTGGTTCCCCAGGGGGCTGCAATGACCACCTCAGATCCTCTATTTTCTTCTGTCCGCAGTTTACCTACAGAGTTGCCCCTCCCCTTCTGCTTGATACCACATCCTGCTGGTAGGCCAGCCCAGGTGGTAAGTTACAGAGCAGGGAAGTTTAAGGATGGATCTGGACCACAGATGAGTGAGAGCTGGGGATATAGGGTCCCTCTTCTCTCACCCCCCCGCCCTCCCCATCACGGACTCTCCTAAATGTGGCTTCTTCTGTGTCCTCTTGTTCAACCATTTCCTCTGAGTTAAAACATCCCCTCCAAGTGGCTCATGAGACTCCAGAGGTAAACAAAGGCCACATGTCTGGGAAAGTTAAAATTCGGAAGATGATCCTTGTTAACTCCACTGTCTAAACTCCACTCCCACAGTTACCTGGCAACAGCCAGGTATGCTCCTCCCCACAGTTACCTGGCAACAGCCAGGTAGGCCTGGTCCACTATTAAAGGGGCTGCTTGCCTCTTTCTCCCTCTCTTGATTTCTTGCCTTCTTGTTCCTACTCTGTTCCCTTGTCCCTTCCTCTTCCCTTTCCCCTCTCTCCACATGCTCATGGCTTTCCTACTTCTCTCTCTCTCTCCTCTCTCTCTCTCTCTCTCTCTTTCTCCCTCCTCCCTCTTAACTCCCCTCTCCATGCCCTGAATAAACTCTAGTCTAGTCTAGTCTAGTCTAGTCTATACTAATAATATACCATGTGGCTGGCCCCTCAGGGGGAAGAGATGCTTTGACATGGGCCCGCTGAGACATCCCCTTCCCCCACACCTCACCACACCTCCATAGAACATATTCTTTCTCTCTTTATCTTTTTATAAACATGTCACTCCTGATCCCATCCTGTCTTCAGCTTTATCTAGAAGCAGCAATCAACTGCCGGGACAGGAGACCCTGAGCATCGCGGCCCAGGGAACTCTCTTGGACCTGGGTATCTGTGGGTGTGCAGCTTTGGGGTGTGGTCACCACACACCTATATTGGGTTGGGCCTTTTAGCTTTGCAGTTGCTTTAGAGTCACCCCTGCTCCTGTAAAGAACCCCTCACCCCTAGCCTGCCCCTGTAAGGATCCCCTCACCTACACTTCTGGTAGTAACCCAAAGAAACTCATTGGTTCATCAAGTTGGTCTTGGAAGCAATCGTTACTTTGAGCTGTTGTGGGCTCCCTTCTGGGATGAGTGGGGGTGTGTGTACTCACATGTGTGTTGCCTTCAACGGAAGAGTCTCACACAACAGTCTCCCCTGGAAAAGAGTGTGTGTTCAGCAGGCAATCCTGCGAAGCATCCCGCCATGAACGGCTGGGCTCCGTGAGCTCCATGCATCCCGCCATGAACAGCTGGGCTCCGTGGGCTCCGTGGGCTCCGTGCATCCCGCCATGGACAGCTGGGCTCCGTGAGCTCCGTGGGCTCCGTGCATCCCGCCATGGACAGCTGGGCTCCGTGAGCTCCGTGCATCCCGCCATGGACGGCTGGGCTCCGTGCATCCCGCCATGGACGGCTGGGCTCCGTGGGCTCCGTGCATCCCGCCATGGACAGCTGGGCTCCGTGGGCTCCGTGGGCTCCGTGCATCCCGCCATGGACAGCTGGGCTCCGTGGGCTCCGTGCATCCCGCCATGGACGGCTGGGCTCCGTGGGCTCCGTGCATCCCGCCATGGACGGCTGGGCTCCGTGGGCTCCGTGCATCCCGCCATGGACGGCTGGGCTCCGTGCACAGTGCAGAATTTCCTCGTGTTGCTTTACATTTTCCTTCAACTCCTTCCTGTGTTTCTTCCATCTGCACCACCACGGGTCTTTTACCTCCTGAATAAAGCGCCAGTCATTGTTATAACTCTGCCTTCTAACCAGAAAGTCCCCCTCCCCCCAGCCAAGGAATTTTCATCGTCTTATACTAAAGGGAACTTCTAGCGTATCCAGCTTCTGCATGCTTAGGGAGAAGGTTACGTCATTACAGAAGGGAAGGAGGAACACCTGAGCAGGCCATGGAAAGGGGAAGTTGGCCCAGTCATATGTGATGGTGACACGGAGTTCGGACAATAGGAATTCAAAACCCGACTGATGGTGGTGTGTCAAAACAGTTCCCCGGAGGAACAGAATCAAAAAGAGTAGGCACATTTATTAAGGGCATTTATGAGAATCATTTATGTGATTCTACCTTTCACTGAAGAGGCTGAGAACCATGAAGCTGGGTGCTTTATAACGGCAGTCATAATCTGATGCTGAAAGTCCAAAAGGCTGCTGGAGAGTCGCTGGTCTCCAGTCCATGACAGATGGCTGAACTAGACGCCACTGGTCGTCTTCCTCCTTTCTGTTCTTACTTCCTGAAGACTTCCTGTGTGTCAGACACCATGCTAGGTTCTGAGGACCTAGCAATGGAGACAGATAATGGTCTCCATGGAGCTCGCTGCTTAAGGAAGAGAGGAAGCATCTAAATGAGAAATACAGGATGTAAGAGGAGAGCGTGTTACCGGAGGTTTCGTTGCCAAGAAGCAAATTGCCTCCTAGAACTGTAGGATATTAATGGAAACAAGGAAGGCGGGGATTTCAGAAGGCTCCCAGGACCTACTGGTAAAAACTTACAACCCAGCCTGCCTGGATGTATCGGAATCCATCCCAATGGGTTTCCAAATGACTATATTGTAGAGAAGCACTCTGAGCTCCCCAGAGTCAGCTCTGAAATGCCAACCAAGTCTCTTATTTCATGGATAGGTTCCTATAACAGTCAGCCACTCCCCCAATAAAGGGACTTAAACAAGTTAGTTTCTCCCTGCATTGTGGTTTAGTCCATATATTCGTTAAGGTTAGTTGAATGGCGGGCAGTGCTCCTTCTGTGTCGCTGCTTTGACATTGTAACCTTTGTCTATCCAGGAAAGAAATGAAGCCTGTGTGGGCAGACTGCTCTGAGAAACACATCATTATGCCCCGTCTCCGTATGAGGCGTGTTGAGAGTTCAGCAATGAATCACAGAGAAGCAAGCAGGAGACACCAGATTCCTGCCTTCCCCAGCGAGCGGCTGGCACCAGGGTGCTGTTCAATTTATCTTAGGGTTGAAAAGTTACAGTTGGTCCTATCACTGAATCCACAGATCAGGACAGAGTTAAGGAGAGGGTGCTCAAGCCCCAGAAGGATGGAAAAACTTGGGATGGAGGGAATGCTATACTCTGGGAAGAGTGTACCACCCTGAAAGACTCAGCCAATGAGGAATTCAGGAAAAAGTCAATGGGAATATGAAATTCACTTTCCCCCCCCCCCCCCCCCCCCCCCGACAAATCAGTGCACCAGCCATTTTTACCTTCTCTCTCTGTGGATTGATGCCTGGCTTTGTAATGTCTTTAATAAACTTCTTTTTTTTTTTTTTCACTCCTGGGCCTCCAGAACTCCCAACTATGAGGTGAGGATCTTGGTTTTTCACAGGGATGCTCTTCTATTCCTTTCTTTTCTTGCTTTTTTTTTTTTTTTTTTTTTTTGAAAGATTTATTTATTTATTTTATATATGAGTACACTATTGCTCTCTTCAGACACACCAGAAGAGGGCATCAGATTCCCATTACAGATGGTTGTGAGCCACCATGTGGTTGCTGGGAATTGAACTCAGATTCTCCGGAGGAGCAGTCAGTGCTCTTAACTGCTGAGCCATCTCTCCAGCCCTCTTCTTGCTTCTCGTTCACTTGCTTTAGATTGATGAGAATGTAGGTGCTCGGCCACTTCTACAGCAGGGCAGTGCATCTCTCTCAGTGTGGTTTCCAGCTAGGCTCACATGCCCGGGGTGGAGCTGTTAGTGACAGGAAGAAAGGGGGACCAGATCCCGCATGTATCCTCAGACTTAGCAAACAAAACTGTGGGCATCCAGTTAACTTTGGATTTCAGATGTGTCTTAGTTAGGATTTCATTGCTGTAAAGAGACACCATGACCAAGGCAACTATTATGAAGGACAACGTTTAATTGGGGCTGGCGTACAGGTTCAGAGGTTCGGTTCATTACCATCATGGCAGGAACATGGCAGCATCCAGGCAGGCACGGTGCAGGAGGAGCCTAGAGTTCTACATCTTCAGTGAAAGGAAGGCAGGAGCAGACTGTCTTGCAGGCAGCTAGGAGGAGGGTCTTAAAGCCCACCTCCCAACAGTGCTACTCCCTATGGGCCAAACATATTCAAACCACCAGATGAAAAAGGAATATTTCTTTAGTATAGCTACTTGAACGTAGTCCCTGTTTATCTGAGAAATGATTCTTTGCTTTTCTGAAGGTCAAAGGTAACTGGGATTCCTGGAACAAAGTGGGGTTCCTGGCAGTGAGACTCATGAGCTGCCACTGAAGTCTCCAAATTTACCCTTGTTTCTTCTTGTTACAATTTTTTTAAAAATGGATTTATTTAATTTTAGTTTCTACAGATGAATGTTTTGACTGTGTGTAGTGTGTACGAGATTTATTTAATTTTAGTTTCTATGGATGAATGTTTTGACTGAGTGTATATGCTGTGTGATGTGGTGTGTGTGTGTGTGCGCGCACGCATGTATGTACACATGCACAGGAGTGTGTGTAATATGTGTAAATCTGATTCCTATGGAGGCCAAGAAGAGGGCACCAGTTCACCTGGACCTGGTGTCAAAGACTTATGAGCTGCCCTGTGGTTGTTGGAAATCGAACCTGGATCCTCTGCAAGAACAGCCAGCATTCAAGCTCTGAGCCATCTCCCCAGCCCCCTTTGGAAAGCTTCCAGACGTCCTCTTCGTTTACAGCATAAATTATCTCTAACATCTTTTCTGTGTCTTCTGGCCTCCCTCATCCCCCACCCTCCACGCCCCAGCCACTCTTATCGGTTCACAGGATGTCTCTGCAAGACAAAGCTTGCAAATAAAACGTGGCATAAGCCAAAGTCAACCTTGAACAGTGCATGAATGGCAGTGAGTCTTTGGGGAGTGTTTACCGGGTCCTCTGAAGCAGCTACAGGAGCCATTGGATGCGCTGCTGTGGCTCGCACTTTGTGGCCATGGTTGTTTTTGCCTAAGGCCTGTGCTATAAATAAGACAGCTATAGCTTTATATGGATACCTGTGTCCTCAGTATTACAAAGGGACAGTCTGCTACTGGGCTGATCAAGAAAAAATTGACAAATGGGAATTTTATTTTATTCTTCTCCCTAAAGGGAAGATAACTCAGTCAGTAAAATGGAGTAGAGGCATTGACTTTAATCCTCTGTATCCACGTAAAAAGCCCAATAGAGTGGGGTACACGTATAATGTCAGAGCTGGAGAGACAGAGACAGGAGGATCCCTGGGGCTCACTGATCAGTCGGCATCATCTTATCAATGAACTCCAGGTCTGTTTCAAACAAGATGCTGGCTCCTCCAGAATGGTAACCAAGGTTGACTCTGGCCACCACACACATGCATTTGCACACATACAGGCCTCTGCATGTGTAATCACACTCGCATGTACACACACACAGACACACACATGCGCACACACACACACTCACACACTCACACACACACACACACACTCACACACACAGACACACACACTCACACACACAGACACACTCACACACACTCACACACATACACACACATACACACACACTCACACACACAGACACACACACTCACACACACACACATACACACACACACACACACACACACACACACTCACACACACCATGGAGAAAATACAAAGGGAATGTCTATGCAAAGAGCCTGTCCCTCAACAAGCAGCTTCCCTTTAATGACAGCAGCTGTGGTAGAAAGCTTTGAAAAGAAACACAGAAAGAAAAAAGAAAACCTCTAACCAGGTGGATGTGACACACACCATTAATCCCAGCACTTGGGTGGCAGAGGCAGGACAATCTCTGAGTCTGAGGCCAGCCTGGTCTACAGAGTGAGTTTCATGATAGCCAGGGCTACACAGAGAAACCCTGTCTTGAAAAAAAAACCACATAGATAGATAGATAGATAGATAGATAGATAGATAGATAGATAGATACATACATACATACATAGATACATACATACATAGATACATACATACATACATAGATACATACATAGATACATACATAGATACATACATAGATACATACATAGATACATAGATACATAGATACATACATACATAGATACATAGATAGATACATAGATACATAGATACATAGAGATAGGTCAGAAAGATAGATAGGTAGATAGATAGATACACACATAGATACATAGATACATAGATAGGTCAGAAAGATAGATAGGTAGATAGATAGATAGATACATACATACATAGATACATACATACATAGATACATACATACATAGATACATAGAGATAGGTCAGATAGATAGATAGATAGATAGATAGATAGATAGATAGATAGACAGACACATAGATACATAGATACATAGATAGGTCAGAAAGATAGATAGGTAGATAGATAGGTAGGTAGGTAGATACATAATACATACATATATAGATACACAGATACATAGATAAATAGACAGACAGACAGACAGACAGACAGACAAAGAGAGATTTTGATAAGACTTAGAGACACAGCGCTGGACGCTGGAGCGGTAGGATCCAGTGCAGGAGAAGATGGCTGTACATCTTTAGATTCTGGGAATTGAAGGAAGGAGAAGATTTCTTGTATTCATCTGAACTCATGGTGAGCTCATTGGATCCTTTGGAGCCATCCTTGGGGTTTCTCAAGGCTTCACCCCCTCAATCATTTCAACGGTTCCTTTAATATGTGTTAAACCAACCTGGCACCTGCCTTCCATGAACTTCTCTCTCCTCTGCTACTGTTGGGAAGTCAGTTTTGGAAACAGAGAGGACAAGCCTCTGGATGCTTCATGCCCTTCAGAAAAGCGATTGGAGAATGTAACGAGCTTTAAAACGCAGTCAACCTAACAGGCCTAATCGTGCTGTTACGGTGGAACGCTAGTAATTGGATTCATGGCTAGCTCTCGTGAAATAGAAGCGTGCCACCTCAGTGGCTGCCAGGTGGTGCTTAAACAAACGGGGACGTGTCACCTTGAGAGCTTTTGGAGGTTGCTGGGCATCCAAAGCAAATATGGGTTGGAATCAGCGGGGGCTTCTGCATATAAATGACCATGTTCGATGTCCTGCACCACTATCGTCAGGACCACTCACACTGTGGCTACAGCAACTAAGGAACGGAAGTTGTAATTTCAGTTAAATTTTGTTAATTTAATTTTTTCCAACATGCTAAAAAAAATCAACCTATTCATTAACCATTTTTAAATGATCGATTCAGCTTAGTAATTCATTCACAATACACTATTTCTGTATAATTGAACACACGTTGAAATGAAAGTATTTTGGCTCTATTGGGCTTAATAAAATTTACCACCTTTACTTAGTTCTGGAAAACATTTCACCCAAAGGGAACCCCTTACATAGTTTCTCCCTATTTCTTCACCTAGCCCCCATTAGTCATTAGCTTATGGTCCGTCTCCTAGGAATTTATCTATTCTGGATATTAAAAAACAAAACAGACAGATTCAGAGCTGGTGAGATGGCTTACTGGGTAAAGATGTTTGTTGTCAAGCTTAGTGACCTAGTTTGATTCCCTGGATCCACACAGTAGAAGGAAAGAAATGGCACCCACAAGTTGTCCTCTCATCTATGTGTGCACATGGCTGTGGGCACACACACAAATAGATTTTTTTAAATGTAATAAAAACTAAAAACAAAAACATACACAATACTCTGCCCCCACCCCACTGCCACTCTTGAATAAAAACCCTAGAATCAGGAGGCTGGAAAAATGGCTCAGTGGTTAAGAGCACAGTCTGCATTACCAGAGGACCAGTTTGATTCCCAGCACCCACAGGGGAACTTACAACCATCCCTAACTCCAATTCCAGGGATTCTAGCGCCCTCTTCTGGCCTCTGAGGCTACTGCACACATGTGGTACACAGCCATACAGACAGGCAAAATACTTAAATACATAAAATAAGAGTAAATACATTTTAAGAAAAACTAGAATCATTAACTATGTGGCATTCTTTATCTGGCATCTCTTAGCATGCTGCACTTCATTTCCATTCTAAAATTTAAAACTGACTCTGGGGTTTTTGGAAAACACTAAAGTATTTGGAATGCATGTAGGTATGAATCCACATTTCTATTCGTAAGTTTTATGAAATTCAAATATACAGGAATTATTTTTCAACTAAAATCTGACAGCCCAATTGAGCTATGCTATAAGTGGAATTTTATCATATTTTGTGTGGGGCTTGGGATTGAACCAGGGCCTCTCATGAGAGAGGTGAGTGTTTTGCTCCCAATCCTGCTACAAGTGTAATTTCACATTTTCATTTCAAAGACTGTATATAAAAGCAATGTAAAATATCTCCTTAGGGGGCTGGAAAGACTGCTTAGTGGTTAAGATCACTGATTGCTCTTCTAGAGGTCCTGAGTCAAATTCCCAGCAACCACATGGTGGCTCACAACCATCAGTAATGGGATACGGTGCCCTCTTCTGGTCTGTCTGAAGACAGCGACAGTGTACTCATATATACAAGTAAACATTAAAAAACAATAACAAAACCAAAATCTCCTTAGTATTTTTTGTATAGCGACCACATTTTAAAGTATTTTGGCTATATTTGGCTTAATTAAATGTACTCTTAAACTAACATTTACCTTTTCGGCTTATTTTGTTTTCATTTGGGATAACTAGAAAATTTGCAGTCCAGCTGTGGTTCACATTATATTTCTGTTGGACAGTGCTGGTCTAATCATAAGACCTAACTTACACTGTACATTTTTTTTTTTTTAAATCAGAGCAGGTATAGTAAAACATGCCTTTAATTCCAGCACTCAGAAGATAGAGACAGGCAAAGCTCTGTGAGTTCAAGACTAGCCTGATGCACATAGACTATTCCAGGAAAGACAGGAGTACATGGTGAGACTCTTGTCTAAAATGAAACAAAACTTTTTTGAGTATCTACCGTGAAGTTTCCCCTCCCCCTCTTTTTTTCCTTCTAGCCTGTGGAAGAATTAATTAAGAATACATTTGCTGCTTTCTAGTTAAAAGAAAAAAAACTTAAATTAGATTTATTTATTTTATGTGTATGCGTGTTTTGCCTACACACACACACACACACACACACACACACACACACACACACACACTACCCGTGTGCCTGGTAGCCACAGATGTCAGAAGAAGGTATTGATCACTGGAAATAGAGTTGTGGATGGTAGTGAGCCTCCGCGTGAGTGCTGAGAACTGAACTCGGTCCTCTGCAAGAGGAACGAGTGTTTTTAACTGCTGAGCTGTATCCCCAGCCTCGTTTTCCATGCAAAAAGTACTTATCCTTTTTGTTTTCTGTGTCTGAAGTGTCCTGCATGTTGTTCCTGGGTCATGTGTGTGCAGTACCTCCAGAGGCCAGAAGAGGGCAGTGGAACCAGAGTTACTTGATGGTTTATGAGCCACAGCGTGGGTGCTGAGAACTGGATCCTGGTTCTCTACAAGCGCCCTTAATGGCTAAGCGGTCTCCGGCTCTCACCAACTTAACAGCAACCTTTCTTTCGCTTTGGCCTGGTACAGAAATTGTTCGGCATTGTATGGATTGGTGACTTGATCCTCATTCAGAGTCAGAATCTCCAGGGAAAAATCTTAGATAATTATTGGGGAAATAATTAATAATTACTGGGGGTTGAATTATTGGAGATTGCCTCTTTGACTGTTAAGGACACTCTCTGCCCTTGATTTATAACCCTAAACTCCACTGAAATGTTTTAGAAGAGAAAACAAAGGCGGGGTGCAGGCATACCTACTACTGTTTTTGTCTGCCAGCTAGGCAGTTTGATTTATGATTTAGGAATATACTGTCAATTTTGGATGAACCAAAAATATGTGCCTTTTGCTATCCAACACAGAGATAAGTACTTGCTTATAACCTATTCACTTACTGACATTTGTACTGGGTACTGTGCACTCACTAGGTGCTGGATTTTTAGGTGCAAGAAGTCAAAGCCTCTGTCCTCTTGGAGTTTATTGTTAGTGGAAGGATGCAGGAGACAAGCAACAAGACTGTTGATTCATTCCATGGAAAAGCAGAGTGGCTTGAGGATCACAAATTTGATTATCAAATAGCAGGTACCTTGGTACCTGTACTTCAGATAAAGTAAGCGTCTGGGCTGATGTCTAGAGAAGTGACATTTGAGTTGACATTTAAATCAGGAGTCAGTCATTTTAAAAAAGAGCCTTGGGAGGAGTACTCTAGGGAGAAGGGGTGACAGAGGCAAAGGCTTTGAGGTGGAGGGAAGAGTGTGGTATTTTTGTTTGTTTGGTTTTGTTTTTGAGATAGGGTTTTCCCGTGTAGTCCTGGCTGTCCTGGAACTCACTCCGTAGACCTGGCTGGCCGCAAACTTAGAGACCCTCCTGCCTTGCCTCCCGAATGCTAGAATTAAAGGCGTATGCTACCACTGACTGGCTCAGTGTGGTACTTTTAAGGAATAGAAAGAAAACCTCAGAGCTGAGACAAGTTGAGTAACAGGAGAGGAATAAGAGATGAGGCTGGCAGGCTTGTGCCAGGAGGGGGCCAATAGGTCCTATCAAGAAGTCCTAGTTTAGCTGGGCAGTGGGGACACACACCTTTAATCCCTGCTCTTGGGAGGCAGAGGCAGGAGGATCTCTGAGTCCAGCTGCATCTACAGAGCAACTTCCAGGACATCTAAGACCACACCGAGAAGCCCCCATCTCGAAAACAAAACAAAACAGGTCCGAGTTTTATTTTACAAAATATGGACCCAAAGATGGTTTTAGAGCACAAAAGTAAGCCTGTGCATGAATCACAAAGGCAAGCCCAGAGATAGCTTGGCAGATAGCTAATATTAGCTTCACAGATAGCTAATATTTCTAGTATACCTCCCTAAATGCTGCCAGAAAGAAGACCGAAGAAATGGCTTGCTCTGTTAGTATTTGCAAACAACAACCCAGGGCCTTAGGCATGTTCTATCACGGAGCTGGGCCCACATCCATTAGAAATGAGTATCGTGGTGGATGGCCTTTAATATTCAACAGGATTTTTAATGAATAATCCTCTATTCCAGGACAGCTCATACATTTTTCATGGATCCTGTTTGCCAGAAATACCCCGGGGCATCCCAGGGACAATCATCAAAAGGCAAAGCCAAGGTTGGTTAGACAAGTTTAAGTTGAAACAAAGTTTATTTGGATAGAGTTTTCATTGGGGGTCAGGGGCACACGTGGTGTGGAAGGGATGGAGTTCCGGCACTTGCCTGTGCCAGGTAGTCAAACACTCTAGAACTTAGTCCCACCCCCTAGCTTGGGGTGGGTGATTATTGAGGATGGTAGGACAGTCTTCACTGAAATTAAGTTTCAGGACCATCATGTATGACTGACTGACCATGCCTGAGCCCGTTGTGCTGATGGGTATAGACAGAAGTCAAAAGGATTTTTGGAGGGATGTTTACTGAAGAATGTTGTTAATACCTTTTTGTTGATGTTGTTTTGGTCCCTGAACAGCATGGCGGAAACCAGAGTGGATAGGAGGTAGTACTCTTGCCTGCGTATGACTAGTAAACATCAGACAGCTTTGATACCACAGGTATATTGGCATCCAGTCAACAGCAGCGATTGATGGGAAGGATGATGCTCAGTGGAACAAGACGGAGATGTCGCTTGACTAAAGTAGATCCAACCAAGTCAACATGTTGTGGTTGATGTCTGGGAACAAAGGATGTGGTGTGGTCTGAATAAGAATGGCCCCCATAGGCTCATGTGTTTGACTGCTCACTCACCAGCAGGTGGCACTGTTTGAGAAGGATTAGGAGGCGTGACCTTGTTTCAGGAAGTGTGTCACTGGGGGTGGGGCTTGGAGGTTTGAAGAGCCCACATCCAGCCCAGTGTTTCTCTCTCCCTCTGCTTGCCAGTGGATCAGAAAGTAAAGCCCTCAGCTACTTCCCCAGTGCCCTGTGTGCCACCATGCTCCCGGTCAGGATGGTAAGGGACTACAACTCAGCTTTTGTAAGCAACACACCCAACTAAATGTTTTCTCTTTAGAAAAGTTGCCTTGGTCATGGTGTTTCTGAAATATGATAGAGCACCCGCCTAAGTGCTATTGCAGAAGGGAGAGGAGCTGGGTCACATTAGCTTCTATCTGGACCATTCTCCAAAGGGCGATGTGGTAAAGGCTTGCTCCTCACTCTCTGGTGGAACCTTTAGGAGATGTGGGGTCTGATGGGAGAAGGAACTAGGTCACTGGAGACCCCAAGTCACTTCTTGTTTCTTTGTGCTTTCCTGTCACAGCAGTAGAAGTCGCCTCTTCCACCTCATGCTCCAGCCATGATATACTACCACAGGCACAAAGAGATAGAACCAAGCCAGCATCTGTAATATGTAGTTTTGTCTACACCACTCTGTGTTCCAGGCTGGTTGCATGCACTCACCCTCCCTGGAGCTATCTCAGATCTTCAGATAAACACACACACACGCACACGCACACGCACACGCACACGCTCATTTTAAAACTGACTTATTGGTGCTGTGGCTGGCCTCTTCTAAGCCTTCTGCAGCTAGTGTGCCTTCACCTTTTCTCCTAGATCAACACCTCTAAATCTCCCATTGGTCTTGTTGCCCAAAATGCCTTCAGGCCACTTTCTCTTTCTGCCTACATTCTGGAAGATCCGCCCCCTGGAGCTCCAAGTCTGTTCATCTCTCTCTCCCAAGTACCTCGATTCTCTTCCTCTCTCCTAGCCTGCTGGAACTTGAAAGTCCCGCCTCTTTCTTTCCACACAGACATTGGCCACCGGCATCTTTATTGATAGATCAAAAGCCAATTGGGGGCGAGGACCTTCAGCGTTGGTAAACTCAGATTCCCTATCAAAGCATCAGAACCATCCCTCTACAAATATGGACAAGACCCTCTGACATCATGAGCCAAAATCAACCTGTGCTTCTCCAGCCTGACAGTCTCAGGTAGTTTGGCATAATAGCAGGAAGCTGACTGACACAGGTATTGATCTGTCAGGTATTGATCAGCACTCATCTATCGCTAGCTGAGGGCTC
Organism: Arvicanthis niloticus; assembly: GCF_011762505.2. Classification (NCBI taxonomy): domain Eukaryota; kingdom Metazoa; phylum Chordata; class Mammalia; order Rodentia; family Muridae; genus Arvicanthis; species Arvicanthis niloticus. Next base: position 6,498,978 of record NC_133432.1, read on the forward strand.
TTTCTGGGGCTATGGACTTGCAGGCACTTTGGGGACACATGGCTAGGTGTACTCCCACAGAGAAAGCACCCGTCCAGGCCACAGTGAGCATTGTTTAGTGCATAGTCTGAGCACTGGGGGGCTCTAGCAGAGATCCAATACCACCTATTACACCAGCAACCGTCCAGGGCTGTTCACACGGGAGAACCGACCATATCCCTGTCTGAATTAATCTTGTCTCTGGCCCTGTCTCTGTCCTCATTCTTGATTTGTTTTTCTTCCTTCTTTCCTATATATAATTTCCACTACCCGGCCATGTGTTAGATCCTAAATAAGGGTAAATAAACCGTTTTAATTCTTTTCTGGAACACAGAAGACTATAAATAAATAAGTCCTAATGGAGATATGTTTTGATTTTGGTTTTGAATATTTTCTTCCTAGTCTAAGGCCTCAGCGTGGAGCATTCTCTCTTGTTTTGTTTTGAGACAGAGTTTACATAGCCCCAGCTGTCCTTGAACTCACCTCTGTAGACAGGACTGGCCTTGGACTGGTTATCTCTGGTCCTTTTTACCCCTGAGCCCAGTACCTGGAATAGCCGCATAAAAATTGCTCCGTAAGTATGAATCAAATGTATTAATGAGATGTATAAGACCTATGTACAACAAAGCCCCTCATGGACCCACCTCCTCAGTCAGAAATCTACCAACAGGCTGGAATTATGTGTTTCATAAGGTCAAGGCTGCCCTCCAAATGACTGTCATGTGAATGTGCTTATTTTCATGAACACAGCTGTGAGGTAGAGGCTAAAGATAGCGGCAGCCGTCGTGTTGGGGAATGCACACCCAGCAGGCTGTACGTGTGCATCTGAGAACACCCAACGGCAACTCAGATGAAGGCTTGTTTATGAGCTTACTCTTTGCTTGTAGGTGTCCTGGCAAACTGTTCTTAATAACAACCCTGTGGAGAAAAGAATTACCAACAACGCGGGAAGCCGGGCTCCCTGGAAGCCTCCAATGCTAGAATTCAGAGTAACTGTTTTACGTTCTATGAAACAGAAAGAAGTTGTTTAAGTGGTGAGTCACAGGTATTTAGATGTCTGGGGTCGGGGGGAGGGTTGTGCTGTAATATGTTTCCCTTAAGAGGCAAACGTAATAGTTTTGCTTCATTAAAAACATGCACGAGAGGCTGAAAATGATCGCACTTTAAAAAAATATTTTTATTTATTTATTTATTTATTTTATGCATCTGAGTACACTGTAGCTGTCTTCAGACACACCCAAAGAGGACATCAGATCCCGTTACAGATGGTTGTGAGCCACCATGTGGTTGCTGGGAATTGAACTCAGGACCTCTGGAAGAGCAGTCGGTGCTCTTAACTGCGGAGCCATCTCTCCAGCCTGTAATTATACTCTTTTACAGATAACATTCTTGGAATTTTATTGTGACCAAACTTCCCAGAGACACTCAACACACATGGCACTGACCCCATATCGGGATCCCATGACAAACTAAAGTATGGGCACCACCAAAGTCCAAAACCAATGAAGGAATAAGTTTTACTGGGGTTACTTATACGAATATGGGTGAGGAGCTACTTAGAGGAGCAGAAATGTGTCAAAGACAGCTGCATCACCAAAGCCTTCCCCAGCATGGGTGACAGCTCACAAAGCTGACACCTGGAACACACTGCACAGCCTGCAGGCAGCTCAGCAGGTTGAAGAACACCCTCTCCAGTTGTTCTAAACCTCTTCCAGGCAGCTTGGTTGGTTTCTGCTACTTCCAGGCAGCTGGTTTAGCTGCAGGAGTCTTCCTTGCCGCTTGCCTGCCCTTCTCTGAGGAGGGTTCTCAGCCTTTATTGTTTACCTTGGCAGGGAGCGGATCTAGCAAATCTGTTCAGTTTCAGGGACTTCCTGAAGCTATTTTGAGGTGTATAACTTTCCTGTGTAGAGCATTCCTGCAGGAAAGAACATGTCAATCTCAGAAGAAACCATTACACACTGGATTTCACAGATCACTGTTACCCATATACACTTTTGGGAAGGTCCATGTTCATATTTCTCTGTAGTTAGACTTGATAGTCATCCTTCCTAGATTTGGAACCACCTAGGAGACTGGTGAGTACATCTGTAAGTTTAACTGTGAGTGTGTTTTCAAAGAGAATTAGCTGAGGGTGGGTGAAAGACACCCATTGTGAGTGGCACCATCTTATGGCCTGGACTGAATGAAAGACAGAAAGTAGAGAGTCAGGAGCGAGATGCTGGAAAGATGGCTCAGTGGTTAAGAGTGCTGGTTGCTTCCAAAGGTCCCAGGTTTGGTTCCCAGCACCCATGCCAGCAAACGGCTACCTAAAACTCCATGCTCAAGGGATCCCAGACCCTGTTCTGACCTCTTTGGACAACAGGTAACCCCCCCACCCCCCAAACACATATGAATATATATTATGTAAGGCATTCATATAGACACAATAAATCTTATTCTTTTTATAAAGAACATTGTCTTAGTTTGAGGGTTTTTTTTTAAAGATTGCTGGTATCTTTTTTGTTTGTTTTTGTTTTTTTGTTTTTGTTTTTGTTTTGTTTTTTGTTTTTTGTTTTTTTTGTTTTGTTTTGTTTGTTTTTTGTTTGTTTTTTTTGTTTGTTTGTTTGTTTGTTTGTTTTTTTTTGAGACAGGGTTTCTCTGTATAGCCTTGGCTGTCCTGGAACTCACTCTGTAGACCAGGCTGGCCTTGAACTCAGAAATCCGCCTGCCTCTGCCTCCCAAGTGCTGGGATTAAAGGCGTGCGCCACCACTGGCTGGTTTGGTCGCTGGTATCTTTACTGATTGCTCAAGAACCAGCTGGGGAACAGGACCTCAGCCTCAGAACCACCCCTTACAGTTGTGGATTTATGTCATGGTCTCTGTCTTAGTTACTTTTCTGTTGCTGTGAAGAGACACCATGACCAAGACAACTTATAAAGGAAGAGTTTATTTGGTGCTTACAGTTCAGAGGGCTAGAGTTCATTGACCATCATGGTGGGGAGCATGGCAGGAGGCAGGCGTGGTACTGGAGCAGTAGCTGGGAGCTTCCATTGGATCCACAAGCATGAGGCAGACAGAAGTACCTGGGAACGATGTGGGTGTTTGAAACCTTAAAGTCCACCCATGAAATACACCTTCTCTAACAAGGTCACACCTCTCAATCCTTCCCAAACAGTTCCAACAAATGATAGCTAAGCATTCAAACTCGTGAGCCCATGGGGACCATTCTTATTCAAACCACCATATTATCCATCTGGTGCAAAAAGAAGCTTCTTTGATGATGTGGTGGTTTGAATGAGACTGTCCTCCATGGGCTTAGATGTTTCAATTCTTGGTCCCAAGTTGATGGTGCTGTTTGGGAGGTTCAGGAGCTCTCATTGGAGGAAATATGTCCCTGAAGCTGGCCTTCAATGGTTTGTTTTTGTTTCTTTGTTTTCCCTCTTGAGACAAGGTTTCTCTGTGTAGCTCTGTCTGTCCTGGAACTCATTCTGTAGACCAGGTTGGCCTCGAACTGGGAGATCTGCCTGTCTCTGTCTCCAGTATCCTGGGATTAAAAGTGTGCACCACCATGCTGGTACCAGGTATGAATTCCCTCCTACGGAGTGGGCCTTAAGTTCAACTGGATGTGTGTGGGCTAGCCCAACAGTGTAAGTGCGGTGACTGCAGCCCTGGGCTGTCTTGCAGGCTGGTCGTTGTTAGGTCCATGGGTTTGCAGCTGCATAAGACAACTGGTTGCTTTTCTACTTTGGCAGCTTACATCACACTTGGGATATGAGAGCCACCCATACTCTCACCAGCTGTCTCTCTGAGCCATGGTTCCTTATTCTCTTAGATATGCATTGTTTACCTCCCAAAGAAACTACACAAACACAAATCCTTGTCTCAGGAGTACTGAACCCAAACTTATTCAGTTCACCTTCAAAATGTATCCTAGGGCCAAGTTTAGGGGTTCTCAGTTTTGTAAATTACATCTTTCTATATATTTATATCTGTGTCTATATCTGTGTCTATGTCTATATCACATTTTAAGGGTATGTGTGTTTTGCCTGCATATAGGCCCATGGAAGCCAGAAGGGAACGTCAGATCATCCAGAATTGCAGTTACAGAGGCTTGAGAACTGCCATGTTGATGCTGAGGATAAAATCTGGGTCTTCTCTGGAAGAGCAGCTAGTTTTCTTAACTGCTGAGCCATCTCTTGGCAAATGAATATTTGTTCCTTGTCTGCCTGTCTGTCTGTCTATCTGTCTGTCTGTCTTTCTCCTTCCCTCCATTTCTCCCTCCCCCTTTCCCTTCCTTTTTCAGAAACAGGGGCTTCGTGCGTGATATATGCAAATCTTTTTATATATAGGAAAACTTCAGTACCCCGGATTGCTCAATATAATTTCTATATAATCTATTGTCCTACGGTTCTGTCCTGGGACAGTCCTTTTTTATTTTAAAAGCATTCTAGTTTTCTGGGGTAGGGATGGGGGAGGTATGGCAAATACCTCTAAAATCCTGTGTCCAAAACAGCAGCAGCAACAAAAATCTAGATTGCATGGTGCACTGTACCACTTCTGGAAGTGAGTGAATGGGAATGGGCAGGAAGGCCTGGCCAGTGTTTATCTTGAATGACACCAGTTCGATATTTACATTGGGTGAATCATTGCCTCTCAGGGCTGAGGCAATTCTGGGCACTGGCTAACCTATTGATTTTTTCATGGTTTATTTTTTTTCTGTGCTAGGGAGCCTGTCATTGGACCTCCAATGTACATTACCCTCCCAGGAGGTTTGCCAGTGTGCCAGCTATAACTCTGTTCCTTTTTCTCCTATTGGTAAGCATGTTACACATTGGCAGGGATCAAGTTGTTAGAGGGATAATACATTATTTACAAAAAGAGCTAAATTATTCTCAGGCTTCAGAACTTCAGCCGTTAGAGCCAATTCACTCATGGTGCAGCTCGAGACCAATTGGATCTGGGAATTGCTTTTCTCCTTCCAGACTCCTGAATTGCATTAAAAAGTCATTTAGCCTTGTGCTGTCTTCATTTTCTCACCTGGCAATGGCAGTGGCAATGGCATTGTCTCCTCTGCCTGGTTGAGTGGTGGTGGAAGGCAGATGTGGTAATGAGTGTCAGATTTTGGGGAAGTCAACGTCTTCCACAGTACAGACAGCTGAGGTGGCTGTCTGTTCTAATTTTACTTCTCCTGCTGTGATAAAGGACTCCGACAGAAAAAGTGACTTAAGGGAGATGGGGGTTCATTTCAGCTTGCAAAACATCATGGGGAAGTCAGGGCAGGACTTCAAACAACAGCCAGTCACATCTCTTTCTGTTCTATTTCTCCACTCATAGAGCGGGCAGGAAACCCTGCCTAGGGGATGGTGCCGCCCACAGTGGGCTAGGTCCTCCCATCTCAGTTAACTTAATGAATTGATTCCCCCAGTGACATGCCTCTAGGCCAACCCAATGCAGCCAATGCTTTGCTGAGACTCTCTGCCTAGGTGATTCTAGGCTATGTCAAGTTGACAATTAAAATTGGCCTCACATATTTATCTTTACCAGTAGGCAGCTGCATCTGCTGAGAGCTTTCAGAAGCCACATAAAGTTTTACAAAATAGGCTCACAGGTAAATTTGCATGCGTCTTATTTTCACAGCTATTCTTTCCTTGGGATATTTACAAGTCAAAAAAAATCTCACCAGTATTCTTGGTCATTATGTGAATTGTCTATGTCTATGCCAACGTGTATTAGAGTCCCACTGTCACAAAGGAAAGTAATCCAATCGGAATTATCTGCAGTGAAAAAAAAAAAGATGAAAAAAATCCTGGCTTACATGAGAAAACCATGAGAATGTCCTGCGTGAAGGTAGCCATAGAAACAACTAGAACTTTGGGGTTGGGGAAACAGTTGTCAGTAAGCACTTAGCTGAGCTTAGATCCCCAGCAAGGCACATGTCTGCAGCCCCACAGCTGGGGGGTTGTGTAAATGGGGATACACAAGTGTATTACTAGACCTTGCTGGCCAGTCAGTTCAGAAGAATCTGTGAGTTCCAAGTTCAGGGGATGCGGTCTCAAAAAAAAAAAAAATGTGTTAGAGAGCAACTGAGGAAGATACCTGCTGTTGACTTCCCTTCAAACTCATATGCATGCATGTGTGCACTTGCACGACGATATACACATGTATACCTCACATGCACAATGAAGAGGAGAAGGAGGAAGTGGAGTGGGGGTGGAGAGACCAGAACTCCAGACTTACATACTGTCGAGGGAAAAAAAAATCTCAGGTATGAGAACAAGTTGCCCAAAGTGGAAGATGCTGAGAGACCACAGGAAGAAGGGAGACAACCCAGTGTGCTCTGTTAGGAGCAACATTTGGGCAAGCAGCAAGATGTGGAGCTTTCCTGCACATGTAAGCACGAAGTAGGGGCTTTGTATGCTAATCTACATAAAAGTGGGCTACTGCCAACTGGAGTGTCCTTGGGTGTTTTCAGAAGTGACTGACCCATCCAATGTCAGAGCATCCGTGGCCAGCACAAGATGCCTGGCTGGCTCTCTTCCTACATTTGGTTATCCTATATTGTTTGAGATGTATGTTAATGCCACCTACCTTGGGTTCTATCCAAGATGGCTGTCTCCATGTGAGCTGGATTCCCACAAACATCAGAGAGATTCTAGGCGTCTGTTCCTCACGTTGTTCCTTAGGCGGGAGCAGGTGTGCTGGACAGAGGCCACATCCTTATGTCCTTGAAACCAGAGAAGAAAGAGAATCCCTTTGCCTGACTCACCTGCTCAGGTTAATTAAGATACCTAGGAGGTGCTATTCCTCAGTGTGAACTGCTATCACAGAATATCTTGTACTGGGCCACCTTGATGGCTCAGTGGATAAAGCCACTTGCCACAAAACCTGGCCACTTGAGTTTGATCTCAGACCCATCTAGATCCCCCCACCCCCCGCTCTCCAGCCTCTGAGACAGGGTTTCTCTATGTAACTATGTTGGCTGTCCTGGAACTCACTCTGTAGACCAGGCTGGCCTCAAACTCACAGAGATCCACCTGCCTCTGTCTCCCTAGTCCTGGGATTAAAGGTTATGTGCCACCACTGCCCAGTGAGATCCACACGGTTGAAGGAGAAAACTGCCTTCTACATGTTGTCTTGGCATGGGTGTGTGCACACATGTGTGAGTGTGTGCATGTACATTTGTATGCACTTGCACGAAAACACAGGGTGAGTTTAAAGGCCAATACTTTAGACTGTAATCAATACACAATAGAATGTATTGATCAGGGTTCTGTAGGCTTGGAAGTCAAAGGTCAAAGTGCCCACAGATTTGATGAGGGTATGTTGCTCACAAATGAGGGTGTTTGTGTTCTCATAGAGCAGCAGACAGAGGAACCCCCAAGGATCTCTTTTGTCAGGGCACAAACCTATTTAGGAGGGCTCCATCTTCAGGATATAACTGCCTCTCGCTGACACCATCTCCCAACACCATCAGTTTGATGAACCTGGGCCAGCCACTGAAGTCTGAGGAACCCTGTGTAGACTAAGCTAGATCACCAATGCCTAGTTGGACCACGTATGTCTAAGCTCTCCCATGGATACCGTTGCCTCAGAGATTGCAGGGAGCTGGCAGTCGCTGAATCTGTGTCTATCACTTGAGGAAAATACAGCCTTATACCCTGTCAAACCCCGATTCCTAATGAATCTATTACACTTTCAGGGCTATAAATAATAGATCCGTTCCCTCCCTTCCAATGCAAATATTTTGAATATTTTAACGATTGCTTTCCAAAGCCTGCTTTTGAAATCACCCTCCTAAGGTTTGTGCCAACGTATACTCCCACAAACAGATGGCGGTGGGCACTCCTGAAGCATCAACTGTCATTGATCTATACTGGTGGCTCTCAGATGGGGGTACTTCAGTGGCCCTCCTAACCTAGGGGGCTATGGCAAGGACTGAGATATTGTTAATCATCACGGGCGAGGTGATGCAGATTTTTTTAGTCAGAGCAGGATGGAACGCTGCCTGGAACCATATATGGAGCAAGCCCCCACAACAAAGGATTACCTGGTCCCAGAGGTCAAGAAACCCTGACTTACACAGACCTATTCACTCTGTTTTTAAAATTTTTATTTTATATTTTTAATTACACATGAGTGTGTGTGTGTCTGTGTGTCTGTGTGTGGTATATGAACATGTGTATGTGTAGGTTCAGGTACATGCAGATTCCAGATGAGGGCATTGGTTTGCATGGAGTTATAGGTCACTGTGAGCCACCCAATGTGACTTCTGGGAATCACATTCAGGTTTTCTACATGAACAATGTACACTCTTCCCTGCTGAGCCATCTCTCCAGCCTGTGCGATCCATATTGTTAGACTATAAATTAGTCTCTGCAAGAAGAAACAGAAAGACCTGGGCAACCCACTCTGTGGTTGGTCCAGAGGCCTCAAGTGCATATGAGGTCCTTTTTCCCCAGTTGGGAGGATGACCAAGTGCTGCAGATGGAAATTTCCAAGGTGGCTAGCTGAACTGTTTCCAAAACTCTCTTCCTGCCCTGGTAGGCACTTGGTGTTAAAGCCAGTGGTCACTGTACTTCAGCAAAAAAAAAAAAAAAAAAAAAAAAAAAGGATATGGCTCTGAGGTGAGACTCACCAAGGTTGACTTTATTTCCATTTGTTCCTATTCTTGACTGTGTGAAGCAGAAAACTTCTAGTTCTTTGGAAAGTTAGTTACGTCAAATGATGTTTTGCTGGGGCGCACAGGTTGAAAGGATGTCTTGCTAAAGCAGACACAGGAAAGAATGCTTTCCTGAAGCAGACACGGGTGAAAGGATGTTTGGATAGAGCAAACACATGAAAGGACCCGTGATGAAGGAGTATGAAGATGACCCACAGACAGTGGAGGGGGGGCACTGAGCATTGGTTTGGTTTGCTCCGCCTCACTATTCTTCACTAACAACACACATGTATTAGTTCACCTTAGATAGCATTGTTGAGCTTAACTGGTGGTAATGCTGATATTGAGAGAAACTCACCCAAGAACTGTGACATTCTTGCAGCAGCTTGTCACTTCAGTGGCTTCGGGTCAGTTGGTGAGCCTGGCGGTTTCTTCAGGATTGAACTGAAGCTGCTGGTTTGTGTGTGGTGTCTGCCTGCCAAGAGGACTGGAGTGTGTGTAGCTGCTGATTCATGTTTTGTGTTTGCTACAGGACTGAACTACCAATGAAGATCAAACTCACCCCCAAAGAACAATTCCTAAACAGGTCCACGTCCCCCATATCCTAGTAACTTTTCTCTCCCATTACCTCTGATGGGTGGTGGGCTAGAGAAGAGATTGAACCCGTATTAAAGTAGGTTGGAAATAATGTATGCCTACAGCCATGTATTAGTCAGGGTTCTCCAAAGTAACAGAACTGATAGGGTGAATATATACATTAAAAGGGGGGTTACTAGTTTGACCTAAAGAATGTGGTTTAGGCAGTGCCACAGTGGCTGTCTCCTGACAGAAGAGATGCTACAGCAACAGAATAGATGAACTTGCCATCAAGAGTAAGGGCAAGCAAACAAAAAGCAAAGCTTCCTTCTTCCTTGTCCTTCCATGGGGGTGGGAGGTGCCAACAGAAGTGCACATTTAGGGCGAGTCTTCCTGCTTAGAATAATCTTGTTAAGAAAATGCCTCACAGAAGTGCCCAGTAGATCGGGTTTTTATCGATTCCTGATCAAGCTCAGTCAGCCACAAAGATTAGCCATCATGGACACTTGAAGAATAATGGTCACAAAATACAAGAAAATTTAATGCCTGGCAGAATAGGAGAAAAACCACTATTAACAACATCTGTGTCTTACTTAGGTTTCTGTCGCTGTGATGAGACACCGTGTCCAACGCAAGTTGGGGAGGAAAGGGTTAATTCAGAATTCACACTTCCACATCACTGTTCATCATTAAAGGAAGTCAGGAAAGGAACTCAAGCAGGACAGGAACCTGGAGGCAGGAGCTGATGCAGAGGCCATGGAGGGGTGCTGCTTACTGGCTTGCTCCCCATGGCTTGCTCAGCCTGCTTTCTTATAGAATCCAGGACCACCAGCCCAGGGATGGCTTTAGCCATCAATCATCCTGTAGGCGAATACAGAGGAATTTTTTTTCAGTTGAGGTTTCCTTTCCTCAAATGACTGTAGCCTGTAGCCATCACAGTCTGGTTTACAATTTAGCTTTTAGATTTCTAACTTGGTATATTTCTCTACACATTCACAAGTAAGCACAATGAGTCGACTCTCTCCTTGCTGTAGCAAAACACCTATCTTGGTTTGTGCCTGTCTCTGTGAGAAAATACCCACGATCAAGAGCAACTTATGGAAGACTTTATTTTTCTTTATGGTTCCAGAGGGACAGAGTCCATCATGGTGTGGCTGGGCACTGGGAAGAGGTAGGCAGATGGTTGTGGGTGATAGGTGTCAGGAGCCATCATAGGACAAGCTTGTAACTAGCAGGTGATCCTCCTGAGATGGTCTGCCTTGCATTATAATAATCCATGACAGATTTGTTCCTACAAACAAGGTCCAAAAGAAAATCCTTTTGGAAAAGATTCCCTCTATTAATAATTCTTGTTATTATTAAACATATATAGCAATCTCTAGGTATTAGCCCACCCCTTTGAGAAGATTTCTGCAGAACTATGAAGATGTACTGTCTTATAGTGATGCTATGTAGACAAATAGATGACTTCTTAAGTCTTAATGCTGATCCTATAAGAATTCCTAAAATTATATCAGGATGTATAAAGCTCTTTTATAGTGAGATTGCTATTAGGTCCTTTTCTGATAGTCAAAACTGTAATGAGAACTCTACCAGTCTCCCATGTGTCACCAGTTGATTGCTTCTACTATTTTGAGTGAATCCCAAAATGTTGTAAAACCATTAACCAAAGTCATAAAAAGGGAACTACAATTTATTGTAGGTGCTAGGACAGAAGATAAAATATTGACTGGATTTATTTATACAAAACTTCACTAATAACTTAGTTATGTCTTTAACTCTCTGTGAACCTGTGGAGCTGTGACAAGTGATGAATGTTTAGCCAGATAATTACTCTTAATGGATATGCATGTAAACATTCACTGTTGTAAGCTTCTTATTCAATTTATGATTTGAATTTATGTGCAAACTTGCAATGAACTTTTTACCATATGATCATGTATCCTGGAAGATGTGTAAGTGCTGAGGACAAAGAGAAGAGTCAGAACTGAGCTGAGGAGAATTTTTTGGACAGAACACTTTTTTAGATAAATTGATGATCATTCCACTTTCCCCCTTTTTCTTAGAGAGCTTTCATAGGTAACTTTTTACAACTTAGAAATAAACGCTAAATTCACTTTTCGAAGTGTCCCCCTTTCTTCCTGCAACTTCAAATAGCAGGCTGAAAGCTAGAGCCAGCAATTCTGTGGAGATAGAACAAAGACCACATTACTTAATCCCCCACTGTTAGGCTGCAGGTGTTAACAGCCTAAGCCAGAGGCTTTTAACCCTCAGAGTGGGCAAGAAAGTTTTTTAGGACTTTAGAAGTTATCATCAGCATTCAGTACAGTTAGAGAGCTAGAATGTCTGGAGACCATCAGTCTTTAAAGCCACACCAGAGTCCTACTCTGTGTCCCTGATTCAACCGGATCCAGGCCGGGAGGCTCCTGACAGATAGGAGAAACAGAAAGCTGGATGATTATATTTCATTTTTTTCTTTTTACTCTTCTTCTTCTTCTCCTCCTTCTTCTCCTCCTCTTCCCCTTCCTCCTTCTTCTCTTTCTCCTCCTCTTCCTCCTCCTTCTTTAAAGATAGGGTCCCTTTATGTAACCCTAGCTGTCCTGGAGCTCACTATGTAGGTCAAGCTGACCTTGAACTTACAGAAACCCTCCTGCCTCTGCCTTGTCTCCAAGTGCTTGGAATAAGGGCATATACCACTATACCTGGCTGATCACATTTTCATCCACACACAGAAAGCAAAGAGAGGCAGAGACAGACAGAGAGACAGAGACACAGAAAGAGAACAGGTAAACTGTGCCCCCTCACCAGTGACATAACTCTCCCCACAAGGCTCTATCTCCTAAAGTTCCTAAAACCGTTCCCCAACAGTACTACCAACAAGGGATTAAGTGTTCAAATACACAAGGTATAAACGGACATCTCTTATTCAAATGACCATATTACAGGACAAGGACAAAGAAAGAAAGATTGCACTGGAGAGATGGCTTACCACTCTTGCAGAGGATCAGAGTTCAATTCCCAGCACCCATGTCAGGTGGCTCACCACCACTTTGACTTCAACTCCAGGGAGATCTGATGCCTCTATCATGGGCCAGAACCCTCATACATTGTGCATATCTATACATGAATGCACACATACATGTGCATAATTTACCAAAACAATAAAAATAAACAAAATGTATTTTTAAAGGATTTATTTTGGCTCATGGTTTGAAAGAATACAATCCATGAGAAAGAATATCAGAGGGAATTAGGAATTGGAGATGGTATTACACTCTCTGTGTCTGTGTGTCTCTCTGTCTCTCTCTGTCTGACTCTGTCTCTGTCTCTCTCTCTCTCTGTGTCTCTCTGCCTCATGTTTCCCCCCTGCAACCCCCATTACACTCATATTTCTCCCCTTTCCCTTTTTAGCTTAGTATAGAATACCTTCATAGACACACCAAGAGTGTCTCATAAATGATTCTTTTGGGGGTTGGTTAGGTGTTGCTACAAATTCAAATGCTAAATGCTGTCCCCCCCAAGATCTGGTTGCAGTCTAGATGTACATCCTCATGTGCACCAGATGCTGTTGTATAAACTTTGCTCACCTATATTCTCTGACTAGTTAAAGAAGAGTGGCTGATGGCCAGTTACTGGGGGAAATAGACGTGGGTGGAGCTTTGGTTACTGGACTGGGGGTTGCATGATACAGAGTCAGAGATAGAGTGAAACACAGAGAGATACAGAAAGAGGGAAACAGAGAGACACAGAGGCAGAGAGAGAGAGAGACAGACAGATACAGATACAGAGACAGAGAGAGAGGCAGAGAGAGACAGAGACCATGACACACAGAGATAGAGAGAGAGAGAGAGACACAAGGAGATACTCAGAGACACACAACACACACACACACACACACACAGAGAGAGAGAGAGAGAGAGAGAGAGAGAGAGAGAGAGAGAGAGAGAGAGAGAGAGAATGGGAGAGAAGGAGAAGGAATGTGGAGAGAACAGGAGATCTCCATTAGACAGGATGGACCAGGAGCACAGGGCCGAGAGAAATGTCCCCTGAGGATGGACTGCTGGAGCAGTAATAACCCAGGCAAGACTCAGAGAGCAAATACTGGGGGGCACAGCTGGGAAATGGTCAGTCTAGTGAGGAAAAACAGTTTAGGGTAACTGCCCAGTGATTGTGCTAAAGCTAATTAAATAAATAGATACTCAATGATTGGGTAGCCAGCTGGGTCATAATAAGAACTAATAGAGTTATCAAATATCATACAACCAGGACAGCCAGGGCTATACAGGAAGACCATGCATTGAAAAAAAAAAAAACTAAACTAAACTAAATTATGAGAGTTTCCATGGTCCTAATGTCTCTTTATAGCAATAGAAGCCCTAACTAAAATGACAAACTAGAATCATCGGAGAGGAAGGAGCCTCAATTGAGAAAATGCCTCCCTAAGATCCTGCTGTAAGGCATATTTTAATTAGTGATTAATGGGGAAGGGCCCCCCCCCCATTGTAGGTGGAGTCATCCCTGGGCTGGTGGTCCTGGGTTCTATAAGAAAGCAGACTGAGCAAGCCATGGGGAGCAAGCCAGTAAGCAGCACCTCTCCATGGCCTCTGCATCAGCTCCTGCCTCCAGGTTCCTGCCCTGCTCAGTTCCTGTCCTGACTTCATCCAAAAATGAACAGTGATGTGGAAGTGTAAGTCAAATAGACTCTTTCCTCCCCAACTTGCTTTGGTTATGGTGTTTTACCAGAGCAATAGTAATCCTGAGACCCCTGTTGTTTGGCAAATCCAGCAATCCTCCTGTCTCAGTACTTCCCACCCCCCAAATGCCTAATGTGAGAGTAACAAGTTTGTACACAGCCAGGTCTAGCTTTTTACATGGCTTCTGGGATTTGAACTCAGTCCCACAGGCTTTCACAGGAAACCCTCTTGCTGTCTCAGAATCTGGAATTTTTTTGTTTGTTTGTTTTGTTTTTCGAGACAGGGTTTCTCTGTGTATCCCTGGCTGTCCTGGAACTTACTCTGTAGGCCAGGCTGGCCTCGAACTAAGAAATCCGCCACCACTGCCCGGCTCAGAATCAGTTTTTTAACAGAACCTCATGTGACGTGTGTACACAGTGAGAAGTGCTCACTGTGTACAGGACTTTATCTTGCAAGGAGGAATTCGAGACTCTGGATCCCCTTGTCCTATCAAACTCTAAGTGAAGAAATTAATTGATTCTTGTCTGACTCGACCCTGAGGTTGGGGACATCGCTTAAAAATCAACCAATTCTGAGCTTGAAAAGACCCTTAGAGATAGAATTTCTTCATTTTCTTTTTCCCTTCTCTTGGTCCATTTCTTTTTTAAAAAAGATTTTTATTTTATGTGCATGTATGTGTGTGTATGCATACCACACGAGTGCAGGAACCTGTGATGGTCAGAAGAGGGCAGCAGACCCCGTGGAACTGGAGGTGCAGGTGGTTTGTGAGTTGTTGTGTAGGAGCTGGGAGCTGAACCTGGGTCCTCTACAAGAACACGACGCATTCCTAATGACACAGCGATTGTCTCTTTAGCCATTTATTTATTTATTTATTTATTTATTTATTTTGCTAAACCAAAATGTCCCCTTTATTTGTTTTATTTGTGGTGTGTGTGTGCACATGTGTACACTTGAGCTTACTTATGTGTTCATGTCACTGTGCATGTGTGGAGGTCAGAGAACAACTTGGAGGAGTCAGTTCTTTCTTTCCCTCCATGTGGAGTCCAGGGGTTAAACCCAGGCACTCAGGCTTGGTGGCAAGCCCCCTATACACTAAGCCATCTTGCTGGGCTCCTCTTCTCTCTTCTCTTATTCTTTTCTCCCTTCCCCTTTCTTCCTTTTTCTTGTCTGTGAATCCTGTGTCAGGGTCTACCTGCTGGGGGCTGGAAAATATATTTTTTTCCTGTCTTCTTCACTGAGGGAAAACAAGTCAGTAATATATGTTTTGCTGTAGTTTAAGAGCCAACACTTAGCTTTGATCACCTGCATGGTTGTTGTAAGCTGACCCTCAGTTTCCTTATCTGTAAAGTGGGAATAATTTCACCTGGTCAGTGTCAACGTTGGTAAGTTGACATAAGAATGAGTTTGAAACATTGTACGTGAATATGTTTCCTCACTGACGAAAGAATATTAAAATCTAAAATGTTATTATTTACTTGCTTGCTGCCTACCACGGGAGGTTGAACACTGTAGGTGTGGCAAAATTAGGTAGAGGCCACAGAGCTTGGTCCTATGGGAACGGCTTTAATTGCGGCCACCAGGTGGCAGCAAAGAGCAGGTTTCCCTATGAGGCTTCCGCTCGCTGCCAGCCTAAGGAATCCAAAGGCCGAATAAAATGGTTGATGGCGCTCCCTATCATGATCGCCACCCCTCACGTGCTCCTCTCTGCGTCCCCAACCCTCCCCTAGTCCAAAACCACTTAGGTATTCTTCTTCAACCAATTCTTTCCATGGGAATGATTTTTAAACACACATTCAAGGGCAAATTAGAATTAATGGCAACCCCTGTGTTTACAGCCTGTAGTTAATGTGGACCGTCAATGAAAATTAAACCTGGGGGGGATTTATGAAATACATATTTATGAGGCAACAGGGGAATATGAAAATATTTAAACAGATTATTTACGATCCAGGTCCCTCTCCCAAGCAGATGTATCTGGGATCTATCCATTACCCATTCGATAAATATTTATTCCTGGTTTGGGAATAAAGATACATTTTTTTTTTAAAGACAGTTTCTCTCCATTATGTAGCTCAGGCTGTCCTAGAACTTAACTATGTAGACTAGGCTAGCCTCAAAATCCCAGAGACCTCTGCCTCCTGAGTGCTGGGATTAAAGAAATATACCACCACGCTATTTTTTTTTTTTTTAATATTAGTTTTTGGTATTAGCTAAGACACGAGGGGAACCATGGTGGTGTGTTATGGGGTGACAATATTTGGAGGGGTCAGCGTAAGTCTCCCTGTCAATGTGTTCCTTGAGGTAAGAGGCAAGGGTTAGCTATGCAAAGGAGCACACAGAGCCCTCCAGACCGAGGGAACGGAGCCTTCGATGGGCCAATGAAGCCCGTGTAATTTTACATTGGTTTGATTGAGAAAATAAATAATGAAAGACCCAAATCACGACTCAAGGACACTTAGCTGCCACCACACCACCTGCACCTATTTTGAAGACTCCTCAAATGTGTGCTCAGAGAAGGAATCATCCATTTCTTCCGAGAGTGCTGAGTGGATTTCACGGAGTCCTTATGACCATGCTGTGACCACCACCCACCGGATCACACAGAGTTTAGTTATTTTCCCAAGAGGCTGCTCGTGGGACAATGGTTCCTTCCCCAGAGACTCTATCTTAACAGGTCAGGACAGCCTTTCCGAAGCATGTCTGTTTTAACCATGGCTATGTTCCTATTCTCTGCCCTCTGTGTTCGTGACACTGAGTGCTCCGAACCTGGAGCCATTGTGGTGGTTTGAATTAAAATGGCCACCATAGGCTCATAGGGAGTGGTGCTGTTAGGAGGTGTGGCCTTGTTGGAGGGGTGTGGCCTTGTTGGAGGGGTGTGGCCTTGTTGGAGGAGTGGCCTTGTTGGAGGAAGTGTGTCACTGGGGGTGGGCTTTGAGGTTTCAGATGTTCAAGCCAGGCCCAGTGTCTCTCTCTGTCTGTTGTCTGGGGAACCAGATGCAGAACTCTCAGCTCCTCTCCAACACCATGTCTGCCTGTGTACCGCCATGATGATAATGGACTAAGCTTTTAAACTGTAAGCCAGCCCTTTATGAGAGCTGCCTTGTTCATGGCATCTCTCCCCAGCAATAGAACACTGACTAAGACAGCTGAGGACCAGAGGCACTGTGGGTAAAAATTCAGGAATCCGTGAATTTGGGTGGAGGAAGAGAAACTCGTTTCTTTGCACCAGTTTTTTAGCCGAAACTTGAGGTTTCTCTTTCTCTTATGAATGCAGACTGCAGATCATGGGGTGTTCTCAAGGCCTGCGTCTTTGCCACCAAAAGTCACAGATGTTTGTGTGTGGTGTGGCTAGCTGGTACTGACATCTCAGAATTCAGTCATCAGCACTCAGAAATGATGTTGGTTTTTAGATTAGCACCTGTAAAATTTTTTTTAGGGTTTTAGTAAAGAAAAATGTATTACTACATCCCAATTTGGTTTTGTAAAGATTCTGGATTTTTAACGTAATTGCCTATTTGTAACCTTGTTTTAGTTCAGACATTGTAGAAGAATTTTAATCTAGCAACATGGCTGCTCTGGCAAGGAATCACATCTAAAGACCTCGGGCTGTGTGATCTGGCTGGAATAGCACACCTTTAACCCCTCCAGGTGGCATACAGACACACCCTTAGCGTACACTTTTGATCCCAAACAGTGTAGGTAAGATTAGTTTTTAGAGGGCAGAGCCATGTTTGAACGTGACTTCTAAGTGGAGTGCAGTTCAGTTTGTAGAACTCAGAGGCAGTTTGTTCCAAGCAGAGCAATGCAGTGAGAAGCCGAGAGAAATCAGTTTGAATCTGTCAGTTTGGAAAGGAGTTTGGGCCAGGACAGCTGAGTTAAACCAGTTGACCATAATTCAGAAAGAACTAGAAAGGACGAGCTTATTCAGCAGCAAAAGCCTCCAAGACAACAACTACATCTGGTGAATAAAAGTTACTTATAAAAGGCATTTAAAAAAAATCTATTTATTTTTATTTATCTGAATACAGTGCAGCTGTCTTCAGACACACCAGAAGAGGGCATCAGATCCCATCACAGATGGTTGTCAGCCACCACGTGGTTGCTGGGAGTTGAACTCAGGACCTGTGGAAGAGCAGTCAGTGCTCTTAACCACTGAGCCATCTCTCCAACCCCTACAAGGTGATTAAACCATCGTTCAGAGGACAGTTCTGCAACTTCACGAGGTACCAAAGGAGCACCATGTCTAGAAAAGGTGAAGAGACTTCTGGGTGGCAACTTTACCTCAGGGTAGAATCAGAGCCTCATGGCTTATGCACCTGGGGACACCTTTCATCTCTGTGGGCCCTTCTTCCATACATGCTATCTAAAATTATGTCTTATAATTGTGTTTGTATGCAAAAAAAATGTATGTGTAGTGGTTACACACCTTTAATTCCAGCACTGGGGACAGAGGTAGGCAAACTTCCATGAGTTTGAGGCTAGCCTGCTCTACACAGTGAAACTTTGTCAAAAAAAAAAAAAAAAAAAGTTAAAAGAAGGCAAATGCCACCCAGACTGGATCCACTTTGTTTCGTTTGTTTGTTTTCTCCTGTTCTCTAAAGCAATTAAAACATTTTTGTTGTCTCTCTGCATCTGCTTTGCCGGATGGAGAACTTGGCCTTGAGTGAACTCATTCATTTCCAATCCTTCAATGATATATCCCAGTGATGCTTGTATCTCTGTCCTCTGTCCTCTGTCTGTCTGTCTGTCTGTCTCATATGTATGTGTCTGTGGTGGGAACCCTTCTATATGCTTAACAAGTGTTCTATCAGTTGACTACACCTCTACTCCTTTGGTTTTTTGAGATGAGCTCTGGGTTATGTAGCCCAGGCTGGACCTGAATTTACTACCTAACACAGGATAGATCCTCCTGTCTCAGAATCCTGAGAAGCTGGGATTATATAAGTAAGTACCATCATATCCAATCCTATCATCTGTCTTGAGTGGCAAACTGGCCACTCAGTCACTACCCAAAAAAACATCCCTGCTGATTGTCCCCTAGGCATCTTAAATCCAACTGATAGAGCATGCTGTCTAACATATTGTGAGTAGAGATGGACCCGAAGGCCATGTGTGACTCCTTCATCCCTCCCTCCCCCTCACTTTCCATGTCAGCAAACAAGTTCTGTTAATTCCACTGTCAATGCCTTGTGCAGGCCCTGTGTAGCTTACCCATTCTCAGTCCCACTGGCCGACTTCAGGCTCAACTCCCTTGCCTGGAATTTTCCCATGGCTGCTTCTGGAGGCTTCTCACCGCACCTGTCTCCAGAGCCATTACACTGGAATCCCAGGTTGATCATATCCCATCCTTTCTTGGACCAATCTCTCCCATCTACGTTGTCAAATTCTTCAGCTTCAAGGTTTGTTAGAAGCACAGGCTTATGGAGCTGAATTCATTTGCTTCTGGGTGGAGACTTGGAGCCTGCTTTAAAAGCAAGTTGGTAGACAACTCCTTGTGGCCAGTTCTTCGTGGGGATAGTTCATGGAGAAACGCAGAGATGCCAACTAAACACAGTACTGTGTTCAATGTTTTTCCTGGCCTGGCTCCTATGTAAATGTTTTCTTTGCCTCATCCATGTACCAGCTTTTCTATATACCACATGTATCCACCTCTCCACACACTGATTTTTACCTCTCCATCTTTATTCATGCTCCATGTCTCCAATGTCTTTATTTCCCTACCTGATAAAGACCTTACCTATTGGGGTTCAGTTCAAAGGCTACATATTTCAAGTCACTCTTTGACCCCCTCCAGATATAAATCATTGTTACTATCTCTATATCTCTATACCACTATGTACAGGCTTGATATAACATCGTTACCTGTAGTTTTCTGCTACCCTGCCTAAGCTCCAGTAAATGGGCTGTGCTGCCAAACCCCACCCAGCTTCCCTTGGATCCATTGATAAAAGGCACACACACGGTTGTTCCTTTTCAACTTACCTTTGGATACAATTGCTGGGCGCTACTATTTCTTGCCTGGAAAAACTTGCCCTTAATAATATTCTTATTTCTGCTCCTCCCACCTGCCCTTAATTTTAGTTGCTAGGATACATCTAGTCCCTGCTAAACATCCCTGACCACCCACCTAAAGGAGCAGCCACAGGCCCCTGCTCCTCCTGAGACCTCACATGGCTGCTTGGTTTTCTCTCCAAAGCATGGTGAAGTCTCCTCGCCTCCCTTGCATCTGTCTCTTTTTCTCCAGGGACCCAGAAGTCCCGCCTATTTCTCCCACCCAGCAATGGGCCCATGGCTTCTTTACTGAGAGATCAAGAACCAACTGGGGAACAGGACCTTAGAATCAGAACTGGCCCTACATAACATTAACATTCTTATTATAATTAGGCAGATGAGTGAGATACTCGAACTATGTTGACCAGAACTCTGAAGACTGAAATTCTGATAGTCAAAGTTGATTGTCAACTTGTTTAGATTGAGAGGCACCTTCGAGCTTACTAAAAAACACTTTTAGCATGTTGGTAACTGCAGTTCAAGTCTTCCCAGTGTGGAAGACTCATTCTGAATGTGAGCAGTGCTCCTGCACAGGCTGGGGGCCTGGGTGGACTTAAAGTATGAAGGGAGAAAGCCAACAAACATAGCATGGTGGTGAGATTTGTCAACTTTGTCAACACAACCTACAACGATCTGGGAACAGTCTCAGTGAGAAGTTACCTATGTCGGGTTTGCCTGTAGGCATTTCTGTGAGCCATTGTCTTCATTAAATCAATTGATATGGGAAGACCTAGCCCACTGTGGGTAGTATCATTCCCTAGTGGGGGGTGGATCTTAACTGTGTGTGAGTAGAGATATGGAGCTGAGAACAAGCAAGCAAGCATGCTTACATTCCTTTCTCCCTGTCATGATTGAGGATGGGATATATCTATTTAAAGTTTCTGCCTTGACTTCCCCATAGCAGCGGAGAACCTGGAGTCACAAGCTGGAATGAACTCCTTTATCCCTTACAATGCTTTTTGTCAGGGTATTTGATCACAGCAGAAGACACCAACCTAAGACACACAAGCTTCCACTCTCTCTGCTTCCTGGCTGTTGTGAAAGCTGCTCTCCCTCCTCAACTTAATGGGCGGACAACTCTGAAACCGTGAGCCAAAATAAATCCTTCTTGCCTTAAAGCGTTTGGATATTTTGTCATAGCAACTAGAAGTCTAATTAACTTAGGTTCTTTTTGTTTGTTTGTTTGGTTGGTTTTCTCTGTATGGACAGGGTTTCTCTGTATAGCCTTGGCTGTCCTGGAACTCACTCTGTAGACCAGGCTGGCCTCAAACTCAGAAATCCACCTGCCTCTGCCTCCCAAGTGCTGGGAATAAAGATGTGCGCCACCACTGCCCAGCTCCTACATCCTTTTATACTTACCTTGGGGAGAGAGTTCCTTCAGGAGGAACAGGGTAGTTGAAGTGTGTGGGTAGATGGAGAGGAATAGCCTTGAAAAGGACAGCGAGTATTGTCTGCTATGGAGCACTCAAGTGTGTTTATAACTAGTATGGATGTACTAGCTGAAGAACAGCTATGTGTGAGATGGTGTGCGCATGTGTACCTGTGTGTATATTGGTCATGTGTATGAGTGGTGTGTGTGCGCACATGTGCATGTGTGTGCATGTGGTGTGTGCACGTGTGCCTCTGTGTGTGTGTGCCCTGCCAGGCTGCGGGCACAGGTAACTGTGATCTGCTTCTCTTCTAAAACCTCTTTTTTGTCACTAGCTTCACCCAGTTTCTTCACGGTTCTTTGGCCCATCTCTGAAACCAGTGAAGACCCCCATACTCAGGAGACCCTTCCTCAAGTCTCAGGAAATCACGACCACCCAAAGATCACAAGAAACCATACCTGGATTCAATCAGCAGAGGCTTTATTAGGGAAGTTGGCCGGTGGTCAAACCACAAGCTCTCTCTCAAGAGCAAGGTTTAGCCTCGAGTGTTGGGCTAAAGGGTCTTTTAAAGAGGAAAATCGCAAACCAGGGGAGTGAGGAGGGCGTGAGGGGTTGCCAAGGATACATAACATGAGAATAGCGAAACATTCCAGAGAAACCCACCCTGAATGGTTTGCCATGTCACTATGTCCCAACCTGTCATTTACCAACTATTTCAGATTAACTATCTTCACTTCTTCCGGCTATAGCCCCACCTAGGTGTCTTGCATGGTCAGGAATGTGTCTTCCTGCCTTGGGCCTCTCCCACCCATAGGTGGGCCTACTGCCTGAGGCTTGAGGAATGTAATTCATCCAGCAAGTGTCCTGGGGTAGTGAAGGCCTGAAATCTTATTTTCAGTTCTGCATTCTGGGACCTGCATTTTTCTGCCCAGGTCTAAGGGCAAAGAAATCTACACATATTTCATAAAATGGCCTTTATAATTTTTCACTCTACACCAGTAGAATCAATTCAACTTTCTTTTCATTCCCCTTGCTTCCTCTACACCTATTGTAAAATATGACCAAGGCACATTTTTTTTTTTAAAGACCTGAAAAATAATCAAGGAAATTAGCATTTGGACTTCCCTGGACTGATCTTTAGAGAGATGCCCTGTGGCTAAGAGTGAGTACTGCTTCTCCTGAGGCCTGAGTTCAAATCCTACCACTACCATGGGTGGCTCACAACCTCCTATAACTCTGGCTCCAGGATATCTGATGCCTTCCCCTGGCCACTAAGAGCACCAGGTGTGCATATGACACATATCCATACATGCAGGCCACTCACATAAAAATAAAAACAGGAATTGTTAAAAGTAAACAAATGGTTTTATTAAAAGAATTCCCTAGACTACTAGGTTAAAAATGTAGATTCCAGGTCCCCCATGATAAGCCTACCAAATTAGATTCTCTGGGTGGGACCAGAGCTTTGCATGCTTGCTAAGGTCCCTCACGTAATTACAATGCACTTATCAGTTCAAGCACATTGCATTAGGTTAGTGCTTCAAGCTTGGTTGCTTATTAAAATTACCTGGAGAGCAAAACAAAGCATCATAAAACATAAGAGTCACACACACACACAAATTAAAAAAAGAAAAAAAGAAAAAAAAGAAAAGATAATTTGTCTCTCCTATCACCGGTGTCTGAACACTTCTTCTTCGTGGTTGCCATTTGTAAAAAAAAAAAAAAAAATTCTCATCCTTTTTAGCCATTGTGCCAAGGGAGAGATGACATCACATCTGAAAGCTGACATTTTGCCAAGCATAGTAAAAGTAAACCCAGTACAGTACATGACAGATCGATTTTTGGATCTCATGAGCTGATTGGTCCTGGTAAAAGACTAAAACCAGACACATAAAAGTTCGGGTGTATCTCCGTGCTAGAGCAGCTGCTGGAAAATGCTGGCTGGCCGGGTTAAGTAACAAAAGTAACAAAACCTGCCACCCAGGGGGTGTAGGTGTGGAGCTCCAGGAGATCCCCCCCCCCCAAGGCTTGCAAGACTCTGGGTTCAACCTCAGCACTAAAAGTGAAAGCACATCTGTAGTGTTTGCAGGTCTCTCTGGTGTCAATCTTCCTGGTGCAGCCAGTTTCAATTTAGCCATTCGATGCTACAATTAGCCGTTCTAGATAGTAACATTCAGCCCTCCACCTTCTAGTATGAAGTTGAAATGACTATTTAATTCAGGTCCAGGTCTTATTTCTGATGGTAAGAACTTAACTCATTCCCACCAAGTTGATGTATGTTAGCAAACGAAACAGTAAGCCTGGCCTGGAGTCCAGCCTCTACGATGAAATAAGCAAGGACAGCAGGTGAGGCAAGGGTTCATGTCACCCCAAACTTAGGCTAAACGCCCAGCTGCCTGGAACAGGACCAGCTGTTCCTTTGGTGTCACGTGACTCGGCTCTTTACCCTTGCTTATGACATTAGTAAGACCTTGAGCGACTTCCCTTAGATTTATCTGCTTTATTTTTGTTCTCTCTCGTGAACTGGCAGAAAAAGAGGTCGGTTATATGACAAGGGGGCTGTGCTGAACAGCCCACGGAGCTCAGGTACCGGAGAGTGGCTCAGAGCCATCTGCACCACTGATTAGCAGGCGGCTGCTGAATACTAAGTTGCAGACAGCAGCCCGGTGCGCACTCCAGACCATCTCAAGACCTTAATTAGCATGGTGCAGGGTAGAGATGCAAGAGCATCTTGCTGCGGTTTCCCACTGACAGCAGTCAAAAGAATGAGGATTTTTTTTCCCTCTCAACATAAAAAAATACAACGAATTCCAGAGATAGAGATAGATAGATGGATGGATGGATAGATAGATAGATAGATAGATAGATAGATAGATAGATAGATGGGTAGGTGGGTGGTTAGTTAAATGTATACATAGATGGATGAATGGGTGGGTGGGTGGATAGGATAGAACAGATGGACAGATGGATGGATGGATAGATAGATGGTGAGTTGAATGTATACATAGATGGATAGATAGATGATGGATAGATGGATGAATAGATGGGTGGGTAGATAGATAGTTGTATGCATACATGGATGGGTAAATACGTGGATGAGTGGGTGGATGGATGGGGAGAAAAATTACCTATTAACTACCGTCAGCAGATAAGGGTGTTTAGGGCTTGTTTAATTTTAACCAGTTAAAGAATGCTTCGATTACAATTTAGCTCTCAGTACCAACTGAAAACCTTGGGAAGCGACCAAGAAGACATTCTCTCCAGGCTGATCTGGTTTACACAGATTGGATTAGAATCCAGTAATCATCTTTTTTTCTTTTTAAACTCTCCAAGTAATTGTAATATTCCTAAAAACCACCAACCTAACGCAATGGTGCTTGAACTGATAAGTGCCTGGTAATTACTTGGGGACCTTAGTAAATATGCAAGGTCTCCTGTTTCCCACCCAGAGAGTCTAATTTGGTAGGCTGATGGTGGGGGATCTGGAATTTGCATTTTAACCTAGCAGTCCAGGGAATTACTTTTTAATCATTTTTTAAATTTATCAAGGATTTTTTTAATGTTTAATTTTTATGTGTATATGTGAGTACCCGTGCGTGTGTGTGTGTGTCTGTGTGTGTGTGTCTGTATGTGTGTGTCTCTGTGTGTGTCTGTCTGTGTGTGTGTATGTGTGTGTGTCTATGTATGTGTGCACATGCACATCATGGCTTCTTCAGAGGCCAGGAGAAAGTGTCAGATTCCCCTGGAACTGGAATTATAAGCAGTTGTGATCTGGGATGTGGGTGCTGGGAACTGAAACTGGGTCCTCTGCAGCAACAGGAAGTACTCAACCGCTAATAGGAAGTACTCAAATGCTGACAGGAAGTACTCAACTGCTGAGTTGTCTCTCTGATCCTTTTTTCTTTATTTGATATTTTTTTAATTTACATTTCAATTGTTAACCCCTTTCCAGGTCTCGCAGTGTCAGGGGCATCTCTGCTTGTACACTGAAGGCCTGGAATCAGCCATAGGCTTAAAGCCAGCCTGTTAGCACAAAGTCTTGGGTCTCTGTGAAAAACCCTTGAAACAGATGGCTAGAAGCTATTGTAAACAAGCAGCTTTGGTGGAAAGCTGCCAGGTCTCAGTCATAAACCTCATAGATAAGTAACCTTGATGGATAGTACCAACTTAGATAGGGACAAGTGAATCATAGGTGGAGTCAGAATGACCTGTCCCCTGAACCTTCACCCAGCTGATACTCTGTTCTGGAAGATATCTGTACTCCCCCTAAACACTTACGCTCCTGTGTCATCCCCTTCCCCCACATCCTACCTTTTTGTGTATATAACCCCTATGTGAAAAAGTAAAATTTGCGATTTGATCAGCCTATAGACAGATCGCCGTTCTTTGCATTCACCTGTCCCCCATCTTCTCTTTCAGGTGACCTCCTCAGACCCCTGTTTAATGCCCTGCTGGCCAGGACATCCCAGAACCTCCTATTCCATCCCCCTCCCCCTGCCCCTTCACCACCCACTTAATCACTCTTGGCTTCCCGCCCTGGCATTCGCTTACACTGGGGCATCAAACCCCCTCAGGCCCAAAGGCCGCTCTTCCCACTTATGTCCAACAAGGTCACCCTCTGCCACATATGTGGCTGGAGCCATGGGTTCCTTCATGTGTACTCTTTGGTTGGTGGTCCAGTCCCCAGGAGCTCGGGGGGGTGGGGTGGGGGGGCGGTCTGACCTGTTGACACTGTTGCTCCCCCAAGGGGCTGCAAACCCCCTCAGCTCCTTCACTTCCTTCTCCAACTCCTCCATCAGGGACCCCACGCTCAGTGCAATGGTTGGCTGTGAGCATCTGTATTTGTCAGGCTCTGGCAGAGCCTCTCAGGAGACAACTGTATCAGGCTCCCATCAGCAAGCATTTCCTTGGCATCCACAATAGTGTCCAGGTTTGGTGGCTGTATATGGGATGGATCACCAGGTGGGGCAGTCTCTGGATGGCCTTTCCTTCAGTCTCTCTCCACACTTTGTCTCCATATTTCCTTCTGTGAGTATTTTGTTCCCCCTTCTAAGAAGCACTGAAGCATCAACACTTTGGTCTTCCTTCTTCTTGAGCTTCATGTGGTCTGTGAGTTTTGTATCTTGGGTATTTCCAACTTTTGGGCTAATATCCACTTATCAGTGAGTGCATATTATGTGTGTTCTTTTGTGACTGGGTTACCTCACTCAGGATAATATTTTCAAGTTCCATCCATTTGCCTGTGAATTTCATGAAGTCAGTGTTTTTAATACCCGAGTAGTACTCCACTGTGAAAATGTACCACATTTCTTCTGTATCCACTCCTCTGTTGAAGGACATCTGGGTTCTTTCCAGCTTCTGGCTATTATAAATAAGGCTGTTATGAACATAGTGGAGCATATGTCCTTATTACATGTTGGAGCATCTTCTGGGTATATGCCCAGGAGTGATATAGCTGGGTCCTCAGGTAGTACTGTGTCCAGTTTTCTGAGGAACTGCCGGACTGATTTCCAAAGTGGTTGTACCAGCTTGCAATCTCACCAACAATGGAGGAGTGTTCCTTTTTCTCCACATCCTTGCCAGAATCTGCTGTCACCTGAGTTTTTTGATCTTAGCTATTCTGACTGGTGTGAGGTGGAATCCAGGGTTGTTTTGATTTGCATTTCCCTGATGACTAAGGATGTTGAACATTTCTTTAGGTGCTTCTCAGCCATTCGAGTTTCCTCAGTTGAGAATTCTGTTTTGTTCTGTTCCCCATTTTTTAATAGGGTTATCTGATTCTCTGGAGTCTAACTCTTGAGTTCTTTGTACATATTGGATATTAGCCCTCTATCGGATGTAGGATTGGTAAAGATCTTTTCCCAGTCTGTTGGTTGCTGTTTTGTCCTATTGACAGTGTTTTTTAAATTTATTTTTCATGATGCATATATGTGTACTATTGTGTGGGTTTATGCATGTGAATGTGAGTGTCCACAGAGGCCAGAAGAGCGCAGTGCATCTTGGGAGCCAGAGTTCTGGGTGATACTGAGCCACATGATGTGAAGGCTGAGACTGGGATTTCCATCCTTTGGAAGAGCAGCAAGTCGGCCTAACCACTGAGCCACCTGCAGCCCAGGATGTTCCTTTTAAGGACATGACAAAAGTATGTCAGAGGCCTTGGGGTGCATATAACTTTGGGGTTTATTCTGAGGAAATAACTGGAGGTATATGCAGTGCCATATACTTGAAAATAGTCACTGTCACACTATATCTACCAGTGATTGAAGTGGAAACTTCTAGGTTTTTTTTTTTTTTTTTTGGAAAGTCAGTTATATCAAACGATGTATCACTGATACCCATGGGTGAAAGGAAGTTTCCCTGAAGCAGACACAAGTGAAAGGGTGTTTGGATATAGCAAACACATGAAAGGACGCTTGATGAAGGAGTATAAATATGACCCCACAGACAGTGGGAGACAAGCACTAAGCCTTGGTTCGGTTGGCTTGGCCTTGCTACTCTTTCTAACGGCACTCATGAATTGGTTTGCCTTACATAGAGTTGTTGAGCTCGGCTTGTGATAACATTACCATTGAGAGAAACTGACCCAAGAACGGCTCTTAAAGTTCCTGGGGGCAGCTTGCTGCTACAGCAGCCTCGCCTCAGGCTGGTTGGCAAGCCTGGTGGGTCCTTCAGGACTGAACTACAGCTGCCTGGTGTCTGCTTGCTGAAAGCACTGGACTGGAGCTGCCGGTTCGCGCCTGGTGTCTGCCTGCCTAGAGGGCTGGTCTGCAGCTGCTGAGTTGTATTTGGTGTTTGCTACTGGGACTGAACTGCAGCCAAACAAGATGGAGCTCGCCCCCAAAGAACTATTGCTAACAGGTTCACTTCCCCCACATCCTAATAACTTTTCTCTTCCACTACCTCTGCTGGGTGGAGGGCTAGAGGAGAGGTTGAATCTTTATTAAAAGTAGGTTGCGAAAAATGTATGCCTACAAGCAGTCTCTAACATTAGATTGACTGGCGAGTTAAATGCCATAGGCAAACGGTTCTCATTCAGGTTGCAATGGGAGGACAGAGTATAGTGAATCTAAGAGATATTTTAGCAATGTCTAGAGAGATTTTTTTTTTTATTGTCACAACTGGGAAAGGGAGTGACACTGGCACCCAGAGAACAGGAGCCAGAGGTTAGCTAGTATCCCACGGCACTCAGGATAGCTTCCAACAACAGCTGATGCTGAGAAGACCTGCAGCATCCAGATGCTGGACTCCCATCCCCCAGCTAATGATGTGAGAGGATTTCTAAGGGAGACGCCGTGGTATGTTAGGAACAGCCACCCCTGGATGGGTCTCCCTGGTGACTGGGCTGAGAGACTCCAATTTTCATTTTCAGAAAATTGAAAATAACTTTATTTGATCGATAACAAGCCATGTTACATAAACTCTCCACTTTCATAATAACACCTGATTTCTGAGTTCGGCAAGGACTCTAGACATCAATAAGAAAAAGACAAAACAGTGGGAATCGGCTTGGAGGATGGAAAAGGGCAGTTCTTATAAACACACGGCTGAATGTGGCAGTGTATACCTGTAACCCCAGCACTGGGGAGGCAGAGGGGCAGAAGGGTTGGGAGTTCAAGGTTAACCTCAACTACATGAGATCCTATATAAAAAAAAAATTAAAATCAATCAATAAACAAGAAAACGAATCCAAACAAGCAAAATATTCACTCGTTCAAGTTCACTAATAATTAGATGCTAACTAACAATGACTGTGGAATATTTGTTCACCTTTTAGATGAACAAATATTTTAAAAATTGAAACTACCTGGTCGTAATCATTTGTTTCTGTCAACTGGACACAGCTAATCATCTGGGAAGAGGAACTTCGATGTAGAAAATGTCTCCAACAGATTGGTCTGTAAGCACAATAATGACTGATTTGGAAGGGTCCAGCCCACTGTGAGCAGTGTCATTCCTAGACCCAGCCCACCATGGGCGGTGTCATCCCTAGGCCCAGCCCACTGTGGGTGGCATCATCCCTGGGCTGGTGCTCCCTGGTGCTATAAGAAAGCAGGCTGAGCAAACTGAGGGGAGCAAGCCAGTGAGCAGCATCCCTCCATTGCTTGTGTTCCAGTTCCTGTTTGAGTTCCTGCCTTGGCTTCCCCTGGTGATGTACTATGACCTATAAGCCAAATAAACATCCAATAACCCATGGCGAAAGGGGGAGTTGGCACAAAATCAGCCAGTTGGTGCTATTTCACAAACTGATGATGGATTACTTGTAAAGTCAAAAGACACAGAATTAAATCCTTAAGAAGTATTTAACTAGTTTATAGCATGTGAATAAACACATTTGTGTTAGTAATAACTAAATAAAAATGTCACTCATAATACTACAGAGAAAAAAAATATATACTCCAACATGTTTCAGTTTCAATTTTAAGATATTCATAGAAGGAGCTGGGAAGGCGGTTGGTTGGTGGAGCATTTGCCTTGCCTTGCAAGTGTGAGGACCTGGGTTTCGGTTCCTTGAACACACAGCCAGGCATGGCAACACATGTCTATAATTCCAGGGTCCTCACAAAGCAAGGCTAGGCAGGGACAGGGCAGTTCCTGGAAATTAATGGGTCATCTAGACTATCATAAGCAGGAGTAAGACAACGGGACCCAAGCTGAGGACCCAGCTATCCTTAGACAGCGCTCACATGTAATGGTATATGTGCACCTGCACTCACACACACAATTATGCAAACACACATGAACACCACATATACACATATACCACACACAATCACACACAGACATACAAACACACATACACCCCACAGACAGACACATGCCACACACACAAACATGCCACATACATAAACATGCAAACACACAAACACAGATGTGCAAACATACACCCCACATGCATACAAACACACACAACACACACACATATGAATGCCACACCCACATATATACCACATACCACATACACAAACATGCAAACATCACACACAGACATGCATACACACAGATATCACATACACAGACATACAACACACATACACCACATACACACACATGCCAGACACACAAACATGCAAACACACAAACACAAATGAGCAAACATACACCCCACATACATGCAAAAACACACCACACACACATATGAACAACATATCAACATATATACCACACACATCACATACTCATACACAAATGTGCAAATACCACATGCAAACATGCTAACACATACACACCGTGTACACACACACACACCAGATACACACGCCACACACATGCACAGAAACATGCACATACACACACAGACACACACACACACACACACATACACATTTACAGAAACAGCCTGGAAGATACATATGTTTTCCTTTCCTGAAGTGGCCTTTTTGTGTGTTTCTCTGTTTTCAACATGTCTGCAATGAGGTTATAATTCTTCTGAAATTAGAAACTGAAAAAAAATCTACAAGAAATGTTATTTCCCCCCACAGCACATCTACCTATAACTGAGGTGCTATGCGTGGCTCTGGAACAGGGGTGTGCAAACAGGATTTGGCTGTAAGTGTGACATTTTGCCAGGGATCTGAGGCAAAGCCACTGAGAGGATCCGCTGGAATGGTGACCCTAGAAGACCTCTGTTAAAATCAGATTTCCTCTGCCTGGGGCACCTGGTGGATTTCATCTGGGGATAATTTATTTAATATGAAAAGTCTTTCTGCTATCAAAATTCATTGTTATCTTCCATATATACATATGTAATTATTATATTACATAATATGATTATTTATGTCAACTAACATATAACATAATAATGCAATCACTATAATTATACATTAATATGTAATTACATGTTATATGTTAACTAATTAACATATAACATTCAATGTTTATATTAATATGTTATATATTAATTATATAGCATATAATTATATTGAATACATAAATTAGATAATTGCACACATGATCTATAATTTATACATATTATATAATTATATGTAATTGAATATATTATATATTAATATATAAGAGAATGTATAATAGAAATATAATATATGTACGTGTGTGAATGTGTGTGGGTATGTGTGTGTGTGAGTATGTATGTATTCCCACAAAACAAGTACCTCTGCCCCCAGAAGGGAAGCAGAACTCTGCATTCTTCACTCAACAGATAATTACAGGACTTGGGCTTCTGCCCTGACTGGTATTCTAGAGGGTTATAGGTACCGGAAGAAGCTATCCAAGGTCCTGGCTGTTAGGAAGTTGGCAACTGTTTAATTTTTTCTTATTGATTTGGTATGTGTGTATCCACATTTGCTTTTCTGTTGGTGTGATAAGATACTGACCAAGTGTGTCTTGTAGCAGGAGAGGGTTTATTTCAGCTTACAGGTTACAGTTCGTCAGTGAGGGGAGCCAGGGCAGGCCCTCAAGCAGGAACCTAGAGGCAGGAGCTGGAGCAGACCACCCCTACCCTGGGGTCGCTCAATTAGCCTTCTTATGTAGTCCAGCTCCACCCACCCAGGGTGATGCTACCTATAGTGGGCTGGACCCTATACATTGAGAAGCCATAAAAAAATTGTGAAGCTCACTCACTCACTCATTCATTCATTCATTCATTCATTCATAAGCTCATGGGTATCCATTTAAAACGTCCTGTGCTAAACTGGAGAGACAGCTCAGGAGCTGAGAGAGAGCATGCTGCTTTTGCAGAGGACCCAAGTCCAGTTCCTTGCACTTACTCTGGGCAGCTCAGAACCACACCTATGTAACTCCAGCTCTAAGTGACCGGATACTCTCTTCTGGCCTCCTTGGGCACCTGCGCTCATAGGAGCGTGCACATATATGCACCTATTTTTTTTTAAATCTTTTAAGAATAAGAACTGCTTTGTGTTGGGGACAAAGGGGTACACAGATGGAGCTCTTGCTCCTGACTCCCACAGACCGGTGATTTCTGCTGTCACAGAGCTATTGGCTGAGGGAACTTTGACTTATGACTCGAAACCAGTGCTCACATGGTTTTGTGCAAGCCACATTAACAACATCAAGAAACATCTTAGCAGCTGGGTGGTGGTGGTGCACGCTTTTAATCCCAGCACTTGGGAGGCAGAGAGGCAGAGAGGCAGAGAGGCAGAGAGGCAGAGAGGCAGAGAGGCAGAGAGGCAGAGAGGCAGAGAGGCAGAGAGGCAGAGAGGCAGAGAGGCAGAGAGGCAGAGAGGCAGAGAGGCAGAGAGGCAGAGAGGCAGAGAGGCAGAGAGGCAGAGAGGCAGAGAGGCAGAGAGGCAGAGAGGCAGAGAGGCAGAGAGGCAGAGAGGCAGAGAGGCAGAGAGGCAGAGAGGCAGAGAGGCAGAGAGGCAGAGAGGCAGAGAGGCAGAGAGGCAGAGAGGCAGAGGCAGGCTGATCTCTAAGTTCAAGACCAGTCAGTCTGGACTACAGATTGAGTTCCAGGACAGGCAGGGTTGCGCAGAGAAACCCTGTCTTGGAAAACAAAAACCCCAAAACCAACCATACAAAAAACCCCTACCTTGACTCTCATTGATTACAATGCCCTCTGAGGGGAAGAACTTGGGGGTGACACCTCAGATCTTATCTTGGTAGATAGACTTGCACTTTCAAGCTCGGAAAATGAAGCCTTAAAGGGAACAAAGTGTGTGTGTGTGGTGGGGGTAGGGGGGTTGTTTAGTTCTATAAGGAGACAGGAGAGTCAGGGAGCCTCCCCTGTTGGCAGCAGGGGTGGAGGTTGGGGAGGAGAAATGACTAAGGAGGTGAGGAGAGACCATGATGCATTTGTACTATGCAAATCCTTCTGCAAATAGCCTGGGCTCCCCTACCGCCCCCAGCTGCTGGCAGCTACAGACTGGTGATTCTCAGCCAGTAGCCCCCTACGGTGAGACTGCCTCCCTTAAAGTCAGCTGTTGTGCCTAGGTCACCATCTCCGCCAAAAGAGTTACAAGTCCAATAATGACAGGGGACCTGAAGGCTTTCAGAGCGGGGAGGGTCAGCTCAGGTCTTCTCTGAATTACGCCGGCCTGCTACCTTCCAGAACATTCCTAGGGATTCACTCACAGAGCAGTCTCTCATCCACACAGACCCCTGGACACCGATCTCCGTCTCAGAAGTGAACTTTCCCAGGAATCCCGCCTGTGGTGGGGACCCAAAGCCGTCTGCAGTAGGGAGAATGATTGAAATAAAAATGGTGAAATTAGCATCTTTCTTTGGTGCTTTTGAGACTGTGGTTGGAGGCAACTTGAGTCAGCCTCCCCATGGGTGCCCGGCACCTGTTCTTAGAGGTGGAAGTCTCCAAGTTCCTCCTCTTAACTTTTCCATAAACGTCCTTAAACAGCTACGCCAACCAGGGGCCAAGCATTTAAATACCGGAGCCTGTGGAGGGTCAGGTCTTATTCAAACAGGACAGAAACTTGGGAGGGGGTTGTAAGGAAGGGTCTGGAGGAGTCGGGTGGATTTGATCAAAATAAAAACATTAATGTGTAAAGAAAAAATAATTCTCTTTGGATTCGACTCTGGTGATTTCTATGCTTCTTGGGGTTTTTGGCTCTACAGGCAGGACTGCGGAAATACGAGCACCATTCCTGGACAACTGTACTTCCTCTTAAAAGTCAGTTGTTAGTGAGGTCCCTGTACTGTGCCACCACAATGCAAGACCTGCAGGACCACATCACTTTAAATTGATTTATAATTTTAAAATTATGCCTCTCTCTCTCTCTCTCTCTCTCTCTCTCTCTCTCTCTCTCTGTCTGCCTGTCTCTCTTTCTTTTTCTGGCTGCTCCTTCTGGCCCTCGGAAGCCCCCTGTTCTATCTTTAGGTGTTTAAGGTAGGTGAATCAGATAGAAGCTACAAAGGCAGCTTTAGAACTCAGCATAGCATGGACCCGGGAGTGCCCTCGGCTCTGCTCTTTTCCTTCTATTGCTGGTAAACCTGGCCTCAGCTTGCCCCAGAGGAGGCAACATTGAGAATGAATTGTCTGAACAAATGTTTCTAGCTCAGACATTCTCTGATCACAGCTAAAGGGTTGGTTTTTTGTTGTTGTTGTTGTTGGTGGTGGTGGTGGTGTTTTGTTTTGTTTTAGACTAGGTTACTCTGTCTGTAACAACCCTGGCTGTCTCAGAACTCTCTTTGTAGACCAAACTGGCTTCGAACTCTCAGAGATCTACCTGTCTCTGCTTCGCGTGCTTGGGACTCTGAGTACCTCTGTTACATAGAGTTGGAGATTCAAACTCACGCCTTTTGTGCAATAAGAACTTTACCGATAATTTCTCTGATCTTAATAAAGGACACCAGAGCCTCGCAATAAAACAAAACAAAAAACAACAACAAAAAAAACCCTTTACCAACTGAGCCATTTCTGCATCCCTGAGTCAGCATTTTGCACAGCAAAATTGTGTTTATCAACAGCTAGCAAACAATCAACCCCCCCCCACATATATGGAAACACACACACACACACAAACACACTATAACAATAAAGTTTCCTTTTATGTATACACACAAATCTTATGTATATACATTGTAACAATTATCCTTTCTTTTATATATATACACATAAATACACACACATACACTTCTGATCTTCATGTGGGTTTTAAGAGCTGAGACTGTATCAGGCAATGGTAGCATATGCCTCTAATCCCTATCTGATACCCTTCCAGAGAAATATCTGTTAATGTTGATAAGAGATGGTTGGTAATGAAGATACTTTGCTAGGCTGCTCAACTCCCAATAACTTCAATGATACAAGGAATCAATTGCCTGTATTTTCATATGGCTAAAAGTATATATCTAGCTCTTCCTTCAGGTAAGGCTTGATCAAACAGCAATAAAATGTCACCAAGCACATGCTTCTCTACTGTAACTTCCCTAGCACAGACAGCATCTTTATAGTGTTTCCAATGTCCTCTGGAGGCTCAGTTCTTTGTCTTTTTAGCACATTAAAAAAAGATTTATTCATATATTTATGTATATGAATACCCTGTCTCTATACACCTGCATGCCAGAATAGGAAATCAAATCCCATCACAGATGGTTGTGAGCCACCATGTGGGTGCTGGGAATTGAACTCAGGACCTCTGGAAGAGCAGCCACTGCTCCTAACAGCTGAGCCATCTCTCCAGCCCCAGGACATTTTGCATTTTCCTATTAAACCATCTAGAGTAAAACAACAACAGCAGCAGCAACAACAACAACAAAATATATCTTCTGATATCTTGTAAGCAAGTTCTGGATCAGATAAGTCAAAAGACTCTTAGGCTGTCTGTAGTAGTTTGAATAGGTTTGGCCCCCAAAGACTCATGTGTTTGAATGCTTGGGTCACAGGAACTGACACTGTTAGGAGGTGTGTCCTTGTTGGAGTAGGTGTGTCCTTGTTGGAGGAAGTGTGTCACTGTGGGGTTGGGCTTTGAGGTCCTAAGCTCAGACTCCTCCCAGTGCAGAAGAATGGCTCCACCTGGCCACCTTCCCATCAAGATGTAGAACTCGCGGCTGCTCCAGCACCATGCCTACCTGGATGCTACTGTGCTTCCCGCCATGACGATAATGGACCGAACCTCTGAACCTGTAAGCCAGCCCCAATTAAACATTGTCCTTTATAAGAGTTGCCTTGGTCATGGTGTCTGTTTGCAGCAATGGAAAGCTTAACTGAGCCAAGTGGTGGCTTTTCCAAGCTGCCACCAATCTCGTTCCTTTCTTCCCAGTGCCACCACTGTCTCAAGTGCTCTCTCTCTCTCTATTTTTCTCTGCACGGAGGAGGTGAGCACCCTTGGTTCCTTAGGTCTTGGGTTTATGTCACAGTGGAGCCCCTTGGGTACTCAGGCTGTGACTCCAAGTTACTGGTAAACTTCATTTTGATTGGACTCTGTGTTAGTTCCTGTTCGGTTAGACATGGGCAAAGGGAGCTACCAATGTAGCTGGGGCGGAGACAAGTCACATCTCAAGGGTTTAATATCGCCACCTGATAACCAGGACAGTGAACACATTCTTAGATGTCAGAACCTAGGAAAAGTCCTCTACTTAACAGGCCTGATATGTGTCATTTAATTTACAATTCTTTGGGTATTAGTAGTAGACACCAGCTTGGCCATTCCGGGACAAACACACACCTGTGTAGAGTTGTGTCCACCTCTGGGGTCCTGGCACTGGGTTGCATTGGAGTGGCCAGGGGGTCACATGCTTATTATAATGATCCTTAGTAAACCACCTTACAACCACAAATCACTCATGGAAAGCTTCCAGATTCTACATAGCTTGTTATACAGATATAGATAGTAGTTGCAATCCTTGCCCGCCTCCTGGGCCTGGCAAGGTGGTATGTGCCAGGAGGGGCCTCCTGAAACCTCCTTGGACTTCCACCGTGTGAAGACTACATACTGGGATTTTCAGTCTGCCAGTGGCCCAGAGCAAGAAGCTAATCTTCAATACCTAAAGCAAGGTACTGTTTGGAAGAGAGAAAGAGATGCCTGGAAGTTCAAAACAACAGCCATTTCTTCTGCTTGGTTTTTTCTGCTTCTTGTGTGCAGAACTGTATAAATACTCTGGGTACCTATCGCATGTTGTGTTAAACTCTTCTGAAATAGATACCACTAGGACGGGTTGGTCTGAATTAAACAGGCAGAGACTACAGCCTGTGCCATCTGCAACCCCCCACTTTCTCTCTTGGCCCAGTTTGAGAACAAGCACGCACACACACACACACACACACACACACACACACACACCGATCCACAAGAAAACTACTGATTTAGAACACATTAAATAAAGCAATATGTAGGATGCAGAACACTCCAAGATGGGGGAGCCCCCAGCAAAATGGCTCCCCAGTACATGTGGGGGACAGGCCAGCCCCATGTGCTCAACGATTGAATCCCCTGCACCAGGAACAGGGATGACATGGTTTCCATAGACTGAGTGAACTGTCACTGCTCGGGGATTCTCATACAGGGGCGCTCTGCTCCTAGGACACATTTGGAAATATCTGGAAACTTTGGGTTGACACAGTAGATGTTGGGGATAGTCAGTATCTACCAGGTTGAAGCCAAGGATGCTTCTTTGCATCTCATGGTACCCATGGGGTCATCCCTTCATGACAATAAATTATCTGGCTTTGTGAGTAGGGGCGTTGACAGGTAATAGAGGACCTGCCTAGTGGATATAAGATCCTGGGTTCAGTCCCTAGCATATGGAAGAAGAGGGGATGAATTATTTTATTTTACTATTTCTGTGTATGTGGTACCTGTGTGTGCATGGATGTGTGTGCAGGAACATATGACCACATGCATGTGTGTGCAGATGCCAGAGGAGGATACTAAGTGTCCTCTCTATTGGTCTTCAGCTTATCCTCTTGAGGCTGGGTCTCTCACTAAACCTGGTGTTCAGTATTGTGGCTCCCAGGGCTGGCTAATGAGCAAGCTCCCAGGATCCACCTGTGTCTCCTCTCTCCCATCGCTGTTTTTAACGTGCATTCTAGGGATTCAAACTTGGGTCCTTGCAGTTGATGCTCTAACACACTGCACCATCCCTCAGCCCAGAAAAGAAGGATTTGACTTAAAATACCAACAGTGCAAAGACCAAAAGCCCTGACTTAGAAGAAATAAGTGGTTAATAGAATAAGACTCTTAACCATAGCTTTGGTCCTGAGAACTGTTACTTAGTCGAGCACTGTGGATAACACCCTATCTTGACCTACCATCCACTCATCCACAGAGACACGGAAACATCTGCACACACAGTCTTGTGTGTAGGTCTTCACAGAAGCATTGCTCCTATGGTTCAGAACATACAACCAGAGGCTGGAGGGATGGCTCAGAGGTCAAGGGTACTTGCTGTTCTTTCAGAGGACCCAGGGTTTGGTTCCCGGCACCCACACTGGGTGACTCATAACTGTCTGTAACTCCAGCTCTAAGATCTCCAAGGCCCCTTCTGGCCTCCGCAAGCTCCCCCACACACATGGCATTCCCTCACAAAGACACATATAGAAGTAAAAACAAATGTTTAAAATATTGAATCAACCTCAAGTCTGGCAACTTGCCAATAGCTAAATAGGGAAAGGCCTGTCTGCACTTAAAGCCAGAAACCAGAAGGAGTTAAGTGCCAACTCTCGATACAACAGCCGTCAATCTCAAATTCACGATTCTCCCTGAAAGAAGCCAGCCTCGCGACACCACGTATTGTTTGAGTTCATTTATACGAAATGTTCCGGAAATAGGAAAATTACAAAGACAGGAAGTAAAGCAGGAGCTGTCTGGGGCTGAGGACGGGAATCAGTGTTCACTCTAAATGGCTGTAAGAGATCTTATTTGGGTAATGAAAGCCTGCCCAAACTGGTTCAGAGTGGTAGTTGTAGAGCTTAATGCTCTCAAAAATACGGAACTCAGGGCCGGAGAGATGTCTTAGTACGTGAGAGTGTGGGGTCCCCTTGTAGGGGACCCCGAGTTCAGTTCCCAGCATCTGTGTCAGGAGCTCACAATCACCTGTCACTCCAGCTCTAGGGCACTTGGCGCTGTCTCCTGAATTCTGCAGACATCTGTGCTCACACGCACACTCACACATGCACACATGTAATTAAAAAGTAAAAAATAAAATCTTTAAAAAACACCAAAGTCTGGGGGCTGGAGAGATGGCTTAGCGGTTAAGAGTGCTGGCTGGCTGCTCATCCAGAGGTCTTGAGTTCAATTCCAGCAACCACATGGTGGCTCACAACCATCTGTAATGGGATCCGATGCCCTCTTCTGGTGTATCTGAAGACAGCTAATATCTTTTTTTTTAAAAAAATCAAATTCTACACTTGGAGTGAGTAAATTTTATGTTCTATAAAACATAATTCAATAAAACCTTGTGGTTTAAAGTGTGTCTGTAGGCCAGAATGTCTGTATTACTTGGGAGATGGTTAGAAATGAAAAAAAAAAAAAAAAAAAAAAAAAAAAAAAAAAAAAAAAAAAAAGCCAGGCATGGTGGCGCATGCCTTTAAGGCAGAGGCAGGTGGATCTCTAAGTTTAAGGCAGCCTGGTCTACAAAGCAAGTTCTAGGATAGCCAGGACCGGTACAAAAAAAAAAAAAATTAAGCCTCAGCTTAGACCTGCTGATTTAGAATCTGTGTTTTATAGTTTGTTTTTTTTTTTTTTTTTTTTTTTTTTCTTTAAGTTCTGGGGATTGAACCCAGGACCTTCAGCATGCTAGCCAAGTGTGCTTTCACTGAAGCTATCACCCATCTGCCATCTACATTTTAAGTGTGATCCATGGGCATCTTGCTGTCACATTTTGTGTGTGCGTGAGTGTGTGGTAGAAGAAGCTGGATCTCATCAAAATGAAGGGGAAAGTGTTGTGTTTTATAAAAAAAAAAAGAGAAAGAAGCCATGGATATGTTTGGTGGAGGTGTGGTGTGGTGTGTGTGTGTGGGGGGGGATGGGGTGCCTCTGCAGGCCCATGCTGAGACATCTCTTCCCCCTGAGGGACCAGCCACATGACAACGGTATAGTATAGAACAGAGTTTATTTAGGGCATGGGGAGGGAAGTTGAGGGAGTAGAGACAGAGAAAGGCAAAGAGAGGGAGAGAGAGAGAATGCATGTGGAGAGAGAGTGGAGGATGGGGAATGGAGAGAGAAGGGATGGGGGGGCGGAGGAGGAGAATGGAAGATAGCAAGAGAGTAAGGAGCCGGCAAGCAGCCCCTTTTCTAGTGAGTCAGGCACACCTGGCTGCTGCCAGGTAACTGTGGGGCGGAGCCTAGAAGGAATGCTAGCAGAAAGAACTAGGTCATGGCTCCAGGACCCCTCCAGAAACAACTCACAGTTACCTGAACCACCATCTAGGCCATAATTTCTGAAGGTTCTGTTACCTTCAGTAGTGCCACAGGCTAGGTTAGGCCTCTGGGGGTACAGTCTAGATCTAAACTTGAGCATTCCAGTAACTTTTTTTTTTTTTACCATGATACCAATGTATATAATAAAATCCAGGCCTACTGCCTGTTGCTTCTGCCAGTGTATAAGAGGAAGCATCTCTGGTGAAATGTGAACTTAGATCTAAGACAGATGGCCATTATATTCACGCATACAAAATAATAACTGCTACTACACAGAGGACACTTCTAATGAACCAATGCCTAAATAGAACATTCTAGAACTTTTATCTGTTCTACATTAACTTAATTATGGATTTTTTGTTTTGATTTTTCAAGACAGGGTTTCTCTGTGTAGCTCTGGCTGTCCTGGAACACACTCTGTAGACCAGGCTGGCCTCGAACTCAGAAATCTGCCTGCCTCTGCCTCCCAAGTGCTGGGATTAAAGGCGTGGGCCACCACTGTCCGGCTTGGATTTGTTTTTATTTACTAATGATGCAACATAGCTCTGGGAGGTTCATGATGTACTTAAAGTCACACAACTTTTAAGGTCACCTGTCAAGTGGCCCTAGGAGAGGAAGAAGTGGTCATAACTGGCCTAGACTGGAAACCTGCAAAGGCAGGGTTCACATCACTTTCTGTGAATGGACAGCAATCAGCATTGAACCTTTTACTTTTAACATCCGTCAATAGCGACTCTAATGGATGATTTTTGAATGCACCAATCAGACAAAAAAAAAAAAAAAAAACCCTAGAGATGAAGAATACAGAAGGGTTTAGGCTGTTCAGTGACCTGATTTGGCTGGGAAGTTTCATGACGTCAGCCACAGCAGCTCTGCGCTGGGCATCTGCAGTGTTGGAAACTGTCCACGGTGGTTACAGGGAGCTAGGAAGCAAGCATCAGGTGGGATCTCTCAACACGGCTGGGGACTCAGGTAATCCCGGCAGCCTGCAGAATAGAGGGAGGCACAGGAACTTTCCACGTCAAGAGGGGATGACTAGCTCAGGACTGGGTCCAGTACTTGGAAATAGGGACGGGGCTGGTGAGATAGCTCAGCGGTTAAGAGCACTGCCTGCTCTTCCAGAGGTCATGAGGTCCTGAGTTCAAATCCCAGCAACCACATGGTGGCTCACCATCATCTGTAATGAGAGCTGATGCTCTCTTTATGGGGTGTGTCTGAAGACAGTGACAGTGTATTTACATATAATAAGTGAATGAAAGCCTTTGGGCCGGAGTGAGAGGGAGAAGGGAAGGAGTGGGGGGGTGGGGAAGGGGAAGCACTGGTTGCTGTTGTAGAGACCCAGGTTTGGTTCCCAGAACCCATGTCTCAAGGCTCACAGTCTCCTGTTACTCCAGTTCTAGACAGCGGGACGCCCTCTCTTGCCTTCGTGGGACACCAAGCACGAGTGTGGTGAACACGTGTATACGGAAGCACTCAGACATAGAAAAATAAAAATAATTACTTTTTAAAAAAAGAAACGGATAGGGACAAGAACATTTCCACATCCTGGCCCCCTTGTGACAGATCTGGGCTCTATCTCCCAGGCATCGTTTGTGGGGTACAGCCCCAGGGTACCCATGATTGGGAATTGCTAGAAGGATAAACTTGGCGTGTGCCGTGATGTTTTTGAGGGACATGAATTGGAGGCCTAAAGGCAGATACTGGCAAGAGAACAACAACTTGAAGGCAGGAGATGAATACGTGCAATTAGATATGTGCTCTTGAGGACCTTGGTGTTCTTTGGCCAGAGGAACTCTTTAAAAAAATTATCTTAGTTGGGCACGGTTGCTCACACCTTCAATCCCAGCACTCAGGAGGCAGAGGCAGGCGGATCTCTGAGTTTGAGGCCAGCCTGGTCTACAGAACAAGTTCCAGGACAGCCAGGGTGACACAGAGAAACCCTGTGTTAAAAGCACGAAAAAAAAAAGAAGATAAAAGTAATTATCTTTATTTCTGTTTATTTAGCTTTAAGACTAGATGTAGTCATTTTATGTCATGTGTGTTTTTGCCTGTAGACATGTTATGTGCACCATGTACATACATGATGTCCACAGGTCAGAAGAGGACATCAGATCCCCTGGAATAGGGACTACTATGTAGTGCTGGGACTTGAACCTGGGTCTTCTTCAAGAGTTCTTCAAGTGCTCTTAACTGCTGATCCATCTCTCCAGCCCCCACCTTTATTATTTTAAATTGTGTGTGCGTGTGTGTGTGTGTGTGTGTGTGTGTTCGCGCGCGCATGCGCGCATGTGACTGTAGGTGTCCATGGAGGCCAGAAGAGGGCGCCAGATTCCCTGGAGCTGGAGTTACAGATGATTATGAATCACCCCATGTGCGTGCTGAGAGCCAAATTCAGGTCCTCTGGAAGAGCACCCACGGAATCATTCATCCTTCCAGCACTCATTCCTTTTTAAAATTCTGGGTCTCACTATGTAGCTCAGGCTAACCTGGAACTGGGGCCCCTCTGGCCTCAGTGGTGGGATTACAGATGCACATAGCTCAGAGGTGTTCCTACTCG
Source organism: Arvicanthis niloticus (assembly GCF_011762505.2). NCBI lineage: Eukaryota > Metazoa > Chordata > Mammalia > Rodentia > Muridae > Arvicanthis > Arvicanthis niloticus. Next base: position 6,541,670 of record NC_133432.1, read on the forward strand.
AATATCGTTGTAGCTGCTCTCACTTTTGAAGGGACACCAGCACGAATGCTGACATCAGAGACACTCTAGTGGACAATTTAAGCTTACTGATATATTTGGAGTAATGACTCCATCTTTACTGTGACTCAGTTTAGTTTTGTTTTTTTTTTTTTCCCCTCTTCCCTTCTCCCTTTAGATCATAACTAAAATAACATTTATTTTTAACCTACTTTCTGCCATGTGGCTGGTTACCTGTGCTCAGGCACCGTGTGTCCATCTCCTCACATCTTCCCAGCTGACTCTCCCTTCTGGCTTTATCCCAGAATTCTTTCGGCCTCCTGAATGTCCCGCCTTCTATTCTACCCTTTCCTATAGGCCAGAGGTTTTTAGATTGACAGGTGACGCATCCATACAATACATAAGATGTTCTTATGTATTATGGCAGCACTCATTCCATGGAATGTTCTTGAATACTAAGTGACCTCGTGTACACAGGCAGTGTTCTCAGCACCAACTCCCAAAGGAAAGCACTAGAAAAAATATAAGTTTTTACAATTGGAAAGAAAGCAGCTGGGCGGCACACGCCTGCCATCTCAGCACTAAGGATCATAGATCTCCGGGAGCTCAAGGCTAGCCTGATCTACATAGCAAGTTCCAGGTTATCCAGGATTAAAAGGTGAAATCCTGTCTTGAAAACAAAAATTAGCCGGGCGGTGGTGGCGCACGCCTTTTAATCCCAGCACTTGGGAGGCAGAGACAGGCGGATTTCTGAGTTCGAGGCCAGCCTGGTCTACAGAGTGAGTTCCAGGACTGCCAGGGCTACACAGAGAAACCCTGTCTCAAAAAAACAAAACAAAACAAAAAAACGAAACAAAACAAACAAACAAAAAAAAACCCCAAAATTAATTGATGTGAGAAATAAAAATAGACAAAAAATTGTAAGCCAGGTGTGGTAGTACACACCTTTAATTCTGGCACTCAGGAGGCAGAATCAGGCAGGTCTTTGTGGGTTCAAGGCCAGCTTGATCTATCTTGTGAGTTCCAAGCCAGTCAAAGTTGCACAGTGAAACCCTGGCTAAAACAAAACAAAAACAACCCCCCCCATAATAAATAAATAAATAAATAAATAAATAAATAAATAAGGCCAGGAATGTGGCAGGCACCTGTAATCCTGGCTACTCAAGAGGTGTAGGTAGAAAGACAGTGAGACCTTATCTCAAAATAAAACAGGCACAGTGGTGGCCATCTTTAATCCTAGCACTCAGGAAGAGGATGCTGGCACATACATTCAAGCCCAACCTGGTCTACCCAGTGAGTTCCAGGTTAGCCATGATGACAGACTCTGTCCCAGTTCACCCCCCCACACACACACACAACTAGCAGACACCCTGAGGCTGGAGAGATGGTTCAGCAGTTAAGAGCATATACCACTCTTCTAGGGGACTGGAGTTGGGTTCCCTGAACCCACATTAGGTGGCTCACAAGTCATATAACTCCAGTTCCAGGGGATCTGACACCTGTCCCTGGTCACTGTGGGCCCCTGGACCCAGAAACACACACAGATCTAAATAAAAGTAAACTTTAAAAATACAAATATGTAAACAAATCAGTGAGCCCATAAGTATTTATTGAGAAAAAAAACCAAACAAACCATATTTAATCTCCAACCAAGTCCCATAGAGTGGTCCCACAGTAAATGTCTCTGTGTATATAATATTTCTTCTCTTTTGAAACGAGCCCTTAACTCTTTGGGGGCTATGGAGGGCAGGGCAGGGAAAGCATCACAAGCAGAAACTGACTGCTGGGTTCAGTATTGACTGTCCTTCCTCTGCTCTGCCTGGCTGTGACAGAAAGAAGTCTTTGTTTCCCCCTTGTCCAGCTGACCGGTGACGCGTATGGAATTGGCGTCCAAATACTCCAGAGAGTGTCCAGCTACAAGAAGTGCGTGTCTGTCTTTCCTCATCTTTTCCTTCCTGTTGGGTTTAGTTGGGATGGTGGGAGCTCAGTCTCTACTGAGTGTGAGGAGCCAGTAGGAAAGATGGGCAAAGGCTGATAGCAACCTGTGTGATGAAGAACGGCTGAGGCTGGCTGTGGCGGCCCATGGCTGTGGCTGAGGCCCGTGGCAGTGGCCCGTGGCACGACACGGGTGGCTGCCCGTGGTGGCAGCACGCGGCTATAATTCTAGTGCTTGGGAGGCCTGGGTGGGAGGATCCTGAAAGACAGGAGCTTCACAGACAGAACCTGCCTCATTCCCCCCAAAAAAAACCTCTCCCCCCCCCCCGGGAGTTTGTGTTCTATAAAAAAACAAACAGTCTTCTATTTTTAAAAAATTACTTTTTTTTACCGGGTGGTGGTGGCCACACATCTTTAATCCCACCACTCGGGATGGAAAAGCGGGCGATCTCTGAGTTCAAGGCCAGCCTGTTCTATATAGTAAGTTCCAGGACAGCTAGGGCTACGCAGAGAAACCCTGTCTTGAAAAAACATCACCAAAGCTTATTTTATTCATGTTGTGTTTGTGTGTCCACCTGTGTGGGGGAGTGCCACGGTACACACATGGAAATCAGATGACACCTTGCAGGAGCTGGTTCTCTCTACCATATGGGTCCCATTTCAGGCCATCAGGCTTGGAGGCAAGCACCTTTACTCAGTGAACCAAATTGTCAGCCCTCGAAATAGTCTTCTAAGGAGGCCTGGTGGCTTAGGTAACACTCTGTGATGTAAGGGTTTGCATAAGTACACTGTCGCTGTCTTCAGACACGCCAGAAGAGAACATTGGATCCTGTTACCGATGGTTGTGAGCCACCATGTGAATTGAACTCAAGACCTCTGGAAGAACAGTCAGTGCTGCTCTTAACTGCTGAGCCATCTCTCCAATCCCCCAAGGCAGCTCTTAAAAAGGAAAACCTGGCTTACAGGTTCAGAGGTTCAGTCCATTATCATTATGGCAGGAAGCATGGCAGAGTCCAGGTAGGACTGGTGCCAGAGAAGATGCTGAGAGTTCTACATCTTGATCCAAAAGCAACCAGGAGGAGACTGCCTTCCAGGGAGCTAGGAGGAGGGTCTCCAAGACCACCCCCTACAGTGACACACCTACTCCAACAAGGTCACACCCACTCTAATAAGGCCACATCCGAGAGTGCCACTCACTCCCTAGGCCAAGGATATTCAAACTGACATGGGCAGTTCCTGCGTACCTCAATCTCTGTTGCACATTACTTAACACGGTAAGAAAACAGCTCTCACAAATTTGTGTTCTTAGGGAAGTGTAAAGCAATATTTTTGTTTAAATAGTATATTCCCTTTATGGAAGAGCTCAAACATGTACAACTTAAATTTGGCCGGGCCGACATGAGCAGCCACAGTTCTCCTCCTGGGCTCACCATGAGCCTGTATTAATACTAGCTGCAAGCCTAGGAGAGCCATCCCATCCCATGGACTGAGTGATGCAGCCTTTGCTGGGACTGACTGACTTTCTTTCTTTCTTTCTTTCTTTCTTTCTTTCTTTCTTTCTCTCTCTCTCTCTCTCTCTCTCTCTCTCTCTCTCTCTCTTTCTCTCTTTCTTTCTTTCTTTCTTTCTTTTTTCTTTCCTTCCTTCCTTCCTTCTTTCATTTATTCGTGTTTTTTTTTTTTTTTTTTTTTTTTATCTTTTTTTGTTTTTTCAAGACAGTTTCTTTGTGTAGCCCTGGCTATCCTGGAACTCACTATGTAGACCAGGCTGGCCTTGAATGTGGAGATCCATCTGCTTCTGCCTCCACAGTGCTGGGATTAAATGGGTGTACCACCATGCCTAGCTTGCTGGGGATTTTCTGAGCTAGGCAGAAGGGTTACAAATGCATTTTCTGTGTCAGGGAATGGCCAGTGATTGCCTTTAAACATCTCTATTCTGCTAAAGTTTCTTCTAAAGTGCCCGCTTCCCCACCATATTCTTTTCCTCCTGGTCTGTCTTTGTTATATTACAGCCTAAATTTGCTTCAATCCTGTGGAAATTCTGACACTTATCTGGCCTGTGTACTCAAAAGGACAAATGCTCTTTGGTGGTTGGTTGGTCTCCCATCCTTTTCTGAGGGGTCAGGGGAGGGAGGAAGAGACAGAGAGACAGGGAAAGGAAAAGGGGGTAGCCACCATTTATCTGTTAAGAATGTCTGGGTGCAATTTGTCCTGCCTGTAAGATGTACAGGGATAAAGATGGAACAGAAATTGAGGGAACGGCCAACCAATGACTGGCCCAGCTTGAGACCCATGTCATAAGAGATTCCACCCCTGGCACCATTAATGATATCCTGCTGTTCTTGCAGACAGGCGCCCAGCATAACTTCTATTGGAGAGGCTTCACCCAGCAGCTGATGGAAACAGATGATGAGACCCACAGTTGAACATTAGGCAGAGCTCAGGAAATCCTGTAAGCACAGGGAGAGAGGATGGAGGGAGCCACAGAGGTCAAGGACCCCACAAGAAAGCCCAAAGAGTCAACCAACCTGAGTTCATTGGGGCCCACAGAGGCTGAACTGAACAACCAGAGAGCGTGGTGGGATGGACCTACAAGTTCTACATATAAATAACCAATGTGCAGCTTGGTCTTCGTGTGAGACCCCTAACAGCAGAAGCAGGGGCTGTCTCTGACTCTGTTGCCTGCCTTGGATCCCTTTCCCCTAACTGGGCTGCCTTGTCTAGCCTCAGTAGGAGAAGATGCACCTAGTCTTACTGCGACTTGACAGGCTGTGAAGACTTGATATCTATGGGAGCACTCCGCTTCTCTGAGGAGGAAAGGAGGAGGGGGAGGTGAGAGGTGAGGTGAGAGGGAGGGACTGGGAAGAGAGGGGGGATGGGAAGTTATGATCAGGATGTAAAGTGAATGAATGAATGAATGAATGAATGATATAGAATGGTGGGGTATAGCTTAGTGGTCTAGTACCTGGGATGTAGCGTGAGACCCTGAGTTACCTCCCAGAACCAAAACCAGCCAAATAAAGAAAATGAGAAAACTGACAGTTGCCTAGTGGTGAGTACAGCCATAGAAAACCTTTTATTAATTTATTTTGATAAATTGGTAGACTGTGTGCCAGGTTCATAACTAAGTCTAGAAGTGGGGTTGAATGAACCCAAACATTACAGTTGGGGAATATGAGAGAGAGGGGGGATTCACAGAGAATGTTTGTGATTCTGTTTTTGGAAAGCAGGAAAAGGCTTTCTTCTGTTCCCAAGTCTGGGCTCTGAGTTCTCTCTCTCTCTCTCTCTCTCTCTCTCTCTCTCTCTCTCTTCCTCTTCTGACAAGTTCTCCCTAGGTAGACCAAGCTGTCCTTTCTTTCTTTTCTCTCTTTCTTTCTTCTTTCCTTCTGTCTTTCCTCTCTCCCTCCCCCTCTCTCCTTTCTCTTTTCTCTTTCTCTCTCTTCTTTCCTTCCTTCCTTCCTTCCTTCCTTCCTTCCTTCCTTCCTTTCCTCCTCCTCCTCCTCCTCCTCCTCCTCCTCCTCCTTCTTCCTCTCTCTCTCTCTCTCTCTCTCTCTCTCTCTCTCTCTCTCTCTCTCTTTCTTTCTGTCAAGTTCTCCCTAAGTAGACCAAGCTGTCCTGGATCTCCCCCATGTAAATCAGGCTGCTTAACTCACATTGGCCCTCTTCCCTCTGCCTCCACAGTGCTGGGATTAAAGGCGTGCACCACCGCAGGCTTCAGCTCAGTAGTGTCTTACGCTTTTGTCGATTACACACGTAATGAAGCTCATCACGCAAAAGTCCAAGCACAGTGGCTGAGAGCCACGCACTAGGCCTTTCAGGTTCTCAGCTCTGCATCCCTCTTGGGTATGACCATCCGGCCGACAATGAACATCTTTAGCCATTGCATCAGACAGTGCTTTGTCCAGAGGTGGGGATCCACTGTGACAGTGATAACGGAGACTTCCTGTGCACACAGCGACATTTTCTGAGAAACACACTGTAGGCATACGTGTTTTGCAACCTACTTTTAATAAGGGTTCAACCTCTCCTGTAGCCCACCACCCAGCAGAGGTAAGTGGAAAAGAAAAGTTACTAGGACATGGGGGACGTGGACCTGTTCAGCAGTAGTTCTTTGGGGGGCGAGCTCGATCTTCTTTGGCAGGAATTCAGTCAAATAGCAAACACCAAATCCACCAAATAAGACTCAGCAGCTGCAGACCAGTCCTCTAGGCAGGCAGACATCTTGGCGAGTTTCTCAATGGCAGCGTTATCACAAGTTGAGCTCAACAATACTATGTATGTCGTTAGTGAAGAACAAGGCAGAGAAAACCAAACCAATGCTCAGTGCTCCCCCTTCACTGTCTGTGGCGTCATACTTACACTCCTTCATCAACCGTTCTTTCATGTGTCTGCTGTATCCAAACATCCTTTCACCCGTGGCTGCTTCAGGAAAACATTCTTTCCCCTGCCTGCTTTAGCAAGACATCCTTCTACCTGTGTGCCCCAGCAAAACATCATTTGACATAACTGACTTTCCAAAGAAACTAGAAGTTTCCACTTCAACACACTGTTAGGCAATTTTGCCACTGTATGAACCTCACAGAGCATGCTTACTGAAGCCTATGTGGTTAACTCAATCACCGAATCAAGGCATGTGATTCAAGCATCAGCTGTATGGAGCTCCTGCTGGCTTAACACGGCACACTGTTTTACAGACAACTTAAAAAAAAAATGAGTAGAAAGGCGTAGCCTGTCTTGGGGTTCTGTTGCTGTGAAGAGAAACCATGCCCACAGCAACTCTTATAAAGGAAAATGTGTTATTGGGACTGCCTTACAGTTTCAGAGGTCCAGTCCATTATCATCATGGCGAGAGTGTGGTGGTATGCAGGCAGACAGACATGGCGCTAGAGAAGGAGCTGAGAGTTCTACATCTTGATGCACAGGCAGTCGAAAGAGACTGTGTGCTGCACTGGGCGTAGCTTGTGCATAGGAGACCTCAAAGCCCGCCCCCACTATGACACACTTCCTCCAAGAAAGCCACACCTCCTGATAGTGCCACTTCCTATGGGCCAAGCATTCAAACTCATGAGTCTACAGGAGCCAGTTCTATTCACACTACCACACACCCTAACATGATCACCAACAGCAGTATAATCAATGCATAACCCAGTTACATACTTAACTGTTATCATTATCATTCTGCCTTGATGTTTTGAGGCAGGGTCTCGTGTAGCCCAGGTTGGCCTCAAATCACTAGGTAGCCAATGATGACCTCGAACTCCTGATTTTGTGCTTGTATCCCTTCAGGGTTGGGATCACAGCCTGCATCACTATGTCCAGCTCATATGGTACCAGGGATTAAACCCAGGGCTTCAGTCACGTAGGTGAGCATCCTACCCCTGATTCCCCTGTATTGTGCTCTACACATAGCTCATGCATATATATACTTTCCTGTTGATAACCTGAGTTACTACCTACTATGTTTCATCTGGACTGCTCTTAACTCCAATTGACCAGCCCTCAGAGCCATGTTTTCTTGACTCCTAACCCATGGCATCTCTGTCTTCCTTCTTCACCTTCTTCTCCATCCCTTTGTGGTCTCCTTCGATGCCCCCTGCCGGGAACATCAAGCCCTACCTGTCTTAATTCTACCCAGATATAGGCTGTAGGCATCTTTATTTACCAATCAGAAATAACTTGGGGGCAAGGTCACACACATAGCGTCTCTTGGGTCTACATGCAGACTCTCTCATCTCTGGGATGACCAGGTCTTGGGAGGCCCACACTTAGCCTTACAATACAAAGTGAAAGACCAAGCCTCGACAGTCATCGATACCTCCCAAGATGCAGTTCACTGCAGATGCAACACCTGTCAATCAAGGGGATGGAGAAACATAGTGGCTCGGGTAGCTTGTAAGACGTGGAGGACCATTCCACTGTACCTTCTGTGATCCCCACCTCTGGGCTCACAACCTTGTGTGACACTCCCCTCTCCTCTAGTGCAGCTGCCATCTGTTTCTTGCTTCTCACTAGTAGACTATGCGGCTGTTTCTGGTATTAGACCATAGTCGACTGTCGCGTCTGTCTTGCTGAGAGAGTCTTCTCTTTGCTTGTGGTAGCTGCTCGGTGCACAGGGCTACATGACAAGAAAATGAACTTGGCTTCTACTGATGGAGAAAAAACAACTCCACATGGACTTTTCAAGGAACTAAGTGCTGCCAGCGTTGACATGCGCTCAAAGCAAGTCCTTCCCAGTCAGTTCCAGAGACAAAACACCTGTTCCATATTAGTTAGGGTTTGCAGAGAATCCATCTAATCTGTAAGATAACACGTATTTTAAATAGAATTTTAATTTTAGTGGGTTTGTTGTTGTTGTTATTGTTTCTTTGTTTGTTTTCAAGATAGGGTTTCTCTGTGTAGCCCTGATTGTCCTGGAACTCACTCTGTAGATCGGGCTGGTCTTGAACTCACAGAGATCCTCTTGCCTCTGCCTCCCGAGTGCTGGGATTAAAGGCGTGCGCCATCAACACCCACCCAGCAATTTTAGTGTTTTAAGTTACGTATATATGTGTGGCTGTATGCAGGTGCTCTGGAGGCCAGAAGACTTCTTGCAGCTGGAGCTACAGGAGATTGTGAGCAACCCAGTGTGAGTGCCGAGATCTGACTCAGGTCCTCTGGAAAAGCAGCAAGTGCTCTTAACTGATAAGCCGTCTTGCCAGCCCCAGCATAGGGTGTTTTATGTGTCAGTGGCAGCGTTATACTGCACACAGTAACGGACACAGACTAACCTGAATGGTGCTCAGATCACTTGTTACAGTTGCCCTCATTGTGCTGGCTTGTATTGTTGACTAGAGAGCCACCGGGGTAACTCAGAAAGCAAAGACTAAACACATAAATTACAGCGAAAGGTAGGCCCCCTATGTCCGTCATCGAGAGGCTGATGTAAATATTTTCAATCGCAATGATTTCTTGTTCCTTAAATAATCCTGGTTAGGCAGGGTGGGGAGTGGGGTGGAAGGCCGGTAGGGAATCTCAGGTGTCTTACCTCTCCGTGCTGGAAGTGGTTTTTACCCAGCAAAGCAAGCGAGTTGACGGTTGTGCTCTTGAAGCCGCAATAACCTCTATTTTTTCAAAGATGGCTTATTTAGACCCTGCTAATGGGGAAGAGAGAGCAAGCTGGGTTGGAAGAGCAATCATCTTCCAACCACACCACCCCTGAGCAAGACATTTCAGTTCTAAAAATACGCCAAGCGCACCAATTCAGAGAGCAATGTCTCACTGGTTGTGGGAAATCTCTGCACCCAGAGAAATTGGTCACATTAAGTCATCTCGATTTTTTGTCTGTACCGTGCATAAAGCAAGCCGATACAGCCACTCATTGTTTGCTCTTAAGAGCTTCATCTGAAGCACCGTGGGGGCTCACAGATCAATTCTCTGCTCTTCTCGTATTGCCTGTGTGGAGTGGCTGGCCTGAAGCCTTCTAACTGAGGCTCACCCGTTTCCCCTGCTTAAATCTCCAGAATTTATCTCAGCTTGTAGGTGGTCTGTGTCTATGCGCTATGAAATAAAATATCCTTGGCAATCTCCATGGTTCAAATATAAAATCTTAAAGGATCTGGAGCCTTCTGCTCATCTTCTGTCAACAGGACTGCTCTGGAGGAAGCAGCCAAGGCTCAAAGACGAGAGTAATAATATAATAATAAAGAAAGAAAGTCATGAGATCCCCCTCTTCTTTAAGAAAGAACAAGAGAGGGCAGAGGAGAGGTGGACATCCCCCAGAACCCACATACCGTGTAAAAACCCCAGCTATGGTAATGGGTGTTTGTAGTCTCAGTGCTGGGGAGGCAGAGACAGGCAGATCTCTGGCAGGCAGCTGGGCAGCCAGCCTCTACCTGGCAGAGTGCCAGGTCAACAAGGGATGCTGTTCCAAACAGAAAGTGGAAGGCGGGAGGTGAGAAGGCTGGATGGGCAGAAGCGCTTGCTGCATCTGCTGGTTTAAATGGGAAATGTCATGGGTTTGAACACTTGATCCCCAGTTGGGGAATGTTACAGAATGTTTTGGGGGTGTAACCAGGCTGGAAGAAATGTGTCTACTGGGGTGAGCTTTGACCTTTTAAATTTTTTTTTCAATTTTTATAATTTATTATATGTAAGTACACTGTAGCTGTCTTCAGACATCCCATAAGAGGGCATCAGATCTCATTACAAATGGTTGTGAGTCACCATGTGGTTGCTGGGATTTGAACTCATGACCTCCGAAAGAGCAGTCAGTGCTCTTAATTGCTGAGCCATCTCTTCAGCCGGAGTTTTGACCTTTTATAGCCTGGCTCCTCTTCCTGTCCTCTCTGTCTCTCTGTCTCTCTCTGTCTCTCTCTTTCCTACCTGACAGGCAGGCTCACACTCCAGCTACCTTGTCTTCTCACCATGAAAGACTCATCTCTCTGATCTGTAAACAGAAACACTTTCCTTCCTAACTTGCTTTGTGCTCTTGGCATTTTATCACAGCAAAAGGAGAGTAACTACCATACCACACAAGCCTGTCATCCAGTGATCAATCCCCAGAACCAAGGTGGGAGGAAAGGAGCAACTCCTTCAAAATGTTCTCTGATCTCCATATGCTCACCCCATTTTGTGTATATGCACACAGACAAACACACATACACACACAGAGAGACACACACATACACAGATACACACACAGACACACACAGACACACACACACACAGACACACACACATACAGACACCATGGGATGAGGATGCAGCTCGGTTGTTTGTGCATGCATATTATATACACTGTATCCTGGGGTGGATTCCAGCCCTCAAACCACAACAATATGAACAAGTTATTGTTTTGTTTTGTTTTTTTTACATCACCCCTGGGAAGCCTTTTTTAGAGATGGAAGGTTCCTGGTAGCAGAAACCCACTACATTGTGGCGTCTTTGCAGTCTGCCACAGAACTGAGGGACTCGGCTTATGCTCTCAGCTGATCCAATAACTTGATTTTTCCCCCAAATAAATTTATTCTCAGTGTCTCAGTCTCTGCCCACCTTCCTCCTAAATCCTCTATTTGGTGAATTTCTTAATTGCATCTCATTCCCCTCCCACCTTCATTGAGACCTAATTAGCATGTAATAAAACGCAACACTGTGGGGACCTATTTAGATAAGGATACACTAAGATACATTGTTTCTTTTTGAGACCGAGTCTTGCTATGTTGGTTCCAGTTCTCAAATCTCTTGCCTCAGTTTCTTGCCCGCTGGGATTACAGGCAGGCTTCACCATGCCTTGTCATTTAGATACAATTTTACAAAGTTATATACCCTGAGCCACTTCTCTGTGGGTAAGAGCAGAGGCCATAGCTTTACTTAGACCTGGAGTATTGTCCCCAGCATGTCAGGTGGCTCAAAACAGCCTCTGACTCTAGCTGGAGTTATCAGATGCCCTCTTCTTGTCTTCCAGGACACTGCACTCTTGTGCATATACCCACATGGACACACACACAAGTACACATAATTTAAAAAAATAAATTTAAAAGTCATAATTAAAAAAATAAAAACATTCTCACTAAGCCCCAATTGTCCCCTCATACCATTTAAACTATTGGTCCTCGTTCTCATCTTCCCTTGCTTTATTTCTTCCCTTTTAAAACGATATATAAATCCATCTGTACAGCCTGCATCCTTTTATGTCTGGCTTCTTTTGCTTAGCGTGGTATCTCACATCATAGCTTGCCTCACCACACATGTCTTAATATAGAGTGGAGTCTTACTCCAAAGACAGGCCACCGATTTGTTTATCTTGCTTTTCCGTTTCTAGATTAATGCGGGATGAAAAGAAATCCCTGGACCATTGTCTGTGCTTGTCTGTGCTGTGTCTTGCTTTGGTGCCTGTAGTCAGCGTTCACAGTTTTCATTGTGTGAGCCCTGATCTTTTCTTGTTCATCTTATTTATAGGACCTTGGTGGTGTCTAGTGACTGGAGTTTACTCCTTTCTTCTTAGTTTTAGCTCATTAGTTGGTGCTGTAGAATGGAGAGGCATTGATTATTACCCTTTGTGCGTTCATCTTAGGTTTGATTATCTCTCGGGGTCCTGTTTGTTTTTAATAATTTTTTAGTGTGTCTCTTAGAGCTTTGCGCCTTGTAGTTCTATCAGCTGTAAAGAATGACTTGGTTCCTTTTTAATTACTTTTGCAATGTCTGAGGAAAAGGAGAAAAATGGATAGAATATAGTTGGGGTGTGGGGCAGGAAGGACACAAAGAGGGGACTAGATGTGTACGGGAGACAGGAATGAAGACAGAGGTCATTTTGGAATCTAGATGGGGTGTGAGTGGAAGGGAAGGGCGGGTCTGGGAGAGTCCAATGGGGACCCACTTCCTACTTCAGAAAAGTGTATAGAGTATGTCTCTCTCCCTGTGATGATTTGTATATTCTTGGCCCAGGGAATGGCACTATTAGAAGGTGTGGCCTTGTTGGAGTAGGTGTGGCCTTGTTGGAGTGGGTGTGGCCCTGTTGGAGTGGGTGTGGCCCTGTTGGAGTAGGTGTGGCCCTATTGGAGTAGGTGAGGCCCTATTGGAGTAGGTGTGACCCTGTTGGAGTAGGTATGTCACTGAGGGGGTGGGCTTTAAGACCCTCCTCCTAGCTGCCTGGAAGTCAGTATTCTCCTATCTGCCTTCAGATGAAGATGTAGAACTCTCAGCTCCTCCTGCACCATGCCTGCCTGGATGCTGCCATGCTCCCACCTGGATGATAGTGGACTGAACCTCTGAACCTGTAAGCCAGCCCCAATTAAATGTTGTTCTTATAAGAATTGCCTTGGTCATGGTGTCTGTTCACAGCAGATAAACCCTAATTTTAGCTTCTGCCATAAACGTCAGCGAACTTTAAACTGAAGGGAATCATGATAAAAGATCAGACCACTCCTTCTGGACAGTTCCTCCTCTGCATTTTAATGTCCCATGCCCAATTTGTTGGGAATGTTTTTATTTTTGTTGATTTTGTTTAGAGACATGTTCTCTCTATGTAGCCCAGGCTGACCTTGAACTCATTATGTAGCCCAGGCTGGCCTTGAACTCATTATGTAGCCCAGGATTACCTTGAGTGTCTGATCATCTTGCCTCCACCTCTAGGGTGCTGGGACTCTAGGCATGTGCCACCAGGCCTGTTTTATGGGGTGCTGGTATTCAAACCCAGGACCTCCTGCATGCTAGGAGGGTAGTGTGGCCACTGAACTACACTCTCCACGTTGGAGGTGTCTTTTGAGGTTAGACAGGGAAATCCAAAGGGTAATGGGTGAAGGAAGAAAATAAAATAATGTCTTGGGTAGACTGTCTATCAAAATGTCATCCGTGTCTCTCTTCCTATTTTAGGAAATGAGCCATTATGAGAACACTGGAGAAGTCCTTGTCATTTGAGGTGAGAACCTGTCTATCTGTGCAGTAGACTTAGACCCGAGCCTTTCATGGAGCCAACAGATGGATGACAAGGTAAATAATTTAAGTATCAAGCATCCTCTGGGGACACGCACCAGAGAAGAGGGCTGCCCCTGCAGGTACCTGCTCCAACCACTAGAGAGCGCTTCTGCTTTGGTGAGGCAAAACCACAACCAAGCAATGGCGCTCTAGGAGGTCTGACTAGGCGGAAGCCCAAGGGCTAGAGAAGTAGAGGTGTACACTCCACAGCGTGGGATGTGTGGGATCCAGAGAAACCTCCGTGCTTCAAATGAGACAAAGGTTATTACTAAACAAGGAAGCTAAAAATACACAAGGGGGCGTGTGCGTGGCAAATACAGAAAAGACAGAAGTTTAGACATTTAAAAACGAAGTAAGTGGGTACAATCAGATACCACCTCATGCCTCGAGAATGGCTACTAGATATTTTAAGATCTGGAGACTAAGTAACGTGGGTGAGGGTTATAGAGACACTGGAGTCTTGCTTCATACGTGCTGGTAACTTTAAAGGGCGTGGTCACTATGAAAAAAACCATTTGTTGTTCTTCAAAATGTTAAAGATAGATTTGATGTAAAACCAAGCAATCCATTCCCAGCCATAACCCCCTTCCCCCCACCCCCCACAAGAAACTGGGAGCAGGGCCTGGTGTTTGTGCAAACACCTTTAATCCCAGCACTCAAGAGACAGAGGCAGGTGGGTCTCTGTGTGTCCGAGGCCAGCCTGCTCTACACAGAGAGTTCTGGGCCAACAGTGAGACTCTGTCTTAGAGAAACAGGAATGGGAGCAGAGAGTTGAACGGACAGTTGGACACCAGCTCTCATTCAGGAGGTGGAGACAGGGTTGGGGAGTGGCTCAGTGGTTAAGACTGCCTGCTACTCTTCCAGAGGACTAGAGTTTCCTTCCAGCACCATGATGGACAGGTCACAATGGCCTCTAACTCCAGCTCCAGGAGATTCCATGTCCTCCTCTGGCTTCTGTGGCCACTGCATGCTTCTGTCTCCTCTCTGTCTGTCAGTCTTACACACACACACACACACACACACACACACAGAGAGAGAGAGAGAGATTTAGAAAGAAAAATTCTCAAAAATGATATAGATTATATCATCTATAATGTTGAGACATGATAGATGTCAATCAATATATATATATATATATATATATATATATATATATATATATGTTTAGAAAGAGAAGAAAAAAAAGTTTCCAAAGCTGGAAACATCAATCACCTATCAGCTGTCAATCACCATCTGAAAGAGAATCACACACACACATACAGAATCATACACACACATATACACACAGAATGATATACACACAGTATCAACACAAACACACACAGAATCATACACACACATATACACACAGAATCATATACACACAGTATCAACACAAACACACACAGAATCATGCACACACACATATACACACAGAATCATATACACACAGTATCAACACAAACACACACAGAATCATACACACACACATATACACACAGAATCATACGCACACAGTATCAACACAAACACACACAGAATCATACACACACAAACACACACAGAATCATACACACACACATATACACACAGAATCATATGCACACAGTATCAACACAAACACACACAGAATCATACACACACACAGTGATAATATAAAGATATAAACGTGGTATATATCCCACAGGATATTTTTCCTAACGTGGAATGAGGTGTGATACAGCCAGGGCTAAGAGTGAGCTAAGGGAGACCATGCAGACCCGGCCGGCTCAGTGTTCACCACCGACCTCAAGTAGACAAGTTCTTTGAGAAAGTACACTGAAGGCTAAGGAAGCAGAATGACGTTTCTCGGGGGTGAAAGGGGCAGAGGGGGCGTGTAATTATTTAGTGGGTAAAGAATTTGGTAGGTCTGCAGCCCACCATCGTGAATACACTTAACCCCTGGACTTGAACTTCCAAATGCTTGAGATTGCAGATTGCTCTCTGGGTGTAGCAGCACATACCTGTAACCCTTGCAGAGGTTGTTGTGAGGCCCAATCTTAAAAAAAAAGTTCTCAGCGGTAGAGCAGAGTATGATGCTCAGAATGTGTGAGCCCTGGGTTCTGTCACCAGCACTCCTTGCTTCCAGAAGCTTACGGTCACAGACAAAAATGACTTTTCCAAATGGAAAAACAACTCAACCTAAGCAGTATCCGGTTGGCGAAGACAACATTTTGGTTTTAGCCTAGAGACAAAGGCAGTCTCACGTAGCCCAGGTTGGTCCAGAACTCACTATGTAGCTCAGGATGACCTTGAGCTCCGGATTCTCCACCCTCCCCCCCCCCCCACGTGCTGGGACTAACATTTGGGTCATTGAGCCAGGTTCTCTGGGGCTGAGGATCAGCCCAGACCTTCAAGAACCTTAGGCAAGTATTCTAGCAACAAAATTACACCCTTAGGTCCATGTACCTTTTGTTTTGTTTTTTTGTTTGTTTGTTTGGTTGGTTGGTTTTTTTGGAGATATACATTGTAACCCAAGCTGGCTTTGAACTCCCTGCAGTCCTCTTGCCTCAGCATACCAAGTGTTTTGAATACAGGCTTGAGGTGATAACACTCTGCCAAAGATAAGATATTTTAATATCATACTGTGTCAGAAAAGGTGACTCCAGGCACAGCTGTGAATTTCTGGGACTGTAATACAGTCCCGCTGCAGGTTGATGAGTCTCTCAGACTACAGTCAGCAGTTCCTCCAACTTGACACAGTTGGTTCTGGAAATTTATCCTAGAGATAAACTTGTCTGGGGTGAAGTGGAATACTCAAAGGCTGTTTTTTTTTTTTTTTTTTTTTTTTTTTTTTTTTTTTTTTTTAAATTTTTTTTTCAAGCATTGCTGGACAGAATGGTACATCAGAGACAGCTTTCAGATGACATCATTTCGAGACAAATGAAAGCCTACTGCAGCCATTTGGTGAAATACAAAATAGACATAAGAAGTAGCAAGGCGGCCAGGCAGTGGTGGCACATGCCTTGAATCCCAGCACTTGGGAGGCAGAGGCAGGTGGATTTCTGAGTTCGAGGCCAGCCTGGTTTACAGAGTGAGTTCCAGGACAGCCAGGGCTATACAGAGAAACCCTGTCTTGAAAAACCAACCAACCAAACAAACAAAAAGTAGCAAGGAGATTCTTTGTTTGCTCATCTGACTGCCATCTCTCCATCCCTAGTTTTTTTATTTTTTTGAGACAGTTTTTTTTTCCTGTATTGCTCCAACTGTCTTGGAACTCACTCTGTAGACTAGGCTGGCCTCGAACTCATAGCTCTGCCTGCCCCTGCCTCCCATGTGCTGGGATTAAAGGTGATCAGCACCACCGCCCGCTCATCCCTACTTTTTTTATATTGCACTTTATTTCTTTGTGTGTGGGAGGTGTGCATATATATATTCCACAGTGCACGTGGGGAGGTCGGAGGACATCTCATGGGATTGCTTTTTCTACCTTGTGGGCTCAAGGCATCAAACTCGTTGAGTCTGGTGGCAAGTGCAGGGCCAATCCCCCAGCCTCCCCGGTAAGGTTTTGGAGGAGTCATTGGATCCTGAGGGTTTTATCTTCATGAATGAATTAATCCATTGATGGATTCAACGAGTGAATGGTTGTTGGGTGGTGGAGGCCCTGTGGAAGATAAGGCCTGAATGAGGAGTGGGGGTCATGGAGAGCATCCTCTAAAAAGGACATACCTTGTCCTGGCCTTGTCCTGTGACTGTCCCGGCTTCCTGGCCACCATGAGGCTAGAAGCTTCTGCCAACAGGATACTGTCTCACTTCAGGGCCACAGTAATGGGTCCTGTTGGAACCTCTGAAATCATAGGTCCCGTTAAAGTTTTTCCTTTTCACTAGTCTGAGGTATTTGTCTTAGTGATGAGATATATGACTGAAACATAAGTCCCCCACAGAGATCTCTACCTGAGTATATAGTATATGTAATGTATATGTAATGTGTATATGTAATATCTGCATATGTATATGATGTATATGTGTATGTATATGATGTATATGTGTATGTATATGATGTATATGTGTATGTATATGATGTATATGTGTATGTATATGATGTATATGTGTATGCATATGATGTATATGTGTATGCATATGATGTATATGTGTATGTATATGATGTATATGTGTATGTATATGATGTATATGTGTATGTATATGATGTATATGTGTATGTGTATGTATAATATATATGCTAATTTATTTACCAAAAAAGCCTTGGGGGATATGATCATGAGATGGAATTATTATCTGGGATTGTCTCCAAACTAAACCACCTGTATCCTCATAAAAAGAAAGCAGAGGGAAATCAGGTAACCTAACACCTGCCTCTAGATAATTTATAAGACACTGGGACACCCACTGACCCACCCGGAAAAGTTAGAGGCTGTGGGTAAGGACCCACATGCATCCACAAATCGGGACCCTCTGGATGAAAAGAGTGCCGGTTTGAAACAGAAGGTTGACAGCAACCCAGGGCCCAACACTGGACACTGCCTGGGCAACATCTGGGGCAGAACAGACACAGGAGTGTTTAAAACACTGTTCTTCTCAGTGCACAAACTAGCTAAGAAGGTAGGTCTGAGACCTCTCTTGCTATCCTTCTTTACAGCATCCCTTCCTCAGCCGTGCTGGCTGTGGCGGTCACCTGAAGGGTCCATGTCCTGGAGCCTAAGGACCATGCAGATGTTACAGGAGGGAAGGGGAAAGGGAAAAGCAGGAGGAAGGGGGAGAGAGAGAGGGAGGGGTGGCAAGGAGGAGGAAGAGGAGAGACTGCATTTGCTACCTTGATGATTTTTAATTTTTTTTTAATTAAAAAAGTTTAAGATTTAGCTATTTTTATTTTATGTGTATGGATGTTTCCCCTGCATGTGTGTATACATGTACCACTTATGGGCAGCGTCCACCGAGGCCAGAAGATGGCGCCAAATCCTCTGAGATGGGAATGGGTGCTGGGAATCAAACCCTGGTCCTCTGGAAGAGCAACCAGTGTTCTAAACCATCCAGGCACCTCTTCAGTCCCAAACCTGCTGATTTTAAAGATAGAGAAAGCAGCCATGGGCTGTCCAAATACTTAAACTTGTTCCTTGGAAGGCACATGGGAGGAGAGAACCAACTCCCACAAATGATTTACAGACGCACGCACGCACACGCACACGCACACACACTCAGATAAAGAAATTTACAATAAAACTTAAAAGGAGCCATGAGTCAAAGACCGTGGGTAGCTTCTAAAAGCTAAATTGGCCAGGAAATGGATGCTTCCAGAAGGAACTTGTCAACAAGCACTGGCTGTGCCCGCCAGTCTTCAGACAC
Organism: Arvicanthis niloticus; assembly: GCF_011762505.2. Taxonomy (NCBI): domain Eukaryota; kingdom Metazoa; phylum Chordata; class Mammalia; order Rodentia; family Muridae; genus Arvicanthis; species Arvicanthis niloticus. The sequence continues at coordinate 6,560,369 of NC_133432.1, forward strand.
CTGGCACTTAAAAGAAAAAGGGAAAGTATTAAGCAGCTGTGGGCAGCAAATGCAGGGACCTCCTTGCTGCTTCTCAACCCACAGGCTCTCTCCTCCCTCAAGGCTCTGTCAGGCCTGTGTATGTGTCATGTGATAAGGTGTCCTGCGTAGTCATCTGTGGACCCCCCCAACCTCTACCCCCGGCAACTCCAGTGCACTTGGATCCTGTTGCCTGAGGGCTCTTCCCAGGCACCTGTGAGTTTTCCCTGCACTGGGTTGGGGTAGGGTTTCTTGTAGAATGTCACCCTCTCAACAAAGCTGTCCCTAGACACCTCACTGACGACTGGGGGCGGGGGATTCTCCCTTCCGCCCCCACCCGAGACTCTGTGAACCTTCCTCGAGGTTCATTTTCCTCTGTGGCTCATTTTACTGACTGACCCTGATTACTGTTTGTCCCACTCACTGGAAAAGGAGCCCCGGACTGTGCTTCCTGGGTGGATGTTCGTACCTTGCACTTGCTAGGCAAGCGCTCTACCACTGAACCGTACACACAGGCTGATCAGGGGCTTTTGCCCCCTTTATCCCCTGCTGTTCTAACGTCTGAACCGGTGTCAGTAAATAGTAGACACCTGATAAATGTGTGTGTGTGCGTGCGCATGTGTGTGAGAGTGCTAGTTAAACGTATCACATCTGATGAGGTCTTCATAGTCCTTCAGCTCAAGATGTAAAGAAATTATTTTAGTCGCTGAACTCTTTATCTTCTGGTTCTTGGTTTGTTTCGCTCTATTTTATTTGGAGATGGAGTCTTGCTGCGTAGCCCAGGCTAGTCTGAAACTTGCAATCCTTCTGTCTCTGCCTCCCAGGTTCTGGGGTCATAGTGTGCCCCGTGCACCGCTGTCCTCAGTTTCTATGAATTTCTTAAGTGGCTTTTGCTGGCATCTCCCGCTGTTCAGCCAATACAAACTCACTGAGGGGTTACTAGGAGCCAGGCACTGTGCAAGCTTTGGGGGTTGGCTGCTGGGAGCAAAACGGACATAGTCCTAAAGTGTGGGTGGGCACACGGGAAGGTTTAAAAATGAATATTAGGTTGACAAGAAAGGTGGAATTCAGTCTTATTAAACATTACTATTATATGCAGACTTAAGATGAGCCCCAGTGAAGGTATGGAGCGGATTTAATCATAATTCCAGACCTGAGTGTTTGTCTTCTTGGAGCTCGGCCAAGGCACAAGACACATTCAGACCATAGTCGGTGTGTGCTTTTCATCAGTGCTGAGAGATTGACATTCATCTAGTCTCTGTCACGCACAGGTTTCTGGTCTATCGTCAGTAATAATTATGCTAAGTTTCCAGAAAAAGAAGACCTGAGCCACTGCAGGGATTTAATGACATTTTTTTTTCCCCAGTTGCCCTCAGAGAAAAGTTGATGTGAGTTTTATATGCTTGAGTGTCTTGTATTGTAATGAATTGGGGATTGTGACATTACCCTGAAGCCAGCAGGCTGAAGGAATTTTTTATTTTATTATTATATTTTTTGAGACACAGTCTCACGACGTAGTACTGACTTGCCTGGAACTTATCATGAAAACCAGGCTGGCCTCAAATCCCCAGTGATCGGCCTGTTTATGCCTCCCAAGAACTGGGATTAAAGGCGTGGACCACCATGCTAGACAGGACTGTTTTTATAGTTCTAAATAGTGTGTGTGTGTGTGTGTGTGTGTGTGTGTCTGTGTGTCTGTGTGTGTCTGTGTTTGTGTCTGTCTGTCTGTCTGTCTGTCTGTCTGTCAGTCTGTCAGTCAGAGGTTGACCTCAGGTGTCCATCTCACTTGCTTCTCCACATTATTTTTTTTGGAACAGGGTCTCTCTGGCTTAGTAATTCAGTCCCAGTTGATGGCCACCAAGCCCTGGCCAGCACCTCCTGTCTCTGCCTCCCCAGGGCTGAGATTACAGGTACAGGCTGTTGCCCCTGGCCCTTTGTCAGACCTAGAGGCTGACTTCAGGTTCTCATGTTTAGACTGTCAGCACTTTTCCAACGAAGCCAACCACCCCCAACCCCTCCCACCCCCTGCTCCAGTCCTCTTCTTGTTGTTAGTTGAGACAGGGTCTCATGCTGTACTAGCCTGACCTACGGCTCACTGAGGAGCCCAGGCTGACCTCCACTTATGGCAATGCATTCCTCTCACTTCCAGAGCACTGGGGTTGCAGGTGTGAGCTATGCCCAGATGCCAGAAGCATTAACGAAGAAACATAACCAGTCCAAAAGCCCAAGCATTGTAGAAAATTAGCTATAGGGGCTGGAGAGATGGCTCAGTGGTTAAGAGCACCAACTGCTCTTCCAGAGGTCCTGAGTTCAATTCCCAGCAACCACATGGTGGCTCACAACCATCTGTAGTGAGATCTGATGCCCTCTTCTGGTGCATCTGAAGACAGTGACAGGGTACTCACATAAAATAAATAGAGAGAGAGAGAGAGAGATATAATAGAGAGAGTGAGAGAGAGAGAGAGAGAGAGAGAGAGAGAGAGAGAAGACTTTCAAAACCTACCTCCAACAAGGCCACACTTTCTAATCCTCCCCAAACAACGGCGCCAACTGGGGGCCAAATATCCAAATGGCTGAGACTATGAATTTATCCATTCTGTGCTAGGTGCTGGGAGAGACAAAGCCTGCAAAGCAAGCACTCATGACTGCTGGACCATCTCTCCAACCACCTTCTTAGGGTTGCTGGGAATTGAACTCAGAATCTGGAAGAGCAGATGGTGCTTTTAACCACTGAGCCATCTCTCCAGCCCGAGTTAAAAGTCTCTTACCATTTCGAGTTCCTGCTCTATTTCATGCTGGCTATTGAAGGCTCAAGTTCTCAGTTCCCTGCTCTGGCTGCCATTTCTCCCAGTCATGGTGGGTCCTTTCCCCACTGGAACCATAGGCTCAGATAAGCCCTTCCTTCTGTTAGTTACTTCTGGCTTGGTGTTTAATCAAGGCAACAAAAAACTATCTGCTCTTGCAGAGGACCTGGGCTCAGCTGCCAGTGTAGTGTCAGGGAAATATTAGTGATCCTCCCAAAACAGACAGGAGCAGACCGGATGCAATCACAGTGGGGCCTTTTTATTCGAGCTAGCTTGGGCTTCTCAGTGCACGATCATGCAGGATGGTTTTGGTGATGAGGAGTCCTGAATGTCTACTGGGGCAAGGCTTAGTGGTGGGGGTGAGTGTGCACGCATCTAATTGGGAAGTTATTATGTCCTTTAACAGAATTGGCTGCTCCTGAGAGTCATATCATAAACTTATTTTCTGCTTCCCTCTTGCATTGGTGGTCATTAGGGTGCTTGTGACCTGGGGGCACAGGTTTTTTTTTTTTTGAGGAAATAACCTGGAGACACTGGTCTTGTTGGGGGTGTAACCTGGAGATGTAAGCCTCTTTGTGGGTGAGCCTAGACACTGGAGCTAGGTTCGGGGTTTGCTGGGGGGGTAACTTGGAAACTAATGCTAGGTACCAGCCTGTTAGTTTACCTGGGTTCAAACTTAGGTCAGGTTCTCTAAAATGGAGTCTGAATGTAAAAAATTTAGCTTCTCACCAGCTCCCAACCACCTGTAACTCTGGTTCCAGGGGATCCAACAACTACATCCAGGAACTCTCTTTGTAGATCAGGCTGGCCTTGAACTCAGAAATCTGCCTGTCTTCTGTCTCCAGAATGTTGGAATTAAAGGTGTGCACCACCATGCCTGGCACCAGTTACTACGGTGCTGAAGGTCAGACCAAGAGCTTGGCTCATATTTGATGGCACTGATGACGTCACAGAGGTATAGTCTGAGTTCCTGGTTCCTTAAATTACCTGGCCATCCCCTTCCCTCGATTTCATCATAGCGGAAGCCCAGGACAGGAGCTAGAAAGCTCGAAGTGTTTAGGGAATTTTGCAACTGAGCCAGCTTTACAGTGGGTTCTCCCTACAGAGAAGACTCTCCATAATAAAGATTAATGATGAAGCCAGATTGCCAGGGTATTCATTTACAGTGAGTCTGGGACGGAGCATGCGTAGTGGGTGTGGACTCCTCCGTTCAGTCTTTAGCACTGCACATGCAAACAGATCGCAGTATCTCCTGCTGTCTGGCTAGCAGTGCATCTGCTCTCTTGGCATTCCCTTCCTCAGGATGGCATGCACGTTACACCCTGGAGCCACTTGGGGGGCTTTTAAAATACCCCAAGTTTAGATACTCGATCAGGGAAATGAGCTGGGAGCTGGGGAGGCCCCTGTGTTTTGTTTTACATTTTTAACTTTTATTTACATTTTCCTGTGTCTGCAAGCGTGCCCAGGGGAGCATAGAATGGCACTCTTATAGAGATCAGAGGACAACTGGTGAGAACCAGTTCTCTATTCCACCATGTATGTCCTGAGGATTGAACTCAGTTCGTCAGGCTTGGCTGCAGACGCCTTTACAAGCTCAGCCATCTCAGTGGCCCACCTGTTAGTAGTTATCAAACCTCCTCTGGTGGTCCCAAGTGTGCATGCCGATGCTCTAGGTGTATCTATATGAGGAAGCCAAATTGTAATCAGACAAGTATGCACTTACAGTCTGTTTTTTAGTCTGAAGATACTCATAAGTACCTATTCTGGCTGGGCAGTGGTGGCGCACGCCTTTAATCCCAGCACTTGGGAGGCAGACGCAGGCGGATTTCTGAGTTCGAGGCCAGCCTGGTCTACAGAGTGAGTTCCAGGACAGCCAGGACTACACAGAGAAACCCTGTCTCAAAGAACAAAACAAACAACAAACAAACAAACAAACAAACAAACAAAAAATAAGCTTTAGAGCCAGGCCTTGGTGTCATAGCCCAAATTCCAGCACCCAGGAGGCAGCCAGATCTCTTGAGTTAAAAGGTCAGCTTAATCATGGAGTTCCAGGACAGAGAAAGTCTGTCTTCAAAACCAGAAATAAACAAACAAGCAAATAAATAAATAAATAGATAGATAGATAAATAAATAAACAAACAAATACTTTAGAATGAAAGAGCCCAGCTCATACCCAGCACTTACTGGTGCATGACTCAGTTTCCCTCCTTCCTTTCCTTTTTTGTTTAAAAAATCAGCCCCTCCCCCGCCCCAGCATCTATCCCCTTCCCCCCCCCCCGAAAAAAAAACCATCTATCTATATTTTCACTGGGTCAAGAAAAAGATCACTGTCTTATGGTCCCTTCAAAAGCCTCCATTTTGACCCCAGGTGCCTCTTTTCTTGGCTTTGCTGTCTTGATTTTTTTACACCTCTGTCTCTTGTGTGTGTGTGTGTGTGTGTGTTGGCGCACTCATGTACAGATGCCCTTAGAGATCGGAAAAGGTCATCTGATTTTTTGGAACTGGAGTTTCAGGAAGCTATGAGGGCTTTGGGGTGGATGCTGGGAACCAAAGGTCCCCTGGAAGAGTTGCTGAGCCATCTCCCCAGCTATTTCGAGCTTGCTCTGCGTGCGTTCCACAGTTACCTAATTATTGTAGAGAAGCCATCCCTAGGAGCCATAGAGTGCAGCGAGCCTCAGTGTTAGAAAATACTACACTCCTTTTCGGAGATCGCCCCTTCACAGGTCAGTTTACACTCTACCCCTGTGTGAATGTAAACAGCGTCGCCTCTTCACAGACACCTTCCCCTCTATTGCTAACGAGGGTGGGCAGTTTCCACACACTGACAGCCACTGGGCTTTCTCATTGGGAAAAGACGGTGGTTTAGTGATCCTGGCTTAAATTTACTTGAACATATCTTTGTGGTGAGATCTTCACGATCTTGCTGCGGCTCAACCCAGAGGTACAAGGCAGGCAGGCGGGAGTGTGTGCCGAACACGCCCCTGCCTCAGCTGTACCGCACAGCCTCCGGATTCCCGCACATAACCCGGGCGCCTACGTGAGGCGTGGGCGATGGCTCAGTTGAGTGCATTCCTGCAGAGGGCTGGAGTTTGGTTCCTAGCATCCTTCTCTGAGGCGGGCGGTCCGGGCAGAGCTCCTCGCAGGAGCTCGGACAGCAAAGGACAGCGCCCCAGACTCCGCAAGAGCCCTCATCTCCACACACAGCATCCTGCAAAACCGCCAATTTCAAACTTCCCAGCCCAGCCCCGCCCGAACGCCCTTGCCCTCTTGCTATTGGTCGCCAGTCAAAGGAGGAAACAATGTGATTGGCTTTCCCATTTCACTTCCTCCAGCCTCCAAGACCTGGGCGGGCCCTGGAGGAGACCCCCGCTGTCCATCAGAGGATGGCGAGCGCTGATTGGTTTAGGCCGGAACGAGACCTGCCCACGTCGTTTCCTTCAAACACTGGGGCGGGAGATTCAGGGCGGAGCGGAGCGAGGCGAGTGTAAGCCGGGGGTCTGCAGAGTGTGAGTCCGGGTTGTGTGTGGGGGTGTTGAGGGATTGGAGAGGCTCGGGAGGGGAGTCCCCTTTTCCGGGTCTCCCCGGCCCGCCCCGCCCATACCGATGCTCACTTTCCCACCCAGGGCCTCGGGATAGCCAGGGGACCCCTGAGGGTCTGTTGTGGTGCAGCCTGGTATGCTAGGGTAGCCTGTGGTCTGTGGGTGCAGCCTCGGAGTCTGTAGGTGCCACCCTGTGGGGAGCAATGGGTTCAATCCTGTGTCTGTGGTGCATCCTTGGGGTGTCCTGGGGGAAGCCTGGAGTCTGGGGCGGGGATGTGTGTCCCCGGGTATGCTACAGGAGGCCCAGGGCTCCTTAAAGAGGATCGAATCCCCTCTAGACCAGTGTCTGTCTCCTGTAAGCCTTACCTTATTCTTGCCCATGGCGCTCCCCATTATCTGTGTGTATCCCCATTAACTCACTCCCTTAACCTTTCTGTACCAGTGTCTTTGTTCTATTTCGTGCCTAACCCAGCGCCTCCTTCTTGTGTCTTCCTCCCTGTTGTAGCCCTCTTGCCTTTTTGGTCAGCCAGGCGACCTTCCTCAGGACGATTGACCTCTGTACACTCCAAGGGCAGTGCACTTTTCTTTCCCCGGGATAGTCTTCAAGGCTCACTGATCAAACCCTTCTAGGCCTCTGTTCAGAGGTTACATCTGTTTAGCTCTGAGGAATCAGATGTTTGTTTTCCTCAGGGTTCTCTAGGGGAACAGAGTCGGTAGGAAGGAATGAATAAGTGGAGACTTATTAGCATGGTTTACAGGCTACAGTCTGCTGCTAGTCCATCAATGGCTGTGAGTTCTTTTGAAAATGATTTATTTGTATTCTGTATGTGTATGCATAGTTTTGCCTTCATGTGTCTGTGCACCACGTGGAGGCTGGAAGTGGCCTCCTCGTCCTGATCTCTTTAGGGAGACACCACTCTGCCAAGCCTTAAATGTCAGTACCCACTTGACTTTTCCCAATGTTTCTTCAGCGTTGGCGGAAGGATGCTGAAGTTCAAGTATGGAGTGCGGAACCCATCGGAGGCCAGTGCCCCCGAGCCCGTTGCCAGTCGGGCCTCCAGGCTAAATCTCTTCTTCCAGGTAAGAAGCTGCCTGGCAATGATGCACACCTGGGTACCCGCCTTTGGTCGTATTATGGACGGAGGCTAACAGTCTTAGGGTAATCCCGTTTGTCCTTACATGTCCTGCCTGAGCTGGGCAGAGAGGTGCCGCTGTGCTGATGGTTAGGCGGCTGGACGTGCTCTTGGGGCATCCCCTCAATTTCTCATACTTTACCATGTATTTATAAAAAGATAAAAGATATAGGATATGTTCTATGGGTGTGTGGTCAGTTACGGGGGAAGGGGATGTCTCAGCGCGCCCATGCTGAGGTATCTCTTCCCCCAGAGGGACCAGCCACACAACAGTATAGTAGAGAAGAGAGTTTATTCAGGGCATGGGGAGGGGAGTTAAGAGGGTAGTAGAGGCAGAGAGAGAGAGAGAGAGAGAGAGAGAGAGAGAGAGAGAGAAGTAGAGGTAGAGGCCGGCCATGAGCACATGGAGAGAGGGGGGGAGGGAAGGGAAGGGGGGGCGAGGGGACAGATAGGAGCTAGAGGCAAGAGATCGAGAGAGCAGCGAGGGGGCAAGCAGCCCCTTTTATAGTGGCTTTTATAGCTATTGCCAGGTAATTGTGGGGAGGAGCATACCTGGCTGTTGCCAGGTAACGGTGGGGGTGGAGTTTAGACAAAATGGCAATACTTCACACTTCTGAACTTTGTTTCTTTCAATGAAAGAAACTAAAATTGTCTCTGGTGTGTGTGTGTGTGTGTGTGTGTGTGTGTGTGTGTGTATGTATGTGCGTATGTGCGTGCTTGCATGGCCATGTGTCCCTCTGTGTTATGTTGTGTCTGGTAACCAGAAAGACTAGAAACTGGCTTTGGATCCTTTGGACGTGGGAGCTGGTGTTACAGGTGTTTGGGAGCTGCCTGTGTGGACGTTGGGATCCAGACTGTGGTCCCCTGATACAGTAGTGACCGGGTGCTCTTAACCATGCACCATCTCTTCAGCCCCAGTGTAGAATACTTTTACTTCATAAAAGGGATATCTGTTCTTTCTTTCTTTCTTTCTTCTTTCTTTCTTCTCTCTTTCTCTCTTTCTCTTTCTTTCTTTCTTTCTTCTCTCTTTCTCTCTTTCTCTTTCTTTCTTTCTTTCTTTCTTTCTATCTTTCTTTCTTTCTTTCTTTCTTTCTTGTCTTTGTGTCCTTTTAGACAAGTTCTTTCTATTACATGGCTCTGGCTGTCCTCACACTCAATATGTAGGCCAGGTTGGCCTCAAAAATCACAGAGCTCCGCCTGCCTGCCTCCCTCCCAAGTGCTGGGATTAAAGGCGTGATGTGCCACCACACCTGGTGGCTCTCTTGCTCTCTAGATCCAATACCACGCCTACATTCCTCATTCAGGACCAACAGTTCCGTCTTCTATGAAGTCCAATGTCATGAAAGTATTTTCAGACAGTTTTCTAGTTCATTTCCCCTCTGACTTGCCTTCATGGTGGGCTGTGAGTTATAAACTGAAACTAACCCTTTCCTGCCCAAGGTCATGATGTTCTTCCTGCAGCAGTAGAAAAACAAGCCAGGACATTTCCATTACATCCCTTTTTAAAGTGGAGTGACCTTAGTTGGTTTTATATTGCGATAACAACATGCCAGAGGGTGTGTACTTTTATAAACAAAAGAGGTTTCCATAGGTCACAGTCCTACACCCTCAAGTACACCCATGGTTTCTACTTGGCTCTGCTCAGGGCCTGGTTACAGTGTTACCACACTGGCCAGGGGAATGTGCAGTGATCACATGGACCAGATAGGAAGTAATAGACCAGGCCTACTCCTTTCCCAACACCCGCTCTCAGCTCCTGAGGTAAAGAAAAGCGTTTCGTCTCTTGGAGACCAGATAACCCCCTACAATGTCTCACCCCCTCCTTTTAAAGCCCTCACAACTTTGACCCTGGGGTCCAAGCTTGCGGCACGTGAACCCTTGGAGGATAAACACCATGCAGATGGTAGTGATGAGTGCCCCCTGCAAGAGGAAGTGGGTTGTGGCAGAGTGTCCTGGTACACCTGACACCTCATGCTCCAGCGGAGGCTGCTGTGCTCCTCCCATGCAGGGCTGTCACCCTGAGGGTCAGGTAACTGTGGCTGGTTCGTTTTCTACTGAGGTATGTCCTTAGACTGGATCTCAGTCAGGGTGTCTCCCTCCTACTCAGGACACTTGTGTTTTGGTGCTTGGCAGACTTCCAGAGCCCCAGAAATCTCACAAATCACCAGGCGGCCAAGGCTTTGCCAGCTTTTTATTTTGCCAAGCAAGAACGTGGAAAACAAATGAGAGGGAAAAAAAAGCTATTACTTTCTGGTCTTTTCATTTCCTAAAGAAAGGGCATTTTAAGAACCATGGAGAGAGTGAGAACACTCATCAGAACAAAAAGCCAGTTTTCAAGGTTGAGTCCCCCTGGGGTGCCCTGGGGTGCTCTGAGCCTAAGCCTCTGGGAGTCTCTGGGAGGCCCCCCCGCACCCCCCACTTGGGTTAGCTCTCAGGTGAACAGAGAAAGAAATGAGGCTCATCTTCCAGAGTTAGAGGCAGCCAAAGGGACAGGCTCGGCATCTCCCAAGCTTGACCGAGTCTCGCTGTGAGCTTGTTAAAATCGCTTCTAAGCTGCGGCCCAGAAGAGTTTAATTCGGGAGGTTGGTAATGGGGCCGGAGAATCTGTTCTGTGCTTCTCTAGTGATTCACAGGCAGCTGCTCTTTTGTGCTGGCCAGGGTTGTGTAACAAGCCCTTACCAAGACCGGAAGGAGCAATGGCTTCCTTCCCAGGATTCCGCAGGTCGCTCGCAGGCCCGGAAGTACACACCTTTAATCCCAGCTCTTGGGAGGCAGAGACAGGTGGGGTCTCTGTGAGTTGAAGGCCAACCTGGTTTATATATTCTAGGACAGTCAGGGATGCAAAAAACAAAACAAAAATCAAACCCAAACCAAAAAACACCCCCCCACCCCATGAGACCCTGTCCCAAAACAAACAAGCAAACAAGCAAACGAACCCACCCAGCAGGTTGGCTATAGTTCTGTGGGTGGCTCTGCCCCACCCCGTGGGATCAGCTGGGGTTACCTCTGGGGCAGTAGAATATAGGAAATGACTGCTCACTAAGGCACCCTGTTTATTTAAATTTAGTCATTATTTTTGTGCGCTCACGTGCTTGCATGACTGTGGGCGTGGCGTGGGCATGTGCGCATGCGTGGATTGCTCGCGCGTGGCTATCACGTTGCAATTTTCAGGAGTCTGGAGTCCTCTCACCTTATTTTTGAGGCAGGGTTTTTGTCCACGCAGTGTTCCTGGCCGGCCGGCCTACAGATGAGATTTTCTTGCCTCTACCTCCCCTTTTGAATTAGGAGTGCTAGGGTTACAGATGCGCCTCCACATCTGGCTTTTTATGCGGATTCCAGGCATCAAATTTAGAGCATCGGGGCTTCTCGGCGAGCTCACGTCAAGCACTTTTACCATCTGTGCCGTTCCCCGCCCTAATGTGGCCTTTGTATGTTTTCATTTATTTAATCATTTTCTAAACTACCTGGGGCTCTTCTTTTTGGGAGGGGGGAGAATAATAAAAGATTTTCCAGTCTGTGGTCATTGGTGGCAGCTGTTCAGCTTCACCACTGTAGCACCTGGTGCGTCCCTAACGGTATGTAAATGAGTGGGCGTGGCTGGGTTCCAACCGAACTCTGTTTATCATTCAGGCAGCCTGGCCTTGATTGGCCAAGGCTCTGCAGTCCGCCAAACCTTTAACGTGGCCTGTGCATGGCAGCTGCCTTCCCGCAAAGCTCTTCTACCCTGAACCGGCGCAGCGCCATTTGGGTTTCTCTCTGCCGTTAAGTTGAGTCTCAGAGATGTCATGGCGCTGAAGGGAGATGTGAGAGTCTGCCATTCGGTTTCTTTTGAACTCATAATCCTCCTGCCTCAGCCTCCCATGAGCTATGAAGTGTGTCACCAAGCCTGGCTGCTCTGAAATTGTGTGTGTGTGTGTGGGGGGGGGGGGCAGCTGTAGACACTGACTGTTTCCTTGGTTGATCTCCACTGTAATCTTTGGAGACAGGATCTCTCACAAGTTCATCAGTTCAGCTCGATGAACTGGACAGTGGACTTCAGGAGTCCCCCACCCCACCCCCACTGTCAGGGTGACGGGCACTTGCCACTATGCCTAGATATTTTACGGGGGTTTTGGGGATCTGAACTCAGGTCCTTCCTCTTGTGTGATGGGCACTTTTCCCCAGCCCCTGGAGTCATAAAAATCTACTTTTTGTGCTTCCTTCCTGTAGCTGTTTTTACAGAGAGTTTTTCCCACAGTCTGTGGCCTCAAATGGGAATTGTTGCTCTAAACTTGGGTTCCCAACTCGGGTCTTGAGAGGCCAGACAGAAGACAGGAAGTCAAGTTTGCAGCGACCTTTGGCACTTGCCAAGAGGGGGTCCTCAGCTCCTATTGTGTCATGATCTCTCTGAACAGAGGGCAATATTGCTAAATCTGCTAGAGTGTCAGGAAAAGAGAGGCGTTCTGGTGTGTGTGTGTGTGTGTGTGTAAGTGTGTGTAAAATCTACTGATTTAAAAATATTGGCAGATAATTCAAATTATTTTAAATACTTTGAGCCAAACAAAACATGTTTGTGGGGTAGACACAGTCTGCCAATCTGTAACCGATCCCACAGATCATGAATAAATTCGGCTTCACTGTCGGCATCCATTCCTACTTCTCGACATGAATTAAAGAGGCTGAAGTTGTATCTGCCATCCTCCAGCCACACAGGGAAGGCATGTCGGTCACAGTTTCCTATGGAAGAGATACGGTGCCATCTCTGAACTTCACAGTTCCAAACGTTCCGACGAAGCTCAGGCTTGACAAAGGGATGACCTGTTTTCAGGGGCGGTGCTGCTGGGACTATTTTTATTTTCCCAGATTCAGGTGAATTATCACCAGCAACGGAGCCATGCAGATAATCACTGAATGGCCCCAGAATCGGTGCCAGTGTGCCGCGAGTGGTTAAATCGAGTCGGCCGGTTGTGATTTACTCTGTGTGGATGTTATTGATCAAAGCTTTTCATTATTGACAGAATCCCCATCTGCTGTTTGCCATTTTTAGGGGAAACCGCCCCTCATGACTCAACAGCAGATGTCTGCTCTTTCCCGGGAAGGGATGCTAGATGCCCTCTTCGTTCTCTTTGAAGAGTGCAGCCAGCCAGCCCTGATGAAGATGAAGCACGTCAGCAACTTTGTCCGGAAGTGTAAGTTCTCAGCACGCTCCCCAGAGAGCAGCTGTTCTCAACCTGTGGGTCTCCACCCCTTTGGACATCCTTCCTATCAGATATTCACATTACGGTTCATAACAGTAGCAAGATTACAGTTAGGAAGTATCCGTGCAGTGAGTTTATGGTTGGAGGTCTCCCAGACATGAGGAGCTGTATCAAAGGATCCCAGCGTTAGGAAGGCCGAGGACCACTGTTGGAGAGGAAGATGGGATGCTGAATGCGGAAGGCATTGGTGGTAGTTGTAGAAAACCATGGTCCACATACGACTGACCCAGGGGCGTGTACAGATTGTACGGTTGTGTCTAGAGACCAGAATGAAGTGAGGCTTCTCACTGCGAGTGACAAAAATTCAGTCATGAAAGGAATCATGTTGACTCATGAGACAAATCCATGGATGCGTCAGGCATGGCTGGTTCCGGGACTTAAATGATGGGGATACTGTCTTCTGACTCGGCCCTTAAACTAGAGCTGACCCGTCCTGCAGGCAGAACAGGCTCAGTGCTTGGGTGCCATTGTGTTTAAATTCAACAGGATGATTTGTTTCAGCTGCTTAATTTTAAAATCATGATAATAGATGAATACAGGAATGATTCTGAATCTGGCATCTTCTCCTCCCTCTCTTCTTCTTTCCTCTTTCCTCCCTCTCCTCCCTCCTCCTCTCTTTTCCTTCTCCTCTGTCTCCTCCCTTCCTTCTTCTTCTCCTCCCTTTTCCTCCCTCTTCTCTTTTTTCTCCTTCCTCCTTTCTCTCCTCCTCCCCTCGTCTTCTCCTTCCTTCTCCCTCTCCTTCTCCCTCTCCTCCTCCCTCTGCTCCCTCTTCCTTTCTCTTCCTTCTTCAGGGCAAGCATTGCCAATGGACTTACCCCCCCAGCTGACTGACCTGTTTTCTTTATACCGCTAATATCATAAGATGTAATTCTTAATTTTTTTTAAATGGAGAAGCAACTGGTGACAGCAAAGTGGCCTGGGGCCTGTGAATGTCATGGGTCTGCTGACTCTGACTGCCGATTTAGTATTCTTGATTTTTGCTTGACTCCAGCATGGTGGGGCGGTTGGATGGTGGTGCCACATCTTCTAGTATTTTCTGCTACTGTTTGCAGTCAGTGGGTGTTCCACTCCAGCATCTCTTGGAGAAACACTGAAAGGCCGTTTGGGTTGTCACGGCTGGAGCATGGGAGGGTGTTACTGGGTGAGCCTCGGTCCCACCAAGCATCCAAAGCACACAGGACCGTATGTATAGTCAGGACTGCCAGAATTGAGAAACTGTCTCCTCTAAGACGACCAGCTAACCAAGCACTCCAAACTGTCGAGGCTGTAAAGGATAGTTTTGTATTCCTTCTTCATGAGTGTGTGGTTTGATTGCATTCAGCTGGGGACTCCTCTACTCAGTGACACATTGGCCAAGACTGCAGGCTCCGGGCTCTCCTAATCTGGAATGTTCTAGACGGCTTGCTTAGCGTCTGTAGCCCTGGCTGGAGAGCTGAGCTCCATTGTAATTTGGGGATGAAAGGGGTCTCAGTCTGTCAGTCTGTGTCTCTCTCTTTCATGGAGATCAGGGTCTTGCACTCTCTATGGTTCCTCTGTGTGAGGACCCAGGAAACTGTGAACTTGTATGAGTATGCAAACCTTTACCGGAAGCAGCCACAGCCATGCCTTTTAGTCATACATTAGAATACTTGGATCAGAGACGGGGCACTCCCAACCTAAGCCTGAACTGTTTCCCACCTGAGCTATTGAGCTGTAGCTCAGAAGCCGGATGCCCCTCCTCAGCAGCCCTGAGTGTCCGCCAGTGCCGAAGTGGAGGCTGCTTTGAAGGCTGTTTTATTGAGCATGGAAGAGGTCTGGCTGTTGTCGGTCACCTTTCTGTTACTGTAGCAAAACCCCCGGAATAGTTGCCCGGTGCAGAGAAGGAAAGATTGGTCTCCGCCAGTACCTTTGGGGATTTCAGTCTATGGTTGCTTGCTTTGGGGACTATGACTGGGCAACAAATCACAGCAAGAGGGATTGGTATTTACCTCAGGGCAGGAGTGAGCAGGAAGGAGGGAAAGGAGTCAGGGTCTCCTTAGCCCTTTCCAAAGGTACACACTCTTGGGACCTTCACATGGGGCCTACCTCTACCTAGGTGACTGCTCTGTGTGGTCTCCATTCACCGGGGTTGGGAGAATACAGTCAGAGAAGTCCCATAGAAACTTTCACTGCCTCAGTAGTACCATGCTAGGGGCTCTGCATTCTGCAAGTGAAGCAACTGCACAGGACGTGAATCCCAAGTGTAACATTTACCGGAAACTGGTTTCAGAGACTGGATACCACCCCCTGCCCAGTTAGATTTGTTCGTTTACTTTGTAAAGACACGATCTCACTGTGTAGCCCTGGCCAGCCTGGAACTCACTAAGGAGACCAGGCTGGTCTTGAACTCACAGACTGTCTCTGCCTCCCAAATGCTGTGATTAAGTAGGTGCATCACCAGGCCTGGTGCTAGGTGGTTAGCTTTACAGAGTTCTATGGAAGATTGTGATTGGTTCTGCTGAGTCACTCCCAGGAGGACATTTGATCAGCCTTCTCTGAATCCACAAAGGAACTGGAGCACCAGTTACCAGGGCCTCCTAGAGTGGACTAAGCAGCGGCAGCTCAAAGGCCCCCAGGGTGCTGAGTAGCCAAAACTGATGTGTCCGTTTTCCTCGACACTGTTGTGACAGAAGAGCTGACGGAAGCACACTGAGAGAAGAGGGATTTGTTTTGGCTCACGGTTTGCGAGAGCTCATGGCAGAGGATAGTGGCAGGCCATGCGTCAGCCTTTTGCTACTGAGTGCTGACCAGGAAGCCAAGAGCGTGGGCAGGAGAAGGCGATGAACCCCAAGGCTCACCCTCTAGGCACCCCCATCCCTGTCTTCACCTCCTGAGTGTTGGACAGCTTGCCCAAACAGTGCCACCAGCTGGGGACCAAATGTTGAAGTACAGGAGCCCGTGGGGGCCATGTCACAGCCAAACCATTAACAAGACCTGTAGCTAACAGTGCCCAGAATGAGTTAGTAGAGCTTGCCATGATGGTTGATCCAGCTCTCAACTCGATAAGCTTCGGGCTGGCTGGCGGAAAATTATCCCCATTGGGTTAATTAAGAGAGACCCAATGTGGTCACACAGTTTCCTGTGGGAAGGCCCACCCACTCTAATTATACCACTTCCTGTGAGAGAGACCCGCCCACTATGGTTGCCTCACTTCTGGGCTAAGATCCTGGACCAATTAAAAGGAGAAAATGAGTCCATTTACAGCTCCCTTCTTCTTCAGTGTACCTGCGGTGTGACCAGCTGCTGGGGGCTCCTGCTGTCTTGACTGTCCCACCATGATGGACTGCACCCTGGGCCTGTGAGCCAGCATAAGCCCGCCCTCCCTTAGTTGCTTCGTGAGAATATTTCATCATAGCAGAAAAGTTCCTAGGACAACCAGGCTTGTCAATAGACAATACTTGTTAACCACACACGCATCACCCATGATTAATCAATGCAGTGTGCATCTAAATGTCCTGGAGGTATTTACTCATCATCCTGCATGTGTTTAAATATTCGGCTACCTTTTGAATATGTAAATTATCAAGTAGGCTGTGGGAGGGGCCGGGACTTGGAGGACCGCTCTCTCTAGTCCCTTCGTCAGGCTTGAGACCCCAGGGATGCTTCAGAGCATTAGTCATAGGAAGCTGTGTGCAATCAGGTTCTGTGTCTGTGGAGTGGAGCTCTTTCGGGAGACTCGTTCATACTTTTTCAAGAGGCTTCCTGGAGAGGACACTGAAGAGCCCCTGATTGAAATCCAGCGGCTGCTGCATTGAGACCTCCAGCCCCACTTCCACCTCCACCCTTTGAGTTTCTGCCTTGGAATGTGAGCTTTGCTTTTCCGGGAGAAGAAGGGTCCCTTGGCTGCCACTGCCCACGTTTTTTAGGAGTGGAGGTTTCCTCTGAGCTGCCAGCGGAAACGGACAAGGACAACTTTTTGAAGTGGTGTCTCTCACAAACGTACCCCTGTCCTTGCGCCCGTGGAGGGTGGGCGATGAGCATCTGGGAACCGGGGGAGTGACTATTATCGTCACCAACTGCAGTCCTGCATTGATTAACTATGGCCATGTGTTTTGGTTGTGTCATTAGATGATTTTGTGGTTGTGTGGCCATCATAGAATGCATATACAAACCCAGGTGTCATAGGCCAGTCACTTTATTTAGCTGCTATTTCTCTCTTTCTTTGAAATGAGTTCTTATTATCTAGTCCTGGCTGCCCTGGCACTTATTATTTAGACAAGACTGGCCTTGAATTCAGAGATCCACCTGCCTGTTGTTTTCCAGGTGCTAGGATTACGGAGGTGCACCGCACCTTGCTTTAAAAAGTGTTCTCTCTTGGGGTTGGGGAGATGGCTCAGCAGTTAGGAACTTTTGCTTCTATTATAGAGGACCTGGGCTTAGTTCCCAGCATCCTCATGATAGCTTACAACTTATGTAACTCCAGCTAAGGGGACCTGGTGCCCTCTTGTATTAAAACACATGCTTATGTAATTTATATATTTATGTAATTTATATAATGCCTTAAATTTTAAGCGACACATATATTTGTATATATTTGAGAAATACTGTGGTATTTCAATAGCTGATTATTTATTTATTTATTTATTTATTTATTTATTTATTCATTTTTCAAGACAGGGTTTCTCTGTATAGCCCTGGCTGTCCTGGAACTCACTCTGTAGACCAGGCTGGCCTCGAACTCAGAAATCCGCCTGCCTCTGCCCCCCAAGTGCTGGGATTAAAGGCGTGCGCCACCACTGCCCAGCTTATCTATTTATTGATTGATTGATTTATGTATTTATTTATTAATTGAAGAGTTATTTTTCTGGGTGTGGTGGCACATGTCTCAAAAAAACCCCAACCAAACTCAACCAAAACACACTTGTTTATTTTTACATAAAGCATATGACATGTTTGCCAGTTTTAAAGGATTTGATGTGTACATGTGTGGGGGGGGCATCTGTACGTGCATAGGCATGGACTCAGGTCAGCCTGTCGCCACTTCCTCTGTTAACCTAGCACGGCACTCATGGAGCAGACACTTGTCAGGTACCTGATATACAGCAGCCAGCGTTTTAGACACTCCAGACATGAGGATGCAGCTGGGCGTCATACCTCAGCATTCAGAAACAACAGACATGTACATGATAGCTGTCCAACAGGATACTGAAGCGTGTCTGTCACTGCGGCCATCCTGACTTACAGCAGTCTGTTACAGATGTTTATGACAGCGCTGTTCTAAAGAAACCACTGTGCTGCCGGCCCCACAAGGGCACCTCATGCAGTTATCTGTGCCTACCGCCCAACGGTGGCAATAAGTGACTACCCTCCTGTTTCATGTGCTTGCTATCCCTGTCCTGTATCCTGTCCAACATCTCAGGGTAGGACTGTTCATTTAGGTAAGTATAAGAGTATGCCAGGCCTCGCCCGCAGCAGCCTCAGACATGTCCTGAAGTCAGGAGGCTACTCTGATAGGATTTTAACTGTTGATAGAAGAAAGAAATGCTAAATGCTCAATGAGTTGGGAGAGTTAGTTATGCCAATGTGACTGTTACACAATAAACAAGTGTTGGGGTGGTGAGGTGGCTCAGCAGTAAGGAGGACCAGAGTGCAGTTCCCAGCACCCACATGGACACTCACAACCAGGAGTAGCTTCCAGTTTGAGGTGACCCAACCCGTCTTCTGGCCTCCAAGGGCACTGCATGCACACGATGCATATGTATACATGCAGACACACATGTTACATATGTATGCATGCAGACACATGATACCTATGTATGCATGCAGACACATGTATGTATACATGCAGACACATGATACCTATGTATGCATGCAGACACATGTATGTATACATGCAGACAAAACACACACATGAAATATGTGATTTTTTTAAAAAATTTTTTAGACAGGGACTTTCTGCATAGCCCTGGCTGACCTGAAGCTCCCTCCCGCTTCTGTGGGTTGGTCCTGAGATTGTTTCCACGTCGGTGCTCGTAGAGGTTGAGGGGCAGTCTGGTTGCTTCTGAGTCTTTCCCTTTTCCGTTCTCCTCCTGAGCCTCTTCGTGGGCATCTTGTCCCAGCGCATGGTCTGTGAGGGATGGAATCCTAGTCTTTGGAAGGCTGGATGGAATTTCAGGAAAGGAAGCTGTCAACTGATTCTGCCTGGTTAGCTTTGGCTGCCCTCACACCCACAGGTCCAGTCATCTGTGTAAGGAAGCCACAACCTAGGCTGTGTCTTTGTCACAGCACCCTGTGTTGTCGTGAGGTCTGCCTCAGTATTCAGTATGCACTGGGACTCATAAGCACCAACCAAATGTTCACAGAGATGGCAACTCCATATGGTTTTGGGGCCACAGAAGCGGCTGGTGTGGGGAGAGGTGGTGGAGAGCCCTTCACCATTTCTCTCTTTTAAAATAGCCAGGGCCTTGATTTTAGCATCTCACCTGTTCACCTTAATAATGCAAAAAGCCTTTGGGGGAAAAGCTAAGAGTTTTGGAATGCTTTTCCTGCAGTTCTGAAGGTGTCACGGTTTTCGCCCACAAAGCGGTTTGTCTAAGGTGTGTGATTTAGATACCTGATTGTCCCCAATGACGGCCCAGAGTTACTGAGTTGGGCAACATCGTAAGCAGTTTTGGAGCCCGAGGCCTGAAAGGAAATGAAGAGATTGGCCTGTGTACAGCCAAGACACAGTCAGGTTCAACTCGGAAATCTGCAAGCCAGTACATTTGGCTAATTGTAATTCAGGACTCAAACACTTGGCCTCAAGGGAAGCCCAGAATGGAGTAGAGACGGAAGGCAGACTGGGCTCGGCATGGTGGTGCCCCTTGTGGGTCACGGCATCATGTGCCTTCACCCACTGAGCCATCCCCATGAGCCTGGATCCACTTTTAAAAGAGTGCTCACATGAATGCATGTAGCCAGGCAGTGGTGGCGCACGCCTTTAATCCCAGCACTTGGGAGGCAGAGGCAGGCGGATTTCTGAGTTCGAGGCCAGCCTGGTCTACAGAGTGAGTTCCAGGACAGCCAGGGCTACACAGAGAAACCCTGTCTCAAAAAACCAGAAAAAAAAAAGAAAGAAAGAAAGAAAGAAAAGATGAATGCATGTAGATCCACACATATCACTCTAGGTTGGTCCCCAAGTGATCCAGGGAACTTTGGTGTGACTGGCCACCACGAGACTGGGGGGTCAAGACTGGGATCATAGGTTACAGGCTTGTGCCACCATGCCTGGCCTTTTATGTGAGTGCTAGAGATTTGAACTGAGGTCCTCATTTTAGAGCAAATGTTCTTATTCACTGAAACATCTCCCCAGGCCTAGTCTTTGAGCGTTCAATGTGAATGGGATTCTCCAGGGTAAGGGTTTTTTTTTGTTGTTGTTGTTTGTTTGTTTCTGGTGCTGGGATTTGAACCTAGGGCCTCCTACATGCTGAGTACATGCTCCACTCCTGAGCTGCACCCTGAGCCTAAGATAGTTTGGACTGTAGGTCTTTCTTGCCTTCCTTTGATTGTAACCCCTATTTCTGATGTGGCTCCCCTGTTAGTCACAGGGTTCCGTTTTTTTAGACCATCACTGCTGTTCCTATGTTCTTACAAGTCACTGGGGTTCCTGGTCATCTAGAGACGTCTCAGTGTGAGATCCCACAGTACCACCCACTCAGCCCTGTGTTCTCTTCACTGATCTCAGCCTGAGTGACTGGACTAGCGAAAGGAATAAGATTACGTCCAGAAAGTGAGGGTCACAGGCCCATCCGGATGCGTGCCTGTCAACCTTGCTGAGCAGATGTCAGGGCTCTCTGGGCCTTGGGGCTAACCCTGTACCCCTCTCAAGTACTGCCACAGACTAAGGGCAGGAAGTCTGAACAGTATAAGGGCCAGGGGCACAAAGGCTGGCAGAGCACGGCTAGCGAGGACACAATGATCCAGAGTCAGCTCCGAAGCTGATGGAAGAACGGGGGGTTGGGGAGGGTCACGTTGCTTCTGCAGCCAAGCTTGCTTGACCCCAGCCCTGCCCTGCAGCCCTCAGAGGCAGAAGAAAAACATGGCTGTGTGCTCCCTTCCTATTTTCTGAGTCTACAGGACTCGAATTCTAGCTACCATGGAAACCGCACTTTGAAATTTCTGAAGCCCTTAATTTTAACAGATAAAAAACACTTTGGTGCCGATTTTATAATTGTTGATGATAGATGAGGAGTGACTAAACGTCTTCTGAAGGGGAAGGAAGACAGAACACATCTCTCTCTTTTTTTTTTTCCCCACTCTTGCGAGATGTGCGCCTCCGAAGTGTGTCTTTTCGTCTGGGTGTGACTCTTCCATCTTCCACAGATTCCGACACGATAGCCGAGTTACGGGAGCTCCAGCCGTCGGTGAGAGATTTCGAAGTTCGAAGTCTTGTGGGCCGTGGTCACTTTGCTGAAGTGCAGGTGGTTAGAGAGAAGGCAACCGGGGACGTCTATGCCATGAAAATCATGAAGAAGAAGGCTTTGCTGGCCCAAGAGCAGGTAGGGGGGTTCAAATCTCAGGTCTGGCGTCTTTGTACCAAATGTTCATCACAGGGACAACGACCTGCTAATTTGATGTCCGGGATCCAGTGAGTTGTTAATTATAAGTGCACGAGCGACACAGGCCTCTCCTGTCCTTAGCTCTCCTCAGCCTGGTGTTGATGAATTCCGAAGCCTCAGAAATTTCCATCGATTCCTTTGTCATGACTTTGCAGCTGCATTTGATTTTAGAGACACGTTGGGCTTTTAAACTAAAACTGATGACTTTAACACGACCTCCTGAGGACTGTAAGCTTGGGTCTTAGGGACTTGCCACACGACGGGGTAAATCGGGCAGTAGCCGCGCCTGCGAATTTGCTTAGGTGTCCCTATTGTGGGCTCATGCATTTAATTTTAGAGCAGGCCTTTGCAGAAGTCCAGGTAAAATTGTTTTCTGTGAGTCGCCTGTCTGAGACCAGGGTCTGGAGTTATCTTTTTAGCTGTATTTTTTTCCTCCTTTGAAAAAAGGCTGCTCTCTCCAGACGTATTGATTCATTGGCTCTGTTTTCAAGAGACAGCCGTCAGTCAGCCTTGGAGTTCAGAGAGTAATCTGTTCGTTACAAGCATTCTGGTGCACACCACGAGTCCGATAGTATGCCCAGCTCCGTGGGAAGCCTGCAAAAGGAATGGAAGTCCCATGGCTGTGCCTTGCAGGGTTGAACCGCAGCCCCTGGAGGTGGAGGGAAACTGCAGATCTGCAAAGCAGGAGCTTCCCCGTTAAGCACCACAGAGGGGGAGAGAATTAGCAGCTTCATTAGCTGTGATGAGGGACAATGTTATGGGTGAGCCAAGGGCAGTTAGGAAAGTCCTTAGGACCAGAGAGAACGGAGGCAGGGGAGAGAAGTGATGGGAACTGCCAGGTAGACACGTGGTCAGAGTCATATCCTGGGGGTGTGAGGTCTGGGGTTCTGTTCAGGGGTGTGTGTGTGTGTGTGTGTGTGTGTGTGTATGTGTGTGTGCATGTGTGTTTGTGTGCATATATGTGTCTGTGTACATGTGTGCACGTGTGTGTGTCTGCATGTATGCATGTCTGTGCGCACGTGTGTCTGTGTGCATATGTGTGTCTGTGCATTTGTGCACTTGTGTGTGCATGAGTGCGTGTCTGTGTGTGTCTGTGCATATGTGTGTCTGTCTGTGTGTGTGTGTCTCTGCATATGTCCATGTTTGTATGCATGTGACACGTGTGTCTGTGTGTGTCTTGTGTCTGTGTCTGTCTGTGCATGTGTGCGTGTTTGTATGCATATATGCACATGTGCTGTTTGTGCACACACAGAGAGAGATAGAAATAGGAGAAGGAGAGGGGAGGGAAGAGACAAGAGTTTGTTGGTTGAGAACTAACAGAGAAATGAAGACATTTGAGCGGGCAGGGCCACAGCTGAGGGGAAGTCTTAACAACCATAGTTTTTCATCATGTTAAACTACATGACGTAACATGTGCCACATCAGCCATTTTTGCTGTGGGATTCAGTGGCCTTGAGAGGTCCCCCATGCTGTCATCAGTTCTGCCAGTGACAAAGGTCCTGAGAGAAGTCAACTTAGAGGGGAAGATGCTTGGCTTTGACTCATGGTGTCAGAGTTTTTACTCCACGGGCAGCTGGGAGGGGAAGGACAAGACACTGCCTGTCATTAGGAGGCCTGTGTGGGGTGTGTTCACTCAGCTTCTCCACCCCGGGAGGCGCTGTCCGTCGTCCACAGTCTCTCTCACTGAGCATGCCTGTGCTCGGCATGGCTCTGGGTTCTTGGGCACGAGGTTGGCCCAGTTGTGCAGCACTTGTGTTTGGTTGGGAACTAGTGCATGTAAAATGAAGCCAACTCAACGTGCCACATGTGGGCAAGCAACTGAGAGCCAAAGAGATGCACTTTCCTCCAGGGAAGGGACCTCAGGTGACCATGGTGCTGAGGTGAGGGCCCGGGTCTTTAAACACCCTATTTACATAGGCGCTAACAAGACTGGCTATTGGTAAGTGTGCCATCGAGGGAGAGGTCAGTGTAGTAAAGACAAGCAGGCCCTCACTGCGAGGACTTGAAGGATATGAAGAGAGAGGGGCAGCATGGGAAAGCTGAATGAGTTGTCAGAGAGGGCATGACAAAGTGGTGTTTTCATCACACGGGAGAGGCTGGAGTGCTGTGACAGCCAGAAACAGCCCTCAGAGACCTGTTACTGTAAAGGAGCCTTCAGGGGTCAGGCAGAGTCAATGGTGAGTAGGTGAGGCCAGGGCCTGTTCAGATCCAGCTCCCCCACTGCCTGCCTCCCTGTGTCAGCAGAAAAGATCAGTCTTCAGCATGTTTGCTAAGCGGCTTAGCGCTGGGTCTCCAGGGTGACTATGTGGACTACACGGCTACTTCACAACACTTCAGAGCTTGGGATAGAGCACAGAGGCCACCATGCTTGTGTAGCATGCCTGAAGTCCTGGGTTTAATCCCAGCACTGGCTGCATAAACACTGTTCTGCACTCAGGACATAAAGGCTCGTGCACAGAAGCCAGAGGAGGATGGTGTCCTGCTCTGTCATGTCCCACCACAGTCCCTTGAGTCAGGGTCTCTGACCCTGGAGCTAGACTGGCTCTCAGTTATCCTGATGTCTCTCTCCTATGGCGTTGGGCTTTGGAGCACCTGGCCAGCCTTTTTATATTGATTTATTTGTTATATGGGCTGGGACACCAGCTCAGGTCCTGCTGCACATCCTCTGGTAGCCCAGCCTGGCTGGCTGCCACACCCGTTTGCTGCTCTCCTCACCCTGATTGGGCCTGGCACTGGTGGCACTCTGCCTCGCTCACCTGGCCTGGACTCATGGCACCTGTTAGAACAGACTAGGAAGTGGAGGTGCTTGGGAAGAGAAAGATAGTTAAGCTGAAAACTGTGACCTGAGGAGAGATGTTAAGGACGTAACTGGATGGATAACGCGAGGGCCCGGCAAAGCCGAGCCAAGAGGTTAGTAACAAAGTTCAGAGCATCATGCTAAGGGATTGTGATTTTTAATACCCGGAAAGATCCGTTTAGATTGAAAGGGAGGGACAAAGGCCATTTCCCCTCAAAGTTAGTTCTATCACAATTATCTAAAGAGTTTCTCTTCCCTCCAGGTTTCATTTTTCGAGGAGGAGAGGAACATATTATCTCAGAGCACGAGCCCTTGGATCCCCCAATTACAGTACGCCTTTCAGGACAAAAATAACCTTTACCTGGTGAGTCTTCACGTCTGTCCCCACGGAACGTTCTGCGGCTCCGAGACTCAGATACCACAGATTGGGAACGATTCTTGCCGGTGTAGCCCATGACATCTCTCTCTCATTCAGCCGATTTTCTGACTAGACATCTCCCGTCCCTTGTTCTAATGATTAAGAGCTGACCCACTTAGAAAAGGCCCACTGTATGCGGCCACAGAGCGCAGCAACGAGAAGTCATTTACCTGGGAATGGGCTCTGACTACCTCTAATAGAATCTTGCTTTAATTAAATTAATTAATTTAGTTCCTGAGACAGGGGCTCATTTATAGATTTGGCTGTCCTGGAATTTGTTCTGTAGACCAGGCTGGCCTGGAACTCGCTCTGTAGACCAGGCTGGCCTGGAACTCAGAGCATCAGTCACAGTCACCTGCCTCTGCCTGCCCAGTGCTGGGATTAAAGGTGTTCTCGTCTTGCTTTAATTTTTAAAAGTGAAGGTAATAACACATGATTGATGTAAGAAAATGCAGCCTGTTCCCTCCTCCTCACACGTGTGGAAGCTGGACAGGTTTGTCTCCTAGAAGCAGGGAATAGGATGGTGGTTGCCTGGCTACCGGGGTGAAGAGAGGCAGGGAAGGATGGTCAGTGGGTAGATCAGATTACCATGAGTGGATAGGTAAGAGGAAGAAGTTTCGGTGTCCTACAGTCGGGCGACTATTTCCAAGTGATATGCCTCATAATAACTAGAAAGGGTTGACTGATCCCAAGACAAAGAGATGGTAAGTGTTTAATGTGTTGAATTTGTTAATTGTTTTGATTTGATCATCGTACATTGTATATATTTATTGAAATATACTGTACTTACCCCATGGCTATGCATAGTCGTTAAATGTAAATTTAAAATGCACACCAGTACCACCAAATCCCACCCTCTAAATGCATATACTGGGCCAATAGGAGGGCCCCGCAGGTCGGGCTGCCTGCTGACAAGCATGAAGACCTGAGTCTGATTCCTGAGACCCACAAGATGCAAAGAGAATTGACTCTTGCAGGTTGTGTCCTCTGATGTATACGCACGCACACGCACACACACACTTTAATAGGTTTAAACACGTATTCACCGAGGACGTGCAAGGAGAGCCGCCATTCTCTGCCTTCTCTTCTCTTTGGAGGGAGCACACACTGATGCAGGTGTCTGCTCTTTCTGACCTTAGCTGTGTCTTACTAGGGAGAAATTGAACACACTGCTGTATATGCGACCAAAGGACTTTTCTCTCCAGGTGTGGAGGTGCACGCCTTTAACCCCGGCACTCAAGAGGCAGAGGCAGGGGGATCTCTATGAGTTCCAGGCCAGTCAGGGCCTCAGAGTGAGACCCGTCTCAGACGTCGTTGATGTCACTACACACTGCCATTGTTTTGGGGGTCAGGCCTCGAGGCCAGGCTTTGAGCATGCTCAGCACATGTGTTCCTGAGCTGCACTGCTGGCCTCCAGGTTAGCCCTTTTGGATGATGGCAGAGTCTGTTTTGACGTCCATGTAGTGTAGCTTATGGGATGCTGGAGCTCACTGGGAGGGCTCCTTTAGGTTCTTAGAGGATTGAGTTCCTAAATGTAAAACATACTCTAGAAACCACATTTGTTCCTGGTTCAGCCTTTCGTGCAAGACTCTAGTGTCGCCTTGGGTGAGGATGAGGAGGCTTGTGGAAGGGAGCAAGGAGCTATTTTTTGTTTTGAACACCTACTGGCCATTTTTTTTTAAAAAATGATGTTACTTCCTGTGTTTCTGATCTGAAAGAATCAGTCTATTTATCTTGTTCCATATGAACTGAAGTCTCTCCCTGGCTCCACTCAGCCCTCTTTGGTATATTTTTGTATATGTTTGAGGTAAGGTCTTGTTATGTACCCAGGCCAGCATGTAAGTCAAGGGCCCCATAGCCGGGGCTGTAGGCATGCACCAGCACGTCCAGGTCACCGTCTCACGTGTCTGTTCATGTGCATGTTGGTGTGTGCACATATATCAGAGGCCAGAGCTTGGGTATCTCCCCTGATCACTCTCCACTTGATTTAGTTCTTATACAGTGTCTTACTGTGTAGTCCTGGCTTCTCTGGAACTCTCCGTGTTGAACAGGCTGGCCTTAAATTCACAGAGAGCCCCTTGGCTCTGCCTGCCAAGTGCTGACATTAAAGGCCTGTGCCACCACGTCCGCTTCACTACGTGTTCAGGTTTCATCCTCAGGAAGGCCAGTTTGTTTCCTGTAAGATAGAATCTTTTATTGGCCGGAAGCTCGCCAATTAGGTTAGGCTAGCTGGTTAAAAAAAAAAAAAAAATTCCCATTTGCAGTGACATCCCATTGAACTTGGCTCGCCATTTTTCTGCACTGCAGAGGTAGCATAGTTCAAGCCAGTCTCAGGCTCCATCTATCAAGGCTAGGCTGTGATTCTGGCAGGTGGCCCGCAGAATCAGTGTTTTGTTGATCTTACCACTAGCTTTTCTGTTCCATAAGCAAATTCATGAGGGAAACTGGTTAAAGGCCTACAGAGTTCCAGTTCATTCTGGCAGGGAGTACGTGGTCAGGAAGGGCAGCTCTTCATGGCTTCCAGGGAGAGGAGAGAGAGAGAGAGAGAGAGAGAGAGAGAGAGAGAGAGACAGAGAGAGACAGAGAGAGACATGGGAGAGATACATGAAGGAGGGAGAGGCAGAGAGAGACATGAGAGAGATATGAGACATGAGAGAGAGAGAGAACCCGTGCCCCCCCTTCCCCCAATGTCTCGGCATGCCTCCTTGCTGCTTCCCCTCAGGAGTCTTAGCTTATAGGATGCTGACACTTACACTTGAGGTTGGTCTCCCCACTGCGTTAACTCTCCCTGGAAATATCCCCTCAGGTACATCCGCTCATTGCTGTATGGTTTCCCAGGCATCCCCCTGTCCAATCAGATCCGCAGATATGGCTGATGATCTCACTGGAAGATTGGAAGGGTGGATTTGGGGCGACAGTTAGTGGTCCCCACAGGGGTACAGCTAGGACTTGAAGCCAGGCTCCTGGCTCTTACCAGCTTCTGGATCCCTACTCCTGGTGCTATCCAGCTGTATCCAGAGGGCAGGCCCCTGATAGCATCCTGGTTTGGTTGCTCTGCCTGAGGGCAGCTTTTCAGTCTTTAAGTTTTCAACACACACCGGTGCGATTCTGTGGGCGTTGTTTCCTTTGCATGTAGGGATGATTTGGAAATAACCTGGTTTTGGGCCACTGACCCCAGGGCATTTGCAGACACTGGCACCTGTTACCATCCCGAGTCAGGAGGGAGTTAATGAACACAGAGCCGTTGTTTGTGCTAGAACCAAGTGACAGCTTATGATAGTTTTGACAACGAGACATGTGCTGTTTTGATCTCTTGGCTAGGATTATCTGAATCTCAGGCATGCCTCAAAAGTCACCAGGCACGTGTTTGTGTGTTTCCTCTCTGGAAGCCAGGGTTTGGGAGGCCACTGCCCGTCAGGAAATCTGGTTTAAAAGGCCAGTTCTTGTTTTGTTGCTATTCCTTGTTTGCACTTCCCAGAGTCATCCTTCTCAGCTTGAATTTCCATTGGTAAATAAGATAGTAATTCCTTTTTTTTTTTTTTTTTGGCCCCAATTCAATAGCTTAAGTGTGTTACTGCCATTGGGGTTCTTGGAGTTTGAAGTAGTTGCTTTATGTTCAGCTCCTGGGGCATATTTCAAGAGAGTGCATTCAGAGTTTTGTCCTTTTTAGGAGACACAGTTTGGTCGAATGGCCTCTGTTCTCCATCTCTGCTCTCAGAGTCTCTGATTCGGGAGGTCTGACTGCGCTGCTGCTGCTGCTGGTTCAGTCTCTGTGAGAAGTGTTGCCTTCCTGTCATAGGCCCTCAGGTTTCTGATCATTGCTTCTTCCTTGGTTTGTGCAGTACCGGAGCGTGCACATCTGAAGTCGCTCGTTCTCCTCAGGCTCAGGAACGGGCTCCTTTGTAGTGTCTGCCATGGGGCGCTCCATTGTCCTCTGCTCGTTCCCTTTGCTCACCCGAATCTCTGTCAGCCGCCCTTCCTCAATGCTTGTCCCGGGTGGCTGGCTGAGTGCACTGCTTCCTGTGTAGACGGAGTGAGTCAATGCTCTGTAAAGACTTTTCCCTTTTATAAATGGCTGAATCAGGCTGGAACTCAGAGTTTCAGAGATAGAAGGCCTTGTCTCATCTCCTAGACGGCAGCCGTCCATCTTCCTCATGCTTTGGCCCTTTAACACAGTTCCCCGCGTGGTGGTGACCCCCAACCGTGACATTATTTCATTCCTACTCCATAACTGTAATGTTGTTACTGTTAGGAATCATAATGTAAAAATATCTGATATGCAGGATATCTGATCTGTGACACCCAAAGAGTTGTGACCCACAGGATAAGAGCCACTGTCCTAGAGGTTACCTTGTCCTTTCAGACAAATAATAGAAGGTGTCTGTCAAGGACTCTGCTTAGAGGATTCTGACCATCCGCACTGAGGCAGCTCCCAGGAGTACTGGGCAGAGCTCAGTGTGATGCTGAGGGCGTTGTGATGCCGAGAGCACCATTGCGTTTTGTGTGGCGCATGTTGAGTGTGCAAGCTTTTCAAGGTGTCATTCCTGAGAGGCAGCCTTCACAGTACGCCTCTACTGATGCTCCGGTCCAGCAAACTGGAATAGAGTCTTAGTCTACCCGCCAGTGCTAGAACCAAATACCAGAGACAGGGCAGTCTGTGAGACACAGATGCTCATTTGGCTCGAGACCCTAAGGACGCGTCCCCAGGGACAGGCTGGCATTTGGTCACAGGTTTCTTGCTGCACGATAGCATGGTGGGGAGTGTCACGTGCTAAGACAGTCAGCATTCGAGTCTGAGTGTCTTCTTACAAAGCCACTAATGTAACCACCACACACACAGGCCATGTCTTCACCTAACCTCCCAAAGGCCACGCCTCCAGTTAGCGTCGCCATAGAAATTTGGGGTTAAGTAGCCAATGTGTGGACATTTTTTATCCCTATGTGTATGTATGTGGGCACACATGTATGTGGTTCTTATGTCCACAGATGTGTATATGCACGTGGAGGTCCGAGAGTGATGTTGGGACTCTTCCCGGATCACTCCTTACTTTATTCATTGAGGCAGTCTTTCACTTGAACCCAGAGTTTGCCAGGCTGCCGTGTGGATCCCTTGTCTCTGCCTGTCAAATGCTGGAGTTACAGGAAGGCTCTGCCACGCCCACCCAGCATTTACACAGTTACAGGGGTCTAAACTCAGGTCCTCATGTGTGCAGCAAGGTCTGTGCCCACTGAGCCATCTCCACAGCCCCATCACATGAACCGTGTGTGCATGCGTGTGTGTGTGTGTGTGTGTGTGTGTGTGTGTGTGCGTGCGTGCGTGCGTGCTGTGCCTGCCATGACATGCTTGTAGAGGCCAGTTGTCTCCGTCCACCATGTGGATTGCAGGGAGTGAGCTCAGGGCGTGAGACCAGGTGCCAAGTGCCCTTTCCTGATGCACTATCCTAACCCCAACAGGTGAACTTCTGAGGACATGTTCAAACCGTAACAATACTAACGTAAGTGTTCATACCCACCTCACCCCATGCATGCACACGCACACAGATATGTGCACAAACACATTTGTCCTTCATTTTGACTTTAGCAAAATGAATGGAAATTGCCACTGAGTCCTTGGAGTACAGATGCAAAACCCAACAGTGAAGCTTCAGCTCCTTCCAAGCCGAACACATGTAAGATCTGCCCTTTAATTAGCATTTGCAGCTGCTGCTGTAGAGGGGTCTGTCTCTGTTGGCCAGAAAGTCTTTGCTTTGAAAGAGCGAGTCCTTCATAGCTCCAAGCCGGACTCGGCTGTCAGCTGCTATGTGGTCTCTGGCACCAGCGGGGCTGCCACATTGTGTAGGCCTGTTTCACCGGAGGCTCTTTCTGCCATCTTGTCTCCCCGGCCTTTGACTGCTGTGATTTGGTGACTTCCCCATTTGTGTACCCCATGCCTATTCTCTGTGTCCATGTCTCTCCGGTCCTTGCAAGGGTGGACAATGACTGTTTCAATGCCAACAGCCTGGTTATTTTCCAGCCCTTGATTGTCTGTGATCTTGTCTTGATATTCAGAAAGCCTCGGGTAGTCACTGAACACAAATGCAAGCAGAAGTGATGTCTGTGTTAAAGCCAAGGTCTGCTCAAGGGCAGGCTGCTGCGGAAACTTTGAATAGGACGGGATTAGGGAAGGGAATTGGTTCTGCAGCCTCATCAATAACGGTCCCGGTGCAGTGCCGGGTGAGCAGCGTTGGAACCAATCCTTAACAATGCATCCTTCAGGCCAGTGAGATGGCGCAGCCAGCAAAGGCACTTGTCCTGCGGTACTCATGACCTGAGCTCGATCCCTGGGAAGTGCGTGGGGAGGAGAGAACTGACTGCACAGAGTCTCCTCTGACCTCTGACCTCTGTATGCATCCCCTCTCACCTCAGTAATAACAAGTAATAAATAGTTTAGGAAGGCACATTCCTCAATTGGATGTGTGTGCCCCATATGCCCAGGACTCAGGATGCTGAGGCAGGAGGATTGCAAGTGTGAGGTCAAGCGTGGGGGCCCTGCCTCAAATAGTGCAGCTCCGTGAGCACTGATGCCTGAGTTCATTCACTCCATGAGCAGTTGGATGAACAGGAAAAATACCCTCACACCCTGATGCTTCTTATTACCTTTATAATAATAGACAGGATTTCTCTGGGTAGCCCTGGCTGTCCCGGAAGTCTCCTGTAGACCAGGTTGGTCTTGAACTCACTGAGATCTGCCTGTCTCTGCCTCACTAGGGCTGGGATCAGTGGTATGCACCACGACTACCTGGCAGTTATTTTAATTCTTTTGCATTCTGCTGAGTCTTCTCTATGAAGACACTGTTTTCATTTCTGATATTTAGAACACTAACATAGAGTAGACCTTTAAATATTATGGATGAAAGTGTCTTACTTTAAAAAACCATCAACACATCTATTCATCTTTGAATGTGTGTGCAGACTTGACACATTCGTGGACGTCAGAGGACAACTGGCGGGAGTCAGTTTTCTACCTTGTGGGTCTCAGGGACCGATCTCAGGTTGTGGGACTTGGTGGTGAGTGTGTTCGCTTGTTGAGCCATCTCTCTGTCCCATGCACCTTTTTTACAAAGCACTCCTCCCCGTGACCCTGCCAGGCAAGCAGGCTTGGAAAACCCTCTGTAGAGGATGCAGAGCCTTCTTGGGTTAAAAGCCATATTTTGGGGGTAATGGGCAGATCCTGCCATCTCTACAAAGATGAGCAGCCAAAGCTGGGGACAGAGACACATCTGTGGACCAAGCCAGACGCTACATGTGGGTTCTAGCACATCATAGGTGGTGATTCTGTTCTTCATTAGTTTATAATGATTTCTGGGCCTTGTCTCTGGGTCACAGCCTGACTTGAAGACTCTGAGTCTGTGACATTTGATGAGGACTTCGGTAGCCTCTTGGCTTGGTGCCATCTTTCACAGTCCCAAAGATGTTTCTGAAAGACCCCAAATCCTGATTCTTTCTCATTTCTTTTAAGTTCAGCAGCATGTTAACTGGTGAAAACCTGGGTTGCATTTCACACACAGTCTTCCACAAGAGCGCTGTGTATTCCTAACGAGACCTTTATTCTGTAGTGCCGTTATAGGCCGTGGATAATGTCTCCATCCTCAGAGCGGTTCTGATGTTGTACATGTGGAGATTAGTATGCTAATTGGAGATTGTGTTGGTTCTGGAGGTTTGATTAGGCTCTCTGATAAAGATCCATCCTATTCAGATGTTTGTCATTTAGGGTGTCTATTTTGGCCCCATGTCACGAAGTAGTCAGGCTGGCAGCTGTTGTAATTTTTGTGGCTTGTTTTCTCAATCAATCCCGGCTTCTGAAGACAGGGGGAGGTTGTTTGACCCTCAGAAATAGACGAATCTAGTTTGGGTGGGTATCTTGCAGAGAAGAGCAGTGAACCTGTGTCTTTTTCCCTTTGTAAGAGGTGCTGATTTTCTGGAAATTCCTGCTGGTTCTACCAAATAGAATCTTCAGGAACTGACGCTAAATCCTAAGTATCAGTCGGTCGGCGTGTGAACTCACCAAAGCTGCCGACAGTTGCCATAGTTTTGACTTTCCCAGGCTTAAACTTAGAGGCCATCCTGGTTCTCACATAACAGAGCCCGAAGGTCTGTAACAGTGGTGCGTCATCACAGATATGCATTGTTCTTATTTAAAACCATCTGCATTCCCAAAGTCCCGGTGTGTCTGCTATTATCTGTGAATTTCCTTTTGCTGCTTAAGACCCTCTTAATGGCAGTATATATTTAAAGCAGACTTAGAAATTAGCATTCACCCACATCCCCATGCCTGTAGAGAACCAGGTTGGGATGAGTGGGTGAGCTGTAGCAAGCCAGGTGGCTCCTGTGGGCTCCCATGGGGCTGAGGTGAGGAGCTGACGTCACTGTTGTCGGCTGTGATTTAGAGGAAATAGTTTTACCCCTTCTAGGTGTCCTGCTTCTTGCTGGTGAGCCACTTAGCTCTTAGCAGCTGAGGTACGAAATGGCATCTTGCCTTCCTAGGGCAGTTGTCCTGTGTGTGCACAGCGAGAGGAGCCACGTGAATAGATCGGTTCCCAGGCTATGAGAGGCTGTGCAAGTTCCTGGCTTCCCCAGCGGCATCTGCTTCTGGGCTGGTGCTAGGTCGACTTCCTGGAGTCTTGAGGAGGACTATCCTGGAGCCTCTGAGGGCCTTTATAGAAGTTCTCCATCTTGTTCTAGGAGCTTTCTGTTGCCTTGTTAAACACCACAAGCCAAAAGCAGCTAGGTCAGGAAAGGTGTGCTTCATTTGACACTTCAGGGCACAGTTCATCCCCGAAAGGAACTCAGAGAAGAGTTGAAGTAGAAAAGCCTTTCTGGCTTGCTCTCAGGCTGACATCTGGCTACCTTCCTTCTCCAGCCACCATGAGCTGGGAATCAAGGACATGCCCACTGCCATGCCCACAGGCCACCGGTAGGGCATGATGGGAGTGATCCCTCAGTTGAGGGTCCTTCCTCTGGGGTGTTGGCAACCAGGGCAGCCATTACACTTGCCTAGAGTTGTCTCCTAAGAGCACAGGAAAGCCACCTTGGGAGGAAAATAGAATTTACATCCCAGAACTGGCTCCTGGGATTCAGGGCTCAGTTAGATGCCTCCATCTCTTTCCTCATTGCTGCGACCAAATTCTTGGGAAGAAGAAGCTCCAGAGAGGAAGGCTTTGCTTCCGCTTCACATCATGTTGGTCATGGGGAAGGCACGGCAGCGGGACGGTGAGGAACTGCTCACATTGTGTCTACGGTCAGGAATCATGCCAGAGAGAAATGCGGGTGCTCACAGCCCAGGATCCCCGCCTGCAGAGTGGTGCTGCCCACGCCTAGGGTGGGTCTTTCCTGTTCAGACCCTCACAGCTACCCCTCCCCCAGGTGTGTTTCCATGGTGATCCTAAGTGCAATCAGGTTGACAGTTACGGTGAGCATCACTGGATTTAGTGTTTCTCCACAGAAGCGCATTGAAACATGTCCTTTCTTGAGAGGACTGGACACAAACTGACACTGGCCAACACAATGGACGTTAGAGCAAAGGTCAGAGAACCCCAGGGGAACTGCAGCACAGTCAAGTGGGTCTGAGCTTCTCTGCAGCCAGATAGGAAGCACACAGTGAGGGAGGGGAAGAAGGACTGGATCTCACGTTGGTTCTAGGCACCGAGCCAGGCTCTTTCAGGTCTTGCTCGATACTCACACAGTATAGCAAGGGGATTAGTCTTATCTGGAGTTCTCAGGGGCCGGCCATGAGAGGTTGAGACGTGAAGTCACCAGGTGAGTCAGACCAAGCTAACTGGCCTCCAGGTCATGCGTGGACTCAGGAACACCTCACCTGACTCACAAAAAAAAAAAAAAAAAAAAAAGATGGAGGGCTTCAGATTAAGCTCAGAGTGTAAAAAGTGCTGGTCATGCAGGTGTGACGGATACAGTTCAAATCCACAGCATCCGTGTAAAGCCAGTCGCAGTGTGAGCATCAGTAGGCCCAGGCTTCCTTCGGGGAGGCGGGAAACTGAAGCAGGAAGATATCTGGAAGCTGGAGGGCTGGCCCATCTGGCTTTGTAGTGGCAAACCACAAAGAGACCCTGACAAGATTGGAATCAAGGACTGACTGACACCTGTTGTCCTCTGACATCCACCTGTGTGTCGTGGCAGGTGTATGCCTATGTTCACACATGTACAAATGCTTGTGTGTGCACGTTCACATTGATGTTTTTCACTTCCTTAGGATGGAGTTTTCTTTTCTAACCAAGCATTTTAGCTGAGAGGTTGTATATTCTGATTTATTTCTTATATACACCAACAAATTAATTTTTCTTCTGATTAAAAATGGAGGTTAGTTTTTATCCTGTACCATCCTGTCACTTTCTGTGTTGGGGACAGCTTTCCACAGTAGCATGAATAGCCAAAGTCATGTGTTTTTAATATCTGAGTCATAGCCCATGAGTTAGAGGAATCCAAGCTCAGCTAGTCTCTTATGGATGGGGATCTGAATGATTTTCAAGTATACTTCCCTCATTATAAAGCGTTCAGTAGAGAATCTATTTACTTATCTATCTGTTATCTATGCATTGTAAGTACCAATAAAGTAAATTGTTCAGAGTGGGATAGCTAGGCCAAAGGGTATATATTCACTGTTAAATTTTTAATAAGAGATCATCAACTGCCTTCTGCACTGAGCGGAAAAGGGAAAGGTTGTGTTGCATTTACCACACGCCACTGCCTCTGTTCTGCTCTGGGCTGAGGGGAATGTGAAATGACTGCCCTCCAGGAATATCCATCTATGCAGTGTACCCGATCCGAGGGAGGGAATGTCTGGGGTGTCAACTTGGGCGGGTGTTGGAGGAAGAGAAGGACCTACTTCAGCTTCTCAGGTTTGCCTCGTGATCGTCATGCAGGGTGGCGTCTGTGGACATTCTCTGGGGTCACGTATGCAGTTTCTGTTGGGCAGAGGCCTTACCCTATGCCTGAGGATCCGTCTCACACATCTTTGTCGAGACTGCATTGTCTGAGGGCCTAATGGAGATGTTCCCGATCGGGGGTGTATAGAATAATGGATCGCTTTGCCACTCTCTGCAGGTCATGGAATATCAGCCTGGAGGGGATTTGTTGTCACTTCTGAATAGATATGAGGACCAACTAGATGAGAACATGGTCCAGTTCTACCTTGCTGAGCTGATTCTGGCTGTCCACAGCGTGCATCAGATGGGATACGTGCATCGGTAAGTGAGGCGCCCAGGAACACACCGAGAACTTTTCTGAATCGAGAACTTTTCTGAATCACGTACGAGCTGCTGCATAGAAAGGAGTGGCTGAGTAACTTCCGGGTCAGAAGACATCTTCATCTAGTTTTAGCCAGCCTGGCCTGTGATTGGCTAATGGCTCTCCAAAATGGCTGGCCTCTCATTTCAGCACATCCATAGGCCTGGCATATGTCTGATGCAGCCAGGTAGGAACAGGAACCCCCTTTCTGGGCCCTGTGGTAGGAAAACTGAGTGATGGGGAGAGGGACCGGCTCATACCCTGGGAAGAGAAGGTGATAAATAGCTAATCAGCACTGCCTCACCAGACCAGCTACTCACCTAGCGATTGAGAAAGGGCTGTTCTGGCTCACTGACGTGCAGGTTTCGCTGGTCCGTTTGTCCTGTTGCTTAGGGCAAAAAGCCTGTGTTAGCTCAATGACACCCACTCTGTGGTGGAGACACAGAGATAGAGGAGACGGTCCTGCAGATGATTTGAAATTTCCCTTCAGGGCTCGTGTATCTTGGTTGCCTGCCGTGATGCTTGACGTGATGGGGTCATGAGGACTCTGGCTTCATCAATAGGTTAATGTACCCAGGGAGGGAGTAACCTTGGGATTTTCCACCCGAGTTCCCCAAAATAGTGACTCTGAGACTTCTTATATGAATAAATGTGTAGCCCAATAGCTGTGGCTCGTTTCTGCTAGCTCATAACTCAGTTACCCTGTTTAAACTAGTCTAAGCCATGCCACGTGGTTAGTTACCTCTCCTAGGTTCACATGCCTATCTGCATCAGTGTTGGGGCAAATCTCTCACGCCTGACTATTTCCCAGAATCCTCTCTCTCCCCTGGGTATCCCACCTTTCAGTCCTGCCTCAGCTCATTGCTGTAGGCCTTTTATTGCCTGGTGATGCTTCCACACGGTACATAAGATTCTTTCTACATTCTGATGTTGTGTGGAGTTCTGGTAGCTGGGAGGTGGGGCTGGTGGAGGAAGCAAATCCCTGGAAGGTGCCTTTGAAATGTTTACCTTGTCCCGGTCTGTCTCTGGCTGCTCTCTGTTTTCTGTTCAGCACAAAGTGAGCTGCTTTGCTGGGTAACACTCCTGATGCCACGATCCTATGCCCACATCAGGTTCAAAGCAGCAAGGTCACCTGCTGGCTCGAACCTCTGCAGCAGGGTGTAAAGGCAACACCTTTCTTTCTCCAGGTGTTTTTCTCATTGATGACAAGTGTGTAAACCAGAAGGCAGGTCTCAGTGACCTGACGAGTCCCCAGCATGTGCCACCTCTTCTGGGTAATCACCCTGTCATGTCCCGCTGGGGTCCAAGCCTGCAACACATGGTCGTTTGGAGGGCAGATCCACACCACAGCATACATGCATGTATGCGTGTGTACACACACACACACACACACACACACACACACACACACACCCAGTGGGGATATAGAATATGGGATAAAGACTTTTCCATTTGTAAACCACATGACCTTGAGCAAGTTCTTTGGGGTTTTTTGGTCTTCATTTTTGTAATGTAAAAACATGAGCCTCCAGTAGAAGCAAGCCACCTGATAACATCTCATTTGCTTTCTTTTTTGCCCTCCCTCCCTTTTGAAAAGTTAAATTTAGTTTTCAAGACGGGTGCTAATCACTCATGTCTGCCAGTAGGGAAGGTTTGCATAGCATAACACACGAGCTACGGCTCTTGGCTTCCGTGAGGCCCGAGGTGTGTAGCTGGTGGCTGACTGACACACACACAATGCTAATCTAAGGCCGTGACCTTCTCACAGAGACATCAAGCCCGAGAACATCCTCATCGACCGGACGGGACACATCAAGCTGGTGGATTTTGGATCAGCTGCTAAGATGAATTCAAATAAGGTGATTAGAAAGTGCAATGAGACAGCTCAGGAGTTACGTATGGTCCAGAGCGTTCTGTGGTCCTCATGACTCTTCTGGGGGTAGGGGTGGAGGTGGAGGATACAGGGATGTCTCCCAGGTGGCGCTGCCCTTATGTTAATACCTGTTAGTGCCCTGCCAACCCTCACTCTTACCTTTTCCTCAAAAAGAAAGGAAAAGGCTCATGCTTCCCTTCCCTTCCCTTCCCTTCCCTTCCCTTCCCTTCCCTTCCCTTCCCTTCCCTTCCCTCCCCTCCCCTCCCCTCCCCTCCCCTCCCCTCCCCTCCCCTCCCATCCCCTCCCCTTCCCTTCCCTAGATTCTGTTCTGTCACCTTGCTTTCTTTTAAAATATTTTGATGAAACATAACCTTTTTCCTAAGTGCCCTCCATACGCAGTGAGATTGAAATCCGTCACTAGCACTGGAGACTTGGAGTTAAATACCCCAAGGTATCAGGATGGTGATGTTCAAAGTATCGTTTCCAAGTCTTGGGCCTTGGAAAAGTTGAGTCATGTTGCACATGCTAACAGAGAGCCAGGAGGGGGGCGTCTGAGATCAAGACTGAGGCTGCTTTCAAGGAAGATGACAGAATTAAGAAGACAAAGAGTTAAGAATCCTCTCAGCCGGCTGCTAGTGAACAGTGAGCTCGTGGTTGGCTGCGTAGGAAGGACAGGTCTGAGGGAAACGCTTCCTTAGGCCTCCAGTCTGAGCCGCTCGGTGACTGGAGCAAATCCTCTCTCTAGAAGCTGTAGATTCTACTTAAAATGCATAAGACCAGAGGCTGGAGAGACCGCTCTTCAGAACGCCTCCAGGTCTGAGACTTAAGTCCTTTATATGAAGGACAATATGTAAAATTACTTTTTCATCCCCAGATTCCTCTGGGAAAGGTGGATATTATTAGGTTGATATTAGGGAAAGGCTCAAGCTGTGTTAGCTCTGTGCACTTTGGAATCTGGCCGTGTATGTTCTGCCCCTCTGAGAACTTGCTGAGGTAACTCACTTAGCGCCAGGCCTCTAGGAAACAGGAGCCCCTTCACGCTGCCCAAATCCAGCAGTACTTTCTTTTTATTTTAAGGTTCTATGCTTTTAAAAAGAGTCATTATTATTTGTTGTTATTATTGGGTTTTGAGACAGGGTTTCTCTGTGTAGCCCTGGCTGTCCTAGTGAAATGTAAACTCGAGGCTGGCCGCATAGGAAGGGCAGGTCTGAGGGAAAAGCTTCCTTAGACTTGGAGTGACTGGAGCAAATGCTTACTCTGTAGACCAGGCTAGCAACAAACTCAGAGATCCCCTGCCTCTGCCTCCTGAGTGCTGGGATTAAAGGCGTGCGCCACCACTGCCTGACATTATTATTTTTATTTGTGTGTGTGTGTGTGTGTGTGTGTGTGTGTGTGTGTGTGTGAATATGTGCCACATGTGTGCATGCCTGAGATGGCCAGAATAGGGCAACAGATCTCCCAAAGCTGACATTACTGGGTGCTGTGCGCTGCCCGGCTTCAAGTGCTGGCACGCAAAGTTGGGTCCTCTAGACCCCCAGCAAATGCTCACAGCTGAGCCATCATTCCAGCCTCTTGGGTTGTCTTCTAATAATTTATTTATTTATTCATATTAAGATTGTGTAATCAGGGGCTGGTGGCATGAGTCATCGTGTTAAGGTGCTTGCTGTCAGTTCTGATAACCTGAGTTTCATCCCTGGGTAGAAAGAAGGAAACTCAATTCACCTCCACAAAGTGTTCTCTGAGCCCATGTGTGCACAGTGGCACCTGGTACCTGCACACACACACACAACACACACACACACACATATGACAGGGAATAAATGAATAAACATAATACAAAAAATTTTTTTAAAATATTGTAGAATCAAATTATTTTATGATTTTGGGTTTTTTTGTTTTGTTTGTTGTTGTTTTTTTTTTTTTTTTTTTTTCTTAAGATAGGGTTTCTCTGTATAGCCCTGGCTGTCCTGGAACTCACTCTGTAGAACAGTTTGGCCTTGAACTCAAATCCGCCTGCCTCTACCTCCCAAGTGTTGGGATTAAAGTCGTGCGCCACCACTGCCCGGCCATTTTATGTTTTAAATTCCAAAATAAATAGCATTAAGGATGTTTGGAAATAAAAACCACAGGGAAATATTTTATTTCATAAGCTTATAAATCCATATATACTATATTTTTAAAAAGGGTGTTGAGGGTATAGCTCAGTGGTGGAGGATACACTTTCTGTGGTAAGGCCCTGGGACCCACTATGGCACCTCTCCTCCCTTCCCACCCCAAGGAACGTACGGTTCAGAAATAGAGGTGCAAGGGCAGACTTTAGTGGAGAAATGCACAGGGAACAGATTGAATAGCCTAACGCTTTCCTAGGATTCAGAAACTCACAAACTGTATTAGCGGCATTAATAAACTGATGTGTTTGGGAGAATATTAGATGATAGGTTTATAACCCAACAGTAAACCCTTCACCACGGCCGTCTGGGTCTGGATAGTTCTTTGTTGTGGGACCTGTGCTGTGTATGATTGGATGTCTAGCTAAGTCCCTGATCTCTCCTCGCTCTATCTGCCCGCCCCACACCTCTGTTGTGACATCCCCAGATGTCTTCAGCTCTCCCAGTGTACCCTGGGGTGGAGGCAAGGAAACCCACCCTGGGTTGGAAATGTCAACTGTGGATTGAGAAGCCTCTGAAAATGAAATAATTATAGAGTTGGCAACGTGTGTCTGCAGTAAGAAAAGCCCACGGGGGAAAAAGTAGATAATGGTTTACCAGCGCCTCTTGGTGAATTACAAGAGGGTGAACAGTGTGCCCTGAGCTGGGAATGGCCACTCATGCTGTAATCCCAGCACTTGGGAAGCAGAGGGATATCTGTGAGTTAGAGGCCAGCCTGGTCTCTATATAGCAAGTTCTAGGGTAGCCTGGTCTACCTAGTATAGACAAGGGCTAGACTCTTATCTTAAAAAAAAGAAAAAAAAAGCAGACAGCCGCACCTGCATCTGCAGTCAGTCTCGCCACCGCCTTCTCCGTTTGAGCTGCAGCAGCTGGCTCTCCAGGCGGGAGACACTCGGGTTTATTGGTCTTGGAGTCACGATGCTCAGACACACTTGAGAGCCCGTCTCCCTTTCCTGTGCTGTTAGGGACAGAATGCGAAAGACATATGAGGACAAATGTAACAGATTTGTGGTGTTTTATTTCATGTGTGTGTGTCTGCACATGAGCGCATGTATGTGTGTATGTGTATGAGATGTGTGAGCATGTGTGTATAAGTGTGTGCATGTATGTGTGAGTGATGTATGAAGCATGTATGAAGCATGTATGTGTATATGTCTGGGTGTGCATGTATGTGTGGGTATGCTTACATATATGGATGAATGTGTGCACACACACATGTATGTGTGTGTGTATGAGATATGAGCATGTGTGTGTGAGTGTGTGAGTAATGTGTGAAGCATGTATGTGTATATGTCTGGGTGTGCATGTATGTGTGGGTATGCGTGCATATATGGACGAGCGTGTGTGCACACATGCACATATGTGTGTGTGCATGTGGATGTGTGTGAACATGTAGCAGTCAGGATAACCTCCAGCACCAGTCCTCCTTGAGTTGCACCTTGTCTGATTTGGGCTCTCTTTGTACCTTCTTCTATATAGACGCTAGGCTGGCCAGCCGTGGATGCCTGGGGATTCTTAGGAGTGCTGGAATGCAGTTGCCACCATGCTTGGCTTTCCGTGGACTCCAGCCCTAGAATTTAGGTCCTCTGGCTTATGCTGCAAATGCTTTACCCATGGAGCCATCTCCCCATGTCTCCTTTAGCAGTGTTAGATGTAAGGGACTTTTTATTGTAGATGAACAGCAGTTTAGATTCTAGATCTTGTGGGTTGATCGGTGAGAAATTCTATTGCTTTGTCTCTGATTCATGGCGGGCGAGAGCTGACCGTGTTGATGCTGGGTAGGTAGTTTACAGGCCTAACATGGGCTCTGCTCAGTTTTTGTATTGTGACTATGGATATGACTCTCGGTAAAGTGCTGTCTCGTGAGCCGGAGGACCTGAGATCTGCCCTGAGTGAGAAGGTCAGGCATGATGGTGCACAGTGAGACTCCAGAGCTGGGGAGCCTTGCAGAAGCAGGGAGCTCCAGGATCAGTGAGAGATCCTCTCTCAAAAATCAAGGCAGAGAAGGGCGGGCAAGATGGCTCAGCAGGTTAAAGGTGTTTGCTGCCAAGTGGGACAACTTGAGTTCTCTACCTACAAGGACCCACAGGCAGGAAAGGAAGTACTGAGGTCTGCAAGTTGCCTTATGACTTCCACATGCTTGGTGGTGGTGGTGGTGTGTGTGTGTGTGTGTGTGTGTGTGTGTGTGTGTGTGTGTGTAGAAAGTGAGGAGACACCCAGTTTGTCCTGTGTCCTGTCTTCACATTTGCACATGCGTGGCCCCCCAGTTCACATGTGCTGACTTTCCTGCACGCTACCTGTAAGTCCACAGATCTCTGTTCATTTCCAGATGTCCTCTTGTTCTGTGAGTATGTAAGTCGTAAACGAGTTGGGTGATTTTTTTCCAGCTCCTGAAATCTTTATTTCATGGTTCTCATTCAGAAGGCAGCATTAGAGGACTTTACCTTAGTCAGCAGGACCATGGGCCAGGCGACCTCAGGGCCCTCTGTGTGACTTAGGCCCACTTCTCTTATTGGAGTCTCAGAGAAGGGCAGACAGCTCACATGTCTCTTGAGGCTCTCAGGAAACTAGATGTAAAGGGTTTGTAAATAAAACTAGCTGAGTGTGTAGCAGTGGGTCTCCAGAAGCTGGAAACCCAGAGGCAAAAAGTCTTTTCACACCTAAGTAGGAGAGAAGACTTCTTCTATTCCTGTTGTTTTCCTGTCCCTGTCTTGTGTATTTATAGACAGAAGAGTGCATGTTACATAGACATCTCAAAATCACTCCTGTGGCTGGGCCCTCTCCTCTTCCTCCACCCCCTCTCTTGGACCCAAACTCTGGGGGGGGGGGGGTGTAGGTTTTTCCGACCCCACAGCTAGAAATGAGAGAAACAAAAACTTACTCCTACTTCTGCAGGTATGTATCCATGTGTCTGCATGCATGTGCATGTGTGCGTGCATGTGAACGTGTGTGTGCTACAAGGAAAAATTGTTTACATAATTTCACATCTCAGCCTTGTATGGCAATGGTTTAGAGAGAATAGTTTCCTCCCATATTTTAAAGATTTATGTAAAAATTATGTGTATGTTTGTGCATATGCTAGTGCAGTTCCCACGGATTCCAGGAGGGGGCGTCTGATCCTCCCCCCCCCCACCCCCCCCCATTCCCCCAGCTAGGTTACAGGTGGTGGTGAGCCTCCTGCTCTGGGTGCTAGAAACCATACTGGCTCCTCTGTGGGATCAGCGTGTGCTTGTTTTTTGTTTTGTTTGTTTCTTAAGACAGGGTTTCTCTGTGTACCCCTGATTGACCTGGAACTGTAGACCAGGCTGGCCTCAAAGTCAGAGATCCACCTGCCCCTGCCTCTCGAGCGCTGGGATTAAAGGCTGTTCCACCGCCGCCCGGCTTCAGCTTTCCTTACCATGGAGCCGCCACTCTGGCTCCTCCATTCATTTTTAAAAGCATCTGCTGAGTTTACAGATTACTACTCTGCTTGTCCACCATCCCTCGCTGCCTTTTCCCTTTCTCCCTAAGACGTGGCAGGCACTCTGTCTCCTGCTCTTCTGTCTCTATTGGACTGGTTTTATTTTCTCTGTCAGCAGAGTAAGAATTAAAGTTGAACAATACCTGGATCCCATCAGACAGTGCGCTGCCCGGGCTGCTGCATTAGAGTCAGAGGAGAGGGCGAGCTCGTGGGGAAGCCCTCATGACCACATGAGACCATGCAATGCTCGGACGGGAATCAGTGGCTAATGGGAACTTGGTGATCAATAAAACCTTTGTCAGCGGCCACCGAGCACCGTGGTTGAAGTTGCATGGAGAGGACACCAGCAGCACGTGTTGCCTTCAGTGCTTTCTAGCTCAGATTGCTAATGGAGTTTAGATAGTTACTAGGTGTAAGTAATTAGGCTGTGTAAGGATATCTACACATTTCTGTTCTGAGATAAGAGGAGTTGCAGGATTGTCGGACTTCTTTGGTCATTAGTTATTAAATGAGGTGTTGACAGTTTATACCCTTTGATTGAGTCACCTGGCCAAGGTCAGCTCACTGGACGTGAACAAGTGGTCCTGCCAACAAGGAGGACAGAATATTCTGGAACATCCCACGTGGCAATGAAATAAACTCTCATCGATGCAGATGATGTTAATTGACAATGGCCTGGTCCGAGCTCCTTCGAGAGACTTAGAGGTCAAATCGGCTAGGCTCAGGCTGCCCACATCAGGGCCGTACCCAGGGCCAGCTCCTTTTGGGTTCAAGGTTAAGTCATATTGTGTGTCTGTCAGTGTCCCCCTGTGTGTCTTCACCATTGCCCCCGGCACAGGCCTGCCTGTTTCCCATACAATGTGACTTTTGAGGGTTCTCAGATGGGTCTTTATAGTGAGAGGCCGTAGTCCAGAGAGCAGTGTCAGAAATGCCAGCTTCACACTATTTCCTGTGTTGGAGGCCAG
The DNA here is from genome assembly GCF_011762505.2 of Arvicanthis niloticus. Lineage (NCBI taxonomy): Eukaryota > Metazoa > Chordata > Mammalia > Rodentia > Muridae > Arvicanthis > Arvicanthis niloticus. Next base: position 6,604,616 of record NC_133432.1, read on the forward strand.
GAAAACCTCCATGAGAGTGTGGGCCTGAGGGATGCGGGGGTGGGGTGGGGGGGACAGGTGGTAAGGATGGGGAAGGGCAGGAAACGGGAGACTTACAGGAATCATTTCGGCATTTGAGTATTATACATACACGTGTGTCTGTGTGTCTATTAATACATAAGGGAAAGAATATGAAAGCTATAGGAATATTCTGATATTCCTATTATATATCCATGTGCAAAAGGAATGGGATAATCACAGCAATGTTTTATATGTTAATATCTGTACACGTATACGCACGTATGTACACCTACACATGCAAGTGAGGGAGTGAGAGAGGATCTCATTCCTTGGGTAGGAGGATGGACTCACTTGAAGTCATGGTTGAAAGAGCTTCATCTAACCCCATTACTGGGCAAGGAGGCTTTGTAGTGCCAGCCGTCAGAACTTCCCCTTCGCCAGCACGGTCCTCCTCCTCTTCCTCCTCTTCCTCCTCTCCCTCCTCCTCCTCTTCCTCCTCTTCCTCCTCTTCCTCCTCTCCCTCCTCCTCCTCTTCCTCCTCTTCCTCCTCTTCCTCCTCTCCCTCCTCCTCCTCTTCTCCTTCCTCCTCTCCCTCCTCCTCCTCTTCTCCTTCCTCCTCCTTGTCCTCCTTACCCTCCTCCTTTTCTTCAGCAGGTCTTGCTATGCAAACCCTGTTTGGCCTAGAACAGAACTGGCATATCACCCATGCCTGGCCTACTGCTTTCTTGCTGCGAAGTCCAGCCTTAAGGGACCATGGCCGTAGGCCCCAGATCTTTGGGTTCTGTTGGGGGCACTTTTTATCCTTTAACAATGAGTTTTTCTCTACCATCTAACTGCTGATCTAAGGGAAGACCACAAGTGCTATGGTCCCAGGGCAGTGGTCACCACTCTGTATCTGAAGTCAGTCTCTGCTTTGATGGGCAGGAGGAGAGACAGGCAGATAGACAGGTGTCCTCAGACCTTCCCATTTTCTGCTCAGTAAAACTTGAAAAACAGTTTTGAGGATCAGAGGGGTTGCCGACTTGTTGGATCCCCACTGAGGGTCGGGAAGGCTAATTCTTTGATCAGGATCATTTCAAGAAACAAAGGCATTCCACAGTAAAGCAGAAATTCTTAGGAGATGGACCGTCCCTGTAATGGATACACTTGGCTCTGTGGAAAGACTTTCTGCAGTGTCCTGGTCTGTCTTTGCCAGGGGCAGTGCTGGGGCACTGGTGAGTTGGAGGGACCTGGTTTTCAAACAGTGAGGGGAGCATAGGAGCCATAGTTGGGAATGAGGAAGGCCGTCTCATTTGCATGCAGCCTGGCTGGGACTTACTCTTTAAGCTGCCCCCCCCCCCAGGTGGGCTGAAGGTGGAACCGGATCCCAAGGCCTATTTTCGTTTTTTTTCTCCCAGACTTGAAATGTTGTCCTATTTTGTACTGTTTTGTGTTGTCAGCCAGCCTCCAGTCTCTCATGAATACATCACTGGTCTTATATCATAGATCCAGGTTCAGCCTTCGTGATCCATGTTCATTGTTCTCTCTCCCTCTCCCTCCTCCCCCCTCCCCCCCCCCTGCATATGCAGTGTATGCGAGTGTGCACATATGTGTGTGGCATGGGTGTGGAGGCCAGAGGTCAACAGGGTCTCTTCTTCACTGAATCCAGGGTTCACCAGTTTTCCTAGATTGGCTACCAACCAGCAAGCCCCTGGGGTCCCCTCATATGAGCCTCCCCAGAGTACCACCCCCACATTCAGTTTCTTATGCAGGTTTGGGGATTCGAACTGAGGTCTCCACACTCACACTTTTCCAATGGAGTCATCTCCCCAGCCCCATTTTGCCATTTACATTTATTTATTTATTTATTTAATAGAAGAAGTTTAAGTTCTGTGGAGTTGGGAATAAGCTCGGGCGCAGAAGGATTGTTTACTTAACTCGCACAAGGCCCTGGGTTCAGTCTCTCAGTACTGCCAAGAAGTTCTGGCTTATCAGTAGCTTGTACCGGGAAGTCCACCTTAAACCAGTGTGTAATGAATCCTTCATCAACAAACCCTGCTTGCCTTTGGGTTGTGTTAGGTGTGCCCTTCCCCTCCTTTTAAATGTCAGTAGAGCATTGACATTTCCCCGACAGCATGCCACTGACACAAGGTTTAACGCCTGGGTAGGCAGTCAGCAGCAGCCAGTTGGCTGGCGTCTGATGCCAGTGTTGGCACCCACCGGAGGGTTATCGAGAGGGCGCTGTGTCCACTTTACTTTCTGACTTTCCAGGTGGATGCCAGACTCCCCATTGGGACCCCGGATTACATGGCTCCGGAAGTGTTGACTGTGATGAACGAGGACCGAAGGGGCACCTATGGCCTGGAGTGTGACTGGTGGTCTGTGGGAGTGGTGGCTTATGAGATGGTTTATGGGAGGACCCCATTCACAGAGGGAACCTCTGCCCGGACCTTCAACAACATCATGAACTTCCAGGTGAAGGGTCATTAGAATCTGACGTGATGCTGAGGGGCAGAGCAGAGCAGAGCAGAGCAGAGCAGCTTTGAGCTTTCTCTTGAGGGCCAGTCATCCGGAGGGCGCCTCCCCATGTTAGGTCACACCAAAGAGGAAAAATGGCTGCCAACCTAGCTCCATCTTTTTATTGATTGCGAAGTGCATCTTGAGTTCACAGTTGTCAGATGTGCGTAAGTGTGAGTCTTGGAGTTCACCAGGTAGCTCCTTAGCTCCCTTCTTTTCCAAACACCCCCCCCCACCCTCCCCCAGGGAGGTATCACCACCTCACACACTGGTGAGGAGACTGAACCAGAGAGACTGAGGGATGGCCTGAGGCGGCACAGGCTGTCTGATTCTGAGGAAGTGAGCAGACAAGTTAGGATTGTAGTCACATATGTCTGTGTGTACACACAGTACGTCTGGAGTAGAAGTTACACCACCTCTAATGAGTAGACGCACGCTCCGTTAAGCCCATTTCTAAAGGCTGTGATGAACCTGATTTTTAGCTTCAGCTTAAAGTAGTAAAGAGGCCTCATTCCTTCAGATTCTGTTATCACCCAATTTTCATTTCCCTGGAATGGGTGATGCAGGGTTTGTTTTTTCATTCTGTACAAACACTGTTACTGAGGCTTCTCTAGAGTTGAAATTCCTCTCTAGATAACCCTTGGTGCTAATTTCCACCGTCCACCTCAGTCTGCTTAGTCAGTAACCCAGGCTTAGTGGAGCTGCCTTAGGTACCACTAGGAGCCAGGTCACCAGCGGTGATCAGGGAGCCATCTCCACCTTCTCTCCTCACTGTGCCTCAGAAGCCACACAGCACATTATGTCTGTATAGAGTTGGAACACAAGTGGGTGGGCACTGGCCGTTGGATCAGGAGTTCAAGGTCCCTGCACTCCCCAGGCTATATTTTGATTTTGAGGCCAGCCTGTGCTATATGACACCCTGTTTCCAAAAAAAAAAAAAAAAAGCCAAATGCAAAGATGTATGAAATGCAGAGGGAGTGTGCAGAGGAAATGGCAGGTGGGGAAGTAGCCAGCGAAAGCTGCGTGGCGGTGCTGGTTCCAGGCCGAGAACAGCATGAGCTGTACAGGGAGCTCGAAATAGCTCATTGCTATCGGACAACAGAGAGAGAGAGATGGAGTGTGGGAGCTTAGACGGGAGAGCGATGCACACAGGTCAAGTCACAAAGGATGTTGAACCCCCAACAAAAGGACTAGGCCCACTGATGTGAGCAGGCCACTTATTTCCGGAACATGCCTTTGGTCTAAAGTTATAAGAGTGCAAAACTTTATTCAAAAAAAAAAAAAAAAGAATGAAAGGAACCTGCATGTGTGAGAGATCTCCCCTCCTCGCTTCAGGACATGAACCGAATCACGGCTAAGGAAATCTTTTTTTTTTTTTTCTTTTTTGAATAGCGTTTTTTGAAGTTTCCGGATGACCCGAAAGTTAGCAGTGAACTCCTTGATCTGCTTCAGAGTTTGCTGTGTGTCCAGAAAGAGAGACTGAAGTTCGAGGGTCTCTGTTGCCACCCGTTCTTTGCCAGAACCGACTGGAATAACATTCGTAACTGTAAGTACAGTGTGTTCCTTCAGCTGGGGTTTGGGATTGAGAACTATTGCAAAGCTGCCTGAAGCAGCCATAAATAAGGCCTTCAGTTATTTACAGCCATAGAAAGAGCTAATGATGCAGGTGACTTTGATTACTGATCTTCTTCACAAACGTGGGTCGGTCACCAAGCCCCGTCTCTCCGTGGCCATCAGAAAAGTTCTAGGAGTTAGAAGTGCAAGTGGCAGAGTTCAAAGGTTGTCCCTGGGTCTGTCAGTTTCTTCCAAGAGGAAACACAGCCTGGGTAGTTCATCTTCCAAAGGGGGATGGGGAGAGGCAGAGGTCCTGGGGCTCTGTCTGGAGCCAAGGCTGGGATGAGACCGTGGATGCCTGGCTGTGTGGATGCACTTCCTTCGTGGCGCTTCTCTCTGCTCAGAAGCGTGTAGAATCTGAACCGAGTACATTCAAGGGCTCAGTCACACCTCACTGTGTAATCAGTGTAAACTGAATCAGTTCATTAAGAGCAAGAATCTAATTTACCGTCAACACCACCAAAAAGTGTGTTTGTTTCTTTTTACAAATCAGCATCGGTGATTTTGTTCTGAGGACTTTTTAGTGTGTTGTTGATTGAAGGTGACCCCCATGATCTGGCCCAGTGATCAGCACAGAGTAAGGGACTGGCCGTCCTGTTGCGTGTTGTGTTTATTTTATATTTGGTGCTGGTGGAAGGCAGGGGAAGTGGAAGCTGCTTTTAGGTGTCAAGTCGGAGCTTCTAATTGGAGCTGTGATTACAGGTTGAAAGTCCCTAATCAAAAAAAAAAAAAAAAAAGAAAGAAAGAAAAAGAAAAGGAAAAAAAATACTCCAAAATCTGAATGTTTTGAGCTCCAATATGATATCCCAAGTGGAAAATTCCCTTTTGAGTGTGTGCCCTCATGAGCATTTGCATTAAATATATAAATTACCTCCGGCTATGTGTGTGGGACATGTGTGCTTAGACGTGGGTCCTGATGTCTATCTCATGTTTTCTAGATGTAAAATATTCTAAATTCAGAGAGAAAAAAAAATTTGTTCCAATTATTTAGAATGAGGGACTGTGTAACCTCTTATGCCTTTGGTTGAGGTGTAAGAGTGGCATCTTGACTTTTTCCGGTTGCTGTGGTAAGGTATGCTGACTGAAGCAACTTCAAGGAGAAAGGGTCGACTCTGCTCACAGTTCAAGGGTACAGACCAGGTTGGTGGCAAAGTCAGAGTGGCAAGAGCTTGAAACACCCGGCAGTTCATATCCGCAAGCAGGAAGCAGAGCCATGACAGTTGCTGCTCAGCTCAGCTCAGCTCAGCTCAGCATTTTTCTCAGCTGGAACAGTCCATGCTCCCGCCCAGGGAATGGTGCCGCCCACAGTGGGCGGCTTTTAACCACTTGAGTTAAGGTAAACAAGGTAACCTCCCACAGGTGTCCCATTTCTTAAATGAGTTTAAGTTTTGCCCAGTTGACAACAGTATTGTTGTTGGGATCTAGTATTTTGAGCCAGAGGCCGTCTTGATGTTCTCTAACCACCTGCTGAGGTATTTCAGCAGACTCTATTTCTCTAGAGCCTTTCTGACAGCTTTTCTTCTGTGTGCCAGCCTTCTGCTGCTGTGGTAAAATATCCAAGGAAAGTCAACCTGAAGTGAGAAAGAGCTGATTCAGGCTAATGCTCTTCAGAGGCTTCAGCCGTGGCCTCTGTGCGCCAATGCTTTGGCCCATGGTGGCTGAGTGCTCGGCAGTGGGAGCATGCTGTGTGAGGCTCAACCTCAGGGTGGGTAGGAAGCACAAAGAGGGAAGGACCTGTACCTCAATATCCCCTTTGGGATCCTGCAGTGACCTCACCCACCCACCAGGCCCACCTATGAAGGTGCCACCACCTCGCAGTAGTATGATGATCACGCTTTCAACACACGGCCTTTAAAAAGAGATGTTTGAGTCCTAAGCCATAGCATTGGGTAGACACGCTGGCTCATTTTTCTAAGATTCAGACAATTCCCTCCCAGTTTTCCAAGGTGAGACTTTTTAATCAGTAATATTTTCATTCTCTCCATCAATGGTAGTGGAAAAATTTGATAGACTATCCTTTAGATGCTATTCAAGTCCTTAATCTTTCCTTGTCTTGCCTTTTTATCTCATCTTCTTGAGCAAGCAATTAATGTTTTTATGCATGAGCTTGCTAATTATCCCTAACGACACACTTCCACTTAGGTGAGTCTATGAATGGTGGTTAATTATCTGAGTAACTTTATTTTGTGTTTTGGTAGGATTTCATGTTGTTTTTGCCAGGAGAGTTTGCCCTCTCTGTTGCGAGGGGGGTTGGTTCCAGGGAAATGTCCCTCCTTGTTGTGTCTCCAAATTCCAGGCTGCCCAAGTTCATTTGTATATAAAACAACACATCAGCTGCATATACTGGGCTAGCATCTTCCTGTCTACTTTCAGTGACATCTGGATGACCTGCCGCAACATCTGATTTGGAAATGTCCTGAATGGTCATTGTGGTGTTTTGTTTAGGGAATTGGGGGCCAGAAACAGCAGCGGGAGGTGCTGAGCATAGACACGGTGTCCCTATGATTTATTTAAAGAAAGATTTTATTTTACTTATAGTTATGTGCACATGTGCATAGGGCAGGGGCATGCACATATGGGTGTAGTGGCCTTCAGAGGCCATGGGGGACTGGACAGTAGTGCTTTTCAGAAGGTGGAGAAAGTGCTGCAGAGGAGGCTTACTAGGTAAGGGCGCCTGCTGCTCTTCAGAGGACCACAGTTTGGTTCCCAGCATGCACGTATGCACACATGCATGCACCCCCACATGCAAGCACAAACCCATAAAGACTTTGATGACTTTTATCAACTGCCAGATCTTGGTGTAGTTAGTGGCTCCAAAGACTTACAAAATAGGTTTGCTTAAAGAAATTCTTTTAATTTTGATCAACCTTGTATTTTGTACTGTCAGACTTCCAGAAAAGTTGCAGAGTTGACGCATTACCTCTGGACTGGTGCCTCCTCGTCCCCAATGTAGATAGCTCTGACAAAACAGCGCCCCCCTTGTCAAAACATAGACTAGATTTTTCTTATAATAGTCTTACTTAAACGAGAGACTTTCCATGGATTTCAGCAGTTTTTACAATGCGGGCCCCTCTCATGTTGCAGATCATATCTAAGTTGTACTCTCTAACCTAATTCCTAGTTCCAAGTTGTTCTCAACTCTTCTGTCTGCCTCTCGCCTTTTATATGTCTCACTTCTAGGCCATGCCTCCAAGCCACGCCTTTGAGTCATGCCCTTAGGGCTTGTCTCTAAATCTGATCTCTAAGTCACACCCTTAAGTCTTGGCTCTAAATCACAGCTTTAAGTCTCACACACCCAAGGGAAGATCCTGGGTATCTAAAGCAAGATGTTATCAGAGTGTGCTCAGCTGTTGTAGGCTGTTGTAAACAAGTCTCTTGTCAGGGTATATGGCTCAAGATGGTTGCAAAGATGATAGCCGCCTTCTCTCCACAACATGGTGTTTGTTTCAGTGTGGCTTGTCTCAGTTTAGGGTAGGTCAGCCGGGGTTGGAAACTTTGTTCTCTCTGAGGATTGGTAGGTGCTTGGTGAGCCCCGACCATGCAGAGAGGTACGGTAGTCATCCAGTGTCTACTAGCGGGTGTTTCTTCTTTTTCTTTGTGTTTGCAATCAGCTCAGGGCCTTGTGAATCAGAACACTGCTGTACTTGAGATTTGAGCTGTTTTCTAACATAAATTAAGCCTTTGTCCAGTTGTGTTTCTCACAAACACACACGGAGTGACTCTCATCAGCCCAGAAACCTTGCAGTTGTCAGGTTTCTTAAGTTCACGGTCAGCGCTTCAAAGCCTTGTGATTCCCACTGCTGAACACTTCCGCTTCCCACAACAAGATATTGTCCCTTGATGAAAGCAGCATTAGCCTCTTTGCTGTCTCACCCCTAATTCTTCTTTTTCTTGTTGTAACCAATGAAAGGAAGTGCTGCTTAACACAGCAGGTAATAATCATCGAAAACACATTATCTCAAGAGGTGGTCCTGCCAGGATGCAGACATGCAATTTAAGAAGGGTCCAGGCAGGTTGATGACTGACACCACCAGGGGGTGGTGGTAGCAGGGGAGGGAAGACTCACTTCTGCTTCTGCTCAGGGGCAGCAGGTAGAACATCCTTGCCCTCTTAGGTGCTGCCCCTTGGAGTTGTCATGGCATCTGACCAGTTCAAGTGTTTCTGTTCTTTCAGTAAGTGAGCGACTCTGTGAGGAGTCACTGCCACACAGGAGGGTGTTCTGGCACCGCCCATCGCTCAGATGTTTGTCCCCGGCCTCATGCATCGGTCTATTTTCTACCTCTTACTTGTGGCATTATTTTAGGGCTGAGCTCCAGGTATCAGTGGGGACTCCTTAATCCAGCTGCTGCCCTAGGTTGTCCGATGCTGCTCCAGTGTTTCAGATTCTTTCTAACCTGGCTTGATTTCTTTAGAGTCCTTGGAGCCAGTCTGAGCTCTCCACTTTCATACTTAGGGGGTTTCCTGGCATCTCTCTGCTCTTGTCATTGGGAAGGTTTTGCTGTCTCACACTTCCCCAGAGCACATCTTTTAAAACGTTTTCCCCCCAACAGAACTGGCACACTTACACCTTTCCCCCAAGGCCTCCATGTCTCAAGGATGACAAAATGCGGGAGGTGACCGTGAAATCTCTCCTCGAGCGTCTCTGGCGAGTCTTGGAGAGCCAGCCTGTGGGCTTTCAGTCCCTAACACAGCCCTCTCAGTGTTCTCAACATGAAAGCAGTTCTTGCCAAGTTCTTCTGGTTTTTCAAGTTCGTAGCATTTGTTAGCAGAGAGTACATTTTGTTTTGATGCAGCCACAGTGACTCAGTGGCGAGCCCATGCTGATGGCACATTGAGCTCTTTTCCCAAAGAGATGTCACTTTTCCTGTTCTCCCTGGTCCCGGGCAGGTGGGAGTCATGTAAGAATCCACTCACATGACTGTGAACCTTCAGGATGGGTGGGCGCATCCAGCTCAATAGGAGATGCCCATTGCCGAGGGACAGTCTTGTGTATAAAGTAAGCACTGCCATGTAGCTTCCTCTTGTTAAACTCACAGACCTTTAGCAGTGTGGGCTGAGTTTGTTTTATCCTACTACAAGACATTCTAATACGTCCCATGGTATTGCTTCAAAATCCTTGGGTTTTAGATCCATCTTACAGATGTGAATAATTCTGTAAGTTGCTCAAGATCATATGGAGAACCAGTGTGGTTTTGAGTCACATGGATTGTTAGACATCAGGGTTCCTGCTTTGTGGGTTCCCTTGCTGGGTTACTGAATCACACACGCCTTAAACAACATACAGATCTAGACTCTAACCTGGAGACCCTTCTCCTCTCGGAGCATCTGCCCTTGTGATCCTTCATGTCTCAGAGCTGAGCTAGGGAAGGACATTGGATTGCTATCACGCCTTAAGAATTAGGATCTGTAGCCCCAGGGGCAGGGCACAGACTGTCCTGTTTATTTAGAGGAGGGTCTCCCAGCGTTGGCACTGCTCACGTTCGAGGACAGGCAATTCTTGGTTGTAGGGCTGCTGTGTAAACTGCAGTGCGCCTCTCAGCATCCCTGGCTTCTACCCACAATGCCATTCAGCATCCTCCGTCTGTAGTCGTGAGACTCAAAAAAATGTCTCCAGACATTGCTCTTGGTCTGTTGAGGGGGGCACTCAAGGGATTCAGTTGTACCCTGTAGAGAGTCTCATGAGGAAGAACAACATCCCAGTAATGTTAATTCCCCAAGACTGCGATTGCTAACGAGCCCTGGAACTATTGCCAGAGGTCAGTAGGAGGCTTCTCCTCGGATTGTGGATTTCCACTCAGATTCCATGGACCGAGAGCACTGTCATCACCTGGGAGCTTGTTAGAGATGCAGACTTGGTCCTGAGTTGGAAGCTGTGTTTTAATAAGATCCCTCGGTGACCCACTGTGCATATTAGGGTTTACAAAGCTACAGGGGAGGGGAAAATCAGGTGTGTCGGGCCTAGCTTTTCTTCTTGCTCATCTTTGTGGGTCTTCCTTGTTTTGGCTTGAAGGCTCAGCATGGGAGGAGGATGCTTTTGGCCTCAGGACTCCCATGGGTGGATGTAACTGCTTAGAATTGTTGACTTAATTTTTTAAAATGCCATTTATTTATTTACAAGAGTGTATGTGTGTGAGCATATGTGTGTATGTGTGTGGGTGTATGTGTGTGAGTACGTATGTATGTGAGCATGTGTATATGAGTGTGAGCATATGTATGTGTGTGTGAGTGTGCATGTGTGTCAGCGTGTATAAGTGTGAGCATATGTGTGGTTTTGGGGGGTGTATATATGTGCCTTGGCAACATGGAATGCTCTCTCTCTCTCTCTCTCTCTCTCTCTCTCAGTTTTCACTCTGCTGTTGTCTCTCTTCCTGTCAGTGAAGGGTGGGTTAAGTGTCCTTTATTAACACCTCTTAGGCAAGCATTATATTGGAATGCCTCGTACCTACTATGCCCCGGGCTCTGCTGAGCATCTTACTGCCCCTTTTGCTCCTCCCCAGACTTCCAGTGAGTCAGGTCCTAGAATGAATCCCACAGTATACAAGACAACGCCGAAGCCGTGAGCTCTCAGTGAAGCCCGTGGATCGTGTCATTGTCGGTGGTAGGCACGGCATTTACATCCTTCCAAATCTAGCCTTTTTACTTTTATCTTGTTTGGTTTGTGAAGGCTGTTGTTTTGTGTTTTAAACATACAGTCTTACCATGTAGCCTGTGCTGTTTTCAAATTTACGATCCTCCTGCCTCACCTTCCCGAATGTTGGGATTATACGTGTATACAACCATACTATCTAAAATACCACTAACTAAAACTTATCTCTTCAGGTTTTATTTCTTTTGAGACTGCTGGGATGGTAGAAGTTTTGAGTCTACAAGGAGCTGAAGGGCGACTCAGCAGTTAGGAGTGCTTGTTGCTCTTGCAGAAGACCTGGCTTTCGTTCCCAGTGCCTATGTAGTAGCTCAGAATGGCCTCTAACTTAGCTTCAGTTCCAGGGGATTCACCTCCTCTTCCTACCTCCTTGGATATCAGGCACACATGTGATACACATACATAAAATATATGCGTGCAAAACACGTGTACACACAAAATAAAAATAAATCTAAAAAAAAAAAAAAAACCTAAGTGATAGAGACAGTTGTAGAGTCAGAAATGTCTCCCATCCCACTTCCAGTCCCTCCTTTTATGAGTTTCTTGTTCAACTTTCTGGAATATTCTATGGTAATATAAAATATCATCACTTCCTGTCCTTCAGACCCCATCTTTGTTCTGGTTCTTAATAACTTAGGTGTTCATACTGGCCAGCTATTTCTGTGCATCATTGAAAAGAATGAAGCCAAGTCTTCCGAAGACACTACTTCTCCAATAGCTGTTTCTTGTGGACAGCATTTGTTTCTCTCCCAAACAAGACTCCCTTATAGTGGTAACACCTGCCTTCCACTTCTGTACTTGAGTGTTTCGACTGCAGCGCGGTGCGTTGTGTGCTGTGATCACTCACTTGGTCTTCGCTGGTAGGTTCAGAGCTCCCATTGCCTGGCTGGGTCTCTGGAAACACTTTGTTTTGTCAGCTACTGTGAAGAGGATGCAGGTGAGCCTCTTTATGGCTCAGTTGACCCTGAAATGTGTCTCTCTGGTTAGCAAGGAAGAGGAACTGAGGCCCCCTTGGGTGTCAGCAGCTGGGAGCAGGAGGCCAAGGGGAGGGTGGGTTGCTATAGAGCACGCAGGGACTTAACTGGCCTGAATGTAGCAAAGGAATGATGGATGGAGAGATGCAGGCAGGACTTGGTAGCCTCTTAGGGAATATGCAGGGGATATTTATGCGTCTCCTGGGGGCTGTTCTGTTTTTACAGAGTAAGTGATGAAGAAGAGAAACAGGCGAAAAGGAACTAACTGCCTATGAGTTAGGATGATAGGCCTTCTCTCCTCGAGTATGAGTTTGGAGGCCACATCCAGCGATATTAGAAGTATATTTTCTACGTTATAAATGGCGACAACGCTGGGCGGTGGTGGTGCACGCCTTTAATTCCAGCACTTGGGAGGCAGAGGCAGGCAGATTTCTGAGTTCGAGGCCAACCTGGTCTACAGAGTGAGTTCCAGGATAGCCAGGGCTATACAGAGAAACCCTGTCTCAAAAAACCAAAAAAAAAAAAAAAAAAAAAAATGGCGACAACTTATTCTAGAGAGGACTGCAGTGTTAAGATGCAGGAGTGTTGCCATCTGAGTGAAGGGTATTTCTGGTTCAGGAAATAAAGTACTGGTTCAGAGTCAAAACAAGGGAATCTTAGTCTGTTGCTGGGAGGGTGATCTGGGAATCTTGGCTTCCTGGTGGGCTCAGCCAGAAGAGTCACACGACCATTAAGGGAGTCATGCTTCATGAAGGGTGGAGGTCTCCAAAGATTTGTTCTCGAAAGACTTGGTTTTCTAGATACTGACTGTATTTTACATCAATAATACCTCATGTGACGTGATAGACTGTGTCCCCTCAACGCATGTCCCTCCATGGGTCTGCTTTTTACCTGTGCCTCTCAGCCCAAGCCAGCAGGCCAGTCCCAGATTTCAACTGGATCAGTTCTAAATGAGATGAGAAAATGGTTTTTCATGGAGAAGATGGGAGATGGGAATAGGTTTGCTAGGGAACCCAGAGATTAGAGTCACCCCCCCACCCACCCACCCACCCCCCCCCCCCCGCCACCATTCAGTTCTCACTTGCCGAAAGCCCTTTTATAAAGAAGCAGGCATGAAGATGATTTGGCCAGCAATTCAAAATTATATTAAACATCTGGGACTCTGTTCAGCTGCCAACTCTCCAATCAGTTCTGTGAAGAGTGTTGATTGCATTCACGCTCATTCTCTGAGGGGAAGGTTGGCTAGACCCAAAGGGGACTGTTGGGGGAGTCTCAGGAGATGGCAGCCTAAGGACAAAGAGTAGATGGCACAGGTGGTTCGTGGCAGAGGGGTTGGCAGTCGTTTCCGGTGTGTTACTTCAGAGACAATAAATACGGTCAGTGCTATGAACCCTGGTGGCGGATACTCATCTGTAGGCCTCAGAGTTGGAGACCTGAGACAACACTTCCTGACTTACAAAAAGGGACACGTGCCTCAGACTGGCTCCTAGGCGTGAGTGTTCAATAACCTTTGAGACTGGTAGATCTGTCCATCCTACAGAAGATCGTTAAACTTTGCTTCAGAGGCAGGTTGGCCTTGCCGCAGAGGCCTCTCAGAGCAAGGACGAGCCAGTTGGCTGAGTGCCTGCCAGCTCTGGATGCAGGCATGGACAAGAGGAGGGGCTGAGCTGGGACTGTAAAAGGCACAGAGCCCTACCTCCTCGTAAAACGTGGCCGGTGATCACGCAGCTCTGTGGAGTGCAGTAAGCTCCTTCCTCATGGAAGGGGCGAGTGAGGAGGAGACGGGTGTGTGTGTCTACTTCTTCCACCTTGCAGGAAGGAGAAGGCAGAGTAGTCGCTCCCTAGCCAGGATGGGACAGAGAATAAAAGATCTCCCCTCCAGCGGTTGGACACGGCTTTGTTGAGGGATAAGAGACATACAAAGTCCATGTGTACAGTTTAAACTTGGATATGAATGTAGACACGTGAAGTCACCACCAGGCTTAAGACAAACAAGCCCACCACCCCCAAAACATAGGAATCAGGATTATAGGCCTTTTCTCCTCTAGCCCCCTCCCCCTCCCCCCCCCCACCCTTCTTCTTGTCCTTCCTCATCCCTTCCTTTGTCCCTAACAACAACAGAACTGACCCTAGTATGGTAGGTAGTTTAGCTTGTATTTCCTAGAGTTGATGTAACTGAATCCTGCAGTGTGTCCTGCCCATGTGTCCTGTGCGCCTTCTCTTCCTCTACGCTGTTCTCACACTCCTCCTGCTGAGGCCCAGCCCACAGTTCACTGCTTTTTATTGTTGGGTTGGGGGTCCGTTTATCTCCTCCCTGCCAGTGGACATTCCGGTTGTCTCCAGTTTTGGGCCCCTGAAATATGATTGCTCTTATCACATGGGCATCAGTCAGCAGACGCATGCATTCACTTTTCTCTGGTCTAAACAGGGATGGACTGGTCAGACCGAATGGTATACGTGTTTACCGTTGCTCCGTTTTGCACCCTCAGCAGCAATGCCCGTGAGACTCACCAGTCCTCTGCATGGTTGGCCCCAGAGTCGTTTGTATCTTGGGATACAGTCAGCTTGGAGCTAGGCTTAAGTTGTCTCCCCCACCATCCCGATGTAAGGCTGTAATAGTCTGGGGAAACAGCTCAGCTGGTAAAGTCATACTGGGCACGCAGGCTGACCTGAGGTTAGACCCCAGTAATCCCAGTGCTGGGGAGGTGGATACAGGAGGATTGTCAGAGTATGTGGGCCAGCTAGTCCAGTCAGATTGGTAAGCACCAGGATTAGTGACAGAGTCTGCTTCAGAAACTAAGGTGGAGCATGATTAAGGAAGATACTGGACGTTGAACACACACACACCCCTGTACCCACAATTACATATACCCAAATACAACACACACGTGATATCTTCTGAACGTTCATACATACATAGTCACACACACACACACACGCAGTCCTGACATTGACTTGATCAAGAAACTATGCCATTATCCTGTAGACTACGCCTGCCTTCTGGGTTTGTCTCCCTCACCTCAGCAGGGGTAGGGAGGAGGTTTGGTGCTTACTCTTCTGGCTCCTGTAAACTGCAAAGTTAGCTCTGCTGGCCTAGCATGGAACAGTAAAAAAACACTACAGTGTCTCGAAACACACCAAATGCATAAAAATGTATGAGCACGCGTTGATGCCAGGAAGAAATGCCATTGGTCACCCTCTGAGGAGCTGAGGCCCCAGCTTCACTGCTCTTACACTGTTAATCCAGCGTCCCCCATCTTTCTATTTGAGTGTGTGTCGGGGCAACCAAACTGTTGATGTGCTAATAACTGTGAGGTGAAGGAGAACATCTGAAGACCACCTTCTGCCAGCTGCTTAGGAAGGAAAGGGCTTGGAGATAGTGACCACCATGGCTATGGAGCTCACCGGGCAGGAGGCTGGAGAGAAAGTGCTGGTGGGGGATCTGGGCAGCATCAAACTCATGGACCAATTTTTACATCACAAGAAGTGAGGTCAGGGCCTCTGTGCTCCCGAGTGTCATGTGACAGCGAGTTAACAGTCCGTCCTTGGTGATGTTCACAGAAGAAAAAAATTGCGCATGGATACCCAGAAGGCCCTGGGATTCATCTGCCAATCAACGAGAAACACAGGGACCGACACCTTACATGATGCTCCAGGGAAACTGGCGGCTAAGTCCAGACTGAGAAATTCTGCAAGGTTCCTTAGACAAATACATTCTTTTTCCTCTTAAGGAAGAGGGTTGTTCAGGTTAAAAGAGACATCAAACAAACCAGAACACGAGCCCACTGGTTCCTGACTTAGACTAAGGGGCATCTTTTGAAACATGTGGGGAAAACTGAGCATAAGGTCAGGTGTGGAGTGGAAAGTTTGTCATGGCGGGTGTGGTAGAGGCCCTGTGGTTATCCGTCTTGCTTTTTTTTCCCCTTTAAGTATTTTAATTCGTGTGTGTGTGTGTGTGTGTGTGACGCAGTGCAGGTGTAGAGGTCAAAGGACAACTTTTGAGAGTTGGCTTACTCACCCTGAGAGGCCTGGCCATCACTTAGGGATTCAGCTCTTAAGGCAAGGCCCCTCACCGGCTGAACCGCCCCACAGGTCCTGGTTATGTTTCTTCTATGGTCGTTCTCTAGGTCTGTGGCGTCCATGGTGGAAGGAGAGAACGGACTCCTGGGAGTTGTCCTCTGATCTCCACCTCCATGCTGTGATGCACCCCCACACCATACACGTGTGCGCTGGAAACAGGGATGACAAGAAGAAGAGCCAATAGTTCTCAAGAGTTCTTATCTTGGAGCAGTGGTTCTCAGTTGGTAGTGGACATGGCAGTCTTCGAGGCATTTCTGATAGGTTGGGGTTGCCGTTGTGGGTAGAGACCAAGGCTATGTGTGATTCTGCAAACCCCACCAACAAAGACTTTCTCAGTCTTTGACACCAAGATGCCACTGACGGGAGACCCTGGTCTGGAGCATCCTGCTGCTGTTAACAGTGGGCGCCTTGTCTGTGTCAGCAGACAAGCCAGGAGAGGGCAGGCGCTGCCAAGGTCAGAGCTGGTTGATAGCCGTCTTACTTCTTAGATATCTTAGGGCATGAGAGTCTTGGGTTTTCGTAAACATTTAAGAGTAAAAAGCATTAGCCTGGTGCGGTGGCACTTGCCTCTAATCCCAGCACCCAGGAGGGTAATGAGGTAGGTAGCCAGTGGGTTCAAGGCCTGCCAAGGCTGCATACCCTGTCTCTAAGGAAAAAAAATGAAGATTGCTGGGGTCTGGGAGCAGATCCAGGGGCATGGGAATAGCGACTCACCTTCCTGCCTTCTGCTGAAACGTGTCCCCATGGACATCACCTGACATAAACCCTCCAAATCCAGACCCGCAGATAAGTGCAGTCATGACTCTCTTGCAACTGGAAATGTTCCTCTTTTAAGTATTTCTAGCCTAATGTAGGTGGCTCACAGATTGCCAAATACCTAGCCAAGGGGGAGGGAGGAAACGTCGACTTATAGAGAGAAATCTGGTTCAATTGCAGCCCAGAGGTGCGGGGAGCACATCTCCAAGTGTATAAGCCTTTGGGGGAAAGAGTACCTCAATCACAAATTACTTAATATTTTTGAAGATTTATTTAGTTTTAAAACAGTTTCTTTTTTTATATCAAGGGTCAGGGTGTTTTCCTTGTATAGATGTCTATGTACCACATCCTTCTCTGGTGCCCTTGGACGTGAGAAGAGCATTGTGTCTCCTGGGACTGGAGTCACAGATGGTTGCGATGTGGGTGTTAGGGATTGAACCCGGGTCCTCCGGAAGAGCAGCCAAAGCTCTTATCTGCTGAGCCATCTCTCTAGCCTGAGTGATTTATTTATTTATTTATTTTAATTTTAGCTATTTATGTGTATGGATGCATTTATTTGCGTTGGTATGTGCACATGTGGGTGAAGGTGCCTGTAGAAGCCAGAAGAGAGCGTCAGATCCTCTAGAGACAGAGTTACAGGTGGTTGTGAGCCATCAGATAGATATACGTGCTTGAAGCCAAACTGTGGTCCTTTGGAAGGACCACACATTTTAAAAAGCTGTTCATCTTTCCAGCCCTTGAACACTTATGTTAAGGAGACTTGGAGGAGGAACTGGGTTTTAGGGTAGAGTAGAGTCAGAACACTCAAATCCTCAGGTCCATGGAATCACCACCTGAGCGGATATTGGCTTAGCTGTTAGCCGGCAGGTGCCAGCATTCTTTAGATTGATTAATTGATCGAAGCGTAGTTTTCTATGCTAACTTCCTTATTTATCTCAAAGACAGCATGGTAAAAATTGATCACCAAAACAGTGTTACCTTAAAGTCTATTTCTGGCTCTCTGGGGAGTCAGAGAGACGAGGTCATTTTTACTTAAGGCTGTCACAAACTGCCTGTAGTGCTCTGTTGGACTCTTGAATCCTGTATAATGTGAGGTTGGGAGGGTCAAGTTATCCTCACTACTCTGTACCCAAAATAGAGGAAACAGGGTGGGTCTGAGACGCCCGGCAATGGAATCTCTTCTCTTGGGCTGAGTTACACGTGTCTATTTGCGAAGCGATTTTGTTTGCCCGTCCCATGACTTAAGCTTCCTCGTCTGCATTGTTCCCATGAGACCGCAGATAAAGCTGTCTTCCTCATCTCTCCACTCCAGCCCTTCTCTCAGAGGAAGAACCCATCCCTGGGTGTTTCTGAGGCCCCTGCTCTTGCAGCAGGGATCAGGTTTCCCTGCTCACCAAGTCCTCCCTCAAGGAGTCCGTCCTCCCATCCCGAGTGTGGCCAGAACATGCAGTTGGTCACATTGACTGTTATAGACCTGACCATCTTGGGCAAAATTCTAGCACCGACCCCTTCTGCCCACGACTATGGGAGATTGCCTTGTGCGGTCTGCCAAGACTCCCCTGATATCATCTTCATCTTAGTTCAGTGCAATCCAGGGCCCTCTCTTCAAGGTCAGCCATACCCACGGCTCTCTTGGGCCTCCGCTCCAGCTACCGGCTTTTTAAAGCACCTCTCTTCCCCACTCCAGTTCATGAAGGTAGCTTTTAGCCAGCTCTTGAGATTCCATCCTCTCTGTGATACTCAGTAGCCAAACTCGCCCCCTCCCTTGATGGATCCTCTGCTTTTCACACCCGCAGCCCAACCGACCCCTTAGTGATGCTTCCTCACCAGCTCAGAGAGTCCTTTATCATGTAGTGAAGGTGCCTTTTTTTTTTTTTTTTTTTTTAATCTTCCTTCCTATTTGAGCACAGGCTCTGCGTCCTCCCTCAAGGGGCAGGGCATCATGTAATCATGTACGTGGGATGAAGTGAGAGCGCCTTTGATTGTACTGCATTAGCTGAACATTGCCAAGTGCTCACTGCTGTCCAGACACAGTTCTGACTTGTGACACCCTTCACAACCCTCACGCCTTTGTCCTTGTGACGCGGCGCTCGCAGCTTCTGCCACATGCAGTTCAGTACAAACCTGCCAGTCACTCGGATGGGTGAGGAAGAGTTCAGGAGCAGGCTCTCCCTCTCCCCCCCCTCTCTTTTTTTTTCACTGTTTTTGAAGACAGTGTCTTGCTGTACAGTCCTTGTCAGCTTTGTAACTCTTGGTCCTCCTGCCTCAGCCTCCTAACTTGTGGGAGCCACCGCCCCTGGCTTTTCTTTTCTCATCCTTTCTTGAAAGATGCTGGTTCTTCATGGCCAGGTGAATACCCTGAGGTCTGTCATGACTTGATGGTGTGTTGCAGTGAGTGACACATTAAGTCTAAGAAGTTAGCCCACTCCCCGGGTTCTTGTCACGCACTCCTCCAACAGAATCCGTGTTAAACGCTGACTAAGGGCGGCGGGTGGCGGGTGTTCAGCAGTGCGCCTTCCAGCTCTTCTATAGCAGAAAGGAGATTCCCGCGCAGAGAGCTAGACACAGTAGACCAAACCAAGACAGTCTTATCTATGGCTGTAGAAAAACTAAAGGTGGGAAAGGGGATCTCAGCTGGCCGTGAGCCAGGAGGGCAAGGGCACACACCTCTCAAAAGAAACCATGTTTGAAGATAATACATTTTCCCTCTAAAGCTTTTAATGAATATCAGGATTAGAGAAAGGAGAGAGACGGAGGGAAGAAGGATGGGGGGCGGGGGAGACAGAGAGAGAGAGAGAGGAGAAAGAGAGACCAGGAAAGAGAGGGGTTTTGTGAAGGAAAATTAACTACAGTTCTTAAAATAGCCTTTGTTTCCGAGAGCCTTGTTCTTATAACTGGGGGCAGGGTGTGACACCCCTCAAAGTCCCCTCTGCCACCAAGGAGAATGTGCCTCGCCGCCACCTCAAACATGTTGGTTTATTCCCCCCCCCCCATTTTTTTCCCATGTTTTACACTGAGCAAAGAGCTTAATGGATGGCTTCGAATGTATTTGTCATTGGTCAGTGTGGTAGGCATGTTGTGTGAGGAGAGCCCGTGACACATGACAGTGTACAGGAAACTACTCACATAGGTATCCATTAACATACTTTTCAGACAGAACAATCTCGACTTTAAAGCTGGTCTCATTCCATCCAAACGTCAGGCACTCCCTTTGGCAAGGTCTTCGTTCAAGCCATTCGGATGTATGTATTTGCTCATGAAACATTCACTGTGTGTGTGTGTGTGTGTGTGTGTGTGTACCTACTACATGAGAGGCCGTATCGCCATGTGCTGAGTCAGCGTAAACTTAACACTGATCAAGATTTCAGGGAGATACTGGTTTGTTTTTCTAAGCCAAAGGGAAAATACAGTTTCATTATTTATTTACACATGAGGCGTGTGTGTGTGTAGTGTGACGCCGTGCGTACGTGGAAGTCACAGGGCCACCTTTGGTCACTCACTTTTGGTCACTCACTGCCTTATGTTCTTCTGAGGCAGGGTCTCTCTTGCTGCTGTGCCGCATTCTGCAGGCCGCCTCGCCTGTGAGCTTGTTGGCATCCTCCTGTCTCTATCTCTCGATCCATCATAGGAGAGCTGAGAGTCCATACATGTTCCCGGAATCCGAACTTGGGTTGTTAGGTTTGTGCAGCAAGATTTTTTTTTACCCACTGAGCTCGCTCGAGCCCCATCCTCACCACCCAAATCCTATAAAGGCCAACCAAACCAAACAAAAGGAGACCTTTCCATGTGACACGAGAAGTCCACGAGCTATTCCCCACTTCCTGCCTCTCCTGTCCATTGTGGTGATGGGTCGGTCATCTTCCATGCTGACAGAGGGCATAGTCCCCACCTAAGATTAACCCCTAGCCTGTCTCCCTGTTGCGTCTAATGAATTTGTCCCGACCATGACCCCACAGCGTTGTTTTAAGATGAGGTATCCAAGCATTTAGCTTTTTCATTCTGTGTGTGTTTCAGAGCTCCAGTGCCTTCCATCTCCTCTCCACTGTGGGGTGGTCTACAGGAACCCCCTGAGCTGGGTGCCTGTCAGTCACCTAGGGTGGGACTGGGCTGGGGACTCTGCGTTTCTAGCCAGCTGACCTTGCTGACCCTGCCTCTACAGAGAGAGCACGCTCCTCAGGTCTCCCTGGTGGGTCACTGAGTTTTTCTTCAGCTCCATTTAACCTGCTGACCTGGTTTCCTTTCCGTTGCTGTGGTCAACACCTGGACATTAGCAGCTTTAAGGGTGGGAAGGTTTTATTCAGCTCATGCTTCCACCTTACGGTCTACTGCTGCAGGGGCGTCGAAGCATGAACTTGGAGTGGCCAGTCACGTCACATCCAGTCACGGGCAGAGACAATGCTGTTTCTCAGCTCATTTCTCTCATCCTGCCCAGGGCTCAGACCCAGGGACTCAGTCCATCCATTTTAGGCTGGGTGAGGGGGGCCCTCTCACATCCCTCAACAATGAACTTAATCAGGAGAACCCCTCAGGCCAACCTGATTTGGACAGTCTCTCATTGGGACTCTTCTCAGATGATTCTAAATCGTGTGATGGTGGCAGTTCATTAGATCTGTGTTTAACATTCAGTGAGTCTTCATTTTTACTCACTTTTTAAAACATTCATCATTTGTGCGTCTGTGTGCGAGAGCATGCCTGCAGGTCTCCTGCAGCTGGAGTTGCAGGTGGTTGTGAGCTGCCTGCTGTGGGCATGGGATCCAGTGATCTTGAATCCTCCGAGAGAGTGGCAAGTGCTCCTAACCTCTGAGCCATCCCCAGCCCACAGTTTTAAACTTTAAATTCAGTAATAAGACTTTCCTCTTCTGGATCCCTTTCAGATGTTCCTGGTTCCTCATTCTTAGTTTAGAGGATCGACTTACTTCTGTGATAAAGCAATATGTATTTTATGGTCTACTCTGCTTCGTTGTTTGACATAGAATCTCACTGTATAGCCCAGGCTTATGCTGAACTCACAATTTTCTTGCCCTAGCTAGGTTTCTCGTGCATGCCACCATGACTGCTTCCCCTGTCCCTTCAGGGTAGTCCTCCTGCGTGTCCCGGGCAGAGTGTGTTCACACGTTCTCTCCTCTCCACGCGTGTGTGCCAGTGTCCGTGCTAACTTCCCATGGTTCTGGCTCTCTGGGCACTACACATGTAGCCAGGCTGCCGAGGTGGCAGTTTCTAAGTAGCCACCACAGTTCTCCCCTTCTAAAGGGCCTAGATAAGGGGGTAGGCGTCTTTATCCTTTCTGGAGAGTTGGCTTTGAGGCTGTGGCTTTTCATGCTGTGTGAATGCAGCCCCTCAAAACCCTTGTTTGCAGAGGATCCTCCTGTTCTGAACTGACTGCCTGACAAGAGGGAGGTCTCTAGCTTTTAATCTGTGCTATGAGTTCTCTTAACTTGAAGGTTATCTGACTTTCTTTATATAACCCCCCACCCCCACTCCTACCCCCCACCACCCCCGGTGCTGGGGCAGGAACTCAGGATCTTGCTCATGCTAGGTAGCATCTGACCACTGAACTATATTCTCAGCCTCGTGTGCATGTGTGTGTGTGTACATGTGTGTGTGCACATGTGCGTGCAGATGTGTGTTTCTGCATGTGGAGGCCAGTAGACAGTCTCAGGTGTCATCTCTTAGGTACCATTCTCCTTTAAAAAATGAAAACAATGTTTTCTGTATGTGGTCTTGTCTGTGTCTGTGCCCATGCCTGCATATGAGCCCGATGCTGGTCAAGGCCAGAAGAGGGCATCAGCGCTCTGGAGCCGGTGGTACAGCTGTGGTACGGATGGATGGTAGGAATTGAACCCCAGTCCTGGAAGAGTAGAAAATGCCCTTAACCACGGAGCCACCTCTTTAGCCTCTCTCCTTTCTCTTTCTGAGACGTGATCTTGTCCTGGCCTTGAATTGCCCATGTAGGCCAGGCTGGCCGGCCAAGGAGTGCCAGAGACCTTTCAGTGTCCACCGCTCAGCTCAGCGTTGTTGAGGAGTTTGTGCCAGCCTGCTTGGCTTTATTTATTTATAACCTGTGGGGACAGGACTCAGCCCCTTTGGTTTGCTGAGCAAGCGTTTACCAATAGACTCAACTCCCGCCTTCCCTACGCCACCCAGAGACTGAGTCTTACTAAGTTCCCTGGCCTCATCATCTGTAGCCCAGGCAGGCCCTCCTCCTGTGATGCTCCTGCCTCAGCCTACTGAGTGATTGGGTGACAGGCCTGTACTGGCAGCCTGAGCCTCTTTTCTAATCTTGACCACATTAATGCTTTGAGCATGGCAGCATTTTACAGATGAGTCTTATTTTATAGTACAGAAATTCAGAAATCATAATTACTTCACTGAGGGTGGCTCCTACCTCTCTATTAATCATCCTCCTCACACAGAAATGGAATTCTATTTTCGTCTCCTACAGATAAATTAGTGTATAGTGGAAAGGCATTCAACTTCTGCGAGGAATTAAACTCTATCCTAGAATTAACACAAACATTCACCTTGGTGTGCCTGTGCTTTGTATAGCACAGACTGACTACTCAACGCAGATGCAGCGCTGTCTCACTGGACTTGGGCGGCTGCTAAGGTCTGCCACATCACGTACTATACGCCAGCAGTGATAACGGCCACAGGTCACCTTCATGGATGGTTACTGTGCGGGAAGGCATGCTAAGCACTCTGCATAGATCACCTCACAGTCAGGTGCAGTGAGGGCACACCTGTAAGCCCGGTGCCCTGGAAGCAGAGGCAAGGGAAGCACAAGTTTGAGGCTAGCCCTCACTGCTTAGGGATGCTCTTTCAAAACCAGACATGACCTCGGCCACCAGCTGCCTGTGATGGCCACAGAGGTTGAACGCCTTTCCCAGGGTCACGGGGCTGGAGCCGGTGGAGTTGGGAGCCATCAGCCACCATGTTTCTGTGTCAGTCAGTAAGCTAGCTTCCCGTGGTTGTCTGGCCTTCCTCTTCTTGGGATGGAAAGCACTTCCTTTTGATTGTCATACATTGTAATTTCTGCTATTTCAATTTTAATCTTTTACTTTCAAAGGAGGCATTGGGTGAAGCGCGGTCAGGTCAGGTTTGCACCTCGATGATGGGCATGCACGCAGGATTCGAACCCCTGCTTTCAGTCCCGGTTCCCTTCCCATGAGCTAATGTTTAAAGCATTGAGCCTGGAGCTTCTGACTCCAGCAGGGAAGACTGGGTTGCTCCCGAGAGAGCTTGGAGGTGTTAGATAATTCCCTCATCTTCTCTTTCCCACCTCACCTCGGTGCACTTGAAGCTCTGAGATTGTTCTTTTGCATCTCCCAGAAGCACCCGCCCCTCCGTGTTTCCCCCTCTCTCCTCCGCACCCCTTCTTCACTCTGGCTACTTCTCTGCCTGCTGCTGTTTTGACTGTCGTCCTCGGGGACGTGTCCGCAACAGCCAGATCCTTTTGAGTCTATGGGCTGAAGAGGTGCTGCTCACTTACCCAGCACAGAACTTTGTCCGGAAAACAAGAGGTTAAAAAAGAAGTCTGGACCATGAAGGGCTGTGACAATTGTCCTAGGGGGAGCTCTAGCGAGCCCTGGCGGGCAGTGACTCATGCTGGCCCGTCACTCAGATCGGCATTGGCCCCTGCCACACAGGCGGCCAGGTGGGGTTACCGCCAGAGCGCGCTCTGAGGAGTGGGGAGGTGGGAGCATGCAGCCTGCACTGCGGGGGATGTGATGCCGCTTGCCAACTTCCCCGGCCTGGTCCACTGCGGACGCCCCAGCCTGCAACCATGGTAACACTTCTGACTGGAAATGCCCCTGGGAGCCCCCCACGATGGGCAGCCTCCTGGTGACTGATGGACAGCCGCTCTCACGCCTGATTGAGAGAGCCTAGTAGGTCTGCAGGCAGCAGAGACGATGTGATTCCAACCCCCTCCCCAGCTGGGAGTCATGCCAATAAGGAGGTAGGAGCCTCGCCACAGATGTGCGTCTGTGGGTCTCTGTGTCCCCGCACCGGTGCTGGGGGCTGTAAATCACTGCAACTTTATCTGGCTGTCTTTTGATTATGCTGGTCGAACTGCAGCGGATTCAATGGGCAGGGTTGTGTTGGGGCATGGGGGGGTGGGAGATAATGAACTAAAAAAAAAGTCGTTAATAGGATCTCTGAGTAGACTCATCTGGCTATGAATGGTCAGACTGCAGTGGTGACCCAACAGCGGTGTATGGCTTCCCAAGCCCACCGGCCCGTTCCCTCCCCTCATTCTGGCTAAGTCATGAGACACGCATGTCTTCCATCTGACAGCCATGAATATCACCAACAATTAATCATTTAGACCTGTCTGGAAGAGGGGGTCAATGGGCTTTAGGTCATCCGGCCTCCTGGCGTTCCAGCTGTCATGGGGTGGAAGCCTGCTGGAAATAATGAGGCAGGAGCTGCCTTTCCCACGTGAGTTGCCCAAGTGCTTCAGCAGGATCCAAATGACCTGTCTGAGTTTATCTTTCACCTCACCCACTGCCCGGAGAGGCAAGCTGTCTGCGGGTTGGTGGCCATGTTGGCAGTGAAGGGGTTAATCTCTTGTTGCTGTAGGAGCCGAGGCTGGGTCTGCCTGCGCTAGGAGCTGGGTTGAAAGCAGGCTCTGCAGTGCTGTCTCCAAACGCCTAAGGAGTAAGGCGCTTTTTTTCCCCTCTGCAACAGTGTGGAATTCGTCTGAATTTTTCTCTCCCCCCTCTCTTGTTTTTCTTTTAACCAGCTCCTCCCCCCTTCGTTCCCACCCTCAAGTCTGACGATGACACCTCCAATTTTGATGAACCAGAGAAGAATTCGTGGGTTTCATCCTCTCCGTGCCAGCTGAGCCCCTCGGGCTTCTCAGGCGAAGAACTGCCGTTTGTGGGGTTTTCCTACAGCAAGGCACTGGGGTATCTCGGTAGATCTGAGTAAGTGCCGGTGACTCTCTGGGGGACTTGCATGGATGCCCGGCACACAGAGCCAAAGGTGGTGGTGCTATGCTGTGCTGTGTGGGTGGGAGGGTTGGGGGAGTGCGTCGGAGGGGAGCCTCTGGGCTGCCTGTTTGGGGCTCCTGGGGTTAGACTGTTAATGTTCGGTTCTGTGTGGCATGTTAGGTTCCTGTTCCCGTCCGTGTCACCGAACAGTCAGCTGGGTACTTCGGGTTAGTTTTTTTCCATCTTTAGTCTTATTTAGAGGGAGGAGAGAGTGGGAGATTTCCAGCAGTGCAGATCCCCGGTTAAAGGGGAACCTTGGATGAGTTAAACTGAGCTGTCTGTCCATCCACCTCAAGAGAGTGGATGGCTGGGATCCTGGCTGTATCGGAAGGATCCTGAACATGGTATCTCACAAGCTTACGGGTTTCCCGATGGGTTTAACTGAGCTGCAAGTGGCTGAACCTGAGCTCTAGCAGAGCTGATGCTCGCTCGCTCGGCTCCTGTCCAAGTGTGCTGCAAGATCAGGATCTGGCAGCTGAGCCTTCTGAGTAGGGAGAGCACTGGCGGCCAGAAGAAGCCCCATGCCTTCCTGGGAGCCCCCAGGAGGGAGTGTGATGCAGCCGGCAGCTACTGAAGCACTAAAGAAACTAGGTAGCTAGAATGAGAAACAGATGCTCTGTAACCCTCCTGACCTGGGAGTCATTCTCTCTGATGGGAAATGTTCAGAAGATGTGGCAGCCAGGGCTTGCTGAAGGGTCCTGATTTCCAGACTCCTAGAATCTCTATAAAAAACAGCTGCCTTGGGATGTAGGAGCCCCAAGACATTCTGTTTTCAGGGGAACAATTTCTCTAGGAAGGTCTCACACCAGCTGTGTTCTTTTCCAGATTCCTGGGCTCCCTCACACTGAGGCTCTTGGGGGCAAGGCTGGGTAAACTAGTCGATGCCCACTTAGGAGAAGAACACTTTTTTTTTTTTTTTTTTTTTTTTGGTTTGTTTTGTTTTAAAATTCTCATGGGTAGATTCATTACCTGACTGGTGTGTTTGTAGCTTAGATATTGATTCGAAGAGATATGGTATTGGTTCCTGGATGGTGTCTCCCCACAGGTACAATTTTGAGGTTCTTAAAAGATAGTAGATTTTCACAGAGAATTGAGCATTTGATAAGCTGGGGGAGTGTGGGCTGTTCTTGATTTTTGACAGGGGCTTTTACAATGAGAGATGCCAGGGTGGGCTTGGGCTTGCTTTCTTATCTTGCCTGAGGACAGGGTTTAAAAATCCAGGTGGATGTTGGCATTATTAGGTTCGCCTTTCTTGCCAATCTTACCACCAGACGCAGCCCGGAGGATGGCAGGGGAGGCAAAAATCTAACTCGCCGTGGAATGTGCCATCAGTCAGAATTGCAGTGGTCCAAGCAGGGCTCGGAGGTTTGGTGGTGTTGTCAAGGACCCAGGCAGGAGTGGAGGCCCAGTGGAGGGGGAGGCGTACTCAGTGGGCAGTGTAACCTTGACACAATAGTCACACTGAAGGTCACAGATCCAGACTAGGAGGAGATGTGTGGGGAGTTGCTGGTCTGGTTAGCAGTGGGCTAGGTGTGTGGAGAGAAAGCTGTCTGATGATATTGATCAGTGATCTCAAAAACCGGGGAGGCCTGGGTGGGGGGAGTGGGGTTTCAGGAGCAAAGATGAGGGGATAATGTGAGGACGCCTAGGCACCACGGCTACTCTGAGACAGAGTGTGATTAATTGCTTGTTGTTCAGGAAGACTCTAATTGCATCTTTCTGCTTCTCAGAAAGCTGGGTAAAGGGAGGTCTGTCACAGGGACATCTCAGCGTTAGGGCCCAGGCACCGGATAAATATTTGTTGACTGAATTTACTAGTGAGCCTTTCCCCTGGAATGTGTTTGTGTTGCTTTCTGATTTTGAAGGTTTGCAGTTTCACCTTTGGCTGTCCAAAAACCCGGTCTCTAACAAATCAAGCGAGTTTCTGTTTGTGCCCCAACAGAATGTTTAATAAGATCCTCATAAAAATAAAATTCCTCCTAACAAAGCCGTGCATTTGTTATCTGGAAGATGTAACTGGAGGCGTCTTATCTTTTGGGGGACTTGATGCTTCTTCCATGGCAACTCAGGGCTGGAGTCAGCAGCTCTTCCTCTGCCGTGCTTGGCAGTGTTGCTGTCGGACCTGGCTTCTTTGCCAGGGATGGCTTGGTGGGTGAAACCTGCAGCCGCAGACTAGATTCCCATTCACCTGTTGGTTGTAGGTGACCCCTGGGCATGCAGGATCGTCGGCAACTGGGAAGCCAATAAAAGAGACTCAGAGATGAGATTGGGCAGGAGCGCCTGCAGTTTCATAGATGGAGGTGGTGACGTGGTCTCCGGGTACCACCTTTGCCCTGTAGTGACCCTGGTCTCCCCCTGCGTTTCCCTCCTCTGGCTTCTCGCTTCCAACACCACAGGCTTTTATTTATGCTTCTGTTACTCGCTCTTCACACCACCGAGGAAACTGCAGATCTTACTCCGTGCCGTGCCAGGGAAAGTGACCCCAGATTTGCTAGCTGGGAACTGAATGAAACATTCAGAGGTGGGGCTGAATGAGCAAGGGCTTTCCACAGAGACCGTGGCCTCAGGGGTGACTCATGTCGCTGTGCTCCGGTCGCTCCCCACATTTTAGGGCCTTTCTCTTTTTGCACGGGGACCCCAGACTATGTCTAAGCCAGGCATTTAGCACATTGCCAAGTTCCGGTTCAGCGAGAAGCACAGTCTCAGTGTGCTGGTGAATGAGCTGTAGGGAGAGTTTCTTGCTCTCCAACTTGAGAGCAGGGGAGCTTGGTGAGAAGCAGAACTGTTTGGTTGATTGTCTTCGGTGAAGTTAGCTTTGGAGAGCATCCATCCCAGTGACTCTTTTCCTGTCCGCACCAACCCCAAGCGATGCTGGGCATTGAACCCAGGGCCTTGCCTGTGCTAACCACTGCGATCATTGAGCTACACCCCTCCCACCCCTTTTACCATTCTCATGCTTTGCACGCCTCGGGCCTCTTTTGCTTGAACTGTACAGTAGTAGGGTAGAAACAGAAATTTGTAAGTGGAAGGTTTAAAAATACCATGGATCCCAGCATCGTAGTGTCTCGCGAGTCCCCCTTCCCTCATCCCCAGGTGTCAGCATAGGGTTTCTTTACGTCATCTTTCTTCCTGGACTGCCTCATTGTCTCGGGTCAAGCCAGAGTGTTTCTACACGGCCATGTGACCTCCATGAGCCTGGCTTTGTGGGTTTGAGTGAGCTGTCTTAGGAAGAGTGCTCACTTCCTTCTGCCATCCGGGCACTTTCCTTCGAGAGGATCTAGAGATACTGGGATTGAACCATCCCTTCAGACATGGCAGAAGATCGGATGGCCAGTTTTCAGTGCCCCTTCCTTTCGGGATTGGGTGTTGTTTGCATGGTAATATCCTCAATGGTAACATGGAAACCAGCATGCCTTTCTAAAGGGCTTCTAGAAGGATGGTATGGGACAGAAAGCATTTACTCCAATACCTGGTACATGAAAAGACCTAGTGACTGTCTCCTGTTCTGTTTCTTGCTATTTCTAACACACCAGTCTATATTTATGTAGAACTCTTTCATATGTCCTAAGAGACTATGGCAAGGACTCAGCAGTAATTAGGGAGTTCCAAGTGTGGCCAGACCCACACTCCGCTCTCCAGGTCTCTGGAGTTTTTCTCCTGGAAATGCTTAAAATTTCTGGCCAACTACAAGAGTTAACATTGTGTTGACAAGAGGTGTTCTTTGTAGAGAAGTAGATTAGAGGACAGAAGGACAAGATTAAGTCCCAGATGGGCACTTTCCCATCAAGCTGACTACATCAAAGCAGACTTGTTGAAATAGTTCACAGAGCTGAGCATGCGCGTTAGCTGTGGAACAGCAGGGTAAATGAACAAGACAGAGTCTCAAGGAACACTTAAGGAGTGAAGCCAACGCATGCTTTCTTGCTAAATGAACAGTGATGCTCTTTCTTGGAATGCCTGTCCATTGCCCCGTGCAGGCTGGGTCTCACTGGTCCTCACGGTCCCAGCACAGGAAGCTGTGGTGGGCCCTTGGTGGATATGCTCAAACTGAGCTTACCCAAATGCTGATGGGTGCTAGGGTTCGGCTCTGTAAAAGATGGTGGATTCTCATCAGAGAGGAAGGCAGAGAGGGACAGAGGGTTCTTGAAGCCTGGTCTCTCAGGGTATCCACTCTCAGGCTCGGTTCTCAGCCCTGCACACAGGTCAGCTTGCCTAACACAGCAGCCCGAGAGGAAGCACTGGCTGCCTTTCTCCCACTTTACATGAGTGAAGAAACTGAGGCACAGAGAGTGTGTGCTTGTCTGGGGGCTTCAGAGTTTCTTGACCACTGCACTGTGATGCTTTGTCATAGAAGCGCCACACACGGGAGAACTCAGGAAATGCTTGTCAGGGTGCCCAGGTTCACATGCTCGTCAGAAGTAGACTCTGGAGGAATGAAGAGCCATGAAGCTGGGCCAGGTGTGAAAGAGAGATGGCACACTTTTGGTTTTGGCCTTTATGAGTTTGTTGAGTAGGTGGCCTATATAGGTCTTAGATTTCTTTTTATTTAGAGACACTTACCTGCTGTGTGTGTGTGTGTGTGTATACTTGTGTATGTGTGTATGTGTGTGTGTGTATACTTGTGTATGTGTGTATGAGTATATGTGTATATGTGTGTGTGTGCATGTGTGTATACATGTATATGTATGTGTGTATATACTTGTGTATGTGTGTGTATATGTGTAAGTGTGTGTGTGTGTTTGCACACATGCATTTGTAACTGCTCACATTCTTACTTGCTAAAACAGCAGTTCATTGAGGATGGGAAACGACATTGACCTTGTGTTCAATCCTGCATCCTGTCTTCAGACTGATTATTCATAAGCTGTACAACAAATATCTCATAGGGTGATCCAAGTTATCTCTCCTTCTTCCTCTTCTGTAATAGTGTCTTCTGTGCAGCCCAGGCTCAGCCTCCTGAGTGCTGGGAATATAGGCGCGCACCGCTGTGCACAGCCAGATCACCCTCATGGCTGCCAGTGATAACTCTGACTGTGTTCCAGGTTTCTGGTTTGTACTTCCAGTTGCCTCCCATTTAGCCCCTAGTGACTTACTCCAGGGAGGGGGGAGGAGGGGAAGGGAAGGGAGGGGAAGGAAGGAGGAAGGAAGGGGAGAGGAAGGGGAGAGGAAGGAGAGAGGAAGGGAGGGAGCATTCTCCCATTGGTCCTACTTTTATTGAGCTACTTAGGGGCAGTGTGTATGTTGGGGGGTGTCTTCTTTTAAAAACTCTTTTTCCTAGAACTGCTGGAAAGGCAGGCGTGATAGCGTGTGTCAGGTGAGTACAGCATAGGTCTAGTAGTGCCCTGTCCTGAGATGGAAAGTCTCTGTGGGCTGGCATGGCAGATGACCCAGCCCACTCAACGGCAAACGAAGACCAACACTCAGACGTCTGAGGCAGAGACAGAGAAAGATACACAGAGAGGGACAGACAGACAGACAAGAAATTGTTTCCTTCTGCATCTAGCCAAAAGCTCCTTGGCCTTGTGCTTCCTACCTACATCCCTATTGCAAGGAGTTTCATCTGTGTGTGTGTGTGTGCGCGCGCGCGTGCTTTAAATAGCCAACAATGACAGCCCCCTCTCTTTCTTCCTAAAGTCACCCATCCACTATCTTCAAGAGACTTAATGGTAACCACCCTCAAGTGGCTGTTTGTCTCCTGTCATTAACTGGATCTTGGGCTGGTTGCTCATCTTGGGTTTTCTCTTCTCCTCTCGCTCACTCAATTCTATCCTGTCTAGTCAAGCACACCTTGGCCTCCTGCTTGTCTTACCCTGTTCTCTGTTTAGACTGAGTGTGCGTCTGCCTCTAGGCCTTGGCAGGACCATTCTACCATCTTCTCATTTGTCTTAAAGACACCTTTAGGACCTCAGATCCAAGCAGTCCTGTCCCAGCCCGGCAGATCAGGTGCTAGAAGATCTGTCAAGTGTGTGCTTTGGCGGCCCCGACAGACCAGTTTGCATGCTTACCTGGTCCCGTAAGAAGGTAGTCACTGACTGAGCCTGCTTCATGTTCCCGAGCTTGACTTTAGGTTGGCAAGTCTTCCTTTGCCTGAGCAAACCCCTCTCTGGTTTGCCTTTTGCCTCCTGGTCTCTCTCTCTCTCTCTCTCTCTCTCTCTCTCTCTCTCTCTCTCTCTCTCTCTCTCGGACCCTCCTTCAAGTGGCTCTTTCCCCCTCTTCGTCCGTACAGTACAAGGACCATCTCCAAAGCTATTGACTTCCCTCAGCCAACAATGCAAGCCACTGGGCTCTGTTAGTCAGCCCATATCTGGACAGCTTTCTCCTTTGCTCTCAGGGCCCTGGGCACTGGTTTCCTCCCACCTCTCTTCTCAGGCTACTCCTTCAGGATCTCTTTAGGCCCCTGAAACCTGCATACCACCACCTGCTGTCCCATTCAGTCCTTGACTTTACCTCCTCCCTCCCCGACCCTCCTCTTCCTCCTGTAAGAAACAACCACTCCCCCTACCCTTCTAGGCAAGAAAATGGTGGTGCCTTACACACTCCTCTGCCTTTGCCTTGCACTGGCAAGGCTCTTTGATGAGACTTGCACCTGTGCCACTGTTTTGTCGTCCGCCCCCCCACCCTCCATTATCCTGATGGACACTTGCTCAGACTGGTGCAGCAGGCTCCAGATGAGCCCTCTGCCTCTGGCTTTCCTGGCTGCAATCCATTCTCTAGAGTGGAATTCCTCCAAAGCCAGGGCCGGGTGATGTCATTGTCCTGTGGGGACCTTCAGCAGCTTTGTGCACAGAATTAATGGCCTCTCCTGAACTTGACATTCAAGCGCAATGTGCCAAGACCCTAGCCTGTGTTCCCAGTCCTACCTTCTTCTTGTTCCCTAGATCTGGCCAAACTATCCAGGGCTCACTGAGGACAGAGCTGTGTCTTCCTTTTGCCACAAACAGGGCTTTGCCTGGGGCAGGTCAAACTTTCGTCAAATTGAATTAGACTGAAGTCGTCTGGGTTCCCTCTGCCCAGGTTATACATCGTCCTCTGAGCACTTCCTATGTGCCCAGAACTGTCTATTCTAAGAACTTTTCACGCGCTGTCTCAGAGACTCCCATAGTTTACTTGATAGACACCAAGACCCCAGGAAGTTACTTTGTCTGGTTACCTCAGACCTCTGTACCCACCACCTGACACCACACAGTCTCGGCTTTGTTAGTTCATGTGAGAAGGACACATTTGTCTAAACTGTCAAGGTAAAGAAACAACTTTCCAGAGGGGTCACCCACACAGTCTGTACTGTCACGCGACTCAGCACTATCTGTGGCATTCAGACAATAATGCTAGAGATGAGCAAGCCTGGGTCACATTTGAGGATCACACAGACCATCCCTTTAGCTTCTAACTGTAGCATCCCCGTGAAAAATCCAGGCTTGAGAATTAGACAGGCAGGGGCTCCCATCTGGGTCCCACCCCTTACCAGTTTTGAGAGTGAGACACTTAGCTTCTTTCAGATTCCATGGGGCCTGTGGTAGTGTCTGTCTGGTAGTTTTCCTGCAGAGACAGGGCCCGGACCAGGCTGGGTGTTCATGTTCTGTTGGCTGTTGTCACTGAGCTGTGCGCACGGACGGCAGCCGGGGCGCTCTCACCTCTCCTCCTTCTCGCTTCCTCTCTGTAGAGACATTTTGCTGGTTTCTGCCCATTGAGAGAATTCAGTTCCATGTGGGGTGCCTGACAGATGCCCTAATATCTACTCTCAGTTTTTAACTCTTAATAGAGTCTGTAATGTATCAGTTAAGTCTATATTTCTCATAATACACTCTTTGTCAAGATCCAGTTACAAGCATACCTTTAATCCCAGCACTGGGGAGGCAGAGGCAGGTGGATTTCTGAGTTCGAGGCCAGCCTGGTCTACAGAGCAAGTTTCAGGACAGCCAGAGCTACACAGAGAAACCCTCACTCCCCCCCCCCCCCCAAAAAAAAAAAAACAACCCAGTTACAGTAGGCTTTGTGCCTTGTTACCTGTCCCCAACAAAGATGTCACCTGTTCCGACTCACTCTGGAGTACTTGAGTGTCCCCAAGGTGGGTAAGTGTGTGTCATGGGATGCTGCTGCCCCAGGACCAAGCAAGTCTCCTCTGATGTTGGGGCTGGAGAGCTTTCTGTGCACTTAGTCTTGATCCTGCACAGAAGTTCTCATTTTGGACTCCTTTGTCTATGATGATCTATCTGCATACATATGATATACCTGCTGGATGTCTGCACGCTATCCATCCATCCGTCCGTCCATCCATCCATTCATTCACTGACTTAATGGATTCAAGGCTGTAGGCTTCAAGGGTATAAATGTGAACAGGACCAATGCTGCCCCCTGTCCTCAGGAAGCCACTGTACACAAGAGACGGATTCAAATGGTGGCCAGGGCTATGTAGAAATCTGACCAAAATGGGATGGCCAATTTAGACTGACCAGGAAGACTTCCCTGAGCTGAGCACTGGGAGCTTATGGGAGGAGGTTGAGTCACCTGAGGTGACACTCCTGACCACCTGTGAGCTGGTCTAGAAGTCTACACTGAGCTCCATGAGGTGCCAAGCTTGTGTTAGAGGCTGGACCTGCAGTGAGTCTCATTGCAAGGCTCCTGCCCTGGAGGTGAGGCGAGCATTCATTCACTGGATCATTCACTTAGCAAAGTCTTGCTGTCCTACTATGCACCATGTACTTTCCAGGCACTGAAGATTCAACACTGAAGAGAGGAGGCAACGGTCCCTGCCCACATATCTATCAGAATGCCAGAGTCGGCTCTTGATGGTCACCCCAGGAAGGTTGTTCCTGGTGGGGGAGAAGAGGCAGACTTTGAAGCCAGGACCACCCTCCTATGAGTGCCCAACCAGCAGACAGCCTGTCAGAGCATCGGGAAGCTGGAGCTTCTGGATCCTTGGGCAGTGTGGTCTTGGTTGAGGTCAGAGAGCTTGGCCTTGCATGGGGTAGCTCTGAGTAGGAAGGCTTGGCAGGATTTGGCTTGGAGCATGGCAGACCTCATTTTCTAAAGGTTCTCTCTGACCCTTGTGGGAGGGTGGTTGGCAGAGGGAGGAGGGTTGAACTCAGGGAGGATTAATTAGGTGGTGGTATTCGTTCAGAGAAGAGGTAGGGAGATGCCCACAAAACCCGCAAAGCGAGGTGCTCACTTAGAGCTGGGAACAATATTAAAAAAAAAAAATCACATGCCTGGCTATATTTTTATGAATAGTGAGGGTTTTGATAAATGGTTTTTGTGCCACATATTAATCATCTAGAGCAAATGTTTCTCTTCATCTGGAACCCATGGGTGGTGGCAGTGGCGGCGGCAGAGCGTGTGTGGTTGCTTATCTGGGTGTACACATGTGTGGCACTCTAAAGCCAGGGTCTGAAGCTCCCCAGGGAGAGTGGCATCCTTCACATTTCCAGGAGGCTGCAAGGGGCACCACTGTGTAGTTTAAAACGGGCTTATAAAGTTAGTTCATAAATTTCAGAATGCACAGCCTTAAAAGCCAGCATATTTTTGGAAACAGTGCTGATGGTTTTTAAATTCTCTTGTACCACGTTATACAGCTTGTGGTTACATATATTTTTAGTGCCGTTGGCCACAATTAAGGTGAGGCCCTCGGCTGAGCTAATTTTGATGACTCTGGTTTTAGCATCTAGTCTCTACACTTGGTTGTCTCCGAAGCACGTGCGACCTATGGTCAGTGATCGGGCGACACATCTTTCAGGCAGGGGTAGGCTTCCTAAGGAGGCAGGTGGGCGGCTTGATACTTGCTCAAGATTCTGGGCCTAGGAGTTAGAGACGGCCTGCTCCATGTTCTGCTCTGTGGGGTAGAAGTACACACTGGATTCTCTTAAGATACGAAGTATTTCTGCTAATAGCTTTCATGGATTTTTCTTAGCTCTATGGATTATTTATAGGCACATCATTGGGAAAACTGCACTTATCCTCTTTCTTAAATATGACGGTTCCGTGTGAAACAGTCTTTTGGGTCCAATGTAATGTTAAGCAAATATGTTCTGTAGGCTGTAGAGGGGCTGGCAAGTCCACTTTCTCCCTCCGTCTTGCACTGTCCTCTGTCGGCGCTCTTTGGGCCTCGGTAATTATAAAGTAGATGTATATATTAGGAAAAGATGTTGACTTCAGAGTAAAATTTTCTAGAAAATAGAAGCTGGGGAAAAAAAGGAAAGCCCAAACTTGGCTTGGCTCTAGAAGAGACAGCACTGCTGTGCGTGGGTGGGTGGCTGCATGCACCCGCTGCTCAGGGGAGCGGCCCCCCTCCATGGGGGCAACTGGCTGTGCATCCAAGATGTGGCCGGGGGAGGGGTGTGGTGAGGGGTAGGCAAGCAATGAGTGGGCAGGCAGTGTGTTCTTTTATTAGCATCTTCATTGTACTGGATCCCATCCAGTCCAGAGCACGGACTGGCCTAGGCTTCCGACATCTGTCCTGTTACTCAGTTTTAATCCCCCACCCCACCCCCCCGCTCCCCTGCCCCGCTGTGGATGGTGGAGGGAGAGTGGTTTTTGTGTGTGTGGGTTGAATTGTGTCCGGGGGCGGCTGTGGACCGACTTAGCTTGGGGATGCTTTTGGGTTCCTAGACTGTCTTGAGCTCTGGCTTAGCAACAGATGCAGCCACTCGTGGATAGAGGTCATTTTATCCCGGATGACCCATCTCTCTCTCTTTCCTCAGACTTTGCCTTTCTGTCCAGCCAAGCAGTTGAGTTGGGATTTGAATCATCGCTTGCAGACCCCTCCACTTTGAACTGTCCGTCACTCAGATAGGGTAGGGACAGTGGGCTTCTTAGCTCGTGCACAAACGCCCCGTGCCCGTGAAGATGACAGCACCGGTCCACAGGATTGCGGAGATCTGGTGGGGGAGCCTGCAAAGTACACAGAACTTGCTTCCTAAGTGGCTCTCCGGCTCTTGGCAGGGCTGGTGTTCATTTTCCCTCTGGGACGGTCCCTGAGGTGAGAAATAGAGGCTTCCTTTACGGGGCTTCTCAGGCCGGCAGTGGTGACATTTGGGGCTGGATAAGCCCTGCAGGTTTCTCCTGTGTGATAGGGATTGCTGAGCAGTGGCTCTGGCTCCTTTAGACTGAGTCCTGATAGCACCTCCACCCCTACCCTTCACCCCGCCCTCAATACCCCACCCTACCCCCACCCTGCCCCCACTAGTAAGATTATAAAGAATGTTCTAAATATCACCAAATGTGTCCTGGGGAAGAGCCACTGAGCTGTAGGAGAGGATTCCATTTTTTTGTAAAGTGAGATTTATTCATGTGTTTCATGTTGCGTGTTTTCCTGCACATATGTCTGATTTCATCACTTTCCGGCAGTTCTGGGCCACGGGCAAGCACCAAGGCCTCAGAATTCTGATGAAGTACCCCACAGAAGAGTGGTTCTGTTTTGTTTTTTTAAACTTCCCTTCAACAATATAAGCTTTAAATAACGCCGTGCCTACATCAGACTAGACACTTGATGTCTGAAAACTGAAGCTGTATGAGGTGGTTTGGTTGCTCTCTGCTGCGCTTGGGTGAGACCTCTTGAGCTGAGGGTCACATTAAGGTCAGTTCTGAGAAATGCCACCGTCAGTCACTTTAGAAGCTGGTTAGTGATAAACCTAGAGAAAGTGAGTTGAGGAAATGTTTTGGAGTGTTTGTTGGGGCATGTGGATCTCCATTACGGAGTGCGTATTTGGGGACTGGAGAGATGGCTCCGTGGTTTAGAGCCCTTGCTGCTCTTGGAGAGGACCAGGGTTTGGTTTCCAACATCCGCATGGTGCTTACAACCGCTTCTAGCTTCAGCTCCAGGAGATCTGATGCCCTCCGCCAAGGAGCGTCTTCAGGCTCCTGTATGTACTGGGTGCACATACAGTCTCAGGCAAAAAACAACACTCATGGACATAAAATTTTAAATATAAAAAAAAGAGTTTCTATTGGAGCTTGTCATTGGTACTGTTTGATTGCCTTACTTGTACTGAAGATAAATATCATGTAATTGATATTTATTGAGCTATGTCTGGCTTTACTGCTTTTTTTTTTTTTTTTTTTTAAATGAACTCCACGGAGATAGTATAGTTAAATTAACTTACGTGGGCGTCATGGCGCATGCCTATAATCCCAACCTTTGGAGGCTGAAATGGGGGGGTCACGTGCTCCCATTCAGCCAATGCTACATAGTGCAACCCTGGCTCCAAACAGCAGAAAAGGGCAGGTGTCATGGCTTAGCTGTAAAGTGTGTGAGTGGTAGGATCATTGGAAGGAAAACACAGTTCCCTAAAGTGTCGTGTGTCACAGGTGTGCATCGGGGTACATACATGCACACATCCATTGCGTAAGTAAAGCCGTAAACATATTAAATATTAGAGAACGCTCTGCTGAGCTACTGCCTGACACTTGTACTTGTCCTGAAATTCAAACCAAAGTGAGGTCCCACTAAAGAGTGACCACAGTCTGCTGGCCTCACAGGACGTGGCCAAAGTGCCACCTGGAAGCTAACATGGAGGCTGGCCACGCCGGAGTGTTGAAAGCCTTGACTTGAAACCACAAGTGCACTCTTCTAATGAGTACCCGGTTTTCCATCCCGACTCTCCATCAGAATTATTATGGAGTTTAAAGGAGATGGCCCTGTCTGGCCAGGCCCTCGGTCCCCAAGCAGACTGCGTGGGTCTGGGTGAGCCCCATCCCCAGCTCTGGTTGCAACAGTTCCATCTCCTGGTGATGCTGGTTCACCTGGACTGAGGGACAGGAAGTCATCCAGAGCCTACTCTGCCCTCCATCCCCTCCCCTTGTTACAGGAAGTTCCCAGAGCTGCGGTGACCTTTGCCCTCCACCCCCTCCATTGTTTGTGCAGTTGCCGCTGCAGGTTGAGCTTAGTCCCAGTGTTCCCTCCAGAGCCTTTTTTTAGATGTGATTTTTATTTATTCTTTTTTTTTTTTTAAAGGTTTCTTTTGCATATTTAGTCTGAAGAGCTCTTAATTGCCATAGTTAGAACTCTTAAATGTGAACATTTGTCAGGCATCAGAACAGCAGAGTGAAGAGCCGGACTTGGGGTGATTGCACGCTGTCTCCTGCGGGTGTTCGGTGCCGGCTTTCTGGGCCCTATTAACCAGTGACCTAGAAACACTTTTTCTTCCTTTCCTTTTTGGTGAATAAGCAATCTGTTTTGTGCTCAAACCAGTGAACATGCAACTGTAAGCTCTGCTGGAGCCCTGCCTCCATGTGTTGTCTTTAAGGGAGCCACACCCCTTCCCACCAGCACAAGACTCACGCAGTGGTTTTTTATAAATGGGTGCTAGCTTGTGCAAGGAACTGTGGCCTTTGTTGTCATCTCTGATGTGTGTCCCTTCGTGATGAGGGGATGACCCTGGATCACTGAAGGACCAGGGACCATCCCTGTCTCCTCAGGGGGCCTGGGGCTTGCTCTCTAGTGGAGCGAGGGGAACTCAAGACTACCCCAAGCAAACCCTACGAAGGCAGGACTATTCGTGTGTGTGTGTGTGTGTGTGTGTGTGTGTGCGTGTGTGTGTGTGTGCGCGCGCGCTTGTATTTTGGCTAGGAAGTAGGCTTGTGAGAAGTGTTAAAATTTCTAACCCAATGTGAGAGTTTTAAAAAAAAAAAGATTTATTTCTGGATTTTAATCTCCGTTGCCCATTTCTATGAATAATCACTGTTTGTCTTGATGTGAATAACAGCACGCAGCACAGTCAGCCCCCTGAGTGTTACCATTTCAAGCAACTGTTTTAGGCCTGTGAGGCATGTGCTATTTGCAAAGTTACAGGGATCTTAATAAAAATGGCAACAGTCATAGTAATGGCTGACATTTGTCAAGCCCTCAATGTGCCGGGGATGTGCTTAGGGCTCTCTCCTTATACCCATTTTACAGGAGA
Organism: Arvicanthis niloticus; assembly: GCF_011762505.2. NCBI lineage: Eukaryota > Metazoa > Chordata > Mammalia > Rodentia > Muridae > Arvicanthis > Arvicanthis niloticus. The sequence continues at coordinate 6,644,064 of NC_133432.1, forward strand.
GGAGCCTGAGGCTCAGAGGTGACACAGCTTGTTAGGGACAGGCTGTGTTGTACACAGAGCAGCCTGACTCCAATTGTTGATTGACTTGGCTGCCGCTGAGTGTAGAGGAAGCTGTCAGCAAGGCAGTCAGGTGTCTCATGTTGCTGCAGGAGGCTGACCTCTTTTAGGCTGGGAAGTAGTCTGGGGCAGCAGAAACAGAACTTGAACCTGCTGGGAAGACCCCGAGTGCTCATCAGTAACCAGCTCCTGCAGTCCTGTTACCAAGGCAACGAAGATGGACCTCGGGGCAGCAGTGGGCACTGCCATGTCCCTCCGTGCATTGGAACCTTTGCTTGCTGTTGACAGGACTTTGTCCTTCACCTGCCACTGAGGGACACTAGATTCTCATCTACGCCCATAGCTAACCCACAGGGCACCTATGCGTACGTGCGAGCGCCCTTCCAGGATACTCCTTGCATAGCTTGCCATGAAATGTTTATGATGTTTCCTGAGCATGGCATTGGGTGAATCCAGCCATTCTTAGTCGCCTGCTTCCTATAGACTAAGAGAAACCGTTTCTCAGCCAGCAGGTCCCCTAACCTCACCAGGCTTCACTGTCCTCCCGTGTAACGTGAGGATAATACATCCTGTGTGCCTCGGAGGTGTGAGGATAACTGGTTAAAGCAAGTCTGGGGTTCAGGTAGAACCAGGTGTGTCCCAGAGCTCAGAGAGCAGACACGTCTCACGTCGCAGGCACTGTGACAAGTCACCACAAACTGAAGGTGTAAAAGAACACACGCCTGCTATCTTGTATTTCTGGGGTCAGGGGTCCCAGTGGGTTTCTCTAGGCTGAAGTCAGCTGAGATGAGGCTGTGCCCTGCCTGCAGGCTTTGAGGAGAATCAGCCTCCGTGCCTCGCCCAGCTCCCTAGAGGTCACCTGTTTGTGAGCTGGGACTGGTGGTTCACCATCTTCGTGTATGTGTGTGGTGTGTGTGTGTGCACATGTACATGCACATGTGTGTACATGCTTCATGGCACCTGTGTGGAGGACAGGGGACAGACAACCCTTAGTGTTGGTCCTTGCTTTCTCTATGGTTTGAGAGGGATCTCTTGCTTTGTGGCTCCATAGGCTCAACCACTGAGCCATCCCTCTCAGCCTGATGCTGCGTCTTCTAAGCCAGTCATGCAGCGTATTTATATCTCTGACCCTGTACCCTGCCTCCATGTTTGGCCTTCTGTTCCCCACTAGTGTCTTTAGAAATAAATTGGACCTGTTCAGGTAATTTAAGATAATCTCTGCACTTCAAGACCATTAACCTAATCACAAGGACGGAGTCTGTTCACTGTGAAGTAAGGTCTTTGTAGCTTCTGGGTTGGACAGCTGCATCTCTGGGAAGGGAATGAGAATATCCTTTGGCCCTGCTACCATAAGCTTGAGCTGGTTATAGAAAGCCAAACTGATCGGAACGGACAAGCTCAGGGGAGAGACAGAGAACTTTACAGTATGGTCTTACTGAAACCACTCAGTCCTGTCTGCCCTGCTTCAGGGCCAGTGTGGCTGTTGTCCCCTGTCCCCAGAGCATCCTTTCTCCTCTTAGATCTTGTGTCCCTAGAACCTTCTCAGCCTTCAAGTCTCAAATGCCAAGTCTCAAATGAAGTGTGACTTTCCAGGTCACACTCCCTCACTTAACTAAAGCAGGTCTCCTCGGCTTTACATGTGCCACCAGGTCACATCCCCCTTTCTGCCTCAGGAATCCTCTCTTCATCCATAAACTTTTCGGGATCTTCCCTACACGGTCAGCTTTGGGAGGAGCCCGTGTCAAGTGCGCTCTGCTGCACTCAGAGACTCCTAGCAAATGCTGCGTCCATACCTGTTGAGTGTGTCAGCGAGCCAGGCTCGGCTGTGCATGGCATGCTCACACTTCTGCGTGTGGCAGGTTCTTGTCTCATCATCCTGCTGTACAGCTGTGCAGACCAAGGCTCCAAGAAGCCAGTTCTGGCCCTGGGTTCCCTTGAATCTGCACCTTCCTGCCAGCCCCTTGCTTCCTTTCACCTCCCTGCCCCGTGGGTTTAGTGCCTCTAGAAGATGCTGGAGCCAGCCGTGCTGCAGAAAGCAGGCAGGTCTCTCATTTCCACTGCAGGTTCTTCTTAGCACAGCTCGGGACATAGAGACCACTTGACTTTTTTTTTTTTTTTTTTTAATCATTATTTTTATGTTTAGGTCTGTTGTGTCGGGTCTGGATTCCCCTGCCAAGATTAGCTCCATGGAAAAGAAACTTCTCATCAAAAGCAAAGAGCTGCAAGACTCTCAGGACAAGTGTCACAAGGTATTTATCTCCGCAGCCGGCCTCGGTCCTTGCTCCAGGATCCTCCCGTGAATCTATGCCAAGGGATCTGCCGGGGCCGCTGCTGTCCGTAGAGAGCGAGGCGCCGCCTCCCTCGCTGAAGCCGCACCTCCAGCAGCTCAGAGGGAGATGAATTCGGGCCCAGACATTGCCATAAATCCTTTAAATCTTAACCAGAGGAGGCCCCGGATTTAAAACGGCCTGTTTCTCAGCATGACCCAGCCCGATGTCCGCTTCTTCTGGCAGGCGGCCTGGGTCCTCACCTGGGGCTGAGAAGCGTCCCACCTGCTCGGTTGGAGTGAGGCGAAGTGTGTCTTCCCAGTCCTTTAAAACTGCTGACTGTGCTCTGTCTCCTCACACTCACTGTTCCTGCCCAGAGGCAACTCTCTGAGAACCTAATAAGAGACCACTGCTTCTGTGGGACGCCTGAGAGTACAGACGAATAATCCCCTCTCGGCCTGGTCTCGGATCTGTCCTCTAGGTCTTTGCAAGGAGATGGGGGGGACCAAGATGGATTTAGGATAAAATTAACCTGACATCTGAATAAGCCAGACCAATACCAAAAAAAAAAAAAAAAAAAAAAAAAAAAAAAAGAGGCAAGGCAAACAGGTGAATCACGATGCCAGTGGCTTCTGTACTAAGTGGGTTAGAGAAGTGACCTTGCGAAGCAGGACTTGGATGACAGGGCTGACCTAGCCTTTGGTGACTGTCTTTTTGAAGAACTGTATGCTCCTGGGCGAAGAAGCAATGGTATTTACATCCCAGCTCTTGGTGAATTAGTGGTAACCCGCTCCCCCGGGCCACCAGGTGGCCTAGGGGTCCCTGCTTGACAAGTGACTGCCCTTCCACACAACCTCTCCCAACCCCTCCGGGGTCCCTTTTAACCTGTGCATGTGTTTATTTCAGATGGAGCAGGAAATGACCCGGTTACATCGCAGAGTGTCAGAGGTGGAGGCTGTGCTTAGTCAGAAGGAGGTGGAGCTGAAGGCCTCTGAGACTCAGAGATCCCTCCTGGAGCAGGACCTTGCTACCTACATCACAGAATGCAGTGTGAGCCTTCCCCAAAGCCCCCTTCCCTCGGAGGCGGCACTTCCTGTCGTGTGTGTCTCATCCTGTTTCATGACAGCTCCATGAGGCACATCACAGCCAATAGCAGAGAGTAGAGAGACACTGAGTGGAAAGGCAGGCTCTGGCAGAGCAGCCGGCAGAGTTAGCACGGGAAGTGTGAGGCCCCTAGGAGTCAGGCTGGAACTGGCGCTCAGCAGACAGTGCGGGCTGCGAGCTTCCCCAGTCCCAGAGGCGGGAATCAAGGGTCACCGAAGCCTTCTACAGAGGGTCCTGACGTCTGTCCCAACCTCTCTGGTCTAGGCTGTGTCTGGCACGATCAGCTTTGAGGACTAAACCCCGAAATTCGTATCAGAAAACAGAATTGGGATCTATCTGGAATGAATTTTTTATTCCCATAGAAGCACTGTAGCCAGGAGACTCGGCCTCTGAGACCCAAGCTCTCATTATCTCCATTGCGACTCCATTTTTTTTTCCCTTTCCTTCACAAGAGTAGACTGTGTCCTTCATTGTCTTGTGGAAGTCTTCATTCAGGTGTTCTCTACCGTGCCCAATGAAACAGTCGTAAGAGGTTGAATCACACGCTTATAAAGGTTTCTTCTATTTTTTTTTTTTTCTCCTCTCACGAGGGAGAGGAAATCTATAGACTGGCTGATTAAGAATAACCGCTATGTTTGCCTTCCAGACTTGGCCGCCTTTCAGTGGTGGGTGAAGTTTACAGCTGTGTATTTCAGATGTCTCTCTCAATGCCATGGAAGCCTGGGGGGCAGGGGTGGGGGGACTGATGGATCATCGGTGTCTAGGAAGCAGGTCAGGAGGCCAGCCGGCAACCAACTGGACTCCAAAATGACAGCCGGGTAGACCATGAAGCTGTTGCTTCTTGGAAACAGGCGTATGCTCCTGAGAATCTGGAAAGGCTTTTCATGTCCTAGAATACACTTGATAGTCACGGAGGTGGAGGTTCTAACCGACACGGGATCTTACTGGTTTTCAGTCCCGAACATCGTACAAGTGAGTAGGTGCCAGGATAGGTAGCCAGTGCCAGATGGTTAGCTGACAGAGTTTCAGGCTCCACCCCCAGAAGGTTGCAAGCTTGCGATGACGATTCTTCCACCAAGTGGCTTTCACAGGGTGAAAACTGGAACCGGTAACCGCTGCGGGTTGTCTGCTGTGGCCCATCACCTGAGACCACCCCGGTGTCCGAGAAGCTTTCCTAATGAAAGTTTTCAACCAGAACAGGATCCGCGGGGCATCCCTATTAAAATCTTTGCTTTCCGCAGAGCTTAAAGCGAAGTTTGGAGCAAGCACGGATGGAGGTATCCCAGGAGGATGACAAAGCTCTGCAGCTCCTCCACGACATCAGAGAGCAGAGCCGGAAGCTCCAGGAGATCAAGGAGCAGGTATGACCGCTCGCTCTGAGCCATGCGCCCCCCACCCCTGCCCCCAGCTGCCTCTAACCACTGCTTTCAGGCAAGTCTGAGAGGCAGAGTCTGCTGGCATAGAGGTTGGGACACAGGGAGTGGGATACACAGGCAGGTCACATGGAGCCTGTAGATTCTCCGTGATTTATAGAAATCACACCTGCTTGCTTGTCTGCTCCTATTGAGCTACAACTCATAATATCTACTGTTTTTAATAAAGAACACTAGTGGACAAACTTCAGCCTAGGGGTAGATCGCCATGGCCCCCTTCCTATTTTCTGTGCCTATTTCTATGTCCCAGGCCAAGTGTGACTTTTATATTCTTAAATGATTACAGAGAGAGAGAGAGAGAGAGAGAGATTTTGTGTCATGTAATTTTGTAAAATTTAAATTTAAGTTTACATAATAGTTTATTGAAACACAACCATACTAATTTCCTTTATGGTGGCTTTTGTGCTACAGAGGCAAAAAAGAGTCCTGTTTTCAGAGCGTGTGGCTATAAAGCTAACTTTTTGACAAAAGTTTACCAAACCCTGCTTTGTATGGTTCCAAAGGAATTCAGTATTTTAAAATAGCTTTTCTGACGCAATTTCGGTTGTCAAGAGAGACCAAGATCATTCATAGTTTCGCTTATATATCTATTTAAAAAAAAAAAAAAGTCCTAAAAGGAAAGTCCGAGCCATTGAGAGCCGAGCAGTTTGAGCACGCGCAGTAAGTCTGAGCATGCGCTGCCGACCTGAGTTTCAGGAGAACAGCGACCTTTAAACAGCCCGCTCCTCTCCCGCTCTTCCTAAACAGGTTTTCTCCGGCTCGTTTCTATATCTCATTGTTTTCATTTTAGCTTGGGTTTTTTTTTTTTTTTTTAAATAAACTGTTTTCTGAAGATGCTGTAAATAGAAACTTTAATGAAGAGCTGGAAGTGAGTGAGTGAGGAGCTGAGTTATCAGCTGCCGGCAACTCACTCACTTCAGGGAACCTTATGGGACGCTGATAGAAGTGAGCCTCCCGGATTCACAACACGGCCACCCCCACCCGGGCGGGGATGGCTCAACCCGGGTGTGTGGGACGCCGGCTCTTCTTGTCACCTCAGTATGTTTTAAGTGATGGGTTGACAAGCCTCGTGCTGTGTAAGAACATTATAAATAAATGTGCACCGGGAACTTTGCAAATGGGTCATCAAGTCCTGGCACAGTCCCTCTGAGGCTCTGAAGGGCGCACGCGTGCTGAGACTTCTGACAGGTGACTCACACACCTTTGTCAAGGTAGCTTTTCTTCTTCTCCAGCCTGAAGGTTGCAGGAGCTAGGGTTCTTCATGTCCCATCAGTTCTTTTGTGTTTGGAAATTAATTTAGGGGATATCCTGGGGAAATGAAAGCTGCCTTTGGCCACCAGAGGGTGTTCACGAGTTCCACAGAAAGAATTAATCAGGACATTTTGCAAAACTCTGTGCTCTGGTGGCTGAGTTCAAAGAGCTGTCTTTGGTGACTCATGTCACAGCCAGTGTGCATGTGGAGTTTCAGATTTAATGACTGTCAAAAGTTCCGATGCGGGCCAGAGAAAACTTTTCGGTTCTGGATTTTGCTTCTCTTCAAAGGAGGATGTGTTTTAAATGGCATGGGGTTTTTGTTGTTGTTTTGTTTTGTTTTGTTTTTAAGGCGCCCACTGTCTGTAGACACAGAGAATGCATATAACGCTTCCAGCAAACTCATAGCATTTAGTTTTTGGTGCATTGACGTCTCACAGATTTAGGATGAACCCCCAGATTTTACTTTCAGAACTCAGCTTTTTGGACACCTGCTCGTTTTTGTTTTTAATCCTGTTTTTACCCAGTTATTTCTAATGGAGCACACCTAGCAGGGCCCCTCATGGTCTGACTCTAAAAATCACAAAACAGAGCAGCAGTTTTCAAAAGTCACTGGAGCTCCCAGGACTTTTGGCGAGTAGGACCCTCCCCACACAGTCACTGCAGGCGGACTGTCAGTTGTCCCTTTCTCCTTCTGACCCTTCAGCTCAGTTCCATGAGCCATTCCACGCCGAGCTACAGCAGCCTTCCCAGCTGCCCTTGCAAACAGACCTATCGGTCTGTCCTCAGCTTCCTCCCGAAGCAGGGATTTGCTAAGCTGTTGGCTTTATGGGATTTCCTTAGAGTCTCCATCCTAACAAGACTGGCTGGTGAGAGGGTTCTTCTCCCGCCCGTATCAGTTGAACCAGGACTCCAAGAGCAGGGAGGGACAATGTGGATGATTGCTTTCCCTCCAGTGCAGACAGCTCAGGAAACAGAGACAGCAGGGTGGGGACTGGGGTCAGGTGTGCAGGCGGACTTTTAGGCTGCTTTATTGGGTTCTTCTGTCTCTACCTCCCTTTCAGCTCTTATTCCACCCTTATCCTTTCCAACCCCCAACACTAGCAGGAGAGGAAGCAGGTTAGAGGAGGAAGGGGCATAGACTACGTCCTGCTGATTAGGGGCTTCGAGTTCTGTGGACCAAGTCCAGTCTTCGTAGTCTGGCTATCCAATTTGTTTTTTTCTCTTTGCTCATGATCACTTGACAAGCTGCAACAGCAGGAGCAAGCCAGGGCTCCTCCCAGGGCTCTCGAATTTGTACTCTCAAAAGTTCCCAGAATTGCAAATGCCATGCACTCACAGAAACAATCTGCAGCTGGCACAACCACATCCCTGCTAGAGCACAAGACAAATCATAATCACCTGCTATCCTACACCTGGGATTAAAATAAAAACATATTTGCATAACATAACTGGGTTTTTAAAGAAACCAAAATTCTCACTACACAGGTGCTTTTGTCCTTGCTCTGAAGAAGAAGAAGAAGAAAAAAGAACAACAACAACAAAAAAAAACCCCACAATAGTTATATTTTTTTTTTACAAGTTTAAGAAGGAAAAGGGGGAGTTGGATAAAGGTGCTTGCCTTACAGCATGAATACCTGAGCTTGGTCCCTGAGACTCACAGGATGGTGGGAGAGTCCTAAGTCCTACACACTGTCCTTTGACCTCCACAGGCCACAGCATGGTTCAGACAGACACACACACATGCACACACACTCACACACATGCATGCACACGGGCATGCACAAATGTTCAGTTTTTTTTAAAGGGTAAGTTTGAGTCCAAAAGGTGCCCAAGATCTTCTGGGTCTTTGCTGCCTTCGCAGCTTGAGGGGACTGTGTCTGCTGGCAGGCTTCCTTTTACCCTCAGCATAACAGACTGGGGGGCCGGGGGAGGGAATAAGGGACCACTGTACTTTTATGGTGGCACAATAATGATATTTCCAATATGTATCAATAATCTGGAGTAATAAATAGCCCATTGTATTTGAATATTTTAATCTTAACTTGTATGTAGCCCAGTCTGGCCTTCAGTTTGGATTCCTCCTGCCTCAGTCTCCCAAGTGCTCAGATTTCAATTTTTTCCCTTAAATTAAAAAAAAAAAAGCTTATAGGTCACAAGTATTGCTTTTATAGATAATATTAACATTTTAACACTTATATGAATGTAGTATAATAATATAAAACATATGACTGTGTGAGTGTATATTTGTAAAGTATTTTTATATGTGTATGTGTATTTACATATATGTAAATATGTCTTCTTTTTGGTGTTTTTGAGACAGGGTCTCATATAGCCTGTGCTGTCCTCAAACTTGCTAAGTATCTGAGAATGATCTTTGAACTCCTGGTCGGGCACTTGTCACTCCGCTAGGTTCCTTCTTCTCCTCTATTTATTTTTTTCTTTTTAATGGATGAAAGGGTCAAAGGAAGGCCCGGTTCTAAGAGTCACGAAAGTCGTAAAGTATCCCTGGATAAGGGGGTCTCAAGGAACCCCACGAGAAGGCTCTCCCATCTCACTGTGGCACGTGTCCCCAATCAGGTGATTGAAGTCCTGTCATTTGGCATCCATGATCCCTCTGTGGCTCATGCTTTCCCCTGTAGGGTGAGTGTTGGAATCTGAACTCCATGCGGACTTTGTAATGTCCCCTCCCTAGTGCCTGCCAAGTGAGGGTCTGCTACAGTGAGATCCAACAGGTAGCGAACACCCCACTACCACAGAAGGATCCGCTGCACTGGGCCAGATGGCTCAGCAGGTGAAAAGCAGTCAGCACACAGGACGATCCCAGCACCCATGCGGTGGGAGCGATAGCTGACCAACTGGTTTCTGACCTTTACATGTGTGCTGTGGCACAGACAGACAGACAGACAGACAGACAGACAGACAGAGGAGGGGAGAGACAGTGTTGTCATAAACGGGTGGGATTGTAGTTCAGTGGTAGAGCACTAACCTAACCTAGCACATGCAAAAGAGGGGCCTCGTCTACAAGAACAAAATAACCAAAGCGTAAGTTGCAAAATACCCACTTAGTGAGCACCTGCCAGCATCGTGTCTCAGTTGACACTTCACCTCCAAGATGTCAGTGGAGTCAAAGTTAGGGACGTCAGAGATGGTGTCGGCTGCATCCCTGTCGTCCTCACGTTTGACCTGCCTGCTCCTGCCCTGGTCCTGTTAGGCAGGCCTCATGATCTCCTCCTCAGCCTGGAGTTTTCTGTTGAAGAGTATTTCCACACTCAGTTCCAAAGTTTTCAAGGCTGTCGCCTGTTCCGTTGTGTGTGGGTGGTTAGGGTGTGGGAAGCCTTTGATTCAAATGTTCTCATTTCGTGTTAAAATTCACTTTGGGAAACATCGGACTGTTTAGATTTTTTTTTTTTTTTTTTTGGTTTTGAAGACAGAGTTTCTCTGTGTAGCCTTGGCTGTCCTGGAACTCACTCCGTAGACCAGGCTGGCCTCGAACTCAGAAATCCACCTGCCTCTGCCTCCCAAGTGCTGGGATTAAAGGCGTGCGCCACCACCATCCAGCTGTTTGGATCATTTTAAGGCTTTTTGTTTCAGGGACCAAGATAATTTTTCTTGGGGGAACCTCTTCCCCCCCCCACAGGTTACTTTGTTGAGGTCCAGGGTTTTGTGACTCCTCCAGATTTCAGGGTGACTTGCGTTGCAGGAGTGGCACTAAGCTCAGCCTTCCGTTTTGAGCCCAGAAAACTGAAAACTGAATGGTGAGAAACGGACACTACTGAGGCCCGCCTTCCCAGAGCTCCCTCTGAGGCTCCCAGTCACCCTCTGGTTCCAATTGAAGGGTTAATTCCAAGCCGGTACCATGTCTAATTGTGTCAGGAGCACGTGGCACCGAAGGACAAATCCATAGAAGCGAGCACCCTTAGAGGAGAACCACGGAGGAGTAGTTTATCTTCATTCAGAGAACAGCCCTGTCTGTGCGTCCGCTCATCCCCAGGGCTTCTCTGAATCTGTGCGGCCGTTTGCTCAGAGTGTCTGATTCAGCACACATGTTCCCGGTGGGGTTACTCAAGACACGTGTTCTGCATTAAAGCAATTTAATATTCTTTTTTTTTTTTTTTCTCCTCTGCCTCCCAACACCCCTCTGGCCTGCCTCTCTCTCTAGATTGTTTGAGTCAATCTAGAGACAATTGTCTTTGTCTGTCCATCTGTCCTTTGTCACGTTCCCTCCCGACATACGTCTTCCTCTGTGGTTGATCTCCTGTTGCAGTGGAGGTCCATGGCTCACCCCTGTCCTCTGCCCCGCCTTTAGGAGTACCAGGCTCAAGTGGAGGAGATGAGGCTGATGATGAATCAGCTGGAAGAGGACCTGGTGTCAGCCCGCAGACGCAGCGATCTCTACGAGTCTGAGCTGAGGGAGTCTCGGCTCGCCGCCGAGGAATTCAAGCGGAAGGCAAACGAATGTCAGCACAAACTGATGAAGGTAGTCAGCCACTCTCCAAGAGGGGACTCTGGGGGCACGGCCCTGGATGATCTTCACAAGATGCAAGGCCACGCTGGCTTAACGAGTGTAGGTTGGAGACACAATGAGATTCTTTAGAAAACGCCCTGTCTTTATTTATATAAATGATACCAATATTTTTGTTTGTTGTGGTTTTGGTCTCAGAGGCCAAGGAAGCACACCAGCTAGTGACAGTGGGTTGTTGAGATTTCTCAATATGTTGTCTTTTTACTTACAGGCTAAGGACCAAGGGAAGCCTGAAGTGGGAGAATATTCCAAACTGGAGAAGGTGTGTCTTCTGTGATGGGGTTTACTTTCTGCAACAGTTTGTATTTGGAAATAGTTGTAACGTTAGTGACCGCTTACCACATAAGAATGCGTTTTTCGTATATTAGTTGATTTTGATGAAGGGGAGTGAATTCAAGTATGTTCTATGCTGGACTATGCTCCGTGGCCCTACAGTGTAATGGCTTTTGGGTGACTATGTTAACTTTTAGCTGCGGTTCTAAAAGACAGAATTTGTTTTTGTTTTTTGTTTTTGTCTGTTTGTTTGGTTTTTGGTTTTTTTGTTTGTTTAAAGAAAGAGTTTCATGTAGCTCAGGCTAGTCCCATGCTCACTGTATAGTTGAGTCTGACCTATACTGCTCCTTCTGATTCCGTAAATGCTGGGATTTCAGGCATGTGCCAATTTTAATATACTTTACACACACACACACACACACACACACACTTATGCACATATATGTGCTCTTATTTCCTCACAGTAACACATAAGCCCAGGCACTTGGTAAAAATTTTATTGTGTTGATATATGTTGGCAGTCACACAGAAGTAGTCCACACCACAGTTTGCCTCGGGACAGGCCCATGCTTCTCTGACAGGCAAATGTCCTTTTTATGCTAGTAAGTTCTAGAAAACAAGCCCCAGGCTCCACAGAACCCTGGAGGAAAGAGGAGCATGCTGGAGGTGCTCCCACGGGTGCTCCCACGGGTGCTGATTGCCGTCTGTTTTCTCTCCCCGCTTTAATTATCTATAGATCAATGCCGAGCAGCAGCTGAAGATCCAGGAGCTCCAGGAGAAGCTGGAGAAGGTAAGTCTGGGTGATGCGGGCTCCCCCCATTTTCATGTAGCTGTCTCGCCCTGGAGCAGTAAAGAGAGAAGCTGGGCTAGCCACCAGCACCAGGGATAAAGGGTACACCCCTCAAAAATATCACGGGTCTGAGTTTAGGTTTTCATTTGGAGACATGTCTGCAGTGTTTGTTTCTAAAAACCAAACTTGTGTGAGCCTCTGGGACAGAAACGTGGCTTCTAGTGCCTCGGGAGGCCAGGCTCCCCATTTTGGATATTTGTAGGGGGAGTCTGGTTTGTGATGGAAGATTCCTTTCGGGGACTCACTGGTGATGTGATTGCGTGTTGGGGAGAGGGAGGCGTTGGCGAGGTCTGTGCTACCGGCCCTGCTTCCGTGGTGCTTTACAAACTTTGGCAGATCTGCTTTATGTTAATCAAGGAATAATGGGGGGGGGGACCAAAAAACACATATACTTGGGTTGGGGCTGGAGAGTTGGCTCAGCAGTTAAGAGCACTGGCTGCTTTTCCAGAGGACTTGGGTTCAATTCCCAGCACCCACTTAGCAGCTCACAGCTGTCTGTAACTGCAAGCTAAGGCACCCTCCCGCAGACATACATGCAGGCAAAACACCAACGCATAAAGTACAAATAAATAAAAATGTAAAGCCCGTATACTTACGGTATATAAACTGATGTCCTGATGCACGCGCTCAGCTGTGCATGATCAGGCGAACCAGCGTCTCAGTCACATCTCTCCCAGCAAGCGGGTGGTGGGACCCTGACGGGACATGGTTTCTGCATCAGACTGTCTGCGCCGGGCTTGCTGTCTGGCTTAGTGAGAGCAGTTTGACTTCCTTTTGAAAAGTGCTCTGATCACCAGAGCAATGGTATGGCAGCTCCATCTTCGCCCTCCACGAGTCACTGCGAATGTCCACGTGGCTGGACCACACATCCCTGGGAACTTCTCACTGCTTGCCACTGACAGTCTAGACCCGAAATAATGAAAATTAGCTTAAAAGCACACATAAAAAAGTATTCTGTCACATTTCCAAGTCCACTGTCTCCCACTTGGCACGTTGCGGGTCTTAGAAACAGTGTCATATTGTCGTTTCCACTTTTATTTTTACCAAAGTCTTGCTATGTAGCCCAGGCTGGCCCAAGTCCATTGTCCTCCTTCTAGAAGCTGCCATCACAGGCCTGTACCAGCTATCTGGCTGCACCTGTTAAAATCTCAGGTCAAGCAATATGTTTGAGGACACTGTATATGTATTTTCATATATACTATGAATATACTATACATAAATCATTTTGATTGGTCTCATAAATTCAGACGCCACCCACAGTGCTGTAAGAGCTATAGTGCAGGTTAGACCAAAATGAAAGTTAATAAATGACAAAAATGAGGGGCTTATCCCCCTCTCCCTCTGTCTGCATTGCGGATTGTCACAGACGCTGAGGCCATTACAGTTTTTGAAAGGTCATAGGTCATAGCTCAGATCTGTCTTTCCGTGTTTTCTTACCGTGGTTGTTTCCACATTCCCCACAGGAAAAACGATCAGGAGGAACTGGTTAACTCCAGATAGATCAGCTCTTTGACACCTTTGTTTGCTTCCGTGTGTATCATTAAGTTGGAGAAACAAAGGACTTTTTAGACACCCCAAGAAAGGGAAGCGCATCATTTGTAACTATGAGACCAGCTCCAAACTCCGTGAGCTTAAAAAACAGTGTACCTACCATGCACAAAATATGCAGTAAATGAACTCTGGCCTGAAAAGTGGATCCGATGTGATTGGCGTCTCCAGCTTTTTCATTCTTTTGTCTTTTCTGTCTCCCACATAAATGCACGTAGACACCTGTGTTCTGTCCCCTTTCTCCTGCCAGGCCGTAAAAGCCAGCACAGAGGCCACCGAGCTCCTGCAGAATATCCGCCAGGCAAAGGAGCGAGCCGAGAGGGAATTGGAGAAGCTGCACAATCGGGAAGATTCCTCCGAGGGCATCAAAAAGAAGCTGGTGGAAGCTGAGGTGAGCGGGGCCTCCTCAGCTTCACCTCTGTTTGGCCCTGGAAGCCGGTCTCCCAGCCACGAGGGGACGGACGGCTGCTGGGTGTGTACTCCATCCTGTTTCCCTCCGGCCTCCAGAACAGTGATCTGGGTGACTCTGTACTTTTTCTAGGCTCTCTGGCCTCTGCTCTGAGGTTTGGTCTTCTCCATATTTTTGCTGTTTCTAACACAATGCAGATCTAGCCCATCTGGTCTCCTCGGCTTCACCCATTTCCTTTGGCAGTGACTCTGGGCCTGTGTTCTGGGTCCTGTCCCCTTCAGATTCTTTTGTTGTTGTTGTTGTTGAAATCATTTATATAACTATAGTGAAAACACAACCAGTTATTCACTGTTAAGTGTAAACAGTGCAGACAAGTAGCGTGGAGTGAGATGTCTCTACCCGTCTCTGCCGCCTGCCATCCTGCCCGCCCTCTGTGTCTGTTTCATGCAGCGGATTGTAACACACTCAGTTTCACTGTCTTGTCTGTCCCTGGGTCTTCCCACTTCCCTACCGAAGTCTGCATGTGACCCAGGCTGTCTGGGGTCTCTCCTCACGTGCATTCCTGGCTGTTTCCCACTGTCGTCCTGAAATCCCCAGTATGTGTGTGAACAATGTCTCAAGTTCAGAGTGACCCTGATACTGTCTCTGGAAACTGCCTTCCTTTGGTAGTTTCCCCATGGCGGTCCAGCCCCCCACTATTCTTCGGGTTTCCCCAGCCTTGAAACCCTAGCTTCATCCACTTGACTCCAATTGTTGCTGTTAGTGAGTCACCAAGCCCTAAAATATAAACAAGCTGACTGCCTTGCCCTCAGCTTCTGTATCCTTCCTCATGGGCTGGACCCCTCTCCCTCCGATAAAGTGGTTTCTTGACCTCCAGCTCCGGGTCTTCCCTTCTCCCTGCCTAACTCACATAGTTTAAGATTCATGAAGCCCCCCCAGTACTCCTGCCCCACCCTGAATCTTTAAGGGTGTCTATGTATTACGTGTCCTCTGAGCTCTATGGGGCAGCTGTCTGACCCCCAGATGCTGACTGCTTTTTGCCCACTCTTCCCCACCCCACCCATGTGGCAGGCAGTCTGGGATTTCCTTGGAGCTCCTGTTGGGTTCTGACCAAGGTTGTTTCCCCTGAGCTTCCCTTTATGCATACGACGGTTGTGTGTCCAAGTGGCCTCCTGCACCCTGTCCCCTATCCCCCTTCTCACTCCAAGCCACCCTGCAGCGTCTCACCCGAGCTCGTCCCCTCATCACCCACACCTAAACCGTGCAGCCCAATGTCCCTCTTCCTGCCATCACTTCCCACAACACCCCGAACCTTTCATTTTGTTGTCACCCTCCACCCGGGTCTCCTAACCTGTGTGTGTTTATTTGTGGTTTGTCTTACCTATTCCAAGGGCAGAGTGCGTCATCTTCCTCTGTATTCCACATAATGCCCAGTGTGGTCCTTTGCAGATAGTAGGTGCTTGGTAAATATTTGAATGAATGAATGCACTCTTGTACTCCACACAGCCGAGCGAGCACCTGAATCCTAGAGTTGTCGCCTTCGCCGTTGCGTCAGGTGTCCAGTATTTCCCCTTTCCGACGCGAGCGTCCGCTTCCCGAGGGCTCTTTCCCTCGGTGCAGGTGGATTGCCCCGTTTAAACTCTCTGATTGATTCACGACCCACAGGAACGCCGCCACTCTCTGGAGAACAAGGTAAAGAGACTAGAGACCATGGAGCGTAGAGAGAACAGACTGAAGGATGACATCCAGACAAAGTCCGAACAGATCCAGCAGATGGCTGATAAGATTCTGGTGAGCAGGGCCCAAAGGTGCAAAGTTCAAAGATAAGAGGTTAGGGGAAGGGGGCAAGAAGGCTCGCACGCCATCTTGAGGGGGTGTCACCGAGTAGGCGGATGGAGAGAGGTGGTGTCAGAGAAAGCCACCTGTGGAGCGGAGCAGATGAGCCAGGCTGGACATTTTAGCACCAGTGACACAGCTGCTGAGGCATTAATGTTTCTCGGTCTGTTTGCCCGCCCGGCATCATAGAAAAACGGAATCAGGCCTTTGTCAGATGGTCCGTGCTCACGCCCTCCTCTCAGCAGAGTTTTGCTCAGCTGTTAACTCGGCAAAACCAGTGCAGAAAGCTGGTGGGGCTTTAGCCGTCTGTGACCCAAACTCAGATTCTTCCTGTCAGAAAGGAACAAAGTGAGTCACTCGGGTTGTTTCCCTGAGAGTAAGTAGTATCTGCCTGGGATGCCTCTTCACCCACTCACCCTGCTGCCGGCGGCTGTTTTTATTGCCTTACCCCTTGCCTCAGCTGGAGCACCTCTCCTTAGGTTGTCGTCATCCTGAGTCTGTCTTCGTTCGGCACTAATGACCAAATTAACTTAATGAATGTTGGCAGAAGTGTTGGTTTCCGTCCCTGGCCTCTGAGCCTTGCTCCCAAAGTCAGCCGTTTGATGTCATGTTTGAGAGGCTCAGGGGTGGCTTGTAATTCATGCACAGTCCCTTGTTGTCCCCCAGAAGGAGGTAGGGATATAAATAGGCCACCTCATCTCTCCTGTCACTTCTGGGACGTGAGATACCCATGGGCGTCTGACCTCAAGGATAGCTGACTTACAGGTTTGCACAGTGTCTCCACCTCACAGGTGACTCTGTGCCTTCACAAATGTTAAGGATGTTCTGAGCAAACGCACAGGAGAGGAACTGGTTAAGGTGTTTCGCTTTGCTATCCAGTCTTTATATTTATGTGTGTGTGTGTGTGTGTGTGTGTGTCCACACACAAAGACAAATGTGGTTGTCTATTCTTTTCTGCTCTCTTGTTCTGTCTCCAAACTCTCTTCTGGTTGTTGACAAGCATGTGAGTTTTACTGTGAGTCATGACAGATCCTGCCACTGTTACCCTCCACCTGGTTAACAAGAATTAACAAAAGGCTTTAACTCTCTCGTGGATCTAGAGCGTTTCCCTACCTAATGGTGACGTGTTCATTCATTCATTCAACAAATATTTAATGAGCTTCTACTATGCGCCAGGCCCTGTTCCCGGAGCTGGGAATGTACCAGTGAACAGGAAGAGCTGCTCTGATACATGTAGAAAACGTACATTTAAAAAAATAACAACAACAACAAAGACAAAATCACCATAGTGAGGTGTGAGTGACTGGGCCCTGCGTTGTAGATACCGTCCACAGAGTGGTCAGACTCAGTTGTCTGAATGGTGGCTTTCCCCTTTAACCAGTCCGTAGGTTTCTGCCCCTATTTCTGTGCTGCCTTTTAAGGGCTCAGCCCGAGAAGAGATGATTAGCAAGTGATTTGTAACCGACCAGAAAAGCAAAATTTCTGTATCTGAACGTACCTTGTCACCTGCCCAAGCGCCTTTGTGCCTGACTGGCTATGCCCTCGTTTTTTTTTTAACGGAATATGCCTCTTACTCAAGAACCCTGTGCTCATGCTACAGAGTGTACGGGACATAGGCCAAGAATGGTCCTTCACACTGTCATGGAACAGTGATGCTGGGAAGCAGGTCCCAAGTGTGCTTGCTCTTCCAATAAGAAATTTCAAAATGCGTTATTGGGGCCCTCAATCAATCAAAGGAGTCTTTGCTTCGGGTCCTTTAGTGAACGTGCTCAAAGCCCATAAAATGTTTTTATTAATTAGACTCTTGTTTATGTCCAATTTTCCGGGAGCACATCTGGTAGATTGCAGTGGGTTTGCGCACCTGGTTTTGAGACCGAATATTTTAACGGCCAAGTCTGAGCCTACAGAACTGCAGGCTTCCAAAGTTTCAGTCTCTATCATACATGTGACTCTCAGAAACTCCCCCCACCCCCGCCTTCTGTTTTGTTTTGTTTTTGTTTTTTGTTGTTGGTGGGGTTTTTTTGTGTTTTTTTTTTGTTTTGTTTTGTTTTTGTTTTTTTTTTTGTTTTTTTTTTTTTTTTTTTTTTTTTTTTTTTTTTTGGTTTTGGTTTTTTGAGACAGGGTTTCTCTGTATAGCCCTGGCTGTCCTGGAACTCACTCTGTAGATCAGGCTGGCCTTGAACTCAGAAATCCACCTGCATCTGCTTCCCAAGTGCTGGGATTAAAGGTGTGCGCCACCACTGCCCAGACAGCCTTCTGTTTTGTGGACATATCCCAATTAATTTCCTCATTCTTCAGAATTCTCTGTCACTGTTTCCACTTCACAGAAAAAGTTCAAAATGGTGTGAAGAGACAAGAACTTGGCGATATTGACCTCCTATGACCTCTGCTGTCAGTAATTAACCAAATAAGCCCAGACTCCTGGTTTGATGCACCCGTGTCTGTGATTAGTATGCTTACAGTGAATTGAATGCCGCCTTTGATAAAGGGCCAGTTTATAACACCCAGGCACATGACTTGGTGTAGTTTTCAAATGAATCACAGTTTTGTTTAAAGACAGAAAGCAATAGAAGAAGCAAGAGAGCCTTGGGCTCGAGCAGTTCGCACAACCCCAGGTTCTCTCCTCCTCATGCGTGTACCCAGGCAATGTCATGGTCACTGCCCACGTGCCCTTTGGCACAGCTTTGCGTAAACACTGAATCACATGCCTATGTCCAGTGTTCACAGTTCCACACTCCAGTCATTTACAACAATATCTCCAAATGCCAGGGCTATTTTCATACTTGCTAATTGTAATTGCTTTCCTTTTTGGCAAGGGTTCTTGAGCAATGCATAATGAACGAGGAAGACCCCAGTACTGTTGACCTCCATAAGAAATCAGAGCCCCTTTTCTTCTTTAAGGTTGATGAACATTACCACCATAAGCAGCCGAGGCTTAAGACAGTGGCCAGGGTCCTTGTGCCATGCTGAACCTAATGCCGTCTTGTTACCTTTATTTCTCTGTGTAAAGTCAAGCCACTTCCTGTCTTGACCTGTCACGCCAATGCATCTCTGATCCCAGCCTCACAGCCCACTGGCTGTGTGTGTGTGTGTGTGTGTGTGTGTGTGTGTGTGTCCTTGGAGTTGGGAGAGCCAGGGCCACATGGTGGCGCTGCTTTCCTTCCCAAAAGCCTAAGTCTAGTGTTGCAGGAGCAGAGGCCACCCGCCTGCAGTGCCTGTGGCAGTCACGGTCCCTGTGAGTGTCTTGTGCCTGCTGCCTGCTTGCTTGGCCCCCTTCCCTGAGCACACCTGACTGACTGCTCTTTTGTGTCCAGGAACTGGAGGAGAAACATCGAGAGGCTCAGGTCTCAGCTCAACACCTAGAAGTACACTTGAAGCAGAAGGAACAGCACTACGAGGAAAAGATCAAAGTAAAGGACCTCCTCGTTCCCATCTTGGGCATCCGGGCTTGGCACTCGCTAGAGCAAAGGGCAGACCAGGGCGGGGGCCACCCCCTCTGCACGATGTGTGATTGTCAAGTCAGGAGCTTAAACTACTCCTTATTCTATGTTGTGGTTCTGTCTTTATTCATTCGTTTTTAACCCACTGTGATTCAGGCCATGATTTGTTTAGACTTGGAAGTGTTTACCACACTCCACATTCTTGGCTTTTAATTTTCTTTCCGAATCTCTGAGTTGGTCAGGTACCCCTTCCTTTTGTTTAAAGTCCATCCTTAGGAACCTAATTTTGTTAAGATCTGAGGTTGTTTTGAAAATGTGTTTGTTTTAACCTCATTTCAAAGTTTTTTTAAGTTTTTACTTGCATACACATATGTGTATGTATGAGCCTGTGAGTGCAGAGCCCAAGGAGGCCAGAAGAGGGCGCTGAATCCCCTGGAGCCTGAGTTACAGGTGATTGTGAGCTGCAGTGGGTGCTGGGAATTCACCTCAGGTCCTCCCCAAGAACAGCTGGCACTCTTCCTTAACCACTGAACCATCTGCTCAGCTCCTTAGGATCAGCTTTTAGAAATAACATGAATTTATGGTATAAAACACTGACATATATTATGACATTTTCTTGTATATCTGTCTTTTACATTTCTGGTGTTACCATCTCTTGTGTCTGACCCTCATTGGTTTTCTTCTCCCTCTCAGAGAGTCTTCCTTCCGCTCTTGTGTATATATATATATATATATATATATATATATATATATATATATATAGTGCATTTTATTTGCTGTGTGTAATAATGTCCACCACCACCCCTACTTTTTTTAAAAAACATTATTACCTGAGAATTTGATACTTGCGTATAATCGTGCAATATATTCTGGTCCTTTTCACCTTTGCTTTCCCCCAGCTCCCTCTGTCCTACCCCTACCTCCTTCAAGTTCCATCTGTGCTGCCCGTGTCACACACGCACACACTCATGCGGGAGTCAACCTCACCTTAGGGATACCACATTCTCCACTGGCTGCTCCAGTGCTCTGTGGCTGTCTCCCCCACTCTCCTTTGACTTTTATTTTGAAGCCATTGTAAGTCTTATACTTTTATTTTGAAGTCATGTGTAAGTCGTACTATTACCATCTTGTCAATGAACCTAAGCTTCCCTCCCTCCCCCCCTCAGTGTTTTTTTCCACTTAATTCTAAGTCTTTCTGTGAGCTGTTGGGATGCCAATTTCTTTTAATTTATCCCCGCTTGAAGTTTATGAAATGTGGAGTATCTCAGCACATTTCCCTCTATCCAGGAAATTAGTGTTCAGTATATTTCAAGTATCATTTCTCTGTCTTTTGTGGGTTTTGCCATTTTGAGCACTTGAATAGAGTGCTAGCTCTCCTGGAATCCACCATCTTCCATGGTTTCCTTTTCTTCATCTCTTTGTGCTATATCTACTGCCTTGCATTCCACTTTGCTCAACTCTCTCTTAACCATGTCTAAACTGCTGACCAACCAATCTGAGGTTTTGATGTCAGGGATTTGTTTTATTTCTGGGAAGAGAACTCTGTTTCATTTCCAAGCTTACTAGGTTATGAAAGATGATTTTCAATTCTACGTGTTTATCTTCAGGTCTGCCTTTCAGTTCTTGAGCTGTGGTAGGCATAGCTGTCTGATAATTGGTGTTTTTAGAGATTGGCTTTTCACACCTCTCTCTCTCTCTCTCTCTCTCTCTCTCTCTCTCTCTCTTGATGTCTGTTCCCTTTCGTATGTCAGGCTGCCCGTTTTCTTTGGGAAATCATTAATGGGAACTTTGACTTCTGTCTTCTCTCGCAGCTTTAAAGGCTCAGGGCCAGAAGCTTAAGTTGGTTGGGTTCAGCAAATGCCTCCAGTTAGAAACAGCTTTGTATCTTTCTCAGTGTGCCTCTTCTTGGTTTTTGGTCCGAAGTATGCTGCTTCTCTGGTCAGCCCTCCCCACCCCCACCCCTGAGAACTGAGCCTCGCTCCTCACAAATGGCCTTGGTCATTATATCATGTGATCTCTCTCCTGACCAGACATATTTTAGTTTGGGATTTGTACTGGCTTCCAGACTTTAATGTTTGGAATGGGACTTTATATGGTAGTCTCCTACCACAAGTACGTGATGACAATAATGCCTGTGGCATCCACTGTGCTGTTTGTAAAAAGATATGGAAGTGCCTGTTAAAAGGCCCGTTAAAAAAGAAAGGTTCTGTCTTACATCTCTAACCCCACCCCCACCCCCATCTTTGTGATCATCTTCCTGCCAGTCGGACCCCGTCAAAGCCAAGATCCTTCTGTTCTGTGTGGAGGCTTGGCAATTCTGGTCCACATGCAGCTCTTACTGGGCTCCATCGATGCCAAGGTCAAGGTCTGATTTAGAACAGTCATCTTGACCTTGCCTTCCTTTACATTAGCTCCCTGAAGAAAAGGAGGTCTCCCAGCCTGGGCTTTGTGTGTGTGTTATATAGTCTCTGTCCCTCTGGCTAGACAGAACTTTACGTTTTGGACCCCTGGGGAATATTCAGAAAAAGCTGTTTCCTTCTGCCTCCTCTACTGGAATCCACGCGGGCATCTGCTTGTTAACCTTGCTGCATTGTGTTCTGGTTCCAGCTTGTCTAAGGCTATCTCTGTCATAGTTCTGGATCCACTGTGTTCTTGTAATTTTAGAACCACCCCCAGAAATCCAACAGCGCGGTCACTTCATCATCCCGCCGAGTGCCCCGCTCCTCATGACCCCGTTCTCAACCTTCCGGTCTCTACAAAAGTTTGCTCCCCCCCCCCACCGGCCCCCACCGGCCCCCACCAGTCAATTCTAGTTGAAAGCCTTCTTTGAAATGTGTTCTTTCCTTTCTCCTGTGGACCCCATCCCTGCTGACTGGCTCTTTTTTAAGAGACGACAACGACAACGTCCTGAGAATCTATAAAGGGCCCCTCACAATAGCCATGTGGGAAAGGCATACTTCAGATCCATCTGTGACCCTGATCCTGCGGCTTCATTCCAGTCTCCTCTTGTTCTTGACAGCAGTGGGTTGAAGGCAAAATGAGTTCTTTGTGTTGGGGAACATAGGGTCTTGCTTGGTCAAAGCCTCGGGGGACTTCAATATCTTCTTTCCTCTCTGTCCCTTGGGGGTTTGAGTGATTGGTAGGGCCAAGTGCCTCGTAGACCATTAGACCAAGCTGGTGTCTGGTGACACCATTACCATGTTGTTTTTCCTCTTTAGGAATAGAAGGTTCTCACGGTAGCAGTGTGAGCCTGGAGAACACAGCATTTCCCTCTCCCTGAGAACAGTGTCTTTTTCCAGGGACTTTTCATCCTGGTGACATCAGAGGGAAAGAACCATTTCTACCCCCCACCCCCCTTTATATTCTCTTCCCCACCCACATACTGCCGGGCAACAGCTTCTTATCCCTGGCTGTGTCAGGACATCAGCCTCAGTCACCCAGCCTTACCCTGGCCCTTCAGTTCCTCTCCTTCTGAGATGCATGGCCTGGGAGGATCCAGAATTCACTTTGTACAAATTAGGAGCAAGGCATGTTCCGAAAACTACTGGTGTATTGGCTAAGAAAAACACCCCCAGGTAATGTAACATTTTCAAATGCTAGGCGCTTTGTTTGGCAGGATTAGGTGGTGACCCATACACTCTCTCTCCCTCTCTCTCCCTCCCCTCTATTCCCCCCTCCTTCTTTCCCCTCCCTCCCTCAGGCACACACACTGGTCTTTGGAGCTGCTGACTTTACAGTAGGCCCCTCATTCATGGTCACCTAATTTTTGTCCCTTGACAGCCATGCTCATGCCTGCACACTCGTCATTGTGGTGAATAGACTTCGGGTTTCGCCTTCCCTTGGAGTCTGGATGCTCTGGTCCTCTGCTGTCTTCCCCTCCCCCTCCCCCAGCTTAGCTTCCTGGGATATTTACATCTTATGTCTCTCTAGGTGTTGGACAATCAGATAAAGAAGGACCTGGCCGACAAGGAGAGCCTGGAGAACATGATGCAGAGACACGAAGAGGAGGCCCATGAGAAGGGCAAGATCCTCAGTGAGCAGAAGGCGGTGGGTGTTAAGAGTTACCCGCCAACTTCCCAGGAAGGGGTTAGGGTGAGGCCAAGAGTCACCCTGTTTGATCTAGTAACATGTTCTCTCCATGATATCCTACAAGGTTTAGAGGTACCAGGAAGCTTTCTCGAAAACAGCTTCCTGTCCCAAAAGAATGGCGGCGGATTCATGAATGTGAATGGCCGCCTGCTGCCATGTGGTCGTTCACAGCACCTCTGGACAGCGCCCAGTGGCCCTCAGTCTCCCACGGCACTCTCTTTTTTTTTTTTTTATTATTTTTATTTTCTAGTTTCTCTCTCATCCAGTGTAAACTTGCTGGGCATGGGACTGGTCTGTGATGCTTGTAAATCTGTATTGTTCCAGACCCCCACTGGGGCTCTCCACCCCAGAATTCCCAAGGGAAGGACTGGGCATGTAGCTTAGTACTCAGGCGCTCGACTTGCATGTGTAAGGATGCTGGGTTTGGTGCCCTTGTCCTCCAGTTTCCCTAAGGGAGGGTCCTGCCCACCTCCTATTTTAGCCTGCACCCACCCTCCTCCACCCTCAGCTCCCACTGCTTCATAAGTTAGGAAAATGCAAATGTAGAGGATATGTTACATATGCCGGTGTATGTTCAGGTCAGACGCTCCTGAAGGCCCGGGTTATACACAGAGGACGCTGGGATGTAGAGAGACCTGCTTCTGTGTAGGATGGCGGCCTCCCACATAGGCCCCACTGTGTGTTTTTGACACAGGCCAATTAGTGAGAAGACCCTGGTTTTAGTTGGAAAAACAGCTGAACACTATCCGCTGGGCAGTGACACCTGCGACCTTCAGGGTACAGCCTGGTGGCTCTTTTCATCGCCTCTGGCCAACCTGTGGGTTTCTAGGATTTTCAGTTTGGCTCCCAAGGCCTACTTTAGCCCCTCTCTCCTGTGACCGTTGACGTGCGAGGTGTCTCCTGTGTTTCAGATGATCAACGCGATGGACTCCAAGATCCGATCCCTGGAGCAGAGGATTGTGGAGCTGTCGGAAGCCAACAAGCTTGCGGCAAACAGCAGTCTCTTCACCCAGAGGAACATGTAAGTGCGCTTCCAGCGCTTGGCTATCTCTGCTGGCACAGAAAGTCTGTCCTTTTGTCCGATGGAACTCCCAACTGGTTCAGTCACGTGCACACATCGGCTCAGCCTTCCTGTGCCCAGCTGTGTAGTGTTACTGTCCTCTGAAGGGTCTCCATCCTCCGAAGCTTCCCTTTGAGTCCGGTACTTTAAGTACCTCAAGCCCCTAGTAGACCACGGGGACATTTGCTGAGGCTGGTGAGGCTGGTTATAGTTTGGTTTGGGGAGGCTGCTGTCCCTCTTCCCCATCCTGACTTGCTTTTAGTCAGCAGGCAGGGACGTCCTCCTGGGCACCCAGCTTTCAGCTGTGCATTCTGCTGGAGTGACCTATGCAAGGATGGCCGGGTTCATGCGTGCTCTGGTCCCAGTCTTCCTGGCAGAAGGATTCCATTCCTCAGGAATGTTTATCCCTTTAGCGATCTGTGAAAACATTCCCATCTTACCATGAGCCAGAAGGATAGGATGCTATGAGGCCTAGGGGTCTAGGTTTTGATACTTGTTGCAGTTGATTGACTGGAGAGGGAGCCCCCATAGAGTTCTGGAAAGAGCGAGATTCTTTTTCTGGATGGCAGTGTCTTTCACAGAGCATGTGTTACAAACTGTGGAGGACACCTCTCCTCAAAGGAGTCCTCTTGCTTCTCTGTAAACAGGCTCAAAAAGAGAAAAATGAAAAGGTCTGCCAAGGGCTTGACACAGCGTCTGTGGCTTGACCTTACTTAATCCAACAGGCGAGGGACTCAAAGCACAGATGACTGAAGGGCTCTCAGGTTCCTCACTGATGAGCCTGCATCAGGGCGGGGCTAACCTTGGGGGTGCCTAAGAGCCTGCATCAGGGTAGGGCTAACCTTGGGGTGCCTAAGAGCCTGCATCAGGGTAGGGCTAACCTTGGGGTGCCTAAGAGCCTGCATCAGGGCAGGGCTAACCTTGGGGTGCCTAAGAGCCTGCATCAGGGTAGGGCTAACCTTGGGATGCCTACAGTCCACTCACCGAAGATGAACCTTCTCACTCTGTCTCTGTCTGTTATCCCAAGGAGACATATTTACCTCTGTTAATTCTCTTTGGATACTCCCACCCCACCCCTACCAGGAAGGCCCAGGAAGAGATGATTTCAGAACTCAGGCAGCAGAAATTTTACCTGGAGACACAGGCTGGGAAGCTGGAGGCCCAGAACCGAAAGCTGGAGGAGCAACTGGAGAAGATCAGCCACCAGGATCACAGTGACAAGAGTCGGCTGCTGGAGCTGGAGACAAGGCTGAGGGAGGTGAGGATGAGGGGTGGTCCCTGGAAAGGCTTGGCTGAGGGAATCCAGTCCCGGAGGCAGCCAACTTCTAAGGGTAAGCACACAGCTGACACCTTGTACGTTGTGACTAAGAATAGAGACTGGGCCACATGGTTTCAAGTTCGAATTCACCTCTGTTTATTACCAGTTGAGGAAATAGCATTGTACGTATGCACATGCATATTTACACATGCCACAGCATGTCCGTGGCAGTCGGAGGACAACTTTAGGGCGTTTGGTTTTCTCCTACTATTTAGGCTCTCGGGATCAAACTCGGGTTGTTCAGGCTTGGCCGCAAGCCCTTTAACCTGTTGAGCCCTCTTGCTGGCCCTGTAGTTTTCTGTTTACAACTAATAAGTCTGTGCTTCAGCCTCCTCATCTGTGGAGTGTCAGTGGTGATGCTTCTCTCTTTTAAGGTCATGGGGGGGGGTCGTGCAGATGGATGCACCTGTCCGACAGTGGCTAAGCAATTAGCTCTTGCTTCAGCACGACTTATGAGGACCCAAGATGTACAGTACAGGCAGGAGGCTGGCTACAGACCTACGACTGAGGCAGAGGTGTCCTAACGACGCGAGATTCAAAGACAACCAGGCTTCCCTTTGCCTGACGCAGGGTAACCGGGCAAAGCCATGCTTTTCAGAGGACACAGCAAGCCTGGGGACAGTGCTGAGTTTCATCAAAGCCAGGAAGTTAGATGCAGCTGCCCATTGTGGATTGGTTAAGTACCTACTATGTGCCAGGATTTACCGTGCTAATGCCAGATGAGTGTTCCTGACCTTGGGGGCATATCCAGTGAGCTGACCCCAAACTAGCAGGACTGGAAAGCCATTCTTTCAAGTCAGATACCCAGGCAGGCATGAAGGTAGTGTCTCGTGCAGAGCAGACGCACTTAGTTATGATGGGGTTTGCGGAAGAGCGTATTCTCTCCTAAGGAAGAGACTGCGGTGGAGAGATACTCACGGCTACAGATTCGCTCTCCAAAGACAACATAATTGCATTTCTGGGGGCTGCCAAAGTCTGGGCCCCTCCATTAGCATCACCCAGAACTTCTTATGAGGTGCAAGTTCTCTGAGACAGAGACAAGCCTGTCTCAGCTTCCTGAGGGGTCCTGGGTACCATAGTCGTGAGCCATAGAGCATGGCTCAATTGCTTTTTAAAATGGAATTTGAAAGTGGAATTTGTAGTTAGTTTTTAAAGTTTCCTTCCTTCCTTCCCTCCCTCCCTCCCTCCCTTCCTCCTTTCTTTCCTTTCTTCCTTTCTCCCTCCCTTCCTTCCCTCCCTTGATTTTTAAGCAAGCGCTCTATATGACTGGAGTCCTTGGAGTGTGGGAATTGGTCTCACTTGAATCATCCAGGCTACACTCCACTCTTCACAGAAAAGTCAGCCTTAAGGGTGTGATGCAAATAACCCAGACAGATGCTCTCAGCCTGGGCTCAGCAGCTGTCTTTGTCTCTCCTTTCCACATCTGTCTATCGGTCAGTCTGTCCCTCTTCCTGAGCCTGCACCATGCAGTAGCTTACCTGGGAAACCAGAGTCCTCAGGGAAGCTTGTTGGCAGTGGTTCTTTCTTGAATAGGTCACCACTTTCCCCACCCCCAGGATGATAGGAGAAACTTAAAATGTTTCATAAGAGGCTCAGGGTTCTGTATTCTCTCCCTGGGAGTTTTGGAGTTTAGCTCTAAATAGAACAAGGCCAGTCCGTCTTCTCTGGGCGACATGCTGGTACTGAGATTGGGGCAGAGGCCTCAACCTCAAGTCTGCTCTGCCTTAAAGGACCCTGAGCTTCTGCGTAGCCTCTGTATACCATGGTAGCTCTTTCTATGCCCCCCGCTCCCCCTCAGGGGCTTCTGAGCACTCAGCCCAGCACTCAGCTACCTGATTTCTCCCCGACTTCTTCTCACCCATGCCTCCTGGTTTTGCCAAAGGACATCTGGGGAATTTTTGGGCTTGCTGGTAGAGCCCCAGTCTGCTCTGACAGCTGCCATTTTAATGAGACAAACAGTAAGACGTCATGTTTGCAAACACGAACTCCCACCATACTTTCTGGGTTCGAATGCCAGCCTTGCCATCTTTTTATTTAGTTTTTTTTTTTTTTTTTTTTTAAAGCTGTGTAACATTTGCATAATTGCCTGATCTCATCGAGGTGTGGTTTGCTCATCTGTAGAGTGGAGGTAACAGTGACACCCCAACGGTGACACCCCGCTCTTCAGGTTCTCGGGGAGCTGCGTTGAGCGACGCTGGTACTGTTAAGTAGTGTTTTCTGCGGTCACACTGTCTCCATTAGTGTCACTTGAGGATCTTGGACTCCTGCATCAGCCCTCACTAGCATGTTAAGGACCACCAGGTCTAGATGGGCAACTGGGCCTTTCTCTTGAACTTCTGAGCCGTTGTTACAGAAGACTGTAGGCCTCCACACTGGAGTGTCTTCTGTGGGGGTGAAGTCCAGCTGAATTGCCTACCTTTTCCTTCACACTGGCTCTTCTCTTCCTCTGGCATGTTAGGCTTACTGACCTTGCTCCCCGGAGGGGGGCCCATCTGGAAATTCCACAGACACATAACTCTCCCCTGTCCCTTGTTCCCTGCCTCGTTCAAATTCGTCACAAGTATTGTTGCAAATCTTTTGTAATTCCTTCTTCACTTTGCTCTGGTGAACTGAGATTTGGATGTCACCTTTTCTGAAGTTCCTTCTCTGCTGGATGTGCGCCCCCCCCCCCCCCCCCATCCCGCTGTTGTCAGCTCCTGCAGATAGCCCTGCCGGTGAGGACAGCAAGCGTGGCTTACTCATTTGGCATGGTCCTGGGATGGCTTCCTCCCTGTTCTGGTCTTGCTTACTTCCACCCCTCTTGGGCACTTCACTTTCCCTGACTGAAAAACATCTCCGTCGAACTTGACAGGAGGGCCTTTTGCATGCTAGGCTCACACAAAATCCTGTGTTCTGTCTCCAGCCCTTTTACCATCTGATTTGACTCCTGTCAATTGTTACTCTTTATGATTTTTTATGTTTATGTCTGTATGTGTACCATGCATTTGCAGTGTCTGCAGAGGCCAGGAGAGGGCGTCGGACCTCCTGGAACTAAAGTCTCTTGCTTTGCCCTTCCGTCTAAGTCCATCTCCCTCCATCTCGCTGAGCTTGCCCTGGCTGCCCGGGACCTCATCTGGGCCCTCGGTGTCCCCAGGGAAGCTCGGTGCACTTTGTGCCTTCCAAGGCCAGTGGAGGGCGTCAGATCACGGGGAGCTGGAGTCACAGGTGGTGGTGAGCTGCCTGGTGTGGGTGCGGGGAGCTGAGCCCTCGGCAGGAGTCAACTGCTGGCCTCTGCTGCTTCTCCGGCAGCCTTCCATGGCCCGACTGTCACACTTGACTGCAGATAGCGGCTTTGGTCTGGATCCTCAGCTTGAAGGCACAGGCTGTCTTTCCTCTCCATATCCTCTATGCAGAAATAGCTCATTAAATTTTCCTTAAATGAATGCATAAAACATCAAGTAGAAGGATGGATGTTCGGGCAGATGGCGGGAAGGGTGCTTACCTCAAAACATGACATTATTGCAGGCTACCTAATGGGAATAAATCAGCATGAAAATGTCTAGAAGAAACAGAATCCAGCCCATTGTGGCATTTGTGTTCTGACTATGAAGGTGTCTTTGTCACTAATAGATGTTATTTCGATCCATTTTCCTTTAAATGTTCTTCTCATCCGGATGATTCACTAGGCTTCATCTGAGACTCCCTTGTCTGTCTGTCTTCCTTTGGAAGCCTTCCTAAACATCTGAGTAAGGAATGGTCAGTCGGGCTTGGGCTCTAGGACTCCGTTCACTGCTCCCCAAACCTACAGCTGCCCAAGCGCCTTTGGGAAGAGAGGGAAGCATTTGCATAGAACCTGTATGCATCTCTGTGCTACAGGCCACAGAGGCCGTCACTGCTCTGCAACTGTTCTGAAGAAGCTAGCCAGCGGGGTGGTAGTGGGGCAGGCCTTTAGTCCCAGCACTTGGGAGGCAGAAGCAGGCCTGGCCTACAGAGCAGGTTCCAGGATAGCCTGGGCTACACAGAGAAACCCTGTCTAGAAAAAACAAAAAGAAAAGCAAAGAAGCAGCAGATACTGTCCTGTCCAGGGGAAGATGACATTCCTGTATGTGTGCAGGCATGGTTAACACACAGGCACGATCTCTCTCTGAATACTTTCAGTCTGCGGCTGAATGAACCCATGGGAGAGCTCAATCCACATCCCGCTGCATCTCTCAGAGCTACTGATTTCTGAGAAGCCCGAGCTTCTGCCCAGGCTTAGCTGTTGGATCCAGACCAGGTCAAAGCTGCAGGCTTTGCGGCAGGCTGTGTCTTCACCACCTCTCTCTACGGTCTAATGAGCGTGTAACCCCTCTACAGGTCAGCTTGGAGCACGAGGAACAGAAGCTGGAGCTGAAGCGGCAGCTCACGGAGCTGCAGCTGTCCCTACAGGAGCGTGAGTCGCAGCTGACCGCCCTGCAGGCCGCCCGGGCAGCCCTGGAGAGCCAGCTCCGCCAGGCGAAGACAGAGCTGGAGGAGACAACCGCAGAAGCAGAGGAGGAGATCCAGGCGCTCACCGTGAGTCTGCATGCCTCTCCGGAAGGTTTAGGTCTTAGCCGGAATGAGAGTAGGCGCCAAGTGTCTTTGTTTACTCTTAGAGATGTCAGGAGAAAGGGGAGAAAAAACCATTTCTGGGTGCGGATGGTGGGTGGAAAAATAGCTGGTGTAGATAGGCTTCTCCTTTGTTGGAATTGATAGAGTAGCTCATCTGGGGGAATCCTCCCTCCTGTGCGCTTGAAAAATCTCTCCTGTATTTATCTGTTGTTCCTCCTTTTAAAGCAGTCACTGTTACATGGAAGGCTCCTTTTCAGCTAGGCTATGTGCTTGGGTCTTCTCCTTTGGTTTTTAACAATCAGAAGATAAGAATTTCTGTCCCACAGTCATCTACTTCCTAGACCCTATTCCTGGGTCTTGCTCTTGTTTTGTTCCTTTTTGACTTTGTTCCTGCTTGGTCTCGTTTGTGTTACTGTTTCTTTTAAGGCATAGATTCTGTTTTATGTCTTTATTTTATTTTATTCTGTGAATGTTTTAAGATGAGGACTTGTTGTGTAGTCCTGGGTGGTCTTGAGTTTATAATCCCCCTGCCTCTCTTTCTCATTTGCTGGGACGCCAGGTGTACACTCCCATGGTTTCTGGGTTTTTCTTTCTTTCCTCCTTCGGTTCATTTTTATTTAGTAGTAAATGTATCTGTGTATCTACACTGTGTGAGTGCAGTACCTGCAGAGGCCAAAAGAGGGCGCCAGAGTCCCTGGAGCTGAGGTTGTGGGCGATTGTGAACCACCAGACATGGTGCTGAGAACCAACCTTGGGTCCTCTAGAGAACTTGGTTATCTGGAATTGCAAGACACACTCTTCACCCATGAGCCATCTCTCCAGCCTTGTTCATGGTTTTTTTTTTTATGCTTCTGGTATGATCTCTGTGGGGAAAACTCTCCCGAATGAGAGCTATTCTCTCCAAAAGCAACCTATGAAACCTGCTGTTTCTGAGAGACAAGTTCACCGAGCTGGAGAGAGCTCTTCTGCAGGTGAACATGAAAAGGCAGCTCTGGCCTCACACCTCCATTCTTCAACCACCCCCACCACCAGCGGCCATTCTACAAGGACAGATCCAGGATGACAGGCAGAACTCACAAAGGCTTAACTGGGGAATGCTTCCAGAGCAGGATGCTCCTGCGGAGTTGACCAGGATGCTCTGGGTGGGTGATCCATCTCCCACTTCAGGATAGTCTACTTAGAGGACGCCATTACCGAGGGCTGCAGAGACAGCTACATGGGTAAGAGCACTTGCTTCTGTTCCAGAAGACCTGCGCTTGGTTCCCAGCACCCATATTGGGTAACTCCTAGCTCTGGGCCTCCACAGGCACTGCAGCCCCCATTCCCATCTCTCAAACACACACACACACACACACACACACACACACACACACACACACACACACAGGTAAAGAAAAAATAAATCTTTAAGGAAAGACAGCAAGCCCCATTGCTTTAAAAAAGGCTGCGTGGTGGGCACAGACTCTGAAAGTGGAATGAGCTTCACTGGCTGTATTAGGCATACCCACACATTTCTCATAGTAACACATTGTTCCTGCCAAGCAGATGGGCACAGTCATGCCTGCTGGTCAGGGTGCCCTTTTCTCTGGGCAGGGCACAATGCAGCTGATTTATTCAGTGACGTTTTTTAATGGGTATCTGATCAGTTCCAATCCACATGGATGCTGGCCCTATCTGTACCAGCTAGTCACTGTTTGTGCATCTCTCAGAGGAGAGTTCACTTTTATAGGTCTTCAGCATGGGCTTTTTATGACTTAGCTTGTTTGGAAGGTTTTGTGTGTGTGTGTGTGTGCGTGCATGTGTGCGTCTGTGTGAGTGTGCATGTGTCTATCTTTAGTTTTATGCTTACAAGTTGCCTCCTGTTGTTGGGTTTAGGAAATTTAAACAAGATTGAGAATGTGATGTTTTAGGGATGGGCTCTTCTGGAGACCAGTGAAGGCCACAGTGGTTTTCGTGACAGCGGTGATAGAGTGCCTCCCGTAAGGAAGCCCTGTGCGGCCTTGCTTTTCTGGGACTTGCGCCAAGTGTGGATATTGATCGGGCCCTAAAGTTCTATCATCTCTACGAGAACACTCATTACGATGCCACGTGTCCCCAGTATCTAGTTTGGGGGTGGCGGGGGGTGGGGGTGGAGATAGTGATGCCGTCTCTTTGTTTTGTGTTCTGCTTTGAGAATGGATTGAAAGCACTTTGGCAAGCTGTAAAAGCCGGGCACAATACGATCAAAGAGGCAAACGGAAAGTAGGCGCACAGAAGACCAAACGGAGCAAGGACCGTGTGCCTACGGGAGAGCCACTGTTACTGAATGCAGTGTATCATCTACTTTCCCCCTGTGTGAGCATCCGAGCTCCAACAGGAGCAGAGCGACATCAACGAGTTAATCTGTGGGTGCCGCGTGCCTAACACTGTGCCGAGCCTAACACTGTGCCACTAGCCCTCTCTCCCCAGGGGATCAGCTCGTGATTCCTTTTTCTTGGCAGTGCCCAAAGATGAAACACGGATCTCACTGCTCCGTGGGGACCGGGAGGGCAGGCAGCGGCCGTGCATCTTCCCATGCCCCTGTTTGGACGGAGGAGGACATAAACCAGAGCGTGCGTCACCGCCGTTTATCTGTGGAAAATAAGTCCCTTAAATCCTGCCCTGCTGCTGGGTGGAGTGTACCGTGTCTCCTGGCTGCTTGAAGCCTCGCACAGTAGCTAGTCACGACTTAATTTAGTCGGATGAGATCACTGCCTCCAAGAAGCTTTACAAAGAAACAAAACAAAAGCCTTCGCTCGTTCTAAAAACGCAGGCTCTCTCGCTCTTACACATGAAGGTACATGGAACATAGGCTTTGCTCAAACTCATGGGAGAAGAAGCCGGGCTGGCCAGAATGGCGCCCCAGCCTGAGAGGGCCTGAGGCCACACAGAGGACCCCTGCCTGAGGAAGAAAGAAACTGCAGAAATGCCATGGGCCAGGCAGCTGTTGGGAGATGCGTCTTGGGGAACCCCCTTCTAATCCTGTCCTAGAGAAGCGCGCCCCCCAATAGGCTTCTGTTCCTGTCCATTCCAAGGCTCCTCCTTAACAGGGTCTCAGACCTGGTTCTGGGCAGCTTGGAGCTGCTAAGTAAAGGTCTTGGTTGACTTGGTTCTAAGGAAAGGAGAAATTGCCATAAATGCATACTTTATTCCTTTCTCTTTGTTCAAGGCCCACATTCAGATCCAGTGAGAGCATCAATCAAGTTAGATCAGCCAGCCGGATCTAAAACAATCTCGTGGGAGGTCCCGGCGGGATGTTTTTATCAGTAGAGAGGAATGGTCAAATGGACTATTATTGCTTAATTCAAAGAGGCGGTCATCCTCCAGGCCGGGAGGGGAACCGTTTACCTGGTGCGGCCTCCACCCCAGGACAAATTAGACGGAGTTCAGTTAAGTTGCAATTCTCCACTGAAGGAGCTTGGCGGAAACAGCTGGGGGCCTCTGTGCCCGCTCCGCTCCCCCATCCTCTCGTTCCCCAGCCTGTTGATTGCTTTTGCACTGAAATTGGCAGAGACTGAGTGAAGGCAGGCACCTGCAGCAGAGTCAAACCACAGCAGAGCTGCGATCCGGAGGATGGCACCGTCCCTTCCTGTGAGGTAGAGACCCTGAGGTGTACCGCCGTGTTGTGGATGTCAGAGTTACACTCTGAGTCACCTGGGAGAGAAGTGGCGAGCACCTGTATGTGCCAGCAAGGCTTCGTGGGTGGCTCCGTGGTCCTGACCTCATGTTCCTTTTACTCATTTGGTTAAGAGGTTTTGGCTGAATAGTAAGGAGCGGAGAGCTGGGGGCACTAATGAAAAGATCCTGTTCCCCATGCAGCGCGATTACAGAGCCCAAGCAGTCGCCTCTGATTTGTTGGATTCATTAATCAAACAGGCTCTCATTCCTTCACACAAACATCAAGCCTCATATTTAATTAGTAAGCTGTTGGCATAATAGCCAAGATGTGAACTTGTGGCATGAAAGTGCAGAAAGGATAGAGAGAGGTCCACAAGCTGTGCCTCCCAGAGGCGCACACCCATGCACTGCCTGCCTGGCCCCACAGGCTGTGACTCCCAGAGGCGCACACCCATGCACTGCCTGCCTGGCCCCACAGGCTGTGACTCCCAGAGGCGCACACCCATGCACTGCCTGCCTGGCCCCACAGGCTGTGACTCCCAGAGGCGCACACCCATGCACTGCCTGCCTGGCCTTGCCTTGTGGTTCTTCATTCTTTCATTCAGAATGAATCGCCTTTGATCATTCAGTTCCCGGATAAAAACCATACAACTTTCATTATTTACAATAACTCTTAAGCAGCACAAGAGCTGGGCAGCTGCCTACCCTTTATGCTGCTAGAATCTATTTCCTATCGATAACCCTAAGTTATTACTGTTTCATCTGGACTGCTCTTAACTCAATTGGCAGCCCTCAGGGCCACGTTCTCTTGACTCCTAACCCATGGCGGCTTCTAACTTCTGGTAAACAAATACTGTGAGTGTTTTTTATCCAGGAACTAAATGATCAAAGGTGGGGTAGAAACCCCGGGTCAGGATTAAATAATTTTGACAACATCTTTCACTGTGGTTCCTTTCCCTGTAACTCTGCTCCCACTTACTGAGTGTGAAGACCCCAGGAGACAGCTGGAGAGTGTCAATGGCCCTTGGGCCAGGCGGGCTATGGTCTGCTCAGCCTGTGTCAGTACCAACCAGCCTCTAGCTCTGGGCTTCCCAAATGGGCCTGGGACCCTGCAAGCTCCTGAGGTTTGGATGTTTTCAGAATAATGTTGTCCGGTTGGCATATTTCACTATGCTAGCATCTTCACTTTCTGGGCCCTGATAATGTTTAGGGCATAAATATTTCCTGTAACCCACATTTAATTAGGACCCAGTGGTTTCATTGGCCGAATCCAAAGCTTGTCTTAGGTATATCACTGTGCTTGGATGTATGGAGTGTGGCTCCCTTCTCCCAGTTTAAAGGAAACATAACTCAAACCATTTTCTTTTCAGTTTTTTGAAAAAAAGTTTATTACTTTTTATTTTATGTGTATGATTGTTTTGTCTGCATGTCTGTCTGGACTATGTATGTGCAGCACCCAAGGAAGCTGTAAGGGGGAGCTAGATCACCTGAAAGTGGAGTTACAGATGGTTGCTTGCTGCCATGTAGGTGCTAGGTACAGGGTTCAGGTCCCCTATAAGAACAAATGCTCTTAACTGCTGAGCCACCTCTACTGGCCCTCTTACTGGTTCCTTTCTGGGATCAGTTGGGTGGTGGTTAGAGCTGATGGTGACTCCGACACCCACAAGGAACCAGTTTCCTGTTTTGTAAGCATTGCTCCGGTCACTGATAGAGTGTAGCCATCCTGTCAGCGGCTCAGCACATTCTGCCCCCGGGAGAGCTGGCATCTAATGTGTCCAAGTGATCTAGAGGCCCCATCACTGTGAGTTTAAGGGGAATGAATCATCCATGACTGAAATTTCAGATTCCAATGGGGCAGTTAAATGAGGTTTTAACGGTGTGGAGTTATTAGAGTCTTTGCTGTTAATAAGAAAGTATAACACGTAAGAAAGCTTCAACAAGCCTTAGCTTAGAAAGAACTGACACTGCTCTCAGAGAGAGAGAGAGAGAGAGAGAGAGAGAGAGAGAGAGAGAACGAGAACGCACACAAATAGGTATGGGGTGTGTGCACGTGTGTGTGTGTGCACATGTCTTTGCATGTATGCTATGTCTGCATGTGTGTGTGTGTGCATGTGTGGGCCAGCTCATGTGGGTAGCTGTGTCTGCACGTGTGTGCACACTCACACATGTCTTTGCGTGTACATGTGATGTAGAGGCCAGAGGTCTGAGTCGGGTGTTGTCTTCCCTTGTATTCTACTTTCTTTTTTCCCCCCACTTTATTTATTAATCTTTTTTTTTTTTTTTTTTTTTTTTTTTTTTGAAAAGGTGTTCCACTAAAGCTTGCCCATTGGCTAGACTGGCTAGCCAGTGTGTCCCTCGCATCCTCCTGTCTCGGCCTCCTCTGGGCTGAGGTTCTGGATGTGTTCTCTGGTGCTCAGCTTTTTAGGTGTGTGCTGGAGGACAAGCTCATGGGTGTGCACTTAACCAAGGCAGCTCCCCCCGCTTCGTCTGCATATCTCCTAGAGTGACATTTGCCCTAGGAGGGCATATTTATTTAAGTAGATCAGACTGGCTTGCAGACCGAAAATGCCCACCGTCTCTCCCATTTAAAACAAATGAACCAGCCTGCCAACTTTGCTGACCCCTGTTGTAGAGGAGACCGACTTAAGATAGAGCCTTCATGTTGTCCCTGGGGGCCACGTCGTGGATTGGAGGGGTGAGGGGTTTGTGGGGACAGGCTGTGGTTAGTCATTTGGTTGCAAATGGGATGTCAACAGTAGTACCAGAGGCGTTGCTCTGTAGCTGGATAAATGTTCTCCTCGCCCAGCAAGCTGGTCTGTGTTGATGCTGGTATATTCACTCATCATCCCAGTACTGTCAGGAAATACTGATTGGGGTGTTCACAGTTTTGATGACTCTTGACCGTGATGGATTAGCTCCTTATGATTGGGCCTATGGCAAAGCAGCACATGGTGGACACAAATCGCTCACCTTGTGAGCAGAAAGCAAGGGTACACACTACACAGGGAGATGGAGGGGCAGGAACCCACAATCTATTTCATGATCATGACTTTAGGAAGCCCTCACTAGGCCCACTGCAAGGCCCAGGAGAAAACATGGAGACCCAAGTTTGCATTTGTCACCGCCTGCTTGAAGGACTCCGGTATAGTACTGACCTGCAGGGGATCCAGTCCCCTCACCCCGTGCATCCCCCTCACCCTGTGCATGACTGTCAGGCGCAGCTGCCATTTCCTCCTCACTTGGGAGAGAGATACTTTTGCTAAGGAACGCTAGGCAAACAGATTTTTGTCGTCCTCATTCTCTGTCGCAGTGTTTAAAATGCTGCTCTCCTCTTCTGGGGCTCCATCCTCCCACAGCACCATCTGAGGACCTGACTCTCTTGTCACTCTGTCCATGTCACTTAGGATTTTTGATTTTGTCAACCTGACACAAGCCAGGGTCATCTGGGAGGAGGGAGCTGCAAACTAGAAAATGTTCCGGTCAGTTTGGCTCCTGGGCAAGCCTATGGAGCATCTTCTTGATTACTGACTGATGTGGGAGGGTCCCGCCCACTGTGGGCGGTGCCATCCTCTCTGCAGGTGGGCCTGGTTGTATAAGGAAACAGGCTGAAAGAGCCTGGGAGCAAGGCTGCTCCAGTTTCTGCCTCCAGCTTCCTACTCTACTTGAGTTCCTGCCCTGACTTCCCTTTACAAAGCAAATAAACCCTTTCTTTCCCAAATTACTTTTGGTCACAGTGTTCTAGCTTAGTGATAGAAACTCTTCCCAAGACGGTCTTTAACTGGGGAGTCTAGAACAGCAACTGCAGACCAGAGAAACCATTCCACCCATGTCTGGCTTGGTAGACCAATGAATTTATTAGGGTTACTTGTAGGAACGTGGGCAGCTTGTGGGCAGCCTTATCATTGTGTTTGCCCCTGTCGGCCATCTCTTACTGCTGTGTATTGTCAGGAAAGCCTTTCCCTTTCCTCTGCCCTGCCTTCCCCCCCCACCCCCCCGTGAGGCCCCCATGAGGACCCCATATTGGTAATGAGAGTTGCCCTGGTCCAGGATGGCAATAGTCACGCCCAACCCAGAGGACGGCCCTGCATGTAGCCTGCTGCTCTGTGTGTGATGGTCTTTCTCTGGCTTGTCTGATGAGTTTCTTATTGCTGGTTTTAAGCAGTTGGATGGTGATGTGCTTAAGAATAATTGTCTTCATGTTTCTTCGGCTCGGGTTTGCTGAAGTTTTTGGACCGGTGGTTTCATAGCTTTTAGAAACTGCGGACATCTGTGGCCATTTCTTATTAGAGATTTTCTCCAGCTCACTCCTGGACTCCCTCAGAGTCTACAGTTAGTGTTGTCTCTCAGCTCTCTCCCTCTCTTTCTTTCCATCCCTCATCCCCACCCCCCTGC
The DNA here is from genome assembly GCF_011762505.2 of Arvicanthis niloticus. Classification (NCBI taxonomy): domain Eukaryota; kingdom Metazoa; phylum Chordata; class Mammalia; order Rodentia; family Muridae; genus Arvicanthis; species Arvicanthis niloticus. The sequence goes on from NC_133432.1 coordinate 6,682,121, forward strand.
AGCTCTCTGGTTGGTTTTTAAAGATGGTTGTTGGTGGTGGTTTGGTTTGGTTTGGTTGGTTATCTCTTGTGGTTTCTCTTGGGTAGTTTCTAGTGCTGTGCCTTCAGGTGTACTAGTCTCCTAATGTGTGTCTAACCTATTATAAATGTCTAGGGGAATGAACATTACAGAGAACATTAGAGTTCTAATTTCTTTAGTTGCCTTATAGTCTTTTATGGAAAACAAGTTTTTCTTGTTTTGCTTTTTAAGAAAGGGGCTTCTTTTGGCTCTACCTGAGACTAGATAGTTCTCTGTGCTCTTACAGCTAAGCAAATAGTGCTACAGTCCACAGTCAGCCTGGCCCAGCGTCCCCTGGGCATCCCTGGCTTCTCTCCCCTCATACCCTTCCGCTTGTCTTTTCAGAAGAGACCTGGGCTCCACGTGCTCCCCTCTGGTTTCTGCCACCACTCTGTGCTAAAACACCATCATCTTTCTTGACTGGCAGCCCTGCCCTCCTCCCTGCTCCTTGGTGCCTTTCTGTCTCGACCTGTGATCCCACAACGTCCCCAAACTCTTAGAGCAGCTGTAGGAGCACATCCTTCCTTCTCTTGCTTTCCAGATGTTTCCAGTGAACCTCAGATGTTTTCCTGGACTGTTAAGATTTTGGCGTCTGTCCCCCTCCCCTCTGTCATGACCTGGTGTCTGTCTGTCCCTCTTCTCTCTGTCGTGACCTGGTGTCTGTCCCCCTCCTGTCTCTCTGTCATGACCTGGTATCTGTCCCCCTCCTGTCTCTCTGTCATGACCTTGGCTATTTCTC